>NC_090700.1:37050584-38300584 GCF_040954835.1 Lepisosteus oculatus
TTAGTTATAAAACACTGGCCCACTGATCAAAGCAAGTCGTCACATGGAGTTGAACACTTTATTTCCACTTGAAAACTATTAGGTATCCAGGATTTACATCCCCGTTTATGTGTTGGTCTTCAAAACCTTGCTTTTGCACATTTTCTAGTTCTGAATTATTTCTAAATATGCAAAAATACTTGTCTTAAGGGCTAAATTTCTAATTTTTCTGAAACTTAAAATCTCTACTATTTTCTAACCCCCTACACCTGGACTGTTCATTTCTTCGTCGGCTCTGTTCACCACCATGACCTCTTGCATTAGCTTGGTAAAGATGAAGACTGCGGCCATTTTCCTGAACCTTCTGCATGGTGGTGCAGGCTTGAGCTGTGTCAGAAAGGCAAAAGGCTTTACAGGTGACCTGATCACAGGTCTCTGTCTCACCACAAAAAAGAGGATTCTAAACTAGGTGCATTTATAATAAACTTTTTATGCTTCTAAAAAATGAAAATAATGATGAAAAGCAGAGAAAACCTGTAAAAGTAATGCGCTGGAAAGGAAGATATCAGTAATGCAATGAAATATTAAGATTTTAGGTTTCTGCAAGACGTAATTTTTCCTTTGGAAAGCAAAGTACAGATCCAAATGGACTAACGTTTGGCTTAATCAGAAATAAAGTCAAACAGTATTATAATATAATTTCCTTAGTTTGTTTGTCATAGAAGATACTTTCATAACTCTTGGACCAACTCTGTAGTTGTCCTTGTAATGGTAAATGCACATACAGATTATAAAACATGCGAAAATGAGAAAACTTGGAAGAGCTTCTGCTGTGAATGTCTTTTCTGGGTAGATCATAAGGGTGTTATTGGTAAGAATCATTCAGACACCTGTCTTCAGTATCTTTCCCATGTATTTTCAAATGAAAATGTTTCTCTGACATCTAACACATCCCTAGAAACAATGAAAAAATTATCTTGATCTCATTTGCATAATTCCACATCCTTAGTCCCATATTTAGAAACCTTCTTTTGAATACTGTACAGCCACATTCTGGATTCATGAAGTGTGAGTACCTTTAATTCTAAAAAATAAACCAGATATTGTCCTGGAAAACAGTCCTTGAGCCTAACAGACCTACAGAGCATTTTCAGTTTTGTTGCCATGAACGATGCTTTTAGATAACCTTTACATATGCAAAGGCCTTCCCTTTAGATGATGTAGTTATTCTGGCAAGGACATGGTTACCTATAGTGTATAGATTTTCATTTTTAAAGGAAATGAAATTACTGGTTCAGAAACACGTACACACCCTTCACTATTGAAGCTGCCAGGAAAACCAAGCTGAAAAATCAAGATTTAAAAACTCTGGTCTGCCTGTATGCAGTCTCTCCAAAGAGCAGTCAACAAAATATGAGAGTGTTTGTCAAAATGCATTGTATCTGCTTACTGTAAAACATAGTTTGAAATTGTACAGTTTTTGTAATTGCTGTTATTTTATTTTAGTTACTGAAATAGTAATGGGACTGAAATGCCTTTATTTTGCCTGTCTCATCATGTTGTAGGTATACTGTACATTGACTGCTGGGTGACATTAAATGCTCCTGTTATGCACAGACTGTGAGACGTGCTTCTGCCATCTGTGTGGGTGTTCAGGCGAAGATGGAGCAGCGGGGGAGGGGAAATTTGGTTCTTAAACCTCCAGCTAAGATCATGTTCTTGTTGAAAAAGCTTGCTCTCGATCACATGTGTCAGCCCTTCTGCCATACAGACACAATGAGGTCAACCTGGCCACTATATCTTCCTCCCGACAGAACAGCAGATTTCCATTCGCCGGCAGAGTTCGTTATCAAGGCAGTCTCAAACAAAAATTGAAACCCACGATGTGGTATTTCAAAAGAAGAAATCTACTCAGGACTTTGCAAATGAGAGGTGTGTCACCAACCTTTTTCTTTCGTCTGTCCTCAACAGTGGGGATACTTAGGAAAAAAGACCTGGAAATTTCCACTTGAGTTTGCACTCGGATTAAGCAACTGGTGTTGGGCATAGAGATTAACTGTTTTGGTATCGTTGAACTGGAAAAGAAAATACAATCCAAAGAATGCAAACAGAGAATGCCCTTTCTTCACTAACGTTTCTAGTTAAAGCCACTCAAATGGCATGTGTTTTATTTAGTAGTGGTATCACAGATGCGGATTTCTCTAATCCCTGACTACCTAATGATGTTCATTTAGGCCTAAGCCTGTTGTGAATGACAGTCAGAAAAACTACCCCATAGAGCATCTGAGTTCTTACTGGAGACAACAGGGAAACACAATACCCTGTAGTGAAGGCACAACTGCTTAGTTGAATAGTGTGAGGCTGAGCTTCACGGAGGCTGGTAGCAGCATATGCACCGTTACAAAACCGTACACCTTGAGTGCCTGTACTCATATTGCTGCTGCTGTTTCATTTCAACATTATTTAACGCTGATATTCCATTCATTGCAGCCATCCCAAAAAAGATCTGTGCTGGAACAGTCCTTGGTCAGTTTTGACCAAATGGAGCAGTAGCTAAGCCTCTGAACTCATGACCTGGGATTCATAGGCTTCATCTGCCCATGCAGTCGTTGCTGCTTGAGCCGCATACTTTATCCCAAAATCGAATCCGGGGAAAATGGAATAAAAGGGTACAAGCATAGCCTGGGGGTAAACCTCCAATGGACCAGAGTCCCTTCAAATCAAATCAAATCAAAGTTTATTTATCAAATGCACAACAATACAGCTTGCAGCAGTAGTTGCTGGCTATGAAATGGCTTGTCTGTGAGCTCACAAAAATCACAAGAATCACAGAAATCATAAAAATCACAAAAACACAAAAATCACAAAATTGAGGTTATGAAAATAAAGTTACATAATACAGAATTACCTTCATACAGAAACTGGGATTAGTGTGAGCTAGAGGGCTCAGAAAGGGCTTCAGGGTTGAATACCGGTAAAATGAAGAGAGGAAACGATCGGAGTTTGGGTCATGGGAGCCTGTGTCTAGATTTTGATCACCTGCAACAGGAAAGCCTCTCTTCACCAGGGGAGACATAGCCGCATGTCAGCAGCGAGGCCAGTATCTCAACTTCCTGTTTCCTGTGCTGGCAGGGCTCATCGCAGCAGCTGTGCTGTCTGTGTGCTCTGAGTCGCACAGGCGCAGCAACCAGAGCAAGCAGTTGCATCACAGAGGATCGCACCAGGGTGATGAGATAGAGGTGGGCACTAGCTAGAACCTGAGGCCACAGCCGAACACACGCCAGAAAAGCTCCTCGAGCGGAGCTGTCCCTCAACACTCACGAATTAAAGAATTAGGAAGAATGTGTCGTTTAAATAATGATAACAGGAGGAAGCATGTGCTCGTCTTCGAGCGAGATTATGTGTGAACTGTCTGGAATTGTGAAAAAAAGTGTTGCTGGTTTTAAGAGCTGTGAAAATTCAGGACTTGGCCATGAAACAGCATTAAGTAAAAGAGCCTTCACCTTAATCAAGGATAGTGAAATGGAAGTGAAGTTTTCTACACTATGTAGTCCATATTCATTGTGTCATATGTGAACTATCTATACACTTGCCATCCAAAATATTAAGAACCCCCTGTCAAGCAGACTATCTCAGTCAGTCCATGCATAGTTAACCTGAAGATTGGGACATAGACGACCACCAACTAGCTCGGCCAACAGAATACCCGGATGTCAATCCTACTGAGACCTGGTGGATTACCAGCTCAGATGATCCCACAGGAATAGGATCCCACAGTCCTGCCAGAGAGAGTCTGGACAGGGTGTTTCACAACCTGGTGGCACACCCACCAAATCCTGTACACAAACTCTTCTTGCTGCTAGCTAGGACACAGCACACTATTTGAAGGTGTTTGAAAACGTTTCTCTGCGTGAGTTTGTCTTTGACAAAATACATTTACCACAAACCTATAACTCTTTGTTTCCACTAGAAGAAACCTCCTGAGGGCAAGAGTGCAAAAGCCCTCGCAGACTACAAATCCCAACGCAGGGGAAAAGTTAATGAAATGTGTAAAGGGCAGTAGAGAGACGCAATTTTGCTTTTCCCCCTCCTCTTTTTTGTTTATTGCTGACGAAGGGTAATTTAAATGAACTGTTTGAATTAGTCCTCCACCATTTCAAACGCACCTATAAGGAGGCGGCGCTGCTCTGAACTCGACCGATAGGTCGAAGAACTACACTCGAAACGCAGCCCTGACGAGAGGAGTGAAATTTGAGCAAACAGAGACACCTGCTGGTGAACCACCGACCCACAGCCTATTCGACAAATAATATAAAACGAACAAATACAAAAATTAAACATGATCGTTACGTCTGGGGTTCAGCGTAATGTTAGCAAAGAGCTGACACTGGCTTCGAAGAGCTGATTTTAGTTTCCCTGATACATAAAGCATCACATTCAGTTTCTTAATGAGAAGGCACGCATTAATCAGTTAATGAAAGGATTTATGAAATTCCATTTTCAGTAGGGACACTTTCCCTGTTCCTTTCAGTTAATAATGAAGATATATTATAATACATGTATTCCTATATTGAAAATAAAAATGGAATATTTTGTATTTTCCTCTGGTCATAGGAATAACTCCAAAATAAACAGTGTGCATAATATAAAATAAACAGTCCTCAATTTAATCAAGACATTTCATTAATGAGAAGAAAACATGTTAGGGAGAGCCTTAATCCTGGGGCTGATTATTTTCCAGCTGATCGATGACTTCCCAAAATCGGGGCCCCTGATACACAAGAATGCCAAAGCAACTAGTGCTCTGTGGTACCTCTCTTTATGTGACACCCTGCAGCAGTGTGAAGGCAGCTCAGAGTCTGTCCAGAGAAGCTCCAAGGAATGGGTTTGCTGTAACTGTTCTAGAGGAACAGTCTGAAAATATGCCATATGACTGTCAGTACTTAATATTCCTTGAATGGACAGGCAGATCCAGGCGAGCAACGTTTTAAGACAGATCAAAAGTGTTAAGCATCCTCCAGTATTGCCTGATTCATGTAACTTTCCGGCACGAGGAGATGGTTTCTTTCCAAACTGGTGTACCTAGTTTCGCAACATGTGGCGCGACTCTTACTTGCCCAAGCATTGTCCTGTGATACGCGCACTGTATCGCGTAGCAGAGACACCTGCTGGTAACAATCGGCAATGCACCCAAGTATCTGCTGTAGTTCGTGGCTCGTGATGAATGATAATAAAAGCGCTGTTCTGTAATCGTGGCCCTGTACTGTTAAACGCTGAATGCACAATAATTCATTTTATTCGCGGTTAATAACATCAGTGTTAGACACTGTCCTCGAACAACAACAATAATGCCAATTCATAATGTGTCTTTTTCTTTGTGTTTGTGTCCATAAATGTGCTGATGAAATACACAGGCTTCCGGGTTAGCGCGACGCCTGACCCAAGACACTTTCTGATATTGATTGGCTCGGTGGATAAAAGATTGCAACAAATTACACAAGACTAAATTATTCCATCATTACAATCATCGCTTTTTTTGTTTGCATGGACTAGACATGCCCTTTATTTTCCGAAATAGTTTTCATGCCCCGCTAGATATTACTTGGTTTTTCTTACAGTGCCAGACACAGGTCACAAAACGAGCGACAAAAAGATTCGGTGGAAAAAAAAAGGGGGGTGACGCACAGATGACACGCAATAACCGCTACGTATTGCTCTCACGTCACGTCACGTCGTACGTGCGCGTCAGCCCCTGTGACAGACAGCGGCGGATTCCAGGGAGGCAGGCGAAACGGGTTTGGGGGAGAGAGTGTGGGAGACATACACACACAGACGGGGAGGGAGGGAGAGTAAAACTTCGGGATAAGAGGAAAAAAAAGTTTCACCTCGCCTGAAAGCGGACCAGCGAAGGGCAGCCCGAGACCGGAACCGGTGCCTGGGCTCGAATTGGGAAGTAGCGGCGTGGGAAAACCTTTGCGTGGGGAACGAGACAGGGGGAGAGAGTTGGGGGGATTATCTACGAGTTGCGGGAGCGGTGGGGATGATGAATAGGAGGAATCTCATGGAGTGATGTTATTGGTGATTCCCGAAGAATCAAGACGGAACAGACGCCGGGACGCAAGGAAATAAAAACCGAGAAATCGGCGATCCGAGTGCACCAGTCTGCGGGCAGGTAGGAGCCAAAACTGGTTTTTAATATAAAAAGACCCACTCCTTTCTGGCGAAGGCTGTCTGTCGCCTGTGTCTCACTCGGGCAGGGAAACGGAGCCGGGAATGGGAATTGGGTACAGCTGACCACTGCCCTGTCAGGGTTACCCAGTATTCCCGTCCACCAGGAGCCCCTCGGACGGGGAGAGGAGTCCGGAGGGGTTGCACACAGCTCAAGGAACAGGGAAATAGGGGGTAAGGGGCGCAAGGTTTACATATACGCGTTTGTTCTGACAGAAAAAAAAACCCAAAATGAAGGGGCTTGAGTTGAAGACTTCGACTCAGTCAAGCCAGACAAAGTCGTTTTGTTTCGCTCCCAGCGGCAGAAACCTCTCGTGTCACGGGCGGCACTACGGTTAAGTCTGACTTATCACACACTCCAGTGGATGAAAGGCGTCTTTAAAAACCGTTCAGTTCTTGAAAGTCTGGAAAACATCTGCTGACTAATTAAAAAAAAAAACATACTAGCCTGCGTATATTTTTCGAACTCGCCAGTGAGTAAGCGCTGTTCCCAAAGTTGAGAAACCAGAGTGAGTTAGCTAACCGGCATTGAAACATTTCTGAACTGTGTATTACCTTGTAATTCATATTTTAATCAAGGGTCTGCTACGCAGCCGAATGTGAGAAGGGGGGGGGGGGGTTCAGAATAGAGTATGATATCGTTCTGCATTTTTAAAATGCATTAAAAATCAACTGTCCGGCAGCACAATTGCCATCGCACTAAAGCGCATCCCTGGAATGCAGACGCAGGTCCATATAGTGGCGGGTACAGTATGTCCTACAGGCATGCAGCTGGCAGCTACAGCCGTGTCTAGTTGGGGGACCTTTTTTTAATCATCCCTCTAATTTACATACACTCGTGTAAATTAATACACGTCTTTTAGCAGAACTGCATGTGCTGTAAGTGCAATCAGAGAAGTCCCACATGGTATGAGAGTCGAATGTGCACACCACTAGTCTTGGTGGAGAAAGGTTTTCCTTTTGCCAGGGGTCCCTGAACCCCTCACTGAATACAACATTGCCATAGAGGGTTGCCCAGGTGGTGGGGTTAGTGGATCATTCCTCTCAAATCAACTGTCTTATCTTACTATAGTGCCGTTTGTTATTAAACCTGCCCTAGTAACTTGCGCCTTTTAACGAGGGTTCAATCCAAAAACAAGTCTTCTGGAGCAGGTTGTGATTTGTGTGACACCCAAATGCATCTGAATAACCTAAATATGCTGCATTTTCTTGCATTTAGGGACAGTAGCCATTGTAGTCCTGAAATATTGTGCTTGACTAAAGTGTATTTTTTAAACAAAAAAGGCTTGTGATCACAAAATCATGTAATCATGTATTCATGTCAGCATCGTGGATCATTGGAGCATTCACAGGAGAATGAACTAATGAACTAAGCCACGAAGTTCAAGGAAGAAAACTGCTTCGTTGGTTTGTGTGTATAAAGGGCTCAGTCTTTTTCATGTATGTCATTGGCAGAGCTTCCTTGTAATAGCAAAGGTAAGGGATTGTCTCAGGTGTGATGAAGTCATATAGGTAAGGATGGGCGACACAGTGGTGAGCATTGCTGCCTCGCAGTGCTAAGGCCCTGGGTTCAGTTCCTGGGGTGCTATCTGTGTGGAGTTTGTATGTTCTTCCCAGGTTTGTGTGGGTTTCCTCCAGGTGCTCCGGTTTCCTCCCGCAGTCCAGAGACATACCGGTAGGTTAATCGACTTCTGGGAGAACTGGCCCTGGTGTGAGTGTGTGTGTGTGTGTGTGTGTTTGTGTGTCTGTGTTTGCCCTGTGATGAACGGGTGTCCAGTCCGAGGTGTACCCTGCCCTGAGTCCGTTGCTCCGGCTCCTCCTACGACCCCGTACTGGCTGAAGTGGTGAGAAAAGGGATGAATAGAAGAGGTTGAGGATCCTGACTCTCCAGTAGAGAGGCGCAGTTTCATCCCCCCCCAGTGATGACTTTGCTTTAGGTTAAGCTTGCCTATTCATTTCAGTCCTTTGTACATCAGAGCTCCATGCGCTCTGGCAGAAAGCAACGGCTAACCACACACACCGATGTGCTGCTTCACAATTTAATAGGGCAGCCTTTCCAATCAGTTGTGCACCCGTAAGAAAGGAGCTCCCAGTTCAGGAAGAATATGGGGCATGTGCTGCATACTGCATTGATTTCACATCATGAATCAAACTTTCCTCTCCTGTTTTTGCCAAACCGAGAAGCAACTCTGTTGCTTTCTTGTATGGGACTGGGCCAGGGGACAGGAAGTCAGGTGCCCATCCTGTCTTCCTGTGCTAGACTAGAGCTGCAAGATGTGTTGAAAGGCGATTCGACCATGTGTTGTGAATGTTCTGCCAGCACAAGCAGGGAGGGTCTGTCTAAAACGGTGACACTTTCTCCTAACCCTGCAGTGCCACAGCTTTTCCTGGTGTTCCTTCCCGGATGGATCTGAACTCCTGATGGATCAGTGAAGCACATTATTGCAGTGGTGTCTACTCTTGATGCTGGACAACCTTTAATCCAGTTTGTCTAGGAGGTCACCCTAAGTTACCTATTCCCAGAAAAAAGTAAGGTACCAAGTTAGGTATTTTAACTTTTCATTGTAATTAATACACCTCATTTGGTCCATGTTGCATGAAGGGTTTTCAGATTTGTGTTTCCTGTGATTTCTAAACTGTGTAATTTTACCTCTTACTATCTTAATTTCTTAGTTGTTCCATTTCGTTGGACTTTAGTAATTTAATGGTCACCTATAAAACCACGTGTGACGGATCTCAAATATCCACTAAAGGACTATCCAAGTCCTGAGCCTTTGCAGTAGTTTCTCTCCCTGTTGCGTCTACCTCCTTCTAGCGGGAGCTGAGTAAAAGTGTGCAAAAGCAGATAATCAGCTTTGTCATCTGTGCCTTCGAGATGCATAGCTTTAACCATTTAAATATAATAACAATAATAATTGCTTACACTTATATAGCGCTTTTCTGGACACTCCACTCAAAGAGCTTTACAGGTAATGGGGACTCCCCTCCACCACCACCTATGTGCAGCCCCACCTGGATGATGCAACGGCAGCCATAGTGCGCCAGAACGCTCACCATACATCAGCCATCAGTGGGGAGGAGAGCAGAGTAATGAAGCCAATTTATAGATGGGGATTATTAGGAGGCCATGATTGGTAAGGGCCATTGGGAAATGTGGCCAGGACGCCGGGGTTACACCCCTACTCTTTTCAAGGAACGCCCTGCGATTTTTAATGACCACAGAGAGTCAGGACCTCGGTTTTACATCTCATCCGAAGGACGGAAATATGAATAATAATAATATAATAATAAACTTTATTTTATATATCGCCTTTAAAGGTGGCTTCTCAAAGTGCTTTACAGGATGACAATAACAATAAATAAGAAGACTACAACAATAAATAAGAAAATTTCACAAGACAGGACACAATTATAATTACAACAATACAACAATAACAATAGAGGAGACCGTGGAAGATGGTATTAAGAAGAGCAGAAGGGTGAAGAATGGAACCAGTTAAGTAAAGGCTTTTCTGAAAATGAGGGTTTTGAGTCTGGATTTGAAGGAGTTTAGAGAAGGTGACTCTCTAATATCCTTGGGCAAGGAGTTCCAGAGCTTGGGGGCATAGCAGGAGAAGGCCCTGTCGCCCATACAATGTAGACGGGCTTGGGGGACAGTAAGGAGGGCAGAATTTGAAGAGCGGAGGTTGCGAGGTGGGGAGTAGGGCGATAAAAGTTCAGACAGGTATTGAGGTGCCAAGCCATGTAAAGCCTTGTAGGTGAGCATGAGGATTTTAAAGTCTACGCGGAATTTGACCGGAAGCCAGTGCAAGGACTCCAGGATAGGAATGCAATGAATGCAATGTTCAGATAGAAAGCTTTTAATAGGATGTGTTTTAAACCCGTCTAGGACATTTATCTGTGTGCAAGTCCTGAGTGCTTTTACTCCCGTCCCAACAGAACTGCATGCTGGAAGAAGGAAAGAGGAATACGAGCAAAACTAGTGCCCATTTTCTTTAAAATGAAACCGATTTGAAAATGGAAGTAGTGAAAGAAAGCATTGCCATGGTGAAGCTGAATGTTCCCTTTCGTTATTAGTCTAGAATGAGAAAAAGAAGCCCTGTTCAGAGACGCTGTGCACAAGCGCTGAGATTGACACTTTAACTGTACTCTTCAGTTGAGCGAGTCAGATGAGTTGGGACCTGCTGCCCCCTGTCAACACTGAAAGTGCTGCAGCTTTGGATGACCAGACCAGAGCTGGGGTAAACCTGGGGACTGTCCGGACGGAATGCCTCTCCGAAGATTTTTTTCTTTTCCTTTTGAAGTGTCTCTTCAGCACACTAAATTCTTCTCCTTCTCCTTCGCTGCTTTGTCTTTTGGTAGATCTGGGGACCTCTCAAATTTTAGTTCTTGTCTTCCTCTTACTTTTAGGAAAAGGGGAAGTAAAGCTTGTCCCGGACCCCCACTAAAACCAGTCCCTATCGTTAGCGGGAGACGGGTCAGGCGAGGGCAGGACAGAGAAGCCGGTGACGAAGCGCGCACTTGTGAAAGTTTGTGCGAGGGACGCTCCGCGCTGCGAGACGGCTGACTCATTGATTCTCACTTTTGAGAAATCAAAGGGGATAGTTTGTGTCACCGACTTCTGTTCTCCTGGTATTTAACGTCTTGCCTGTGTCATAATCACTTGATGCTGTGTCTGAGTCATTCTGTCAGTGTTTTTGGTCCCAGACCGCTATTCTGTGTAATCGATTTCTTAACTCAGTCCACTGCCTCCTCCTCCCCCTCCTACGTCCAATTTTTTTCCACACAGCATTAATTCTTTTAACTTACTGCACCTTTGCTCTTTCCTCTAGTTTTGAAATAAAGCATGGTGGTGACTGCGTGATTATCAGTGTAAAGTACTGCAGTTTCAGACCAAACAAAATGATGCACTACTGGTCCGATCAGAGATCTTGAGTGGAGGACCAGACCCTCCAGGGGCTGGAGCTGGCAACCCCAGAGCCCAGCCGGTCCTGGAGGGGCTCAAAGAGGCGAGACCCTGCGGACGGCTCGGACCCCCTGTGCTGACCCCCCGAGGGTGGCCTTCCCTTACTGTTCGTGCTCGTGATTTCCCGCAAGAGCCTGATGGCTTCTGCCTTCGCGGGTGGAAGTGATTCATGGTGTGAAGTGGCGCTCGCTGTCAGGCAGTTACTGGAATAGCCCGCTGCCTTTTCGCAAGTCTGCCACGCGGAGGTGCTTGTGCCGTTATCTCCCAGTTTTCGTGCCCGTGCCATGTGTTTCCTGCGCTGCGCGTTTCCTGTGTCTCGCTGCTGCCTGCCACTCACTGTGTGGTCATGTGTTTTCCCATGATTCCGCAGTGCTGGGCTCTGCTCTCAGCGAATCACGCGCAGACGTCTGAGCTCTTACTCTTCAGACCACATCCCTGACGTTGACAAAGAGTTTGGAAAGGTTGTGTTGGTTGTGTGTGCATGCTTATTAAAAAGACACCCCGACTAATTTAAAGAGGCTCTGGAAATCTGAATTAACTGGGGAAAAATACAGATGAAGTTGTGGTCCTTGACCTAGATTGCACCTGTATTTCAGGAATTTGACACTGTTTTTCCTATTTGATTCCCAAACCTGAATCACAAAAGTACTCCTCTCTACCCCCTACTTTCAGAGCTTAATGACTTCCACAGCCTGACAAACTACTTTACCCCCCGGTCTTCTTGCAGATCTGCATAATCAAACCAAGCCTAATGCTGTACAGAGCAGTATGTGAGTGGCAGCAGGAGGCAGGCAGTCCTGTTCCCTGCGCTGCCTTCGGTACAGCTGCTTCCTAGAAAGATCCGTCGTGGTTCAGACTTGCCTCTTGGGGAACTTGTCGTGCCTGTTCCAGGAATCCTTTTCCGTGCGCGACGGTACCTGTCTGTGAGAGGATGATTCATCCCACAGGGGGTGTGGCCGAGCTGTCAGCAAGGGCAAAGCAACCGTATGACTGTTCTCGTGTCGTGCAGTTGTATTTGTATAGTTGTGCAGTTGGCCCATTCAGGCCAGACGTTGTATTGCAGTGAGGGCTGACTTTGCTATATCAACACTCACACCCACATACAGTGTATTTCTCACCCACATACAGTGTTCTTCCTAGCCCTGCAGCTTCACTCAGATGCTCTTTAGAAAGGTCTTTCTGCCAGGGAGACTCATGGTCCTGTGCTTACGGAGTTTCGATTCTAGTAGTGTGGAACAGACCGTGAGCATGGTTTAGCCTGGTTCATGTTATTGAGCAGAAAATCTCAACTGAAAGATTCTGCTCTCTGACATTGGGTTTGGTAAACTGTGTTTGTCGTTGGTGGTTGAATATACATTTAAAAACTCTATTCAGCTGAGCAAACAACACCCCGTCACAAGCTAGTCTGGTGCATTTTCAGCTGGATTTAGAGTTCCATCCTGAGACCACTGTAAGGTTGCCCATGTGTGCTGGTTTAATTTAGCAAGTGGAAACATGTCTGCATAGTGGAGATTTACAGTTTTCAGGGTCCTGTGCATATTCTGTGTTCCCTTTAGGTTAAACTGAGCTGTCCCAGGTTGAGCGAGAGAAGATGTTTAATGCAAGCAGTTCACCGAACAATAAGTAGCCATGCTATACTTAAATCCTACAGAGAAATGTGCCACTTGAATCCGATTTCAGCAAGAACGTAGAAATGTCAGGTGTATGACCATAATAAATCAAGTATATTGGAAGAATACTTTCATTTAAGTTATAAATAAAGACAGTAAATACAAATCATACATTTGAGGGCAAAATGTTCAAATCTGAGATGTCTGTGCAAAGATAAGGTGCTAGATTCGTTGCCGTTTTAAGGAGCGCAGAGCGTGTTCCTTCCACATTCTTGCTTCTAAACTTAGCCTGCTTTCTTGTCCGACCTGCTCGCTGAAATAGCAGCGTGAAAGCACTGACACAACCTTCCTGCCACTGGGTCAAGACCTGGGTAGGCTCCAGCCTGGGCAGCGGATGTCAGTGCGAAACAGCGTGACGACTGCAGGCAAACCTCTCTCTTGCCTGTGTCCTCCAGTGAGTCTCTTTTGCTGAGCACGTTTTCTTCCGCCCCGTCTTTCTTTTTATTTTTATAATAAGAGATCGCTGCTTCGTACTTGATTATATTTGGAATGGCTGTGTTCTGACACGCGACTGCCCAGAAATGACTCCCATGCCGCTCAAGGGTGAAGGGGTGGGGGCGTGCTCGTCTCCGACACGCACAGCTGGGGGCCCGGCAGGACATCCCTCATCTCATGTGTTGCGGACTCTGCAGCGCCAGAGGGGAGAGTTAGCGCTGTCTGGAGGGATGGAGCGACTCTCACTCATGTTGCGGAAAGCCTTGTCCCTTGTCCTCATGTCCCAGTACTCTTGTGTTTGCCAGGAAGCAGAGCAATCCTGACTGAAGAACCCTCCTGCCTGCAGCAGTCTGCCAGCCAGCAACCGGTTATTGGCCAGGCTGGGAGGGGTCTCTTTCATACTCTCAAACATTTCATGCCGAAGACTTCCTTTCTTCATGTGCAAATCCAGGATCTGATGCCCCAGTGATCGTCAAGGAAAAGCTTCCTCCAGATCTCTCCAGTATGAGCCGTCTTCTTCGGATCAGTATGAATAATTTTTTAAAGAAGGGCAGGATTATAATGGAGATGCATGAAACCAGATAACCTAGAGAGTTTTGGTAAACTGAAGTTGTTGTGACAGTTTAATGAGTATATAGTAAACAAATGCAGAGGGCTGCGTCTGTAAATAGGAGTTCTGCCACAACGACGGAAATTACAGAAAGAAGTGATTTTTGCTTTTGTGGACTGAGTTAGAGAAAATGCTACAAAACACGAGTGTTGCTCATGCTTTTGCCTGTTGCTCAGCTGTAAACTGTTAAATCTGAAACTTGATTTATGCAAGACTCTGTCACCTTCGTTAAGGGCAGTGTAATGAGCTGCTCATTTAGAACTCTCCAGTGTTCGTCTTCTCCATCTCCACAGTGAACGACAGCAAGGCCAGCCGTGCTTCAGACGGGCCCCCCTACTGTACCCCCCCAAACCCAGGGGAGGAGATCCGAGGGAA
Source organism: Lepisosteus oculatus (assembly GCF_040954835.1). Classification (NCBI taxonomy): domain Eukaryota; kingdom Metazoa; phylum Chordata; class Actinopteri; order Semionotiformes; family Lepisosteidae; genus Lepisosteus; species Lepisosteus oculatus. The sequence continues at coordinate 37,064,848 of NC_090700.1, forward strand.
AGAATGTTCAGCTCACAAAACTGTTTGTCCATGGCCGTCTTATTTTAAGAACAGGGGGATCTGCTGTCTCTCACCTCTCCCCTAGAGCCCCTCAGTCCTGTTAGAATGCGTGTGATGCAAACCCTCAATACCACATCCCCCCCAGCCCACAGCCAGTTGTTCCTGTCCTGTGAGTACGAGTGCGCGGCTCCGTCTGCCCAGGCACATGGTTTCACTCCTCCAAGCATGCTCACTGCCAGCCGGGTCATCACATGCAGTAGGGGAACCATCAGAAGGCCCACACTGAAGCAAAACAACACAGCGCAGTTTAATACGAGCTAGACTAAGGGTTCTCTGTTGTTTTGGCTGTCGCATCTCAGCATTTCAATTTTGAGGCGTGGAGCCCTTTTCGTGTTTATGCTGGGTGCTCGTCTAGCTGCAGTCCGGCACGATGTTCTTCCTGTGCACCACTTGGTTTGAAGCAGTATTGCATCTTTGAAGTAGTTAGCTTGCTGATAGACAGGGGAATGTCCTGTTATGTGGGCCTTGGAGAATGAATGTACAGTATTATCCTAGCAGCAAGACTTACATTCCGTTATTTGTGAAGAACAGGTTTGAGCAATTAGGCTCTTCACATGTCCATATTCCCCACAGATCTTCAAAGCCTCTGATAATCTAGGTTCTCCTCTTTTATGGACTGCATAGACCATTTGGAAGCCCTGTAGAGGAAGCAGTGTTTTAAGATCACTTGAGGTAGATTGGAGCTCCTTAAAAACATACCTCAGGATGTCTTTACATATTTACAGAGCTTTTAAAATTACCCTGAGATTTTGTTTATAGTACTTCATGTGCTGGTGCTAGGTTACTGCCTGACCTTTAACCCTGGGCTGACCTTTCTGGTCCCATTCATCCTCAACACCCTCTAATAGATCATCTTGAAAAAAGGCCACCAGACAATACAGGGATTTAGTTCTTACAGTTACAGATCTTTAATACTTAATAATACCCCTTTAATACTAGACAGTAGAAAAGGTACACACTGGCTATATTCATAAACTGTTCTGTCATGTTAATTCTACCACTCAGTTTTTGAAATCGAAAATACATACCCTAATGTTACAAAACAATAATTAAGCATGCCAGTAAAAGTTTTATGACTGTGGCCCAGTGAATGCATGCTGTTTTAGCCTCTCTGGCTAAATTCTTGTCTGTGCTTTCCTGACATTTTTCAGCATGCAGGAAGATGTAAAGGTTTATTCCATTCTGAAAAGAAAAGACACAGTGCTAGGTTACTGTGTTCCAACAGTGTTTTTGGCTGTGGAGGAGGTAGAGATTATTTGTGTGTGTTGGTGTACATAAGGCCTTTTTGGAAAGCTATGGCAAATGAACCTAAAGGTGGGTGCAGCCTGCAGGCTTGTGTGAAAGGTTGTCTTACTTTTTAAAGCGCTATCTACTTGGCACTGGAAACCATCCTTGAGCTGAAGGATAGCCACAATAAGGACCTAAAGCAAGAACATGCCTCGCCAATGACCCCCACCCCCCCATTCCCGCCAGCCCTGGGGGACTTGCAAGCACAAAAGTATCTTAAGAATCACTGGAGTTGCTTGGTTATATAAGCATTAAGTTATCTTATTCGAGGGAGTGCTATCTGGGCCTAGGTGCTGGTGTTCTAACCTGTTGAATGTCAAGCCTCATGAAAATCAGTACAAACACTGAAAGGAACCTGAATGCCCTGCTAATATACTGTACAGAACAATTCCTTCATGCTGTTCTTGTGGAGAAGGACCGCAGATGGACTGTTCGTCAGAGGAGCGTAGTTTTGAGCAATGCTTTGAGACAAACCACCCTGATGGACATCTGCAAATGTGAGGAACAGTGTTGTATTAGTTGTGTACAACAGTCCAACTGATGGAGTCCTCCCAGTGTGATGGTCTAGTCACTACAGAAATCCATTCGTAGCGATTGATAAATGCAGTGCACTACATTGCAGGCAAATTTGGAAAGCTCACCCTCTGCTTGCAAGCTGGTCCTGGCAGGGCAACCTTCCAGCAGGACTGTACTTGTCCTCGTGCCGCTTGTGCCATGATGGCTTCCTTGTGTGATGAGGATATGATACCCTGCCAGTCAGACGTGAGCCCTATCGGACGTTTGTGGGATGAGCTGTTATACTCGGAGACCTGGGGACAGGTACAGGCCTGTCTGGGCTCTACAAGAAGAATGGGACAGAATCCCACAAGGCAGCGTGTGGGAGGTAAAGCATGCAAGTTGAGCTCGTAGTGCTTCCAGAGGTGGCCACGGGTTTCTAGCCTGTCGATTTCACAGTAGACTCATGTTGATTAGTGCTGTTGATGATGCTTTACAGCCCCATAAAAAGGATTGACGTCTGTCCAATAAGTTGACAGTTCGCCTGCTACCAAAATGTTTCCCACTTTTCTTTGACTCATTGAATTTTCAATTCAATTCAAAATACTTTTTCCATTCCTAAGGACTGCAATTTGTGTGGTAAGCAGTGCACGATGCAACAGATTCCAAATACAACTGGTAAAAAAACACGGAATCACAACATTTCTAAGAGGAAAAAAAAAAGCTACAAAAGGACGTGCATTGCAAGGACTCTATGCTATCCTACAAAATAAAATAATCACTTTGTTAGGTATTTAAGAAAGTATTAAAGTACATGTATATAGAGGGGGCAGAGATCACATTGATAAAACTCATTGTTTGCAAGCCGGATGGCCTCTGGAACAAAGCAGAATTTTCCTCTGTGCTTCGTGAACTGTGGACAGCGAAACCGTCTTCCTGGAGGCAAAAGTTCAAAAGACTGACGACGAATAGAAGAGTCTCCAATGTTGGCGTAGGCCTGCCTCTAGGTCTAATGGACAAAATTAGGTTCATATTTTGAAGGTGGTTTGTCTTTTTGACTGAATATGTGAACCAGCAGATAAAAGAAAAAGTTAAATGTTTTTGATAAAAGAGCTTTTAAATGTTGATAGAATTATTCTTTGGTCTCCAAAGGAACAACGGCAGCGGTGTTCTAAGTGAACTTGAGTTTATTGAAAAACACAGTGCCCAGATATTTGTAACTGTGAGCTCACCATGGATTGTTCTGCAGTATATTTGCCCGAATAATAGGTTGTGCAATACAATTACCATAAAGCAAAAAGAAAATAGATGGGAATCCAGTTATTCCAAATTTTGCATTCTTGGAAAAGTCTGGTATGAATTACATAGAGCTGGGATTTCTGGTTAGCTTCGGTTGTGGATGGCTGTAATCCAATTGGCATTCTAGATCACTTTAAATCAGAGTTGTCCTGCAGGGCTAGTGTGTCTGCAGGTTTTCTAGTTCTGCTGAGGGAAGTAGCAGCACCTGAGGGACTGGGGGAAGCTATTAGTGCTCCAGTTAAACCAGTTGATTGGGTTTGAGAGCTGAGTTGGAAGGAAAATCCACAACTGTGCTGGCCCTCAAAGGACCAAGATCAGACAGCCCTGCTTTACATCATCTTGGGACATGTGAGGGAGGGTGACATTGATCTAATGGTGTTGTGTTTTCACTTGTAAATCTGTTAATGATTTAAAGGACCTTACACAGTTCAGCACATGAGTGATCAGAGCTTGAAAGAGATTAGATTTAAGGGTGACGTTACAGGATAAACCATATAATATGGGCTCTGTATTAGTTCATTAGGATATAATAGTGTTCTGGCTCTGAAGGCGGAGCCTTTTTAGTGTGGTATTACCCCATCCTTTACAAAAGTACAAGTTCCACTTGTCTGCTCCAGATTTCACTGTCTTTCAGGAATAACCAGAAAGCAGTGTCATTGTAGGCTCAAGTCAGTCCTCCCAGCATGCAGACAGCTGTTTTTTTGCTTATTTGATTTGTTCATTCAGTGTCATTCCTTGGTTACTGGTATACATTTGGCTTCTGAAAGTCGCATCCATTGCTTGATCTACATGCATAATCATTTTCACAGTTTTGGACCTGTCTGAAGTATTGTCCGACTGAACGGACAGAAGGCAAAAGAGAGTAGTTGGAGTTTTGCTTGCTTTGAGTGCGCTGGTTCCAAGAAATGTTCACCCAAAGCTGCTGTAATTTACATCCGGTCGAGTGGAGTAGGAGTCACAGGCAGAGGACAGCACAAGAAGCGTTGACAGAAAAATACTGGGTTTTGACAGGATGCTCCCTCCGTCTTTCTGCTCTCCAAGAATTCCTCCGCAGAGGCAGACAGGAGCAGCTGCAACTGAGTCTCGACTCGAGTCGGAGCGCCCTCAAGGACGTGTCCTGAGTCGCCATGGGAACTGCCCCGTACCTCCCAGCTTGCATAATCCAGGCTGACAGGCTTGCTGGGGCTAAATCTGGAGATTAGCATGGATGTCATCATCTTCCTTTAAATCATCTGCCAGTGTATGATCTCTGTCTGATCATAACATCAGGGGTTTTTCTTGCCCAACATGAAGCAGCTACAGAATGGGGTAAAATGTTATACTTTCGGCAGTATTTGACTTTCACACTAGAGGCCAGACCTGATGCAAAAGAAGAAATGCCATAAAGTTACTGATTTACAAACACTAATAACTGTGTTTTTTGTACTGTAGAATTTCACTTTTTTATGTAATCTAGGGTTGGATCCTTTGCAGACAACTCCAGGTTCTCTTAAAAAGAATTTTTAGAAAGGCATGCGCTAACCCTAGTGATTGTTCAGCTCTTCGATGTAGCACAAAGAAATCTCACAAACTTCTGTTTTTTTCCATTCCACCCCCCCAGCATTGCCTTTCATCTTGCGGCCAGTGTAAACGGCACAGATCCAAACTGCAGGGTCCATTTGTGTCAGTGCAGCTCTGCTTGTGTGCTCTGTGCCAGTCCTAGGAGCTGTGCTCATGCACTGGGAAGCGTCTGCCTTTGGAAGTGCTCAGGCTGCTAGTTGAGAAACTGAACAGCAGGGAGCCATCAAGAAAGCAAGCTAAGAGTCTGTGCGCTGCAGTTGTGTATGGAGCACTGAACAAAGTCACACTGCAAGAGTGCGTCCATTCGCTATTCCTACCATTGAGGCTCTCAGACTTTCATGGTTGTGTTTTTCTGCTACCACATAACTGAATATTCTTACTGCTAACATTGTGTGATCCACTACTCATTTGGCTGTAAAAGGACGGGTGTTGTTCACTATGCTTGGTGCATCCTGGACTTGAAACAGAGTGATCACTTCACTTTAACCATGAACTGTAAATGGGTATTGTTTCTTTAACTGTGCTTCGAAGTGGTAATAAAGTTCGTTTGAATGAACTGATTAAGACAGGGTGTCAAAGCTTGCAGTCTAAGACTGTAGATGTCTGTGTGATGTCTGCGTGAGCCCTCCGGCTTCAGTCTCGGTCCTTTCTGTTGGACTTATTCCTTTCACTCCCTGTCTGCCTGCAGTCTGTGACCCTGTTACGCCACTCCTGCCGTCCCCTGACAGCTCCCTCCCTCTTACGAAACGGGTCTTCTTGTTCTGCCTGCAGATTATCAATGGGTGGACAGCCGCTTTAATTTCAGGCTAATCGGCTCTTGTTTAGTGTGGGGCGGGGGGTCTGGGGGAATGAATAAACTCTTTGGTTCTTCCTAATCTCTGCAAAGCTGGAGATTTTCAAAGATTTAAAAGTTTGGAGGTTGTAGAAACGCACTGTGAAAACAGCCTGCTTTAGAAAGGGTTCGAGTAGGTAGCTGCGTCAGCGTGCGTGGGCTGCAAAAGGAGCAAGTAAAGGTTTATTCCGTGCTGAGAAGAAAAGAGACAGCGATTCGGCTGTGGAGCCTTCTTGAGCCAAAACATTGTGTCTCTTTTCTTTTCAGCATGGAATAAACCTTTAGTTGTTACGTCAGAAATTGATAATTTTCTGTTTATTTCCAAATTGTTTTGCGCCAGTACTGTAGATTGGTCGAAATGAACATCCTTCAGGAGTGCCTTCCGGAATCTTCTGTACAGTTGTGAGGCCTGTCCAATAGAGGATTGCAGACAATTTCGATGGCATTGAGGCCCGAGGTCAGCTTAATTGGCAGCCTTGAGGATCTGAATGCTACTAAAGTTCAGTTTTTAGCAAAGCAATTGCAAAACACATTCCATTGTTCTTTAACCTCATCCTCACTAGGAAGGGGGGTGTCTGTTCAGACCAGAGTGTTGCACTGGTTATTTCCTTGGTCTCAGAGCAAATAGGAAAAGTAATCCTGAACAAATTGTTTAAAATTGAGAGTCAGTAGGTAAGTGGGTAATTCTAAAGATATGAGGTTGCTGGTTAAAAATATTGGTTTTTAAATTTACAGTACAATCTTTGTGTTGAGGTAAAGAATATAATACTTGCCCATGAAAAATCCAGAAGCATTTTTGTTTGGTCTAGTGGTGCTACACCAGCTACTGCCTGAAATAAAATAAAAATTAGAACAGTTAATGTGTGCTCAGGTATTAATGTTACAGGGAGGTTACAAATTTTCCCCTGCTCAAATTAGGTTGTATTGATCCTTGGGGGGATGAAGGCAAATACAGTACAGCTGCCTTGGAAAGCAGTGTAAGATTTCTATTTCGGTGTGAAGACCAATGCTTTTACTTTCACTGGATGCTGCAGTTGAGTCACCTCTGCTCCATTTATTGTGTCCTTACTTTATTACTGTACTTAATTAGCCTGTGGCGATTCATAGCCCAGGACACACCGAATAGTGACCCTCCAGGTCTAATTAGGACGAGCCCTGGGTCCTGCTGCTGGATTGGGGTGAGCTCTAGAGTGCGCTTGCCCTCTTTGCATTGCGGCTCGGGGGCTTAGTGCTGCTGCCTCACAGCTTATCAGTCCTCGGTTCCATTCTGAGCGGGGGTGGCTTGTGTGAGGAGTTTTCATATTCACCCTGTATCCACGTGAGTTGTCTCTGGATGCTCTGCCTTCCTGCATCTTTGCTTTTGAGGCTGGAATGCTGTCTGGCTCTGAATTGTACTTGTGTGCTTTGTGTGCCCTGTGATGGACTGTTTTGTCCAGAGTGTAGTTCTTTCTTAAGATTAGATCACTTAAACAATATAGGGATTTGACTTTTCGCAAACCCCAACATACTCTCCATGATACACAGACACACAGACAGGGAGAGAAGCTTGGGGTCAGAGCGCTGGGTCAGCCATATATAAGGTTAAGGGCCTTGCTCAGGGGCCCAACGGAGTAGGATTCCTCTGCCGGCCACGGGATACGAACCGGCAACCATCCAGCCACAGGCACAGATCATTAGCCACAGAGCCACCGCACTGCCCCTGTGTCTTGCATCTGTGTCTGCACCTGTTTGCCAGTAGAAGCAAGATATTGGACTAGAATATATTCAGCTACCCCAGATCTTACGTCTGAATGCACACCTCACTGCTGCCCTGTCTTTCTCAGTGTCTAAGGACAGAGAAGGCTACGCTCACTAATGTGTACAGATCAGCACGCAGCATAACCAAGGAATATGGGAGAAGGTTTAGTCAGATACTGTGAGCAGACAAAACAAGATATTCAGACCTTGGCCATGGACAGGTGTTATTATATGGAGACCCAAAAGCTCTGATCTTCGTTCTCAGATGTGCCTGTACGCTGTAGACCAACTAACATTTAAATGAACATGTAACTATTATGAAGATGACTCTCTGCTGGCACATGTGCATGCTTAGAAACTGTACAACGTCCTCAATAGCTAGCAAAGTTACATGTGCACGCAGACAAGACTGCGTGATAACCTACACAGCCTGCACATATGCCCTATCAGAGTTGCAGATAGAGACACAAAGGCACTCCAGCAAGTCAAAAGTCCCAGATGGATCACTCTGCCTCAGAAAGTGCAAAGCCTCTCACTTCATCAAGAATGAGACTACACACACATATACTGTCACGCATCAAACAAGGGTCATTATTGATGATATGGAGAAAGAGCATCACATGACATCTTGATTTTAATGCTGATGACGTTTATTTCTTCTTTTTAGCAGTTCTTTTATAGGCAGAGAAACTGTCTCAAAAGCATATAGACTGCATGCTTTGATAAGATCTTTCACACATTAACCCATGTTGTGCTTCTGACTGTTTTGAAGCTCCTTTTAAGTTTTGAAGAGGTGGCAGGGCAGTTCTGGTGTTGATGTCGTCTTAGAAAAGTGTGGTTTTTTTGCAGATAGCTGCTGAAGGTCACCTAAAATTGGTTTGTTGGGGTTCCTGAGTAACTGGTGAAGGTGCTTGCCTTGGTTGAGCTCTTTAATCCAGGTGCTGTGGGTTTGAGCATGGATCTTCTCACTGGTTGACTGTGACCAGATGCCCCAAGCAGTGTTGCACTTGCCTGAACGCAGCCTAGTGTAAGAGTGGGACTATTTGACCAGGTGTCTCTGTAGCTCTGGCGGGCTCGTGATGCTGTAGGTGATTGCTGCACCTCTCCTCCCTTCAGCGCTGGCCTCTTGCCCAGGGCTGTGCTGCTGGGACTTGTTGAAAGAGGGGGAGCATGAAGGAGGGCGCTCCCACACCTCCTTATTCTCCCCTGTTTGCGGGTGCATGCGCCAAGATGTAATTAGTCATTTAATTCCTAAAGCACACAATTGGCTATTCCAAACTGCTTGGGTGTAGGGTAAAAATCATGATTTTAAAAGGCGGTTTCTGTTTTCTTTATTTTTGGAAACAAAAAGTCCAAATACTTTCTTCTAGTTCATTTAGACATTGACGTGCAGGAATCGCTATTCACACTATCTCACAGACTGTCCAGAATAAGAAACAAGGCACGCATTTCATGCTTGGACATGAAATCTTTACAAATGGATTTTAGGCCGTCAGTGCACAATTTTAAATCCCTAAACTATTCTTTTGCAATAATCTTCCTTCCCGGTAGCAATAAAAGGTCTGTAAATATGTAAAGACATCCTGAGCTCCATCTTTAAGAAGCTTCTATTTCATTTCAAGTTGGTGTTGTTCTGAGATGGAAGATGTCACAAGCTCGGTCCAACAGCGGATACGTTTTCTTCTCCATAAAGCTTACCTGGGTGCACTTAGCAAGGAATATCTCAATATTATAAAAGCAAATGATGATTTTCACGGCTCTTTAAAAGTTTCAGTACAGAAATGTAAGCAGGAAGGAATGTGTTAACTTGCAGAAGGCTTGGGTTTGAAGTCAACAAAATTGGGCACGGCGTAAAAAAAAGACCCAGCCCACGAATCCGACGGCCTGCCTGTGTGTGGAAGTGAAGCAGGGGAGGTTTTAGGACTGAAATCAGGAAGCACGTCTTCACTCCGGGAAGGTTGTGGGAGGTTTGGAAAAAGTGTGTAGCTGATTCCCAGGGGTCCGTCTGGAAATGGCCGTCTTTGGAGGGGTGAACTACGAGCAGCTGAATGGACTCGTGACTTTCTGTCCCAGCAGGGCGGCGACGGCGGCGCCATGACGGAAGGAGCTGGCCGGTAGTGGGGAAGACGCGTGCCATGGCAGGGCTTCAGCCCGAGGGTCTGGGAGTCGGCACCGAGGACCCAGGGCCTGCAGCCCGGCGCGTGGGAGAGACGACAGGGGTGGGGGGGACCATGGTCCAGGAGATTCCGGCAGCCCACCTCGACAACGGGGAGGTGTCACAGGACGGACTCTCCTCGCTGGGCCTCAGCCCGGAGGGGGAACTGCGCAGGACTGTGGCCGGGCCGGAGGGGGAGGAAGGGGGACAGGCAAGCGCGGGGAGCCCGCACCAGGGGCCCGAGCTGGACATGTGCTCCCTCCAGGTAGCAGGACTGCCAGGAGCCCACGCAGACCTGGGGGACTTGAGCAGCCAGGCTGAGCTGAGCTCTGCTGAAAAGGGGAGCATCAGGAGCATAGAGCTCAGTGGCACTTTGGACGGGACCGGACTGGAAGGGACCCCCAATGGCTTGGTGTGGGACATGCACTCACCGGAGGGGGGCCAGGAAGACACCCCAAAACTGGAGGGGGACAGGCTAGAAACAAGTACAAACAGCTATGGAGCCACCAGCCCAGACAGCCCTGCCCCTTCCAGCAGCTACACAGGTACCGCATTCTTCCATAGCTCCCGTGTGCAGTGAATGTCCTTAGTCCCTACGTTGTTTTATAATGTTTAACTTTATTTTTCAAGTTGATATCTCACATTTGTTTTTGTGTTGCTGCTACAAGTCATCAGTATACCCCAAATTGTTTTTTTTTAAGTTATCCCTTTATTCCTGTAAATAAGAAAAAGCGATATTCTGTGTGGAGGGGGAATGGTGGGAATTGTGCTTTGTGCGTGATCGTCTGCCTCAGACCCTGAGGTACCAGGGCACCCGACGCAGATGTCGCTGGTGTTGTCTCCATCTCACGCATCAAGTCTGCCTGTTTTTACCTGCAATGGGGCTCTGTATTGAGCGGGTGGTTGTGAATTTCAGTCTGTCAGTGTCGCCGTCTCTGTCTCCCTCCCTCCCGCCCCAGACCTGTCCCAGACGTCCTCTCCCTCTCTGTCGGACCAGCTGCGGCTGGGCCGTGAGGACGGGCCGGGCTCGGGCATCAACGTGGAGTGTCGCATCTGTGGGGACAAGGCCTCTGGCTTCCACTACGGAGTTCACGCCTGTGAGGGCTGCAAGGTACTGCTTCCCACTGTGGGCAGGACCCCCGGTCACCACGGAAAACCTGCCCAGACTTCCCAGCGTCGTGGAAAATAAAGAAAAAAACACTCGCCGTAGTATGAGAAAGTTCCAGAACGCCATGCCATAATTTAAATTCACGGTACAAAACAGTACCGTGGCTATGTTTTGTGATCACATTGCCAGTGAATGTTAATGATTAACCGGTAATAATAATAATTCCTCATACTTTTATAGCACTTTTGTGGACACTCCACTCAAAGTGCTTTTACAGGTAATGGGGACTGCCCTCCACCACCACCAATGTGTAGCCCCTCCTGGATGATGCGACGGCAGCCATGGTGCGCCAGTACGCTCACCATACACCAGCTCTCAGTGGGTGTGCTTAAAAAAAGGAAGAAGTAGGGGCTCCAGGACTGGCTTTTACAGTCTGGGGCTGTTTAATGAAAAATCAGTTTGTCCCACATACATCTTAAATGAAAATAGTCTGTTTATAGGAATTATTTATATATTGAAATGTATTTGGTTGTATTGTTAATGTTTTCATTTATTTTGATAGTTATTGAACTATAAGCATTTATGAGCATCAGTAAGATACGCTGTTAATATCTGTTGACGTCTGAATTAAAGCAGAGCACGGCAGAACCAGCATTCTGGTCTTCCCTTTTCTCCTTCCGTTATTCCTAGACATGAATTCAGCTCCTTCCTTTCCTAGGGCTTTTTCCGGAGGACGATCCGGATGAAGCTGGAGTACGAGCGGTGTGAGCGGAGCTGCAAGATCCAGAAGAAAAGCCGCAACAAGTGCCAGTACTGCCGGTTCCAGAAGTGCCTGGCACTGGGCATGTCCCATGACGGTCAGTCCGCCACGCAGCGCTGCCGCCGCCCACAGATCCTGCTTTACTGGCCTGCTTTTTTTGCGTTTTGTGTCCCTTAAATTCAGGACACAGCTGTTTTCCCGAGCCCTCCTTGAACAGCCTGGTTCCGACCCATCCACAACTATTTTTGTGTTAAAGAAGCACATTTGTCTTGAGTCATTTCTCTACAACCATCTGCTCCCCGTTTCATTTAACTCTGTACATATCTGTCAAACACTGTTGGGTGCCTCCCCTTTGAAAACCATTAGCCAGATCTTTCAGTGTAAAGCTATAAAAGATGCTAGAGGTCCTTCAGGTAGAAGACTTTAACTAAGGTTGTAGATAGAGATTGCAGGTTCTCATCTGGGCTGTGCTGCTCTCAGATTTGGGGCAGATGTATTCAGTGGGTGATGCAAATATTTACTGCTGTTTAGGTGGATTTACTTGCAAGCCACTTGGGCGAGAGAAGGCACTCCTGGCAGCGCCATCACCAAAAAAACCTAAAGCATGTTAGAACGTTGATGATGGGTTTTCATCCAGCTGCTGTCTGCAAGTGCTTTCCTTCTAGCTTTGTGCCAGAAAGTCTTAGGCCAGCCCTTCTCTTTCCTGTCCTGGTGGTGCCGAGTAGCTCCTCACTTCAGCTCATATGACCATATTATCTAAACTCAAAACAAGCTGGCAAGTAAGTGAGGGGGGTGAAATGGCAACAGTTTAAAAAAAACTAGACCAGAGTCTTTACCGATTTGTGTCTGCGGCCGTGGCAGCGATCCGGTACGGGCGGATGCCGGAGGCGGAGAAGAGGAAGCTGGTGGCCGGGTTGCTGGCTGGCGAGATGAACGTGCAGAGCCCCGGCGGCTCCGACCTCAAGTCGCTGGCCAAGCACGTCAACAACGCCTACCTGAAGAACCTCAACATGACCAAGAAGAAGGCACGCAGCATCCTGACCGGCAAGACCAGCTCGAACCCGGTACGCGCAAGGCCCCGGCACAGATCATAAGAGCATGAGGAGTTTCCAGACCAGAGGAGGTTTGGCCTGTGTAGCTCATTTGGTTGTTAGCAGACCATATTGTGCAACCGAAGACTTGCCGCATTAAAATAAACTTCACAGATGGTGAGGTGATGTGATGTGGTGGAGGCGTCCAGGTTTTCTAGTGCTGTGATAAAGATGCAGCTGGCTATGTCTGGCCCAGAGGTGCTCCTTGTAATGCTGCAGAACTCTGTTTACTTTATAAACAAGAACCCAGAGTGATTTATAACTTTCACGCAGTACTTGCAAAACAAAATTGTGTGCTGAATTCTTTGTTTTGTGTTTTTATTTGTGCATTGTGCAAATTTTTAACTTTTTTAGTCATTTGACATTTCAGAAGGTCAGGAAACAGAAATCTCAAAAAATGTAGAAATGTGTGAGCATTTTCTTTCTATATGCATCTTTTCCTGACTGTGGTACGACTTCAGCTATCGGTGAATTGTGGGCATCTTGTCTCTGCAGCCCTTTGTGATCCATGACATGGACTCACTCTGGCAGGCGGAGAATGGGCTGGTGTGGAACCAGCTGATCCATGGGGCACCCCCCAACAAGGAGATCGGGGTGCACGTGTTCTACCGGTGCCAGTGCACCACTGTGGAGACTGTGCGGGAACTCACGGAGTTTGCCAAGAACATCCCCGGCTTCGTGGGGCTCTTCCTCAATGACCAGGTGAGAGGTCATAGGTTATTGGGAGCACACTCCACCTAAAGCTGTACGTAGCCCAGTAATCATTGCTGTAGAGCCTAGTGTACCCCAACCAGCATTAATGCTTATGAATTATGTTGTGGTAGGGTTGCCTGGGCACATAGGTATAGAGCCAACAAAGACTTTACAAGCCTAATCAAGATACACAAGACCAAAGTTACAGATGGGGGAGTTCTAGTTTGAAGAGACACATGGTAATGGTATGTACTGTGTAACATAAGATGACACAAGGTCAAACCACAACACTCTTTTTAAATTAAAAAAAACCATGACCGAAAAATGAAAATGTGACTGCAGGGGTGAGCTTTTTACATTGAGGTGTAGGAGCTCTCTGTACAGTTAGTGAGAGTTAAAGGGTCCTTCTAGACAGAATGGCTGCACAGAGGAATGTTACTTTTCATGCTCCTGTATAGATGTTTGTCAGAGTAGATGGTGTACGAATTATTATGGATTTTCTGTGCTAGGTGTAGATAAGCTTACAGCTCTGGATACAGAAGAGAGAAGATGCCATTTGAGGCTGTGGTTCTGTGCAGTTTGACTTGTTTCCCTGGTGAGGGGGTAATCTGAGCCCTTTGGAATGGTTGTCCTCCAGGTCACGTTGCTGAAGTACGGTGTACATGAGGCCATCTTCGCCATGCTGCCCTCGCTGATGAACAAAGACGGGCTGCTGGTTGCCAACGGCAAGGGCTTCGTGACGCGGGAGTTCCTGCGCAGCCTGCGGCGCCCCTTCAACGAGATCATGGAACCCAAGTTTGAGTTCGCGGTCAAGTTCAATGCCCTGGAGTTGGACGACAGCGACCTGGCACTCTTCGTGGCCGCCATCATCCTGTGTGGAGGTGAGACTGGCCAAGGTGGAATAACACACTCTGATACGGTGTCAGACTGCCAGACAGCAGTGGAGAGTGAGCATTGGACAAGACTCCATAGTGTTTTCAGTACCTTGTAATGCCACTGAGGGCTCTGTTCAGAGATTAGGTTACAGTCCTTTACAATCCTAGGTGTCTTAAAGGGCCAGAGCCTTTGGTGTTTTTTGTCGTATTAAATGAATCGATTTATTATTATTATGTATGCCATATCCAGTGCAAACTGGACTTGCCTTCTCTGGCCTTACTGTGTAACTGCAGAACTGTTTCAGAGGTATCAGGGAGCTCATATTTATTATAATTTTGTTTTAGGGTTACACCTGTGTAAATTAAAGATTCCCCTTGGTTTTACAGTATCAGAGGGTCGTTTCACAGATCCTGTATTGCAGTAGCTCTAGGAATTCTTACCTGTAGTGTCACTGTATAGTTCAGGATTACTGAACAGGGACTGTGAAAAAGCTTGTAGTGGCTGATTCTTCTCCCTTTTAAGGGAGAGCAGGAACCTTAACGCAGGTTTGTGTCGCAGGCAGGGGGGAGTGCGCTGCAGGGTGCACTGCTGTCCTCTGACGCGCTGTGGTCGGTGTGTTGGCAGATCGGCCGGGCCTGATGAGCGTGAAGCAGGTGGAGGAGATCCAAGACAACATCCTGCAGGCCCTGAACCTGCACCTGCAGGCCAACCACCCCGACTCGCTGTACCTCTTCCCCAAGCTGCTGCAGAAGATGGCCGACCTGCGGCAGCTGGTGACCGAGAACGCGCAGCTCGTCCAAAAAATAAAAAAGACCGAGTCTGAGACCTCACTACACCCACTCCTGCAGGAGATCTACAAAGATATGTACTAGAAAAGAATCAATCATGACAATGATATAGAGAAATATTAATTTAAGATACAAAAGATATATATGTAAATATACGTATATGCGATGAGAGAGCTGAAGCCATGGATTTCAAGCTGTTACAACAGGACAATGACCACAGCAAAAGACTCACAAGTCTTCCGTTGCCATAGAGGGGAGTGTTAAGTCTAAAGCTGTGGGTATTTCAAAATAGTATGACATGCTGCTGCAGCCCAAGGCTCTGTGATTTTCTTTTTTGATAGATATTCATGTTTTGTAACTGATTTTTTGACCTGCCCTTAATAATCTAGCCACAGGTGGGATTTGTGCATTTGAAGAAGGAATCCCCAGGCACTAGGCCAGAGTGTGGTGTGGTTTCCTGACGTCTCCGACTTGGCAAATAAGAATAACCGGCTCAAAACTATCGGAACGTCGTGTTGCAGGATGAGGGCAGTCGGGGAGTTGATCAGCCGACACAGGACTACAGGCAGGATGCTGAGAGTGAAGGGTGCGTCCTGGTGTCCCTAAGGCAGTGGCGTGGACCCTTGAGAGAAATAACAGGTGGCCCCTCTCTAGAGATTCACAGAATGCAACTCATTTTTCCATCAGATGTTACAGATGTTTTCAAAGC
This sequence comes from Lepisosteus oculatus, assembly GCF_040954835.1. Classification (NCBI taxonomy): domain Eukaryota; kingdom Metazoa; phylum Chordata; class Actinopteri; order Semionotiformes; family Lepisosteidae; genus Lepisosteus; species Lepisosteus oculatus. The sequence continues at coordinate 37,080,298 of NC_090700.1, forward strand.
ATCTGTCCCAGTAAGAGGCAGTTAAACTTGTGATGCTCATGGTCTTGCTGATTCTTCTGTTCCTTAAAGTGAGTGCTGTATCACTTGAGCCAATTTAGAGCCACAGGTGCAGTTCAGCCCTCTATATGTTTTATATTGCCCAGCACTACACTAAGGTGTTTATAGGGCTGTTCATTTTCCAACTGCCTACCTCTCTGTCTTCTCAAGATCCCAGTTTAATGAAAATTCATTGCCATTTCAGCTTAGGATGTTTTTTTCCTATTTTTAATTACAATGATTTGAATCATTGTACCTGTGATTACTTTACACTACATGCATCTCTTTTTTAGGGATTTGTCTGGACAATTAATTTAACTGCTGGTGGAACATGTGTGCAACTATACAAAATCCTCACTGTGCTAAACTGGCGCTGCGGGATGGAAATGCGAGTTAAATAGGTTCTGGATATAGTGATGTTAATCAGTAATCTCTGCCTGAAGGCTTGGTGAAGCAGAACAGTGAACACCAGTGAAGTGAAAAGCTCACCTTGTTTCTTAATTAATAAGAGTCCTTGTGTTTTTAGCTGGGAACCCAAATTAGCATATGGTAAGGTTAAAGGCATGCCACGTGATTAAAAAAAACACTGAAAACAAAAGGCCCTAGGTGTATTTAAAAGCACTCAAGTCATGTTTTAAAAGGGTGGAGAAAGGAGGCCTGTTGGAAGTCTGGTCTGGAGTCTTGCTTCCTCTTGTAACTCAAAGTGAGTTGAACCTCAGACATTCACAATGTGTGTATATATACTGTATGTTTCAATACAGTCATCTTCTCAAGTCTTTTAATGTGGACACAACAGGCATGCACTGATGTGCAGTCACCCCTTTGCTCGGGTACAGCTTGACAGTTGTCGTTAGGCCAGCACACCCCTCACCAGACTGACCAGAGGATTAGTGTGATGGGGGATTTGAGTCCAGGAAACAGGCTTTGATCCTGTTGAGGTTAGTGTTGAACCTTGTAGCGGGCAGACTTGTTATACGAGCATGCTACAAATCTGAGTGAAATTAGGTTAACTGTTTTACAAAGATCAGTAAAGAGGCAGAAGCCTGCACTTCTGCCAGGCTGTTGGCTATGTCTTGCTGTGGCTGTTTGGCAGTTTGTTGTCACGACTCCTTTCTTCTGCACAATGGCACTTGTAGTGTAGGGTATCTGCTCTCCTCGTCATAATAAGCACTTTTCATTTCATCCACTGTAATTTTTGATTAGAACAGAGATTTCCTTTTTTGAGCGGGACACATCTACAAAAACACTTGATACAATTTTCAGATATTTTAGTCAATGCTATTTGCTTTTAAATTTTGGTCTTTGTGACTCAGATATGACTCAATAATAATTCACACTTTAGTCATGTAATATTTAACTTCCATGGTGAGAGTAAGACCTTTTTCATTTCAGAGACAACAGACTATGTTATAGACCCACCTGATGTAGAATACCCATTGTGTCTTTACGTCTTGGTTGACGAGAATGAGGAAGTGCAGAACATGCTCCTCTGAGCTGCCCACTCATTAAGCCATTTGCCATGCATACATTGTTAGATCTGCAATGACACGCATTAGGTTCAGCACCAATTGGAGGACAGGCATGTTGAACACTATTGTCACTGTAAACTGGCAAGTGCTTGGAAACTGACCGGGTTCACTGTTGTGCTGGGAGCAGAGAGAGGCCTGGCCAACTAGTTCCTGCAGCAACACAGGGTGAGCTGTGTGCTCCTGCTTGGCAAATTGCAGTCGGCAGACCCCATCACCCAGACTTGAACCAGTTGTCCATGATATGTTATAATGATTTTTATCATTATTGACAGATGCCAAAGATTGACTAGCATTCACTCTCAGAAATGAAAACTTGGTGTGATTAACATGATCTCAGAGTGCAGATGCTGGCCGTTCGGAACCTTAAGCACCTATGCAGACCTTACTTTCGAAATAGTCGGCTCTTCTTTAACTGCCACTCTCCCTCAGTACGCCATACGTCAAAGTGTTATGCACAGATTTTTGCCCACATGAGGAGCAAAAAAAATTGAACCTGTGGAAGTAAAACATTACCTTAGGCACTGGAGCAAATCCACAGGAAAATAATGAAGCCATAATAAAGGTTGGAGTTTTGGATGACCTGTCAGGATCGCTCTCTTTTAAATTATTTTCTCACTGTTCTTCTTTCCATACTGGAAAAGACAAAAGTTTAAAAAGTATAGTGTCTGCATTCCTTACAAAACATTCTGGTTATATGGCAAAATAGGACATTTACTCCTGGGAATAATGTGAATGCCGTAATGAGATCCTATAAACTGAATTAGAAACTGAACTCCAACCAGACACTTTGACACCATGATTTCTTTTCACATTATTCATGAGCATGTCACCATCGCTTTCAAAGTATTTTGCTCCAGTGCATGTTTTTACTCTTTAGAATTCCATTTTAAATCGCAGAATCAAGTGTACGGACATGGCGATGTTTTTCTGTGAAAACTTTCCGCAAATGAAACTTGAACTGCGTTCTGGAGCAAAAGCCGTTGTCAGTCTGGTCTTGCCAGATCAGAATCTGATGTTGCAGTGCAATTGCCCAATTTACAGCAGACCCGCAGGAGTCCTCTGTGATGGCAATCGGGGCGCCGATGGTTCTAGTGCACTCAGTGGTTAGTCCCCCCGGAAGATGATATTTGCTCCTTTTTTGCAGCAACCTGAGCCGAAATTTCTTGTCTAGTAAACAGTTGCCTCAGTGGTTCTCCCTCTGTTGCGTGGCTTTGCAGTGCAGGGGGAATAAGCACAATCTATCACACTCAGCTCCCTGTGTTTACCCGTTCGTGACCGGTGTGCTCTATTGGTTATTGGTTTGTTTGATTTCTGTTCAGCTTTGTGGACTCTGAGAACTTCGTACCTTCACCAGGCCATGAAGCCTGCTTCCTCCTTCGTGTCTGGGATCCAGGTCGATTAATGAGCTCATGTCATGGTTTGTTCTTGTGAATTAACTTGTTTTCTCATTTGTTTGTTTAATCTGTGTGTCTTAACCAACTGGCATCCAATGTTACTGTTTTATTATTACTTGTTTTACTATGTGTAACTGAAATGCACTCCAGGGAACAGCGCTATCTTTTTTTTAAAGCTGAACACAAAGGTTACAGTTGCAAGCTTTTCTGCTTGTTCAGATTATATCCATGTCCCACTGAGGGGAAAAAATAACTCTTTAAAGATATGAATCAATCAATTTCAATATATACTGGGCATAGCTATACTAGGCCTGAGCATTTTTGCAGTATCTCTCAGATTCACCCTTAGAATTCAGATCAATATAAGCATTTTGTGTAAAAGTGGTATCGGGACTGTGCTGTAAGCTTGCGGTAGTAAGGCTTCCTTGTGGGGGTCTGTTTGCTATTTCAAATGTTTGCTCCTTCTACACTTCCTTATAACACTTTGGCACTTTGGTTTAAATAGTGTTCAAAACATCAGAGTGGGGTGCCGTTATGGTATGTATCCACCCTGTTCACCTTTTGTTGAATCCAGTGTCTAGCTAAATGTCTTTTCTTTTGTTCAGATTGTTTACTTAGAACACTTTTGTCTTCTGTAATGAGGATTTCCCAGTCGTTTTCAGTTCTTATTACTTCTGTATCCTGGAGGGTGTAGGATCGCGGAAGGCTGTCCGTCCAGTGCTGTGTCCTTGAAATGGAGGCAATGGGTGTGTTTCTCGTGGGGGTGAAAACTGTCTTTTACTAAGCCAATGGGGAAGTGTTTGGAAGATGGTGGACTTTGAGATGCTTTTACTTCCCTTTTAGAAAGCAAGATGGAAAACAGTTGAATATGGGGGTCCTGGGATATGCCAACCAGTCAAAGGCCCTCACCCCGAGTGCAGGGGGACTTCATGCCCACTTGTCACCTGTTTTCACCAGTTGTCAAAGTCATGCCATAGTCAGCTGTGACTAGTGACCCAAGCAGTGGCGCACAAGTAGTTGAGTTCTGCTAGAGGTCAGGCTGGGATTCGTTGGCCAGGGTGCTTTTGTGAAACAGTGACCCCTGGTGGTTTTCTGAGAGTCTTCAGGTTTGCATCGATGTCAGGGACAGATGCTGCTCCTCTACTCAGCACAAACTCTCCTGTAAGACACTGTGGAGTTTGCTGCAGATGAAAACATCAACATTGTAAACCTTTGGTTTGTAACGGGCTACAGATTTAACTGACAAAATCTGTTAAAGGGAAATTTGTCTGTGAAATTAGAAATAATGGCTTTTCCCTGCAACAACAAGGAAATATACAAATAAAACTAGGTAAAAATAAATACTACATAGGTTTTAAAATTGAGAAATTAATTGGTGCACTATAAGGGTAAGTCAGTTGAATGCAGTAGGTGTTTGTGTTTTGTATGATTTTAAAACTTTTATACAGTATAGTTATTATGCATGTATATCCTAAAAAGATACAGGAACAAGTGTTAACTGCAATTGTTAAAAAAGTCAAAAGACCTTGAAAGTATACATATATAATATTTCTCATACATACTGTGTTTTTGTGATGAGAAAAAGTTAATAATAATCATCATAATCATAATAATAACATCACTTTATTAACCCTTTACAATTTCTTGCATAAGGAATTATCTTTTCACATACCCCAGCTTGCTCTCCATGAGACACACAGACACACAGACAGGGAGAGAGCTTGGGGTCAGAGCGCAGGGTCTGCCATTGTACGGCGCCCCTGGAGGAGTTGGGGTTAAGGGCCTTGCTCAGGAGCACAACGGAGTAGGATTCCTCTGCCTACTTATTAGTGATTTAACAGACATTTGGCGATAACAAACACCCCTTTCTCCCTATTAGTCCATTAAAAAGAGGGATTGCTGTAGCTCAGGGGATGTGCTGGTTAGAAGAGAGTTTCTGTCCTTCCTTGCCTGAGGAGAACACAGTTTGCCTACGAAGGTTTAAAGAAAACGTGTTGATTACAAATTGGGCAGTAATAGAATGAAAATGACAAATTGTTAAACAGTTGATGTGCATGACAATATTTCTGTCTTGTCTGTCAATGCACCAGGGGATGAACTAAGTGAAGGGAAAGAGTCTCTCAGCGTGTAGTCATTTTCCTGAAGTGTGAAGTGGTAGCCAACCACTCCAGCAAAAGCAGCTCTGAAAAACTTCTTGTGACTTGAAAGAGGAGTCCAGAAATGTCAGAAGGTGTTTTTGCTGGAATTGTTATACCTTCAGCAAATGATAATATGCACACTGAGAACTGCATTAATTCCTTCCATGATGAAGAAAAGAAAAACAATTAGTAAAAGCAAGAGATGCAGTTAACTACACGCCTATTGGTTATTTTGATGCAAATCCTGGTCTTAACATTCTGTTGCTGTGGTTGCCATTCTGTGTATGAATCTTACTGATCTTCGCAGTCGTTTTGTCACAATGCTGCTGTAGTTAAATGACCCCCCTTACCTGCTGTCTACCTCTTCAAGTTCTTTCCTGAGACTGAACCGAGACTGAAGCCACGTCAGATCACAGAAGCTGCAGCTACAGCCAGTGGTGTCTCAGCTCAATGGGGGGAACATTGTCTGATAAGGCTGCAGAACGTTTCTTACATAGAAAGTATATATACACACATTCTATATTTTTTGCTCTTTTGATCTCTGTGGTTTTGGTTTGATTTGATATACAAGCAAGCTGGGTAAACAAAGCTGGCCATTGGAGCAGTTTAATACAATTTCCTTATTGTATACATACAGTATGACAGACCTGAACAATTATTGATGGTTTAACTGAAGCTGATGGCGCATCTCAGGTGATATTTCTGTCAAGTGAATGTGCTTCAAAAGGTAGCATCTATTTAATTACTGTCTGTAGCGGAATTCTATTCAAAATATAATGGTATTTATTCACATTTGCCTTTTTGTGTTTTAGTTCCTTGAATGACCGACCTTACTGTCTTGCGTTTTTTTCCCAGTTTCAGTTGTAACCCTTTGTGGTCCCAAGCCCTGATTTTGTGCTTGTTTAGACTCTGTCTGTGAGAAATCCCCTTGATCGTCTCATGCAAAATACTACAAATTATCCAGTTCTTGTCTTCAGTTATAATAAAGAAAAGCACGCACACAGGGCTCAGGTTCAAGCATCACCTAGAAAGCAATGCCTTGCGTTCTTTAATGAATGACCACAGGGAGCGATGGAAGTTACGATGCTGTGAGATTTTACTTTGCTGCAGTTCTAAAACTGCTAAACAAAGCCCCACGACAATTGGTTATCAAGATCATTTTGACAGAAGGGGATAAAATGTGTGCCCTTTCATTCACGTCCTGGGTGACCCTCATGAATGTGTGCGTTCTTTTTTTTTTTTTCATTGTAACGCTTCATTATTTTATTTTTATGAAAACATCTCATTAGTCTTTGGTGGGAACAGTGTGAGATTGAAATTAATGTTTTGATAAAAAGGAAAAAATGGAGGTTAGCAGTGTTATTTTTTAATGAAATGCTGGATGACAGACATGCTGGATATTAGCTTCCAATAAGGGTTTTAGTTTGAGCTTTAAATTCACATTGCTATAGTCGGACCTCAGGCAGTGTCCTGCTGTGCATGAAGGCTGGCTGTGATTTGGTGTAGAGGATTGCACTGGCCTCGTTGCCCCTTCTCCAGCCTCAACACCAACCTCAAGTCCAGTGTTCCGTGTCAGGGGTGTTCATTGGACAAAGCAAATATCCTCTTGGACAGTTATCCAGAACTCCATGAGGAAGGTCTTTCTCCCTCTGTGTTTTAGGAACAAAGACCTGTGTTCAGTAAATGTAGCTCCTCTTACTCTGAAACTATAAATGGCACAGTTCTCCATCACCTGAATCCTTTGCTTTTCTCCTTACATGACGTGTGGGGTTCCACCTTCTCGACCAGTATTTCAGACAACAGCAGACCTCATGTGAACATATTGTAAGAACGGTACAGAGACATCTTAAAAGTGTATCTACTTTTGAAGTACTATAGCTTCAAAGGCAGGGTGAATGAGAGTACAGGATGAGCATGTACAGTAGAATGGCTCTGTAGAAGCTCCCTTTAAGGCTAGAGCGGTCTTTCCATAAAAAGGTTTTAAAAGAACATAGAAAAGGAGTTCTTTTTTTTGTGCCATCTGTATTTACTGTCAAACTGTCACAACCAGCTACTAACTGCAACAAAAAGAGGGACCTTAATACTAAAAAGTGGAAGACTGTAACTTTTAATTCTAAGCCTGGTGATCCTTTCCTGCTTATTTTTTTTAATGAATATTTTGTGCTGCACATTGTTTCAGGGACTTGGCTAACGCTGAGTTAGCCCAGTGATGTTGCAGCCCTTAAAATGGCTTCAGTGCCCAGGCAAAGGATTGAAGGATTGCTGACCGTTTCCTTTGATCCCAGTGCAGTTTGGTGGTGTCTGGCATTGCACAACGACAGCAGGCTCCTGTTGTTTGTGGTGTACCTCTTGCTATTGTCTGCTTTCTATGTAAGAAAGGTCAAGGACAATGATCATGCCGGCTGTCAGGGCGCAGTGCCAGGAACAGCCGTGAGAATTTCCTTCTCATATGCAGCAGCTCTTCAGGCACACCTCATTCTTGACCTCAGATCCCCCATCATTGAGCCCCTGGGGGTCTCCACCGTGGGTTTGTGGTGAGGAGTTAATGTTCACCTTCCAGCTCGAAGCCTTCACAGGATTAGGCCAAAACCTAAGAGTAAAAGGGCAGAATAATTCATCAGTGCCTCCCTGTGTCCTCACATAAAGGCAAGAGTTACATTGTTGTCGTCTCTGTCGACAGGTGTTAGTTATGATCCCAGGCCTTCAGGAAGCACAAAATATGGGGACGTGTACTTCTAAGAAAGCGAAGTGAGACCCAAGGAATTCTTTTGGAAAGAAAAAAAATTATCTTCACATGCAATGAGTATTCACTTTACGTTCTCCCTTAATTCAGCTGCTTTTCCCTTTCCAGGTCGATGCTGATACGTGTCCAAGGTCCATCTCTGGATTTACTAATAGCAGTTGTTGCTATAAAACTGATCTTTGTGTTGTGTGTTTAGTAGTGTTTATTTTTCATACAGATATTCTGAAACAATGGGTTCCTTTGTATCTATAAGACCCCTGTTCAGTCATAAGAGAGGCATTGTCAGCTGTGAATTTCCTATCGGTAGCACTCTGAATAATGGAACTGAGTAATAAACTGTACGTTTATCAAAAAACATTGTGCCCATTGCTTGCTAAACAATGACCATTAGAGTCTTCAGCAATCAGTGGAAAGATTACAGTTCTGAACAAATGGACAACCTTTTGTACTTTTTTTCAAGAAATCATCCTAACTTTATTACTCTGAATTGCTGTATTCGTTCACAGCAGTGGGGGTCAAATGTACTTTGATCCAAATGGAAACATTACTAAACAGTGACACAACAATTAATCTATTCTTGCACATGTTAGAAATGTTTTTTTATTTTTTTAAATGATGATATTGTAAATATACAGTGTTGCTGAGCAAATGTATACACTCCATAATACTTGAGAAGATACTCCTAGATATTTTAATTAAAGAATAAACCTCAATTTTATCATTCTTTTGACTGTTGTTTTTATTTACATTCCTCTGCCCCCCATGGCACTATTCCATTGATTATTCCAGCAATCCCTCCAGACGAAGAAGAGGATCTGAAACCCAGGTAATTCTAATCCTGTGGGTTCACAAGTGCGTTTGCTAGTGTGCCGTCCGAAGCAAAGCAGCTCTTTAGTTTGCACAGAAGAGTGATGATGGTGATGAGTTGCATTAATGAGCTCCTTGAGCATGCCAGCTCAGTATGCTTTTATGTGGTAACAGAATGTGATGTGCCAAACTGTAGGCAATGAATGTTGAAGATGCTGCTGTTCCTGTGAGAGAGCATCCATCATGGACTTCCCCGTCTCCATAGATTTCTGTGGTTTCGTCTGTACAGAGCACAAATACCAAGCTGAAAATTGAGTGATTGCTCCATCTGTGTTTTCAATTTCACAGATCTTATGACATTTGGAAGCACTACCACTGTCTGCACAAATTAAAAGTTGTCAAAGCTGTGATGAAGTGTGATGAAGTAGCCCTGTTTTGTGCCATATACTTTGGGCGAGGTTGCCACGAGCCTTATCAGGAATAAGTGCCTTTCCCATAAGAGATTGATTTTAGCAGTTTAGTCCCTGCTTAATAGCATAAAACTAGAGCTGTGCATTAAGAGCATAGAAACAGAACTAGCTCACTGGCTGTGATGAATTGGTAGCAGAAGTTAAAACCACATCAAGTCACTTTTGTGCTAGACAACATATAGGGACAACAAAGATGTTTTATACAGCATATGTACCACGTGAACAATACACTTATGTTTTTTAAAGATGCCTATATTTGTCAGCTATTTTAAATATGCTGGTAGTTAATATAACAGCTGCGCTTCATATCTAATATATTAAAGCAGTATTGTATTAAATGGAAATTGATTTTAGTCTATACTGATGTATATATGATGTATATACTGATGATCATATCTCAGTATATGGATGAACTGAAGATACAAGTGTTGTAGCAACAAATAATGCAAATTAAATATAATAACAGGTAGGAGAACACTTATATGAATCTGCCATGAGTTCTGTTTTTGTAGTTAGATTTAAGAAGAGAAAATAACATTTTTGTGGGAGTGTTTGATATATAATCACTCCCAGCCACCTGTTCAATCAAAGATCTTCTTAGTCAAAAATAAATTAATAAAGGGACCAAGTTTAGAATGAACTGCATAAAGTTGTTGAAAATCACATAACTAGGATTAATAAACTCTGGTGATTAACAGCCCAGTTGAAACAAAAACATAAGTGAAACAAGTCATGAACCAGGGCTGGAAACTACTGTTGTACTGGGAATAATAGTGTAATATTCAATAATTGTACTTTGCCCATCATGTACAAAAACATAAAACTTTGACGCAGCCCTGTCTTTACATTTCATACACTATTTGGTGAAATGTTGGGTGTCTTCCTCACATACCTACAGACACGTGTTTCTCATGCCCTCCCACTCACTCAGGGGCCAATGACAGTTTTGCTGAGACAAGGGGGGCAGGATCAGTTCTGAAATTTTAAATCCCTATTGGTACTTCCCAAACACCCAGCCTTTTATTGGTTCAGAGATGCCTATGGTTCTTCCTTGCCCATTGGTCAGTCTAGCTGTAAATTGACACCCAGTGTCTATAAAACCCTGTTCAGAGGGGCGTAATAGCTATCGGAGTGTTTTTGGAAGATGGAAAGCAGATCAGACCTTACAGCGCAAGGGCTGGGTACCAGCAGCATAGTTCTTTGCAGGTAGGGCTCGTTAGTTGGGAAACCTCAATCTGTTTTGTATTAAGTTGGTCGCTTTCTTAAAAAAAAGTTTATTTTCCGTGTCACTTATTCATCTATACAGTTAAAATAGTCACTGTCATGCACTGACAGTTGACCGCAATACTAGTAGGATTAACAACCTCAGGAGGTAAAAAGCACTTGCTACTTGATTTTAAGAAGCCACCTGAGCACGAAATAGCCTTTAAGGATATTGCAGCTTTCTTGACAGGTTGTCTAGACTTGCCTCTGTCCCTTCTACACAAACCTAATCCCTTAAATTCCAGCGCCCCTGCAGACGAAGGAATCACAATACGCATCTTCCCCTTCTGTCAGGGGGGGAAAAAATTGGTTTACTCCACGTTTTTATTTTTTGCTGCATCTGACAGCTCAAATCTCGTTTTCCACTACTCCGGGGAGCTTAAAGCTGGGTGTTTTGGGGGGTGCCGACTGCGGGGTTCCCTGCTGGTGCTGATTGGACGCCGCGCCGTGGTGACGCGCTCCGGCCTGGGCGAGCGGCGCAGTCCGGGCGGGCGGTTTCAGTTTTCACCCGGGCGACCGTCTCGTCGACTCTGGGGGTGGGAGGCTTGGCTGAGATGGAGCGGACTGGCTTTACTTGCAGAGCAAACGGCAAGCGGGTTCCGCTGGCAGGCAGGGCGCCTTGCAGGTAGGGATTTTGTGGAAAGTCGATTTCCTCTCGAGTATGTAGCCGTCTCAACTTTGAGTACTACAAGTTCATGTGGTGGTTGGGAAAGTGCCATACTCCAGAGTTCTGATCCTGTTTACATCCGGTTTAGTAGTACAAAGGGGGTCGGGACACTCCTGCAACTTTGTTTTGGAGTTTTTTTTCCAACACCCCGAGGGAGTTGTCCTTTTACTTGTGCGCTGACTTACCAATACTAAGGATAAATGTTAGCGGTTTAGGCATTGCTTCTATTAACACTCCCACCTCCCTGTAACTTTAACCATTTTGTGTAGGTGTAACTAATTCAACTTCGAATTAACCTATTTTTATTTACTTCCTTAACATTACGTCTCTTAACATTTTTGCTTCCTAATGATTTAGGGTGTAAATAAAAATAACTGTTTATATCTTGAGTCATTTTGAACGGGTGATTAGTGTAACTTTCAACGTTGTACTGGATCTGATAAGGCATTGGAAAAATAAGATTCATATTTTAAGGTTTAAAGAGGAGCTCTAAAATTGCTGATAGTTCTTGCGCCCTCTGCTGGCTTAATTTTCCTGGTTTGACGGCTAAGCTTCTCTAAACTTCAAACTGCACAGGATACTGTAGCAAAGTTACAGGCTTGCTTTATTTACCTTCCTCTTTTAGAGCAGCGGTTGTTAAAAATCGGTTACCGACAAGTCCAGGAGGAGACGTGTTTTGCGTTCAAATCGATTAAGGACTGAAGTGTTGACTCTCGGTTGTCTAATGACCGTGCTTTTTCTGTTGCTGCTCATTTTCTTTTGACTCCTGGAGAGGCACATTTGCCTCTTAAATCTAGTCTTAAAACCTCACTTTTTTTTTATAAGGCCTGTGTCTGATTTTATTTATCCTGCAAATCTTCCTTTTGGCTACTTTTTGTATTTTCATCACTATGTAAAGTGACCTTCAGTTTGAAAAGGTGCTTTATAAAGTGTTAAGTTAGATCACTTTATTAGTCATACACAATTTTTTGAATACCCCAGTTTGCTCTCCATGAGGCACACAGACTGGGAGAGAAGCTTGCGGTACCCCTGGAGCAGCTGGGGTTAAGGGCCTTGCTCAGGTGCCCAACAGAGTAAGATTCCTCTGCCGGCTGTGGGATTTGAACTGGCAACCTTCCAGCCACACCTGCAGATGTAGTGCCACCGCTCTGCCCTTAAGTTCATGTGGTATAATGTGATCTTGCTTATCTTTCATTTTACAATGTGTTCTGCTTTTAAAGGAGTTGCTTTGACTAACGGTGGCTTTTTTTTTTTAGGCAGTTCATCAATGGTTGTTGTCGATTTGGTTCCAACTGTCACTTTTCCCATGAGTTGCCGGTGCTGAAGTCCACACAGATCTGCAAGTACTTTCAGAAAGGAGGCTGCTGGTTTGGTGACAGGTGCAGGTATGGACAATGGTCGCGTTGCTTATCAAAGCATGCAGGTCTTAGTGTTGCTGCTTGATTTCAAGTGAATACACAAGCTTTTTTTACATATTTCAACATTATCCTGCTTCATCAAAATGAGACTGAGTGGACAAATACAGCAAAAAATGTTCCCCACTGTTTCTTCCTTATGACCCCCTAATAGTCAAATGGCTACAATAGGATCTGTACTACAACTGACTGCGGTAGTTCTCAAACTTCTTGGGCCAAGTACCACCCCTGATCAAACCAAGCATCTATGTACCACCTACAAGTGATCTTCTCTTAGGGCCCCCCAGAAAATTGAAATGACCAACATGAGCATGTGCGCGCACCCACTCACATACACATATAATGAATATTCTAATAATTAGCTATGTGATATGGTGGCTTCTCAAAGCGCTTTACAGAATGACAAAAGGAACAACAATTAGAATAAACAATAAAAAAGCACCATTTCAGTGAGAGGTGTGAGCCTGTTTAGTCGAGCAAAGCAGATGTGAATTGTATCAAGGCTTGACCAATGAATTCACAACGGGGTCTAACGGATTTTAAATCGTCTGGCATTTCCTTGACGGCCAAGGCCTTGCAGTGGATGCTGCAGTTCATATCTGGAGCAACCTCTCTAATTCGTGCGACTACACCGCTGTTTCGGCTTGTCATTGCTCTAGCACTGTCCGTACAAACTCCAACACATTTTATCCGGTCGATGCCATTCTCTTTGATAAATTAATTCAGAAGCTGAGATGTGCTCTCCTGTAGTTCCTGTTGGTAGCGGCTTGCAGAACAGAAAGTCCTCATGGGACATGCCCTCAAGCTCATATAGAATGTAAATGAGCAAATTGGCCAAATCAATTATATTTATAGACTTGCCTAATTGCCGTGAGGAGCATCTGCTCATCTTAACGCGCTCTATCAGCGTACTTTTGACATCTGCTGTATTGATAATTCTATGAGTGACTGTCTTTCGGAGGGGGCAGCAGGTTGAGCTGTTCAGCAGCTTCTTCTCCACTCATAATACACGTCGGCTCTTTTCCCAGCGGTAAACAAAGTTCTTCACAAGTAGTGTGGAGCTTACCTGCTTTAGCAATCTGCAAGCTTGTATTTTTCCCTGTTTCCGTTTCAGGAGTTTCTCAGAAGTTAGTTAACCTAGAACAGTTCTTAAATATTTTTCTGTTGTCTCACGCTTTCCTGTCCTCACAAGATTTCCAGTGTTCGTAGTATGCGTTCCTGTGCTTACAACATTGGCATCGTTCTAAAATCACGCACATTCTCTTACCTCCCTATTTGCTGGAGAAGAACTAACCAATTGCATTTTGTAGCACACATTCCTATAGAATGGTTTAGAATTACATTGTAGCTCTTGTGTCCACTCAAGTATTAGTGCGCGCTGTATCATAGTATGTAGGCTGTGTATTTGACAAACGAATTTTATTAAAATAGTAAATATGAAAAGCCGTCCCAATTTCAGTGCACACAGAGTTCAGGGGTCATATGGCGTACCGCCTGGCGGCGCTCCACGTGTACCACAGCTCGAGAACCACTGGTATAGAATATCAAGCCTCCAACTCCTAGGCCGAGCTAGTTTGAGACCAAGTACTCCAGTACTTCAAATTTGCCTTATGTTCTGTGTAAGAGCCTCTAAACAGCACTTTGCAGTGACCCAGGCCTGGTCTTTCTGTTGTGGAAGCACTTGCTGGAGTTGGCCAAGTGTGAATGAAGTTGAATTCTGCTGTTTAACATCTGGGCGGTTTGTGAAGCAGTGTTTTCATGTCCATTGCTCACAGTTTAAAGTAGGGTTTAGCTTTCTTTAACAGATCTGACTAGTTTTAGTCAGCATGTATGAGTCCTTCTAAAATAGTATTTTAAAACTATTTTGGGACATAATTTGACGTTTCAGTGAGCCAGACAATACTTTAATAAACTTTTGTTGCTTTATATGCCTTTACTGTGGAGGGATCTTTTTTTTAAGCAAGACTTTAAGGTGCAATAACACTTAAACTGTGTAATTTCTGCAAGCTTTGCTTTCTTGCACAAGATTTTGTGGTGTTTGTATGCAGTTTCTGGTATGAGGGGGGGAATGCAAATTTTGTTCGTGCTCTTCTAGCTTTCTGAATATTTCACAATGTGAAGATGAACACCCTGAAACTGCTCAGCCAACTTGCTCATCATTTTCAAAGTTCTGCCCTGGAAGATGTGCAAGGTTGAAGACTGGACAGATGAGTTGGGTTTAACTGGGTTGTTTGTAGTGGAGGTGTGATTAGCAGCTCATTCTTTGGGATATGTGGGTGAAGACGGTGTATTAGATCCAGAGGGGTCAAGAAGCTTGGGTTTAGCTTGGCTTTGTCCCAAATGGATAACTTCAATAGGAGGTGCTCAGATACTTGGCAGTGAGGACCATTGTGTATATAAAGTCAAATTGGTGTTTGCTAGATATCAACATGTTCTTCAGCCTGATGGGGGTGCTGTTGGGAGCAGACGGGGTTCAGCACCTGCTCTCCAGCCCATCTGGGAGGGCAGTGTGCTCCAGAACCGCCGTGGCTCCGAGCCCTCCATCTCCATGGCCCGGGGGAGCTATGCCAGGAACCGCAGAGGGTCCGAACCCCTGGTGGCAAGCTTTGCCAGTCAGCAGCGCAACTTCGAGCGGCTGAGTGTGGAGATCAAAGAGGAAGAGGAGCATGCCGCTGCCGAGGGGGCACCCACAGAGCAGGAGCAAAGTGAGTACGCACTCGGCTGCGGGCATGCTGTAACCTGCTGTTTTGCATGGGGTTATGGGCCCATGGATGGAAATCCCTCCACTGGGCCTTCATTACAAATCATTTGTACCTATTTGGGTATACAGACAAATCTTTTGACTGAATTTTCATATCTTGCAGAGTTGCAGATGCAGAACAGTCTTGCAGTATCCCATAATGTCCCTCAGCCCATTGATGGGGCCACATCCGATGTGGCTTCTATGCCTTTACTCGCTGTTGCAGGCGTTGCACTAGAAGATAGCAGGGGCTCTGCTTCTGGGATGGTATGCAGTCAATTCATTTTAAAGTCCTGAAATGCTGTTGCTTGGCAGTGACTGGAAGAACTGGGCGCTCTAGTATTCCAAATATTCAAAGCTTAACATGAAGCTTGAACTGTGGCCAGCAGGTGGCAAGTCAGAGGGGTGCAGCACCTTCAGAGAGCAGAGCACAGGCAGAGAGGTCGGCAGCAGAAGCCTATGACCAGAGTAAGGACGTGACCTGTGGGATCTGCATGGACAAGGTGTACGAGAAGCCCACCCCCCAGGAGCGGCGTTTCGGCATCCTGCCTAACTGTTGTCATGCCTTTTGTCTGGGCTGCATTGTCACCTGGAGGAAGACCAAGGACTTCCAGAATGAAGTCGTCAAGTAAGAAACTGCCTTAATCTGCATGATGCTCCCAGTTAAGCTTTAAGACACCTTGGGTTCCTCCACACGGCAGGTATTTTAAAGTGGTAAATGCCTATCCAAGAATTTTATTTTGTCCACCTCCAGGTCTTGTCCTCAATGCAGGGTAAAGTCAACTTTCTATATCCCCAACAAGTACTGGGTCAGAGAGGGTGAGCAGAAGGAAACTCTGATTTCCAGTTTCAAGGAGAAATCCAGGTAGGGTCTTTGGATTTCACAGTACATTCCTGGTAGTGAACAAGCAATGCAGAGAGTTGGCTGTATTACTTGGCATCATGTGTTCTTGTTGTAGGAAAATAAGGTGCGGTTTTTTCACGCGGCATGGAAGCTGTCCCTTCAAATCGGAATGCATCTACTTGCATGAGCTACCCCGGGGACAAAGGCCACGCCGACTGCGCCGCTCCACTCCGGTATGCGTACAGGAGGTACCTGAAAGCAGGTGTATTGCAGTCCAGTGTGCCATGTTGTAGATCTTCTGGTGTCAAACGAGTTGACTTCATCCATTGGGTTGGTTCTAATTACATCTTTGACTTGCTTTGTAACAAGCCAGAGAATTTTGTATCTTGTTCTTCTCCCCAAATGTGCAGATTTGTTCCTGGTGCTGTTAGTAGCACTAATGTTGCTTTCTAGATGTAATGTTTACATAGCACTCCATTAACCTAGAAGCACAATTTGAATTAAATACCATTTTTGTTTTGGTGGGGGTGTGGGGCTTAAACTTTAAAACCCCCTGCTCTAAAGGCTGCAAGTTCAGATCTAGTTACCAGCCATGCCCAGGCTGTGAGCTTGAGCTCTTTCAAGAAATGGCCATAGGAGATCCTTGGGTTGATTGGGGCATTCATCCAGACAATCTGAATGAGCCAGATGCTCCTCATGTAAAACCTTTGGTTGACCATTCACCCTTGTGGGGGGGGGAAAAAAGCTTTCAAGTGCTTTTTCTTAGCCCTACCAGGTGAACCTGGAGGATGCGGACAGTGACAGTATGCACCTCCTGCAGTACGTCATTACTCTGGCCCTACTGGACAATGACGAGGATGAAGAGTTTCTGGATGACTACTTCTCTCTACTCCTGGATGGTCCAGACCTCTACTGAGCCAGGAGGAAGTAGCCCCATTGTGCCTGCAGGGGCACAGAGCAGTATGAAATCCCAGGCCTAGTAGCCAAGGCTGTCATGTGCTCCATTCATGGTAGCAATTCAAGTCTCTTTATTTAGCTACCTGATGGTGTAGCCGTCTATATAAAAGTAACCTTGGCTGAATTTCTTTGTCTTGATTCCCATTTTCATAACTGAATGACTCCAATTTTTTTAATGTTCACAGTCCTGTTTTTTAACTTTAGTCCAATTTTTATTTGCCTCCTTATTGCTATTCTGTTAATCTTTCAATTGCCAAGGCTTACTGGAGTCTATAGCAATCTATGGGCTGCCTTTGGATATGGGTTTTTTTGTAGCAGGTTTACGCCCTGTGTACTCTTGTAAACTGGACTAACATTCTCCTGGAGGCAACAGGGAGGAGATGCTACGTTACTCAAAGCTGCTGTGACATTTGGATGACTTGTAGTTAAATTTGTTCAAAATGTTGGGGAAAAATGTCAAATTATTAATCCTATTGCTTTATCACCTTGTTTAAAAAAAAATGCATGCTTGTCTGTGCTTTGTCATGACACAGTCACTAGAGTTGTCTGCAGTATTGAGCTGAGCCTGGCACTGGATAAAACCCCCACCCACCCCTTTCTTTTTGGTTTGGACTCATCTGAGAAAATTGTAAAGTCTTTGTTCAGGAAGCTGTGTAATGTGTGAAAGTGAGTTTTAAAAGTTAATTGAGTGGGGCATAGTTTTTTTTTATGTAATTCTGCCTAGACGGGTGAAGTTTAAGCTGTTCAGCTTGCCCTTTTCCAGTTCCTTTTCCTCTTCCATGCTGCTGGTTTAAGCTTCAGTGTCTGATACGGTTTCCACTAGCTCTCCCTCACTCTGTATGAAAGCAGTGTTCTGAATCGGCAGGCATTCTGAGGTCTTTAACTTAATGCAGTGTTAATGTGGCAGGCTTACTGTACAGATTGAGGGTCTACTAGACTTTTATAACTTTTTATATGATTGTATTCACCAAAAAAAAGAATAAAACATGTTTCACAACTCCTGAGTCTGTTTTACTTCTATGGCTTCCTTGATTTACTGAAGCTGGCTTCACCTTGGATTCCAGTTTGTGGTTAAACTGCAACTTGCAGCTTACTAATAAAATGCGAAGTCTATGAAATTTTGCTTTATCTAATAAAAGGTACATATGATTATTTTGTCTGAGAACATTTAGGCCATCTTGGCTTCAGTGTGACCTGAGGCCCTCTGAGATTGACAGATTTTGGAAATCTAGAGACTTGATGGAAAGCAAATTTTTGGAAACTCAACTTCCAGTCATGGTAACCTTAAGATTTAAGCACAGTGTTCTGTGTTTTGTTCTATTTTAACTGGTGAATTGAATAAAATACATTCTGGAGGATGTCTACCCTATGTGTGATTTTATTTATGCTGCTATAAACTGTGGATCACTATACCCATCAATTTGATTAAGTATGTTAAGTTTAGCATATTGGCTTCATCTGTTATTGTTTTATAATGCCCATGTTGGAGTTTACCACTCCCCTCTGTTTACAAATGCAATTTGCCAGTATTGTTCACAAGCTGATAAAAAGCTTTGGGCATAAAACACAAGGGGTTATTCCATTCTTAGGTTTGTGGATAATGCAGGTTTCTGTTTGACCAGGGTCCTGATTCAGGTCTGTTACTTTGGGGAACATTGCCAAAGGATTTCTGGATATCTAAATGGGTTATCAAGTAGAGCTCTTGGTAATGTAGGTGTATTGTATCTAATGTAAAAGTTTAATCTCTTATTTATGAAACCACTTAAACATACCCTAGTTTGTTAGAACTACAAAAGTTTTTTTTTGTTGCAATATTTTTTGGATTCCTGTTTCTTAGTGTTTTTCTGCTGTACTTGTAGGCAAGTGTACTCTTCCTTTCAATGTTGGGCTACTTTATACAGACAGCAGAATACTTTCTTGCTAATATTGTTTCTTAATACCTGTTTAACCATCTACAGTAAATCATTGCATTGACTTGGAATTAGTTTAGGTATGCTTTTGTTTTGAGCTTTTAACATTTTGGAATGTGACCAGTTTTTCTTTCCCAAGATCAATGGCTGCTTTTAAGTTATTTGTTTTAAAAATTAAATAACGGGTAGAAACATTCAAATAAGAGAAACTTGCATAACGTATGTCTTGATTTTTGTTTTCCAAGCTACTGTAAGTAAATCAAGTAAACTACTCCCCAGATTAGGGGCTGGGGAGTAGTTTAATAGCTTTTGGAGCTAGATAAACGTCACATCACCAAGTTTGCATTGATTATAGAACTGTCAACCATAGGATTATTATTGACCAGGACGGCGCACGAAAATCTTCCTCGAAGATACCACAAATTCTCAAAATATTAAGTGTATGCAAACACGCGAGGTTCTTTCTTGACTCTATGGTAACTGACGTCATTTCCGTGTCAAAGTGAACGAACCCGGGAAGGTGCGATATTTCAAATATATCTGGAAGGCACAGGGATTTGAAATATAGCGCACTGGAGCGGTTTTATTTAAAGACCGTGTAGAAGCTATTACGGAAAACGAATATCAAATGACTATAAAGTGCCACAGCTAAGTTTATTTGAAATACATTTCGATGACGGATTGTATTAGTAGTACCGCTTTATTCCTGGTTAGAACATTGTACTGTACATAAACATGCAGGCTGCTTAGCTAAGTATAACGTTGTCATTCTGTTTGGTTATTGACATTAATGGTTATTTTTCGTACTACTTTCAGAAAAACGCTCAGTTTCTAAGAGGAGATATACGTGCCCGTGAGCTTTGGTCTCAATGGACCTGGAAAGTGTGCTGAAGCGCTTTGACGGTCGCTCCCGGCTGCTCCTGCAGGCGCTTTCACTGGGCTTTTGCGGAGCCCGGCGGGCGATGCAGGTGTACCGGCGCCAGCGGAGCTCTGACACAGAGGGGCTACACACTTGGATGGAATCGCTGGTCAAAGACGAAGCTTATTTGGATGGAAACTGCTTGGCAGTGTAAGTATCTCAAACATATAAATAAATCTTATGTTACTGTTCTTGGTAGTTTGCACGTGTTTTTTTAATATACAAGAGTGTATTGTATTAAAAAAAAATCGTTGTTTACACCAGTAGGGATGGCCTGCTCTGGACAGCTGTTTTCTTTTCAAAAGATCGATGAACTCTGCATTTGAGCAGCTCACCTGTGCAGTAGTCAAAATTAAACTGTTCCAGGTGTGTAGAAATTGATAATTTAATGATGATCCATAAACTTTGCTGGCCTGTGGCTGTCCAGGACCAGGGTTGGTCACCCCTGACATGTACTGTAATTCAGAAGCCTGAATCGAGTAGTTAATGTATTCCAGTCAGTCAAATTAGAAAGCTGGAATCAGGGTTAATGTAAGCAGCCAGAACAGACTACTCGCCTCTTGAGGTACATGGTTGTGCCTCACCTGGCCTAGAAAACGTGATCAGAACATATTTAACACGCTTGGAATATATCACTAATTTCCACATTAATATTTGATTTGTCTGGGACTCATCAGAGTGGGCTGAAACCAGAGGAGGTCCTGTAACCTGGAACTACTTACATCTTTTCAGCAAATATCAACAATGTAGATGTATACTGCATGGAAACAGAAAATGCAAGAATTCAAACATTTTACAGAAGGTCCTCATATCCTTTAAGGAAGCAGAGGACCTCTGAAATGTATTTTCTGGCTTGAAAAGAAATACAGGATTCACACGAGTTTAATTTTAGTAAAAGTTGCTAAAAATTCCCAAACAGAGCAGTGCTTTCAGGCTTAAGAGTAATTTGTAATAATCATGTAATAGTAAGGGCAGGGGATTCCCCTAATCTGGAGTCCTGCCAGATTTTCAACTCTGACCTCTGTTTTCTTTATCCTCCTCGTCCCAGGAAGCCGCTGGTGTGCCTGTTTCCTGTTCTCTTCCAGCGCAATCTCCTGTCCTTCCTCCTCCTCACCCACACTGTGCTGCCTAGACCATGCCTGCTGCGATTGCTACACTGCCTCAGCCAGGAGCCCAGCGCTGACCCCTGGGTTCAGGCGCTGCTCAGCCACCTCCGCCGGGTCCTGCAGTTGGAGGACCCCCATGCGGCCATGTCCATCCACCTCTCCTCCGAGTGCCAGGAGGGGCTGACTCTGCTGTGTAAGAGGCTGGCAGGGGGTAGCTCTGGGGACACCAGCGGGGCAGCTGCAGAGCAGTGGCCTGCATGGTTCAGGGGGAAGGAGGTGAGACAGCCCCCAAGCGCTGGGATGGAGACCCTGCACCCAGAGAATCAGAAAAAGAGAAAGAGTGAGAGTGCAGGGCTGAGTCAAGGGGGCTCGGATTGCGAAGAGAGTGGCAGCCAGAGCAAGAAGCTGAGGCTAGTCTGCCCAGAGGCACAGGAGGCTTGTGAACAGCCAAGAGGGCACAGCTCAGAGGATGGCTCGGCTCTGACTGAGAAGCCTGGTTTGGGTGAAGCTTTCGTGCCACACGATGCAGAACCAGGTCGTGCAGGCGCTGCTGTGGAGCCGGCCCGCGGTCCTGACTGCACAGGCCCAGAGGATGCCAGTGCTGTGGTGCTGCCCAGCCACCTCCGGGTAAGAGCCAGGCTTGATCTCAAACCCCTGCCAAATCTCAAGCCTTTGGCCTTTGAGGACTGGAATCCAGTGCTTTTTTTGTGAACAAATTATTTCCCCAAACACTGAATTAGAATAGAAAGAGAATAGAAACATGAACTGAGAATATCTCTTTTTAGAATAACAGAAAAACAGGAAGATACTCGTTTCCTGTGGGTACTCCCAAGGTTTATACCAATGTGCCCACTGTGCACCCTGGACAGAGCACACACGGAGGACGAGGAACACTCCTCATTATGTGGAGATGAATGACCTCATTTTCAGAATATTTTTTCTCCAGATTTTATAAGAAAGGTTCCAAACGACAGGATCTGGCCCAACCGGTAGTTAATAGATAACTAATATAAGGGTCTCATCCAGACATTTCTTGAAGGAAGGCATGGTATCACCTTTAACAACACAACATGGCTGGGTATCTTCCCCTTTGGGTAAAGGAGTGACTCCTGTACCTGGTTTTAAGTGCATTGCCACATAGTTTCTACTTGTGTTGTCTGCTAGATTTCTCATTGTGTGTTCGAAAGAAGTCTGCTGCATGTACTTTGTCTGCATCTTTGAGGATTTCAAATATTTGGATCAGGTCCCTATGTGTTATTCTGTGTTCAAGACTAACTTTGTCTGTTTGATCTCCTTGTGTGCTTAGTTCTGATGCTGTGTTCTTGTTTTCAGGCTTTTGTTCCAAGCATTAAAGAGCTGTTGGAAATTGAGACAGAAGTGAGTATAGAATTTGTCTTTGTTTGCAAACCTATGCAACAAAACTGTTTCTGTTTTCTCATGTGAAAAGGTCTCGCTGTTAGAAAGTCCTGAGGGAGGTGTGTGTTTGTTTTTGTCCCCAGAGGTGTGAGCTGGACTCCCCTACTGCCCTGCAGGTGCTGAACGACTGTAATCCAGGGGAGGTGAGTGAGAGTGAGTCACTGAAAGCTCTGGGGAGATTGCAGTCAAAAGCACTTCCTTAGGAGGTACAGAATACCACCACTCATTCTACCAGAGGTCTGATTCTAGGCAGCAGCATTACAGCCTGATCCTGTAAGATCTGAGAAGCTTAGCAGGGCAGACTTATTTGGGATGGAAACTGCTATACACATGCAACCAAGTAATTATTATTAATAATGCTAGTTGTCTTATGATAAAATTAGTGAAAACAATGACAATCCAGGTTGATCCTTTGACCCCTGAAAATGCAGGATTAGCCCAATTAACAGCCTGCGTCAAAGCTAATTTCCAAAATAAAAATGGCAATCTTTAATCACACTGATGTGTAAGTCTTGGGGGCTTCAGATGACAATCTCCCATGAAGAATATTGCATCACTACACCAGACTGGAGTCCAGGTGGTGACTTTGTGTTCCTGTATTTAGGGTCCTTGCTTGGTACAGTGATCAGACATGGGTCTGGTGTCTTCCCTCACTGCAGGTGGAGCTGCTTTGCAGAGAACTGCATTTGTCAGAGGTGCCTGAGCAAGTCCTGCCTCAGTTCTGTACCCGCCTTCTGGAGCTGTCCCCGGACCTCAGCTACAGCACCGCTGCCACCCTGGCCAGGCACTTGTTCCTCAGCAGGGTACGCCCCACGCCGGGTCACTGGCACACAGTCTGATTGGTCATTGGGAGAGCAGCTAGACACAGGCAGGGGGCTTATAAGAAGTCTTCTAACAGCCAAGGTCCTGCATATTTAGTGGTGTGTTTCGGTATAACCCTGAAAAACAAAATGTTGCTCGCTGGAAGATTAATGGTAGTTCATTAACTGCAGAAATGTTGCCATAATAACCCAAGATGCATCGGAGATCATGGTAATGAAAGAATGTGGCCATATTCTGAAAGGGGCTCAGTGAGAGATAGCTGTCCTATCTGTTGCAAACTGTTTCAGGTTTACCTCCTGACCTTCACAGATCCTGTCCTTATCAGAGCCCGCCTCACGCTTTCTCGTGACCGCAGTGACATCCTTCTGCAGCCGCTATCCCCGGCCTTCCTGCTGTGCTCTGATTGGCCCGCTCCTACAGGCAGAGCAGGCTGGTATGTAAGACCCTTTCCTGCAGGAATGCTTATTCTCCACTGCTTGGGGGTGTTCTTCTGTTAAAACTAAGAGCTTACTGTAGCTTGTAGTCAATACATTTAAACCAAAACCTTTAGATCGGGCTTCATAAGAATCTTATTCATTACCCTACAGAAGCTAGTCTCTAAAAAGATTAGTTCTGTTCTTTAGAGCTTTCAGTTTCTCTCCAAACAAGAAGTGGGCATTCACGGATCACACAGAGTCAGCTTCAACCATATGATTTGGCAGCTGGTTACAGACTGCCGCCATCTTCTTTGTAAAGATGAACTTCTATCTAACTGTGTTACAATCCCCAAGATTATTGCTTCTGATCATGAAGGAGTCCGCCGAGTTGATGTAATCAATACCATTCCTGCTTTTTGAATACCTATATCACGTGTCCGTGTTATCTGTGTTTTAGGTAACAGTGATTAAGTTCTCCTTAGCTGTTCTGAGTGTGACATTCCCTTCAGGTCAGAAATATGTCGTTTTGCACTGCCTCTAGAGCCGCAGTATCCTCCTAGCAGGTGACATCTTTTGCTGCTGTTGCTTGTGTTTCATGCTCATGAAGGAAGTGCTCAGATGGAGCTGTTGTGCAGACTGCTAGAAGACAGCCTGGAGCAGCAGTATCAAGTCCTGGTCTTTGAGTAAGTGTGCCAGTCAGAGTTGTGTATTTTGATTTGCTCTGTAATGTGTCGATTGCAGGGGTTCATGTAAGTGTGAACGCTGCAGGCGTGCAGTGTTGTTGTCGGAATGCACATGAATGTCTCATGCAGGGTTTTGTGTGCCCAGGCAAACACTCACTGTGCCCTGGAGTGAAGATGTGCTCTTGGTCATCCATGCCTTACTGGAAACCAAGGTAAGGAGAGGACAGTCCACTTTGCCCTTGCCATTTTTCACCTTCTGCTCTCTCATTTATTGCTTAACAACTGTGGTGATGTATAGGAAGAGAAGTCTAGATTCCTGTTTTCTCACAAAGTTTAAAAAATTAAATTTCTCTAGAGAGAAAAAGAACCAGATTGAGAAAGGACAAAAAATGTTTCACCAAAGGGACAGCAAAAGACGTGGTAGATGGGCTCTAAAATTGAATTTCTTCCAATACAAAACAGCTTGTCAGGTTGACAAAACAGGTTGTCAATAGCTAAAATGCTGTTTTTTCTGATAAAAGGGACTTCAAAGTGTCATGAGCATTAGACAGCTGCCTAGTTTTTTTTTAATTAAAAATAAATATATTATAAATATAAATATATATAAATATATTTTTAAATTAAAAATATATTTACTTAATCCATTAGGTGGTGTCTGTTTTTAAAGTCTGAACTTTACCACTTAAATTGGAATTGCATTTAATAGCAAGAATAATATGCATTTCTTCACCCAGAGGGTTGTGGGACTAATGAACATGAAGTGGTAGGATAAGATTCTTGGGACAATTAGCGACTTAACCAATTGTGCTAAATGGCTTCCTCTTGTCTTCACACTTTTTTCTGTTCTGTTATTTCTCTACGGGCAAGGGCTGGTGCAATAAGACAGCTTTGTGAACGCGCGCGCACACACACATATAGTGTATCTGTTGCATGAGTTGAGCATTGGTCTTTGTTGCCATGTAGATGGAGCTGAGTGGAGAGATGTTTGACCGATTCATTGAGAAGCTGAATCAGCAGGCTGCCCTCTTCAGCAAGTCCATGAAATTTGCCAAGATGATGCTGGCTTTCCTGACAAAGTACCAGAGCCATGTGAGTGCACAGCACACATAATCACAAAGGGAAAGAGGAAGCTGTAAAATGTGTTAAAGGCAGCGCAACACAATGCAGCCAATTTTCTGTAATAGTATACGCATAACTTAAAACTAACCATTTGTTTTTAGTTACAAATATATCAGAGAAAAATACCATTTACTGTATGAAAAGGAGCTCTGGAAATACAATGTATCCTTATTATAGCTAATAAATCTAATTGCTCCTTCTCATTTTGCTTTTTTTAAAATAATGGCATATCTGAGCTTGAAATGTGACTGTAAGTTTAATTACTGTTATGTTTGTAGATCTATTATATTGTCACAAGACCACTCAAATTGGCTCTTTCTTTGTGTTCTATAGCTGTTGTTGTTCCTCTAACACATTCATATGTTTTTGTAGGTAGCTGTGACACACAAGAGCACGCTGGCGCACTGCCTGGCGCTGAACGAGACCTTTCTGAAGAAGTCTTTGCAGGCTGCTCTCAAGCGGATCAGCCCGGGGTGACTCCATTGCACTTAGCCCTTTCTTCATTGACAAGATCCCTGGGCACCTCCGTTGATAAGTGTGTTTCTTACGGAGATATGAAACAGGACTCGAGGCATTTGTTTAAATCGATGACAAGGTTGTGTTAATATGCAGCTTACAGCTTTCTCATCAGAAGTGAAGTTTACCACAGCTCTATACCACTCCAGCC
Organism: Lepisosteus oculatus; assembly: GCF_040954835.1. NCBI lineage: Eukaryota > Metazoa > Chordata > Actinopteri > Semionotiformes > Lepisosteidae > Lepisosteus > Lepisosteus oculatus. Next base: position 37,106,359 of record NC_090700.1, read on the forward strand.
AACATACTGTAGTGCATCAGTGTGCTGACAGAGTGGATCCTCTCTGCTTATTCAAGAAATAAGAACTGAACAAGGACTGGACAACTGCAGTGGAGCCTGAGGACAGCAAGCAGGGTTTATTGCGGTTTTCAGAAGAGCACTTTTTCATTTTGTAACCTGTAAAAAATAAAGGTAAAATTGTGTATTAAAATGTTTTGATTTTATTTGTTGTGTTTGTGGAATTATCTAGGAAAGATTTCCGGATGACAAAGTAATATTGTACTATTTTCTTTATTAAATACATCGTTGGGTTTTTGGTTAAATGTTAGCCAATTTGTCGTTGTGCCGAGTGTGAAGTGTGAGATTTTGAAAGGCGGTGTGTGTTTTGAATTACTTGTGCCACCACCAATATGGCCGCTAGCGAACTCCACTTCCGGGCTTAGCTTATGGGCCTCGCGTGTGTCTCGGTACTTATAGCGGAAGTGACGGTGGGTCCTTCCTTTTCCAGCTCAGTGCGGAGATAGACGTGTAGTCAAAATGAGGTGAGTAAAAAATATTTGTTATGCAGCTTTTGGGAACTGTGATCGCTTTTTACATAATAGGAATATTTATAGATTAAAAGTAGTAGCACTCTTCTCTTGTTCGGCAGAACCGTCCTAGTTGCTTTTAAAAACTTGCTTACGAGGAGCAAGGTGTCATCAGCAATCTCTTGGCATTGTACGATGCGGCCCGCAGTTTGAATTAAATCTGCTGTAATCCACATCTAGATACGCGTTAAAATGGTGAAAATACCCAGTGGATGGTTGTGTGGAAGACTGGCCAGTATGTTGGATGCAATATTTTAAACTTTAGAACGTGTGTTTGGGATGGTGGCGGCCTAAACACCTTTATGGTTTTTGACCGCCATAGTACACGGTACAGTGAAATTGTGTACTACACGCCGACTTGATATCATAAACCCGAAGAGTTAAAGTGCACTATCTCGTTTTTATGCCCTGCTACGAGGACCTTCATAAGCTCTCGGCTCTCTATAGATGGCCCATGGGCCCACGGCACTGCAAAGCACATTGTTTAAGCTAAACTCCCGACCCAGACAGTGTGGGTGTTTTTTATTTTTTATTTTGTTAATGCACTGAGTATTGGCCGCAGGGTTTTTCTTAAATCTAGTATGCTAATGAAAAAAGCCCACTTCGTCAGAGGCCATGGTCTTGCCGTTGGTGTGAACGAACCGAGGCTGACCTGAGAGTGTAGTTTTAGGGTGAATCCTTGGACAGAGAAGTTGAAATATCCCCCTGGTGTGATCTTGCAGCTGATGTCCTGGTTCCAGTGCAGTGAGACTAGGATACTGGCTGGCATGTCACCTGTGGAAGAAGGTCGTGTCCGTGTAGCCTTGCTGTCATCGGAATGAGAGTGGGGTGTGTGTGGGGCTGACCTGAGTGTTGTTCTTCCCACAGCAAGGTTTCCAGGGACACCCTGTACGAGGCTGTGCGCGAGGTTCAGCTGGGCTCCAAGCAGAAGAGGCGCAAGTAAGAATCCTTCCCTCTCGCGCTCCTCTGGGCCGTAGATGCCACCCTTCCCGCTGTTCCTGGCCCTGAGTCGGGTGCTGCTCTTATACCCACAGGGACCTGGGGCTGGTTTGGGGCGAGGGCGTTGCAATTGAGGGCACTTTTAACATGAATGTTAGGAATTCAGTCTGTCCTAAAGGAAGATATTTAAGACACTCATGTAGTAGGTGATCTTTGAGTTCAGTGTTTCTCCAAGGGTTAACTATTTTGATCTGTTATTAAGAATTAAGACCTATAGTCTTAACTCGTATAATCCTATTTTCATTTTAAAGCTGTCCAGTTATGAATTAAGTTTCTTTTGAAAAGAACTCGAAGTTTGCCCTTTTCTCTTTAATATGTTCTTCCGATTATTTTAATGACTTTGTTAATGAAATTTATTGCAGCCTGTTTATATACTGTATAACTGGGGAGCACAGCTTCAGGCCTTAGGGAGACAGATGGTTTCTGTTTTTTTTTCCCCCTACTGGAGCCCTCAGTTGCCCAGTTGAACTAATTTATGTAAATGGACAATTGAAGTGTTTGTTTTTAAAAAGCTCTATAAAGCCTGCTGGGCACTGGGCCAAGTGGTAGTGCAATGACAATGGCGTAGGTCAGTTCAGGAGGTGTAACTTGTAAAGGGGTTTGGGAAGAACTGCGGTGTGATTCTTCTGTGTGGTAACAGGTGATTTCTCTGTCCGAAGGTTCTTGGAAACGGTGGAGCTCCAGATCAGCTTGAAGAACTATGACCCTCAGAAGGACAAGCGTTTCTCTGGCACCGTCAGGTTCGGCCCTTTCCTGTTCCACCCGGCCTTCAGCCTGCCTGCTCCCTCGGCCTGCTGGACAGCAACGGGGGCCGCGGGCGGCGCTGAAGAGTCCTGGGTAGTCCGACTTGTCCCCCTCCTGCTCTGGGCTGGGAGGTGTCGGACGGACCCCCACCCTGGGTCTTAAAATGTGAGGGGAGGCGAGGGGGGGAAGGCAATCTAGCCGATCCCCCCCCGCCGGCCATTTTGTAAATGAAATGGTGTTGCTGGTGGATGAGTTGTGACGAGAAGCCAGCTGTATCTGGGGTAAGGCGTTTCTGTTTTGGCTTTGCCCACCTGGGTGGGATGGGAAGGGAGAGGGGGTGAGGTGGGGATCTCCCATTCTCGTGGGTGTTAACAGGAAGTGTGATCCTTTTCTGTGCTTCATAGGCTGAAGACCACCCCCCGGCCCAAGTTCTCCGTCTGCGTCCTGGGAGACCAGCAGCACTGCGATGAGGCCAAGGCTGCAGAGTTCCCCCACATGGACATCGAGGCTCTGAAGAAGCTCAACAAGAACAAGAAGATGGTCAAGAAACTGGGTGAGTGGGCAGACTGTGACAGAGCAGTGCTGCTCTTCAAGGCTAAAAAGACTCATGTGCTATATCAGTGGTTCTCAAACTTTTTGGACCAAGTACCACCCCTAATCCAAACAAAGCATCCAAGTACCACCTACAAGTCTTCATCTCATAGGAAGCCCAGAAATTCTCAATGACCAACATGAGTGTGCGTGCACACACTCACACATACATATAATAAATATTATAATAATAAACTTTAATATGGCGCCTTTAAATGTGGCTTCTCAAAGCGTTTTACAGAAAAAAACAGTAACAACAACAAATAAAAATAATAAAAAAGCACCATTTCAGTGATAGGGGTGAGCCTGTTTAGACGAGCAAAGCAGATGTGAATTCATTTTTTGAGCCTTGATACAATTCACAACAGAGTCTAACAGATTTTAAATCATCAGGCATTTTCTTGATGTCATAGCTCTCGTGGCGAATGTTGCAATGCGTCCATTAATTTTTGGAGCAACCTCTTTGATTCGTGCAACTACACCGCCATGTCGGCTTGTCATCGCTCTAGCACCATCTGTACAAACTCCGACACATTTTATCCAGTCGATGCCATTCTCTTTGGAAAAATTAATTCAGAAGTTGAAATATGTACTCTTCTGTAGTTCCTGTTGGTAGCGGCTTACATTACAGAAAGTCCTCACGGGACATACCCTCAAACTCGTATCTAAAGTAAACGAGTAAATTGCCCAAATTGACTATAGACTCGGCTAATTGCAGTGAAAAACATCTGCTCATCTTAATGCGCTCTATCAGCGTACTTTTGATATAATTTCAATAATTCTATGAATGACCGTGTCTTTCAGGGGGGCAGCAGGTCGAGCTGTTTAGAAGCCTTTCTCCACACATAATACGTGTCAGCTCTTTTGCCACCAGTAAATAAGGTTCTTCAAAAATAGTGTGGAGCTTACCTGCTTTAGCAATCCGCAAGCTTGCATTTTTCCCCGTTTCCGTTTTTATTTCTGTATTTTAAATTTTTATTTCGTGCGCATGGGAATGAAACGCAGAGACGCTCTGTGTATTTTTCTCAAATTAACTTTGAACAGTTCTTAAATATTTTTCTGTTATCTATCACGCTTTCCTGTGCTCACAAGATTACAAGTGTTAGTAGCACGGATTTCTATGCATTCCTGTGTTTACAACATTGGCATTGTTCCAAAATCACGCATATTCTCCTACCTCCCTATTTGCTGGAGATAGTTTTTTTTTTAAATACAATTGGTCACTTCGTCCGTAGCACGCATTCCTATAGAGTGGTATAGAATTACAGAGTAATCTCTTGTGACCACTCAAGTATTAGCGCACACTGTATCGCAGTACGTAGGCTGCGTATTCGACACGTTTTAAAATAGAAAATGTGAAAACCGTCCCAATTTTTCAGCGCACACAACAAAGTTCTATAGATCATATGGCGTACCAGCTGGCAGCGCTCTGCGTACCACTGCTGGTACTCGTACCACAGTTTGAGAACCACTGTGCTATATAATGACCTGACATCTGCAAGAGGTCTCATACGTAGAGGAGGCTTTTATGTCTTCTGAGATATTTAAGTCCTTCTGCAAAAGCTCCATGGGTTTTAACTTAAAGGCAATGTGTGTAAAGCTGTGAAATCCACTTCATCATACATTGTTCTGCCTAAGATTATGGCAGTTCTCAGTCTTTTCTTGTCTTTGAGTTCAAAGTGTTGTTCACTTGCTGCAGATTAACTCAGTATCCCCTGTCCCCTCCCAACACAGCTAAGAAGTATGATGCTTTCCTGGCTTCCGAGTCCTTGATCAAGCAGATTCCCCGAATCCTGGGGCCGGGGCTGAACAAGGCTGGCAAGTTCCCCTCCCTGCTCACCCACAACGAGAATCTGAACACCAAGGTGGATGAGGTCAAATCCACCATCAAGTTCCAGATGAAGAAGGTAAGGGCTACTAGTTTTTCTAGACATTAAGTCATTGATGCATTCTCACAGTCTTTTCAGATTGTGCCGTTTGGGGAAAAATGACACCATAGTGCCTGCGGTGCTTTTGGTTAACATATACACATAAATACATGATCAGGATGAAGTAATTTATGCTAGTTCATGTGTAAAGCATCTTAAACTGTAGCTCCCAATCTCAAACCAGCCAAGTGTAAGGTTGTGTGGAATGGTTTTGCTCAGGCTAAACTCTTCTGACTTGCGAACCTCTGAACTGGCGACTAGGGGTAAAATTGGGGGTGTTTGGGCGGTGAGTGGGTGCTGCCTGCCCTTCTCCAGTAATGGCTTTTCCTCTCCAGGTGCTGTGTCTGGCTGTTGCCGTGGGTCATGTCAAGATGACCGAAGAAGAGCTGGTCTACAACATCCACCTGGCCATCAACTTCTTGGTATCGCTGCTGAAGAAGAACTGGCAGAACGTGCGCGCGCTCTACATCAAGAGCACCATGGGCAAGCCCCAGCGCCTCTACTAGACAGCATCCCTTTTTGTACAAATAAATCTTTGGGAAAGAAGCCTTCTGCTCTCGTGTCTGTTTATTCCATGAGCAATTGTTTTTGGTAAAGGTTCCACCTAAGGTGTGATTCAGCACATAATTATTGCAGTAGTATTAATTCTAAATAGAGCACACTGTTCATGTGCCTGATCCTAATCATCACTTTGTACACTGAGTACTTTAGAGTGTTATTAACTGATCCTCATTGAAGTGGGTGGGTTTTCTTTATTTGAACTGCAGCAGACAATTAGAAGCTTTAAATGGCAAACCTTGGAGTGGAGAGGTCTGTCATGAGCACTTGATATAACAAGAGTCCTGTGAAAATGGCTTTATCAGAAAGCAAGATTCCTAAAAGATGGAAAAGGGTCTGATAAAGATTCTGAGCTGTGTTTGGGTACTTGAATGTGTGTATTACAATCACTCAGTGTAAAATATGTATTTAACATGGTGCTGGTGTGGCAGATGTGGAGAGGTAAGGTTTATGTTGATGAATGAACATGATGCTTGGCAGGAGTGGGGAGATGAATTGGTGTTTGCCAAGCATTAAAAAAAGGCTCAAAGCTGAGATGTGATTGGTGTATTGGGAAACCAAGCTAGCCAACCACAGGGGATCTTGCCAGACTGATTAGTCTTCAGTCTGAAGTAAGTTGGCAGAGGAGGCTGATGGGAGTCCAGTGTGGTAGTGTAAACCCTGCTGAGAGCTGTGGTGAGCTCTAAAAATACACAGCTCCAGCTAGAGGATTAGGAGAGTCAAGCAAGTGGCAGTCAAACCTCAGTGTTGGCAACTGGCCCAGTAAATCTTCCCTTCTTACGCTGACGTTTGTGGCCTGGTATCCGAAACTTGGCATATGAGATGGTTACGGGGGGCAGTTGAAACATTTTTCCTTCTTGTGCTTTAAGTTTGGTTTTCAGCATGTCTTAAGGACTTCCTGTGAGCTTCGTGCTTGGCAATAGCTTTTCGGTTCTTATAACATGAGTATCCATGTCTTTGAATGGCCATCCTACAAGCCTAGCAGGGTTTATAGTCCTCCCACAATTAATGTGAGCTTTTAATTCAATGTCATTACCCCCACAACCTTATGCAAGAGGCCTGTTTATACTATGTCGGCGTGTCTTGAGGCTGCAGGTTCTACCCTTAGTCTCCTTGAGCTGTTTTATTTTGCCTGGCGTCTTCTGTAAAAGCAGCCCGCTTGTCACTGGGAATCTGCAGGCTTCTCTCTGATGGGATTAACCTTCTTCTTGCTGTGCTCCTCAGTAGTCAGGATGGGGAGAGATGAGTGAAGCAGTCATGAGGGATCATAAGGTAAGCAGATCTTTTAATGTTTGCTTGTGGGTTTGCAGTTCTGAAGGACATAAGGCAGAGAAGTTTTACTTGGTCTTGCAAAAGACACATTCTTTGCTACAAATGGAAGAATTGGTGGTTTTCGGAACCAGAACAGCCACAGGTAGTCTAGATGCATTACTGTAAGAATTAAGGGCTGTTATGCCCAGACTTGAGAACTGGCTTAGGAATTTGTGATCTAAGGTTCTGATGCATGGGAGAATGGGACATGTTTGTCAGGTTCTCGATCAGCTGCTGCGAATCAGAACTTGGGATGTTCCAATTGAACTTTGAAAGAATTGGGGATCTGAGGGGAATTAATTTGAGGGGAATTAATTATACCTTTTGTATAAAATGAGCTTGAAATTGTTCAGTGTGGTTAAAGAAGTGAGCAGCTGTGTTTTGTTGCAAGGTAGAAACCATTTTTTTATGGACAAGACAGGCTCTGAAAACTAGATTCTTTGTAGAATAATTTAACTCAGGTCTCTTTCAAATCCTGGTTTTTCCCATAATCCATAAAGTCTTGAAGTCAGTGCTAGACAAGTCTCTAGGTTTTGAAAGGAATCTCACCAACTCGAAGAAACAAACACCACTTTGCTCCTTTAAAAAGCACTTTTGAGTACAATATTCAAGCAGCATCTTCAATGCCATACAGTTCGAGTAGTGACGCCTTTGACAAGTCCACACTGAGCTCTGTAAAACCCATTCTGGAAGATGGATCAGTCATCGTGTTAGGGATAAGCCTTAAGCAGTTTGACCTTTGCCCTTTCCCATAGTTCTGCTCACATCTTGTTTCAACCAGTGGTGCCACAGCCCATCCTCTTCCCTCTGGAAGAGCTCACACTTCGCCTTTTCAGATGACATTCATCCTAATATTGGTTTCAAATTGTGTGAGAGCTCTGCCCAGGCAGAAAGACCACCATGTTTTCTGTTTGTCTGCTTGTTCATGGGCTGGGCACTAAACAAACAATGAATAGTGACCTGTCTTCTAAATTTTGTTGACCTGTTCCAACAGCTGCTTTGTTAAAGCTGCACAGGGGGATAGTGGAGAATGTGGACAGCAGCAGTGGATGGTGCTGTGTCCAATGTCCTTTCATGCACGCTACCAGCCTCAGTGTGTTCTGCTGTTGTCCCTGGGAGCATTTTCCCTGTTGTCCTATTGGTGTGAGTGGCTTGGAAGCTCCAGCTAGTGAAATACATCACCTATATAAGCACCATATGCATCAGCATAAGTTTCTGTTAGTCTTGAGCTGCATCTTTCTCTTTCCTTCTGCGGTGTGTACGTGGGTGTTGGGGGAAGGGAGGCAGGGGGTCATTCACAAGTCCGCCCACCTCCCTCTCCTCCTGATAGTTTGGGCAGCTTTATGGGAATACAGGTGCTGTCAACAGCAGCAGGGCCTTGTATACATTAGTGAGAGAAAAGCCAGGCAGTGGGAGAAAAGAGCAGAGTAAACAGCTGCCTCAGAGAGAGAGAGGGGGCAAAGATGAAGAGGAGAGAGAGAAAGCCAGAGGGGGAGCTGGGGGGGAGAGGAGTGACAGGGATAAAGGGAGGTTAGGAAAAAGAGGAAGACTTTTGGGACAGGGAGCATGAAAAGACTGAGAGAGAAATACTGAGAAAGAAAGAGGTGGGAGGAAAACCAAGTTCAATCGCATTAAGCAATGACACCCTTGTAAACACATGGTAGCCTCAGCATGCGCATTGCTCTCGCCATCCTCACTCCAGCCCAGGAATTTCCCAAACTCCTTTCAGCTCGGAGAGTATCTCTGCCAGGCTGAGGAGTTTGGGGCTCCTGGGGGCTCTTTGGGGGCTGAAGGTGGTGGTGGAGGTCTCAGAGTGAGGAATTCAGGTAAGGCAGCCAAAATTGCATTGTAATCCCAGATTTTATTTACTTTTTTCAGGCTCATATTTACTGAATTTAGTGTTCCTCAGCATTAACAGCTGTTGTTTCAGCTGGGGTGGTATTGATGTACTAATTAGGCATCGTTACATGTGGCACGAAAGCGCTCTGTGCATGTACTTTGTGAAAAAAAGTTGCGGTTTTATTTTTACAACAATAACATTCCTGGCGTACTCTGCTGGAGCCATGAATTTGGGGCAGGCTGGAATATTCGTTCGTCTAGCACGCGGGTGAGATTGTGTATGTACTGTAAACGTTTGCGTTGTGCGCTCTTTCTCGCTAATAATATTTTTTTATTATTGATTTATTTTAAATGTAGTAGACTGTAACAAAGAGGGTGGAAACTGTTAAACTCCCTACGATAAACATCCCTTACTCCTTCACATCTGTTGGTTGCATGAATAATCTGGGCAAATTTATTTTTGCAAATTTTAATGACCTGCTTAAGGCCAAACCTCAGGAATTACTAAAGATAAAATATATTTTACAGGCTGTCATTCAGAGTGGAGCAATGAGAAATGGGTGTGAATAGCTTGACTTTTGAGTAAGAAGGTTTTGGACATTTAACAAAACAATTGAGCACAAAGAACGGCTTTCACTTCCACAGCTTCATTACTTTAACAGGTTGGCAGTGGAGTAGAAATGGAAGTTCTATGTGCTGTACAGCCCAGTGCTGTCCAGTATCGGGCTAGCTCTCTGAGCTGGCAGTAAGGGTGTTGGCTCGCAGGACTGTTACGTCTCTTTGCCTGGCTGCCCGATTGCATTCTCAGTCAGCTCCTCCTGTCTGTAACTGGGATGCTCTGTATTGTATCTCATTCCCTAATGTGCTTAAATTAGCAGGCTGCAAATCATTGTACTTGATGAGCGATTTGTTTCTGAATCTCCTCAAGTTTGTACTGTGTGTTCTTTGTTGTTTTCTTCTTTAAATCTCAGTTTCCTTCCGTCCCTCAATTTTCTCTTCACCATAACTGTTAACTCTACACTGTCTACCTTCTCTCTCTCCTTTCATCTTTATCTGTCTCCTTTGCTTTGCTGCCTCTCTCTTTCTGTCTCTGCCACATCCTCTCTCTGTCTCCATCTCTCTCAAGGAGCAGAATGAGTGGCTCCCCACCTCGTTCCCCCCCAGTGCTCCAGCGTTCTCACTCCCTCTCCTCCCTGCCTCCGTGCCGGGACCCCTGGCCAGACTGGACACAGGTATCCAAACACTCGGTGGGACTGGGTCTGGGGTCAGGAGGTGCGAGCCTCATGAGGAGAGCAGGTTGTAGTCTACCCCAGTGAACACGCTCCAGCCCGAGAAAGATGTTAGCATGGTTTTCCGCTAGGTAACCCCAAACAGAGAGTGCAGGGCACCCTGAAGAGGGAAGAGTTAAATTTTGAAGATGAGAAATATACTGATTTAAATTGATTTATCAATTAGTTGATTAATGTACTAACTAAATCAAACAGGAAGGATGGAATTGAGGTACCCGTTCCCTATTTATTGCTGGAGATAGCCCAGCTCTGGCATGGTTCCCCACAGGCCCCTTGAAACTATTAAGATCTTGGGGAGTGTGGTTTTTCCTACTCAAGGGCAGGGGTGGGGTCCAGAGGACAGGCTCTTTGAAACTCAAGTATAAGGAGTAATTTTTCTCCCATTTTGTGGAGCGGGCCTGAGGTGTTCTTGGGAGGGTCAATGACACCTCAGGGGGGAGGGTAGTCTGTTCTCTAACCCCTGTCTGACTCTGTGTGGACAGGGCAGTGGGAATGAGCAGAATCCTGGGACACAGGACACCAACAACACTTCATTACCCAGGTGAGCCTTTACCTCCTTAATCTGGTGTTCATCATAAAGAAAAGGAATGTTTGTTTTCACTGAAATTTTAAAAATTAAAAAGTAGTTCAGGTGGGTAGCTGTGTCAGCATGCGTAGGCTGCAAAGGAACAATTAAGAGGTTTATTACATGCTGAAAAGAGAAGAAAGAAAACGCAGAGAGAGGCAGTTTTTCCATTTGTGGGGGGACGGGTTCATTATGTATGTTAAGGCTCCAGTGGATATTGTGAAATCAGTACATCCAGTATACTGCCACAAGAACATACAGTACACAGATAAAAAGTTGTAGAGCTAGAATTGGAACTAGTGACACAGCGAGGTTCACTCTGAGAACACTTACAGTTGTATGTAGTCAGGTTGCTGTGTTTAGTGTTCAGACACTGTTCTCTTTTTCAGTAAGAAACAACTGAGACAGCAGGCAAAAGACCAGGAAGTCCATCACACCAGTGAAACAACAGGTATCTCTCCTTGACCTTGTCTGGATTAAATTGCAGTACACCTTAGACAACTGAGGTCAAGACTTAATCTTCTTTTCGTAAACCGATAGACCACACATATCATTTTGGACAAATGCACGTTTCACTGGTCATCTGTGTCTGGAGTTATCAGATGACTCCAGAGTTACTCCAGTGACAGGACAATGTGGGTGAGTTCAGGTTTCATAAGGACACTCTCATTATCCGTCATAGAAAGGGAAGAGAAGTATTTTGGGGAAAAGGAGCATGAAAAGAGTGAGAGAGAAATATTGACAACATGGAAAAGTATACAATAGCAAGGCATAACTATGGTCAAATCATGGAATATAATCCTGAAATATATTTTCTTAAAGCTAATCTCAATTTCAGAACTTAAAGTACTGTGTTCTCACAAATGTAAGGGTGTCTGAAAACTGCAAAAGGAGCTGCATGTCATCATATTACAGTGATACAGCTTTCGTCTCAAAGTATCAATGCCTTACCTCCTGCCTTGCTGATGCCAATATCCAACAGCAGGACATAGGCTAGATACAAATTGATCTTTCCTTTCCATTTTGTTCCTGAGAATATCTGTTTTCCCTTAAACCCCTTTGAACCTTTGTCAGAGTACTGTAAGACTAGAAAAAGAGCTGATGTCATCGAGAAGCTCTGTTTTTATGGTCCAGAATTGAACTCTGGGAGGTAGAGCGAGACTGAATGTCTGGGGTTTTCACAAGAATGTGTGACTGAAGCCCTTGTGTGTGTCTCCAGCAGGCTGCAGGCAGGACCCCACCCCAAGCCAGGAGGTGATCAGCACGATGAGTGGCCAGGTGAGCAGTGCCCACCTGAGTGCCAGTGTCCTGCTGGGGGAATCCCGTGATGAATTCAGACCAGAATCCTACCGTAACCCAACAAGATAAGAATCCCAGTGGTTTGCCAAGAGCGTGCTCATAACTTCACACAAAACCCGATGCATGTGAATCTCCAGACTGTTCTTTGGAAGCGTAAATAAAGAACAGTAATAAATCAGACCGAAGGCACTTAAGAGGAGCCCGAGTACAGAGGAGTTTCCAGCACAGACATCCTGTCACTCACACCCTTGATCAGCCGGAGTGTGAAGGCACGGAAAACAGACACTGGAGGGTGCACCCTAGCTCTGACACTGACACCCCGATATCTGACAGGGAGACAGGTCATGCGACAAGAGACAGGTCATGCGACAAACCCCCTGTAACCTGCACTGCAATATCTGCTATCCTGTATTCCACAATTTTGCTAGAATAAATTAAAATGCCCTGAAATAAACCTGTCCAGGGATTTGGATAAAAGAAGGTTAAAATGTGCCTTCTAAAAAAACTCAATCAACACATAATTTTCACTCCTATTGTCGCTTTCCCGTGGTTGTTCTGATAGAGGATACTATTCTTGTATGAGGAGTATTTTTTGCTTTAGTCTTCCTGACTTCCCACTCCCCTAAAAACCACAACAATGATCTGAAGCAGTGAGCTGTGCTGTGAAACTGGATGTGTCTCCTCTCTAACTGTATCCCTGTCTGACTCACTCAGCGCCCCAGTGGCTCCGTGGACAAAGAGAGAGGCAGTGGGGAGAGTGAGGAAGGTAGGACTGAGCGACGGCCTTGAAATCACTGCGCGGCAGACGGTGTGCGCTCCTTCAGCAGCCGGGAGGAGGAAAGAGCTGTCTCTCCACCTGGGGGCAGCGTTATCCAGAGTTTCTGCACACTTATGTATCTGATGAGTCTTCACCAACAGCAAACCTTGACTATATATGTATTACATATCTATGTCCAATTACACTGTTAAAAATCTTAATAAATACATTACCCAGACCTTACAAATAGATTACTTAAGAGTTATTTAAATGTGTTTAGAAGCATTTTTTTCAAAATGCACTATTGATTCCTTAGGGCAGTGAACTGGCAGTTTGTTTAAGAAGCATATTAGGGTGACCAGAGCTTGCGACCAGTGTCCTTGCAGTTTCTGCGGCCCGGTGAGACACAAACTGTCCTATTCCTGAAGATGCCCTATGTTTGACCCCCTCAGATTCAGATTCTGATGACCTGGGCACTTCCTTGGATGAACAGTCCATTCTGGAGCGACTCGGCCTTAATAGGTACCTGCGATCCTGCTGTCCCAGCATGTGCCAGCATATATATCCATGCACATCCCGCAGAACCATAAACTGTGCTTCTTACCCGGCTACTGGAAATGAGTTCAAAAATAACGGCAGTGTCCTGTGTCTCTCCCCCAGCATGCAGCTGACAGAAGAGGAGACAGAGGTGAGTTCCGGAATTCTCCTCTTCTTCCTCCGATGTTGTTTCAATGCGAAACTGGAGTATTTAGGAATTTTTGGAGGGGGGGAGGGGGGAGGGGTCATGTATGTTTACTCATCTATCATGGAGACAAGCTTAAATCTCAATTGGGGAAAGTGGAGATTGGCCAAATCAACCAGATTTTGCCAGATTTAGGCAGATTTTATTACCACTTCAGGAACTTCAATGCCTTTGGAAAGACTAACCAGGCCTATTCTCGTGCGGGGTGGGGTTCTAACTAATCCCACAGATGACTCTTCAGCCAAGCACTAACAGCACATGTCTGAACCTGCGGTTCCTCTCTTGCTGAGCAGGATTACTTTTAGAACAACACATTTTCAGTAGGTAAACCTAACCTTGCGTAGCGTCAGGGTCTGAATGAGCTCAGTTTCTCAGTTTCAGGGTCACTGTCGGTGGGGTTGGGAGGGTTCCTGCCTGGCCCTGCTGCCCGGGGCTTCACAGCCCCTCTCTTGTGTGCCCGTGTAGTCTGCCTTTGCCCAGCTGTCCCTGGCATTCCGCTGCGACCAGTACACCCTGAAGAGAAGGCTGCAGGCCGAAGAGAGAGCCAGAGACATCGCTGAGGAGAACTTCCGCCAAGAGCTGGAGAACGGCCGGGCCACGCTGCAGGTATGGAGAGGCAGAGAGACAGGAAGGGACCGACGGAACCTGTTAAAATTGGAAGAGAAGAGACAAAGTGAAACTCTCTCACAGAGAAACAACAAAGAGGACTAGTGCCTCCATTTTCAATCCAAGTTCCATTGCATATTAAATGATTTTGTGGTGGTGTTTTATTCCTGACAGATACTCCAAAAGTACCTTGATATTGAAGTACAGTTTGTTTTACCTCTTAAATATAGGAGGCAGTATGTCTAACTGCTATAGCTGAATGTTCACCAAGATTAGTGATATTCACTCCTGGTACTGTAGGGTTGCATTCCACCTGCTTTCAGATGTTATTTACATTCCTTAAGGATTAAACACCCAAAAAACAGGGGTAATAAAGACCAATTAAGTCAACAGTTGATTCACATCATTGATCCAAGAGTCCAGGGTGGAATGAAAGGCAGAAGACATGGCCACTGTCATGACCAGGTATGAGTGTCAGCGGCCAAGACACAGAAGTACTACTAGTGCTCTTTTCTCAGTCCCTACTAAGTAGGTGGTGTCATGTGTTGTTTGCCAGACCCTGAAAGGCCTGTTTGTGGACAGCAAGCGTGGCAGGATCGTGCAGAAGCTGGAGCAGAGCCTGGAGGTCCTGTCCAACACCATAGAGCGCATTTCCAGTACCGCAGAGCTTCTGGGGGCTGTGCACCAGGTGACAGCAGGACAACAATTACACATGAGAGAAGGACATTTGGCCTATATAGCTCATTTGGATTGCCCCCTTATTGCACTACCCACTGCTAGTATGAGAACTCCATCAGTTCCTTGGCTTCCTGTGTAGAACATAGCAAAGCATTTCACTTCACCAATCCCTCCTATTGCTTCTTGAGTGACCTTTTCTTACAAACGTATTACCTCCAATGCAAACTCTTCTGAATGTTGCTGCAGTGCTTGCAACACTGTGCAATTGGTGTTTTTGTGGTGTTTGTATCCCCTGTGTTACATTTCTGCATTTTACCAATATCCCATCCCCTGGAGTTACTGAGCCGTCTTTTTAGTCTTGTTGATTCTGCCTGCCAAATTCGACACAAGTCATTTAGTCTCGAGACATGAATGGAACAACCATGGACACAGCAAGTGGTGCTCTGACAGGGAGAGATGCAGGTGTATCTCCTTCTCTGCCAGGTTTGTCTATTTCACCTCTCTGCTCCTCTTGTGGTTCTCCGTCACTCAGGAGGCACGAGTGAGCCACGCAGTGGAGCTGATGGTCGCTCACGTGGAGAACCTGAAGCGGCGCCATGCGCGTGACCAGACTGAGCTGGAGGAGACCAAGAGGATGGTGCTGAGGAACTCTCGCAGCCGTCGCCTCAGTGAGTCGCAAGGTGAGTGCTGCCCCCTGCAGGCGGGGGGGACTGCTCTACATGCAGACAAACCGGGACCAAAGTCTTGCAATGTTGTTAGAAACAGCTTTTGCATGAAAAAAGTCAATCGCAGACCCATGAGGACTGGAACACTCCAAATCTTAAGTGACAGACACTACAAATGTGGCAAGGTCCTACACATGTTATAGTTAGCACTGCTTAAGTAAAAAAAAAACATAATTTAATGAATAATTAGTTAATTATTAGTGTTTTTGATAGAAATCAAAACCAGGTAACTTGTAGTCTTTGAGAAATTGAGACTTCCCTCTTTGTTTACCTTAATTTTCCTACCTTTATGTTTCTTCCTTAACTTTCCTAAAAAAGCTGGTCTTCCACAACTCCCTTGGCTAATTCAGAAAAATATATGTCCAGGAGGAAAAGGAACAGTCTTGCATTAGTATTTATAATAGTTAAATTAAATTGCATCAAGGTTTATTCTGTGTGTTTTTATTTTGTTAATGACTACAGTGATTGCAGGTCTCTCATTAATAAGAACGATCACATTTCAATGATGAATATGATGTTGCATGAGCCAGTGAAAATGCCCTCCTTCATCCCTAAAGTTAACCTGGATATCTGAGCCAGCAGCTGAGGGCCGATTCTGACAAGAACATGATCTTCTCAATATCTTGTCTTTCAGAAGATGGTGACCTGAGGCAGAAAACATACCTGAGACACTCCCAGGTAAGAGCCTAGACCTGGAGTTCAGGGACTGTGTCTCCAAGAACTTGAGATTCACTTTGCCTAAAATCACAAAGGCAGCACCAACCACAGCTATCAGGTTGAATGAGAGTGGATGTGAATGATGAGTGAGAATGGCCCTGTTGGACACGGTTCACTCGTGACTCCTGATTTCCTCTGTCCTGTAGTTTTCCATTCCTGCCTACAGGTTGTCCCTCTGATTGCTGTTCCTCTCTCTCACAGCACGGTGCTCGGCGAAGGGTCAGCATTGCGGTGATTCCCAAACAGGCCCAGGTAAGACACCTAGACTGGGAGCCACTCTCTCCCTGCACCCAGGTAAAGGAACCCACCACTGCACATGCACAGAGCCTCAGCATCAATTAGCTCCTGCCTGACCACCACTGCCATGCAGGTCTTCAGGGGACTGAGGTGGACTGTGCTGGACTGGGCAGATCACTGCCACACAGTGCTACTGTTCACTCTACTGGAGGGGTAAATTGCTCTGAGCCTCACACTGAAGGAAAGAGATCAGGCCCTCTTTGTGGCTAATTAGATGGCTCATGCTGGGCATGCCCAAGCAGCTGAGCTGCTGCAGTTTTTAGACCAGGCTTGTCCCTTCATGCACTTCGTCTCCAGCTGGTTGACTGCAACTTAGCGTTTGATGCTGGGCAGCACTCGCAACACCTGCAAATTTCCTTTCGGTTGTGTTTTTATTTTTTTTCGCCACCTATCTTTTAAGGCTTGATCTCCAGCTGTTTTTACAGTACCTGTTGCTGTTGGTAGCAGTTGACTTAAGAGATCTTCGAAGCACTGCCAGAGGCCAGCGTTAATGAAACCCTTGGACAGGAAGACAAGTGAGCTCTTTCAGGAATTGAATAAACATAGAACAGACAGCAGTACTCCAGGCTCAGCTCTCCTCAGCTTGCATTAGAATCTGAAGAAACAAACAAATGAAATGGCCCTTTAATGCATGTGAGAAACCTCTGGCACTGTCTCTGTGTAAGATGCCAACAGCAGTATTGCCTAGGTGTTGATGCTGAAACCTTTTACGTACTGAGATCAAGATCGCTGGGCACATTTTCCTCTGCCCTTCTAAATAAGGCGCTGTTTCAGAACTTGCCATACAGTGATTGGCACACGCTCACAGGGCACACACACGATGCAGTGCAGTGGCTCTGTGGCTAAGGATCTGCGCCTGGGGCTGGAAAGTTGCCGGTTCGTATCCAGCGGCCGGCAGAGGAATCCTACTCTACTGGGCTCCTGAGCAAGGCCCTTAACCCCAACTGCTCCAGGGGTGCCGTATAAATGGCTGATGTCACGCCCTCTGCAGGCAGAGGGCGCTCCTACTCTGTCCTGTCCCTAGTTTCCTGCCTACTGCCCTTCCGGTCCCTCTCTTAACCCTTGGGCTATATATCTCCGGGTCTTGCACTCTGCCCTTGCTCAGCATTGACGTTCGGATGTCCTGAGACCCGCCTAGCACCAGGTCACCCCACGTCCGCTACCAGAGGACATAGGTTTCTATACGGCACTCCTGAACTCTTTGCACTAACGAGCCCGGGCCTTTTTCCCGTTCCGCCGCTACGCATATGGGTCTTTATCTGCTCTCCACGGTTAGTCCCTTTGGACGTCCGTGACAGCTGACCCTGCGCTCTGACCCCAAGCTTCTCTCCCTGTCAGTGTGTCTCATGGAGAGCAAGTTGGGGTATGCAAAATGACAAATTCCTAATACAAGAAATTGTACATGGCCCATAAAGTAATCTTATCTGATCAAAAGGAAGTCCATTGCCTTATTAAAGGAAACATGCTTCCTTCGTGATATCTCAAGGCAGTGAGACTTGTGCACTTTTATTATTAGCTCTGTTGGGAAAAAATACAGTGAAATGTCTGCTTTGAGCACCAACCACTTTCTCAAAGCCACTGCTTATGTTTTTTAGTTTTTGTTTAAACAAAACAGCCATAGAATTGTGCTTAAAAAAGGAAACACGATGAGTGACAAAGAGAAGAGAGCAAAATGTCTTAGACGTTTGCACGATGGTGTAACGCTAAGAATCGAGTTAGCACTCCACCAGCTCCCCCCCCCTTCCTCTGAGCTGCTGTTGAACTGTCAGTGCGCTGAAATGTGTTGCACGCTGACAGCTGGGGTTTTGTGGTGTGCTTTGCAAAGACAGAGGCAGCAGGGACTGGGGCAGGCAGCTGGGCTCAAAAAACCCTCACTGCTGCTAAGGAGATTGGAAACAGGGGGGCAACATTGCACATTATACATGGTGAACAACTGCACTTCAGCAAGAGTAGGATCATAGGTGGGTCAATCAATCAGTTTCTGTTTTAGTATCATGCCCTTAGCAATACGTTGCCACAGGATGCTTGTGAAGTGATACACGTGATCACAAGTACATGACGAATTAATGGGAGGGATCTTGTGCAAACCAAGCGCAATCTCTCATCAGGATCTCTGCAGCTGTGAGGGGAAGAGTACGTCATTTCACGTTGTGAAATCGTTAATTTTTGTTACAAAAAATAATCACATTGCCAGTATTCAAAGAGGGGTTCCCCACTATTTACAGGATTATTTCAAAACTCCCCCCAGGCATCAGCATTGACTCCTCTAATGAATGGATATCTTCCTTTTAGAGGAAACACTGAGAAGGAGAAATAATCCTTCCATATACAGTTTTGATATTGATCCGGGAAGGAAAATATCTAAACTGCTTTCTGGAGCAGCATGTGGAAGTGTGTGATTTTACTGTCAGCTAAATTAAATAAATCCGTTCAAGAGCCAAACATCTTGAGTTTGGAGAGTGGATTTCACCTGCACTTTTATCAAATTAAAATATTAAGCAGATTCACTTAACAAACCAGTCATCATTTGGAGAAACTGTCTACATAAAAGCTGTAATATTGTGTAACACAGGTATTAAGTATGACTACCACTTCTTTTAATTGGTGTATTAACTTGATTGTGTTTACATGTTTTGTGAAACCAAACCTTTAAAGAGCTCTTAAGAGAAGAAAATGAAGAAAAAATTACATCAAGGCACCTTTTCTTTGCACCACTGGTTGCTGTAAGTAAAGTTAGAGTGACATCAAACTGTGATAAGGTCATTAAACACAGTTTTAGCCCTTACACAGTATATTCCTGGAACTGGAAGATGGAGTATAGATAAGCTAATGTAACGAAAAAGTTTTTTTCTTCCAGGCTATCAGGGTGTGTAATTTCACCCGGCATCAACCAGCAGTCTCACAGCATGTGGTTCTTGATCTCACAGCACGTGTTTCCTCCTCCAGCTGCACAGCTCCGATTCCAGAGGCTCAGACGATGGGAAAAACAGTGTAGAGACAGATTTCTTCTGGGCTCCAGGGGATGCCAGCCAGCCCAGCAGCAGGTATGGAATGGGGATAGGTCCCAGGAGGACAGAATTCTTCAAGGACCTCCTCTGTGCCACTGATTGTTTTCTCTAGATCACACAGCATTATGCCCATGACATTGGGGGTATTTCTGACCAGAAGATCCTGTTATGAAGTCTTCAAGTCTCCTCTCAGTTCCCTCACTATAAGGGCGTATCAAACAGCAGCATGCCCAGTATAATTTCTGACTAGAAGGTCCTGTTAGATTAGTTTCTTCTGTATAAACTGTAAATAGAAAGCCCGTCTAGATAAACAATCAATATAATTTGCTAAAATGTCTCCCTGATGAGCAAAATAAATCTAGTTTGAAGTAGTTTATACAGATTGCTTTAAATGCACCCTTACAATTCCCTTGGGGTCTGTGGGAGACTGTTCATCACACTACCACTTCGTATTTAATCCTAATAGAAGATTAATCTTCCTAAAATGATATTAATGAGGAAATCACAATTGTTGTATGGATTGTGTACTCACCTAAACACAGGTTCAATAAATATATATTGTTCAATATAATATACAACAGGTTTGATAATATTTGATAATATACATTGTATATGTGTATTTATTGAACCTGTTGTATAACTATGTGTTAGACCCACTCTACATGCATTTCAATGGTGCTTACATGCTTCTAGTCAATGTCCTAAACTGATGAGGATTTGATTTAGTCACATTCTTCATTTCTGGGGTGAGTAAGCAGGGGTCTGTAGCTTTTTGATAGGGTTGGTATAAATGTTTTCCTCGATACAACCGACCTTAATCTTCACTTAAGCTTCTCCAGTTTATGTCTCCTTCCTCCCGCCTGCTTCACCTGCTCACTCCAGGCAGCCTATAGTCCTGCAGGAATCATCTGCAGACAGCAGCTCCCCAGAGGGGCAAAGGGACCCCTCCCCCCTCCCAGCCACAGGACACCCTGGAGACAGCAACTGCGAAAAAGAGGACTTGTGTTCTAACAGGTAGAGCCCAGAGCTGGGAATGTCAGTGAGACAGGTTTCACCCAGGACGCCAGGGCTCCAGAACATCCTGCTTCTCTTATATATTGTTTTATAAATCACTGGTTGCACTGTATGAAAATTAGATCAAATCAGTAAAAGAAGAAGTAGAGCTTTGTTGATTTCCTAAAAATGAGTTGCCCATTGTCTCTGGGTAAAGAATTTGAAATATAAGCAATACATGGTGAAGCAAGGAGAGATACGAGCTTTATGGTAACTGGATTGCTGGGGACCTGAGTCTGACTGCTCTGTACGCCACTCTCCCTCTTTCTCTGGCTGGCTGTGTCAGGTCGGCCCAGCAGACACTGCGATTCCGGCGCAGGAGCAAGGAGGTGATGCAGCCAGGCCTGGCTGGGGAGGGATTGGAGGCGTTGGAGGAGTTCAGTGACCATGACACCTTTGCTCATGAAAGGTAGAACCCCTCTCACACAACAGCACCTGGCCCTTAATTCTCAATTGCTTAATCCAATCAGTTATCTTTTTAAATTTGTCCAATTACCACTGTTGACAGGTCTTTACATCCTCAGAATACTCCATCTCTCCTGGATCAGAAGATTGTACCTATTTTTCTGTACTGTTCTGCTTAGGATTTATAGACATGTTTTTTGGATAGCAGACATCTGATCACCAGTGGAAATTCTTCAGACACGGATCCCCACTGGAATGATGTTGGGGGCACGCAGTCCTGTCCAATCTGGGTGTAGGAGCTCTGTGAAACACAGAATGCAAAATATGATTGAAGAAAACCCACCCAGACTGCATTAATATCTGTTGCTCAAATTCAAAGCCTTCACATTGTTTTAAATGCAGTATATCAGTGAGCAGATGTATATTATCTTTACTTGCGGTGTTTTGCATTCTTTAAATTCACTTGGGAATTTGCTTCCTTTTTAAAAACCAACATGTCTGTTCCTATCCATATAGGGTAAAGCAGCTTTTTCTCTGCACACTCTCATTGGTCTAATGTAAGAGGTTGACTCTTGCAAGTCATTTGATCTCTCTGTTAGTGATAGCAACAGTACGAAAAACAAGCTGGATCAGGAATACACAGCTCCTGTCCTAAAGAGTCATTATATCTCCTGATCTCTTTATGCCATCTCAGCCCATAATTGAAGTTTTTTTACTGAACTGAGCCTTGCTACTCTTGTTCCATGTTGAAAGCTGTTGGTTATTTAAAGAGATCTCTCAAACATGCAGAATGGTGGCATGCAGTTTAGGTCCCTTGGAGCTAGTTTGAGATACTTAAAAGAATGAATGCCCTTGACGTAACACTAGATCACATTTTGCTAATTTAATGGCAAGTGTCCAATAAAGTTGCAGCGCTACATTAAAAGAAACATGTGCTTAGACTCTGGGCATAGCCATTCCATGTAACTTGGACCTCTTATCATTGCAGGTGTGCCCACTCCATTGAGCGGCGCCCCCTGCTGCACGGGCTGTGGCAGTGCGGCTGGTTCCTCCTCTGGCTGTTCCTCATGGCGGTGGCCTGCACCCTACTGACTGCCATCTTGTTGTGGCGTCTGCGACCTCTGAACCTCTGGGCATGACTTCTGTGTGCCACTGGCCCGTCCTCGGACACACAGGATCTCTGGCCCCCCGGCCTCTGTGTCCTGCTCGTTAGATTCTGCCATTACAGAGTGCAGGATGCTATGACATCACCCTTATAAAGGATTATTATGGTGCAGTATTTTAAATGAAGAGTAAAGCCTAATATAGCACAATGAAATGTAATGCAAAATTATGGTAAAAGCAATGGTTTTGAAACAAAGTGGAATAAAGGTTAAGTAAACTAAATGCATGGTACAGACGCACCTAAAATGCACATTTTTAGTTTCACCTGAGAAAATCCACCTATCATATGTTTTCAATCTGTTGTGCAATTCACGAGCAAGGCTTCAGGTTTTGATGGAAACTGAAACAGGTTTAGTCTATAGAAAAGGTCTTTAAACATGAGAGTTTATAAAATGTCCTGGAATTAGTCGCTACTGATGTTTAACTACTGACCTACATTTACCATACTTACAGGACATGCATAGAACACTATATTATACCTTAAAAAGGATATGCTCATTGGAAGGAATTTACTTTTAAATCTGATATGAAGACATTCTTTAGTGTGAAACAATAAATGTCTCACCATCGGACAAGACATGCCCTATTACTGTTACTGCACTCCTGCCTTGATCTTATACAGCTTTACAAATGTCGTGGATCCCCTAATGATTCTGTGCCATATGATGTACTGTGCAGGAGGCAGGGATAATAAGACATGTCAAAACAAGACTCGAGCCTGTGCTTTCTTAGTGCAAAACCCTTTCTCTTCACCAAGGCCATGCGTTTAAGAGGATATCAGACTAAATTAGTTCAGGAGATAGAAAGAGGATCTGCAATCTCAGAGGTGGGTTGGAATTAATGAGAAGGAGCTATGTGCCAAAACGCTGGTTTCTTGTCTGTTTTGTTGTTTGAAAACACAGCTGGGCTGAGATGACTCACCTCTGCCTAGCACTGGGGAAGTTGTCAAAACTTGATGCTCACCTGATGTCTTCACTCTGCAGTTCTGTCTTGTGAAACCTGTGTAGTTCCCTATGAGCAACATCCACACTAGCCACTGTTGCTTCATTTTCACCCGTGGATTTTGCATTTAATACAAGTATCTTCTGTGCGTTTGTGTGAGCAGGAAAATGAAATTTGTCACGAATATCATACCCTTGCGGGTATAGTCTTAAACAGTTGCACACAATTGCATGTTCTTACAAAGAGGCTTTAACGAGCACGTCTTAATACTTCGTAGCGGTGTCCGTTTTTAAAATCTGAAGAAGTAATCAATTTCACGCCGTCTCCTTAAATAAACATAACAGAAGGGAACATATATCTAAATTATTTAATTAACTGTCACTATACTTTGTATTTACAGGGTTCTTACGCGCAAACATGAAACGATTAGCTCACAGTCTTTTTATCTTTGTGTTTCTGGTGTAGAATACAGCGTGAGGGCACACCTTGACCTCTGAAGACACATATATACTGTAGGCGCCTTTGTTAGACCGTCATATTTCTCCCAGGTGAAGTCTGTCTTTTGCAGTATGCAATGTAATTGCCCAGGACATGTTTGCTTGTCCAGCTCCATGAAGTTGACCCCCACGCAACAAACAGCACCAACGACGAAACCCATCGCATTCGTTAGTGCTGCGTTTGTGCCGGTTTGTGTCGTTGAAAGTAGCTTTTTTACTGCTTTCGTTTTCGAGATATAGCGCCTTGTTTTTCGGCTATTCACGTGGCATTCTACAAGGACGTTTACAGGGACCAATATACTCGGTACTTAAACTCCAGAATGTGATGAAAACAATGGGTGCAATTTGTTGTCTGAGTCTGTCTGGTCGGGTGAGGTGGATGTTTCAATATATTTCAACATAGCGCCTACTTTTTGTCTGTGACGTACAAAAACAGCAAGGTACGGTCCGGTTCCCGTATGACGTTGTAAGGAGGCTGAGTGACGTCACGACTCCGAAAAACCAAGGCGTTATATCTCGGAAACGAACGTTGCACAAACGCAGCACTAACGAATGAGGAGTTTTTTCATCGTTTGTGATGTTTGTTGGGGGGACAACTTCACGGAGCTAGGAAGTTGCGCTCTCGAGATAGCATCGGGCTATGAAATGGAAACGCGAGTCTATCTGACCTCATAACCAAAGGGAATCGCGTGCGACAACAGACGACAGTTTTCAAGAGTACTGCTGCCCAAACTAAGCTTCCCTACGGCGTGACGTCTTTCTTTCTGTATCACACTGTTTTTATCCTTTATGAATACAACAAGGTCGTATTTGTTGAAGGCGTTTCCCGCCTATTACGCTTATCACAATTTTTGCATATGAAAAAGATAAACGTTATATGATTGTACCAGGGAGAAAACAAAGAACGCTGTTCTAAATACTTTGCTGTAGCATTATAACTCACAGAGATGGAAGAGAACGTCTTGAGATTTCTAAATGCCATTATCAAATGCAAAATGCTGTATGTTTACTCTACTCCAGGGACAGCCAGTGTTGTCTCAGCCGCAATCAAGAGGAGGACTGTAGACAGGTTACACATTTTCTGACTCCCAGTTCGCTTTATAACCACAGACCCATTCTGACAAGCGTTCTGCACCTGACCTCAGGTTTCACTTTGACTGCAGTCGAAAGTAAGTAAAATGACACTCTCATCTGATCTTTGACGATTTGCGTATTTAAGCTGCAAATATGGAACAGTTAAACAGTTAAATGTAGGTGATACCGTTTGATAAAACAATACGTGTTGTTTTTATTTAATGGCATCAATTGATTGCGTGTCGACGCCGCCTCTTTGACAGTTCTCAGCTCTCAGGTTCTGTTCAGTTCGGTTCTCCTCGGGCTCGCGTGGGTTTTCCGCGGCTGCAGAGAGTCCCTTCCACCTGTGTAGCTACCTGGGCTTCCGGGAGAAGCTTCTAATTATTACGACCCTTTCCAGGAACGAACGCCCTTCAGATACGAGATGGGCGTTTAAACTATTATGACCAATGACTATCGGTGTGGTTTAATTGTCATAAAGAAAGGGTAGCAAAGCCAACAGTAGTGTGTAATTTGACACAGTCTTATCACTCTGATGCAGGACTTCGGCAGTCGGTAGATCAGATAAATAAATCGTCACTTAGTGATACAATCAGAATAGCAGGACCAGCGGAGACGTTTGAAAAAAAAACTAGCAAGGTGGGCGGACATGTAGTGTTGCTAATAAAGTTGTCCTTTGGTCAAGGGTGTCGTTAGGGATCAATCCACCCTCCTGACCGGCACTCCTTTGTGGAGGTGAGCACACCTGCAGTGCAGGAGGAGGAACGTGTTCAGAAATTGAGTTCCAGTCTCGGGTACACCACTGTGACGACATAGAAGACAGGAAAGGTATGTTTTGATAATTTGAATTAATATACGTAGTATTGTAAAGGGTGTGTTATTAATTGCACCGGCGGCATAAAGTTGTTGTTCGGATATGGTACATTTTTCCCCAAGAACACCGAGTTGTAGTGTTCACTTCTGCTGAATTGGAGAAATCCGTTACTATGCGAGGTGATGGGAATTTACTTTAAGACACAAACAGCAGTCTTTTTCAAACAGTGTTTGAAAATTGCTAATGTGAATATAGAGGGAAATCAATTATCCTCGTTTGTGGGTTTCTGTTTAGTTTAAAATATTTTACTCCCGTATACACTTGATAAAATAGTTTGTGCCTGGCAGTGCAATTTTGTAAAACAAAAAAAAGTAAAAGTAGTTACAGATGATTATTATTATTGTTGTTGTTGTTTAGATTAGGCTGTTCAGACTGACTGGTATAAACGTAAATTGAGTCGTTTCGTTACGGATAAGAGACCGATACTTCTCAGCGTATGCAACTATGTGTGCTATGAGTCAGAGAAACAGTCTTCTGCAAAATATGATCAATTGCACGTAATAAAATATGCTGTGACAGGCAAATCGATCCGATATTCGTTTTATTTCTTACATGCGTCAAGAAGGCTTGTTTATGAACACTTACAGATTCCACAGGACGGAGGAAGTTCCAGATTTTCGCCTACTTTTTTCACGAAAATACTAGGCATTATTTTCTGCATGCTTCTTTGCTGTTTGTATCGCGCAAATGTAGAATTTCAGCTTGCAACATTGATATCCGGACTTCCTAGAAGGTTGAGAATACCCTAGCACACCTGAAAGAATCTTTCCTGAGAACAGGATGCCCATTTTTCACACGAAGGATTGTCATGTTGTTGTCATATCCAGTCACGTTGAAGCCGATACCCTGGCTTCCTTCAAGAAACAGACTTAATTGTTGGATCAACTAACTACCTACCAAACAGCCTAATGTCCCCAACTTGATTATAACCTTTTTAACTTCTTATTTTTTTGTTTCAGAATTATTGTACAACTGCTATTCCGTCCAGGTAGTCAAATAAACTGTGGGACTCTCCTAAGAGCTGGAAGCATTTGCTGTACCACACTACTGATTTTTCAGAAGTAACAAGTTTGCTTGAGTTGTGTTGCAACTAAGGCATTTCATCATAGACTCCAAGACCCACGGGGGAAAGTTGTAGAGTACAAATATATTTTGCAATATATTTGTTTTCTTAAGTGCAAAAAAAGATATAAGAAATATGATCTGTCTGCAGGGTGTCTGACCTGTGCTCACTGCATCTCATAAAGCCCTAATTTTTAAGGATAATGCCCTGCATGACAGGAATTAGCTGCTTGCCTACACTGGGGTGGGGGATGGAAAATATTTGGGTGTTTATGAGTAGTGGAGTTTTTCCCCCTGAAAACAGTCTTGAAAGCATCAACTCTGCCCTGCCCTTGTGCACAAGAGTTTCAGTTCCTGCTGGGCTGTACTGTTTCATGGTTCAGTTAGAACATTGGTTCTGATGGCTTCATTCACGTTTTGTTCAGTTAAGTGAAGGCGAATTCTACTATAATCTGTGAAAGTGAAATCATCCCTTCTAGCCTTGTTAAAGGGTTCAAACAGTTTTCCCAGTTTTTCAATGGCCAGGTATAAGTCAATGAATGGTAGTGTGTTTTGAATAAAGCTGAAACAAAGGCTTTGTTTAGCACCTATAACTGAAACAGGAGACTTCCTTCATTACTCCCAGGTGGAGATAAAGGCAAGGCATCACAAACTTTCATAACACAGAAGCAAATTTTGCAGGGGAATCCCAGGGCAGCTTCTAAGTAATGAAGGTTGCATTCGTTTGGAGAAAACAACAACAACAATAGTTGCTTTTGAGTTTAAATGATGTCAGGGGATGGCTAAGTGCCTGTATACTGAGACTTATCTGCACTCACGGGAGTGAATTAGCAAAATTAATTTTCCCCTTCAGCACATTCACTTCTCAGGTGAGGGAGCTTCAGCAATCTTTTTGCCACCTTTGCACAGGGTCATGGGTGCCCTCGTGCCACAGTGATGCTGGCTGGCCCCAGAGACCAGGACCTGCGCCCACAGTGGGACCTCGCTGAGGCCACTCAAGTTCGGATCTCGTGGGGCTCCTATCATTGGGCCTGGTAAGGACAAGACTCGACAGCGAGAGATCTGGCCGCGATACGTTTAAAGGTAGGTTTAAACAAGCTCTTCGATGCCTTGCACCTTTACTGCCCTGTGTTGCTGGTAGTGCTGCTTTCTGCTTTGTGTTGGTGGAGACAACTGGCTAACCACCTGACAGTTCTGTGTTTGTGTGCTTGTCACCTGGTGCATGCTTTGCAGAAGGATGATTTTTTTTATTTAAAAAAAGGGCGGTGCAGTGGCTCTGTGGCTAAGGATCTGCGCCTGTGGCTGGGAGGTTGCCGGTTCATATCCCGTGGCCGGCAGAGGAATCCTACTCCACTGGGCCCCTGAGCAAGGCCCTTAACCCCAGCTGCTCCAGGGGCGCCATATAAATGGTTGACCCTGCGCTCTGACCCCAAGCTTCTCTCCCAGTCTGTGTGTCTCATAGAGAGCAAGTTGGGGTATGAGAAAAGACAAGTTCCTAATACAAGAAATGGCCAATTAAGTGATCTTATCTTATCCCAAGCATTTGTGGACTATGACGAGCTCTGCACCATGAATGGCTTCCTGCCATTCTTTACTTTTCTCTCCCTCCTCTCTATTTTGTGAAGCCTGAAATGTGAATGTTTCAGAGTTCAAAATTAAGGAGGACAAAGTGAATCTGTGAAAGAGGTGATGCGCTCAAACCCATCTTTTGCTGAAGAGCACACTAATAGCATCGTGCTGCTTAATGGTCACGGTTGTCTGCCTGCGAAACGTGCTGGACACTCATGTGGTTTTGTGACAGAATGAGGTCATATGCCTGACAGACAATGACCTGATAGGCCTGTGACTGTTTCATCTTGCTCAGTTCAGCACAGCATTCTCTTATTTTGTATTTCCTGTCTTCGCGCTCTCTCTCTCTCTCTTCGCCCCTGCCCTCTCTTCCTCCCACCCTCTTGCTCGCTCTGACTCACACAAAGTCAAATCTCTAGAGACCCAGCCCTCAGACAGCAGCAGCTGTGCCAAGCGCAGCCACTCTAGCATCCTGCCCAAAAGTTTCACTCCTTTATTCCAGCCCAAGAAAAGGACACAGGACATGGTTTGGACAGACACTGTCCTGACATCAGGAGCTGCGTGAGAACGTAAGTTAAAGCTCATCTTCTCAGCCAGTCTGAGTCCTGTTCCACTGCCTGTTTTGTCTTTGTCTTGGTAATTACGTATTCTAAGCACAGATCTGCTTCCTTTCACAAAAGATTTGAGATTACAGAAACCTTGGAGTGGCACTGTGAGCAAAGTGGCCTCGCTAACCACATCTGTGAATTTTAGTGACCAGGGTGCTGGCTGGCCTCCGTTAGAAGAGAAACGTTTCCGATGTAGAGTTGAAGTTAACAAAAGAGCAGTTGTTCCATGTGTCAGTCTTACCAGCTGCCACTGGCTTGTGGAAAAACCCTTTAGGGGCTGTTGTTTGTATTCATGGTGGTGCACGTTCATGCTTGTTTACGATTGACGGTACTTTGAGGTACTAAAGAACAAAATGCGCTTCTTAAGATTAGATAGTGAGGATACAGTTATAGGCAAGCAACGAACTGGCTTGCTTTTTTTCTGAAATAGGAATTTGTGATGCAAAGACGTGCATGTAATTTGTTCTGGGCGACACGACAAATAATAAGCTCATGATCTGACAGCCTGAGGGGACAAAGGAAAGAGCTACAGTATGTGAGCTCATTACTCACCCAGGCACCCTCTCATTTACTGCACTTAGTCTGTCAGATCCGGCTCAATCGCTTCAGAGTGCTGCACGCTGTAGATTTCGTCAGACTCTAATTCTGGATGTCTGAGAACAGTGGCTTAGTTTAGGCAACTGTGTGCTTGCACAGACAGCTGCTTGCCTCATCAAATATGTAAAAAATAAATATCAATGCTGCAAACACAAAAGTCTGTTTCTCTTTATGAAGCCTACAGCCCTGTGCCTTAATGGAGTTTTGTGCATTAGGTACTTAATTTGCTATGCCCTCATTGCACTAATTTGCTATGCCATCCTCTCCCCTTGAAAGATGGTGTGATCTATCAAAAACTGTGGATTTCAGAACTGAATTTTGTGCATAAGAGTGGGCTGTAGGGAGGTTCTCTGTAAGTTTAAGAATGAAACAAGTGGTCTAGGAAGTCAGTGATATATAGGAGTGCTGACTAATACTTGTTTTTAAGAACCATCTGTTTTTTGTTGCAGTATGTTCACTGAGGTTTTTTTCATGTGATGATTTAAAGATGCCGCCCTTACATACTAGTCTGTTTTATCAGGTGCTTATTACTAACACTGCACTGTAGAGCCAGAAATGAGTGGAGTTACTTCACCTTTTCTCAGTGAGCATGTTTGCAGAAGTTACACCTACTTGTAATAGGACTTGGCTGACAGGATGCAGCAGGCATCTTGCCAGTTTTATTGCAACCATCAAGCATTGCAAAAGATCACAATAACAATTGTTTTCATCTCTTACCTTAATTTCAATGAATATTGCTAATCCCGGGCTGCTTTTGAGAGGAATTCACGGGACAGCTGTGGATTAACTACAGGATGTGTGCAGAGCAGATGAAATTGGCCTTGCCTCTTTAAGGACTTCGACCCTGCTGTATACCAGCTGTGTTCCTCACGTCTATGCAGTACGTGGAGACTGCACATCAGCTGTGATCTTAAGCTGTTCGACAGGATCTGCTTTGCCCAGTTCTGCTTATTTCACGTGAAGCTCATCGATATTTGAATGTTAGGGAGGTTTTTCTAGGCAGTATTTTTTCTTGTTCTCACTTTCAGATCAGGTGTATATGTATTGTCCTGACCCATGAAAGCTCCAAACCTGAATTAGCAAATAAGCAAAACGTGTTGGCGCAGGACTGTAATTTCCAGTTTAGACACCAAAGCACCAAAGAACGAGGAGCAGAAGACATCAGATGTCCCACGCTCATAGGAAAGCTGGTAGACTGTATGAATAAGAAACTCCCTGAATAGCAGCTAAAAGGAAAGTGAATCTGTACAATTGGCTCTTTTAATGTGTCTATCGGCCCCATGTTTGCACATCTCCATTCATTTTACATCCCCCTTCGCCTTTCTTCACACTTTGCACGTTTGCAGGAAGACTTGCTGTGCTTCTCGAGAGACAGTGCTGTTCCTGTGTGAGTACGTGTCAAACTGTCAAAAGACCAAGTGCGTCTGGGTTACCAGCTTTTTCCTGCCAAGCCAGGCAGTTGTGGTTCTGTAGAACTCGCCCACTCGCCTGCTGGTGTTAGTCCCAGCCAAGAGACCTTCACCCCTTAATTGATTTGGCAAGAGAATTAATTTGAGGTGTGTGACTGTTTTCAACTCTTAATCTTGAAATGGAAGGCTTTCTTTTAACTATTGTGTTTTATGAGTGTAATAAACTTTTGAGTAGCAAAGCGATGTGCAAATAAGTAAATAAGTTTGCAGTAAGAAACTTGTTAGTTCAATCTGTCAGTGACATCCCGCAGGTGTGTGGGCCTCCGGGACCAGTACTGGCAATCCCTGGAGGAGAATGCTGTCCCAGTGAGTGGCAGAAGATGATTGCTTCAGAACTCACTCCTCTTGATGGCAGCAAGGAGCACAATCACAGATGAGCAGACCTGTGCCTACATTTGTAGTTTTGTTTCACACTGTGTATAAAAATAGATCGGCCTGACGATTATAACCATTTCCCTTTTTTGTAACTGCTGAAATTTAGCAAAGTCTGTGTGACAGTGGAAAAGGAAAATCTATATTAATTTGGAGGTTAAAAAGGACAGAGGATTTCTAACTGATGCATGTTAAATGATGTATAGACATCAAATAACACATCCAGAGTGGTTTGACGAGGACGTATTGAATATGTGTTCTTTTCCCTTCCTGTCCTGCAATAGTTTTGAGCCGTTGAGCACTTTTTGGTGATGGCTCTGGTCACTACTGGAACCTGGATCTTCTCGACTCTTGATCATTATTGCCCTGGACTCTACTTCTGTTTTTTCTGAAAAAAAATGTCATGCATTTTTTAACAGCATCTTCCACGTCAGGTCCTTGGGGGAGCTGGAGTCGAACCTAGCAAGCCACGGGAGCAAGGCAGCTTCCAGATCAATTTCAAGTTGATTAGCTAATTGATTTAACCTTAATTGCCTGTGGATCTCCACCGATCAGCTAACACTGAACAGCAGCCAACTGTGTTTTATCCTTATAAGGAATTATTTTCTACCACATTATCATCAGCATGGTCAAATTGTTGTCAGCACTAAATGACTCCTTTTCATTTAGCTCTCTGTGATGCAAACTCCTTTAAAGAAAACGCTTCAGAAGTAAGGAAAGTACATAAAGTGCAGTTATTGCTGCTAAAGGGGGTTCCACATTTGACTGAATTATGCGGTGCCCTTACTTTTTCACACAACGCTTCCGATTGTTATTTAATAATAATGACAAAGTAAAATTTGTGTGCGTTATCTGTCACTTGAGTTTAGATTTAACTGCTGTTAGGACTTGGTGAAGGTCAGATATCTCATAATATGTAAAACCATGGAATCTTAAGAGGCTGTAATTTCTGTCTCGCAACACTATAAGACTTAAGTCTCTTACAAGTGTTTTCTTTTAGCCGAAATTCTGATTGCACAAATTATTGCTCACTGACTTTGCAACCCCTGTTGAAATAGTGAAACAGCCACCTTATCTCATCTTCTTTTAGTCACTCGTTGAGATGAAATTTATTTTAGAAATGAAAGATTATTTAGTGATGAAGAGACAAAAAGAAATGCAGTGACTCTGTCTGGTCACTGCGTGGTCAACGTGGGTCAGTTGTGGAAAGTGCAGCTGCTTAAAAAGAAGTTTGCAAAGTTCAGGGGACAGACCTGGAGATATTGTGTCCTGAGAGACTTTAACCAGACACTTGATGACAGTTTTCAGTTTAGGGTGTCTTTGTGAACTGGGTTTTGCATGGGAACTAGTGAAAGGTCTATTTCTCCTTTGTGTAGTCAAATCCAGAGTTGATTGATATTTGTCCTCCTAAAGGGATTTCTCTGTTCCATTTTAGTAAACGCAAAATTATTTTCTTCAGCTTGTTTGAAGGGAAGAGATTGCAACATGTAGTGGTGTTGGTCTCATTTCTAATCAGTTTAATACTTAGTCCTGTATTAATGAAGAGCACATGAAATAGTCAGGAACCTGAAAAAGACTTACATTTTCAGCAATGTTGGGAATAATTTAATGTTATAGTTTAAAGTATGGACCGATTATCCCTGTAAAATGTATATTATTTCTGTACTTGTTTCTCACACCAGTGTAGTGCACCACTAATGGAAATGAAGATACAAATTCCTGAATGCCACATCCTCACGGAGATGTAATGAGTTTAGCAAGTTGCTTCAGAAAGCAGAAGCAAATAGAAGAGTGAACATCCTTTTGGTGTCCTGTCCTTTCTCAGGAGAAAATCTCATCCCTGGTTTGGTGGAGTTTTAGCTCCACAGTAGCCATGGCCCCCCAAGAATCCCAGAATCCATCCCACTGCCTCTTTGACCGCTTCACCAACGCACAGCGCTGCAAAGATGTGCTGGCCTCCTTTGCCGAACTCTGTCGCCACCTAGAGGTTGACCCCCACGACTACCGCCACTTCTACTCCAAGCTGAAGGACAGGCTGAACTACTGGAAAGCCAAGGCAATATGGACCAAACTGGACAAGAGGGCAGAACACCCAGACTACCAGCAGGGACAGGCCTGTGTCAAGAACAGGGTTAGTGATTGTGTCTTAGGTGTGGGGGTTGGCACCTTCTCTCTTCTCTCTCTACTCATCTATCGCAGTGGCTGCTGTGATTTAGGAGGATTTTCTTTCTACTTTTGCTCTTTAATACATTTAATAAATTAGTTTTCCTTGCCCAAGTTCAGGTCGATTCTTCAAGGTTCTAGACTGGTAAAGCTGGAAATGACTGTTAACAGCTTTTTCGGTTTCAGTGTTTAGTGCTGGGGGCTGGACCCTGTGGCCTGCGCACGGCGATTGAGCTGGCGTTCCTGGGCGCCAAGGTGGTTCTGATTGAGAAGCGGGATACCTTTTCCCGAAACAACGTGCTTCACCTCTGGCCTTACACCATCCATGACCTGCGGGGCCTGGCTGCCAAGAAGTTCTACGGCAAGTTCTGTTCTGGCACCCTGGACCACATAAGTAAGTTGGGTTTTGATGCACGCAAGTCTCCTTGACAGGTTAAGCAAAGTGAAACCTCTTGGTTTCTTTAGAAGAAATGCATCAGAGCACAGTGGTATTGAGTCTGTTAAAGAACTTGGTGTCACTCCATTGCATTCCTGATAGGCTGAAGCTTGTGTCGCCCACTGCACAAAGATACATGCTGTTTAGCCTGATTAGAATATTCCCTTTTTCCAAAATCCAAAAAAAAATCACAGTTGAATCCCAACTGCAGTATTTAAAGTGGCATCGGAGTAAGTGCATGCTCTTTTACCCAAGTGTCTGAGTCATGTCATGGATTGGCTTAGAATTTGTGATCATGAAGCCATGCAAGATGAAAGAGTTGCAAATTCATGTTGAATTTCTGAAGTAATTATACTAAGCAGCATTAAAATGGCAATAAATCTTTTTTTATTCCTTGTACTCATTTGCTGAGCTCCTTATGGCT
Source organism: Lepisosteus oculatus (assembly GCF_040954835.1). NCBI lineage: Eukaryota > Metazoa > Chordata > Actinopteri > Semionotiformes > Lepisosteidae > Lepisosteus > Lepisosteus oculatus. Next base: position 37,140,287 of record NC_090700.1, read on the forward strand.
GTTGGGATATATACCAAGAAGTGTATGTGCTTGCCTGGCCTGATCCAGTTTGCATGCATGCTGCTCCCTGTAGGTATTCGTCAGCTGCAGCTCATCCTACTGAAGGTGGCCCTGATCCTCGGGGTGGAGGTGCATACATGTGTGGACTATAAGGGCCTCATCGAGCCCCACCTGATAGACTCGCAGGGGGCCACAGGTAAGGGATCACAGGTCAGGGTTTACTGTCACTCAACCAAACTGAGCAGGAGTGGTATTTGACCTCCCCACCTGACCTCGGTGCACTTAATCTCAGCCTGCACTGCCAGCAGATCTGAAGATTTGGGGCTCCGGGACAGCACACTTCCACTGAAGTCACTGGGAGCTGCTTTGTGTACTGGAAAGAATCTTTGGTTTTGCTTCTCCTCTTCCTTTCTCTCCTTCCCGCCTCTCAGTCCATATCTAGGGTCATCTGTAGATTACGGGAGTATCATGCATGTCTGTATTGACCCCATTTCCTCTCCTGCTTGAAAGCAGGCTGGCGAGCAGACGTGCTTCCGGCTTCCCACCCAGTCAGGCAGTTTCACTTTGATGTCTTCATCTCTGCAGGAGGCGGCCGCTTTGTCCCTAAAGGTAACCAGCTTTTTTCCTTTCATTCATCCCTTTCTTTTTTATTTACAACCCCTCCCCTCCCCCATACACACACACTTTTTCTTTCGTCAGTCGGCGACAGTGTTGCTGCTGCTGATGGTCCTGTCCTACTCCCCTCCAGGGTTCAAGAGGAAGGAGATGCGCGGGAAGCTGGCGATCGGTATCACGGCCAACTTCGTCAACCACCACACTGCCGAAGAGGCACAGGTGTCTGAGATCAGCGGCGTGGCACGGATCTACAACCAGAAATTCTTCCAGAGCCTCCACAATGAGACGGGTAAGCTCGCAACACCTCTTACCACCTAAGGGACAAACCTATTGTTTTTCAGTCTTACCACTGTATCTTTCTACATGGAAAAGTATTGTTACTTTTTTTAGTCGGTGTTGGTAGGTTAGATTTAAAGGAAGTCATGAAACTTTTTTTAGAACGAAGGCTGTTAATATATGTAAATACATCAATTGGCAGACTGAGGTAGAAAAGAAGGGTACTTTGACTCGTAGCATATAGAACGTCCGAAGCAATTTTTCAACATTTAAGCAAATGCATTTCTGCCAAAGCTCCTGGGTTTGTACCGTCTGAGAAGGTACACACCCACACAGGCACAGGTGACTGAAGAAGGGCGCATGTAGTGAGGTGCATTAGAATCATTTGAGGGAAAAAGGAGGTTTTATTTGGCACTTCTGGCTTCAGGGTTCAGCCGTCTTAGCAGAAATCTGGGGGAAAATGTCAAGTCATACTGTGTGCAACAGACTGATGCTGCTTTCCCTCTTTTCAAACCCACAAAATCCAGGCATCGATCTAGAAAACATCGTTTACTACAAAGACGATACCCACTATTTTGTCATGACAGCCAAGAAGAAGAGCCTTCTGAGCAAAGGGGTCATTAAGCAGGTGAGAGAGTATTTTCTAACCTGGGGAATTTGAAAGAGAAATTGGTATATTGAAAATGTCTACATGTTTTGAAGAGGTAAAAAGCTAAAAGGTGGTTAAGGGTTTAAATGGCTTGTATGCCCTGTATTATACAGGCTGTGCCAGAGGGTGATGCACAGTTGGCTTTGTAGTGCCTTGACTAGGTGGGGTAGAGTTGATTGTAACTGTGTGACCACTTTCAAGGGCTGTGACTGTCCTCCAGCTAGCACCAAAGCACTGCTGTTTGTGCTGCAGATTTCACAGTGTAGGTGGAAATAACCTGCCTGGCATGGTGCAGCACTGTCTCAGATGACCGGTACAAGGAAAAAAGAAGACCCCCTGGCACAGCAGTGTTTAATGGTTTGCAGACTCTGGCGTCCAACCCTTCACAAGAGTCACCCTGCACAGACATAGAAAGTTACAGCCCTCTTAAAAATACCTTTTATTCTTCATCAGTACATTTCAGTTACTGCTGTCTTTCTGCACTTTATTTGATCAGTATTGCTCCATTGTGCATTTTGCCTCATGAAAGCAATTGAAAGATGTGATTTATAATTCTAAGCAGAGTGAGCCCAACTCCTGAACAATCTAAAACAGGCCCACTCTGTTCTGTGCCAGGTGTTAGTGTCTGATGAAGCAGTTCAGAGGGATTAACCAGGAATAATCCTTGTTAATGGCACAGATCTGGGCATTACAGAGCCTCTTTCTGGGCCAATGCAGAGCTCTGTATACACTCTGGCTTTGCATTCTGTTCTGTTAGACAAGGCAAGTTTTCTAAAGAAGAACTTGTAAAACGACATTGTCATGGAAACATGATGAACGCCATGAATGTGGGGTTTCTCAGAACAGGAGAAAGTGTAAGCAGTGCTTCCTCTCAAATACTGCTGTGCGGTGAGGAGACTAGAATGTTTCTTAAAACATGGTTATGGGGTCTGTTATTTACTGTTACTTGTATTAGATTAACGCTTGCTATGTTTTGCTCGGTTTGTGTCTGTGATGGATTGGTTTATTAGTATTTTCTTTAAATAAAATGGAACAGATTGCTTAAAAACATGGATTATATCATTCACAGATGTTTGTATGGCGGTTTTTAGTAAGTTTCCTTTCTTGTAAACATTCTGGCGTTCAGATGCAAGATGGGTAAACTGAGACAATGCTGGTAAGCATTTGAGAAACGCAACATGATGATGATCAAGGCTTTTCGTTTCAGAGCAAAATTCACACCCTTTCTTCTTCAACAGGGGTTGAAGATTTAGCTTGAGTTCACACAGCACAAATTTTGTGCCGTGGTTCTTGTTTGCTTGTTTGCCATCTGCCTTAAACAGAATTTTGCGGAAGCTTTCTAATCACATCTGCTGCTGCTATGGCTAACTCCTCCTCTCCCCAAACCAGGACCACAGCGATGCTGAGAAGCTGCTCTCCCCTCAGAACGTGAACGCCGAGGCCCTGAGGCACTATGCGTACGAGGCTGCACACTTCTCCACCAACCGACAGCTGCCCGGGCTGGAGTTCGCGCTGAACCATGCCCGGCAGCCAGACGTCGCCATGTTCGACTTCACCTGCATGTTCCGGGCCGAGGCTGCCTCGCTGGTGTGGGAGAGGGGTGGCAGCAGGCTGCTGATCTGCCTGGTGGGAGACTGCCTTGTCGAGGTGCGTCGCAGGAAGTGCGGAACTGGACAGTCAGTGCTCCAGAGAAGAAGCCAGGCATTGACAACATTTAGGATTTCGGAGCTGGGCTGAAATGGAGCAGCTCAGCTTCTAGCCGAGTAATTTGAATAACTTACTTTTGAATTAAAAGTGGTCAGGAGATGATGGGAACACTGGTGTAGAAATTGAGGTACCCCCTTTGTCCGTTTTTAAGCCCTTACTGCCTGTGTGACTGTGATGGAGGTACTCTAGCTCAAGGATACTGGGTTTGGCTCTGGCTTTGGTCTCCTGTATGTGTGTAATTGTAGCTTTTCACTGGGCCCTGCAGTTCCCTCCCAAATCCTGGAGCTATGCAGGTTAGGTTTGATTGGCTATTGTCCATATCCAGGGGGTTTATTCCTGTGTGACCAGTGCCTGTTAGGTGTCTAAAATGGAGCCAGATCAGTATGACTGACTGAATAGCTTGTCCCCTTGCTTATTGCAATGCATTTCTAAGTTATAATTAGGAGAATGCGAATGTACTGTATTCTTAACACCTCTTTTACACCTCAGAGCTATAACTATCCCCTCATTTCCTCTGCCTGGCCACCGAATGTCCTGCCTGGGGAGAATGTGTCAGTCATGGTTACGGCTCTGTTTGATGCTGTTTCTCCCTGTCCGCTTGCAGCCTTTTTGGCCCCTAGGCACAGGCATTGCCCGTGGGTTCCTGGCTGCCTTTGATGCTGCTTGGATGGTGAAACGCTGGGGAAAGGGAACCCCCCCTTTGGAAGTCCTGGCTGAACGGTAACCACCACTTTATAGTCCTGGGGAGTGGGAGAGGCGTGGGGCAGGCTGAAAGATGCTGCTGTGGTACCACCCAATTTCAACTTCATTCATGATGAATGCCAATGAAGCACAAGCAAGATATACAGGATATTCATTGTAGATGCACAATAACTCCTTCATACAGGAAAGCAGATCCCTTGTTATCCAGACTTATAATGTGTGCGTTCTCCAGGTTCAGGCACTTCATCCCAATGTGTCACAGGAGCCCTAGTAAATGTGAGCCAAAGACACGGAGGGAGATTTCCCGGAAGACAGGAGAGCTAATGAGAGGAAAGAAGGGAATTCTAATGCAGAGTGCTTTACTAGAATTCCAACACCACCTCCAATTTAGAGCACTTGCTATGTTTATTTTAAAGTAGTTTTTAATTTATTTTTGAATTAAAATGTATAGTGTTCACATTATTCTTTGCCCAGTGCTACTTGTACTATGAGCAATAGAAAATGCCAAGGAACAAGTAGAGGTTAATTGAACACTGAAAAGCAAAAAGAAAAAAACACAACATTTTGGTTGAGTCTCTTCAAGTATCGTTTTCAACTCAACTGTAAAGTTCCCATTTTTTATTTCTAATTTTCAGTGTGGAATTAATCTCTGCTTGTTCCCTTCTCAGCAAACCCCCTGACAAAGCTCCCCACTTGCACAGAAAGTAAAGTTTCTTTACTGCTGTATTGAATTGACAGGGAGAGTCTCTACCAGCTATTATCTCAGACCACCCCAGAGAACACCAGCAAGAACTACAGTGCTTACAGCATCGACCCCACCACTCGCTACCCCAACATCAACCTCGGCTCCATTAAGCCCAGCCAGGTCAGTGTCTGGTCATGGAAAAAGCTGAAAAGTTGACAGTCTGTTTTTATTTTATTTTAGTATTAACACATTAAGAATATGCAGTTTGACCGTTTTTGCCAAGGTGGGGGGGAAAATGAGATGCATTTCCAAATGTCATTTTTAACCATTTAAGACATTAAAACACAAAATAATGTTTTAAAAGGTAGGTCAAAACCTATTTATTCTGGTCTAATTTTAGATTATTAAAAATTCATAAACCATATATTAATGCATTGCTTTAAGTTATGTTATTTGTTTTAAAATGGAATGCTCTTCCATTTTTCCCCAAGTGTGTTATGCTATATAACAAGAATGATTGTAAAATTAAAGGCAGCTGCTAGATTTAGTATGACATCTCTCGATTTGGTGTGTCCTCGTAGTTTAACTTTCATATTGCTTTCTGTAGTCTGAAACACAGTTTTTATCAGAGTTGTACAGGACAAACTCGTTCGGACACTCCTTCCACATGGTGGAGGTGGTTTTATTTTGTTTCCCCTCAGCTGTTTGTTTCTGTCTCAGGTGCGACACCTGTGTGATGTGGAAGATCAGCTGGATGGACACAGGGCCAGCAGGAATCAGGAGAGGCCACAGCACACACGGCAGGGTCAGAAAACGCCCCTTTCCTCCTCTCACTTCACTCCAGAGGTCACGGCGCATATGCACACCTCTGCCATTTCTGATCCAGGTCAAATGGTCCAGAATATGTGATCCTGATCTCTGGTGTTGTATTTACAGTACAAGTTACTCCAGCAAGCCCAAATCTGCATAACCGTTTAGGCTTTAGATGCTTAGTTTATCGTAGATCTCTGCGTTGCCCTGAGGGCTGTGCATAAACAGTTAACCCGAGTGCCTACGTTTAGAAAGTTTTTTTTTTTATGCCAACCAAAACAAGACCCGGCACTGTACGCTCCAGTAATTGATCCTGCATGCCTATATATTGCCAGTACCTTTGTGAAAACAGTTCTTTCATCAGCAAGGCTTTGCCCGATCAGCATCTTCAGTAATTTCTAATTACTTCAATGCATGCAAATCTGACTTGTCTGCAGCCCACTATCTTAACTGGGATTGGAATTTCTTTTTGTGTTGGTCTGATTTTGTGCTCGGTGTGAGTTGTACACATCTAATATCCGCCATGGTTCAGCCATTATAAAATGATGGGCCTAATATAGGAGTAATGTAGGAGAGAATGATGGAAGTGGTGTATCCATGCTGTGTATGAGTGCCCCCTCTGACACCCAGTTCTTTTACCCCACAGACTCAGTAGGTGGGTACGAGGAGCTGCTGATCTGGTGCCAGCAGCACACAGCTGGGTACAAGAATGTAAAAGTGATGGACCTGACGCTTTCCTGGAGGTCCGGGCTCGCTCTCTGTGCCCTCATACACCACTTCCTACCTGATCTCATGTGAGTACAGAGTGCCACGCCTACTGGCACCTATCTGTAAAACCAGTGGGACGTCAGGCATAGGTTTGCTGGCACTGCCCTAATGCTTTGAAACTCTTATGGGGGGGAATTTTGTGTGTAATGAACAAAAATTCTATTCCTATACCCTCCCCAAGGGGTGTTGCTTGTTTCATTTTCCATTTAATTTAGTTTTAGATGTACTGTAGTAAACGAACAGTATTGTCTGAATGCGGTGAACACCTGATAGAAAGTGGCATACGCTGATTTTTGATTTTGAGCTCACAACCGCACCACAACTGGCTTGTCTCGATGGGGTCACGCTGCGCAGTTGCAGCCGAGGTGCTGCAGTTCTTGCTTCTAGGAGTGGTTTGGCTGATGGCCCCTCCCTGTCCCGTTTCAGTGACTTTGCTTCACTGGGTGAAGCTAACATCGCCTATAACAACCAGCTGGCATTCGACGTGGCGCAGAGAGAGCTTGGCATCACGCCCATCATGTCCGGGACTGACATGGCGGCCAAGAGCCATCCCGACAAGCTGGCCATGGTGCTCTACCTGACCGAGTTCTATAACGCCTTCCGGGAGACAGCGACACCCCCAGGTCCGTACTAGGCCAATCTTTAGCCCGTTAAGAAATCCCATAAGCTGATTAAGAAACGTAGTAATAATGTATATCATTATATAAATATTATATAATTTATATAGTGGTTTGTATCCTCAAGTGCTTTGGATATAGGAGGGGACCCACTTCATCCACTATCAATGTGCAGCCATTCTGCACCTGCAGATCAGGGGGTGGAGTGAGAAATCGCTGCACCAATTCAATAAAGGGGAAACTCCAGGCTGGGCAGAATATGCAAGTCCAGGGTGGAATTTAACCGAAACACTTGGGTTAATACCCCCTACTGTAGTGAATGTTGTCATGTGATTTTAAATGAGCAAGTAATCATAACCTTAGTTTGCCATCTCATCCTAAGAATCCAACAGCACAGTGGCCCTGACCACCATGCTAGGGCACTGCTTTGAAACCATTCTGGTCCAAAAGGAAGAGCACCACCTACTGGACAGCCAACACTACTTACAGCAGCAATATGTTGACATGTCTGAAGCCAGAAAAGGGTGCGTTTAAGTAACTCAGAGTGGTGTCTTGACATGACCGAGAACACTGAGAACAGCATAATGTCCACACCCCACTAGATAACAGCACACTCTCTTATGTTCTACACTGTAGATAAGAGCTCTCTGATTTCTCATTTCTTGAATCCAAAAAGAAATGATAATGTCCTGATTATAATTATATATTGCAGTTTTTATTGTTATTTGTTTTTGATTCCTATATGTCAGTATAGGTAAAGAGGTGGGGCTGTTTTTGTGGTAAAAGCTGTCTGGCGTCTAAAACCAGACTGCCCCTTGAGGTGCTTCAATGTGCCTGCATTTTTACAAGGAAGAAAATTTAGTGTCTTTGTTAACCAAGCCTGTTGTGTTGTTCCACGTCTGGAACCTACAATTCATTTAGAGTTTTTCAAAGAGAAATTGTGACAATGCCATGAATTTAAGATCAGAAATCACACTGGGAAACCCTAAAGTTTGCAGTAGTTACAGCTCAGCTGGGGGACTTCAGCTGAATTCTCTAAAGTGATTATCAGGTAATACCATGGGTGTGTACTTCTAACACTTTTTCAGATCTTAACTAAGTCTGTGAAGTTTAGTTCAATCTTAATTTTTATTGCTGTGTATGTGTTTTTAACATATAGATACAGAATAACAAACAGCTCTAAAAATGCCAAAGTCCAGGTCTGTGTTTTATCAGCAGCTTTAAGTCATCAGCTACTTAATGTAGAAAGGAAAGCTGACGTGTTCAGTTACCAGGCAGCATTTTCCAGCTGGGGGTCCAGGTAGTCATGTCAAGACACAGGCGGACCTGAGACCCAGCTATTCTTATTGTGTCTCCTGGATTCAGAGGACAATAAAATCCTCCCAGCGACGAAGCCCATCTCCCTCTCCAGCGCCAAGTCCGCCATCTTCTTCCTGAGCAAACTCAAGCACAACTCGCTACAGAGACGCAAGGTAAGAATGGATATTTTATCTGGCACGGGTTTGTTTCAGAGTTTTCACATTAGGGAATCCAGAACTTAGAAAGTTGAGGACCGAGAGGCCATTCGGCCCTTCTAGTAAATTTGTAGTTAGTAGGTAATTGTTCCAAGGATCAAATCCAGCCATTTTTTAACGAAGCCAGAGTATTATTGTCTGTAACTTGGCTGAGTAACTAGTCGCACAACCCTTTGGGTAAAGTAGTGCTTCCTGTTCTTGTTTTGAAAAGCACTTCTAGTTGTGCCATATGCATAAAAATACTTTAAAACAAACTTGAGCAGCTAAAAAGAATATCATAAAATCGAAGACTGTCAGAAATATTTGACCTACACAGAAATAAAATTTGTGACGTTTTTTCTTTTTGTCTAATGCAGCAGAAAATGGCCGCTGAAAAAGAGGAGAAGGAGAAAGCAAAGATAACGGAGAAGAAAGCCAAAGTATGTTGGGACAGATTTTTTTATTGGTATTACTATTTATTGCCATCTTACTCTGTTTAGATGAATCCAGTTATTCAGTGCTGTGTGCAAATCGATCAGGGGGAAACTCCAGCTTCAGAGCGACACAGCACCACTTCCTGGACAGTGAAGACTCTTGGTGCAAGAAACTTCAGTGCTGTTTAGGTTTTCACGGGGACTGTCATTGCAACTGAACCTTAAAAATTGTTCTCTAAACCCCTGCTTCTCATGGTAGCACCCTCAGTGCCTGATGGATGTCCGTCTTGGGCAGCTTGAGCTTCAGGGCCACATAACGGAATTACGTGCACAGAAATAAGCATGTTGCGTTAGGAATAAGCATTGTCGAAGCATGTTATATCTGTACACAGGGTAATAAACATAATAAAGTTAGTTTGTTGTGGGGCAAAGAAAGGTTAGAAGAAAGCAAGTTATTTTTAGAGTTGAACAAGGGAAAGAAGTAAGAATTCCAGAAAGCACGAGTGAATGTGCTCTTTGGCCCAGCTGGTCTGTGGGCCCAGTCCAGCAGCTCCTCTTGTGTTCCTGCAGCTCAGCCCAGTCAGTCCAGGAGGCCTTGGATCCAGTGAGGTGTGCTATTTCTGTGGTGACCGCGTCTACGTGCTGGAGCGGGTCAGCGCCGAGGGCAAGTTCTTCCATCGCAGCTGCTTCTGCTGCAAACAGTGCGGCGTCACTCTGCGCCTGGGAAGCTACTCCTTCGACAACCAAACTGGTAAGCTTGAGAGTGTGCTCGCTTCAGGGCATTACCTCAATGTAGAGACGGAGACAAGCCTCATGGCATATTATTGGAAGTCGGTTACAAATACAAAGAATTTTCACCCTCTGTAGAAAGTTTAAGTTGACCGAAGTTTTCAATAGTGTAGAGAAATTGGTAAGACTCCACAAGTTGTCACTAGGAATATAAACATGTTTGTGTTGGGAGGAGGGGTCGATGAAGAATAAGATGTCTTTTGTGGCATGTCATGGATATAAATGTAAAAACTTAGATTTTTCCACTTCTGCAAAAAAGTCAACCTTCGTTAAATGAGATTGTTGGTGTCTTCTTTCTCCTGTTAGGCGAGTTCTTCTGTATGCAGCACTCTGAGGATTGGCCGCTGGACAGCGAACGAGAGCCTGCAGACACCCAGGTACAGCATTTTCAGTGATCTGAATGAAATCGGTCTGAGATATTGCTTCTTGGAAAACGCATGTGCCAGCACATTGCCTTCACATCAAATAAACCCTTTCAAAATGCAATCTAAAATTGGTGGAATGCTAAAAATCTTTTACAGTGATTTAAGAAAGCCAAAGGCAATCATGTAAAAAAAAAAGTGTACTATATTGTATATTCTTTTAAATTACTGTGATGAAGATTCAAAAATAAGATATAATTAAGGAAGTGATTTTGCAAATGTAAGTGTCCATTTCATGTTTCACAGTTGCAGTGAAGAGAACTCATTATGCTGCATAATAGAAGTTATCAACTGCCAAACCTACCAGTCCATCTCATTGTAATCCTGCCACAACTAGCTATTTTATCTTCTTGCTTAATCTCAGAATTACGGAGCACATTGGATGTAGGACCTGTGAGTTAGCAGATATTTCATCAAACATCAGGGCATTTTCCCAGGATAACCCGTTTATTTCCTTTTTACTCTAGGATTGTGTAGATCACAGGCAGCCCGACTCACAGACTGTGGATAGAAGCGATAGAGAACATCAAACTGAAATAATTTGCGTGCCTCCATGCAGAGATTACGATGTTACAGACCACCCTGAAATCGTACACTTCCCTGTAACAAAGCCTCCTGTGGACTCCTTACCTGAGGACCAGTGTCCTGTAAGAGCTGGGGAAGGGGAGCATGCTGACGCTGGTGGCAGTGTCACTGTCTCTGCTGTGGCTGTAATGAGTTCTACAGATGGGCCAAAGGAAGATGGTTCTGCTACCCAGCGTCCTGTGCCTGCTGTCAGGACTTCACGGCTCAGGTCACAAGCCACTATCACAGGGAGTGGGGGACTTGTTGAAGAAACTAGTTTAAACAGGACCAATCTTGATAGTACAGGTCCACCAGTACCAAAACCAAGAACCTTGGTACTGAGAAAGCCAGCCGTCCCCTCATTAGAGGTAACCCACAACGAAAGGGAAAGTATTCAAAAAGAGGACAAATGTATTGAGGCCTGGGAGGCTGATCACAGTGGTGAGGGTAGCATTCCCATGTTGATTGAATCCTGTGAGGTTGATCATGGAGGCCAAAGCTCCTTGAAAGAAACTACAATGGAAAACCCTCCAGGGCCTCCCCTGTTTAAAGATGGCCCAGAATCGGAGAATGCTGAGAGGCACGACGCACCCACCCTGAAGAAACTGCAGCTGACTGAGGAAGAGAAGATGCGGTTAACCAGGCTGAGTTTCAGCGTCGACTTTGAGGACCAGAATCCTTCTGAACCTCAACCAGCAGGTGATTCCGAGGATACTCCTGACCTCCTGGCACCAGATCAGCCTGCAGGAGAATCAGGCCATTGGAGTGGGCTGGGGGGTGGCATCAGGGATCACTCCAACAGGAAGTCTTTCAGGAGAAAAGAGGAACAGACTGCACAGGCCCCAGTGGAAACCCAAGCCACTCCCAGCCCCCAAAGCACACCCAAGTTCTCCCAAATCCAAGAAACTATGGTCGGGGACAGAACCTTAGGTAAGAGGGCACAGAATTATTGGCATAATAGTCATATTAATTGCACCTTAAGTTAACCCTCTCCTGAGGGTTGTTAATTATGTAATATTAACTATGTAATATGATAAACCATATTGCATTTGTAACCCACAGTTACCCAAGAAACTGACTTCTACCAGTCAGAAGATGATGATGATGATGAGGAAGATGATGACGTATTTACCGGTGACGCTGATTTTGACCCGCTGTATGATGAGCGGGTATGCAATACTGATTTATTGAAATAAAACGTATGCCTTTTTTTGCATATGTATGTGAAATGTATATATCTTCCAATTCCTACTGAGACCGCCATGGTTGTTTTCATTAAATAACCATGTGCATTAGCTTAACAGGGTGATTGTACATTGAGTATGTTTGGATCTGAATATCCTGGGATCATTTCCATTGCTGCCTGTAACCATCAGGACTGACTTCTAATGATAACATGGTCTCTAACTGTGATGTTTTATCACTTATATGATTATGTTGCATCTTAAGCATTTCCAGACTATGAACAACATATAGAGTAAAAAACAGTGTTGAAAGGATACGCTTATAAATGTTTGTGGTTTACCTCGGTAAAACCGATGGGGAAAAAAAAAAGGGTTTGTGTTAATCTACCAATGGTGACCAAAGCCCCACCCTCTCCAGTTTCAGAGAATCCCTTCTGACCCTCTGGAGGCTGAGAAGCTGGAGCTGCTGAAGATGAGAACCCTCGAGAGACACGCCAAGATGTGTGAGCTGCAGAGGTTCCACAGGGCCCAGGTCAGCCTGCGCTCTGCCATCACTGACCATGTGTTTTACAGACAATAAACCTTGCGTGCCCATCCTTTCAGTCTAATTATCTATCCTATATATTTATCAAGGTGTACACCTTGCAGAATTTGATTGATTTCTCAGCTGCAGAAACATGGTGTAATGTAAAAACATTTTTACACATGGCATAGATCTTGACTATATATTTGCATCCTTTGTGAAAAGTTGCAAATAGAAAGGAAAAGAAGTGACCTTTTTTTTTAAATAGTGGTGTTTGACCCCTCATAAACAATCTTCCCTGACAGTTCCTCTTTCTCACAGTCCATACAGCGCCGCCTAGAGGAAATTGAGGTGACGTTCAAAGAACTGGAGGAGAAGGGTATTGTCTTGGAGAGGACTCTGCGAGGAGAAATTGGTAAGGATGTGCTGGATTGAGACGATTTAAAGCTTCATCAGTGCTGCACCGCACAACTGCAGGAACTCTTAAGCAATGCTGGAAGGTCTTTACTGATGCTGTGGACCAGTGCTGTTGTCATTAGTTGATGCTAACAGTGCTGTGTTCTAGAACACCTCCAGCAATAAGGAAAAAATAAAAATGACAATGGAAAGGAATTCTGGCTCCTTGAAACTGACTGTTGACTATCCCCACCCTTCCCTTTGCACAGGCTCTGATGGGTCCCCAGAGATACTGAATAAGTGGATCCAGCTGGTCCATGAAAAGAATGCCCTGGTCTCAGAGGAGTCGGATCTCATGGTGGCGTGAGTACAGCCTGCTTTCTCCAAAACTTCAAACGGTCTTGAACCCAAAACCCTATTAGAAGGCCACTAAGGACAACCAAAATCCTGCTGTGCTATAACAATGATTTTGGTTCCCAGTAGTTCAGTTACAGTACAGTTTCAATTTTAAGTGCACGTGTAAAGAACTGAAGGCATGTCAGAATCTTTCAACTTCAGCAGGGCTGTTAAACTGCTTGTCCAGTTGCAAAGCTCTGAACTTTAATCTGCTCAAAGTGATTGCTGGACAAGGGCTGTTTTTGTTAATTCAGCAGGATTTAATTGATAAAAGTTGCTACACAAGTTGAATTGATACTGGTTAAGGAATAACCATGGATAGGAGCGAATATAAGGAAATTAATGATTTTTATAAGGTTTCCAAGAAAAAACACTGAAATTGTTTGGTGTGGGACTATAGATAACTCTTCTAAATCTAGAGTTCTGCAAGTTATTTTTAGAAATGCGTGTGAATCCTTGAGTGTCTTAATCATCCTGTATTAACAAGATGCGATTTACTTCTGCCCCTCTCAAGGTCTCGGCAGCTGGAGCTGGAGGACAAGCAGAGCGGGCTTGAAAAGGAGCTTCGCAGTTACATTGAGATGAGTGGTACGTTACAGTACTCATGCCACCTCTACCCCATTCTGATCTACAGAGATGGGTATAGCCTCGCTGTCCTCTGTTAACACAGTCTGGAAGGAAAGTGATCTCCATCTGTTTACTTTTCTTTATTCCAGTGCATTACCAGCACTATTATGTTCCTAAAAACAATTCTAAGCTAATGGGCTTTCTGAAGTAATTAATCATCCTGTAAATTTCCCCCTTTAGAATTTTTTTTTCATATCACAGGAGGGATTTAAAACCTATGGTTTAAGATATGGGAAAGGTCACAGATGAGGACTTGGTCTTGTTCTTCTTTAGTCATTAGTAGCCAATGGAGCTAAAGACCTCATCCAGCTGTTTCTTCCAAGACTACAGGTAAGTCTTCTTGACCAGCAGTGTTGGGTATCATCAGTACACTGATGATACTAATAGTGTACAGTTGCGCATCTGGTCTCCGCTCCCAAATATACTTTCATTGTGTCCTTGGTTCCTTGCTTCACTGTAGATCCTAAAGTGGCCCATTTGCCTGACTGCTTTCCAGCAGGTTATTCATTTTAAATTATTTTAGAAGCTGGGTTAATTGGACAGATAAGGTTAAATTATTAAAGCACTAATTGGATTACTTGCCTCAATTGGCATCTCTTTTTTTGCACTCTTTAATGCTTAAGTTCTTATTTGTGTTTTGTTCCTCTTCATGGCCCTTTTATCTTGACAAATTTAAACAAGGCAAAAGTGCTGCACAGCTTAGTTAATAAGCAACAACAAGGGTACTCACTCTAAGATCAACCATAAGCTTGTAATTCCTGGTGTGTGTGTGTGTGTGTGTGTGTGTGTGTGTTTCAGACTCAGTGAAGACTCCGCAGCAGAAGGCCAAGGAGGAAATGGTGCTGAAAGAGATGCTTAAAGTCGTGGATGAGAGGAATGAGCTAGTCACCTTCCTGGAGGAGCAGAGGCTGAAGGAGATCAATGACTGTCTGCATGGGCTGGCTGTGTTGGATCCCAAAAGACCTACCTCAGGAGGCGCTCAGGTCCACTGGGCATGAGTGCCTGGCGTGCATCCACAAAGGTACTAAACACAACACAAGCCTCCTGGTCATAGACACAGACCAGCTCTCAGGACTGCTGTGTCAAAAAATGTCATGCAAAAGCAGGCATGAGACAAAAGCAGAATCAACAATATGGCAGCTGGCCAGCTGGGCCATGAGTCTTCTACAGACAGAGGTGCAGATCAGCCACACCAACTGAAGCTGCTGAATCTCCTGTGAGTGCTGAACTGTGGGGCTTGAGCTCTAGAAGACATTACTGGTCTCATCACACATCACCCAGGCCAGGGACAGAATGAGTAAAATGCTGAATATAGGCTAAATGTCTGGTGTGAATGTGTGCCTGAGTGAAAATGTGAAAATTATCTGCCTGAGTAGATGCACAGAACAGTATAAACGTCACAATTTGTGTGCTACTGGCAAATTTCTATGCATCAGGATAAACAAGGGCAAATTGATCAGAAATCAAGAGCTTAAATTCATAGACTGTTAAAGAACAAGTCAAAATCCAATCTTGGCTTCTTTGAAGGGAAAGTAATGAAGAATAGTGACTACTGGCAGTTGTGCTGATTTACAGCATAGCTAGATGAGAATATCTGCAAATGTACCCTGTAGGCCAGTGGTGTATCAGACTCACTTTATGGGGGCTCGTCTGTCTTTTGGTATATGTTCCAACCTGAGAAGTTAATTAAACAATTTACCTAATCACTTTCCAAATTGGACATGCTGTATATAGGTTTTCCTTAAGGTATTTAACAACAGATTACGCAAGACCTTCACGTCATTAAAGGTATGGTTACCTACATATAAATTAGCTTCAGAGCCTAGTAAGAAGTATTACAATTATGCAGTTATTTAATTAGACCTAACATGAAACTGAGAAAACAGGTGGAACAAAACAGAAATCGGTGATTTAATGGTGACCCATATAAGCTGATGGATTGTGGCTGTCCAGGACCAGAGTTGGAGATCTGTGGTGTACAAACTCAGGATTTGAGGACCCTGGCTTTAAAAGCTATGTGTTTGCATTACACAGAGTAAGATCTGTTGTCATTTCTTCTTTTATATAAATAAAAAATCTATATTTGTATTATTTTTATATTTTTATTTATTTTTTATTGCTCATCTGCTGAAGAGATAAATACTGATAATGTATTGATTGTCTAAAGAAATGTATTCTCTTAACTTCATAATCTTACATCTCAGGGGTACCTGATAAAAATAGTGCAATGTAAGGAAAACTGAAAATGCCTTCTATAGAAGAAATTGTGTGTGGCTCTAGGTTTATATGTTGTTTTTTTTTAGTCTAATTTCATCTTGGTGTTGAAATAATCCTTCATCAGAGTCAGATCCATTCTTTTATTTCTGGAGGTAAAAACAGGAGCCTGCAACGCAGAGAGCTATAGTCCTGCAGATCTATATAAGGCTTTATAAGCATGCTTAGATACTCATTGTGCAGAGGCCTGGAAACTGTTGACTTGTCCTAAAGAAACTGCTGATTGATGCAATTAAATCATTCAGAACTGGAATGAAAATGGGAAAACACTGTGGCTCACTGGGACCATGGCTGCTGGCTTGTGTTAGAGTAACTGTGCACTTGTACATTATCCTTGCAGCCATGATCTGTGTTAAAACTGGGCTTTCTCTCCTGGGGTTATGGGTTCCTTTATATAAACCTACTAATGGAATTAATGTGAAAGTGCATTGACGTATACTCCAAACTGGTGTTTTCTGCATACAGCATGGGGTCCACACATTGTTTCCACACCCTTCGACGTGACTGCAGTCTGTCAATCCTCCCAACTTGAAGCTTGTGTTTTCCTCCTCTGCAGAATGGGATGGTCTTTCTATTTCACAATCGTAAACTTCTAAATACATCTTGACAAATGTTTGAATGCTTTGTTACACTGGTGTTTGTAGTCTTTTAATAATAATAATTGTTTTCACATTTACAGTATATAGTGCTTTTCTGGACACTCCACTCAAAGCACTTTACAGGTAATGGGGACTCCACTCCAACACCACCAATGTGCAGCCCCACCTGGATGATGCAACGGCTCCCATAGTGCGCCAGAATGCTCACCACACATCAGCTCTCAGTGGGGAGCAGAACAGAGTGATGAAGCCAGTTTGTAGATGGGGATTATTAGGAGGCCATGGTGTTGGTAAGGGCCAGTGGGGAAGCTTTAAAAATCTATTTTAAATGCCAGGGTTACACCCCCTACTCTTTTCAAGAAACACCCTGGGATTTTCTTTTTTAAATGACCACAGAGAGTCAGGACCTCAGTTTTACATCTCATCTGAAGGACGGCGCCTTTTTACAGTATAGTGTCTCCGTCACTATACTGGGGCATTAGAACCCACACAGACTGCAGGGAGCGCCCCCCTACTGGTCCCACTAACACCTTTTCCAGCAGGAACCTTAGTTTTTCCCAGGAGGTCTCCCATCCAGGTACTGACCAGGAACACACCTGCTGAGCTTCAGTGGATTGTCAGTTGTGAGTTGCATGGTGATACGGCTCCTGGCATCTTTTGTTCCTCTTGTAAAATACTTCATTGTACAATGTTTGAGACTGTTTTGTATAAACTTTGTGTGTTTATATGGGTTTTATAACTTGACATAAGTATTTTGAGGTCTTATAATGCCCTTTTATGCATTAAGAACAAAGACGTGCTAGCGACTGATAATGGTGATCATACCTCACAAGCTCTACTATGAGTTTTGTGATAACCCACAGAAACGGCCAAAATGTTCAGTTACCTGCTTCTAAAACCTTACGTTCATTTGCCAATTGCTGCTTACCCAGTGTAATTTAAATACTTGATGTAACAGAAATGACAAGGGCTTTATAAAATGCAATGATGATGCATAATGTATGACCATTAAAAACTTTACATTTATTTAAAAAAAAACTCTTGTAGGCCTTTACTTCTGTTAAAACCGCCTCTCTTTGTCTGATAAGAGGAACGAATGGGCTGGCTTTTATACTGCTTCACACCTAAGAGTGGTCTCATTTTTCTTTACACTTTGCTGGATGACCAGCAAACAATGGACAAAGCCATTGCTCATTCGAAACTTGAGTTTTTTTCACCAAAGAAACTGGATAGCCTCGAGCCCCAGGCTGCTCCAGTAGAAGCTCATTTAAAACTGAGAACAGGAGTCACTTCTTGAACCCAATGAGTTGTGAGAGTACAGAACAGGATACCCAGCCATGTCGTTCAAGTAGATACTCTGGTTTACTTAAAGAAATAGCTGGATGAGATCCTTGAATGAGCCAATCCCTACCAAACAGGCCAGGTGCGTTGAATGGCCTATCGCTTGTAACATCTCTGATATACATGTGTTCAAAGGGCTAGCCCCAAGGACCCTCCTCTATTCTAAGGCAGCCATTGTTTAGAATTTCAAAGGTGGCAATCCTAGATAACAGCAGTTTACAAGAGTGAAAAAATTTGAATACACCTCATCAAGACCACGTCTCGCCTCCTAAATCCTGGAAATGCACTTAACAGACACTAAATCGGAATTATAGCCACAAGACGAAATGTTTGTATTTTAGTTATATAGACCAATAGACCAATTATTTACATTTCATATGCTGTAAACAACGAGAGCGAAAATCATTATTAACACTAATGAAGTTTAGTTTGTGTATTTGACATAAAATGTATGTAAAGGCTTTTTCCAGGTCATTCTGGGTTTACGGTCTGTAATGCTCCATTGTGGGGGTACAAAAAAGACACGAACTGCTAACTACCGAACTCGCTTGAAATTCGTCTCTATATACTTATATTCAGAGTAGTCCACCCGGAACAAGCATAAAGGAAAACACTAGATTATGTTGAAGTACATTCATATATGTATATTCATGTTCCGGCGCTAGAGGCGCGCTATAGAACAGAACGTAGCAAGGCTCTCCCCAGGAACCTGAATAGCACCATACGCTACCATTTCTCCCTGAAACATTAGGCGGTACTTATGCAGGTTCCCGGGCCCTCGCTCCTGGTGCATGGCGGGCTGCTGGAGGTGAGTATCCCAGTTTGCGCTGCAGCTACTACGAGCGGAGGGAGAGATGGGATAGGAAAATGGGGGAGAGTTGGTAGGGTTTCTCAGAGAGGCAGCAGGGTGTTGGGGTTGTTCGGCCTTTAAGCAGATCCGAAAAACGGTTAACACCCGGGGTCTTAGAGCGGCATTACGGCCGCGAGAGCGGAGAAGGGGGTTGCGCAGACGGGTGGGAGTTTCGCCTTTAAACAAATGCAGTATGGTAGCTCCGGCCTGTTTATGTCTCTCGCCTCTGCTTTGCCGGGCCGGAGAGGCAGGCAGAGGTATCAAAAGGTTTTCTTCTCCACATATCGGCACAGAGAAATACATTTGTCAACAGTGTTGTCTGAAGGAAATAATTTATACTAGGTACCCCGTCTCCCCAGGAAATAATGTAAACAAATATCTGTCGTAAAAGACATGTTAATATACGAATGGGGGGTAGCTTTTTCACATTTCCGTGGTGCGTTTTTACTGAAGACAGCACGGGAAATCCGGGATAAATTATTTTAATTTGTAAATTCAGTTAATTTAATTCAGTAACGTTTATCTTAAGTGAAGTCGCATTTGAACGGATTGCTTACGGAACTGAATTGAATTTTTTTAGATTGTGATTTAACTTGAGTGTAAAAAGATAAAATTGATGTTTTGTTATATTGGTTAAGTATGTTTTGCCTCCAAACTCAGAAGTACAAATTGTCAGGCACGTGCACGACAAGTCCCGGTATAGTACAGCTCTCAATCGTCTCCCGCCCGTTTCCAAATCACAACACATCCTGCAAACTGCAGCTAGTAAACCCCCTTTTCCAGAGCGCAGTGTAGCTCTGTTTGTTCTTCGCTACGATCAAGAAACTGTAGTCAATCACCTTAAACGTGCTCAAAGTTACATGAAATGTATGGACATTTCAGATAAGTCTGTAACGTGGGGTGCATTCAAGATTAAATCCAAGGGAGAGTGCTTATTACGTTAAAAACATTGTTAGAGACACTGCGAAAACAGCTTTTTTTAACTATCAATCTTAAGCAGTGTAGCACATGTAACCATATGGAATACAGTCTTCTACATTTAAAATGTGGTTACGACCCAGGCTGTATTCTGTTACTAGTGTTTATATTATTGGAGGAGGGGGAGGGGTCAATCTTCTGCTTGTAGTAGTATTACACAGGGTTTTGGTAAAATGCCATATCAAATTTTGATGGCAAAATACATATGATACTATACCAAGAGTATTTTTCCAGAAACTGAGAACCCCCTTCTCTTCGGCAAAGAATGTTGAGATTTACACTTTAGTTACTCTGCTCAAAATACTAAACCTGGCATATATTAAATAGTTGCACGTGACCCTGTGTACAGTATAGCTCCTTACATCTAGGTGCACTTTTCTTAATAAAGTGAGCAACGATTCCCCTAAATGAGCTCGGAAGTTTAAAATAACAGCCCTGTTGTTATTGTGATACATTTTCCCCTGCCTGCTTTTTATTGAAGTTAAGCTCTTTAAAAGTCTGCCCTGCTGAGAGGGATGACAGCATTCGTTGACAAAAATATTTTAATTGAAATTTAGTGCCTTAGGGGGAGTATTTTTAGCTTTGCAAGATTTCTGGTGTGAAGCCTGAATGAAAAGCAGTTCTGTTGCTGGTCCACAGGTGAAGGATGGAGAGTCTAGGACTACAGGCTGTGACGCTCAGTGATGGCTCCACTGCTTACATTCACCAAGCCATCAAAGGTAAACCACAGGGGACTGGGAGGAATTCACAAGACACTCACAATAGAGATGATCAGAATTTATACATACATAGGAACAACTAAAGGTTTATTCTGTGCTAAAAGGAAACATCTTGCGGAATGCTGAAAAAGGTTCCACAGCCAAATTGTTCTCTTTTTTTCTTTACCTGTTCCTTTAGATCTTATGCAGCTACCCGTTTGACAATATTATATTCCTGTTATTTCAAAGTGTGAGAATTGGTTTTTAAAGGAGGGTAAAAATGCAATTATGCATTTTTTGTTTGCTGTGCCTGCCTGTAGCTTTTCTCTGTGCGTGCATGTAGTGTTTAACAAGTCAAACATACTAGGTTTGCATAGAATCACTCTTGGGATTGAGTGGTAGCCTTGTGAAAGTGAAATGCTTCATTTGGTCTGTTTTTCCCAGAGGTTATTTTTTAATGCAGTTAATTAGCTAAAGTTAGGGCATATGGGATTGCCTGATAACATCCTTCACATAGTAATATACATGCTGAAAAAGATGAAGTTGAGCTCAGGCTTCAGTGTCTCAAGAGTCTGCAGTTTTCCTTCTGTGTTTTTCCTCCAGACGGGAAGCTGATAGAAGGAGACACCATCCAGCTGGAAGATGGGACCACTGCGTACATCCAGCAGGTCACTGTGCAGCAGAAAGGTGAGACTGCACAGAGCCACCTGTGCATGAGTCTGTATTCCTGCTCCTACAGAGCGACAAATGCACAGTATTTCTCTGCAGAATTTATTAACACAAGAAAAGTTACAAACAAGTTGAGGTCATTCAGCCCATCTAAGCTGTTTGACAGCAGCTACATTGATCTGAGGATATCAAATATCTGTAACTTGAAAGAAACCAGAGTATTGGCTTCAACCACGTGGCTGGGCAGTTTGTTCCACACTCCCACAACCCTTTGGGTAAAAACTCCCTCCTGTACCAGCTTTTAGAGGCATTTCCATATTGCAGTGTTTCAGTGTTAAATCGGAAGAACGACACTAGGTTGTCATTATCATTTGAGGATGTTGAATATTTGTATCGGGTGCCCTCTTGGTCAGAGAAAATTAAGATTTTAAAGGTTCAGTTAAGTTGGCTCAGTTAAGTCAAGCTATCACCAGAACACACTCCACTGGTGCGTGATTTTCAGAAAGTGGTAAAAGATTCAGTAATGAGTAACACTATTTATTTTTGTTAAACAAGAATGAAGATGACCTACAATTAATTTATATCTTACCTTCAAAATAAACTGTGATTAAACCTTTTTGTTTTGAAATCTATTATACGATGTCCTTATTTTACTTTTTTTGCTTTAACTATGATGTTGGTCCACCATTACCCTTAGTAAAAGCACCTACCAGCTTTGAAAAATAAGGTGTTTTCAATCTGAGATTTCTAGAATGGGTTTTGCTTTAATGCCAAAATGATCTTTTCATGTAAGACACCCCCCTCTGTTGAAGAGGAATATGCAAGCTCGCTTGTGTTGAAAAATGAAGAGATGTGCAGTTGTTACTCAAAGAGTTGCTCTCAGATTCTCTCACAATGTGTTCAGTTAGCTTCACACTTGGTGAGTGTCTGTTGCCTTGGTGTAGCGTGATGTTCTGCAAGGCGCATGCACAGTGGGCTGAGCCATGCCTCTCAGTAGATGTCTGTGGTCAGGAAGTCCTGCGGCTTTTTGCAGATTGCGATCAGCCAGGCTGCTTGGTGAACCTAAAATTGGTTGCGTGTTGCACAACCTCGGGGAGGGGACCTGCGCTCAGCTCTACATGTCATAACTACCTGCTGTTTAACGCCAGCTCACCCATGTCAGAATAACCCGTGCCTTAATCATCAAGTTATTTCTTCACCATAGCAGAAGACCCCAGTTTGATAAAGAAGAAAATGAGCTCTGTGACTCATCTGAGCCCTGTTTGTGTGTCCCTTGCACATTTTGTATGAGCCAGGCTCATACTGGCACAGGCAGCAGTGTAAGAGAATGTTTTATTTCTGAAGTTTAGTTTCTATATGGTATTTACTGTGGCTGCCTCTGCGCTCTCGGTCTGTGGTTCAGTTGGGGACTAAACGTTGCAAAGATGCTGTGTAGGTTAAATGGTGTAATTGTCCGTGTAATTGTCTTTGTGTGTACCCTGTGTGTACCCTGCGATGGACTGTATGTATGTTTCTGGGATAGGTTACAGGCAACTGTGGCCCTCATAAGAGTAAGCGTTAATCTGTGTTAACAGATGGATGAATGTTTATGTAGTGTAAAAGGAAAGGGGTTTGTTCATGACATGGTATTGTATGTTTCCATTGTACAAGTCTCTTAGACTAGAAAAAGAGAGTGTTCTCTATAATCCCAAGCATGTTATTACAATGTTCGGTATAGTCTCAGGCTGATCAGAGCTGCTCTGCTGATTTCAGATGCTGCCATTCCAAAAGGCCTTTTTATTTTACATATACCTGCCTAAAATCACCAGTTGTTTTTTTCTTCTTGGTTGATGACTGTGATTCTGCAACTGTAGCTTCATCAGGGAGGATCATGATTAAGTGTGGGCAGACTCCTCTTACCTGCCTGGCTTTGTGTCGTTTGTCTTTTAACACGTCACAGAAGGAGGTTTAGTGCCCATTGGAGGAGAGATTCATCCCACAGTGGAGGCTGTGACGCTAAGAGCAGAGCCCTTAGCAAAAACCTTCTACTCTAGTTTTTCCTCGCCTGTCATACGACTCTCTGAGTAATGTGTCTTGACGGGTTTCTATCCCCTTTCAGAGACCATGTCTTTTGAAGATGGCCAGGTGATCCAGCTGGAAGATGGAAACACAGCCTACATTCACCACACCCCCAAAGGTAGGTCTGAGGTTTAAATTTAACTCTCTGTAAGTCTGTGGAGCCATCTGTCAGCACCATGTAATTTGGTGTTATTTTGGTTGAAGCTTTTAATAGAGCACATCTGAGGTTACCATCAGCTGTTCGTTTTATACAGATTTTAAGACCAGCTGAACTGCTGGAGCAATCTGGGTAAAGTACTTTTCTCAAGCATACAGCAAGAAATAATATATGTTATTTTTAAGACCAAAGATGGAGGGCCAAAAAGATCCAGTGATTAAGAACCAAGTTGGATTAAAAACCAGAAGATGCAGCATCTCTGAAGTTTAGAACTGCTGTAGAACATTAAAGGTATTTTGTGAATGAAGAGGACCTGCATGAATCAAAACTGTGCATAATAAAACAGTTTGCTTTTTAATTTCCAAACAGTTAGATGCACTGTTTAGCACAGGTTGCATAAATTATGTTCCTTGGTGACACACATGAAACTCAAGGGGTTACACTAGTTCCCCATATTAATGTAGGGAAGTGTGACACCTGCTGTCTTCCCTCCTCCCTAGATGGCTACGACCCCAGTGCAGTGGAGGCTGTGCAGCTGGAGGATGGCAGCACGGCCTACATCCACCACCCCGTGGCCATCCAGGCAGGCAGCACCATTCTGGCTGTGCAGGCAGAGGGCGATCTGGAGGAGATGACAGCTGAGGAAGCAGCAGTAGACCCTTCCATCGCTTCTCTGGAGCAGTATGCTGCCAAGGTCAGAGGGCAAAGGGAGCCGAGCTGGGCTGCTCTACTCTCTTGAATGGTTTGGCGCCCCTGCACAGTTGGTTTTTCCTGCACCTTTACAACCCAGTCGCCACGTAATGTTACTTTTCAGTGCCTGCTCTTTCAGGTCTTGAGAATACACGGAGGTGCTGTGCAGAGACGTTTATTTGATAGGATGTGAGATTAGTAACTGCAGTAATCCAGTCCTCAACTACAGAGGTGGGATTGAAGATTAACGCTCCCCTGTTTTTTTTCTTTCCTGTGCAGATGTGCGAGTCAGATGTGGACGAGACCATGAGCAGCACCAATGGGCTGCAGGAGATGGACTCCGTTGAGGAGCATGCTACAGTCCAGGTACAGTACAGAGGGCTGGGAGTGCACTGGGCCTCTCTGTTGCTTGCTGTCCCAATCCCTGGTCTGTCCACCCTGTCGCTCTGACTGAGTTCTGTTCGCACCCACCCTAGAGCTGCTCTCTGACCATGACCTCCATCCTCAAATGTGCATTTTGCATTTTAAAGGGACAATATTCCTATTCTACAAACGGTATTAAAATCAGTTAGTCGGCTCAAGGTAATAAAAAAAGCAGCGTCGCACTTCAACGACTGTCCTGCCCTGGCCAGCGTGACGGATTAGGCTCTTGTCTCCCTGGCCACTGGGAGTGCAGACCGCAGTGTCCGGCCGTGACAGGAGCTCCGTTGTTGCCTCCAGGTGCTGTTGGAGGGGGAGCCGCGGAGCTTGGGGAAGGCTCAGCAGAGTGGGGAGAAGTGTTTCCGCTGTGACTACGAGGGCTGTGGGCGGCTGTACACTACTGCACACCACCTGAAGGTCCTGCGTGTTTTACAGTTTCCCTGTGTCTAAAGTGGCCGTGAAGGTTGTCCAGAACTGGCGCATTCTTTACAACGTTCACTGTGAAGTAATATGATTGTTTGGTTTGTGACATACTGTAATATCTTAAAAACATCTATATGATGACACACATTGAACATGTGAGTCTATGTTTTACATTAGTAGCTCATTGGGCACATTATGTTTTTTTGTTTTAAGTACTGATTTCATTAAACCCCAGGTTCAGTTTAATATCCGAGTTAAAATTGCCAAAATGAGCAGTTTGACTCTGCATAAATGGATAATAATGATGATGATGGAGAATGATAAAATCATAAAATAATTTTAATAACAAGAACAGCAAAACTTGTAACCATGAATCACTTAAGTGATGAACATTACCTGAGTGCTACTGGCTGAAGTAAGGTCTGATTATCTTTGAGAGAAGTTTAAAATTGGTTGTCTGTCTAAAAATATGTAACCTAGAAACTAGAATACTAGGTTTGCGGTTTGGTAAATAATTTTACTTTTTTACCAAATGCTTACGTATTGCAAATGTTTAATTGGATTTCACAGTGCCTCTGCTGCTGCTGCTAATGACGATGATTATTCCGATTATTGTTGTTATTAGGTTCATGAAAGAGCTCACACTGGAGATCGGCCCTACCGATGTGATGTCCAGTCATGTGGGAAGGCCTTTGCCACAGGCTACGGGCTGAAGAGCCATGTCCGGACGCACACAGGAGAGAAGCCCTATAAATGTCCTGAGGACATGTGTTCCAAGGCCTTCAAGACATCCGGGGACCTCCAGAAACACATTCGCACACACACAGGTACTCCAGTCCTCTGCAGGGAAACTCTGCTGGAACTTCCCCAGAGACAGATCCTACTTGCACTGCTCTTCAGCCAGTTTGGCGTGCCCACTGGCTTCCCTCAGCTACAGAAGGCACAGTGCAACATTGTTTTTAGGAGGATGGTGTTGGTCATCATTTCCATAAGTGGAAAGCTGAATCCACGTAAACTGTATGCTGTTTTTATCAGTTGTTTTCTTCCATCTGGGAAGAAATTGTTTGTCCAAGACTTCATTTTTAAGAGGAACAGATCCCCACACACATTTTTTCCGCATACCTGGAAGAACAAACCAGCCACGGGGGCCTGGGGGCTGGACTCGCGTTGATGTAGGTGTGTCGGCTCTGCAGGTATGGTGAAGAAGGGCACAGCCGTCCTCTGTGAAGGGAGGGCAGGGCCCTGCGCCATTGTAATGGCTTGTGTGTTCTTTCGCCCTTCCCAGGCGAGCGGCCGTTCAAGTGCCCGTTCGAGGGCTGCGGGCGCTCCTTCACCACGTCCAACATCCGCAAGGTGCACATCCGCACCCACACCGGGGAGCGCCCCTACATGTGCTCCGAGCCGGGCTGCGGGAGAGGCTTCGCCAGTGCCACGAACTACAAGAACCACATGAGGATCCATACAGGTGCGTGCAGGGTCACGGGACACAGCTGGTCTAATACAGAGCCCTGTATTAGAGGGTGTGCTGAAGGGACACCTGACAAGTACCCTGACTTGCAGTACATTTATCAACACGAAGCAGTTAACTGGCACCGTTGTGGCATAACCGTGCTGCAACTGCATTGGCATAATTGTTGTTGAAAGTCACGCTGGTTGTCTCCCGTCCAGGCCTCCATCCTCCATCGGCAGGGTGGCAGCTGTCGGTGTCCATGAGGCTGTCCCTCTATGGTTAAAAACTGTCGCTCAACAGAATGCTCTTAGGGAGGATTATAAAACTAAAGTGCAGAAAATGGACAGTGGACGGCATTTCGAAAGCACTTCTGTTAGTTAAAGTAAAAAGCTGCGTCAGCATGCGTAGGCTGCCAAGGAACAAGTAAAGGTTTATTCCATGCTGAAAAGAGAAGAAAAAGAAACGCTGTGGAGCCTTCTTCAGGTGTGAAGAAGAACACCAAGAAGGCTCCACAGCTGGAACGTTATGTTTCTGTTCTTCTGTTAGTTATATGAGAATATCAGCAAAAATCTCATTTTTTAAGAAGCAGCAGTAGAAAGAAGTACTTTTCAGCGTTCTAAAGAAAATAAGATTTCTAAAGAAAATTGACAGAGGGTACTCATTTTGTGTACCTGGCTTCCTGTTCTATTTCTGATTTTCTTCTGTAGGTTTCTTGTCTTAGAACCTTAGCTACATAAATAACCATGGTAAACCTTTCTCAGTGCTTTGAATGCACTGCAGTAACTCCGCAACACTACAGGCAGCAAGAGTGCTGGAGGCGGAACAGATGCTACACCCCAGTGACACAACCTAAGAAACAAAACCCACCTGCAACTCTAAAGATGTCTGTCCCCTGTCTGTGCTTCCAGGTGAGAAGCCCTATGTGTGCACAGTACCAGGCTGTGGGAAGCGGTTCACCGAGTACTCAAGCCTGTACAAGCACCATGTGGTCCACACGCACTGCAAGCCCTACTCTTGCAACCACTGTGGCAAGACCTACCGGCAGACCTCCACACTGGCCATGCACAAGCGCACCACGCATGGAGACTTCGACGCCACGGAGGAGACCGAGCAGGCCCTCTTTGAGCAGCATGGCACAGGTGGAGTATTACTGTCACAGACAGAGCTGAGCTTTCACAAGCTTTTTTTAATGCGCTTGCATGGTATAGAAAAAAATATGATTAAGTGTATAGCAATTTGTCAGTTAGGTAACTGTAATAGTAACATCTATTCAGTCTACAATATGCTCCAATTTTCAACAGGAAGTGATAAGCAAGAACATCTTTTTACATTGCATACTACCATTGCCATTTCAAAGTGAACTTTTTGCATGTCACATGGGATGGACAACACGATGCTGCAGTGGTTAGCATTGCTGCCTCAAAGCTCTGGGACTCTGGGTTCAGTTCTGGTGTGGCTGGTTAAGTGTGTCTCTCCAGCTCATTCTGATCCTGTTTGTCTGTTTTTCTGGGCTCCACAGACACAGAGGGAGAAGTCTTGGAGCCTCCAAGCAAACAGCCAAGAGTTGCCTTTCTGGAAGGGGAGGAAGGTGACGAAGAGGGAGAGGCAGAGGATGGTGGCAGAACTGTCTCCTCTCAGGTTACCATGGTTGCACATGATGTCATTGGGTCTCAGGTTGCTCTCATCACTCCAGACGGGACTCAACAGGTAGGAGTGTTGGGAAGACAGATGGAGGATTTGGAGTTCTTTTATTACCAATGATCCAAATTGGGCGATAGAAGCCTTTGGTTAACAAGTTGCATCGTTGTGCAAATAAACTGCAGTCCTCAAGTTTTTATTAATGTTTTTTAAACTTACAATTCAAAAGGTTTTCCAAAAAAACAACGTCTAAACTTGCTGAACCTATACATACTAGTTCTTGTGTAATTCCAAAGTGAAGTTTCTCTCTAGAAGATGGAAATATCCAGAAGGTCTTAAAGTATCAGGAAACTGATAAATATCAGAGTATTTTAGAATCAAAACACTAAGACTCAGTGGTCTTGGGTCCTGCGTTCGATTCTAGCCTGGGGCAGCTGACATATTGTCCCCGGTCTCCGTTTTCCTCCAAGTGATGTGCTTTTCACCCATCTTCCAAACACAAACCGGCTAGGTTAATTGGTTTCTGTAAATTGTCATGTGTATGGCACTGTGATGGACCGAGGTCCTATTAAGGAAGTAGCCCCACCTGGTCTGTGTGTCCAGAATAGGCTCTAATTTGCTGCGATCATTACCAGGCGTAACGTGCTTTCAAATAATTAATAATGATTCTGTGCTCTCTGTACCATGTCTGTCTGTCATGTTATCTGTGTTGCCAATGCTTGTTGTCCCCAGTGCGAAATGTGTAGGCCTTGACCTCTGCTTTGACTTGATATGCAGGTTAGCCTTTCCCATGAAGAGCTGCAGGCCCTGGGCACAGCCATCACCATGGTAACACAGGACGGCACCACCATCACAGTCCCAACGCATGATGGTGACATCACAGGTTCAGGGCCTCACACTGTAACCATGGTTTCGGCAGATGGCACAGAAGCACAGCCGGTATGTGAATTCTATTGTCCAATGACCAGCAGCTATATGTGGTAAAGCTTTATAAGACAACAAATCATAACAGAGTAAAAAAAGGAACTGGCTTTGTCACAGTTTTGCTCTTTTTCTTTTTAACTGTGTAGAAATCTTAGTTAAGATGTTTGTTGTCAAGTAGGTATTTTCCTGAATATCTAATGACACAGTAAGATCACTGCATCCTAAGATGGTTAAAGGTTTATAATAATAGCTGCTGCTACTTGTTCTGTGTGCACCCAGAATGTATTAATTCAGGAAGTCTAAGACCAGTGACATTATCAGTACTAGCACAAGAGAAGATTGCGCTGAAACAGAAACAGTGATACCCTTTCAACCAATAACCACGTTTCATTATTGACCAAATTGCTGTGATACCTGGAAGATAATATCCTGCAAGCAACCAGTTAAGCATTTGGCATTTAACAGCATTCATTTAAAAGTTTTAAATGTCTTTAGTAGTTTCAGAAAATTGTATGCTTGCCGGGATTGGCTCCTACTCCCCTACCACCCTCGATTGGATGAAGTGGTTAAAAAATTGATGAATAGAAAACTATATTGATTGTTCTAGAAGGTGATTTGAGTTATTTGAAATCCAGAAGATGTCACTTTATTTGCATTTAAACTTTTTCCCCCTCACCTCACTCTTTCAGGTTGCAATAGTAACATCAGATGGCATGATAACTGGAACCTCTGAGCTGTCTGCCCCTCATTACCAGCAGGTGGCGCTGTTGGCCACAGCAAATGGCACACAGATTGCTGTGCAGGTCAGTCAAATTCAGCAAGGCAGTATCAAACCCTGCTTACACAAACAGCGCATCCCTCACTCTTTTCTTTATGTGAATCGAAGTAAATGTTGATTATTTATTTGTCTCCATGCAAAATGTCCTCTTTATTTTACTGTTGATTCCAAAATTGTATATAGAAATCTACAAACTTATTGTATCTGTGTTGAACCCTCCCAAATGGAAAAGGCCAGTGGCCTTTTCCTGCGGTGGCATGGTGTTCGAGCTGAGGGATAATCTTTACAGACTCCAACTCCCCCAGCCCTGGCAGTGATCAGCCACACGTGCCACTCTGCTTGGGGAATCCTGGTCACAGTCCAGTTAATGACACAGGTCAGAGCTAAACTGGTGATGTCAGGGCAACCTGTGGTCGGCGTGCACCTCCAGTATAAAGGTGGAGCCATTCTGGAGCTAAGCCTTTTTACCTTTTGTTTTGTGAGCATTGGGAAAAAACACAAAACTCTCTTTAAGCCTTCCCCTGACTTTCCAATGAATCCATGACGTTGTCTTGTGTGTCTGCCCAGCTGGAGGAGCAGCAGACCCTGGAGGAAGCCATCAGCTTGGCTACAGCTGCGATTCAGCAGGGGAGCGTGGTTCAGGACGAGGTGATAGCGCAGGGGGGCTGCTGAGGAGCAGAGACGGCGCACCGCACAGTTGCCCCGCAGCGGGGAGCAGCTCAGAGACTGAACAGGCCAGCCCCAGCCCGACCAAAGTGCAGAGACGGGAACAGGAGCCAACTCCCCATTGTCTCTTGCCAGCTTTAACACACAACTTCATCTTGGCAGGAATTCATGGCTCAAGTGTGGAGGTTTGAGAGGGTGGCGGAAGGGTCATGTGCTGTTCATCCGGAAAACGAAACAGCCCTTGACAATCTCCAGTTGAGCAATACAGAAAGCAGGAGAAAACTGTGGACATTTTTCCCTGTATTAAAAGTAAATAATAAAAACTCAGAACTGTAAGTGTCAGAAAAGGTCTGGTATAATAGTTTTATGTCTGACTTCAAACATCACCTTATCAAACAAGAGAATTGACTGTCTTATTTTTTTAAGTCTACTAACCTAATACATTTTAGAAGACTTGGTTTAATAATTAAACTTGTTTTATACATGTTTTATAGACTTACCAGGTTACTGGCAGGGTTACTTTTAGGCATAGGCAACAGGGGAGGCTTGGAGAAGCAATTGAGAAGTTAAGAGAAGCTAATTGCTTCACTGCAATTATAAAGTGACCAGAAGTAGTCAAGACCTCAGTTTAACAGCTCATCAGTAGGTTGGCACCCCTACGCCCCGGTGTCCCTGGTCTCTACACTTGGACGTTTTCATACAAAGAGAAGAGTGCTACCTACTGGTCCACAAACTGTTATGAACATAACCTTTCACCTGGCTACTTCTCATCATTGTGTGTGCTGCAAGATGTTTTAATTTAGAATAGAATGTTGTTATCTTTAATATCTCTTATCTTTGGCTGCTGGATCTGAGATTAATGTTAAGGTGTGGAATGTGGGAAATTAATACAGTTGAGACATTCCCCTTCAAGTGTTGTAACGTCACTAGGGTGACTCATCTCCAACAAACATGAAAGAGCTGAGCCTATGGCAGCAGCTTTTTGTGGAGATCTTGTGCCTCGACAAGGATTTCTGTTTCTTTTGTCTTCCTTGTCCCTTTAAAGTTGGGTTAGAAGGAAGACTGCAGTTTTCTGCTTAGGCTGGAATGACAAGAATGTTTTAGTTTCCATTTAATGTGTCATTTCACCTTTTCCTATTCTTTTACTCCAATGTTCAGATCATCATTTTGCTTGGGCCAAATGCAATCAATATTGGTGGAGGTGTGACATTATGCTGTTCCTGGAAATGTGTGTCATAGAGTGATCTGGTGGTTTCACTGCATTCACTGTACCTTTATCTGCGCTGGCAGAGTAAAAATGTTACTTGAGAGAAAGAGTGTGACAAACTATAATACTGCACGTATTGCGATCTGGGTTTCAGAGAGGAGCCAGGGGTTTTGCTAGGCATGTTCTTTCAAACTTTTATTAAATTTGGCAACCTGATCTTCACAGTGTACATGCTTCAGTATTTGTCAATCTCCCTTCAGATTCTCAAAGTACTAAGTACTAAAGAAAAATATTTTGGATGCATCGTTTTCAAATTCTGTCTCAAGTAGAATCTGAGAGCATGGAAGGTGTATAGTTTTCCTTTAAGTAATCTTGTCCTTTTTATAATGTCAGTGTTTTACAGATAGTGATAATTCCTTGCATTTCTGTGATGCTTTTGAGATCTTGGCAGTCCTTAAATAATTGAATAATTGGTGTACTTAATGAAAGCTCAGTCGTTGCCTTGCTATGGTATAACGAAGGGTCTTTACACCATTATTTCCTGGTGTTTTTCACACTAAAACCCCTCCACCGTCCCTAGAATGACCACCAATGCATTTTTATTATATGGGGTGGGGGTCCTCCCCGAAACCAAACAAGTTGAACATTAACACATGCTCCTCTCTTATCACAGTTGTATTATATAGGTTTGTCTACAGCTTCTGGGTACAGAATAAGAGCTCAGGAAAAGGACAGAGCTGCTTTGTTTTACCATTGCGTATCTTTTATTTTGTTCCAGGCCTGTTCTGGCACTACAGTGTTGCCTTGCAAGGCGTTTTGTATTTTGCACCAGTGCAAAGTTCAGACAACTGGAATATAACTTCTGAGGTTAAATCGTAAGTAAATGCAATACAGATCTTCCCAGCTGCACTGAATCTAAAATTGTAATGTTCTTGTCACTTTTGCGGTGGAGCAAAAGCTCACTTTATGAGGCCCTTTGTGAGACTGGGCCCTTCTTATGTGTGATGACATCTCTTTTTCATTGTTATTTTCCATCAATAAAAGGAATTTGGTTAATAATGTTTGGAGTGTGTCGTGTGTTAACCTTTGGAATGTTATTATCAGGAGTGCCAGGCTGTTCACTGTTTGTAGGGAGTTTGTATAAGGGAAAGGGTGGAACGGCGGCTGTTTATTGCTGATGTCTCACAGCTCTTGAGTCCTGGGTTTGATTCAATACTTGGGCACCTTCTGATTGGAGTTTGCATGTTTTCCCAGTGTTTGTAGAGGATTTAGTGTAGTAGTACTTAAAACACATGCTGGTTAGGTTAGAGTCAGTAAAATGTGGAAATGTGTGTGCCCTGCGATGGACAGATGTCCAAATGTTTTACCATACAGTATAGATGGGCTGAATCTCCTGTCCAGGGGATCCAACCTGCCTTGCATCCTACGATAGGCAGCCTGAATTAGGTTGTAGGCTGTGTCTGAAAATTTCTTTTTTTCTGGGTGGGGTTTGGGAGAGATGCTCTGAGACTTTGGCATCTTAAGACATGCAGGTTATGCATAGTGGCTCGCCTCCAAATTGTACCTTACCTCAAAGGGTAGTAGAGGCATTTTCTCAAGTGATTCAGCCTGTGTCGGATCAGTAGTTCTGCTACAAACAGCGTTCTTGTGCGCACAGCACTGCCAGGAATGGAAATAGGAAAATAACAGCTTAGCTATGTTGTTTTTTGGTATTTTTTTAGTTCCCTCCTTGGTGAGGGAAAGTTGGTGGGTATGTTATTCCATCTTCCTAGCCTCTCTGTATCCCTGTTCTTTTACTCCAATGTTCCTCCCATCCCCAAATCCCACCATTTAACCCCAGGGAAGGGCGATACTGGTCCCATAGCCCTGGCGTGTCAGCAGTTTTAATTCCAGCACAGCTCTGAATATCTAAAACAGGCTTGGGACCAATGTAACAACTCCATCCAGCTCTCGAGGTGCTGTTGCTTTGGAGAGATGGAGAAAGCCTGCATGCATATCCTACTTCCAGGTTTAGGATTTTACCCACTGCTGATTAATTCTCTTATATGGGCCAAACACAGGCAAAAGCCACCAGGCAAAAGCCACCAGAAACAGTCATCCCAGGAACACGTCATTGCTCTTATTTAGAGTCACTGTCTGCTCCTCAGGCTGGGACAGGAAATTGCATACTCTATACTGCAGCTCTATTGTGTTTCCTCCCCCTGGCCTAGGAGAATTGATAGCTGCTGTGCTTCTGGCAGGTGTGGGATTAGATGTTTATTCCTGGAGTGTGTATTGCAGTGAGAAAGGAATAGAACTTCCACAAACCAATCGTATGGCAGATCTGCTTTGAACCTGCAGGGGACCTTATTCAGAATACTCTATGGCAAAGGTAAAGTCAACCCAATTGGTTAGCTGTGAAAACTGGGCCATGAGACACAAGCTAATGAGAAGTGCATATTTCTGACTTAGAACAGGAGAAATAAAACCTCAGGTCCTTCGTCAGGTAGTCGGCATCAATTACATAGCAGCCAAATAGAAATAGCCCCATTGGTATGTGAGCTTCCTTATGTTCTTGTTTGAGATTTTTGAATATTACCATATTGAGTTACTAAAGTTAAAGTTTTATCATGCACCTGTAAGTCAGGAGTGCTTATTGCAAATGATTGCCTAAAAAGAAGGACCGCCAGCACGAATATCCCCTCTTTTTTAGGGGACCAGTCCGTATTTCACAGCGTCTCCATTAACACCTTAAAACAGCAGAACACAGCTGGTTCCGTGCTCATCCGCATTCCTCAGCCGAAATCTCGTGATGTTTCGTTGTCTTGTAGGCTTCTGCCTGTTGTGTGAGCAAGTAGACTCTCGCGAGATATGTGGCTGCCGGTGGAAGGGGGGCTGGATGGGTGTAGCAGGGAAGCAAAGATGGACGTCGGAGTTGGCGGAGCGTTGGTTGTCAACAATAAACAGCGAGCGATGTTACCCAACAAAGGCAGGGGCGAATTCATCCGAAATCAGAGAAAGGACTCGGAGGTAAGGGAGGGGGTGTTGGTGCGATGCGATTTGTTTTTGAAAACAAGCTATCTTAACGTTCTTGGCTTAAGAAGAACATACACAGGATACAGCCTTGGTTGCGCTTAGTACATACAGCAGAAATACTCGCGTGAACCTTAAAAAAAGACCCAATAGCTTCGTGTGCATTTTATATATTGAACTGATCTTCTGTCGTTATTGTGTGAATGGGGAACGCGGGGAAGAGAAAGCGGAGAAGCGACGTTATTAATGCAACACGTAGCAACTAATGGAAAGAAGTTCGTCTCCTGCTGTACCACTTGGTGGTATTCGCCCTTGAAATATTTCCATTCTAGGCATTATTTTATACTGTTAATGTATCCCTAAATTAATAGGCGTTGTGATTTTAAAAAGCACAGACTGAAACGCAGTGTATATCATGGGGATTTTGGCAAAAAAAAATCCACATCCCCGGTTTCATTCTAGCCGGTGAGGAAGGATGGGAACTGGCGTTGTCATGGGAACCCGGTGCTGTCGCGGTGGTTGGAGGGGGATTTCAAGGCCAGATCGCGTACCACAGTAAAATGAGGACAGATGGGATATAATGTTCCCTTAATCTGGCAAGACATCCCCCCACCTTGGCCAAAGAGGTGCTGCCAATATTATGACACTTTCGTCTAAAATGACGAAATGCATAGGACCAATCTAAAACGTCCGGGAGCTAGTAATGGACTCGTTAAACACGGTCTGTACAACTACTACAATAAAATGGTGTTAAATCATAATCTTAAGTAAATGCAGAGTGGCATGGAGGTTAGTGAGGCACTAGGGTATCTTCCATGTGGAGCATGCACAGTCTTACTTTGGCGTGTGGGATTTCTATAGGCATTGACCACTATCTTTTCATTTTTTGCTCCAGGCTTATTGATTTCAGATTTCTTACTGGGACATGTTTAAAATTTGTTGTTACCACATTGACTGAGGTTTGTAATTGGTAATCAACCTGAACCTTGTACTTGTTTTGGTGCTCCTCCTCATCGATGTGTGTATCCCCTTAAATATAATCCTGTTGGCTTCTACAGAAGGAAATACAAATTTGATGCATTGCCAGATTATTCTGAATTAGTCTTTTGAGGGGTACATTTTTAGTATCCGGCATTCTCCCATACACTAAACCCCTCATCAATTTTCTTGGATTGATCACTGATATCTAAAATTCTGGGTAACAAAACCACAGCCTCAGTCTGTTCACTAGTTATATTAAGATCAGAACTACACGCCTGTATGCTTAGAGTAATGTGGGTGGCAAGGTTCGATTCTAGCTATGGGTGCCTGTCTGTCTGGAGATTTCATGTGCCCCTGTGTTTGTGTGAGTTTTCACCAGGTGCCATTATTTCTTCCAGCTTCCTAACTGAATGCGGGTTAGGTTTAGTTTAGGATTAGGAGGCTTTAAATTGACTCTTTCCAGATGAAGAGTTTCAGGAGGATTTGCCTTGGAGGAGGTTTGTTCCCAGTACTGGCTTTGTGATTACAGTGAAACAGAAGTCAATGGGCTGGATGGACTTAACAGTAAAATAACTGGCTTCTGAGAAAATTGGCCCTGGTGTGAGTGTGTGCATGTTTATGCCTGTGACTGTGGGGCTCTGTGATGGACAGCTGTCCTACATTATCTGTGATTGGATAAAGTAGTTAGAAAATAGAAGCATGAAGTTTGGGGCCACTGACTTGTACACACAACATGTTGTTGCTTGGCTACAAAAGCAATCCTGAACAGTCAGACAGAAGTTGTGTTCATGTTTTCCAGGGTTTTTCTGAATCTCCTGATCTAGAGTTTGAATATGCTGATACAGACAGATGGGCTGCAGAGCTTTCAGGTGGGTTGGATATTTAATATATTATCTTCTGGGTGCTTAAAAATATAGAAGCTTAATTTCACAAATATTCCTAAAGAATATTTTTATTGCCTTTGTACAAAATTGGAGCAGTCATGTTTTAAATTGCAGTATTTTATTTTTTTCTTCTGTTGTTCTGTAGCTAAGACTACTATTTCCTTATGATTGTTATACTGGACAGTGATCTTGTTTGTCACGAGTCAGTTTTCACTAGATTGCACTGTGCCCTGTCTTGTTTTCAAAACCAATATTGGTGTCTTTTGTTGGTTTGTTTTCTAGAGCTGTATAGTTACACAGAGGGACCAGAGTTTCTGCTCAACAAGAAGTGCTTTATTGAAGATTTCAGGACACATGGTACTTTTGGTTTAAAACAAGGAGAACATCTGTTGAGTGGTTAATGTACAGCACCACAGGCTCTGCTTGATTACTGTTTTCATGCAATTTATATTTCTGTATACACCGTGTCTAATATTATTTTGCATTTATTGTATATCATTTCTGTAATATCACTGTCTAATACTCATTTTTTATAGATACAGCACGGGTTTTAAATATAGCATTTTAATATACAGTAGGAGTGAAACATTGTATCAGAATCCAACACAGGTTCACAGGTTCCCATCCAATCAATGTTCACAGATGCAGTGATAAACATGGCTTTGAGCTCGAAGTCCTTCAGGCTGGTCATCAGTTCTATGCTTTGCCTTCTCAGTGACAGATAAGAAATGGACAGAACTGGACGCCACTCAGCACAGGGCCCATGCGATGCGGCTCCTGGATGGGCTGGAAGTGACGGCCAGGGAGAAGAGGCTCAAAGTAGCCAGAGCTATTCTGTACATGGCTCAGGGTAAGTCAGCAAATAGCTCAGGAGTAGCAGCTTGTGGCACTGTCTGCCTCATTAAGGACTGTCCTGTGACTGCTATGGTGTGATACAATTGGGAAAGAGTCTGTATTGCACAAGCTAAAGGGCATTTTCTTTACATTGAGTTGGATATTGAAATTATTGTGTTACAAGCAAAAAGAAGGAATTTTACCCTAACTTGTTCATTTAATCACTGATATAAATATTAGCCAAAATCTCAGTCAGTTGCCTCTTGAACAATTCCAGCGTGTTGGCTTCAGTGCCTTGCCTAGGCAGTTAGTTTTAGACACCACCTTCATAACATTCCAAAAGGAAAGGTATTAACTCTAGAAATCTTCAATTGCTTCTTAAATGGAGAGGGTGTTAGGTGTGTAATGCATAGAGTTTGGATGGCGGCTTCTCTGAGGAAGTGACTCTGTGGGCACTAGAACCATTTCAGATTTTATGAGTTTCAAGCCTTTTTGTGTAAACAAGCCAGCACCAGATGCTGTGTATTCAAACTAGTCAGATCACTCTGAGGACAATTTCAAAGATGCTGAATTTACAGTTCAATGTCATTAAATCTGAAGTGGGTCAAAGTGTCATGCACTTTGAGCGGTACTGTAGTATGTTATTGTAGTATGGTACTGTAGTATTGCCGTATCTTGGTGCCAGGATGTTATATCTTGTTTTCCAGGCACATTTGGGGAGTGTTGTTCAGAGGCTGAGGTGCAGCACTGGATGAGATACAATATCTTCCTGCTCCTGGAGGTGGGCACATTCTCTGCCCTGGTGGAGCTGCTCAACATGGAGATTGAGTAAGAGGGGGAAAGAGGGTGGAGGGGGGGTAGTATTGGATGGCTGCCTGGCTCTGTAACCCTTCTGAGAGAGTTATTGCACTGCAGCGCTGAGCCAGGAGTCCCATTAGCATCATTAGCTGTACGTCAAGGTATCGCATTTCACTCTGAGCTGGTTTCACATCTTGAACTTAATAGCTTGTGGAGTCCATTTGTTTTAATGAATTTGAGGTTTATTGCTTCATACTAAAAAGCTTTGCTAACATTTGCTGTAATGGAAACTGTGCCACTTGGCTTTGTAACCCAAGATAGTTGTGAGCCTGCTTAAGTTGAGCTTCCCCATAGATGTCAGTGATGTCCTCGGTATGCAGACCTCCACTACCACTCAGCGCTGGGGAATATCTGATGTACACTATATTCAGAACTGTTTTTAGTTCTCATTTCATCATTTGAATAAATGCTAGGCACTTTAGACCCTACATCTAAAATAAGATGTCTTATTTAAAAAAATGTGGGATTATCCTTTTTTACCTGTTCATTTTTTAATGTCTTCAAAAACAAAGATGGGATCTTAAGGGTTAAAATGCATGGATAAATGTGTGGATTTAAAATAGTATTATGTGGACAGGCTTTTCACATCATTAATACCAAATGCCAGCACCCTATCCAACCTGAAATGGCTCTGTTGTGAGGCTTGGTTTGTCTTCCTGTGTTACGACAACATTCCTCTGTCCTGTCTGTAGTAACAGTGCAGCCTGCAGCAGTGCAGTGCGGAAACCAGCGATCTCTCTGGCTGATAGCACTGACCTCAGGTAAGGAACCCTGCAAGGCTCTGCTACTTCCTTTAGACCAGGGAAACATAACGGAAGGTTCAGTGTGATGCTCACTACTTGCTTGTAATTTCATATGAAATCTTAAAATTTGCAATTGTAGCAAAACTAATGACTGAAGCAGTTTTCAGTGTTCAGAAGAAGTAGCATGCCTCACTCCATAACACACCGTTTCCTTTTGTATAGAACTACAACATGCCTCACGGCTTCATGTTGAAACACAATTCACTTTCTCTGTTCTCTTGCACAACTTGTGTGGCAGTTACCAAGTGTGCTCTGAGTGTGATGTGATTGACATGGCCTTTGTGCTGCGGCAGGGTGCTTCTCAACATCATGTACTTGATGGTGGAGACTATCCAGCAGGAGGACGAGGCTGACAAACCAGAGTGGAGGGCTGCCCGTGAGACCTTCAAGACGGAGCTGGGTAGGTCTCGAGAGTGCAGGGCTACAGCTGGATCGGTGAGGAGTTCAGTAGCCTTTGGAAATGAGTGAAGTTAATGGGCAACATCTGACTCATCCAGAAAGTGTTGTTTCTTTTTCTTATATACCATTCTAATTTGAAATGGCCAATTGTTTTAAGATCCTGTGCCTGTGAGGAAATGAAAAAAGCCCTTGGTCATGCTCCCCCGACACGCCCATCTATCAAACATTTTACAGACTGGTAGCTCCACAGCACCTGACAGGATATTTACAGGCAATTAGAGGAACTGCACATCCCCAATTAAACACATCCCATTGCTATCCTGTAAGCGTTCATTTGCTGGAAAGCAGAGAGAGCCCCTACCATTCCAACTTCAGTGGTACTTTTGAGTGATGTGACCTGGGCTGCTGATCTGGGTGAGGACTTGGGGAGGAGCCACTCAGGATCTCCAGCACCATTGATTAAGTTAGAAGTGTTTGTTGGATGTTTTCCCATTTAAAACAATTATTTTTTATATATTGTGTACTTGAAGTGTTCTTTATTGGTGTATTTTTAAAAGAAAAAAAAATGATTTCTTAGACTGGTCCTGTAAGAATACTGATAGCAGAGGATGTAAACTTGTTCTGTTGCTTTAAGGCTCCCCTCTCTACAACAATGAGCCCATCTCAGTCATGCTATTTGGGATGGTGACCAAGTTCTGCAGTGGCCATGCTCCCCACTTCCCCATGAAGAAGGTCCTTCTGCTGCTCTGGAAGAGCATTCTGGTAATTTTTACTTTGCACTGACATTTTTACCGTCAAGACTTACATTAAAAGTGCGTTTTCTGCATTCTGCAAAGCATGCCGACAACCGTGGGTTAAGCTGCAGGAAAGGCAAAAAGCATGCCATCTACTACGAAAACCTTACCCCCCTTTCAATGTAAAATTTGTGCACATGTTGCAGCAAAATGGGAATATTCTGTGTGCTTGCCAATATAAGAATTTCCAGTAATCAGTTTGCTTTTAAAGATCAATCGTTTGAAGCAAGAATTTAAAGAACTGTTAACAGTAGTATTAAAGAGAAATTCCTTCTAGAATATACAATATACTTGCTGAGGGTTAAACTGTAGATAAAATAATTAAAGATTTCCAATCCATGGAGCTCACATTCATCCAGAATCAGGACGAGGGCATCTGAGCCAGATTTGGAGTTTTCAGTAATGCCTCTAGTGGTCTTCAGTACTCTGTGTGCTTTGACAGTTCACACTGGGAGGTTTTGAGCAGCTCCAAAACGTAAAGATCAGGAGACGGGAAGAGCTGGGACTGCCCCCCTTGCCCGAGGACAGTATCCGGGTCATCCGCAACATGAGGGCTGCCTCGCCCCCTGCCTCCGCCTCTGACCTCATCGAGCAGCAACAGAAACGAGCTCGCCGGGAACACAAGGTAAGGCCGTTCTGTCAGGCCTTGTTCTTAATTGGCCTCAGGAGGATCAGACTTGTAACTTGTTGGAATTTGGCATCTTCAGCTGTTGAAATCAAAGCTGCATGTGAATGTAGAAAACTGAAATCAAAGCTAGTATGATGATCGAATGCGGTTTAAGGTCTAGTTGTCTTTCTGTGCTGCATCAGAGCCCTGTGGGTGGGACAGAACGATTTTTTATGGTACCCTCTAGCATTTCCTCAGAAATGTGATCGTGCTTAACTTTTCTACTTCAAAATATTATGATTGTTAAATACACCATTTTAAAAAAAGTTTTAAAACCAGTATGCTCTAGATTCAATGATGTCAACATTGAAATCTCCTAAACTATAAATACAAACCTTGCTTTTCTTCCTCTTTCTGTTTCTAGTTCATTTTTATATATTCTTTGTAAATGCTGCCAAATCCAAATATGGATTTATTATATGGTTGCCTGTATAAATTGTTCTATGACTACTGTGGCATTACATGGGGATGTTTGCAGTGTGGAGGTGGAACCCTGGATTAAGGGCAATGCGTTGCCTTAGCAACCACGGCTGTCCTGGTCAATTAAGGACGAGCCACAACTGTGGAGGTCCTTTAAGACGCACTGAGCACCTCTCCAAAGGGACGAGAAAACCCCCGCAAGGGGAAAATCTTCCAGCAACAGTCCTGGAGGGGATTGTGACGAGAGCGTTTGAGATTGCGCTTTTCCTTCGTTTTCTTTTCTTTTTCTCCTGTCCTGCCGTGTATCTCTGCTGGGGGAGGCTGAACTTTTCCTCCCCTGTCCTGCCATGTATATCCACTGGGACAGGTTGAGTTTTTTTGTTGTTGTGGCCACACACTCCTTTTCTTCCAGACTGGACCCTGTTTGATAGGGTAAGTCCAGTCTGGATTCCGCTGTCCCAAGTGGTTCTGTTTTCAAAGGATGGGACCCGGTTAAAATGGGAGTCCAGCCTGGAAGCCGCTGCGCAAAGCAGCACATTTTTCTTTTGTTTTTCCATTTTTGCCTTCTCCCCTCAGAAGGGGCGTCAAGTCTTACCGGGGTTCTCTGCGGCTCCTCCCTCTGCTGCTTTGTTACTCTACAAAACTCTACAAATTGCGGGGTGGTATGGGAAGTTACACCAATCTGTTGCTGCTCAGAAATTGTAAATGTAACATTTTCCAGGTTTTGCCAATGCTGTGAAAATGCAGGAATTCCAGTGGCATCAGTGTCTTGGAACTGGCTGTGGGAAAATAACAATTGAAACGTGTGTACCACGCTGGAATGGTCACATGACAGGAAAAGGGGTTTGTTAGATGATGTTCCCAGATGACCAGTGGAAACTCTCTGAGCAAATAAAATCCTATGGCGAGTATATACGAGGAAACGTGTTTCTTCAAAACATGTCACAAATCATTATCATGAAAACAACGCTGACAAACTCCAAACAGCCCATGATCATTCTTGCCACATGCTTCAAAATGGATGAAAGCCTTGCAGCAGCGAGTGGCACTGCACTGATTGCAGTATATTGTTATTGCATGGGAGTTTTCATGTTAAACAGACATGGTCTAGCAGGGTATGGATCAATAAAATGTTCTGTTAGAAGTTGGCTGTCTCTCAAGTCATGCTACTGAGGAACTCGTGCTCACAAAGTCTCTTCTGATTGCCCAAAGGCAAAATGTTTCTTGAAAATGTAGAAGCCAGGCCTACTCAAGGATATGTGTTTCCTTATTTCTGGAAACAGCCAGCATACACAAGGAAACACTGTGCCTGGAGCATGCTCCCATGTGTATGCTAGGCTTAAGACTCAAGAGGACAACTGCAAAATCCACGTGTTTGTGTTCCACAAACTGTTCATCCACTCTGTCTCTATCTCCCTCCTGTGTCCCTGCCCACAGGCACTCATCAAACAGGACAACCTGGACGCCTTCAACGAAAAGGACCCGTACAAATCGGACGACCCCCGAGAGGACGAGGACGATAATGACGACAACGACAACAGCCTGGAGGCTGAGACCTTTCCCCTGGAGCGAGACGAAGTCATGCCACCCCCTATCCCACATCCGCCCTCTGAAAGAGTATCTTTCCCCAAGGGCCTGCCTTGGGCCCCCAAAGTGAGGTACGTGAAACTTTCAGGATTTTTCACTGCAAGGTATAGTGACATATAGCTTTCCTGCTGCATCAGAGCTGCTGGAACAGGACGTAGTCAAACCTTTACACTGGGCTTTGAACTTTTATTCTGAAGCCCAGATTTTGTCTGGTTACAGAATAAAGGGTTATTGTGCGCTTGGACTAGACTGGAATTTTGTAGTTTTTTTCCTGTTTCAACACACTCTTGTCAGTGGCTTATTGTTTATTTATTTTTTCTCCTTTTTGTTTTTGATTGCTCTTTTTTCTGTTGTTACTATTGTTAAAAATGAAAATATTTGTTTCAGATTTACCACTGCTGTTGCTACCGAGACGTAGTGCTGAGTCTCTTTTTGCCCCGTTGTGGTTTGGAAACTCATCCTTGTGTTTATCTTGCTTGATCGCAATGCTGTTTGGTGTGGTTATGTTTTCAGGTTCTCATTTTGTCTTTTGAGCAGATGATTTGTGGTGTTAGGGCTATAGCACAATAAGCAGTTAGCCTGACATATGTTTACTCTTCATCTGTGGATTCTGTGGGTTTATTCTTATTTTGAATTCTGAAACATCTTTATTGATGCCCTGAGTCTCTAGGTCTCTAGATTCATTTAACTTAGAATTTTTTTTTCTCACAGCAGTTTTTTTCCTTCTGTTACAGGGAGAAGGACATTGAAAATTTTCTTGAGTCTAGCCGAAGTAAATTTATTGGTTACACCCTAGGAAAGTAAGTAATAGTTGCTTTACTGAGTTATTTTTTCCATTTTAAAAGCCCTTTGATATACAACCCCCCCAGAAAAAAACAACAACAAAGATTTTTCTTTA
Organism: Lepisosteus oculatus; assembly: GCF_040954835.1. Classification (NCBI taxonomy): domain Eukaryota; kingdom Metazoa; phylum Chordata; class Actinopteri; order Semionotiformes; family Lepisosteidae; genus Lepisosteus; species Lepisosteus oculatus. Next base: position 37,183,901 of record NC_090700.1, read on the forward strand.
ATGTAGCCAGTGAACCCTAATGTCTATATGCTTTGGGTAAGGGTATGTCTTTATAATACATGTCAGAATCATTTAAGTTGAACAATCCATGAAGATCCCCAAACCTCAGTATTTCAGACGTGAGCTACTTTATGTAATCCAGATGTTCTTGTTGACATTTTTGGCAATGATCCTGCTTGTTGGGCATCTTGAGTAATTTTTCTTGGACTACAATTCCGTTCTTTTTCCATATCTCATCTTAATACTTTGACTAAAGCAGTGAAGGTGCTCGTTGATCGTTTAAATTGAGCTCTCTAGCCAACACGTTGTTGGTGGGAACCCAGGCTTTGTCTATCAGCCTGTTGTGACCTGTATCAGCACCTGTAGTGCAGTTGCAGTATCCTTCAGTGGCTGTGCAGCAGCGCCCCCTTGTGGCTTGCTAGCTTCCTATGATCTAGCATTGAGAGCTGCATTAACGCTAATTCTCCTGTAAGGCAGTATGGGATTGCCAGCATGCAAAATGGAGCCCGATATGAGTAGTGCATAAAGTAGAGTACAGGAAAATGCACACAAATTCCTCAAATCTCCTGTGCTGGTGCAAGAGTTGTATTAGTGAACTGATTTGATTCGCAGTTGGGGGGATTTTGTAGTGTAAAAAAATGGTGATTCGCAAATGTTTGTGTATGTACAGGGTGATTAGAATATTGTTTACTACATCGTCATTGTCAGCACCTTGTATATTTTTATATTTGCCTGTATTCCTTGCACAAATTAAATTGATTCTAAATTAGGAAGTAATGATGTTAGGCTACAGCATAATATAAAGCTGTATTCTACAGTTTTAAGATTTATTATGAAAAGTTATTTACCACCATTGTTGGGTTTATGAATCAACAGTGTGATGTGAAGCATTTGTAAATAAGGTGGTAAGGAATACACTTCATAGTCATTAGACATTTCTAAGTAACTTCAATTAAAAATGGTTTATTTTTAGTGTAAGGGATTGCTACTGCATTGTAACACATGCTTTGGAAAATGGAGAAAATCTTGCAATTTGTCACTCAGTGTATTAACTTATGTTGAAAGATCCCCAAATAAGACAGAGTTGAAAGAAACTTGTTTCTGTTGTTCCTCATCACAGTGCTTTTCTTTCCATTGCAGTGACACAGATACGGTGGTTGGGTTGCCCAGGCCTATCCATGAAAGTATCAAAACTCTGAAACAGGTACTGTATTACACGTTGCTAAAACTACTTAAAATGCAAATGCTTTTCTTTTAAAGGGGAACTGCAACACCGCTTTTATATTTTGGGGTTAGAAAGAATTGGCATTGATGAACGCATTTCGAACCACAGTAAAATGTACACATTGTAACTTGTGAAACCTCCCAGTACAACTGAAAACATACAATTCATGGGAACTCTCGCTCTTGCCTGTGGCGAGACCAGAGGTTTGCAACAACATCATGAATTACAGTACTTTCACAAAGTTCGCGTTTTTAAGCTTAATTTGAAATTTGTACGTTTTTTTGGATACCATCAATGAATTTATTTTGTTACTGGGATTTAATAATCAGTCTGAGAAATTGGGACTGCAATTCCCCACAAGGCAAGAAATATACTACATCAATTGTAACTTGATTTATTTCTCACTTTTGTCTTGTGGATTTGCAGACTTCAGTGTGTTAGTAATTTATTTCTGCGACTTTTACAGCATAAATATATATCTGTAGCTGAAATTCAGATAAGAAAAGAAGAAGAGTTTCAGAAGACTCCACTTTCTGGGGTAAGTGGAGTGATTTTGTTTTGTGGAAGTGTCTCTGGAACCTTTTCTGATAAAGGAAAGCATGAACCACTTGGTTTAAAAGTATTGGTTTTTTATACCGTGCCCAACAGTACATCCCTTTCTTTCTATGTATAGAAGCAGCATGGCCTTTGTTTGTGGAGGGTATAGATGTGTCTTAAGCATGTTCATACATTTCTTTCTCTATATGCAAATGCAAAATGGATGAGTATTGGAGGCCATGGAGCTCCACACGCATGTTCTTGCAACTGAATGTCACTGCCACTGACCATCTACGCATGTTTGTGTTGACAAGGGGGAAGAGGAGGTTGACATGAGTCCAACGGAGCTCCTATATCAAGGCATTCTCCCAAGCCTTCCGCAGTACATGGTACGTCTGGTAGCTCTCGTTACTGGCGCTCCTGGAGAGTGCACAAGGCTGACTGTTCTCACCCATTATTCATGTTTTAGAATTTTAGAATTAATCTACAGTGTGGCCATTTTATATATGTATTTTATTCAAAGTTGTTCAGCTTCAAAGTTGTTCCCTAAAGATATTAACTTGTAATATTTTGTGGTTTCAGATGTGGAAAAACATGTTTTCTTTTACTTATCAATGCAAAACCAAAAAAGTGAGAAACCTATAGAATAGAGGAGACGACTGAAGTTCAGATGTCCCACACCAGCAGTCTCAACACAGTATAAATGATCAGTTGACATAGGTTAGATTAATACAGTAAAATGGAAGATTAGTTTGGTAGTGTGGAAAGCATTAGATTATATTTCCAGAAACGTCATGATGTCAGGGTAATAGCAGAGTGGATAAAGAAGGTTATAGGGGGGAAATCTGGTTGAGCACAGAATGGTGCAAAATTTATCATGCATGTTTCTCTGTGATTAAAACCTCTGTCCTGTATAATCCTCAGATGGGAGAATTCACTCTCCCTCCTACTTTTGTCCATAGATTGCTTTGTTAAAGATCCTTCTTGCTGCTGCCCCTACTTCAAAGGCCAAGACTGATTCCATCAACATTCTGGCAGATGTCTTACCCGAGGAGATGCCGTGAGTGTTGTAAAACCTGGCTGTGAATTTTCTGCTTGTGTAATTAAATGTTCTCCATTGACAAAAAAAAGTTTTTTGTTTTGCAAACTTCTAGCAAATGCACAAGCAGGACTCTAGTTTGAGTTGAACATAAAAGAAAATCAAAGTCTTACAATCTGTTGTCACTTTTCCTTTAGTCTTTTTTTCTGTGCAGTGTTCCTTGGCTTTGAGGAACACGGTAGTCAACGTGTATTACTTTTTTTTATATTAATGACTTCATATAATTGACTGCTGCTCATGATCAATTCCACATGGAAAGAAGTAGGAATGATGCAAAGGAAAGTCTGATTCCAGGTTAAAGGACCATTTCTTTGGCAGTAATCTGTTTTAGGGATCTGAAGGAATTCTCAATCTTGCTCTACAACCTGTATATTATTGATTGCTCGGTTGACATCACTCAGGAGGTCTGTAGAATCCCAAAATGACATTGCATTTGTTCCTGCTGTGATTCTTTTCAGCACAACGGTGCTGCAGAGTATGAAGTTGGGGGTGGATGTAAACCGGCACAAAGAGATCATTGTAAAAGCCATCTCTGCCATCCTGCTGCTGCTTCTCAAGCACTTCAAACTCAACCACGTGTACCAGGTATGGCCGACTCAATAGCAACACCAAGAAGTAGGTTGAAAACTCTTAATGTAACACAAAACAATCAGTTGTAGCTCTAAATCTTTGTTCTTTTGCTTCCCTTTGTTAGTTTGAGTACATGGCTCAGCACCTTGTCTTTGCAAACTGCATCCCTCTGATCCTAAAATTCTTCAACCAGAACATCATGTCCTACATCACGGCAAAGAACAGGTAAGCTGCCTTCCAGAGCTTTTAGTGTAGTCCACGTTTCAGAGGAACTGTAGTCTCTCTGTCATTACAGCCATTTGTAAGTCTTATAGACTCTAGCACATCAATACAGGACATGCTGAATTTGAACTCAACCATTTAAGAATGTGTTCTGATTCATTTGCCTGAAAAAAGCCTGCATTGATTTCTTCCAAACAGAGGGTACCAATACATGTATGTAATATGTAAGTATTAACAGTTCATGTTGTTGGCTTTAAGCATGTTGACCATTTAAAAAAAGTCTATGTCCATGGTACACGGTAGCATAAAGTGTCCTAGCTATGAGAAAGCAATGTCATTTTTTCACATGTTTTATGCTTGTTTTATCTCAGTCATTTAAGATTGTATTGAACAACGTTTTTTTCCTTCCTCAGTATTTCTGTGTTAGATTTTCCTCACTGTGTGGTACATGACCTCCCTGAACTCACTGCGGAAAGCTTGGTAAGAAATCTTACCTGGAAAAGGGACAAAATTTCATTGCATCCCTACATTCTTAGTTGAACAGGGCCCATTTTTTTCCTCATAGCTCCATTTCAACACATCAGTGTTAAACAAGAAACACCTTGCATTTGGACAGGGAGCTTGTAAAATCGAGCGGGCCCATTCAAACAACAACACTGTGAAAACATTGCAGTTTGGATAAATTCATTTCTATTGCATTCTCATCAGCAGTAGCAATACACAACATGGGGTGCTATGTTAATTCAGTGCCCATGATGACTGCATGCATACAAAATGCATTTGTGTGTATGTGTATAAAATCTCATTTATCCACATTTTTTTATACATTTTCTTGATAGACTTTGCAAGACCCTGGGCATGTACATGTTTAACTGTGATGTAAATGTTCTCCAATTTCTGTTTTGATTAGCATTATAAATTCTCTTCAGTGCACGCAAGGTAAACTGCAGTGAAGTTCTGTAAATGCCAGTTAATCTGGTTCTATTAACACTGAACTCGGAGAAAAATCTATACATTTAACATTGCTAAGTGCAGTTTGCAGTAGCTCCAGGCATGCTCTCACTTGGACTCCTCTGACGCAGAAATAGATTGGTTTAATATTGACCACAGCTCTGGGTCTCAACTGAGAAAATGAGAAAGCTCAACATTCTGTCATACTGTTTTCATATATTTTTGATTATGTTAAAACACAAGGAACGTGTATGTACCAATAACAATTCCATTACTAGAAACAGCTGTATACATTATGCACGGGAAGCATAATGTTATGTACTATTTTTCCATTTACAATTCCTTAAATGCACTGATTGGTGCGGTTTAATTAAACCAAAAAAAACATCTGTTCATTGAGTGGCTGACAGATTCTTGTTCTGCATCTGACAGGAAGCAGGTGACAATAACCAGTTCTGCTGGAGGAATCTCTTCTCCTGCATCAACCTGCTACGCATCCTGAACAAGCTGACCAAGTGGAAGCACTCACGGACTATGGTGAGGTCCATACTTATGCCCTTACCTGTGGGGGGAACAGGAAACGTTCCAACACAGACATTTCTGCCAGTGTAAATTGTTGGTCTGTCCCACTATATGTATAGCTTTTTGTTTGGGTGGCAGAGGTTACAGAAGTGGAATGAAAAGTTCAGGGTTTCAAACACCCAGTAGTGGGGTCTCCCCTGGGTCACAGGACCAGAAGTTTGTAACTCGGATTCTGGAAGCAACATTGCACAATAGATGGCATGGGATGGGCGATATTTGGCCAGGGCCCATTCACTTCAGAAGTGGTTCCTGTGATTGGCTGGGAGCTTAGAAGCAAGAAGCATAGCTATGTTCCGTGGGGTATGACCTCTTCTCTAGGGTCAAAACATGAAAGCCTTTGGCAGATGGTCAAGTTGGAGAATGTGACTGCTGGTCCTCCTTCTTTCCTGTGCCCTATCGAGCTGTAAAGCCAGATTTAAATAAAGTGGTTGGTACGTGTTTATTCTGAATTAAAAATTTTGGGGACGTTTGTGAAGAATGGATCTTTCAGATGTCCCCTGGAAGGGGCTGCACTTGAGCAACAGAGGGGAAGGTTTCGAGCTTTTACTTTATTGCTTTGTGTACTCTCTCACGTCCCATCCCAGATGCTTGTGGTGTTTAAGTCAGCCCCCATCCTGAAGAGGGCACTGAAGGTAAAGCAGGCCATGATGCAGCTGTACGTGCTGAAGCTCCTCAAGGTGCAAACCAAGTATCTGGGACGCCAGTGGAGGAAAAGCAACATGAAGACCATGTCTGCCATCTACCAGAAAGTGCGCCATCGGCTCAATGACGACTGGGCATATGGCAACGGTGAGTCCTCTTGCAGCACTTAACCATATTCAGAAACTCTCCACTCTCGTTTTTTCTTGCATCTATTCTGTATGGCTGTGTATTTAAGTAAGGGTTGCTGAAAAATACTGTAATCCTTATCGAAGACATAGATTGGTAATACCACTTCTCGAAGGGTATATTGTTGTACAATATGGAGATTTCTCTCCAACAAGAAATGACTATTCCTTGAACAAATGGCACAGACCAAAAGTAATTAAGACCTAATGTAGAATTAAGGCAAGAGCTCGTAATGCTAACTCCATCATGAATGGTGTATTAAAAACAACACTTTATTATGTCACTCATTTTCATCTCCTTAACGGTACAAAGGCAATAAATGAAGCCAAATTAATACAGCATTTTACTTTTAACGTTATATCTCAATTACCATTTTAAAATCTTTCCTTCAACAATTTGCATTGCACTCATCCTTCCTCCACCTTGAAGTAGAGGAGAATGAGTCCTTGGGCTAAAAGGAAAAACTCTATTACTAGCCCTGTGATCCCATCATAACCATAGGTTTATTTGTATGAAACAAGGTTAGGTGGAAGGTAAAAGCTGCATTAGTGTGTCTTTAATTTCATGGAAACCAAACCTGTGTTTTCGGCAGCAGACCTGGATGCCCGGCCCTGGGATTTCCAGGCGGAGGAATGTGCGCTGCGAGCCAACATTGAGCGCTTCAACAGTCGCCGCTACGACAAGGGCCAGGGTAATCCCGACTTCCTGCCCGTGGACAACTGCCTGCAGAGCGTCCTGGGACAGCGGGTGGAGCTGCCAGAGGACTTCCAGATGAACTACGACCTCTGGCTGGAACGCGAGGTCTTCTCCAAACCGATCTCCTGGGAAGAGCTCCTGCAGTGAGACGCTGCCTCCCTCCGAATCACCCCACTCATTCCTCTCCCTCCAGCAGAGGGCTGTTGAACACTACAGTATGGAGCGGACACCTTACTCTCTTCCTTCTTTGAATCTCTCTGGGATTCAGAAGTACAAAAGGGAGGACATAAGTGTATATAGTCTTACCTCCTGTTGACCAGGTGTTAATGCCTGTAACGTGCTTCTTACCTGAGTTTTCTAATTCTTTCTCCCATTACGCTAACAATGGTCTGCTGTACGCAGCGGCCACTGAACACTGCTTATTTATTGTGCAAACAGTGATTGTGAAATTGCAATCTGTACTTAACCATAATACCAAAGGGGCATATGAATTTGGAAGCCTTGCTGTTATAAAGAACGCTACTAGAATTTTAGGGAAGTGTTTCTAATATGGAGGAGAGACCTCACACCTTTAAATGAGACCAGAATGAATTGGCTTCATTGGTACAAGTTAAAAAAAATCCATTCACTGACTAAATTAGCTTTTGCTTCTTAATGTGGAATTGGTGTCATTCATCAGCCTTTGGAAATGGATAAAAAGAAGCTTTAGCTTGTGGTTGGCTTTAATTTAGGTTTAGCTAGAAATGACTAAGAGTGCTGATGGAAGATCAAGTAAAACAGTACTTGGCTTAGAGGCCCTGGCAGCAGGCTGCACAGGGAGTTTCTTTCCAAAAACTGAACATGGACAAAACCCTTAAACTTGTTCTTCTTCAACCAATTCTTGTGAAAGAAAAGAGAAGAGTAGATAAGGTTGTGAACAAAAGGGTTATGAGTAGCATCTTAAAAAAAACAACTGAAATTCTGGAGTTTAGAATGTTAACCTATTTTATTTAACATCTAAAGAACACACTTTTTTTGTCCCCTTTGACAGTTTTCTGATGGATCTTTTCAAAAAGTGACTTCTACATTCAGTAGCTCATGAATACTTTTAACTCCAGAAGTCTTGCACCATCTGGAGTGAATGATCATTGTATTGTGGTGTGGTGGGTTAGCATGCTGCTAGTCAAAACTGATGTTTACACGACAGGTGGCTCTATGTTGCTTATCAGAGACAAAGAAATGGGGGCTTTAGTATTTTTAAATTTCTGTAAGTCATGTTGTAGTTTTGAATGTGGGGGAAGGGACCATTGGTTGACTGTTCATGTAAATGGCTGTTCTCCATTTTTAAGTCACATAAATCTGAAAGTTTTAAACTATCAAGAAGCAAATTAATCATGGCATTCAACTTTTTATATACTGTATTAAATAAACTATCTTGCTGTAAAAAGGTGTAATGTTTAATATTAAATTTTGAATGCTGCAAACTCAGGATATGGGTTTAATCTGCATAGGTTATTACATAATGCTTTTTAGGAGACAGCACACATTTCTAAAGTCTCAGATAATGCATTTCTTCCCGGGAAACTGAAATTTCATAGACCACATGACAGCTCTACCTGGGGGAGGTGTAAGGTCATTCGTGTACAGCAGGGGTGTTCAGTCCTAGTCGCAGAAAGCCAGTGTGGCTGAACTTCGATTAGGTCTGTTCAAGAAGCAGTGCTGAAGAACGGAGAGAAGCTGGTAAAATAGGCCAAAGTCGAAACAAAATAGCTTAAGATGTTTATGCAATTAATAAGTATTCCGTGTGTTTTTTTAAATTCATCATTAACAACCTACATCATAAAGGGACGTTTATCCAATACTACCGTCACAGGATCCGTCTGTTCCGCTTGTTTTTCCTTTCATGTACGATAGAGTGCGACAAAAGTGAAGAATGCCATGAAATTCAGAAAAACCACGTCGACGATTTTTAGAAATTAATTGTGGTTAGAAACTGATAATGCGTGAAAATGTAAAGCCATTTCAGAATAGAACAGAGAGTCTCTTAAATCCAATAACGTACAATAAAAACGATTTCTGGCACGGTTCTGTTATTTTGATTTTAGACGTTAACCTTACCAACAGGCTATGAAGAAGACTGAGATGAATCATTTCAGAAGTCTAATATTTAGCCCTTTGTTCGACATCTTAGTATGGTATTGCGTAATAGAGAAAAAAACATCAAAGCCAAAGTTTTTGATCCTTAATGCATTGTTCAAATTTTGAGCGTGCTTTGGGCAGAAGAGAAGTATCTGGACATATCCAAAGCTACATTGAACCGGATTCTATAACCCCGCACTAACGTGGTAGACGGCTTGGTTCAGCTCTTGATTCCAATAACGGTGCTCCTAATTAAGCAAGGTGGATTTATCCTTTAAAATATGCTTCTTTTTTTACAAAAAAAATCACATTTTGCTTACGGCTTCAAATGATATACGCATTACTTTTAGAATATCTCTATCAAATATAAACCAACTCCAAGATAAAGAGAATTTCAAACGTTTGACACGAATGTATTTTAGCGTACTGGTGGCACTTAAACAGCAACCTTTGTTAAATCTGCTGTTTACGAATAGACAGTCATAATTGATCGATGAATACACTGGCTACCAGTCGATAAATCTGACATTTTAAGAAGGTAGATGTTGGATGAGATTGCTGTGTGGAGTAAATTGTTGACACTACGAAGGTCTGCAAGGATACCCGAATTTTACTCCGAGAGTTTTTGAAGAATTAAAGTAAGAAAGGCAGAAATTTACTAAATGCGATCGTACAATTGTAAAGATCTATATTGAAATATCTAGTCTGGTAAACAGTTTATTGTTTATGTAGTTCATCGTAAATTTAGTTGTTGAACCGTCAACATTCGCTTAAAGAATTGCATCAACAAAAAAATATAAACAAACTTATTAAAATGAATAGCGTTCACTGATTTAATCACATTTTAAAATTTCCATTTAACGTACTCAATCACATTATTGGGGGAGAGAATTATGGAATCCTGAATAAAACTAGTTTCTTTGCTTTCCAGTGTAACTAGACTGGAAGAACGTTTCACCTCCCTTAGACCACTTTAAATGACGTCCACACGGCACACAGACGTGAAATCCAAACAAAAAGTTGTCTAGGAACAAGAGGAGGTTAATTATACGCTGGAAAGTATGGACAAAATACAACGTTTAAACTGTTTAGCCATTTTCAGATTTATGATATACCGGATTGCTCCACAGCCAAATCGCTGTATTTGTTTTCTACTTTTCACGGTGGCATTATTCTCGGCTTGTTCCATCGTAGGAACACATGCAGAGAAAAAATACGTCAGCAGCTTACCACGATATTCCTCGGAAATGGGTTAACGAGAAAGACGTGCAAGGATTCTCATACCCTCATAAAACCTTTTTTTTAATGTAGCAATAACACCTGTATACTGTCAACTCACCTGCCTGAAGGCGGGGCCACCAGGAGATGATGTTGACCAGGTGATGTCGCCCATTCTGTCCCGGGATTGGTCATGAAGCATTGCTTCATCCGGGTACAGCGTTCTGGAACAGCTACACTTCCGCCGGTAAGACCCTCTCATTATTTTAATACATAATGCATAATAATTGCACGACACAGTTCTTCAAACCGTTATATTTAATCATGTCTTTTAAATATATTTTGTCCCTAGCCAGTCATGGAATCAGCAGGAAATTTACCGACTGCATAATTAGCGTTTTTAAACAAACATCTTACCCATTTTGCCATAATAGACATATCTAAATAATAAATGGTCTGAATAAAATATGATGATCATGGATCCCACTATATCATTTTGTGTGCTATATTTTTTACACACCTAGATGTTTCTTTTTTTTTTCCAATGAGTCTCTTGTTATACTGTTCTACACTGTCTTTGCTACTTTGGACTAATTGCTGGATTGTGTATATGTTGTTTACTTGTCTTCGTGACATTTTCATGTACAGAATGTTTTCTCCGACATTTGATTTCCGTTGCTTTTCTATAGGCAATTGTATTAAGTACGCTGTTACACCGATTTTAATTCTTGAAGTCGATTTGACTATTTTATAGAACACAGTTGTTCTCAGGTGAACTTTTTGCCGTTAGCCGAATCAATCCGTTTCATGGTATTCCTTAAAATCGGAGGCATTAATTGCATTAATTAGTGTTGCCCAACAAAAAAGCTTGGTCTGTTTTAAATTTGTGGTATCTTACTGTATAATGATGGTGTTCAGCCTTCAAGGCGCATAAACAATGCAGACAATTTAGCTATGATTTTTTTGAGAATGCAGGCACGTGCTATGTCTGTACTTGTTAATGTTAATAATATTATTAGATAAGCAGACGCCCCATTATTCGGGGTATTTAGAAAGTTTGATATTAAGTCTACACACAAAGTACGTAAGTGCTGTCCCTTCTCCCTCTGTTAAAGAAGCTTGAAGCCTCATGCGTAAACGAGTCATTTAAGTTATTTTACCAAAGTCTAATATGCAATATGTGACAACGTAAAAGCGAAATAAAATGATTTCTTACTACTTAAAAAATGTTGAGCAGTTTCAGCTGTTCACTGAAGTGAAAATCACGGACACAAGCTCATCTATTTTTCAGAAGTTTGCTGGTCGCAGTACTAAATTTAATAAGGGCAGATTGAAATTGTGTCAATTATCCCTACCACAGAACTGCAATTAAAAACCAGCAACACTCCTGGATGAAACGTGGACTGCACTGTTCACATGAACTAAAATGGTTTCTTAAAAAATCCCGTTTCAAAGCGAATGTTTTCAGCAGTAATTGTTTTGTGTATTTAAGGATCAGTTAACCACTAAGTACTAAACAGGATATACGGGCCAAATGGCTTATTCTCGTTTGTAACTATGTTCTTATTTAATGTTCCTCGGCACGCCTTCTATTCAAGGCGTTGTAAGAGATTGTTTCGGTCACTCATTTTTTAATGACATTTTACAGTAGGAATACTTTTTCCACATTTGCCTGTGAAAGTCGCTTGGCTTTATATTATTACACACTCTGCGAATCGCTTTTATAAACGTGATGCTCGGTAACTAGTGTTGCACGAGTTTCAACCCGAGGGTCTGCGCTGGTTTACGAGCGCCGTGTGCTCGCTTTGTGGAAGCGTCTGCCTTAGATTTCCAATTAAACTTGGGGCCCCGTTTGGTTTATGTTGGAGTAAATTCGGGGTACGTTTTTAAGAGCTAATCGGCACCACGGATTGGGCAAATATTTAGGATGCATAGACAAAATCCATATTCCCAAGTGACAGAATCGCCGGCATTCTGAAGAAAGATTCGATCACCTCAAATATTCTTCCGTAATGGAACTGGTCTACGAGATTATTCTACCCCACAGCTTTAAATAATGATGGAATTTTGACTGCCCATGTTAGATTAATTTTGATGTTTGTCTCAATAAGTACATGCATACTTAGATATAAAGTATATTGGCAATACATATATAGCGCTTTGAGTGGATGTCCAAAAAAAACACTATATAAGCGTAAGGAATTAATAATAATAATAATAATAATAATAATAATAATAATAATAATAATATTAAAGTGATTGAGCCTGTTTGCCAGTCTTTGTGTATTTACACGCAAACTTGTAAACTCCTTGTCAGTCCTCGGCTTGAAAGAGCAGTCTGTTACCGGACCGGATCATTACCAGTGCTGAATCGGGCTTGATCTCTCGAGCTGCTGATGGCGAAGGGCAGCGGGAATCTGAAACGGTATAGCAGCGCTTGAACTTGAGGGGCGAGGCGACGCCTATAGCTCTGATCCTTACCGACATGAACGGTAATGGTAAAGCATCCCTAACACTCATGATGGGCTTTTAAATGGGGGGGACCGACCATCCTAAAAATCAGCGATAACTACCCGCTTTTGGGAGGTCACGATTAACACCACGGCGAGAGTTAAGAACCGCATATTGTGGAGTGGTAATCAAGTTTAATTACTATCCTGTTTAATTTAAATTAAATGTATTACTATTGCTCCCACGCTGACTCATAATAAACCAAATGTAGAGAAACAAACATCAATACGTCTTAATTTCACACTTAAAGTCATTAAAGATCTATTTTAAGATCTACGCTGGTGATAATACTGTCCGTTAACAGTCACACCATACCGCTGTTTACCTGCAATTGTGCTGTTTATTCCTCTTCGATAGAGCACACTGACATATCCTTCAATTAAATAATTATGCTCTGTGTAGTTCTGTACTCTATTGAACAAAAAAGTCAGCTTAACGCACGTACCTGAAATAGTACAAGAGGCAGAGGCGGATACCTTAACAGCGTAGTACAGTTCTCACCTGGAGACCTCGCTTCCGCACCCATCAGACTGACCGTCCATGTCTTGTGCGCAGAGCGCCCCGTGATGTTCTGAGCGGTAGGACCCAGGCTATTCAGCTCCTAATGAGATTTCCACGTCCCTGTGATAGGTAGTGAAGTCGGCGGAATAACACGGAAGCTGCTGCGCCACAGTTACCACATTTGGCTCGGTGAGAGAGAAATGGAGAGGGGCCTCCGGTCCGAAGACTCATGCCGCCTTTGGTCTCGGGTAGTTTTCGCTGATGACAGGCCATGATTTATAAGCAGCACCCCGGATTTCCTCCGGCAGCAGGCCGGGCTGATTTACTGCGTTAATGGGCACGAGTAGAACACAGGCCCCAACTCTTCGCTCCTAAATAGCAATAAAAATCAATTGCCGTGATAGACTGACTGGTGTTAGGGTTTCTTGTACAAAGGGCAAGTAAACGGCAGGGAGCTTTCGAGATAGAGATGAGAACGTGATAGAGGCGCTTTTGGTTGACTTGGTAGACTTTGGTAGAAATAGAGGCTATGTAAAGTGACGTTCTCCCGCTGTTTCAGCAACGCGTGCAACATAGGCGTGAACACCGAAATAAAAACAAAATCAAGCTTCTATTGTGCACCGAATGGGGGGTATTTTCGGTCCTTTTTATTTAGAACAGAATTCATTATTTGTTACATTAAAATATTGACGTTTGCGTTAAGACCTGATAAAATGTAAGCGGTTTTGTATTTTTATTACGAGTGGAGTGCGAGAGGTACAGAAGGTGCTCGATACTTAAAAGTACAGAGGTTCAGTTGCAGGTGTCAACATATTCCGCCGATTTGCTGTACTTACTGGACACCGCAGAGAGCCGCATGATCTCACTCATAGCCCTTCCGATCTACAGAAAGGGAAAAACATTGATTTAAGTATCAAAGATTAATAGCGATGCCTTTTTTATATCAGTTTACAGACCCGTTTTTCCACAAAAGAAAAGAGCAACAAGAACATCTTCAATTACAGAGGTCTCTGTGGGCTGAGTCAGTCCATTCCGTGTGCTTCAAACAGCTTTTCAAATGCATCTCAAGCCTTTTAAAGAGCACAGAATAAGACAGATGAACCCAGAGGGAGTTATCCGTGCGGCCGGATAAATGTTAGCACGGGAGAAGTTATAGGAGATTAAGAAAAAAACAGAAAGTGGAAACAGGCGAAAAGGCCTCTTCGCCACGAAAAGCCGATGTTTTAAGACGATTGATTGAAAATCCCCACACACCGCTGTTACCCCCGCGTGGAAATAACCGCACACAAAATGAATGGACCGACCCCCCCCCCTTACTCTCTCCTTTCTTCTGAAACACGTCTTTCTGAAGGTTTTATCTCGTCCACTTAATCTGGGATTTAATCAGGGGCCTGTTTAGCTGGAGCGAGTGCTGCCGTCTCCAAGGGCCTTCCTGGAATTCAAGGTTGGGGGTGTGGAAAGTGTTTCTGACGGGCCAGCTTCGCTTCTATTGAAACCACATGTCGGTTCACACAAAAACACGGCACAGAGAGGGAGACTGACAGTTAATGCTTTCCAGCGTAGCTGTCGTGCCGCACGAAAAAAAAAAGTAAGTGCATTCTAGCCCCGGAGCGCTCTACCCGCCTGGAAATGTGCGAGTGAAAGGTTGGTGTTGAAAGACCGGTCCTACGGTTCTGGTACCCCTTTTTTAAAGACACATCTTCTACATTACTACCGTTATGCCAATTACCTTCAAGGAACAACTATCCCCAGAATGGTCACCCCGTCATCAGTTCCAGATGCAGCTGTCCCGATGAAACCAGTTGTAGATTGCAGATTTAGCTCTGCTACTGCTGGTTATAAAGCTATGGTCAAACATTTAGCATCACCTTAAACCTGTCTGCAGTCTCCACAATGATGCTTACCTTATACTTACCCCTGTAACACTGCCCACACTGCAGTGTGTATGTAAGGCCTTACTAAGCAGGGAATTAGGGGCCACCCTTCAGAATCCATTCTGAAAACAGTTCAGAATGGGGAAAAAACAACGCCAACTTGAGTTTCAAAGACAAAATAACTGTCGTACACGTTTTGAAGGGCCCTGAGTTGTAGGCGGAAAGTTTCTCGAGTTTCTTAAACTTCTCCTTCCCACAATTTTCTATGGTCCAAGGCCCTGTGCAGAAGACCCATTTCATGCTAGAACCAATGAATTCTGCTTCTTATTTTCCACCCCAGAACATCTGATCTGTACATTTTGTCTCAATTGAACTTGTTGCACAACCATCTTGTAAGTCTGGTGTGTTTTGCTCAGATCTGTGTCTTTGTGCATGTTGTGTTCTGCTCCACTCCTGTGCTGTATTGTGCTTGCAGTACAGCAATCAGTCCTGCGGTCTGTGGCATTTCTGTAAACTAAACTCAACAGCATACCTGATCTGTTGTGCAATTCAGTGGCAGATGAAGTGCGTCTCCTACAATATATAAGGTGATTTGGGATCCGTTGGGAGGAAAAGCACTGCATAAATTTAATAATAATTATAATTCCTTACACTTATGTAGCACTTTTCTGGACACTACACTCAAAGCACTTCACAGGTAATGGGGACTCCCCTTCACCACTACCAATGTGCAGCCCCACCTGGATGATGCGACGGCAGCCATAGTGCGCCAGAACGCTCACCACACATCAGATATCAGTGGGGAGGAGAGCAGAGTAATGTAGCCAAATCATAGAGGGGGATTATTAGGAGACCATGATTGGTAAAGACCAATGGGAAATTTGGCCAGGACGCCGGGGTTACACACATTTAAGGAATTATTACTCAAAGGAGTTAGCACCGTGGCACACAAGTTAGCCTTGCTGCACCCTGGGATGCTATGCTATCTGTGTGGAGTTTGTATGTTCTCCCTGTGTTACCTCCAGGTGCGTTTCCGTGCGTTTCCACGGTCCTCCAAAGATATACTTGTAGATGATTTGGATTCGGGGAAAATTCACCCTAGTATGTGTGTATGTGTCTGTGTGTCTGCCCTGTGCTGTCCCATCCAGCGCGTGTCCCACCTTGCGCTCGCTAGATCATTCTAGACAGAATTCCAGAGCGTGCCCTGGTTTTCAGTCCTCCGGCAGGCCAGGATGGCTTCGGGGTGGTGCTGGGAAAGAGAAAGCACATGAGGGAGCCACAGGGGAAGAAATGGACCTGAACAAATGTCTAAAATTAAACCCCAAAGCGATTCACTTCATCTGTAGTGCTGTCACTCTCTGTTCCCGTTTAATGTTTTCGAAAACATCTTTCCCACATTTCATCTCCTGTCAGTAAGGGCATCGCGCCACACCACACCACCTCTCTCCACCCCCTGCTGCCAAAGCCCCACTCTCCGACTGGGCATGGCTGATACTTCCACCTTCAGTCGACTGGGAGGTAGGGGGTAGTGGTCAATCTCTGAGAAGCAGCAGAAATGCGCCGGTCTTCCCCTACTCCCCCCTCTCCGGAAATCTACAGCGCTACAGTCGAACTGGAAGCCAGGCACGGAGGAGCCCACAAGTTCTGTTAAACACCAAACACTTATTCCACGGCCAGGGCTCATAAATTACCCAGGGGCCACGTGCGAACAGTGCAAGCACATCTCCGCTCAGACGGGGGCTGAAGAGGGATAGCGAGGGGGGTCGGCGCTGCCATCAATATTCATTGAGCCGCTGTTCGCGGTTGCAAGTTAGTTTTTCATTAGCAGAGCTGCCACTCCGCTGTGATGCATGAAGTGCTGGCTGACGTTTGTTTGAGCCCTGGCCAGTGGCGAGTCCTCCCTCCATCAGCTCTGCACAGCTGTCTTGCACAGAGTGCAGGGCTCTGTACTGCCCCTGGAACCCGAGTTTAAGGCTGTGTGCTGGAGCGCAGGGGTTCGAGTGACTTCTCCAGCTAGGCCCCCTGGCTCTTAAGACTCCCTGAGTGCGCAGTAGCTGTGTCAAAAACAGGGCAGAGGATTTATCTTTTGTTTCATCTTCTCCTTTCTTCTTCATGTTCTTCCTTTCTCCCTCTTCTCATTTATTATCCTCCCTCTGTTACTGTAACACCCCTGGCTTGGAGTCCTCTTATGCTTTAAACATTCATGTTATGTTTTTCATGTTGTGCATTGTGACCAACAGTGTGTTTAGTTTACTTGGCTGTTATATCTACATTGTACTTTTACCTGTACAGGGAATACTTGCCATTGGTTAAAATACATTCATCCCCAGTGAGAGTAATGAACCGATAGATGCAAACAAGAAAACACTGTGTCCTGGAAATCATGACTGACAGAACCGAGCCACAGCATGACTCAGACACAGCCTACCCTCTAGGCTTCTTCAGCTTTGTGGCCCTTTCTATTATAAAAAAGATCCAGGCAGCAAATAAACAACGTAAACCCTTCAGGATTAACGCAAATCCCAGCAGGATTTGGAACCATTCTTCTAGGTCTACAGTGGAATGGAAAAAAATATATATATTCCAACCCTGTATTAGGGCAAAAGATTCCTTTTTTCTGGAAAGGTTGGTAATTCTGTGGTCAGACTTTTGCAATAGATTGGAACGGCCTAGCGAGGGATTTGTCTGGGATTAAAACAGTACACCGTGGGCCTTCTTGAGTCATAAAGTGAAATAACACACTGTACCATTACTACATTGGAAAGTATTAAAGTACATTATCGTGAGTTTAGTTTAATGAGCTGTGTTTGGTACTGCAATGTGAACTGGCAGGCACTGGTACACTGGGAATATCCTGAGCATTATGGCAGTGAAGTGACTGGGGCCTCTGAGCTATAGGTGGGTGTGTCTTCTCTTCTGGGCAGCGAACTGACTGTCGTCCAGCGAAAGTCACACCTGAAATAAAATTCTAACATCATGCAGTTTTTAAGCTTGCAGCCTTATTGAATTGTTAGCTTCAAAATTTCCTGCAGTGAGTGCTGAGTCACCAAACATGTCAATATATGTCGATATGGTATCAGCCAATGAAGAGAACAAATTAAGCCAAATACTAATATGAGATAAAATCACATCTGCATGTGGGTTTCAGGGTGCAAGGTGCTGAGACAGGGCTGAGTGATGTGCACCTGTCGGGCTGGGGTTTAATGCAAATTTCATGCTTAATTTTTTAATGCTTTTTCACTGTTTGATCTCTGTGTCTCTTCACCAACGTTGTAAATGTGAGCATGCCCGTAACTGACTTCTCTGGTCAGCTGAAGGGTTCGATTGAGCTCTTAAAACAGTGGACTCTGTGGACATCAACCCATTTCTTACCATCTCAGTCACCGTTTGGCATTCCTGTCGGGTCAGGTTCAACCCAGTGAGAAAGAAAAGAGTCAGAGGTCAAACCTGCGGTGCATAGTTTTATGGTTGTTTCTTCAGTATGGCATTCGCTCAGCTGGAGAAAATGGGTGGAGTGCCAAATTCTAATTCACTCTGAATGCGTCTTCTCATGGCTAAAATATAACGCTTGGTAGAACAAACAATGACTGGAATTGTCCAGTACTTTAGCCCTTCAAACAAAACTATATATGGGAAGAAAATGTTATAGTAATGATAAAAGATTTTCCAAAAAACATAAAACATCCATGAAGAGATAGTAACTTGAAAAATGTATTCAAATATTCCAAAATCAAATTCTTGCTACATTTCCTCTATGTATTTTAAGTCATTGTAGATAACGGTGTCTGCAGAAAAATGTTGTTATTATGATGCTGGTGTGTATATTTTTTTAAAAATGAATCTACAGTAAACCAATATGTTTTAGGAAAGAATGTTTCTTTTTCCTTGTTTCCTCTTTTTCTTGTTCCATATTAATATCTGCATTTTATTGTTTTGTGGTGGAATTTAAAACAGCAATGTTCATTGTTCATTTGATGAACAGTTAAAGCTCAGCTGACCTGTTAATGAGTTGGAGGAAAACTGATAAACTGGCTCTAGGTGTTCAGTGGATCTCTGGGCACTGTGGGGTCATCAGAGGAACTGATGTCGGGAAGGCTGGGTTCAAAGGTCAACAGGAAGTGGAAGGTAGCACAAGAGACTCCAGCTGTTTTATTGCTTATGGTGATCAGCGCAATCACACTTTGACTGAACAGAGGGAGTGTCCCACACAGCAGCTCCATACCTGCCTTGAAACAGGAATACCTTGGTGTGTCCGTAACTGCACTACAGAGTGTGTTCCTTATTAAAAGTTTTTTCCCTGTGTACGAACTGAGGGGGTGATTATGTGGAGAGAGAGAGAAAAATAGGAAATAAAACTATGCAAGGCAGTAGGAGCCTGTAAAGAATGAATCATACTCAGTATTTTTGTGTAGTGGGGGTTGTTATTTTTCCCCAAACATCCTGTTTACATATTCTAGTCCTCCTGAAGAACCAGGGAGACTGTGGAGAGGAGCGGACCAAATAGCAATCTAAACTGACAGCAGCCATGTCCCGAGCGAGTGGTGATGTCCAGGAGAGCCAGAGTGGACTGGAGGGCAGAGGGCGGGTGGCAAATGCAGCTCTCCTTACCACCCACAAGACGTGGGGAGCGGCTGAGAAAATTCGGACTGAATTCAGTTGGATGACGCAGTGTCAACACAAAACCTATGCAGGCAGTGCTGTTTATTGAATAAGGTGTCACCCTTTCTCAGGTATGAAATCTTCCATAGGCTTGTTCATATGGCCATTCTCTCCGACTCCTGTTTGTTGTATCAAAGACAAGACTGGGTTGTAATTTACCCAGCTGCTGCACCTCAATGAGACCATGCTACACTCAGAGCTTGAATGGAGGTTCCTGGTGAAAAATACTGTATCTTAAACACGTTGACCTCCCCTATTCCTCCTGGAATATTTTTTCTTCCTCTAAACCATTCTCAGATTTGGTGATTCCATTTAAGAGAAACCGTCTGATTGCAGGTGGTAAAAAAAAGTGTTTCCCCAAATAAGTCCAAACAGTCCTCAAGAGTTGTTGTCCACAAGGTTTTTTGAGATCTCTCTCAATTTTGAGCTTAAGGAGAAAGAAATGATTTGACTTATCCAGTTAAGCAAATGCGTTTTGTTAGGTATGTCATGTCATTGGGAATTAAAATCCCCCTTCACACGTTTTGGGAGGATTGGGAACATGAACTATATATGGGTTTAAGATACACTTGTCTTTACCAAGCAATAACCATTCTGTGCCACGTTGCTCTGTTCTGCACTGACACTGACCATTAATTGCTGCCTCCAACTCCGACTAATCCAAAAACACACATGGCACATAGACACACACACATCGCCCCTCCTAGTTGCTCAGGTCCAACCAAACAGAGACCTGCTTGTCACTATTTCAACCGGAAATGGGTCAGTAATACTGCTATCACGAGACACTCACATCCACGATCAGGACTTTACCGGTCAGACAGCATACGGAATGGGGATATGTCTGTGTCAGAATGTACACGTTTGTTGTCTATTTGTGATTGACTACAGTATGTGCCCTCCTCCTCTATTCACATGCATCTTCTGCGGCAATTAATCATGTGACGACTTCATGGGACTCAGGAAGCAGGTGAAAATGTATTTATTTATGTGTGCTAGACTCCATTGTCACATGCTCATTAAGGACTCGACTGTAAAGAGAACCAGAGACTGTCTGGCCCTCCAGGACTGGAGTTGTTTTCTCATAACTGTAAGCTAAGAATCATGTAAATCCCTGATATTCACTCCTCCCAGGTGTTGTACTGTATTAAAGTACAATACTATTTTAATGCTTTCATGCATGTTTAATAGAAGTTTAGTAAAACAATATAATTATAGATTCATTATAATGCATTCATAGTACTATGTAATGAATCTACAGCATCATATTGATCTTTTATGCAGAATCTGCACCTCTTTCTGTTTACAAATAGTTTAAAGGAAAAGTGTTAGGTTAAAAGGTTTTTTTGGGGTAACTAAATGAGTTAGTGATAAAAGCATTAGATTATATGTGAAAAAATGTAAATTTCTTTTTTTATTCAAAACAGGACTTAACAGCTGTACTAGATTTTGTTTATTAAAACACATTTTGTTTGGTACAAAACCTAAAACACAACAAATTAATTTCCACCCACGAGGCACTCTGCTGTGGGCACGGGGCATGTCGCTGTGGGCCAAAGAGTAAAGGCACAACCAGGTGAGTCTATAATAAAAAGATCACGTGGGCATTCTGATTTTCTAATGGAAATGAGCTGCTGTGGCTTTAATTTGTCATTGTTAATGATCGTTTTTTAATCATTACTTTTTGAGTTAGTGGACAGGCTCCAGGTATCTCAGGGTTAAAATGGGTATAAAGACTTTCATGGAAAACCAAATTCTCATGACTTATGAAAGTGCCTTTGGTTCTTATGAGGTTTGGCAATAACTCGTCTCTTCTGACGAGAGTTTATCAAGTCACTATAACCCAATAAAAGGAAAAAAAAGGCTATAATTAAATCGAGAAGTCCTTGGCAGTGCTAGGTCTTTTTTAAACATGTTCCCTTGTGCCTTCAGGGCTGTGAGTAGGAGGAACTTTACCACACAGCCGGGTTTTTCCTTTACTGTTGCATAGACGTCTGTGAAAGTCTCACCATTAAAAAGGGGGCTGTGAAAGTGTTGTATGTGTCCAGAGCTTCACCAAGCTAAAACTGAGTGCAACATTTCTTCCCATAAGCAGTCATAAAGCAGCCATCTCACAGGGCACTTGCATTTCTCAGCCCTGGCATTTCTGAGCGTTCAGGCCGAAATGAAATGAATGCAGCAGCTCATGAAAGCATGGCCTGTTTTCAGGGAGGAGTAGGTTGGTCTCGGGTGGAAAGGCAAGAAAAAGATTAAATAATGCAATGTATTATGAGCCAGACCGAACAGGCTTCTTAATGGTCACAGCTGGAAAGACTTAAAGGTTCACCTGCGATCTTCGCGGTGCTGTTGAATTAATTCAAGTTAGGCAGTGTTCGCGGTTCATAGTGAGTGGAGAGAGTTCAGTCAACGGAGACAGGGTGTTGTTGACATAAGCTCGTCCAGTCTTACAAAACGGAATGGAGCTCCAAGGGTCTGCGCTGTGCTCAAGCACCGTGGAAAGATGGGAAAGGGAAGCATGTGGAATCTTTTACTGGGCAATGAAGAGCAGGCTTCCCTCGGGGTTAGCATGAGAGGGGCTTTCTGTGCTCAGATGTGGCTCTGTGACTCAGCAGCGATCTGCTGCACAGGCACGCAGACTTCAGAACTACATCCAGTGCTCCCATCCACAGCTCTGGCACAGGACGAAGAAAATAGATGCCCTGGCTGGGAAAGTACACCTGTTCATTCTGGACCAGGGAACAGTGCCAAAACACCAGGTTTGGGAGAGGAGGGGTGAAACCGTAAGCTTTGCTAGCCTTTACCGTCTATGCATACGCTGCACAACCAGGACAAGCAACCTTAGTTATGACAGAAATGTATATAAAGGGACTGGGCTAGCAAAGCCCACAAGTGCTCAATGAGGCTGAGGGTGCCTATGCATAACTCTGAAATACAGCACAAGAATTAAAAAACTAATAAGACAAATAATTCCCTGCGGCCGAGGGAAATCACAATGAATAAGCGGAGATGACCATGTGACCAGGCCACTTTGAGACAGGATGGGATTTTCAAACTGCCCTTTGATGAAAATGTGTACACTCAAAATTTACATTCCGACAAGGACATGATGCTGATTGTGCTAATTAATGGATTTTAATGTAAGAGAAGCTTTAAAATCCCAGATCACCAGGAAATTGTTTAACTTCATTATTGCTAACATAGTTTATCAATAATTAAGACATTTTATGAACTTTTAGCAGCAGATTGAATTGGCCTAGATTTCCCCCCTTGAATGAGTTGTCGTCTAATTTAGCACTAGAAGGTACAATATAACAATCAATATCAGTTTGTATCCGCTCTGCGATGGAAAAGTTTAAAACATTTATTGTTCGTCACCATTACACGTTTTACATACAACAAAAAATATGATTAACATTCAAAATTCATATTTAAATAGTTTTTTTTCTTTGTTTTGCCCACCTACAAAGCAACACCCAATTAAAAAAAACAACAACAATTAAAATTACTAACATGTCACACAAAAAAGGGGTCTGTGCAAGCTGTCTGCAGAGAAATGAGGTCCAGCACTCCAACACCATCCTTCACTCTAGTTTGACGGTAGACACAACAGAATGGCTTGTTTCCAATCAGAGGGTGAAATTCTTTTCCATCATTCCCAAAGGGGGGATTTCAGTACTGCGAAGAGCAATGGGCTGCACGCCATCGCGGATACACAGGCAAAGGCTTGTGGGAGACTGGTCGCTGTAGTACCTGACGAGAGAGTCGAGGATGGGGATGTGGGGGGTGGCCGCGGATGTCCCAAGCCCTGATCTGGAGATCCAGCTCGGCAATGCCGCGTCTCCTGCCCCCAGCCGTTCAGATGGAACTGTTAAAGGTGAATGCACTGTCCTGCCCCAGCGCAGCTCCCCAGTCTGTGCACCTCTCAGCGGGCGCGGTCCTGTAGTCACGTGGGCCAGGAGAGGAGGCTGCCTGGCTCCTTGGCCTTCATACGCAAGGCCACCAGGCCAGAGGGCTTGTACTCGGACTCGGGCATGGGCACGGGGTCGAAGGAGTGGCTGCCGAGGCTCGCGGGGAAGCTGTGGAGGGAGTAGAGGCTGTTGATGCCCGGGTGGTGATTGGGAGACCCAGAGATTCCCATGAAGCCCGGGATGTTGCCGTGGGAATGGGAGTACGGGGTCATGCAGGACGAGGGCACGCTGTCGGGGGACAGGACGCAGCCTCCGGCCGAGCTGCCAGAGCTGTTTCCAGGCCACAGGTTGTTCTGGATCTGGAAGATACATGATAGGGACAAGGTTAATAGCTGGGGGCGCCAGAGACTGTCCCTTAAGCAACGGGCTTGTTAGTGAACTATTAAATAACTAAACTAGCCTTCAATATTTATAGTTTCCTTCATTCAGGGGCTCAACATCTTGGTAAAGTCCCTTCTTAAGATGATAATCGGTTCAATTGTTGAGCTTGCTCGAACTGAAATTGGGATTAAAAGAACTCTAGAAAGCCTTGTTCTTCTCCAGGACCTGTCAACTTGACTGTCGGACAACAGTCTTCTGGAGTGACCCAATACTCGCGCGCGTCTCTCTGCCCCTGGTCACCCAGCCCGAGATTCAGAGCTCGGCTGCCAGGGGGGCGGGGGTACCTGGGGGTAGGCCTCGGAGCGCGGGAGGATGGAGATGTCGTAGGTGGCAGCGAAGTGGTTCCGCACCTCCTGGATCTTGCCGTAGCGCTCCCGCTTCCTCCACTTGGCCCTCCGGTTCTGGAACCAGACCTGCGAGGTCGGAGCAGGAAGCAGAACCGACATGAAAACCCAGCGCTCAGGCTGTCACTACCGGCGGTGCACGGCCACGAACACGATACGACATAAACCTGAGCGCGATAGCTCCTGGACGCCGGGATCGCGACACTTTTTAAGGTAAAAGCAGGGGATGATGTAGCGGAGTGCAGTAAAACAAAGGCAGGGTTCACAGCGAGAGCTACGGTGAAGCATGCTGTTTACTTTGAGATTCTCTCTCTGCACAGAGCTGCGCAGCTTCAAACGCAGCTAACCAGGAGTGACCCCTGCCTGCAAAGTGCACTTCCTCGTGCAGCAGCCACTCAACTGAGTTAATGATGGTTAACTGAAGGTAGCCTTTTTTATTATATTCTGAAGTCAGACACGAGGTTGGCATTTCCCACAAGTCTTGTTATGTGTGCATAGTGTCGACATGCCTGGGTTTTATGATTGTAGTCCATCACTGGCAGAGATTTTACATGACTGAGTCGAACTCTAAAACAGCTGCATGTGTGGATTGGTAGCACTATGCAAGCTCTCAGGTCTCATGTTTTCCAAACCGGGACTGCTCTAAATGTAATGTCCAGAGGCTGCCGGTGGCAGATCTTCCTCCGACGGCTGGAAGGGTGGGTACGACATTAGGGACTGCAGCTGGAGAGGAGGGGTTGCAGGGGACAGTACCTGGACCCTGGCCTCGGTCAACTCCGTGCGCAGTGCCAGCTGCTCGCGGGCATAGACGTCGGGGTAGTGTGTCTTCTGGAACACCTTCTCTAGCTCCTCCAGCTGGAAGGTGCTGAATGTGGTGCGGTTGCGACGCTTCTTGTTCTTGCCCGACAGGTCGATGGAGTCGGCGATGGAGTCTCCAGGAAGCTCGGCGGGCGGCTCCTTCATCTTGGCACAGTCGTCCAGCGCAGGGCGGCATTCCGAGGGCAGCATCTGGTAGCCCAGGGGCTTGGGGTGGGGCTTCTCCCCGGCTGCGAGGAAAACGGGGGGGCAAGGTCAGAGGGAGACGCGCTGGGGCGTTAGGTTTCCGTGGAAACCCCAGACTGTTTATCCATGGGGCGGGAAAGTGAACAACTATTATTTTACCATCACATAGCAACACGAGCGCCACAGCAAGAGGAAAGACACACACAAAATGTAGGTAACAGTAGAAATAGAAGCCTTCAATAAAAATAGGCAGGCTTGATGCAGGGGTTGAGTAAATATGAAACAATGCCAAGCTCTAAATGGAGCTGGCTCAAACACAGGAGTACCTTGGACTCATTTAGAGGGTGACACGCAAGGCTGGTATTCTGTCAATGGGCCTGGAATGGCTGTGGGAAAACGGGCATGATTCCAGTACATTCGGGGGTGCTCATTTTAATACGACAGGGTCCTGTAAGTTTAACAGTAAACAGGCTACGGATCTGCATGCCTTGCTTTACCCAGGAGATGCATGCCAGTTAGTGGAGGAAGTAAGGTTAGGACAAATGAACTTTCCCATGTGCTGTCTGGGCAGTAAATTGCTTTTTCGCTTGAATGGAAAGTGAGAAGCTGATTTACTCACAAGACAGCAAAATAAAGATTCAAACTCATGATGCTCATTTGTGCTATTTTTGGACTGCGACAGCTTGTCTGTACCTCAGCATATTCTTCACTCTGGAGACAGCTGCAGAAGCAGTATGTTTCATCTCTCATATCATATCAAATGCAAGTGAGGTTCGTATATACCATAGTCACCCATGTTTTGTTATTCAGCTGCGTTAAATATATCACTGCTATTAATATAAGTCAAATAATGTTAAATGACTTCCTTAGCTGACTGGACTGAAGATAGCAAGGTTTATAAAGTTTCAATCTGAAGAGTCAGTAAAAAACAGAAGAAAATAAAATTAAGCAACAATGATGACAATTTGTATTGACAAATGTCAACATTCTTTTTTGAGTCTATATATACAACTGTTAATCTCAACTGGCAGAATTTTTTCTTCATCATTCTTCATGTTTGCTATGGTAAAGTCACATTGCAAGTGCAACGTGTTACAGGGCTTATGAGGTCCTCAAAGGACTTCACAACCGCAAAAATTCGACCTGAAGAAACTGGTCTTGAGCCGTGACTTTAAAACAGATACTGGATTTGTAGGGAGGGAATTTCACTATAATGGAACTGGACAATTGCGTGATCTCTTGACCTGGAGTTATAGGTGAGAATAAGACACAGGCAGAGATAGAGGCTGTTAACAACTCCCAGGGAAGCAACACACAGAGTTTTTTAAATACTTTCTATTTTATACATCTTAACAGCTACAGTAGGTGTGGCATCCCTGCTGTGTTTTTTAATGCAGAATTCAGCTTGATTTTTTCCATACTAAAATGCCAGATGTATTTTTTTTCAGCTTTTACTTTCCCTTACATTAGAATGCAAACTTTCCCCTCCAATTCCTTAACCAGAACACTATCAACCCGTGACGTCAGTGTTCATATAAAGCTCTTGGCGAGAACAGGAATTACAGACGGTGTCTCTCTTTAGAGGAAAATGACTTATAAGACAGATAAATCTCACACCGTTTTATGAGGCATATATTTTTTTATTCACAAATTGTAAAATTAAAGAATCAAATACATGCTGAGTAAATGTAAATAAATGTAATTTACTGAATAAATGTAAATATACATATAAATATTGTCACTGTATGTGTTTATTTTAGAGAAACTAATATTTTTGGGGATATTAAATGCTTTTGCTGTCATTTTGATTGATTGGTCATTTCCGATTAACTGTTACACTTGAGTGACTTTGTTGCATAGGCACTAATTCCCTTCTTTAGTGAGAGTGTGGATTGGCCACAGGTTATACATCGAGTTACCCTGCTGAAAACCAAGAAAGGAAAATAGAGAAAGAAACTGATGGTACCTCTGGTTATGAGGAGAACAACGCCTTCATGCTATCAGGATGTTAACACAATGCCTCAGGAGGACTCACCAGCAATGAGGCTCAGCTCTCTTCAGTGGTTTATTTGTCTGTTCATGCCTCTGAGGGTGCCAGAGACAAACGGGACGATAATTGTTGTCCTGAATAAACAAATCTATGGTGAAGGCTTGGGCACAAGTGCCTAGCTGCTTGCAGTGATTCTATAGACTCACCCTGACATGATAATATTCTAACAAGATAGCTCACATTCTCATGCTGCGCATGTTACAGCAGCTTTTGAGAGAGAGATGACAATGTGATAGTTATAAGGTGGGTTTCTGTACTTGCCAGATGTATGTCTTATTTAGAGCTCAAGGACAACTAAACAGCTACATGCTTTTCCAGGCTCTACTTGACAAACGGATCAGAATCCTACAACACAATATGTTCAACCTGGCACAAAACAGGAGCCTCAGAATTAAAGCTTGAATTGCATCCAATGATGGCCTATGGTTTGAAGCTACTGGCCTATGATTTCACTTAAGATCCCCTGCCAATCTTCCCATGTTCATCTGCATAATGGATTCCCCTGCATCAGGGCTCAGCATGCAAGAGACTTAGTAGAGACTTCTCTTGCAGCAGAGGACCTGCACTGTCTAGGGAGTGGCTCACCATGACTCTGAGCCTGTAAGCAACCGGGATCGGATCCTGATACAGCTACATCTGCACCTGTCATATTAGTCAGGCCTTTTCAATAAGATGTCAGAGCACCTGCAGCAAAAAAACATTTAGCCTTTTTTCTGATAATTATACAAGGCTGGCACAGAGCTCAGGGAAAAAAAGGGATTCTGAGAGGGCTGTTTTGACACTGAATTTCTCTCCGACTAATATGCTTTCCAGTCAGATGGTTATAGAAGCCAGTGATTGAGAAAGGGACTCAAAGTACAACGCAGAAGATGCACGGTAGAATGGCTACGACTGCACATTACCGGGAATAAAGAGGTCTGCCTGCAAGTTGATT
Source organism: Lepisosteus oculatus (assembly GCF_040954835.1). Classification (NCBI taxonomy): domain Eukaryota; kingdom Metazoa; phylum Chordata; class Actinopteri; order Semionotiformes; family Lepisosteidae; genus Lepisosteus; species Lepisosteus oculatus. The sequence continues at coordinate 37,212,171 of NC_090700.1, forward strand.
GTTCCCCTACATCATTGCAAGAACAGATGTCAATTAGAAGCATATACTGTATGAAGGATCACAAATTTTAAAAAGAGAAAGCAGGCCATATAAACAACACTGGAAAAATATGTAGTCGATATTTTCAAATTGAAGAACACCACCACTATGTTTCTATAAATATTTGTTAGTTTTATCACCGAAATTGTGTTGACCTTGTTTTAAATTAACTGTACAAAGCTCTGAAAACACCTCCTGGAGTCCAGTCTTTTCACCAGCATGTCAAGAGAGGATCAGATGTTTTAAGCTTTTATCCTCCAGGTTTATCTACTTTCTGTATAACGTGCTCTGTTTTTTCTGGCAAGTCAGTACATCAAGAATATCAGAATTGATTTCTCTCACGTGCATAATAAAGAACTATTGGTATATACAGTATACATAACTTAATCAAAGGTTTAACGACAATATTTGTCATTTTAAAAACATTGCCAAGAAAAAAAGAATATTTTCCCACAAGCCATGGAAAATCAGAACTAGCTAAACTGTTGAACAGGACCTTATCCCCTTTTATTGATATTGACGTGTTCTTGACAGAAACCCTAACTCCAACAAATAAAGCCGGGGGTACCCCATTCTTTTCAGTTGTTTAAAGTTGTGAGAGAGAAATTGCCTTGAAAGTTACCCCACGTGCAGAAATCACAAGCCATGTTGATAGAGAGCAAAGACACAGTCTTAATTAACAGTCTGACTTTCACCAAATGGACCATCCACAATGCCCAGGGTGTCGGTCACACACAATGCAACCAACACCCTGAGCCACCATCCTTCCACACTGTGCAGCCTCTGTAATCAGTCCGAAGTATTCCCTTCCTGGGGTTTCTTACAAAACAGAAATGTTTCCAATACGAAACTGGAAAATGTAAGAACTTCCACTTGGATTTCATTGTGCAATATATAAACTCAAAACATTCTTTGGTTGTGGGAAATGAAAATCAATCCAACTCGCATCTTGCAAAAGTGGAAATTCACAATACTATAATGAGTTATTTAAATCTCTCAATTCTAAGAAAATAAAATCGAGTCTTCCGTTTCAAAACTACATTTTAGAAACAAGTGTGAAAACTCCCGAAACGCACCAGGTTAACCTGAAGTGGGTTTAATCAACCCAACATACACAACACACACTCATTGCTGGTCACTGTCACTGCTGTGTAAGTGTAAACTGTATTTTCTTTTCAAAGCTAAGCTTGGCATTGTGAAGGAATCGGTGCAGGAAAGTGACTCAGTTGGGCTGAAAAGGCTGTTCTCGTTACATCATTTTATAAGCTGAGGTTTATAATCCAAGGGTTTGTGAACGGGGCGGCCGAGTGAAAACTGTGTGAGCTCACATTCTGCGCTTTTCAAGTGCATTTCATTCCACTTCCTAGTCCGACAACTGGTGCCCCCTGCCCCTGTCCCAACCACCTGTCTTTCCGTTCAAATTTAAACACCTTAGAAAGAAGGAGGCTGGTAAAAACCAAACCGCGAATCTTGTTTTGAGAGAACCCTGATTGTGAAGCTAAAAAAGTAACTCTTCGTGGAACTGTGTGGTGAAATTTGTCCTTCTTCACATGGAGCTCTGCCGACCCTGCACTCCCCATGCGGAGAAGAATTGAAAGAGGCAAGACAGCTTCATTCATAACACAGATGAGCGACTTATCTTAAATCTCTTCTAGAGGATTGTGTGTGACACCAGTAGTGCTGTCGAGGGACCTTTGGCGAGTTCCAGCACACCGTGGCTGTGGACGGGCCACGGAAAACGCACAGAATTAAAGAAAATACGTGAAGCCCGGCTCGCCCAGCCCAGTTCAAAGACAGTTTTCCAAGAGCAGACAAAACAGGAAGGCTGGTATTCCACGTGAGTCCGAGAGACGAGGGACCGGAGGAAGGAGAGCGATCTCTGACATGGAGATGGTTGAGGGCCTTGGTATTGTACAGAGACACCAGGGCTGGAGCGGGGGAGTCCGCCGACTGATTTATCAAATCAGATGACATCTTTGAAGAGAGAGTGGTGCTGATAACGACATTTTTTTAACAGACCACTATTTAAAGTCCCTGTGAAACACAGCTGTGCTCTTCAAGAAAAGAGGACTATGTACTCTAGTACTAAAGTAATAGGTACACTTTCCCAATGGTGACATTCTTCTCCTGTAATTTCAAAGTTGTTTTCAGAAAAGAGACCGAAACAATGTTTACTATTTCTTGACAAGCTTGGTAGGGACATATCAGAATGATAAGAGTAGAAAGCCACATATTATCTTGTTCATTTTTACGTATTTGAAGTCTGTTGTTTAAAATTATAAAGGGTACATCATTGTCATATTAAGACATTGTCCTGATGTTGTGTAATTGCCTGTTGGAAACCATAGCTTAAGTAGGCCTTACTGTTTTATTGCCAGAAAATGAACCAGATACATATGTCTTTGTTAACTCCCAGAAGTGTGTTGATTTTGGCAGCAATATGAATTGCAGTGTATATTATACTGATGATTAATATTATTAGTCTACATAACAGTGTCTTTAAATTGTTGGAATAAATTAAACTTGGATCATTTATGTCATTCAGTGCTCTCTTTAGTTACGAAAACGATTGCTGACTTTAAAAAAAACGTCACAGCAGAGTTAGAATCAGTGTCGCTAGAACAGAACAGTTCTTACAGTTTCTCGAAATGCTGATCTCTCCTCTTCGGTTATGCTGGAAAGACTGCCGACTGGCTATTTACCTTCTGAACTATTAGCATTTCGGCTTTTCATAAGACCTGACTCAAAATTCTAAAAACTCGAACATATTTCAAGCAGTCAGTGCCTTAGAGCGGTGACCTCCGTCCCTTGTCGGGATTTTTTATAATACCAGAGAGGCGAGGTCAAGGGTTTAAGCTTTAATTTATACCATAAGGCATTATCAAGCTGAACTGTACGCTTTAATCGTCTCGGTTTACCATTACACGATGAACCGTACCGGAAACTAGAAACACATAGAGAAGGTCAGATTTAAAAGAATAAGGATGTATATGCGGATTTTCGTTCGCCATTTTCGAATTTCAAGGCTTAAATAGTTTATAGCGGCGTGTATTTTTTTCTTTCTGTATCTTGAAATTATGTTTTTATTTTAAATGTCAGAGAGCAGGACGTTTATTTTTATCGAAAACCAACCGAAGATAGTCATTAGTTTTTTCAAAAGGTCGCCTGACAGTGGGTTTCGTCTCTTGGCCTCCACTATCACGGTTTGCTTTCTTTAGGCTTAACAACAACGCAGAAGACAAAACGCTATTAAAACATTCCTATATAATAAGAATGCAATTATAAAAGCTCTCGGTACTCTTGAGAACTGAGAATCAGTTTCTGCTTTTCAGTTATCAACTCCAGACATTAATGCGAAGATAACGAATGGGCCTACTACCGCACAGATGTCTGTAATGTGGAGCGATTTAAAAAGTGTCATAAAAACTTAAGGTAACTTTTTAAGTGCCATTTAAAAGAATATGAGTTGAGCCTAAGTTTTTCGACATAAAACTTTGTACCAGGGAGTGGTGCTTAGTCTTAGTTTTGGACAAGTACAGTATTCTATTGAATATGCACTACCTTAAACAAACTGGAAAATTTAGCATGTAAAATATATTCCTAATTTGTACCAAAGTTCGGGTAGCCTGTTCTATCAGAACAGATTTATCTCGGACTCGTATAGCATAGAAGACTTTTTGTGGAGTCGGACGTTAGTAGAGAAGCGTGTTTAGACTACTGAGGCGGCAGACTGCAGCGAAGCTGTGGAGAAACCGCCCGTTAATTGTGAGGCAAGAACTGAAGTCGGTCTCATAAACAGACCTTTGCCCCCATCTTACTTCACTTCAAAACTTATTGTAATTATAGTGTCAGGGCGCTGATAAACCGAGCTGACACTTTTATCGCTACCCCTCAGTTCCCGCAGACATTACTAGGCCGTTTGATCCCTTGTCAAACGGACATGAAATATTTTTCTCGGATCCTTGTAGCCTCTACAACTTTATTTTCTTCTTCAGCCGTATGTTTTTAATTTCTGTGTTTTTCAGAAAAATAAATTAGCGCCTCGCCTTCAATTCGTTTTCGACCCCAAGCTCGAACAATTCCCTAAAAAGTACTGGACACAACCAGTAGATGCAGGGTCCACATAACCTCTTCTGATATAATTTAAGATCTACCTTCTGCAGAAATACTTTTTACACAGGAACGCGTTAAATTAACAAAATCCCAATCAGGGAAACTATTTTATTAATTCGCGAGTTTTCAGTAGCACCTTTAAATTCTAAAAAGGTAAGCCCGTTGCCCTCCGTTCAGATAGGTTGCCTTCTATAGCTGGGCAGCCTAATCTGTCATCAGGATGAGGCACAGCTGGTGCAATCAGTGCTTAATGCTTTGCTATTAAAACAACGGAGTGTTTACCAGGACAAACGCCTTTAATTACCCTGCCTCTCTCACTCCCGAGGGTGTTCTGTGCCTTAGCCTCTCGCTGGACATTATGTGTACATTTAAAGTATTTTAAATGTGAAATTGTTTTATGGATAGACTAGGAGTATTTGCAAAAATAACCGAGGGCGATCAAACTAAATAGTTACACTGAGAGAAAAAAAAATGAAGCGATCACAGAATCATAATTCATCAATTTCCCTACGGGATTAATAAAGTATGGTATATCTATCTAATTTTAATGTTCTGTTTGTATTGCGTTATACGTGTACATGATTTAACTTTTTTTCATTTTTCTACCTTGGTGACGCCCTGCAGATTGTGTGTCGAACTAAAATAATGTTTCAAACCATAAAATATTAAACCATATGTGCAAACACAATTTCAGTAGCAAACATCCTCTCCACACGTGTCATCGAAACAATCACAACATGATTATTTGTCAGCACTTAGGCCTTTTCGAATCACAAAGCAAGCAAGCTCGCACAGAATCCCGACTTGTTCCGCAATCCCAAAAACATGCCTAATTAATGCGAGTTCTCGCCCTGCTCCAGCTGTCTGTTGAAGAAGTTCTCCGTGCATCACAGTTTAATTATGTGTAAGCTTTCGGATAACCGTATATGAACCACAAATATAACGTCTGATATAAATGATTCTGCGCTGTAAGATAAAGCGAAAAGTAATCTGTAACAAGAAAAACACAGTACAGAAATGAACGATATTTACTGGACACTGTTGACTTACGATTTATTTCAAAATTTGTCCTGAACCTAATGACCAAACACGTATATGACTGGCGCATTCAAGCAAAGAAAGACTATTAGTGCATTCAAAACCTATAAAAAATATTTTTGGAATCGGCGCACGTTAAAATAACATCACATCTTGTGTATGTTTTTACATTTTATTTGTCATCCGTTCACTGGAAGAGTTTTCAAGATTTCTCAATAATTGACAGTCTGTGAATTATTAGTTTTAACACTTAAACGCATTAAATGCATGTACAGCACGTGTATCTGGTTTTATTTTAGATACTTTGTAGATCTTTAATTGTATATATGTTATGCAAATTACGTATATGTTGTATATTGTATATACACGTTACACTTTTGGACCCTGCACATTTTTATAGACTAATTGTCTATAAAATGCTTTCGTGATTATTATGTTTGAATAGTTATTTGATAAAAAGTCTGTTCAAGTATTTTTATTTCACAACCTTATTTAGGTAAGCGTGTGTAATAAATACACATCTACTCTTTATAGGTCACAACTACATCTGCAATGGTCAGTGTGAGAAGAAATGTATGTGCAAAATATGTATCTGGCAAGCAAGGCAATACAGACTTTTATTTTATTGTTGAAATTTAGTTCTGTTTTTTTAACAAGCAAAGTATTTAAAAAACAATGAGTTTTGTAGACTTTAGCCTATTACAGTAATGCCATTTTCATGGATTAGACTTTTTAAATTTTTAATAGTGTAAACAGAATTTTTAAACACCTAACATTTAACTAGAAGAAACTCTAATGGCATCATACTGCCGTTTCTCCTAAACTCTCCCTCTTTTCACCAATGAAATACACGCGGAAAATATCACAAAAATGTAAAAGGATTGGAGTAGGAATGTAGTAAGAATCATATTCACCCGTAATTACGCACGCAGATCAATGATAAAACTGCTCTGCCTCTAAACTCTTTAATATTTCTCTTTTTGAACCAAACACTAAAGAGTCAGCTGACGCCCGATGCTCGCAAATGTGCATGTTTTCATTAAAAATAAAATAAAAACATTGTTTTCAAAATAATCAGAAATTGACGTAATAATAAAAGGCATCATAGCCTAGTTCTAGTTTCTTTGCCTCAAATTTTTAAAAAGAAAACTGGTAATCTAAAACACAAACTGTCCAACAGAGACTGTTTTAAAAGACGTCAAAAACAAAGTACAGGTTACAAAAATCAAACCATCCCACTATATTATATAAACTAATACCTTTGTCCGTTAATAAGTTTGGACGATTTCATTCAAGTAAGAAATAAGTGACTGAGTAATCATGTCAGGCTTTGATTGCTATAAAAATAACAATTAAGTAAAAAACAAGCTACAAACAAGTGAACTATAAATCATAACCACATTTTAAAAAATGTTTTCGATTCCAGGAAAAAAAATTTGTATCGGCATTTATACTTCATACTTTTATTGCTGCTAATTATCATTATTATTATTACACAATGAATAAGAATTATTATTCCTGAATGAATGGTTCACTTTCACACACACTCATGCACGTTAATGTTTCAAAATACGTTTTTTCTTAACACGGACTGTCTTCGTCTTACCTTCCTGGTTGTTCTCGTAAAAAACTGCCTTCCCGCTTATCGATAAACCCTTTTGGCCCGGACTGATATTTTCCAAGTATTTGCTCTGGAGTTTCACCGGGGAAACTCGGGGATTCGGCGTGGCGCCGCCGTGCGCAAATTCGCCTGGGCTCTCGCAGAATCTCCCCACCCTGGAGGAACTGTAAAACTCGCCCCTGAGGCTGAGCCGGTGTTGGTGAGGGTGGTGCGGGTGGCTCGGCAGGTCGTCCCCGGGATGGAAGGATCCAGAGCTGGACTCCAGACCCGGAGAATTGTCTGGAGTGGTCCTGTTAGGGGGAGAGCAGAAAGACAAACAATTTTCCGCCTCCATCGCTACAGTCCAGCTCGCGGCTTTTGAACTTTCTGGGGTCTTATTTGGAGTGAAAACTTTTTTGAGATTTTTTTTTACTTCTCCATTTCCAGTGGGTGGGATTTAAAAAACATAAGAAACAAAGACCCCGCGAAAGCAGGAGGGGACTTTGCGCAGTCTGACTTAATCCAGTAAGAATTCAATCACGTGTGGTTTCTCTCAGTCCAATTAACTATTTAAATCCATTCCCGGTTTAGTTACTAAAACAAACAGACTGAAAGAAAACCAAGAGCGGGGGAGAGGAAAATTTGATGCAGGCCAAAAACACGACCCCCAGGTACACCGACAAGGCGGCGCACGTGATTGGCGGAAAGCGAAAATAATACAGAAACAGTGTCCGCAGGAATCAACGAGAAGGTGACGTTCAGCATCCTTGACATCAGATCTTACCCATTCAAGGCAGCCGGACAAGAACAGCAAAAGAAAAGTCTGTCTGGTTAACCAGCGAAACCAGGTTTTTGCAAGCGAGATGGTCTTCCCACATCATAGAGCTGTCCTGCTTTACGGAGGCAGGGGTTAACTGCACAAACTTCATGTGAGATGATATCGTTTAACAGGAGAAATGATTTATCCAATCTATAACGCCGCTCAACAAACCAACAACAGCCATTTCTAAGCACACAAACGCCCATCAAATACACGAATAATAAATAGAGGTCGACATATTTCATCGCATATCAGCATATTTAAATCTCAGGATGGAAGATCGCAACGCGATTTCATTTGAAAGTTAATTTGGCTCCAATGCCATAGGTTTCCTTTTTTCCTATTCCCTGTTTCTCAGCCATTAAATCATATCCGATTCTTTGAATTAGCGAGAGCAGCTGTATATTAAAGTAAAGCATGTAAACTGTAAAGACTATAAATCGTTCGAAAATGATACATAGAGCCATGAGTGTTGTATAAATCTAAATATTTAAGGTACTGATTTAATATAGCCTGTATTTCTAATTAACGAAGTGACATTTAGGTCTCATTTAGTTTGATCAACATTTTAGTTTTCAGTCGTAAAATTAGTAGTGGGCTGGACATTCATCTCTTCGAATTGTCAAGATCTGCTAATTCAGAGTTATATATAACATGTGGAAAATTACCTAAATTAATAACGTTGTTTATACTGAAAATAACAAATAATAACGTCATAATATATTAATGTTTGAAAACATGTCCCTTAATGTTTTCAAACAAATATTCCCGTTACAACAAAAATTACGTTGTTATTTTACGTTATTTCTGTAGTGTATTCCACTGTCCTTCTGTAGGTTTCCTATGGTAAACTACTATAGTAGGACTATCCTAATCGCAACCGGTGGTCATAGAGCTCTGAATAGGATGGATTTTAAGCTATTGTTTAAAGGACACATAAAAGCTTGAATCGTAAAATTTCTAAAGTTTTGATACTTTGCACATTTTTTCTTGCATCTTTAATGATCGACTTGGAAGATCAACTTTCACAGTGAGGCGTCGGTAAAAAATGTAAAGATTGATGCGTATACAATCAACTCTTACGCAAATAACTACAAATTCTAAAAAAAACAAGTTACACGCCTAATATTGCTTTTACAGTCGTGTCGAACCACATGGTTAAAAGCACAACCAATGAGTCTGTTTTCCATAGTATATCCACTGTTAACGCAATAAACACGCAACAAATGTTCGTCAAGCACTAGTATCTCGGTTAATACCCAACAGCCTACACAGACAAATGCTATGGTGTTAGATAAAAATAGATGTATTGGTTAATGATATAACCACTAATTTGAGTAGCCCGCATGATAAAGAAAGCAAGAAAAGAAAACAGTCATTCAACTGGCGCTTCGGTCTAAAGACGCGTCAGAACGAATCTTCAATAAACTTGTACAAGAAAAAAATTTCTGTGTTCAAAATAAATTACCGGTGAGTTAGGATGAATGAAATAGGTAATTAATAAACGGTAATTAACAACCAATAACCTGAAGTGCTCACGGGTTTCTGATTTAGCTGTCAACCTGAATTACATTTCTGAAGAGTAACAGTTTCCATTTGGATTAAGTAAAACCACAAAACTGTGAATTAGGATCATTCTAGATTATGTTCTCATGAACCAGAGTGCATTAACATCAAATCCTGGGAAAATTTAAAACGTCGAATTACTGCGATCAAAAAGAGCCAAGCCGAAGCGGCCCTAAAGCACCTATTTTTTAAAATAAACGAGGAGATACAGTAACCGCCAAAAAAAACAACAACAATACAAATACCAATATCGTCTATTGCTTTGATATGATCGGTTTTTATGTGGTTTACAATTACAGGACCAAACAATGGAGAAAGGATCGTTGAGTTTTGATATAAATGACTCATAATTACTTAAATATTACGACACTTATGATAATTTATAATACAGCATAAAACGAAGAAATTGGCCAGGAGTTTTTATGCGTAACGGTACCCAGTAATGTTACGTTTAGGAGTAAAAGCAGAAAAACGTGTACAATTGCTTCTACACCAACACCCTTCAACTGAAATCCAGTCATACATTAATTCTCATATAGTCAATTTAAGATACAGGTCTTTGGCCTGTTTGCTTTAAAAACATTCACCCATCCAAGGCGCACTAAATATTATCCAGCGAATAAAGTACTTTAAGATAACAGGTTTCTGTGGGTTAATACAGTTCTTCAGTATTCTATAGAATATCTTGCTTCCTAAACATTTCTAAACAATTTTACTAATACAAATAATGTGTTCAAAATTAGAACTTCTTCATGACAGGTTAACTTCAAGTTTTGGTTAGTAGATTTTGCCAAAACACTGTGAAATATTTCTCATCCAAGCGCTGACTGTACAAAGCGTAGATTAAGTGCATAATATAATAAGCGGAAACTTATTTCCGAAAGATAACGTCCGTAAACACGTTATTCTGCATTGAATGAATCGTGCGGACACTGGCTGCTTTAGTTAACTGTGAAAACTTCGAGTGGTTACAGTGTTGTGCGCCCGTGTCGCTAGAACTTTCAAACTGACCCTGTCGTATTGAAACGACAATGTCTGAAACTGAGGGGCACGTGGAGTACTTATCGCACCCGATCTGGAAATTGAATCCTTTTATATCTGTATGCGGACAATTACTGCAGAAACGCCAGAGGGTCCGATCGCTTTCTCTATCCCATTTCAAAACATCAATTTATTTTCTTTGCTCTTTCACTGAACTATTCCGCCGTCCATACAAGAAATACAACAACAAAAAAAAAATCAGCTACATAAAATAGAGGCAGCCTTTACGGATGAAGAACGATTGCATTAGATTAAAGTTTCATAAAGCCTATCCTTAGCTTTTGACTTTATTACTCACAGAACATTACAAGGTCAGCGCACGTGCTTTTATACACCCCTTCTCGTTTTAAATCACACAAGCATCTAACATGAGCTCATAATGCAGAATTAAGGTTGTTCACATTAAGCATAGCCTGTAAAAACAATAAAAGGAAATACTCAACAACACTGTCATTGTTCGGGTAGTTTTTTCTTTGTTGCTGCTTTTTTGAGCCTCACATTCAATTTTGTTCTATACGTGTAGATGCCCCCAAATATAAAACCAATAACACATAAGAATTAAAAGGCCAGATAAAACGAACGGCTGAAAGTGTAAGATGGAGTTTTTATTAAACAGATTTAGTCACAGACGTGATGTCGGGAAGACAGTGAAGCGATTAGACTATTAGAAAGCTAGCGGGACGGGATATGTCCGGCCAGTCATTTCATCTTACCTCAGATAAATATCTAATAATTAGTATGCACTGAAAGTTCAAAACAATTTGTTGCGGAATGAATTCGATACACAAATTTTACGCGTGCGTTACCCATTAATTTAATTGATGCTCGCCCTCAGCAAAGTGAAATCCCATATTACAAAAGGAAAAACGGAATACCGAAATATCAAGGATTTCTAAACAATTTTCTTTTCTTGTTGAGTTAAATTGTAACCATATTTCTTATGGAAAACATGGGAAAATAAACCTACCTTTGTTTTTGAATACGAGTTGTGTTAGAGAAAAAAAAAATCCTACTAACCTTACGAACTCGAAGGAATCGAGAATCTCAGAACGATGCATTGGTGTTCAAGTAAAAGTGCATGGCGAAATACTTCATTCTAACGTTAATCAGAATTAAGTGCACCGACATTCTCTCATATTCCCAGAATATTTTGGTAAGCATGAACTTGACCTGAGGTTGTGTGTGTTTTTTGCACAATTTAAAATACAAGAGGAATCCATTACTTCCGTTCGTTAGAATTTCCATGGTGACAAATTACGTCTTTTTTCAGCTTGCTGAAACAATAACAGCAACAATACCCTAATCTTACGGGACAATGACGCATTCGTATAACACTACACGGAGTAATTATGAAAGGAAATATGGTACATTCAGCTGATGGCACTGATGTTACCTAACAATCAAAAATTAATAATCATCATCAACAGCCTTATCATGAAAACGATGCAAACCAGTTAACCCTTTCACTAGTAAGTGTAACTGATTTTCCCCGAAACTCATTAAGACGCTTTGTCCGACCACGTGACAGTTTAGAGGTACAGTTTCCTACACTAACGCATATAAAGAGAGATTATTTCTCTTAAATCCAGCACTCCTCTGTTGCACCCGGCCTAAGCGCTATAAACTGCTTTCCTACCCACTATGAATACTTAGACCTGCAATAATTCTATTTGTGCTTCATTTCAGATAGGCTTTTGTGCACACTTTAATTGCAGTCAGATTAAAAACTGGCGGGACGATAGTACCACTGGGATACACGTCTGGGTGGAGTCTGCGTGTTCTCGCCGTCTGTGTGGGTTTTCACTAGCCTACTGGGTTTTTGGGTTGCAGCTACAGTCGCTAGTAATAAGCGACTTTATAATTATGGCTAGATGAGTTTTATAATTAACGTTACCTCAACATACCATTACCTCAATTTACAATCAACATTTTCTCAACCAGAAGCGACTGGCAAACACAAGTACCCGAAATAAGAGCCCAACGCACCGTACGTTTAACACTCCATCTGAGCAGGGAAAATATTAAAATGAGATCATATTAGAACATAAGAAAAGTTAACCCTTTTCGCGCACCTTTAAAAAAAATGACAAATTGACGTGAGTGTGAACCACAGTCTTTAGAATGTATTACCTCAGATCGTCTAAATAAACACATTTGTTGTATACACCTGTATAAAACAACACTGATTATATGGGCGCGTCCTTAAATTCCCAACACGTGTTTTTAACAAGAACGCATACATACGTACTGAATGAATTGTGGCACATTTATTATATGTATTTCAGAAACCCACGTAGTCATTCCGATTCTTAATTAACTTTACCGGAGACAAGAAAGCATATTATTGGCTGTCAAACGAGTTTCCTAAAAGACGCCTAACCCATCCTTACAATATAAATGTATACAAAGGGGAATTGCTATTCGAGCACCAGGTGTGCAGGAAAGAGACTTTGAAACAAAATGTTTTTTTCCATAAAGTCACAAAAATCTGACAGCCACCTAAATTGTGGGTTTTTCACATCTGTAGGAGCGACAGACAGTGGGAAACCCTTGATAATCCCTTGATTCAGCTTGGACCTCCAAGCCAAGACTTTATGTTGCCAGTTTAAATCTATAACGCTGAATGTACAGGACACTATTCCAGTGAAGCAAGTGAGTTTTTCTGCAGGATGATCTAAACAGTGTTAAACGCTAAACAGAAAAAACGCAATATAATTTTTCTGCCCGTAGAAGACTTACTAAGGGTAACTGCAGTTCAGGAGCGGATATCATAATGAAGAAAAAGGTGCAGTTAAAAATAGTCTAAAATCATATTCCTGTTCCTTTTCGTGACAAGGTCTTCTTCTCACCGTCTTATTATCGATGTGCTGTACCTGTTTCTGTAAAACCTTTTTGAGAGTAAAGGATGCCTTCACACAATCTTTAAAGCCGTTCAACAGGCTCGGTGTTGAATACTGTAGCGCGCAATCTGTTCTTAAAAGGAAAAGCCATTATAAATATTTATACATATGATTCAGACTGAGCATTAGACGTTATGCATGATTTATCGTATTTGCCAGGTAGAAAGCCGAATTTCTACACAGGTATTAGACTAGCAGAGCAAAAACAAACAGGCCCACTAGATCTTCAAGGAGTGTGGACTTTTTGGACTGCGGTTTTGTGGATTCAGTGATAGGTGCGACTGGAGTCTGAGAGTTGAATAAAGAGTAAGGGCCCACGGCATGGAGTTGAAACCAGTAGTCCATTCATTATTTATATATGCGTTTTCAGATTCCCAGTTTTCACAATCTGTCATTTACGCACAAAGCACTTCACAGAGTCTATGTGGCACCGGTCCAGCCGAGGGGTTTGACAGCAAGAGACTACAAGCGAGGTTTGGACGCCTGTGACCTGAATGGAAGACGAGGGCGCACATCTCCGTGACTGAGCGGGTCAGCCTGGAGCCATACTGACAGACAGGTGTGTAAACACCGTGTCCATTTGTAGTAGCTGAGGCCAGCAGCTAAAGTTCATTTCACTTTCTACTTTAAAAGCCCCGCGTTGTCAAAATGAAGGGAAAATAGAGGCTTCTTTTCTCGAACAGGGATTACTTAGACCTTGGTGATTTGAAATCGGACGATCTACACATGCACGAAACTGATAAAAGGAATACGGTTTATAAATCGCATTTCAGATATGTTACCAATATATATCTCCTGTATGTACTGACAGGCATTAAAAATGCGACAAAAGCTACTGGTTCCAACACTCTTGTGTCGCGTTTTCAGTGCCTCCCTGTATATGATCTTTGAGAGGAGTGCATTATTTAAAATTAAAGGTTAAAAAGGAGGGAACATTTTTAGACGTACTTATGGGTTAAATTGTTTTAAAAACATCTCAGCAGGGCGTTTCGTACGTCTGGCAAGGTTAGAACAAAGTTCTTTACCCGTTTTATTCCAGGAGCCAATTTGACTGTATAAAGTGGGACCAAAAATATATATTAAAAATAATCGTAACCAATGTGAATCGCTTTGAATAAAAGCATTAACCAAATACAATAACACAACCGCAGAGAAGATTTTTTTACATGTACTCAAGGTACATATATATTAGTTCTTAGTATTAATAAGGAATGTGTCCATGTTTATATATTTGCCCAGATGACCATAGGTTCGCTATGCCCTTCAGATGTTCGCTTATACGTAAAAACATAAGAAAAAGGCTACAAACGAGAGGCCATTCGGCCCATGTAGTTAATTCAATCAGTACTTAATTGATCCACGGATTTAATCCAGCTGTTCTTTGAAGGAAAGCAGCACATCATCTTAAACAACATGGGTAGCTTGTTCCACGCTCCCACAACCCTTTGAGTAAAGAGATGCCTCCTGAATTCGGGTATAAATACGCTTTTGCTTGTGTCCTCTGGTTCGCGTTTTACCGTTCATGCTGTAGAAACGCGTTTGAGTTTGCAGGTTTGCCTTTACGGATTTCGACTGCTCGTATAAAGCGAGGGTTCTTGAATACAGATAAGGCTAGTAGACTCTCCACGTGAAAGAGCCACCTATTATTTGCAATATGAGAGACCCATTTTTTATCACAGAGAACTGCTACTCTTGGGGCTGATTAGTGATGACGACTCATTGACTTATTGACCAAGACTTACTGTATATCAGGTGTCCAAGGAAAGGCGAATCATGAGCCAATTTCTTCCTAAGGTCATTTTCCTTATGTTTATTGCAGAAGTACATGTCATGCCATTAAGATACGGTTTTTAAACCCCTTGCCAATGATGAACTTGCTACTATATATTATGTGTTTTTGTCACCTGATTTCACGTAGTTCAGCCTGTTATTTTGGGGGTTTAAGACACTGCAGCACAGATTTGTTCTGCTTCACCACAAGTAGACCCGGGCGGCACCTCACCGTTCTGCCGTTTTTGATGGGCAGTGTCTCTGTGCCTTAGCGCCGCAAGGGGAGCAAACGGGTCGAGTGTCTTTCAGTGCGTTTGCGTACTTATGAAGTCCTTCTTCTCGATTAGAGACACGACTCTGAAGAGAAGACCTGAGCCGACTGGTGGTTTCTTAAAAGGTAGTTCTATTCATAACCTAGCATGGCTGCAATTGAGAATAAGGATGAAATATAGGGAGTAGCCGGACAACCATGCCGTTGGCGTTCGTGTAAGGACTTGGAATCCTGTACGCTCTGCTCTCTTCTCCAGCCCCAGTACTTTCCTGATATTTGCTAATATCACTACTGGCGTACTGTAGGTCCTCATCCCACAGAGATAATTTAGAGAAGATAGACGCGAAGCTTGTTAGACCCTGAGAAAACAACACCCCTAAAGACAACCGATAATTGTTCGCACCACAGAGCGCGGGCGCCACTTTTTATTCAAGGAACACTTAGATGTTAGCGAGGGCTTCAGCTTAACCCCAACTGCTTTTCAGAGAAAGGCACACACCCTGAAAGTCTCAGGTTTTAAACTCAGCCTAGACCGCATATAGAAAGTTAATTGGAGTTTATCGTAATGTCAACTAAAATCCGAGGAACAGGTCAGCGGTAAGCACGTCAATGCGATAAGAGTCACAAAGCACATATTAGATGCCACTTTGACGGTGCCACTACAAACACAGCACTGCTCGTCTCGTGAGTAAAAAACTGTTAGGTTTCTTGTAATTGCTTCTACATCATTTGTGCTTTATATTCGTCTCATCTGAACGGACAGTGAACGAGCACGTTGTTTGCGAAGTGGAGCGGTATTACGGTTTGCGCACCCGTTTTCGAACCCGCAATCTTGGCAGCTGAATGAAACATAGCACGGAACAAACCTGTAGATCGCGAACACGAGAATCGGGAGTCCGGCTTGTCAGAGGTTCAGTGCAGACACAGCGTTTCCCATAAATGCGATGGGAATTTATCGGCGGTGTTGTTGTTGTTGTTTTCCTGAAGGCTGTAAAAGTCAATGTATGAAATAAACACTATTAATGAAAAAAGACCCAGAATCAATAAAACAAGTCGAATGTATTACGGCACATTTAATAATATCTCTCATTTGTATTTTATTTCCTTTGGGGAAAATGTTGATGATGGCGAATTTGTGTTAATACAGTCTATCCCACGTAAGGATTCTCAAAATGCAATGTCTATGCATTTTGCTAAGTTAAGTTAAAACAGTAGCATTCCTAAATGTGTCTTAAGGCTGCATAAACTTCCTAGACATGTGCACCTCAGGGACTTTCATAGCCCCCGGTGAACCTGAGCAGTATTATGTGAGAAATTTATATCTATAGCAAGCCATCCGCCATAGCAATCTAGTCATCAAGGCCTACGAATACAAATATCTGACTCTTGTTTTTTGAAGCACCCAAAGCTGCCCCCATGACTTATTTGCTGCATGTACGGGAATGGACAAGAGCTGTTCAGTAAGCCGAGAAACACATTTTAGCGCCGCAGCGATGCTATACGAGCTGCTCATTGTTTCCTATTAAGAGGTTGGTCGCTGAAAATGATCTTTCGATTCCAACCCTGATAGGAGTGTCTGGCAGGCAGATTCCAGCCTTTCGCACCCATCTCTCCCACAGGGCGCCCGACACCAGGCCTCCAGAGCTAGAATCCAGTAGGTTTTGCCTCTTAAAATTCACAGTGCAGGTGACTGCTCTTCATTACAAGGCGCTGCGCTAATATGCTTGTTCGGAAATGCGCGCCGGGAGCGAATAGTTAAGCTCACTTTTCTACCAAAGACCACCACACATTTGTAAGAAAAGAAACTCGAACACGAAATAAAAACGAATCAGTTGAGCCGATTTACGATTTGACCGTGCTTGTTCTAACGAAAACGGAGCACATATCGCTTGGCGTAAATCAGTCAAACGAGTTTCCTCACAGAGTAATGACGTACAGTACATTCAGCGTTTCGGTGTCGTTTTTTGTTGTTGTAAATCTCCATGTAAGCATTATTAACGGAAGACTTGCTGTGACTTACTGCATTTACTGTTTCTAAATGTAAAAAACGTTGTTTTTTTTCCCGTTTAGCCGACGAGTCAACACTATGATCCTCAACACATCGGCTCCTCAACCGAGTGCTAAATGAGCGAAGCGGGTTCGTAGTGTTGACCCGAGATCGCGGTTGACGTTTTGATCGTCTTCGGTGCTTATTATTCGTTTTTTACCGTCCCATTGTGGGGGTGCACACACACTTACCGTACAATCCAGAAAGACTAAGCACACGACCTGAGCATTTATTTACAACAGACGCATCAATATGCAAATCTATCCAGCACGGTTTGTGCTGTTAACTAGTCGGAAGACAACAAGTTACGTTAGCGCAACACAAACGCGCAGGGCTCTGTATTCCATTATACTGAATATTCAGGTTTATACTGAATATACTCATAAAACTAAAAAGACTAGACTCTTTCGCATATGTAATTAGCATTTTCATGTTTATTAACTTTGATATTTCAACTTCATAGAAAGACATGCTTGCGTTTCCCTAGTCTAGATTTTACTACCATATCTACTGTTCTTTTCCTCTGCTTGTTCCCGAGTGAAGATAAACCATAACCACCACACACGAGCTGTGAGAAACAATGGGATCTAATATACCGATTTAATATACCTAATATACCGAATGATCTAAACAAGTCAGAAAGAGCCTACAAAGACACAGAACTGCATTATAAAATGTCCATCTACTCTGCTGTTTTTATTCACAGTGACTTAAACCTGTACCCACTTATTCCACTGTATACATGTTTGACGTTTTATTTCTATAAAGGTCTTGCACGTTTGTGATTCTGTGATTCATGTTTGAATTTCTTTTCCATAAACTGTGGATTAAAGCTATTCATTACCAACTATTCTGCTCAGCTTCCAGTCCAGACCCTGGTACTAATATAACTCCAGCTCCCTGCCAACACTTTCCACTACCTCCATCTCATCCTGAACTCTGACTCTTGCCAGGTCTTTTCTCCTCCTAGGTTTCCATTTCTCCAGCCTCTCCTCTGGTTCCCTGTATCCTCACACGTCTGATTCAAAACCTCAGATCTCATCTGCCATCATCTCTGCCACTCAGTTCCAGTGTATCTTCTGTTTCCTATGTTGTCCAACACACTCTCTCACCCTGTCCGCTCCTTCTCTCCCACCAGAGAGATGGTAAGGCCTTTAATCCTATAGCCTCACCCCTCCAGCGTGGAATTACACAGCTGCAGAAATCAGAACGACTAATCCCTGACCACGACTCCGCACACTGCTCCAGACTCATCTGTTCAGACAGCACCTGTAAGCTCTCGGCTCTGAACTCCAGCCTTCAGGATGTTTTACACTGTACTGCATCAGTGTTTTTACATTTCAGACTACTGGTGCCCTTTGTAAGTAGCGTATTCACAACGTGAACAACATATTCACTGTAAATGTGGAATATATAACAATAGGGTGCTTACTGCTTTCTATTCACAAGTATAAGCTAGATATTATTTTATTTCTACTCCACTTTTCTGTTGTTTTAGCTCTGTGTAGAAGTTCTAGTGCACTTCCCGATTGTGCAAGCCTTCTTGCAGTTTTCTGTTTTATTCTAATTTGCAACAATACAACATTGTATCAAACATATTCTACTTAACGTAAAGACTGTGCAAGCTTTAAGCCCTCCTGGATAGCAGTGTCTGCTAAGCAAATAAAATATAGGTCTTTTACAAAATAGTTATCTATCAATTGAGTGAGAATGATGAATGAATGGGAATAATGTCATCAAGGAGTTTTTGTTTCTAGATGTACAGAAACGTCTGGACTAACTGTGCACAAGATAGTTTTTTAGCACATGATTGCACGGTGCTGTGCCAGGTCGCTGGTGCTCACTAGACTCTGAACAAACTGCACACAGGGTCTTCACTTTCAGAGAGCTGGTGTACTTCTCTGTCCTCACCATGACCTCCTCTCAGGAAATCATTCCAGCCTGCCCTGGCCCTGGAAGGTCCCCCTATACCCTCAGATTCTGTGGCACAGACACCAGAGATAAGCTCGACTTCTGACCTCTGACCCTGGATATCTCTGTTCCAAAGCCCCGGAGCTTCTCTTTCGTCCTCTCAACTGAGCTGGCTCTCTCTGCCTGGCCACCCCAGTCTCAACACAACTTCCACTTGCTTTTCAACTGGGCTGGACATAAATCACCGCCACAGAGGCCTTGAAATTCAATCTAGTCCTGCCACTGAATATTCTGCAACAGCACAGCCAGGCTAGGGGGAGGAATAAAATAAGAAAAACAAATAGAAGCTTGCTTTGTACTTTTCACTAACTTTGAAACACTCAAACCAAGATTCCTCCTAGTGCCGATTTTCCTCACCTCCAGTTATTCTCACTTCCACTTTGATCAAGCCTACTCCCACTATCCCAGATCTCACCATCCTTGTCGTACTTTGGTTCACTGTGCACAGTTTTAGCAAATCAGAATTCTCCTGACAAAACACCAGTACTAATGGATAGGGGGTATGGTCTCTTGTGTTACTCCACAAAGCCCTTCAAACACTGATGTCAGTGTGAGAAAGATTCACAGGGAAGAAGGGGAAGTATCACACACACAAAAAAGCTTCGCAGAATTGAAAAGGCACTGTTTTGTGAAACAGAGGAGAATGTTATGGCCGTCAAACGTCCGGTATTGATTAGGGTGCTGGGACAGTGAAGCCTCTATAGTCTGCCCAGGCTGTTTTATTAACATTTAAAACATGTGCACGGTTTCCTTCTGTCCCCTTTCCCCCACTAAGTGCTCTTTTGCCTTTTTTATCCTGAACAGGAGCAACAGAGAACCTGAAAACTGAATTGAAATAGGCTGGGAGGTGGAGGGGAGTAATTGTAATTCAATTATCCGCAATGAATGCACAGAGATGATCCTGAGTTGAACCGGACGGGCTGCCCTCTAAAGACCCTCACAGACCCTCTTCTGTGGCTGCCGGCACGCACGCCAGCTGAGCTCTTGATTGACAGCTGCCGACCTCCTGGGGTCATCAGACGGGACGAGGGGGGGGGGCCTGGGGGCTGAATTTGATGGCTGAAGGGAGTCAATGGAGAGGTGGGCGACTGTCCTCTCTCTGACCTCAAAACACCCAAACAACCCGGACAGGAACCATTGAGACCGATCTACCTGGTTCCAGTGCAGAGGGGCAATATGTTAAGATTTAGCAGTTCATGTGCTAAAAGAACCCCCTAGATCCCCTTCCTGCAAGAATCTTTAAAGCCTTATGGTTCAGTTCTGAGTCACCTGCATCTTGCAACAAGTCGCAATCAGTGAATAACTGCACTCTGCGGAGGGCTGCAGATGCTTGGAGTTGCAGTTGATCTGTGGTGGTAGAAGGGGTCTGTGCCTTGTAAAGATATTGCACCACAGTACCTGCATAAGACCCGCCTGGGTGACAGCCCAGATGTGTGGCTATTAATCATTTTAGATGTGCTCTACTAATAGCTAAATGCTGATGGTGTGCTAACATTCCAAGGCAGGTAAAAAGTTCTGGATTGAAAAAGAAAGAAAAACAGAAAAATAACTTACTGAGACAGAACCTGTCAAGAGACTGAGAGCAACATGGCCATGGATTGCTCGGACATCACAAAACTTAAAAGAATGTGAATTCATGACATGCTGAAAAAAATATCTAGCATTATCGTAAGTTTGCAAATGTTTCTTTTTGCTCATGAACATAAATTGAAAAATAAGAAAAGTCTGAAAGGCTTAGCAAACCTCTGAGGAATATCATTCACGATTTAACCCCCTCAGATGGATTACAGGACAGCAGAAATGAAAACCTCCTTTGCGTGTGATCAGAAAAAAACGGACACAAAAATTCTAGGCAGGTAAAGTCACTGTTTGCTGTCCTTCGGCATTCTGTTACAAGGAAATATGTGGGAGCTCTACAACCCACTGCCATTCAGCTGGTAAGTATGACAAGCACTGCTAGACTGCCTGGAGTGAGAGACAGAGAGAGAAGACCAGATGTGTTCAAAAAAAGGAGTCAATAAACAAATTTGGCTTCAGAATTAAATAAATACAAAAAAGGTTAAAGGAAAAACAAACCAGTCGGTAATGCATTTAAAAATAATCAATGATTAAAAAAGCCAGTTGTGTTTTGGCAACATCCAGGTAAATAGTTCTGTCTCTGTTGACAAAGACATCCTCGATACATATGTGAAGTTATATACACAAACAGGCATACACACACACACACACACATTATTGAGGGAAATACATAGAACTCACATCTTTGATAGCCTCCCAGCTGTGTCACTACAGTTCGTCAGTACATTACACTGGAAACATAATAAAGTAGAGAGATCAAAGCAAAGAACTGAGAGGAAAAAGTTTAAGACCAATAGGCAGAAATAAATAATTCAAGCAAATGGTGAACACACAGATAATGTCTTAAAACATGTAAAAATGTTTTGGAAAAAAATATGCAACAACAATCCATCTTGATATCATTTCATCACCTGGGGTCTGATGGGAAGACCTGCTAGACTGCAGGAAAGGTTATTGCTGCCTCAGCTCTTCAGGAAGGCTGAGAGACGGTCAAAAATGGAAACATCTGTTATAATGTGTGTGCAGGGAAGCATAGGTAATGGCAAGATTCCTGGCACTTACCAAGGTGAAGTTTCCGAATTTGTGGACGGCAGTTCACAGCTTTGCTTTGGGGTGTCCATGCGTGCCGTGTGCCCACAGCCCCCTGTTTCCCGTGTGGCCAGAGAAATACAAGCATGCTTGCAGACATGTTGTGCTCTTTCTGATTTCAGGAGAGCCAATCTGCCCAAGCAAAAACAAAGAGAAACAATTATTTCCGGGGCATGTCCTGTTACAAAATTATTCCTTGTGGCAAAATTTCTTGATGTGCCAAAATGGTCTTTTTCAGGGGCACAAGCAACTACTTCATTTAAAAAGTACACGTAGCTGAAAAATAAGAAAAGGCTTCTGAATTACCACCACAAAGGATGTGCAACTGATATGATCCCCCAGGGAAACAGCTCCCATTCTGACGTCAAGTGTGCACAAGGACTGCATGCTCGTTTTAATGGATTGTTGTTTCACTCCCCAGCCACTTTTTGTCAACTTGCCTTTTTAAATGAAAAGGTATAAATGTGAATTTAACAGAGGGACATAGAGGGGGTACAAAAAACATACAATATATTTGCATTTTCTCATTTAAATGTACTTATGGAAATGTACCTGGGGGTCACGTGGGGCTAGAAAAAAAACAGAGCAAAATTATCTGATGTTTTGAACTGGAAGCTGAAACTGTGTTTTGTGAGGTGCATCTGCAGTGCTATTTAATGATGAATTTGTATTGAGCAAATAAATAAGGTCAAATGTCTTACTTTAAGTAGTTCAGGTGTGTAGCGTAGTCTGCAAATGAACAAGTAATAGGTTTATGGCTTCACAGCTGAAACATTGTGTTTTCTCTCTTCTCTTTTCAGCATGGGATAAACCTATTACTTGTTCCTTTGCCTTACTTTAATACTTGTTGTGGTGTGCCAACTGCAAATCTCTGTGCTTATGAACGTCTGCTTATCTATACCTACAGACAGGCCCCAACATACACAACATGCAGAGGTAGACTTTTATGTCTGATGTTCTGAAACATTGGGCTTTTACGAACATTTTGGCTCATGTTCAGTGCTTTCCTGCACTCTCCTTTACACACAGATTTTTAATGAAGGACAGCCCAGAGGAACTGTGTTTCTCCCTAACAATCTCCAAGAATCCATAAACAGGCAGCTTACCAAAACCATCTGGAGATCCGCTGACCTGAAAGCTGAGGACGTGCGCCAGTGCTAAAAATAAATAATCACTGAAGTGTTTATAGGGAACCACGGCCGAAGCACCCTCCTGACCCAGCACAGCTTATTGAATTAAACCTGATCATGCAATGGCCGTGAAGGAGTCCTGGCACACTGAGGGGCAGCCATGGGATTCTCATTAGCCGCAGTAAAGATGGCATCCTCTGTACGTACCTTTCCAGCTTCCTCCCGGATTCCTAGCTTTACTTACACGGATACAGGACCACCGAAGATCATCGGAGGCCCTCCAGCCTCGCAACTTGCTGGAGACTTTGAGTCAATGAACTGAGAAGCATGTGACATGTTACACTAAATAAGAAGGAGCTCAACTCAGGCAGTCTCTGCCTGCCCGTGCATGCATACATGGGGGATTTGGGTAGTCTCTTTAATCATTTATTTTTTCCCCTCTAAAGATGTCTAAGAGTAACATTGGGGGCCATCCAAACAAGACTTTGTTTGACCCTGGCATCCTGGCCAAATTTCCCCCTGGCCTTTACCAATCATGGTCTAATAATCCCCATCTATGAATTGGCTTCAATACTCTGCTCTCCTCCTCACTGAGAGCTGGTGTGTGGTGAGCGTACTGGTGCACTATGGCTGCCATCCTATCATCCAGGTGGGGCTACACATTGGTGGTGGTGGAGGGGAGTCCCCATTACCTGTACAGTGCTTTGAGTGGAGTGTCCAGAAAAGCGCTATATAAATGTAAGGAATTATTCATTATTATTACTAAGCCTGTCAGCAGTTTTGTTACTCGTTTGAAAATCGAATGTGAAGTTAGGAGCAGCCTGCTATAGGAACTAATTTATCCCTCCAGCTCTCATAGCCTGGATTTCAGTGACTTTTCAATGCTTAATGATTAGCACAGTGGTTGAAATCCAAACCATCCAAATGGAAGAGACTACTGGTCTGGTTTCTCCACCCTGCCTTTTAATTTAGATATATTACCGCTGCCTTTCAGCTATTAGGTCCTTGGTTCGGCTCAGTGCCTTTTGTAAGGAGCTTGCATGTTCTCCCAAAACACAGGCTGTTAGTGTTAATTGGCATCTCTAAAGTACTTGCTGTATGTCTGTTGATGGGCCGGAATCTCATACAGGATGCCTTCCTGCCTTGAGCCCTGTGTTTTGACAATGATCCATCTCACTGCGTGTCTGGAGGTTAAAGGTGATATTGCAAACAGATAGACTTTGTTAATGACAGTTTATATATGAAATAGGCAGGACTAACAGTAGTTCCAGTGCAAATCAAATCCATTCCAGTTCATATCTGTGGAGATAACGTAAGACACTGGAGCTTGCAGGTGGAAGAGGAGATTTATTTAGCGCTGCAAGATCGGTGAGACTTTTTTCACTTTTTCTGAGAAGAAATTCAAACCTGCTGATGTTGCCATAGCAGCAATGAAGCAAGAACCATTTCATTAACGTCAGCGACGTGTGCACCTGACACCGAAGAGTCATCGTGTTTCAATTTCCCTCCGAAAAAAAGAAAACAAAATGGCAGCAAACATTGCCCTGGTGAAATATTCAGCCCATCTGACCCCATGTTCTCCACACGTGCTCGTTTTCTTCTTGTTCTTGCTGCAGACCAACTGAACGAAAAAAAAAAACGGCAAGGAATAAAATAGTCAGACTTACAATTTTAACCCTCACCTTCTCTTCTCTCAGAAGAAGGAGGACACTTGGATCCTCAGTGGCTAAGCAGCCCTCCTGACAAGACACTCCCAGGCCTGTTTGTTTGTTTGTAGTCCCTTGACAACGGTGAAACATCCTTTCTGCACAGAACAGGGTCGCTTTCTCCAGTTTAGTGGGTTATGGTGTTCGCATCCCCTGCTCCCTCGAGCACAATGCTCTGTAGGAGGGCATTCAAATCACAGGCTTATGCAATAGTGCAAGACATCACAGTCCAAGTTTTATTTTGTATCCAGGAAGGAAAAATGGGTTTTATTATTATTTGGTATATATTATAACAGACCTCTCAGAGTGCAGTTTTTAAGATTGTTTCTCCAAAGAAGGTACTTTTTATGTGTCAAAGTGAATTATGATTAATTTTGATGTGCAGTAGATGTTTCTCCTTTTATGTACTTGATTCTAGTTTATAGGGAAGAACACAAATGAAACTGCTGCCAGTCAAAATTCAACCGTCCACTTTCTAACTGCTTCCTCCAGTTCAAGGTAGCTGGGAAGCTGGGTCCTATCCTGACCAACAGCAGGCACAAGGACGGATACAACCAGGGTGGGACACCTGTCCACTGCTGGTCCACTCAAAAACCTGTGATTCAATTTCTCTCTAATAAAATTAATTAAAATGTGATATTAACTTTTCATTATAAATGTACAGGTTGCAGTAGCAGAATGTCTGCAACGACCTAGTGGCCTTCACTTTCACCAATCTGACTTGACTGACTGATGGATGGATGATGATGATGATGAAGCTTTTTTAAAGAAATGTGTTAAGAGGTCTAGACTCTACAAGAAACCACACAGCCAAATATTAGCTGGGGATAAAAACAGAGGTCAATGCTGCGATCTCCATGTGCTCGTATTTGGAAAAGTCAAAGACTCCAAAGGCTACAGGCTGGTCTACTGTATGAGCATGCAGATGGGCTTGGGATTGAGAGAGGACAGGCCAATTGATTGAGATTCAATCACCAATGTGACTGAGACCAGTTCAGAAAGGAAATGTGGGCAAGGATTTATATTTGTGATTGGAAAGATGGGACAGAGTTTGGGAGAACGTAGATGCGTACTTGAAGATATGGGCACTGGTTGATTTGTAATGATCTACAAGGCACTTTCTTGTGATGATGAAGATTATTATTATTATTAGGACTGTTGTGAGTTTAAGATGGGAGAGTCAATAAGATACTCTTAAGGCGAATTGTGATTGGATGAAATGGGCTTTCTATGTCCATGCCCTCCAGCACGTTGTTCTGTAGTTTTAATTAGCGGCACAAACCCATCGCCGAGCCTTGCTGATTCGAGATTATCTCTGCACCAGCGACCGCTAACTAAAAAGAACAGCCGTGTTAAGCCTGGACCGATCATCTCGAACCCTGCCGAATTCACTTAAGCAAACAATTTAAAATGTTCTATTTGCATTGGCCGAAGCTTTCACAGCAGCATTTGTATTTCTTTAACCGGATTATTTTAAAACAATGGCGCATTTGCCTGATCGACTATACAAAACGTTACTTGGTCATACGATTCTGATAGCGCCTTTAAAGAGGATAGCCACAGAACATTTTATGATATACATCCCACGCTATACTAAGATACGTTTTGAATACATATACTAAATGTATAGATCATATGGAAGCCATAATTATATATACGCAAAATATGTCAATAACAAACGTAGCTGTGCAAATTGCAGGTTGTGTATCATTATTTCAAAGGAATGGATTAACCTGTTCTGTTCAGATTGACTCCCCAGTCTTCCCTTTATATTTGACAGTCAAGGAGGATTAAAACCTCTCCAAGAGGAAGCGAGGCTCACAGAGGAATCCTCTTAAACTAACAAGACTAAGTGCGTCTCTGTATCGGCACAGCGCGCACTAATTCAATTCTTTCGCCGGCTGGCCTCGCTGTCTCCCTTCCTCTCCCAAGTGGGACTTTTTTTTAAAATCATGAATCTGTTTTAATTACAAAGGTATATAAAGAGAGAAAGAAGAGATACCAAAAATCATGAACCTGCAGACTAGGTAGAGTAAGACAGAAAGGGGGATTTGCTTGATAATACTCAGAGAACTAATAAAACAGCTGACTTTGCTCATAAACGCTCTTTAATATGCGTTTTTTTGTCTAATTTTTTGTCTCTTTAATATGCGTTTTTTACATTACCTTAATCTTCGGGTTAGTGCTTTGAGGGGATTGTTTTTCAAGGCGCTATAAATAATGTGCCTTAGGTATTTTTCTCCCAATGACTGCCTAAATTATTAGAATTATTGGCGTTCATCGGCAACTTTAGCAAGTTAGCAAGCGTCTTTAAAAGCAATGTATTATTATTACTACATGATCAACAATATTATATCAAAACAACCCCATAGTATCGCTGGAGAGGAAATGTCAAATACGCAGCGTTAGACTTCGGGATGTTTTGGTTTTTAAAAAACACATTGTTCTTGTAGTGTTCTCGTTTTTGGTGTTTTCTGCGCTCCTACCTTCGCCGATTTCAGTTTGCGAATTAAAAGATTGAATATATGTTGATCTGTTAATTACAAAACAAGGATTTTTATTACTTCACATCACAGTTCTAGGTGTAGCGTTCACAGGTGACGCTGATCACTAATCCTAACTCGCCATTCAGCCCTGTGACATGTGCTGTTTCAGGAAATTGAACAACAGTCCAAGTATAATATATATTAAAAAATACGGTTCATGCCACAGGTTTTACCAAACTGGGATCATCTAGTTAACCTGCAATATTGCTTTTAAAGATTGGTGTGACAATCTTTAAGCAGAAAATACGAAACAGTGTACGTGACAATTGGTTTTTCAGGACTGCGTTTCATGAATACCCCACTAAGTCACAAACCAGAGGGCGGCGACTGAGGCAAAAGAGTACAAATTACAAAATAAAAAGATGCTCTTAAAAAGGTCATCGGTTACTTTGACATTTCTTTTGATAAAATCCCAATTCGTTTGTTTTGCTTGGAGTGTTGAATTAACAGCACAAGTCATTGTGTTTAGCAAAACGATTAATAAGAGATTGTTTAAAACTGAAAAGTTAAAGTGCACGAGTTACACGTTTTAGCCATCTCTGACATTCTGATATGTTATCGGTAATATTATTATTAGCGTTAAAGCACCAATAATATTTTTTGTGCAATTTGCACACAAAAAAAAAAACAATAACAAATATGTGTACTACAAACCGTTCTTTTAATTCGTATTTTCTGATCAAATTCTTCTGAACATATTTGCTTAATCAAAACACATTAATTATGCAAATAATTCATTTCACGGTCTTCAAAAGAGAGGTAAAACTATAGCGCTACTTTGATCGAGAGTTACATTTCAGTACAACGCATGTAAGTGACTTCCACTTCCCACAACTTGAACCTCTTGCAATAAATGGGGCTATATTAAACAGCTTGGCTTTCATCTCTTTTCCTCTGTCACTTATGCGATTTATTGGGCACTCGAGGCACACGCCTCTGTCACCCCCTATCTATAGCACGCTAACCTTTTTGCAGCTCTGCAATGCTGTCGCGCTCGTAGTCACAGGCTGAGCCCTGGCGTGTTTGCTACGCTTCCGGCTTTGAAGTCGCGCGGCCGCCCATTCTTTCTCCCGTGACAAACTGAAAGAGCCTCTTTCTGCTCGCTCGCGCGGGTTACAATGCGGAGAGCCGATCGGGCTCGGACTACAAATAAAGGTTTATTCTCTTTTGGAAGTCTCACGTCTGGGCATCTAATTAAACCGGAGACACGAAACTGGAAGATAGTAAATTATTGTATTTATAAGTCATCTCTTTCATGGCATTATAAATGCAAAAAAAAAAAACGGTTTGGGGGCTGGCATAATTTTACGGCCATCATAAGCTTCACAAAGATCGGATTGTTGTTGCTGACCATTGTTAAAAAACATTTAAATATCAATTTAAGTTGTTTAAATGTAATTTTAAATTATTAGAGGAGTGTAAAGTATAGATAAACAAAACCAAGTTCAACACACCTTATACAAAGATACTAGAACACAAATGATTATCAAATAAATTAAACTGCCAATAGAAAACGAACACAACAGTCCTACACCACAAAAACAAACGGTGTTAAACAGCTATCTTATTTAAATCAAAAGTAACGGGTGGTGTTTTATAGGTCTGTTGGCAGGAAGCAGCGCAAATCCAGTTTTAAACATTCAGCTTTCTGAAGGGGTTTTGCGCTGCCAATTAACAAAAAGCTCTAAAAAGTGTAATGATAAATGTGTCTTCTTCTCGGAGACTCTGGGGTTAAAAGGTTAACACCGAGAAAACACACTCGTAAAGTTTAATGCCGCCGTTTGCGCTTTACAGCTGAGTCGATAAAGTTTTAAAACGGCCTGGGATATAGAGGCTTTGAATTTCCTTCATTTAAGGTTCATCGCTTGGGCGGTTTTCTGAGACCAGTGCGCTCACACGGTTGGAAAATTGAAATAAAGTGATGATTTATCGCACAATGGGGCTAATATTCTAAAACAGCCCGCTGCGACGAAAATACAATTTCTGTAAGCCCCCCCCCAAAAAAAATTACAGGCTGCTTTTAGTCGAGGAATACGAGTTTCCCCAAACGAGGTTACGGGAACGCAGTTTAAACTTTGAAGAATGATTTTTTTGGTCCTTTTGGCCTAAAAACTTCGACCGGACACAGAACCACAATCCAAAAAAATGTAATTAAAATAAGAAAACAAATGTACTAGACGCTGCGCTTTTCTGGTCTTTAGATTTTTAATGTTTTCAGAATCGTTATCAGAAACAGAAAAATACATCAATAAAGATAATATAAGTGTTGTGTCCTATTGCCTAAACGACGTCCTAGATCTAATACATTAAGAAGACAACACTGGTCGGTCGAGCTCCAGGCCCCCACGTTACATTCCTGGAATGCACATAGTTGGTTTGGGCACATTTCAAGTTTTTCATAGTGAGGAGGAATAAATGGAATGACCTGATGTAAAAACACGATGTCTTGGTGCTTATCTTCTATGTATCCGCTTTGCTTGAGAGAATTAGTATTTGTCCAGAAAAAAATGCAAACGATAACGGGTGTGGACAAGGAGATGCATTTGTGTTTTACAGGCAAAACTATTTTTGTCAAGGGAAATTAAAACACGGGGCGTTGTTTATTATTACAGCCTATCGTTATTATAACTAATGTTTATAGTGTAGGGTGCCGAACATATCCACTCCGATTAAAACATTTGTAGCACTTCATTGTTTCAATCCTATTTTATACTCGACGAAGCGGCCGAGTTTCTGTTGCATTCCGATAACCACACAAATCCCCCTTTCCTGCCGTTACTGACTCCCAGTTCTGGGCGAAAGCCGTAGCCCGTCTCACCCACACGGCCGTGAGACACTCGCTCGGTCTGGGTCGGCTTCAGCAGAGATACTCTACATCAGTTCCCGACTTAAAAACAGTCCAAAACCGGTCTCATACCCATTTCAGAAAGGTAGTGCTTTTGATTTTCATTCCAGCTCTTCGTTTATTTAACCTAATTATTTTGGATTCTTGAATGTACCGTATTTTGCCTACCTTTAACTTGATTTAAATTGATCGCTTAAAGCGTGCCATTTCCGGAAGTGGTCCTGCGGAGCTCCCAGGTAACCACCAGCCATCCTTAGAGACAGGTGAGCCAGTGAAAAGACAAACTGTTGCTGCTCAGGGCCAGGGTTGGAGCCCCCAGATGTGTAAGAGCTGCTGAAGCGGAAAATTATTCCAGGTACACATCTGCAGTCCTGTCAAGAAGCCTTACCTTTGCTACATCATATGAAACGACTGAATCAATTAAGTTGTTGAAACTTCAGCTGTCACAAAAGGCAAAAAGCCCTCTGCAAGCTAAATTGGAGAGCTCTGTCCAAACTGAAAGTGGTCAGTTCTCAGTTTGATTTTTTCCAACCCTAAGCACAAACACTGAATCTAGAAACTAGCAGCGCGCCCTCCGGTAATTTTCATCCATCATTCGCTGTGGGTTCAAGGAAGAAATTCATGTGAATACGCCTTGTGATGAAATCTAAGGAGAAGGTTTTAAAGTGAAAAAAAAGCATCCTTAAATCTACTGTGGTACAGATGCATGATTGAATAGTTATTCAATAAAGCTTATCGCTTTACAAGACTATACAGAGTTTGTACTTCCCCTGCATTGTGGTTGCAGTGTGGGGTCCTGACATAAACCACTAAATATAGTGCTATAAAAAACACAAGAAAAAAAACTATGTTTACAAAACACGATTCACCATAATTCTGGGGATTTAAATTTACATAAGGGCATAAATGTGCAATTTTCTCATACAATCCGTCTTTATATATATTCAGAGTGGAGTGTATTGAGACTATTTTTTTTACAAAGTCATGATATATAGTCTGTGTTTAGTCACTAATACTCTGGGGTCAGTTATAAGCAACAAAGTCAAGTGTTGTGGACTTAGGCCTTCACATTCTCTGCTTTCCAAACCTCCCAGTAGAACTCCAATTATTTAAAAAAATCAAGCACAATCGAACTATACTGTCTTCAGACGGTGTGAAAGTTAAACAGCCAAATACCTCTCAAACCAGTCTTCAAGAGATTATTTTCGTTTTGTCCTAAACTCACTCTTTTGGCTGGATAGACTTTTCCGATCTGTATGGTCATCAGTAACATCAGCTGCAGATATTTAGCGTTGCATTTGATTAACTATTACAGACATTCGCAAAGGAAAACGGTGGCCATCATCTTACAGTCACAGCACAGACGGGGGGGGGGGGAGTCCTAAAGTATTTCAAGCTAGCCAAAAGCCTCTGGCGCAACACATGTGCAGTCTTTCTGAATGCTTGGGATCGGGGCTCTGATGGAGACCATTGTTGAGGTCTGATCTGAGGCAGCTGTGTGGTCTGATGCGCAGCGTCAATAGATGCAGGAAATCTGGGGTCAACTTGGGCTCAAACCAAACCCTACCGCCTGACCCCTGGGGGAGGGGGGGCATGTCACATGACCTTCCCCAGTGCCACAAACATCCTGGAGCGACGCTGCCTGGAGCAGTCAGCCACCACAGGAGGACACAGAGTCCCAGAGGCCCTGCGCATCTTCATCACAACAGAATGGCATGCAATCCAAAAATGACAAAAACCACAAAGCAGCATAAGTTTCCTGTTTGTATTATTTCCGTTTTAAGTTGTGTATGTACAGTATGTTGTATTTGTACAATGGATCTTGCAATAGCAAATAAGATTTCCTTACATGACCAGAGCCCAAACCATTTTACAAAAATAGAGGGCAGATATTCCCTCGACTGGAGGAAAGTGATTCTGTAAGTGTTCTGAGGACCTCTCGGTATGTGCCAATACTATGTAAAAAAGACGACGAAGAAGAGGAAGAGGAAGGAAAATAGAATCTACTAAATGTAAGAAATGAAGCCCAAACTCTCCAGCTCATCAGAGCTACCCTCCTGTCCTCCAGTCTGACCATGTGGTGGTCCTAACTCAGCCCCTAGCTGCACGTGCATTGGAACAACAGCTGGAGTCGGCTTTGCTTATGCCTTTTAAGATTTTGAAGATATCAATCAAGGCATTCTGCACAAAGCCAATCCTCATTAACGTGGCATGTTAAATCCATATTTGAGTGCACGTCAAAAGAATACTGAGTTATGGTATTCATCTGGCGAGCTAAAGAGCCTGGGCTTGATGAACAGCCACAGGATCCTCTGGACGAACAGCGAAAAAACACAACAGGCACGGTAAAGGAGG
The DNA here is from genome assembly GCF_040954835.1 of Lepisosteus oculatus. Taxonomy (NCBI): domain Eukaryota; kingdom Metazoa; phylum Chordata; class Actinopteri; order Semionotiformes; family Lepisosteidae; genus Lepisosteus; species Lepisosteus oculatus. The sequence goes on from NC_090700.1 coordinate 37,244,596, forward strand.
GCATAGCTTAAGAGTGTTCCTAAAACACAGCACCATTGTGAGCATGGTCCCCCGATGCAAGTGGAAACGCTAAGAACTCTCTACCTTAGCTGCAACGTCTCAAGAAAACTGAACCAAGTAACTGGAGAGTATCAATGCATGTCCTGCACATCTAAAACTGGAACCCTGACAATTCAGAATCCCTCTCTGCACCACGTTCCTGTTGCTGAAAGCCAGTTTGCTGACGGGGGGGAGTGTGGCCACTCAGTAACATGATTCACAGTTTATCATTCTGATTATATATCACTGCCTTCAGCTTGACTGGGGTCTCGCACACGTGAACAGGGGCACGTTCAAGTTGTCAATAAGGAGTACATTTCAAAATGGCCTTTGTGCTGAAACCAGAGGTAGGCCAGCAGCTTCTACTTTCGCCAGAGGGCTGTTTTTTATTTCTGGCTGCTGAAAGTTCTCTTGATCTGGCTACTGGTATTAATCTGCTTCACTTTCAGATGTTGGGAGTGATTCCGCACTGCGGGTCTGGAAAAGAGAGAAGTGGACGCAGGAGGATTGATTTAAAAGGTGGTGGGTGACTCACAGGCTGTGCAGTCCGTGTGGGGGGTGTCCTTCGTGGCTCCCAAACAGCTCACGGTAAACTACAGCGGCCGTGGGCTCCTGAAGGTGTAGAAAATGTAATTTACTGCTGGGCTCAGCCCACAGCAGGCTCTGCACTTCCCAGTGCAGGATGTTATTACAGTTCCTGGAGCCTTTTGGCTAGCGCTGAAGGCTGGGGTCCGGTCTCGATCCACTTCGTCCCAAGAATACCCCCCCCCCCCCCCAAAAGAAGTAAACGGTGAACTCCTCTTTGGAAAAAAAAACAACTTGTTTGACAAGGGGCAGAATTGAAAAACCTCATGAGCAGGAATTCAGTTAATTTTAGCCCTATACTTCAGCGTAATGGGTCTGCCACCTAAACTTGCTCTCGTCTCCAATAGTCTCTTAGCTGTTAGCAAACAACAAAAGAGTAACTTAGCACTCCAGAGAAAGACTAATTAAGTAAGTAAAGAATATCAGTGAGATGTCTCTCATTAAAAGATGTGCTGAGCTATTCACTCTGCATTGCGCGGTACGTTAAACAACGAGGAAGAAAGGACACGGGTAAATGTGGGTCCACTTTATTGGTTTAACAGTCCCCCTTCTTAAGCCTTTCCAGTCACTAAAACTGAAATAGCTTTGTTAGAATAAAAGTAAATAAAACAGAACATGCAAGCTCTTTTGTTATTGTGTGCAAGAGCACCTGATTGACCTCCAAGCCCATTTCCATCACCAGGTGGTGTGCAACAGCTCCCTTATTTAAACAGCCTACCGTGCTCAGCTGTCTGGGATACGGTCATCAGACACCCCCCCCTCCCCCTTCACTTCCAGCTCAAACTGGAATGGCGAAAGTCCTGCCTATCCTACAGAGCCCCAGACACAGCTCCCCGAGTGGCTCCTCGCTCCCTGTGCTCCTCTCTGGGCCTGGCCGTGACCTGCCACTGCCCCAGTCCTGAGACGGAGGCTCCTCTGACCCGGTCCTGAGAGGGTGACTGCAGAACGGGCCCGTGCCTAGAGGGGGAAGACTTTCCCCTCTCGCTCTCCCTCTCTCCGCTGCAAAAATTTCTCCCCCTGGCTTTCAAAGCACTCCGTGTCACGAGACTGATTAAAACAAACACTGCTTGTATTTTTGTACCTAATCCAATTGTGAGCTTTCCTCCAGCCAGCCAGACCGATCAGAGTATTGGATGACCCAGAGGCATTCCCGGCTCAGCTTAAATTTCAAACACTAAGGTACATCACATATGGCAGCCAAAGAGTAAATAAAAGAGTTATTGGAACTCTTCTTTTTATCAAACATTTCTAAAAAGGACATATTAGGAGATAGCACATGGCAGGAGAAGATAAGAATTGAAGTTCTTGTCAGTGATATCTCAGCTCTACAGTGCTCGACATACTCAATCTAAGGGGCGCAGAGCAGGAGAGTGCCGACTGGGGCTTTATTGAGAAGGATTCCTGGGGCGCCCCTGTTTGTTGTTATATTAGCCCAGGCTTGATCAAGCTTAGCCAGGTCAGCCTTCCCTTTGACCTGTAATAGAGGATATGGAGAAAAGACTTCGCAGAGTTCTTTTTTTCTGTGAAATGCATGCTAAATTAAGACCTTTCCATTGCATGTGGTTCAGACTATGATAGGAGCTGTAAAATGAAAAATCAGAACTGAGCAAACATAGACATAAAAATAAACATGGCAGCTTTGTTCTGTAATTAGGACCTGCCGGCTTTCTTTTTATTTCATCGTGTTAAGGGGTTTTAAGTTTGTGCACTTCTGTCAAAGTATTACAAACCAAAAATAAAGCAGAACGGCTCATAATTCTAATTACAGTAGATAAAACTGATCTCTAGGCAAATCTTTGCTTTTCCCCATGGATATTTGCTATTAGTGGGAAAGCAATTACGGTAAAGTGAGAAAAATGCTCTTTAAAATCAAACGAGCTATTTTCAGAGAGCAGGTAGCCCTCCACCTTCCCAAACCATGAAGGGTTTGTGTCGTCAATGAAAAAATCGCTACCGCCATCTTGCGGTAAAACCGGGTAACTGATTACCTCAACTGAATCCTGATCTCGTGCTGCATTCTGCGATGTGACATCCAGCGGCAATGGGAGAAGCGGAGGGAGAAAATTGCGTCTCTCTGTCTACTTACACAGAGGGCAGAAATAACTGGTTTGTCTATAAGTCAGAGGTGTCACATTCACTGTTTGGAGGACCCTGTGTCCACTGCTTTTTCCAACGAGAGTAGTTAGGTTAATTAAACAATTAACCTAATAATTCAGACATACAGGATGTTACTGAGGGCGTTTCACGGATGAGTACTCAAAACACTCCCTTCGTTAAAAGAATGGTTACTTATAAAACACCTCAGAGTCAAGTTAGAAGTATTCTGCAGATAATTTTATGCTCTTTTTATGTAACCAAGAGCTTAGGTTGGAAGAAAAACCAAACTAGAGAACACTACACTCTCTGGGGATGGAGTCTGGCACCCCTGCTATAAATCATCTTGTTCTGGGCTGGGAACAAACTTTGCCCGACGCCATACTTAATGAAATTACAGCAATGACGAACATCGCCATCTTGAAACCGGTCTCTTTTGACTCTTAGGCTACCCTTTGCCATGGGGCTTCGTGTTTGATTAAAATCAATGCCCCAAAAAGCCCCGTCTGAACCTGGGACCACTTTGCTGCTGAAAAGGAATGATGCCACTCTTAAGTATCGGGCAAGAGACTCCGAGTTCAGTTTAGAAGTTAAATTTTCAAATCCGTCCCAGACAAGCTGATTGACTAGAGCAGTGATGCATAAAATGCAGACCCAGAGGGCTGCAGTGTCTGTGGGGTTTTGCTCCACCTCTGCTGCTCCTAATGACATAATTGGGATTACTAATCTCAGTGCAGCCCGTTTAGAACTTTCCAAAAGTCCTCTGCTGTTGATGACTGAAAGTGACCTAGAAAGACTGGGACCCCTCAGAGACTGGATCACCGTCAGTCTAAGCTTGGGGTGTCCAAACCTTTTCTTGATGCTCCCCAATCCAATTAGTCTTATAGGAATCACCTGAACGTTCCTAATCAACCAAGAAAATCTACTGATCAATTAACTTAAAAGACCTGGTCATCAAGTGATAAGGGTACAAAGATATTGTCCTATATAATCCTTAAAGGATCATTTATTTAGTGGTGACCTAGAAGACCCAGGACCAGGGTTGGAGACTCCTTGTCTGAAATATATTCCCTGCCCTGTGGAAGCAAAATTGTCTGGCTTTTTCCAGGAGCTACAGTATAAGACTCTCGGCTCTGTATACCCCTGTAAAGTTTACAGGGGTTTACTGTCTGCTGTAAAGTTGTAAGAACATGACTTTGTGCTCAGTAGCATCTCAGTTCACTCCAGGCTCCCAAGTGACGAGCAGCTGAAAGACTGAGCGACTTAACCTAAACTGCAGCACGTGTGCTTCCCCAGCCTGCGCCAGATTTACACCCCTCCATTGGCGCAGCGGGCTCCAGAGGCTTCTGAACTCGGTTGTTTACTGCTTCCTCGGCTCACGAGCTAACGAAGGGAACGTGGACCTGACTGATCGCCTCCACTTTCTCCTTTGATTTCTTCAAATGGCCCGGGTCCCAGGAGACCCGGCGCTGTCGTCCTCTGCTGACAGAGGCGTAATTAAGATGTCAAAGAACTCTCCGCCTGCTTTCCAGCAGCCATAATTTGTACTCCACCAAACTCATAAATGTTTCCACACTGGTTCACCAAAGTGCGTCTGCCAACAACAGCTCATTAAATTATGCTCCAGGCATCCAGACAACCTGCACCCTTCCACCAGCTGATTCTAATCAGACCTGTTCTGATGACAGTGCCCACAAAAAGAGGGACTGAGGACTGGGATTGGGGGGGAGGGAGGGGGCAGATCAGATATCAATTAGGGCTGTTGTTTCATAAATCAGCTGTGCGGAGAATCAATGTAGTGCAATTAGTATCAAATAATGCTAATCGCCCTAGACTTTCTGTGCCAACAGAGAATGGGCAGTAGATAAGGAGAAGGAGAGGTAGGTGGATCATATTTCCAGAGGAACAAAGAAAAGCACACTGATTTGCAATGACAATACTGTGTAGCTCTACTCACTTATTAATACTCACTGGGTATTATGAGGGAAGGTCCTTATTTCATTTCATTTGATTTAAATGAATTTGATTTAATTGCAGAAGGTGCAAAAGGGCTGATTTGCATGTGGAGAAAATACCCGAAATTAAAAAGTATTCAAACCCTAAGGTCAGGACGGTTTTGGTCGGGGTCCATTCACAGCAGTGTGACGAAGTTTCATTTCCTTGAAGTGTGGATTGAAGAAATGTCTCATTAGGGTGTAATTTAACTTGCGATGTGACTTGCATTTGGTTCAAAGAGAAAGCGCATTCACCTCATATGATACCACTTGGTAGCACTTTGAAATAATGTCTGCAAATGCATAATGAATTCCAGCAGAATAACACTGTAAAAACACTTGTGTATCTGCACTTTCTCTCAATTCTGCACTGCTGGAATTTGAATTTATCTCTGTTCTTGCCATTTACTCAGACCTATTACATAAAATTGCACAAATGCAGACTAAAAATTAATTCCAAAGAATTTGGGGCAACTACTTTCTTACATGCTATTTCTATGGTATTTGGTCCAGATTCATTCTGAACAACAATTTTTTTTAATGTTACCAAATCCGGACACTGAAATTTAACTTAATAGCTAATAAATGACTACATATACATCAGTTGTTCAAATAACAGAGCTAACATTTGTTTAAAAATGGAACTCGGTGCCCACTCTAGATCTACAAAAAGGTACGAGGATGCTTTTCTGTATTGTCCCAGTAAGCTATTTCTGCTAAAGAAAATGCTTGTCTTCCTTGTTCTCAGCCCTATTTGAACGAAGAATGTGCAAGTCAGTGGACTGTAAATACATCCTATTCAAAATGAATTCCTTCAGTTTAATGCTCCCCCAAATATATGGCCCATTACACCAGGTCCCTTAGAATGATTATTTCTAATATATGGAGTTGTGCCCTTAAATTCATAGCCCTATAGTTATTTATATTTTTACCTCTGGAAGAGTGCAGAGAACGTCAGTCTGAAGATATACTGCCCAAATTATACCTCTTAATAGGAGCAGAGCACATTTAAATTAGAGGCACTTTCTGAGTCTTTACGCAGCACATGACTGTAAATCAATCTTCCAGACCCCGAGTCACTTTATAGATGCTGAACTTCTCAGTGCGGTAAAGAAGGAATTGTTTATAGACTTGCGGTGTAATGTTGCCCGTCTTCATAAATACATTAGTCGAACCTAATGCGAAAAAGATGACTTGCTTTCCGACACATAGCAACTAAAATAAAACAAAACACTGGCAATTGTTTTTACCCCCCTCCCCCCCGCCACTCCTCTGTCTGTCTCTCTTCTTACTTGTCACGGTCTTTCTGCTGTTGGCTTCTGCCACGCGTCTTTGCCTCCCTGCAGTATCATGTCAGGAGCCCTCTGAAAGCAGGGGAAGCCAGCCAGCTCTGCTCCAGGCTTGGCTCAAGACGCAGGGCATCTAGAACAGAGCTGCACGATGGCTCGAGCGAGAGCTCCAACTCCCAGTAATGGGTTTTCCAGAGAAACCGAGCCACGAGGTCAGGCCTCTTGGGAACTTCCAGGGCAATGCAGCCAAAAACCGAACTTTCTGGTGCTTCTGCATGGCCTGGCCAGCAGTTGACTGGAGACCTCAGGAACCAGAAGCCTTGGGTCAGAATGGGTTCGTCTTACCTTTATGGAACCCTTGAATTTAATCTAAAATCCCTTTTTTTTAGAGAATATATGGGATATGGAATATATAGTAACGCACAGACATGGAGGACGAAAAGGAAGAAGTAAAAAGCTACTCTACTGGAAAGAAGTAGAAGTCCATGTCGAAAAAGGGGCCACACACAAGTACATTAAAAGGCATACATTTTTTTTGTCCAGAACGGAGGAGATTAGGAGGGGCTGATACAGTCTGCAGAATCGTCATGGTTATTGACAAAGGGATGCTGATGGACACATAGTTATCAGCAGTGAAACAAGGACACGAGGGCATGAATGGGGCATGCATAGGGATCACATTTAGGGTAGAGAGAATGGTTTAATGAGTGGTGCAGTGGCACAGCGGTTGGCATTGCTGTCTGGGGCACTGGGTTCAATTCCAGAACTGGGGTGCTGTCTGTGTGGAGTTTGTATGTTCTCCCTGTGTTCACCTGGGATTCCGCCGGTTGCTCCAGTTTCCCCTCATAGTCCAAAGACATGCTGGTAGGTTGACTGGCTCTGATATGAGCGAGTGCATGTCGGTGTCTGTCCGTCCTGTGAAGGATTGGCATCCCATCCAGGGTGTACCCTTGGCAGGATAAACACTGGCTCCCCCACGACCCTGAATCGGAAATAGTAGTTAGAAAATGGATAAATGGAAGTAGAAATGAGATAAATAGAACACAGGATGAAATCCGAGTACTAAAAAACAGGATTTAAAACTGTCTGAGACCTCTTGGTGGCACCATAACCATAAGTCAGCTTAACCAGCCACTGTCCCAGAGAAAAGTGAAAGCAGATAGTGGAAAAGATAGATAGCAGACAGATAGATTTAAAAACACATCTCTAGCTGAAAACTACAAGCGCTTTAATATCAAATCTCCAATCAGAGAATCAGCAATATGCCATTCTCTCTTAATGCAACTTCTCTGCCCCTGCTGCACACAGCCGATTCCTGCATCTTCCATGAGCCAGGATGATCTGGTAAATGAAAACTGCATCCCGTTTTGTTCTTTGTTAAATAAATACATGTCAATTCCTCACCTTCCATGCTTCCGGCTTCTCCGACCATATTGCGTTGTTGACAGTACTACTGTCTTCACCTGAAAAGTCTGACAGCGACTCTCTGACCTCCAAGAAATAATGCCATGGCTTATGTCTCAATCTCCTTATTTGTCTTCAGCTCCAGTGTTACCAATAAAGAAGAATTCAGACCCCCTTAACACAAGAAGAAAAATAATTTAGATTTGCAAATCAATCTAAGTTGAACTTAAGAGGAAAAGAAAAAAAAACATTCTTTTTTTAAGTTAACTTGTTGCTTGGCTGATTGATTGCAGTCATAAAGTCAGTCTTTAATCTAGAAACACTACGAATGAAATGCATTATGAAAGACAAGGCCTGAGGTTGAGGAATCAGATGAGCTCTGACATTTTGGCTTCTGTGTAGGAATGGCACAGATGGGGTCTGTCTTTCATTCCTCTGCTGCCACAGGAAGTACTCAAGTGCTCAGGAGGAAGATAGAGGAAGTGTATTGTGTTGTTTGAGTATTGTCACTTGGATGGTGAAGATGAGAAAAAAAGCAGCTCCAAGCATCCAGACCTATCACTGCCTGAGTATCAGGCCCTGCTGCACAGCAGAACTCACTCGACATAGGAAGAGTAAGACTTACTGACAACAGACCAAGATCAGAGCCTACCTGGTCCTAGAGGATCCCTGATCAATCAAGACAGGACTAAATATCAAAGAGTTTTCCAAGTTGGACAAAAGCAGGGAAATGTACCCAACTGAATTCAGAATTAATTTAATTTTAATTTAAAAAATCGAAATAACTTTAAATGTACAGTTAAGTAGGAACAAATACAATTTAGGAATTTTAAATTCTGTATCAATAAATAATGAAGAAGCCTACATGGAAGCATCTCTGTTAACCTTATATTTCTTTCAGCGTCCTTGAAATGAATTATGCTAGTCATGTGTGACTACGGATAGTAAAGGTCACAAACTGGGGGTGGGGCATTTAGAGGTGCCGATCGAACATTAAATGCACATTTCTAGGAGGCTGCATGAAACTGGAGCATCTGGTGGAAAAAAAAAACATGCACATTTGGGGGAGCATGCAGACTCCACTCAGAATGTGCCCAATCGAGACTCAAACCCAGGATTATACATAGCCCTGTGGGATGCAGTGACGACATCACTACACTGATGTTCAAATGAAAGAAGTTGCTATGCTCTGCTGTAGGCCTTTGTTTCTGTGTTGGTGCTCAACTGCTTTATCTGCACTGTGTCCTTGGAAAAATGGAGCGACTGAAATGGATGCTAAATGCTCTGAATCAGACCACCGACACCTAACATCGCTTTTGCATAATTCATGGTGTGCTGTGCAAGATCAATAGAGATACAGGGCACTGAAAGAGAGAGACTGGATGAGTTAGAGGGAGAAAGTGAGTGATTTATAGCGCCTGTACTGCATCGGCTGATGTTGGCACATTTATTACCGGGATCTGCACACGGCGCCCAGGCTGTCTGAGCCGGGTCTGGCATCAGGCCAGGGCGATAGAAGAAAGCCTGTGTCAGAGAATGGCAGTGTCGCCATTTGTTAGGTGTCATCTGGCTTCATTAGCGACAGGCAGATGTCTCAATTGCTGTCTGCAGGGTCTGCGTGATTAATGAAAGGCCGGGGAAATCAGAGTTTCTTCTCCCACATACAGGCAGACAGGCTCCTATATTTTTTTGTTTTCTTGAGCTGCTTCTGCCGCTTGATGAAAAATGCCCACCGCATTTAATTTCTCAGGATCCAGCCGTGACAGAGTTCCAATGAGAAACATCTTGATTGATCCAACAAGATAAAGAGATAAGGGAAAACTCAGTGCTAATATTGAACGACTGTTTCTTTTTTTTTCTTTGTCCATTTGTCTGCAGACTAAAACATCATAAGGGTTTAAGTCCAGTCTCTGGACTCAGGGGTATGTTCATACTCAGGCCAAGAACTGAAGTTTATCCTGGCTACTGTCTCCTCTCGTAGTCTGAGAGCATATGCGTTCCCACCATAGAGGAAAAACTGGTCCATTGCCGGATTACCCCAGTAATGCTGATGCTGGTATTTAATTATACACGTATTCGCTGTAGTAAGGGCAAACTACCATACTCAAGGATACAACAGCAGTGTCCTCAGTGATCATGTCTATCCACAAGCTTCTGAATAGGAGTCTGGAGCCATAGCTTCTACTCTGCACAGCACAACTCCATACACTGAACCCAAGAGGACAAAGACTTAAAACTGGGAAGACTCACAGGGTGATGCCACAATAATGCAAGCATCCCTAGCATAGAGATTATGAGAGTCTGACACAACCTCATGCACAAAGAGGAGCAGACACAAACACAATACTGGCCTTGGCCTGCAGTTTGAAGGCTGAACCACTAGTAAGTATCCCAAAAGATGCAAAACTGCTCTTGGAAAACAGGACTATGCTGCAGATGTAAGGAGGTTTCAGTGGAATGGACCAGGGCTGTGTAGGAGATCAGGGTAGCCTGAGCTGCTCACAAAACAACAGCCTAACAGAGCACCTTCCTTTGCCAGGCTTCAAGTTTCCTGGTGCAATACGAAGCATAAATATAGAAACAAGGGATGATATTGCATGGGTTCACTCTGAACGATACCCAGACCTGAAATGTGACCTTTCTCATTGAGAGCTGAAGCATCCTGCTAACACACAGATGGCTGCAGCATCTTTTAAAACACGCCCAACCTTGACACATGGGCCCCAGGCGTGTTGGCTTCTTGCAGATATCAGCAAAGAAAAACACATGTGATCATGCACGGGAGAGAGATATGTTCTCACAGGTGAGCAAAGCCCATGCACACAGGTTTATCTGTGCACACTGAGCTTAAACTGCTACACACATGCACTGTGACAAAGGTACATACAGTCCCTAGTGCAAAGCCTGGAAGAATCTTTCAGAATCTGGGTTATAATCCCACAGCAAAACCTTATTTTTTAAATGGCTTGATTCATGATCAAATGAACTGCTATGTATACTAATATACTGTGAAACTCATACCAACTCAATGGCAGAAGCAATTAGAACTTATTAAAGTACAAAATGTATTTTTAATCAAAATATTAATACTGTATTTTGTGATAGAGATTTTAATACCCCAACACACTGAAATCCATTCTTGATAGAATAAATAAGAATAGAGTGCAGGAGTAAACATCTCTGGACATGAACCAAAAGCTAATAAAGAGATTGTTTTTTGTTCCATGCTCTGAATGGACAGTCACATAAAAGGCCACATTTTATGGTGTGGTCCTGTCTATTGAGGAAGTGCACAAAAGAAAAAGGGCATGTTGACATAAATAAATTATTTACGACTGCCCTCCTGATTGCAGATGTTATTAAATAATTTAGGCATCGTGACAACTAAGAAAAGGTATTATATTTTATACGATAGGTATAAGCCCTTATAACAGCTTATAATATAAGAATAAAGAAATATTTCCATTAAGTTAACTTAAGAAACAGTGCCCAAGGCCAGCCAGTGGAGGCCAGTGCAATTTGGCTACAACTGAAATCCGACCAGAAGATTTGGTTCTTGTTAAAGTGCAAGAAGCAACAGCATGAACAGACTGTAGCCCCCAACTAACACCGCTCGGAACACAAGAGAACACTACTTTACAGTGGTCTATTCTAGAAGTCCTAAAAGCACAAACTAAACTAAAGAAAGAGCAAGGATGAGTTGTGTTACAATGAAGGAAAAATGCAGACATTGCGACACTGTAGACATCTTCCCTCAAGGTCTGACAGGTTTGACAGGTCTATAATAACACCCAGATCTGAAAGGATCACTGAAATCACATTAAGCCGAGCTGGACAGGGCTCCCAGTCCAGTCCACAAGGTGCAGCCCTGGAGGTGGAAACACTCCACTCTCTGTACATCTGCTGTAATGATCCATACTTTTAAACTTGTACTGGATGGTGAAATTGGTCCAATTAAGACTTACAGTAATTGATCTGATGTAAAGCTCTTCCTCAGGTTTTGTGCTGCTGATGAGTTTAAAAGAGACCTATGAAACATGCTAGACGGCTGTACTCAAAGACCCCTGCCATACAGAAACTGTCCAGGTTTCTCCCAGCACTTCTGCATCACTGAGCTGGTCATTCTGGCTCTGGCTGCCTGCGAAAGAAAATGAATATATTCCACATCCATCCACTAGATGGCGCTGCAGATGCCCAGTTTAATAAACTGCTGATCAAAGATGATTACAGCCACTTAACATTTTCTTTATGTTGTGGAGGTGTGTTTGAGGGGAGAGGGGGTGAGGGAGCTTGTTCAGGTGCATCTAAAAAAAATGGGGAGAGTAATATGTGAAAAAAAGGATCTTGTCATCTTATCGACAACAAAATGTTTTGTGTTGGGATCCAAAGCGACACTTACCAAGAACATAAAAATCATGGGGCAGCACAAAAAGAAAAGCCACAGTGACTGAATGATGAGGTGCAATTTACCATGCCTAAGATCATGGCTGCCATATACAATTATGTAGTTCCATACAGTATATCTGTTTATATTCCTATTATCTGTGTACTTTGTGTGTATCTTTGTCTGTATACATAAATCACTAACCCAATAAGAATATAAAGAAATTCACCCACTGTTGTCAGTGGCTAAGGAATGCACCTTTCGGAATTAATGAAATAGCAGAGTTGGGTAGACAGCTGAACATGGAGGAGGGGGGCCTTGGAGACAGATGCTGTTATAAGCTGCTTGGAATTCTTGGTGAGTAAATTCAAACAATCAAGTCACGATTATCCACATTGCTTTGATTCTTCCTTAAGCTTTCAGTTTTGCAGGTAGCCCGTAATTGAGGCTTTTTGCATAGCAGTATGCATCAGGCCCTGCAAGAACAAGCGACCAGGCCCAAAGGCGTTGAGAGTCTGCTCCTCTATGTGACTGGGTTTTTTTGCAGCGGCTTTATCTCAGTGTCAATGTGAAACAGGGCTTCCCCTTGGCAATTACTCTGATCATGTGTTTCGGCCAGCCAGCTGGGAGTCAGACTTGCCTGAAGCTGCTGCAGGTGTCCACCTGCCTTTCTACCACACTGCCTCCATCTCCACAGCCACTACGCATCTGATTTCTGATCAAAGACAGATCTGAATATCAAGAAATGTTGAATGCAAATGACAGTATTCTGGTGATGCCAGTTTTATTTGTTATTGTTTTAGTTTATGATTTGTTTTGATTGTCTGGATCTTGCATTTCTGGTAGAGGCCAGAATCAAGGCTCCAGTGCAGAGTATTGCCTTTAAACTTCCTTTTGACTTACTGTCAAAGAGACAAAATTAAAACAGTTTGTTTTACACTCAGACTATACCTGCCTGCGTGGTGTGGACTCTAGCATCTCCAGGACTGAGACTTGAGGAAGGGAACAAGCACTCTCTAATGAGATCTGCCGTAGGGTCTCTGTGTTTAACATGACAGACCTCAGTAAACACCTTTGTGCCAACATGTCCTGGTGGAACAGTGGAAGTGAAGTGAACTGGAGCCCTTTCAGAGTCCCCACCCCACCAGGCACACGTGCACACAGAGCTGTCTGAGTCACCGTCACCTGTGGAGAGCTGCCGTCACAGGAGACACTGCTTCGCGGGCAGGTCTCAGGCACTGAATGCAAATGAAGGAGCATCAATGCAGAAAGCATTTCTCGAACAATCACCTCATTCGCCTCACAAGCAGCGGGCCTCACTGAAGGAAAAGGAAGAACAGAGACAAAAGCAAAATGAATGCGGTGTCACTAAAAGAAAACACGGCTGGCTTTCCCCTTGCAAAATGAAAGCTCTGGGTTTTAGACTTCTAGATGTGCACATGCCTGCAGCCCCAGATTTCAATGTACAGAAGCATGGGCCATCTTCTTAGCCTGTCAGCTGACATCTGTCCAGCTCAGCACAGCTTTTCCCTGATCTTTATCCCACCCACCAAGTTCAACCAGACCTCGTGAAAAGAGTCCGAGCTGAAGTAGTGGACCTTTCTGCAGGGCACACTGCAATATCAGGACAAGCCCTTGCTGTCTTCAGTGGATTACCTGCGAGGCAAGATACTGCCCTTTTCACCATGCTTTGCAAATTAAATTGCATGTAAATTTGCTTCTACTTGCCTGGTCTGAGCAGCTCTTGTCCGAAATCACTTGAAGATTTAATTACAAATCTTCTTTGATTGTGGCGTGATGTGTATCCACTGATCCACAGGTTGAAGATCAAACTCAAAGTTTCTGACCATTCTAAGGGACAGGGCAGAAAAATCTCAGTTCCTGTTTAGTTTTTATTGAATTATTTAATCACTTAATTCTAATTAGAACCTTAATTGTGATAACGATGGTTTTACTTATTTTTACAGATGCACTGATTCTTAATTTTTTCTTCTTTTGTTTTTTTAAGGAAAGACTGGTTTTAAAGAAAGGTGTGTCATGGTAAGAAACTAATTCCCATACTTATATTGGGGGCTCAGAAACTTTTCTTGACACTGTACAAAAGCAATATTTCTACTATATTTATTCCAAGCAGAGAACAACCACGCAAATATCATGTCTGCAGTTTAGTCCATATCTGATCTCAGTCACGCACACAGACGCATTCATTCTCACCAAATCCATCAAACCAGTTAACATCTGCAGACTATGCTGGATCAAAGCCCCTTTGGAATTATAGAAGTGGGTTGTTTACATGGGGCTCTCTACAAATGAATGAAAATGTATTTAAAACACACACACAGTGTTTTATAAATAACCATTTTGAACAACATAAAAAACATTAGTGCTCCCAGCCCCATTTAGCTTTTATGTGGTAGGAGATTATTTTTCTCTCAGAGAATGATTAAAATTGACAGGATTTAGTGAAAGAAATCCTAGCAAAGGCAACGCTTTGAACATGTATTAATGCCATTATTAATGGTTCTGAAAGCAGGGTCTGTGAAAGAGTTTATTCACGGAACTCCCACGCACCAGATTATTTCGCCACTGCCAGCACTTAAAGGCTTTATTGGTTGGGAGAGGTCGCTGAAGAGGCCACTGCGGATGGCTTCTCTCTGCTTTCCACAGTGAGGCAGACATCTACACTGAAATCCTGCAGGCACAGGTTCCTCACTGAGATAGCGACAAGTGTCAGAGGATCCTGTAGCCTGTGGCTTATCACCGGCACTACTGCAGACAGAAAGCCTAGGGCTTCCGGCTCTATTGTGCCAACAGCATTCATCTGTATGGATTGTTCAGATCATTGTTCTCCTGCAGCTTGAAGCTGCTGCTCTGAGTTCTAGGGAGGGGTCAGAACCCCAGTGTTTCCTTGATTCAGACACGCAACTGACGATGAAAAGGGCCCGTCTGTTTTGTCTGCGTAGCGGAAACTCGGATTACCATGGCATTTGCTAAAAAAATGCAATTCTCGAAAATAAATACAATTTTTTCAGCTGCCATTGTGTACCTTTGAAATTTCATTATCAATTCATACTGTGGCTTTAGAAATAACAGGCTGATTGAGAGTTCTCTCCTCCATGTCCATAGTTTAAGACACAGGCATCCATATTTTGCACTGCGGGCAACTCATCCATTAATTCATCAGTGCAGAAGTTTGCCCCCCTTTTGACCTCAGTGTGAAATCGGGCCAATGAATGCCCTTATGTGTTGGCCAATAAGAACAAATAGGTCTTTTTCTGGCACACCATGCTGTGAGCATGGACTTTCCAACGTCACACTCACATTCGGGTTGTTTTATGGTGTGAGCTGATCACCAAGGGCGAGTGGATTCAGCGAGTCTGATGTCAAGCCTTGGCCGCTGGCTGCTCGTGCTGTGTCGCTTACACAAACTGTCAAGGCAGAGAAGAGAACAAGCAGAACAGCCGCCCCCCGTGGCAAGCCTGCTGAGCTTCAGTTTGCCACCTTAGAAGGGCACGCCCGGAGGCTGTTGAAGAAGTGAAACAGAGGCCGTCAAGCTGTCTTCGTGGATGATGTGGACCCTTGAAGATTCTAAACTTATTCCAAGAAACTTTGAGAAACTAAGAATCATTGTTAACATAGACGCTACCTCAGTAGCGGGGAGCCAGTGTTCGGGTGTACTTTTTTACATTCAAAACCTATTCAGATGATTTACGAATGTGAAAATGAGCGTCTCTCAAGTGCTGCAAAAAGTCTGGAAAACCTGAGGGCACACATGCCTCTGGAGTCCAGCTCTCTGGCTCTAACAGACCAGCTGTATTTCTGACACCACCAACCCCCCCCCCCACCTCCTCAGCTTTCATCACCCGAAGGCTCCGCGTGTGGATCCAGTGTCAGTGATGGACTCTGATTCACTTACAGTACTCCTGAGAGACTGGAATCGAGTCTCCAGCGTCCTGGCTCATGCAATCTAGCCTCCCTACAGATGTGCCTTAATTTAACCGGAGCGGCAATTTCTCACTTCTCCACCTGACTGCTGTGTGCAGGGGCTGCTGTGCTTCAGTCATGAATCAAGCGATTCCCCTTCTATTTGTGTATAAATAGATTTTCAATCCTTTGTAATGAGAAGCGCTATACAAATGCAATAAAGTATACAACTGTAAATGTACAGAAACAGAGGGCATGTTGGGCATGAGACTTACATTTCCTTAAAGTGTGACTGTCAGACTTCTGAAGCGAGGCTCCCAGCTCCCTAGCCTGCCCCCTGGCTAGAGGTGACAGATTTCCCAGACACACATGTGACAGCTGCATCTCTACAGAAAAAAAAAAGCTAAAGACAGATTAAATCTTAGAGAGAAAATGCACATAGCTTAACATTGAGACTGAACAGCTCATTTACAGTACTATTCCATTACAGTGGAAATGCAAACATCTATTAATCAGCCAGCTGGGTAGAATCTTGTCAAAGAAGCACCCAACTGCCTGACTATCTGGCCAGTTCCACACAGCAGGGAGGTACAGCTCCCGTCCAAGAGGCCACGGGGTCTGCATGCTTCCTAGTTAATAATAATAATAATAATAATAATAATAATGATAATAATAATAATAATAATAATAATAATAATTGCTTACACTTATATAGCGCTTTTCTGGACACTCCACTCCACTCCACTCTAATAATAATAATAATAATAATAATAATAATAATAATAATTGCTTACACTTATATAGCGCTTTTCTGGACACTCCACTCCACTCTAATAATAATAATAATAATAATAATAATTGCTTACACTTATATAGTGCTTTTCTGGACACTCCACTCAAAGCGTTTTACAGGTAATGGGGACTCCACTCCACCACCACCAATGTGCAGCCCCACCTGGATGATGCGACGGCAGCCATAGTGCGCCAGAACGCCCACCACATATCAGCTATCAGCGGGGAGGAGAGCAGAGTAATGTAGCCAATTCATAGATGGGGATTATTAGGATGAGGTGATTGGTTAATTCAGGTACTGACCAGGCTCACACCTGCTGAGCTTCAGTGGGCTGCCAGTTGTGAGTTGCAGAGTGATATGGCTGCTGTTCTCTTTAAAGCAGCAACACTGGGAGAAGCACAGCTGGAAGAGACTGTTAAATTGGTGCAGTTGAGTTCGAGAAACCTAGCTGTGTAAAATGTCTTGAAGGAAGGAGAATATGCGTATCCGAGCCGAACCCCTTTTCCAGCATTCCTTCACATTTGTGTGTGAAGGGCTGATTAGAGAAACTCTACAGGGTTACAGACAACGTGTTCTGCAATCTGTAGGGTCCTGCTTTGAGGATTACACAAGCTGTATGTATTTATAAATACGGACATCGCATCACCAGCTCTTAGCAATAACCGCTTTTACATGGTGCCCTACCCAACACCTACAGTGTATCAAACTAGGAGCCTGTCTTATGAGTTCTGCAATTCCAGCAAACAAACATGACAGATGGACATGCAACACAGTCATTCTGCTTCCAGTGTATCAGCTGATATTTATTTTTATTATGTAAAGTTCTGGTTTTACATAAGTAGACTCGATCGTGCAATTGAAACTTGGCCTTTGAAGAAGGTATTTTCCACTATTTCGATAAAGATACTTTAGAACAATACAATTTGTGCCAGGGCTTGGACAGTACAGAACATATTTAAGATCTGTTCTGCTAATGAAGAGTTTTCTTCTGGTTCCCAGACAGCTAGGGAGCTCCCTTGGGGTTGAATAATTGGGCCAGTATTATAATACACAACGGCGCTATATTGCAAGGGCCTCTTAACAGACGAGTATTCTCGATTTCGTCCCAATGGTTCCTGGAGGTGCAGTTCCGAGTCTGCCCTACAGAGGCCGCCATTATTCCTCTTTTCCCCACTCACAGCTACAAAACTGTGTTCAGTCGTCGCGTTTCTCGTTTTTAGGGGATTTGATGTTATTAGAAACTGTGAAGTGCGGGCGACAGACAACCGAATACACCGTCGTCACAGGGGGATTTTGTTATGATCACATGCAGACGAGTAGGAATACTCCTTAACATTGTAAATTAAATCATACAGTAGATTCTGGAAGGCACTTTTTTTTAAACTGCCACTTCATCACTCACATCACATTCACACAGCAATGTGAATGGGTTTCTATTCTTCATACGACAAGAAACACATTAAAGGTCATCCCCATGTGCCTTTTCACTACTTTCTCTGTTCCCGATCTCAGTGTACACACAATGGTCTCTTCTTACAAAACAGCAAAACCTATGATGAACAGAGACCTGACATTTTTCTGGATATTGAAAACATTTGCATCATTTAATGACTCCATGAAAATAAAGAGAGATTTCTATTCAAAGAATCCCCAAGAGAGTTTGGCTCCCCGGGGGACAGTGTGGTGCATTTTTAAAAGGCTCCGGTCCTTTTCCATTCTCACAGGTGGTGTGAGGGACAATGACTGCAGCTGTGTAACTGTGTGGAAAATCCTGCCTGTTGTTGTCAGCACTCCTCTCTCCCTATCCCTTCAGAAGCCTCTGAGCACAGGCAGCATCTGACAGGCCCCTTCTCAGGGACAAAGTGCACATCTGGGATTTAATACGTGAGATGCCTCTTCCAAATGTTTCAGACCCACCAGCACATAAGAGAATGTACTTATTATAGAGGAGAATACCTGCTCTCTTGGCTGCCAGTAGCAAGCTGATCTAAGCATCTCACTCAGCTTTTTTATGAAGACATCCAGGGTATTCTTATAGCTGGGCAACTAGTTGCAGTCACCTGCCACTCTTTATGTAAAGGTGTATCTCCTGTTCATATTCTTTAATGCCACTCCTTTTTTTCCTACTTGTGTTCCTCGCTATGTGTTTCACTATAAATCCTGGTTTCTTCATTTTTGATCTGCTTTAATAAAGATTTGGAGAGATTTCATAGTTTGGAATTTAATTTACATGTCAAAACTTTTAAACCTAGTTATGTTATTACAGGTCTTGTGCTTGATTAAGTTCAACTACTTTATTCATAACAACACGCAAGAAGCACACGATCTTATTGTCATGCTAGATAAAAGACAAGATGCGAAGGAGAGAAAAAGATCAGAGAAAGCCCTGTTGCTATGCTTGTGTTTACACTGAGCTGCATTTGTGGATTTTGAAATTACTTTCTGTTGTGTGGATACATTCAATGGGGTTTGAGTTTTGAAATGGTTCTGGGCCAGAAGATTTTGAATACACCTCTTTTAAGAAAACAAATGCTTTTTGAGAAAGCTGAATCATTTTAATTCCAAAAACCACTTTCAAAGCACTTATTATCATGGGTTATGTTTTCTGAAGACTCAGCCCTGAACCCCTTGCCTAATGTCTACTTCAGGCATATCGGTTTCCAAGCTGGCAAGAGCAATCGAAACATAAATAAACAGTGTGGATCTGCAAAGCATCTCCTGCAAAATACATTTCTGCAAAGCATCTCCTGAAAGTGATTTACAACAGAAGGAAAAGGTTTTGAGAATTTGAGAGCTGGAGTCCGATGTATTTTATAGGTACTTTTCAACTAGCAACCAATAAGGCCAGCGTTAAACCACCAGTTTGTAGAGACATGAAACAACTCTATTGTGATCACATAGACGGGTGATTTGTTAAATTAAGAATTTAGAGATCATTTAGGGCGAAAATCTACATTCTCTTCAGCCCTTTACTAGAGCTCTTTTAACTGAGCACAGACTTTCCTGATTCATCAACAGCTGACAGACAGGTGCTGTCCACGTTTAAACACCGTTAACCTATAAGATTAACTGGACTGGGGCTCTCCAAGACCAAAGCTGGAAACCTCTGATTTAAAGACACAAATACAGGTGGTTTGACTTCGTGTCTAGCTAATTAGTTAAATTAGTAATTAGGATAAGAAGCATGAGGACTCACAATGCCATGTCTGATTTAAAAGGCTGGCTACAGTACTGCCCACCACATCTCCTGTTTCCCAGAACTCCATTCCCCCTCAGAAAATAAAAGAGCATCTTTACTGAGTAGATGGTACCAGCTTAAAGGTGATGTAAGATGTAAGGTGATGTCTGTAGATATTTAAGAAGCAGCTGACCAAGACTCACCTAGCTATGCGATATTGTTGAAAATCCTTTTTCCTTATTTCAAGATTTCAAGATGTTTAAGATTTCACTTCAGGGCTGGTCAGGCTTCTTTTATTACATTATTAAGGGTTACAGAGGTGAGATATGACATCTCTCCTATGAGACATTTCCTTGAGGTGAAAAACTCACTAAATTGCAAGGATCCCTCTTCATCAGGAAGAAGGTGGCAGGTGAATTTCACACTGAGAACGTTTTCTGGAAGGAAAAAAAAAACATTGTGAGGGCTAAATAAGAAATATAAATCACACCTTTTGCAACAGCAGCAAATATACAGTATTTGTATGGTGAAAACAAAATAAAAATCTGAAGCAACGAGACAAGGCACTATTTTTATCCAGGAATTTTACCAACCAATTG
Organism: Lepisosteus oculatus; assembly: GCF_040954835.1. Lineage (NCBI taxonomy): Eukaryota > Metazoa > Chordata > Actinopteri > Semionotiformes > Lepisosteidae > Lepisosteus > Lepisosteus oculatus. The sequence continues at coordinate 37,264,879 of NC_090700.1, forward strand.
AAGAACTTCAGCTGTATTTGTTAAATATATAATTTGGTATCTGAAAAGCAGATATGACCTTGAAGGGACTCCTACTCTGTGATTGCTGCATGAGCTGCGTCTGCTTCCTGGTGACCCACTTTTCCTGCGAGCTGTGTCAACACCCGTCGAGCATGAGCACCGGTCAGGGAGGCGTGCTGGGCCTGAGAGTGAGAGAGAGACAGAGACAGACTGACGGAGAGTGGGGCGACTGTACCATTCATGTGCAGGGGTGTAGCAAAGTGAGGAGGCCAGACATGCGAATGGCAATTGGGCGCTCCGAAGACAGCACACACCCTGAAAATGCTACAGAGTCCTGCCTTCCAAAGGGAAGTGAGATTTGCCTTCTCACAGGTAATTAGAACCTGTCAACCTAAGCCCCATGAGCACAACAGGATAAATCCACGCTCCCATGAGCAACCTTCTTGTTGCATCGCAAATGAAGACTTTTATCAAAGGGAGAGTACCTAAACCTAGTCACAGCCAGGATCTGGTCACACTTGTGTACGGTACTCTTGATTTGTTATGAAAATTAAATGGAAAGTAATGACTACCATTTTGCAAAAATACACAAAACAGAGAAGACCCCCAGGAATTTCGCTGAGGAGTTAAATTCGCTGACTTTCTCCTTACTGTCTTATTCCAACAAAGGCTGCCACACCAGGCCAGAGTAACGGGGAAGTAAAAGCATTGTTGCCACAGGGCAGTGCCAGTCACGAACAGCCTCCAAACAATGAACACAAAACAAGCACTGCGACCGACTCCCGGCCTTCGCCATCAATGCATCTGGTTTTCCGTCGCGCCAGCTGGGAGGCACGTCATGCGTGTTTCCCATTTACTTCATACTTCTCAAAGGAAGACTCAGTGAGAGGCAAGGCAGCACGACTCCACGGGGGCTCCAGAGGGGAGCGCTTGGGGAGCTCTCTGAGGAAACCCACAGGATGCCTCCCTCAGCTCCGCACAGCTGGCACTTGGCTGAGGACAGAACAGGGAGAGTGAACCGAAAAATAACTAAAAAAGAGCCCTTCGTCCTTTAGCTGAGCCTTCTCTTGGCCCACAGAAGTTCCACAGACAACGTTTTCCGAGTCCCTCAGCCTGTAGAAGCTGAGCTTTGTGACCATGGGTTTCGAATCTGTGTCGTGGTACTAGCTGACTGGGACTGGGATTCCCCATGAGGCATCGTCCCATTGGCCGGGCCCCGCTCTGTGGGTCCTCAAAGAAACCCGCAGAGCTGCTGGTGAGGGATTATCAACGAACCCCGAGAGAGGAAGTGAGGTGCCAGGGACGTGGTAAAGGAGTGAATGGCTCGAATGTGTACAGGTCGGAGGAACTTCTATACTTCTTCATCCTATCCTGTGTGAGCTTGTGGGGCTCATGGCTGCCAACTGAGACATAAAAAAGACAATTGTTTATTTCATACTGGGAGGGTGTATTAAAAATAATCGGCAATTCCAACCTTTAAAACAAGAATATCCACAGATTAGAGTATCTTGTGTTCCCCTTTCCCCCTGTATCATGTAGTGTAGCAGAAGACGGCAGGGATTCATTGGGCTCTTTATCTACAGTACATGCTTTGGCTACTCCTCATTTGTCTCTAAAGTGCTCTGCAAATCTCGATGTAATACCACAGCAGCCTTGACACACCCCTCTCTCTGCCTACCAGGTCCATATTTATGGCTTGTCCTATGTAGTCGGCACCACCTGATGGCCTGTTTGTCTGCTGCTCCTGCCATAAATTCTCCTGAAAAAGAGCAAAGGGATCACTGCAGCAGTACTGTAAACTCCAGTAACTGCCCGTTGAGGAGAGGGCCAGTCCAGGGACCACACTTCAGATCTGCCTCCTGAGAGATCACACTGGCACGAGTCTGACCACCAGTGGTTCTTTCCAATCCTCAGGTCAGGCACCACATCAAATCAGGAAACCTGCAGTCTTTTTCAGATTGCTGCAACCGTTACTGTTGTTTGCAGAAAGAGTCTTTGTCTCCTGTCTACGTCTAATCTGAAGAGAAACACGGAAGAGAAATAATAGATTTGTTATTGATCAGCTCTCAACATAACTCCTATGGAAACTGAGACTGGAACCAAGATTTTTCACTTAATTTTCAGTTCCTAAAAAAGCTTGATTAATAGATCCTCATATGTTTGGAACCTTAAATAGGGATCGACGTAGGATTCCCACTGTAGAGCACAATGATCGGTTACAGGTTTTTAAGTGGTTCAGACCCTTTGGTGCATTTCATAAAATAAAAATATGCATGTATATATTGCCTCAAAACTAGATAATAAGCCTGAAACATCTACATCTGGTGCTAGTTTATAAACACAGGAGCTTGAAACAGTGAGGACTGAAATCAATATGCAATGGGAGCCAATTTATATTTCTGAACAATGCTCAAAAGCTGCAGAAGAGTCGTATTATCAGCTGGTAACGGGGCCAATCCTACTACGTTATGCTGTATACCCTTCTGATAAATCTAAAAATAAAAAAACCCACTAATAAAGTCCTGCACGGAATATTAATACACTCAACCACGGCAATGCAATGGAATATGCAAAGATTTTTTACATCCTTGCAGAACATGTTCTCAATGTTATTGCAGAACTTAAGAGCCCTAAAGAATGCCTAAATCCATAAAAATGCATCTGGTTTTCCTCATCCTCTCTAGTCCGCTTTTAAGAATGTAATGCCTGGAGCTGCGGTCCGTCACAGAGCTATATTCCCATCACACATTCCTTCTGCTGACTTCCGTCGAGAGGACGAGACAGGAACGTAGAGCGCAGAGAAGGGAGAATGGGAAAGGAGAGGCGGCAGGACGGAAAACTACTGGGAGAGGCACTGCAGATGCCGAGAGTGCGTCCACGTGTGTGTGTGTGTGTGTGTGTGTGTGTGTGTGAGTGTGTGCAAGTCTGAGCAAGCGAAGGTGAACACTCCCGTCAGCAGAGGCGGGCGATGTGCAAGGTAACGTCCCAGGGGAAGAGGGGGGCTGACGTCAGCCGGAGGGTTTTAAATACAGTACAAAGCAAAAGCAGAAGCAGAAGCTGGGGCCTCTCATGTGACTGTGAAAGACGAGCTGCCTGCCTGATCAGGAAGACTCGGGGAGGCAGCAGGGAGGAGGCTGAGGGCCACTCCAGCCCACAGGGAGGCGGAAAGTCACCTGCTAACGAGGCGGGAAGGAGAGGTATGCAGTCACCCTCCCTGCAGCTGCTCGATTCGTTTTTCCTAAACCAAATAAAGATTGCTCAGCCGAGTCGGCCACTCCCGTAAGATAGCAGCAGAAAAAAAAACACATCAAGCAAGTTCACTTCAACGCTTAATGCTGCAGCCTCCTACAACATCATAACAGTAGGATTTTGAAGAATAGTTTCCAGTGACTAATTAAGCATAATTTATGGAAGTAGAGGTGATTTTACAGAATTATGTACTTGCTTTAGTCGGTCTAGAACCAGATGGTTCAAAATGGCCTCATCTCAGTTGTAACCATCTCAGTATTTTTTAACCTTAAAGAAGGAAAACATCCATTTCACTATTGTAGTTCTCTTTCTGCAGTATGTTGCACTTTGATTTCTGGAAACTGGGAGGAAATGTTTATTTTGGTTAAATCCCCCCGCCCCATCTTTGACATGATGCAAAACCGAGCTTCCATTCACACGGTTTCATTACCGCGCTGGTGGAGTTTGGATGCCAGCTAACACAGATGAGCAGCTATCAGACTCTTAGGAAAACACGTTCCAGTGGAGTAAGTCAAAACAGTTGGAGAGGCAGGCTCCAGAAGGAATGACATACAGATCGAGGGTCAATCCCTCTGTTTACATTGGCTCAAGACTATCTGCACAAACCCCTTCCCTGCCTTCTAATCCTCCCAACTTCTTCTGCCTGTGTCACCTCGTAATTAAGTCAAGTAGTGTGCTGAAAATGGAGCAGCAGATCAAATACTACAGGCCTCACAAAAAGGAAACAGTGGACCGCGAGAGAGTGATGAACGATCCGTAAAAAAAAGGTCGCACATCCTTATCAAAATTATACCGTACTCCTTCTGACAGCAGCAATATCTTTGGGAGACGCCGGTTTAAGGGGCAGGGAGTGACAAACACGAAGAGCTGTAGGAGTTAATCAAAAAGACGATCCGCGATGAGAGATGAGCGCCCCGACAAAAACCGCGACAGCAGGCGACCTTGGGAAACTGGCTTTCTTGCTTAAGAGCTTTGAGGTCCAGACTGGTTTCCATGGAAACTAGGCAGCCTAAAGTTAGAAAGTAAAGGGCAGGATGCTGCACCTCAGCCACTGCAAGCCTGCATCATGAGCAAACATGAGTGGGTCAAAAAAACAGACTAGGGCAGCACAGTGGACCTTACAATGAGAGATCTGTCCTTGTCACATACAGTGCATGCCACTAACGTCACAGTCAGACTGAAGGGACTGAAAGACAAACTCTTACAGTACATATAGTAAGAAGCCAAATATGGCTAAGATCAAAATCTCTTTTGTTTGTACCAGTTTTAGAACAGGCCTAGGAAACCCGGAAAAATTACAATCAAATGATTACAATCAAATGCAACTACAATCTTTCAACTGTCCTCTATAGAAATTTACTACAGTCAATATTGCTCAACCCTACAAAGAGTCTAAATGAGCAAACAACTATAGTGTTGGCTCTCTGGGCATGATTTTGTAAAGTAGGGTGGCTGGTAAAGAGGAAATGGCTCGAAAATATTGTAATTGTAGTTGCATTTTAATTGTAGTTGCATTTTATGTTTTGTTTTATTTTTTGTTTATACATATGCTTACTGACTTCATTGAACTCATTTACCAACTTCCCCCAGGTCTTCTGCATTAAAGAAGCAAACCCAGCAAACCCACAGACACACCAGCTGTCCGGGACCTGAGTTGGTACCTCCTGGTATAAATGAAAGGGAATGGCAAAATTCATGACCCACACTAATTTCACGGTAGTGCTTACTTCTTAAATTGGCCTTTAAAGTAAATAACCACATTTGATTTTTAAGAACAGGTTCCTGTCACTAATAAAGCATGATCTACGGAAGAAGACCTGCTTTGGGGGCATCTGAAGGTCAGGAACAATAGCACACCAACTCATCCATTTTTAAAAGTGAGTATTGTATTGGTTGAACAAATTCACATTTAGATTAAGAAAACATCCCTACTCCCCTCCATCACAATTGAATTCAGATTGTACATGTACTGCACATTCATTTGGGCAGGTGCTTTTATCCAAAGTGACTTACAGTCCAATCACCATCTGATCAAGAGGCACTGGGGGTGTCCTGCGACATGGGGGTGTCAGCACTTTCTGATTACTAATGTACTTATAGACCTAACTGTTGTGACTCTGAGACTCAACTGCTCCATTTCAGAAATGATTCCCAAGATACTATTAAACCTAAAGTATATAAAACCTAAGTATGAACTGCCATAGAAAACTATCCTGCAAGACTGGTCAGAGGCTGGGAATGTGTTAAAATCAGTTTCGATTGCATCTGTTTGCCAAAGTATGTTATGGAAAGCACCAAGATAGGGATTTGTTTGCACAGAAACTGCAACACTGGATCAGGTGCCTTTTCTCATTTTTGAAAACTTGTTTTTCCCTGTCTTGTTTCATTTTGAACTTTGTAGTTTTGTTTGATTTCATAAGAACAAATTAGTAACAAAATAATGCATAATTCATGGAAAACGCCATGGCAGAAATTCCCAAGGAGCTTGAAACAGTGCTGAAGACTGCTCACATATAGATAAAAGCAGTAGTCACCATGTTTGAATGTCAATGCTGCATTTTATACTTTTCTGTGTATACCTTTAGTTAGTAGCAGATTTCTGGCATGCTTTACTGCTATGGAACTGATGTGAAAAACCTCCCCCTCTTGTATTTTAAAAATCCATGATTCACAAAGCCAGAGCTCAAAATTAAACTTAGAATATATAGCAGTGCTCAAACTAATCAAGCTGCTCAATGGCAATATTCCTTCTCCTCCCTTCATCCCATCTGTAGGAATTAGGACTAGATCCCTGCACTTTGGAATGCCTCTTAATTGCTCCTTACTTTATACTTTCTCAGACAAACTGAATAAAGACAGGGGTAATATGATACGTGCAATAAAATGCCTCTAGGATTTTGCAACCTGACCTTTTTTTGATCTATTTTCCCTCTAGCCTTTGTTAGTAGAATAATGATAGCTAATTCAATGTTCGTTAAGCATGGATTAAAGGCAATCCATCTATAAAAAACAACTCCCTTATGTAATGCAAAACACCTCTGCCTGCTCACATACAGTATGGGCACAATCGATCCAAACCCCCCCCTTCCCCTGACTTCAAGCGAGATGCCTTGTTGAAAGTCAGTCGATAGAAGACATTGACTGCAATGGTAGCAGCATCAGTGGGGGTGGTGTGGAAGCTGTAGGTTTCACCTTTCTCTGTGGGGCATTCTGATCGATTAGCTCAGTTACAGACTTGGTCAAGACCTCCGTCAGTAACAAAACAGGAGAGCAGCCCAAATAAATCTGCGACTGAAAGAACTGTCAAGCATATGGTTGAATCTCTTTAGTCGTGGGCAGAGGGAGGACTTGCCACAAGCCTTCAAAATGCTGAAAGGAGCTGACAATGTGGACATTATGGTCAGCAACTAAATGAGGACCAGTGAGCACAAGAGGATGCTCAGAGAAAGGATGAGCAGGACTGAGAACAGGAGACCCTTCTTCACGTAAAGGGTTGTGTTGGGTTTGGAGGCAGCTTGCCTGAGATCCTTCAAGAAATAACAGAATGAGATCCTCAGATTAAACAATTTCTCATGACCCTTTTTGTTTCCTAGTTAACATGTTCCCTGGTAGGTTTTTGGGAAGAAATACTTTCTGACACCAATCCACCTACCATCCATATAAATGTGTTGATACATAGTATATAAAGAAAAACTGTAAGTATAGTACAACAAATAAATATATCACAAAATGAATGTCCTGAAATTCACCTTAATGAAATCACAGCTTTGTGATGGGGAACACAAATCCCCCCAATCAAATATTTATTCTAGTAGATCGTTACGTTACCATTCTTCACTATGAACTTTATGCTCTTGATACATCAGAAATGTAAATTAAATATTAATTTCACAGAATCGTCATTGGTTAAACAGTAAATGATTTCTTAAATTATGATAGTGTAATCATCCACTGCTAATATAACTAACAAAATAACGTACAAACTAATTATCTGGACTTATTGGAATCCTTGTGTTGCCGTGTGAGAAGCACAAACTAGAAGGGAAATTGTTTAGCTGAACGATTCAATAAGATAAGAGATTTGACTTTTTTAGAAAATAGATATCATTGCCTAGAAGAAGCAGAGCCAAATGATGCATTTTTGAAGTGGGTGGATTCCAATTCAGAAAACAAAGATTCAAGGACTCTCCTGAAACATGCTGCTGAATCATAGTCCAAACCAGCAGAACACCGTGGCTCCTACTCATAAAATACTTTACCTTTACTGTAGATAGATTCATGCTCTTGGTACTAAACCTGAAGGAATTTCATGCTATGAAACTAGTTCAGAACAGAGTGCTGTACAATAAGTGTTTCTCAAAGTGACTGAGAAATACAGTGCATTGCTGCTGTATGATTCTTTCTGAAGTCTCTACAGTTCTACACTGGCACTCCATAGTCGTGCCACAGGATCATAATGTATTCCTGCAGCCCTGTTTGGCAATCTGACAGCTGAGGGTCTTTGCAAACCTCACTTTAACATGGGATTTAAAGAGGATTACAACAGAAACTGGAGAAATTCAAAAACAAAACAGCCATCTGTATCATTCTCCTGTAAATGTAAGGGAAATGTACTTTTCAGCTTGCAAAATGTTATTTCGGAAGGCAAATATGTTTTTGGATTATCAAAGGTTTTTTTTAATCTATTTATGGTGGAATTTCATCAGCAGTACAAACCTTCCATTTGACACACAGACATAATTGCTCCACGTTCATACAAATACAGATCTGCATATTGTGCCTTATTTCAGCCTGAGGATTATATACATTACATAAACCCAAAGCAAATATCATACAAGCATTATCTTCAAGCTTTTTTATTTACGTCATCCAGTTATGCAGTTATTCCATCAAAATAACAGACTTCTTCGTGGTTCGATGAATAAACTGTGCAGACTGTAGCTCGAGAGAGTTTGGACTGTCATCTGTGATCAGTAAATTTTGTAACTGTAATGATCATACAATCTTTCTGTGTCTCAAACCTTCTTTTCACTGAAGAAAAGACAAGTGTTTATGCTTATGGTAATAAACCTTTGCAACTAAAACATGCAATAATAAAAATACTTGTGTCAATGCAAAAAATACAAAATGCCTCAAGTATTTCAACTGGCATCTAAGGTATAGATAGGTATTTACAAAAATGGTGTAAGAAATGAATACTCCTCTATAAGCTTGAAAATATAAGATACAATCTTTTGTCCCATGATGGAAATAAATGTAAATTTTATACATTCATAATCATGCCAATATATGTGTAAAATGCATAACACTACTTATGCACAAAGTGAGTTTGAACACAAACATGTTGCTATGCATGGATGCAACAACGATTATCAGTGTAGTGTAACCCCACAAGAAAACACTCAGCGCCTAGGGCAGATTTTATTAAATGCCAACAGAGAAAAGCTGGCATTTTTTTAAAAACAATCTGCTGGTATTTGGCTGCGTGGCCTTTAAAATCCATTCATAACACTGCTTTAGAACCAGAGGGGGAGAAAGAAGGAAAAACTCTGTGAGTGGATGACTATCATATGATCCACAGTTGCCATGCCAACTGATCCCAGCAGCAGGCCCTTCCAAGGTGAATCACATGTGAGTGTGCCGCTCGCTCTCACTGCGCGTCCAGGCACGGTCCTCTGCCACAGCACGGATCAGACACGAGGCAACCCCGCAGAGAGGGCCACAGTGGCTCCCCTGCCCTCAGATTTCTTTTATTAGCAATACTACACAGTTCATAGACAGTATTCAGGAAGCACTCATATTTGCCATTTTCTCACCGAATCCACACAGAACAAGGCTGCTTCAACATTAACCACTGGATTGGATGTACCTGTACAGGGAGCACTGGCAAAGCTGAATGTTTTCCGATCAGATTTTAATAAGTTCAAGTTTATTGTCATTATACTCATATACAGGTATACGGTATAACGAAATGCTATTTAGCTAGCTCTTGGACAATACATTACAACAGTACAAAAAAACAACAACAATACAATACAATTGTAGAATAAAAGAAAGACAGAGAAAACAGGCAGTGTGCAAAAACAACAACAGGCAATGTGCAAAACAACAAAAAGGCAACAGGCAATGTGCAAAAACAACATCAGATGTGCACAAACATGGATCAACAGAATGAAATGAAAGGATAGAAATTATGGGGAGTGAGCTTTTTGACATGTAAGGTAGAGGTAGATTTCATTCAATGTGTGAGTTTTTGGTAAGAAAGAAGGCACTGTGAGGTTCAGATCATACAGTAGGTGAGAGGTGAGGTGAGAATGAGAGAGGCTGGGAGTTTAGTAGTTTGATAGTGCGGGGGTAAAAACTGTCTCTGAGTCTGGTAGTCCGGGCCCGAATGCTCCGGTACCGTTTTCCAGATGGTAGAGGGTCATTCAGTCTGTAGCTGGGATGTGTGGGGTCTTTGATGATGCTTAGAGCTTTCCTCAAGCATCGTCTGTCACAAATGTGCATAAATACACATTGCTTTTAACGTGGCAAACATTCATATTCAAACATTCATTCATAGAGGAACTGGGACTTGTGAATATGAATGTTTGCCACGTTAAAGGCAATGTGTCAGCAGTCGTTATGCACAATTATGGTGTCACAGTAAAAGCATTTGTAAAACAAAGAGGTACTATTTAAGTCTAATTTAAACATGAGAAAACATAGAAAATGCAAAGTAAATCCATAGTAAAATGCATGGCAAAACCTTGAGTTACAGTTTTGTACAGTGTATCACCATAGACTGATTTAAAGGATGTTATTTGTTTTAAGATGAGGTGGAGAGTAGAAGCTGCAGTCTGGTTGAGGATCCACTTTTGATGATCATCCAGTCAGAGACTCAGGTTGCCTCTGTTAGCCTAGCTGTCCTCACATATTTCCAGATAATGAGGAAAAGCAATCAAAAGCATCAGCACGTAATGTTTTTCTTACGGTTATGAACTTAGCTGGCCCATGTGAAGGAATGCATTGTGAAAACTGCATTGTTGCATGATGAAGTTTGATACCAGAGCTCTGACGATTGCTGAACCCCACAGTGCACAGCTGCCATGATACAACAAACCTGATAAAAATCTGTAGTATGAAAGATCAAATAATTAATATGCTAAGCAATTTGCAGCAAAGCTCCTGCAATGTAAAGGAGAAAGGACACCTGTACAGCAACCCTATCATGGAACGATTATGATCAGCTATTTTTCATGTATCCTAGTGTTAATGATCAAAAATAAGATTGATATTGTCACCACAGAAAATGTCATAACACCGCTGCATTTTACATGACCTTTTAGAAAGAATGGATTTATGATTAGAACACACAGTACATTTTATTTCAGACTGGGAAGAGAATGCTCATCACTCACTGTACACCCTGCTCCTCCAAAGAGAATACACATGGAACCTATTCTGGGAAAACCAGTGTGCTATTTATGCAATGCCTCCCACATGCATCCTTGTTACGTTTTCACAACAATGATTTGCAGTTGCTCTGTCACCTAGGTGGTGTTTAAGGAAAAGTATATCCTTGAGATACAAAATGCTCCTGCTGGCAGCCTTGGTTCTTCTGAGCTGTCCATTCAAAGTCAGGACTGCAATCAGGCTCAGTCTTTTTCTGGTTTATAGTGGGTGCAATTTACAGCAATCTCATTAGAAAGGATGGAGTAAACACAGCATAAGACAGGAAAGACAGTTCCCCATTCAGTGACTTTGTGTGTTACTTTAAAATATCTGTATCACTCATGCATACTGTAAAGATTAATAGCCCATTTAAAGCAATACATAGTGAACACTGCATTGTTGAATGATTAAATTTGCTGTAGTTAACATAGGCTGGGCCCTCCCTGATTCTGAACCAATGATATATTATATTAATCTGGCTAGTTACTGATACTTATTATTATTACTTATTATTTAAGTGAATATTTATTAGGGCAACGAATATTTCTTGCGTTTGATCAGTGGTAGATAATTCGATGAGTTCGAATTAAACGAGAATTACAAGACGCTTTAAGCAGTTTGCAGCAAACGTATATATATGCAAAGGGACTACTTTCATTTATGAGGGAAAATCGCCGGTTTTAGGATTCTGCACACTATGCCCCGGAGTTGGTAGTATTTTGTATTTCTTCTTTTTTCAAGCTTTCCTATTGTTTCACATGACGCCACTGTCGCTGTCCGCAGCAGGGGGTGCTGAACTGGGTGCTCAAGGCCTCAGTGGTTTATTCATTCGTACATTCAAAAGAGAATTGAAGATATGAAGCAACCGATGTGTTTAAACACATACACATATCAGGACAGCATTGGTGCAACATTTAAGTTACCTTCCTGTTCAGGAAGACAAAAATATAAATCAAAGGAGAGACATTTAATGGTGTCAGGCGCGAGTTGCAGTGATTTCTAAAAAGGAGTAGATTGTTAAGATTTGCTGCTGTACGAATACAGCCTTTTAAGAGGAGAAGTGATTTATGGGCTCTTGAAACAGCGAGCTGGAAAGTCATGCTGCCTACCCAACGTCTTAATTACAATTTGCCTTAAGACATTAAAACACGCTACCGAAAACGAATATTGTCGCGCAAAAAAAAATAGTTTCGTTTCACTGGTTTCTGCATTAACAATCGGAACAGGGAACCAAGCGTTTGTTTGTTTTTTTTAAAAAGCCGCTTCAGAAACGCCGAAAAGAGAAATATAATTGTTCTGACCAGCACCTTTACTAGTTTTACGGTCGATTCAGATCTTTTAGTCAAATATGCCCCATAGTAAGCTACAAAAGTGAAGCATGACGCTTTATTAAGTCATCGTTTCTCGTTTCTAGTTCTCTTAAACATGTCGGACTGAGGGCTGTTTCATTGCTGAGGCATTCTGTTTTATATTTACCAGCAGCTCTCTTAGATACACCTTTCCAAGCATCGCCATACTAATTTGATTCGGAATTATTATTATTTTTTAATTAAGGGCCCTTAATTAAAATGGAACACTACGTAAGTAGTTATAGGAGCGTTATAAACACGAACATTATAAGAACACTAGTTTCTCCACTCGAAACAAGGTGTAAGATCTCCAGTGACCCCACTCCCCCCATACAAACACATGTAAACACTATTAGGGCGACAGAGCATCATCCACGTCTTTAATCACACCTGAGCTTCCGACCTTCAGGGCGTGTTTAACACCCCGAAGCGTGAGCAATTGGGATCAGAGCACGGCACCTGTTAACACATGCACTGTTAATATGATCATGCGTAACACTCGTTTCCAACCCTGCCCCAGAGTGAGGTGGGTTTAGGAGGTTACGAAAAAACGCTAAAAAAAAGGCAGGCTGAGCTTATTGATGGGAAATCGTGAGTTTAGCGAACTCCCAGGCGTTGACGTTCGATGTATTTTTCATTGGTAAAAACATGAAGGGTGAAGATGGGAAAGGTTTATGTAATCTAAACAAAATAGAAAAACGGTCATAGAAATGGAAACTCGCTGAGAAACGTGTCCCCTCCCACTCTCACCACAGTCTCACCGCCTTTGTAAGCAATATAAATATTTATCGGTTTATCTCAGGTCTGCGGGAAGAAGACTCAAAAGAGGCGACGACCGCTGACGTCTGTTGTCGAGTGAGTCAAACCTGCGTCAGGTTCAGTGTTACTCTTCTGTAATGACCCACCCCCTTATAGGATTCTGGAAATATATATATAGTCCATATGTCTTGTGCTATAACCTGCAATGAAAAAAAAAACTCTGACGCGCTCCTCTTAAATACACTGGCCTAGATTTAATATTGTATTCATCCCTTTAAAAGAGATATCTTACAGCAAACGTGTTTTCCATGTTAAAAAATAGTTGGGAATAAGTTGAGCTATTATTAGCTATTAATAACCAGGCAATGTGATCAGCCAGGCTTCTGCGTCAGACTCTACGCTCGGCTCTCTGCATGCGAATCGCTGCTGTGATGTTTTTGCATCCTTGTGTGTGCACAGAGACCAGACGCCAAGCTGATGTCTGTGTGTAAGCAGACTTCTCGCGGAGCCAGCTCGCTCTTTTTCGTTCGTTCTTATTAATTTCCGCCATTATTTCTATATTAACAAATCAGAGGGATAACCTTCCCAACTACGGATAAGGTAAGGAAGACTTAGGAGAGGAACGATCGCACGTTTCTTGCACTGTAGCTTTACCCGAGAAATCAGCCCGTCTATCATCGCATTTCTTAACGGTGTGTCGCCATCGTTCTGTATTTATGTATTTGTTTCTCGTAAAAAAAAAGACATGAAACGATGTCTATTTTAATCTCGGATGTTATTGTCCGGATCTCGCCCCTGTTGCTAAGTAACCAGGGCTCAGCATCACCTTGTCTAAAGAAGTAGTGCTTTCTCCGTGTGCGTAGCCTTATTTAAGAGACTTGTCAATGCGTCCCTGTAGTTGAGCCGTCACGACGATCTTTACTTTTGATCTCGTAATATTACAGATGGGCTGAGCATTGATAGTTTCGAGAAGTATTAGTTTTGAAAGAGCAGCATTATCATCAATGGATCGCGCTTACCTTGATGCTAAAATCGGTTGAGAAACCGCGTAAAACAAGAACACATTCCTTTTATGCAAAGTGCTAGACCGTTGCAATATTTTCCTCTCTCTTTGGGTACATACTGCTGAGTGTATTTGGAATGACATGTCTACCTTTCATTATTAATGAGTTGCGGGCTGGTGTGACCTTGAAGACAATTCACGGTATGCTATGGTGTTTTTGAATCACAGCTGTTAACATGAGGTAACGTGTAAAAGTAAAAGAACATGTACATGCTAATTATTAACTAAAATGAGTCATTATGATGACGGATCTGTGCTTTTTCGTGACAATCGGACCCCAGAGCGAAGGATAGACTCATTTCGTCACTCGCCCAGCGTGTTAAGCTCTGAAGCTCTGGGGTCGGACGACATTGTGTCGATAAGATCCAGGCAGTTATTAAGATGACTGTAAAGTACTCTGTCACAAGCGCATCCACTGTCGCTCTTCGTTTCGTTTTAAAATCCGTGCGCTGTCTTTGGCCTGCAAGTTGTCTCGACAATCCGATAAGCAGCAGCAGAAATCTTTTTGAGCTGCACAGATGCTATTTCACTACAGATTGAAGCAAAACATAGTGTAAAAACATTATACTCTCCACATACAACTAATTACAGTGTATCCCTTTCAGCATCTCGCCCCACGCGTTTTGTCTTTAGAGTGCCGGGCTCAACACCTCGTTGGGGGGGTTAAGGTAATTTACATTAACATGGGATGCGCTGAACTGTCTTTTCCATTCAACGCTCAAAGACAAAGCCAAGCCAGCAAGGCGGCCTAGCGTATAGCGCTCGGTACCCCGAACGCATCCTTATAACCAGAAGGTTACGGGTTCAGATCCAGCATGAGACCTTTAGATAGCTCCAGGAAAATTACTTTCAGACAGAGAAGAATCCTTCACCACGCACCATAGCGCCTTTGACCTTAAATTAATTAGCCACCTTGCTACACTTCACTTAATTAGGTTACCGTCTTAGTGAAAAGACTATTGCATTACGCCTGTAAATCAATTAGGTAACACGTCCATGAGTTATAATCCCGTTAAAGCTGTCTGAATTAGTGTAACCCCAGCACGCCCAACAACTGTATAGCGTCTAACACCAAGGGATGGGATTTTATAGGTCCTCCATTAAACCGAGTAAAGCTGTCATTTCCGAAACTTATTAAGCTGTTGTAGTCTCATAAAATATTAATTGCTGTGCAAGAATATACTTTACAAGGAAAAACACACCACCAAGCCGCCATCTTGGTGCGCTGGGAATTTGACAGACTGCAGACAGTCTAGCTTTCAGAAAACACCTGCAGCTTTTTTCGAGTTTCACAGCCTATAATACGACAGATATGCTTGTTCATTACGAACAGAAACGTAGCGTTTTCCTCCAGCTCCCTTGAACCTTGAACAATTAAGTTCCTTACTGCCCATTCAGTAGCATAGCAATCGGAAGGACAGCTGTACTCCTCAATAAAGACTTACCTTTCTGAAGATTTGAAGTTATTCTGAAATACTTTATTCCAGATTTTGCCAATGCCATTTATTTATTCGCAAATCCTGAGAAGGACGCGTGCCACTTTAAATCTTTGAAGTAACGGACATTTTAGCCTTTCCTGAGGTCAGAGGTCATATCCGCTTATTTTCACAAAGTGGAGGGCTTCGGAAGTCACAACCTCCCTCTCATTTGGGGTCTTTTATAATTCAGAGGGCACGATATACAGTATAATTCCTGTTAGTCTGGAGTGATACGACTAAATAGTATTCTACAATAATTATAGTTATCATTTCTAATAAATAATTCTATAAATAACATTTGTTTTCACTACATTTTTCAATTTTTGTGTTTCATCGAGATCATTACACTGAATATTTAAGAATATTGCGATGTTTAATTTTACCAGAATTTACAGTTTGTAATATTTCTGTCGCATTGAAACGATTAAATAAAAAAGCATCTTATATAGATGATTTTGTATACATTTTAAGTTTAACATTAGCTGCAAATAGGATTTTTGTTAAAATTGAAGGATACTGTGCTTCGTAACCCTATGAGCTACAATGGAAACCAAAAAAATGTCAACACTTTCTGTTAGATATGTAAAATTCTTTATAAAAGACGCAGGATTGAAATGTGACAAAAGCAAATTTTTTTAAAACTACATTCTCACATGTTTTAGTAAAAAAGCTATAAGACAAAATTTAAAGTTCCTTGAATCATAGTTGTGTTCAGTATCAATGAAAAATGCTTGAAATATTGTGGCAATGATATTTTTCTTCATCTTAGGGATTTAGAAAGGATTTATTTTTTGAGCAAATGTAATTCTAAATGTGTATTTAGGCCTGTTGTCACCCTTCAGGCTATGAACAATCTTAGCATAATGTTTCACAGCAAGATTATACAGGAGCCCCACTGTTTCCCATCCCTGATATACAGTTGGATGGGGTGGACAGCTGTGATTTGCCTGGGATTGTCTGAACATGTTGCCTGTGCTTGTGCTTAGTTAAGTATTGGTATTAGTAAGGTTATCTCATTATTTTCTGCATGAAGTTCTACAACTCTCTGATGTTCAAAAGGCTTGTGCCCTGTCCACTGATGTGTGGGAAAAAATCTAAATCACTGAAAATGAGAGATAGTGGGGACATAAAATGTCCACTGCATATGATGTATTTTATAGATTCTCACCAGCAGTAACTGCCATGACCTTTCACTTATAAAATTCAGTTTTTGAAGTTGATGTACTTTTCTGGGGAAAAGGTCAGATTAAGGGGGCTCCACTCCTATATCTGCTTTTGCAAGAAATATTGGGCCTCCTGACATCTCTATTAACTTTTATATAGGGTGTGTGACCTCATTGTTTCCCAGGACCTTCTGTAACGTTTCAAAATAATTGCATTGAGGTTTATCAAATGATAAATGTGACTTTTGTATTTTAATCAGTTGCCTTACAGGAAAGACTCTCTTTTGATCAACTGCTTGAATATTCTTGCTAAATAGATGTTACTTTGAATAGAATTCAATTATTAGTCAATATATGTAAATCAGCTCAATGGAAGAAGGGCTTTTATTTTCAAGGCACAATTAATCAATGCTGATTTACCAACTAGTTTTGTTTCCAAAAAAACAATTTTGATGGTTTTGCCCTGAAAAGAAATATAAAAGAGTTTTGAAACAATCTTGGGTCTTTCTCTTCTGACTTGTCCAATATCGCATTTGGCTCCTAATCAAAGATAATTTGCTTTTAGAATGAATCACAATTCAGATGTGAAATAGCCTTTGCAAATCTGAATTCAACAGGTACCAGATCTAACCTTTTTTTAAAAGAAGCACTCTCCTTTTCCTCTTATCAACAGAAGGGATGTTTTTTTTTTTTTTTGCCTGCTACTTCTACATTATTAAGGATATTACAACATGTGAAAAATGTTGTCTCTGATTCATTTTGTCCTGTCTGGTCATAGTTCAAAAATGGTTATTAAGACACATCCTGTTTGCTTTGAATGTGTAAGCTTCTCAGCAAATATTCTGTTTTCAGCTGTTTGGTAACTGAGCCCACCCCTTAGAGACTCTGGTAATTATTTCTGAATTTATATAATTTCACCAGTGAGGTTAGTTCACGAAATTTATGAGAATGATTTGATAATTTAATGTACCAATTGTCATTAAGAAAAATCAACACTGTTTCTGTGATTTTACAAAAAGACAAGAAATCTTCTTAACAATGGCCATGACCACTGAGTGAACAGCTGACCATCCTCACTTGATTAAGACAGCATTACTTACAAAATTTAATGCAATTACTCAAAATAGAGAGTATTAGCTCATTCTCAGCAGTAGTACTCTAGGATGTGTTTCTGTGAGGGAAGAAGACAATATTCTCAGTACAGGATAAGCCGTGCACACTGAGTGGAATTGGCAAAGCATAATTTTGCAGATTAGGGAGGGAAGTGAGAGTTTTGTAAAGCAGGGTTGCCTAGCAACCTGACAAGATAAAAGTGGAGCATATCCTTCATAAAAGACACTTGGAATCTGATGTGTTATTTCTTCACATGCACTCCACCCGGTAAAGTAAAAATAGCTCAGGTATAAGTTGGAACATTACTTTCTTGTATTACCAGTTGATATCACACCACAATATCTGTGTCTTATCAGACCCAGTATTATGGCAGGTGAGGAGGTATATTACACATAATCATAGTGTGGGGGAAATCTGTGACCCACATGCACAGTGAGTGATGTACCTCTAGGCCTCTGCCTACTACTGACTTCATTACTGCTTATTTTCTCCATGATATTCCTGTTTTTACAAATAAGATTCCTGTAGAGTAAATTGCTTTGCTGGGAGACTTACAGACAGATTCAAAAGAAACTTGAATCCATCCAATAATTTACCATTTGTAAATTATACACCTGCTAGAAGTTTATTTTATGTGCCACCAGTTTTTTTCCTTCTTACTAATGGAAACAGGGTAATGCACACATGGTTAATAATGTGTTTTTGGTCAAGGCTCAGATTTAAACATTAATCTAAACGTTATCTATCTAAATATCATATCTAAGCATTAATATAACTCAATATAACAACAATATGAGAGAAGCCCTTTACAATGTGGACCCCAATTTTTAACATGTTAAGATGTGTCAGAGCATAAGGGTGCTTATTGTACTCACTACTACACATGGAAGCAGCACATTTTTCTTTGATTTTATGGTTGCATTGGACAATTACTAAAACCACTAGAGATACCTGGACACTTGTTTGAAAACCACTGGTCTAATGTATTGCCAGGTATGTTTTAAGACTGTTCTGATGTCTTACCAAATCATACACATGTTGACAGCATGTCTCTAAATACGAAGAAGCAGGTGATTCATGGGATGAAGCTCAGTGCACCCCAGAGAGTGAAGCAATGGATACCAAGCAGGTGATGCTAGTGTTCAGAGACCCATTACTCACATGGGTGTCCCCAATCCATCAAGGAGGTCATTTTACAGATGCAGAGAAGGTGCAAGATAAACTACATTGATAGGGCCAAGACTAGCTCAGTGTGGCCTGCTATAGAACTGCTGTGATGGGAAAATGCTGATTCAGATTAGAGCATCCCAAAGCCGCAAGCAGGGGTCAATCTGTCTTCTTCTCCATCCAAAAGCTCTGTTGCTCACAAAGCTGCAAACCTTGTTCAGAAGGAACAGGGACTAGGGAGCACATTGGTCATTTTCCCTGCCAAGACCAAGAGATAACTGTTCCTTCTTGAGAGATATACTCCAAAAAAGAGGGTCATATTGTAAATACTGCTGTACAGTTTTTATCTGAAAAGAGCTAAAGATTCATGCAATAAATGTGTATACAGACATATCCCTGTCGTAATCAGACAAAACTTCCAACACAATTTAAATCATACCACAGATAATTTGGGCACAATCCCCATAAGACAACGTCCTTCTTAAAATGGATTTGATGCCACTAGTAAATGGGCGTTCAGTAGTGGCATTCAAAGAGATACAGTACATTAGGATTACCTTATTTGGACCTGTTATTCCAGTTGTTCTATTTTTTCAACATATCAAAGAAAGAACCTTTTCCTTTTTTACTGGTGATGGATGTCTCATGTTGAATCCTTATATTTCTAAACATATTTCCTTCATTCACTTTGAGAAAAATAAACAAGAACTACAGAAGAAAGTTATGGCGTTGTTCAAACAATATTGAAAGCCTTTGACACTGGAAAGCTGTGCAAAATCTCTAGTTAAAAAAAAATAATCCATATTCAGGGGTGGAGATGCATATCCTAAAGTGTATTGTGCTGTACAGTGTTTAAGATGAACAGGGGAGTTTAACACTGCAGGAAATGAAACTGAGGACCTGCTAAGCAATTTTGTTTTGAAAGAGCAGATGGCACTTTCCTTGTGGCTGCTGCAAACCAACTGCTCTCTCCTCTCTCTCCACAGCCTGTGTGTGAAGGAACGGCTATCTGTTCTAGTGCAAGGAGGTGGGGGGTAATGAAAACAGTCTGCATTTATATTTTGCAGGGGCACCTCTCCTCCCCACTGAGACAAGTCCAGTGCCAGGAGCTGGTTAATGTGCATCATTGCCAAACTGTTTGCATGGCTTGAATAGGAGTGGTGAAGACATTGTAGCTGGAGCTCCATGTGCCCACATGGCCATGTCCTTAATCCCAGTCCTTTGGGATTCTTGGCTAGATCTAGTAAAGAATCTTGTAGGATACATGTATAAGAGCTGAAAAATCCTGGGCCATAATTCATACAGATGTGTGTAAACAAACTGGAGGTTTACATTTGGAATATTTTTGTCCAGTGAAAGGAACGCAATGGAGTGTTCCCAGTACCATCCTTGGAAGAATAATGTAACCTTTTTTTTCTTTGTATGGGGATGTACTGGACACACACAGCATCCAACACGAAATGCAAGATATGCCTCTCTGACTTGGCTAATGCACAGTGAGCAAGTCTGAGGCTGGTAGACTTGGGCACTAACAACACATCTGTGTTCAGCCTCTCACGATGCTGCCTGTCTGCTGGTTTGGTAGAAACAATTTGAAGATGCCTTGTACATTTTCTTTCTTTGTGTTTGTGTTTTTCCAACAGATTACAAGCATAAATACAGACCCTGCAACTGGCACTCTTTAATGTTAGGGAATTTGCCTGCTACTTTGCTCATAATCCACTGGTAGGAAATTGTAAGACCCCGTGTTCCAGTTCTCCTCCAGACTCTTTTGTATTAGGGCTTGTATACATATTTATGAGGGTCTGGTTACCTTAGTTGTCCCAAATGCCTAAGAATAGTAAAGTGACACAGCGGGAGCACAGCAATGAACATGTCACAGAGTCAGTGGCAGACCTCCTGGCTCACGAAGAGCCCCTGGACTACAAGAGCAGTGCCCTGAATGTAGGGGGCGCCGTGCAGCAGAAGGGCAAAGAGACTGACGATACTCTGGAGTCAGCGGAAGAACGCCCTGCCTGGAACAGCAAGCTGCAGTATATCCTGGCACAAGTCGGCTTCTCTGTGGGGCTGGGCAATGTTTGGCGCTTCCCCTACCTGTGCCAAAAGAATGGTGGCGGTGAGTTCAAGATTTGAGAAGCAATCAATTTTAGGAGAACAGAATACTCAGTCTGTCAGAGTTCACCATCTTCCTGTATATGGACTGGACAGAACTCAATTTTTTTTGCTCAGATACAAAACATGTTCCAAATGCCCTAAGCACAAATGAACAACAGGTCAGTTTAAGTGAAAAAAAAGCTTTTTAACTTTAGCAACACTGACACGGTTGTATAAAAAAACAACCTGGAAAGGTTATATTTCAGTGCCTGGTTGGATTTACAGAGATGCCACAGTATTATGTCTCACAGAGATAACTTGAAAATATATTCCTTGAAAATATATTTTGAATTGAATATCATAATTCAATAAGAAGTTTCCTTTTTCCTGGGCTTACTTGGAAATGACAACCAGTGTCCAAACTTTTAGATTAGTTTTAAAGGACCGGACAACTGTATTTCAGTGTTCTTGTTTAGAATTGTAGTACTACCCAGGTCAGCTGAAGAACACTGCTTTAGTATGAGCAGTTTTCATAGCTTTTAACATTCTGATGGGGGGCACGGTGGTTAATGCTGTTGCTTCTTAACACTTTCCAAGTCTTGGGTTTGGTTATGGCCTTTGGTGCCATGGGTGGTCTTTGGGTAACCCCATTTCTTCCCACCAAATACGCAGTAGGTTTTATACAGTAGGTCACTTTAAGTTGCTGTTCAACATTGCCCCATCTGGGATTTGATCACAGCCACCTTCAGTTTCAGAGCTGTGCAGTGCTACAGTGGGACAACGTAATGCTGTCCAGGTCCCGATGGGGTCAGGTCACCTTCAGTAAAAGTCTCAGAGCTCTCTTATACCTGGAGCAAGGTGCAGTCACTGTCCAGTCCCCATATGAAAGGGAGCAGGGTGCCACAAAAACGTGCTTCTCAAAGTTATTTTTGTAAATGTGAAGCAGCAGGAATACTTGGTCTCTCCAGCTGTTAGTTCCTGCCAGTGGCCAGTTCTTGTCTGACAGGAACTATCCTTCACCTGCTAATTTGTCCCCTGTTGAGCAATTAAGAGGAGATTAATGGGGGATTGATTTTCAGTGGCTATCTTCCCCTGGTTTCTCTGCTCCCCCAGATGACCCTCCATGCCTGTCAGAGAGTCTATCAGCAGTGCAGTGTGCACTATCAGGGCTGACTCAAACTAATGGCGGTAGACTGCAGGAACATGCTGTTAGACCACAGACTGGGAGATAAAGTGACTGGAAACCAAAGAAAATCATTCTGTCCTTTTTGTTCTTCCCTTTCTTCTTGCCTTTTAAGCAAATTCAATTTGGGGCAACATTGTGGTGTATACAGTGAAGAGGCTAAACTGTAAATCTCCCAACACTCGTAGGACCCAATTCACAAACTACAATTCACAAAAG
Source organism: Lepisosteus oculatus (assembly GCF_040954835.1). NCBI lineage: Eukaryota > Metazoa > Chordata > Actinopteri > Semionotiformes > Lepisosteidae > Lepisosteus > Lepisosteus oculatus. Next base: position 37,287,150 of record NC_090700.1, read on the forward strand.
CGAAGAGGCTCATAGACCCAATCAGAATCCCTGTTAAAATCCCACTCTAAATCCTAAATCCAGTCTTAGATTTGTAATGGGAATGGCAGAAAAGCAGATCCATACTTCTCTCAAAATGCCTTAGCACTGGTGATAGCATGGCCATCTAGGACTGTGACTGTGTGTATGCACTGATCCACTGATGACACTAACACCAGAGGGCTAACAGCTGTGGCTCCTGCTTCACAGATGACAGAAGCCTCTAATTCCTCTTGACAGTCCTGCAGGAGTTCCCACCTCTCCTTCACTGCTTTCAAGCCAGCAGCCCATAATTAGTTTGTAATTGAGGGTTTGGTAAACCGATTCGTGCAAGAGAAGGAGAAACTGCAGACTGCTTGTGGGTGTGTAAAGTAATGGTGGGGAAAATCATTCTTTTTTCCTCCAACAGTATCGAAGGGATGAACGGGTAACACTGGAAGGATGAAACAGAATGTTTGCATCCACAGATCAGATTGTGCCCCAATAAATTCCCCCATTTTGCCTCGACATTCAGCCACAATCATTACACACACTCAATTTTTAAGGTCTGGATTGACAACAGCTTTAGCCTACTGTTTATTACTTTTAGCTCTCCCCCAGGTACATATTTCAAACAACCATTTGGTTGTATTTTTGATTTCTCAATGTTTTGCATCCTTAAGTAGCAATAAACAATAAAATATTTTCATCACAGCAACTGGAAACCAAGATGGAAATTGTTTTATCACTATTTTCCCATGTGGGACACCTGTCACTGTTGCTCGATTTGGCCTCAGTGCAGTTTCTCAGACTCCTCTGACTCCTGTGCATATTTATTGTAAAGCAAAGGGAGATAAAGTTAGGCACAAAACTGAGTGCAGGAAACCACACTAAAGTAAAGATAAAGCAAGGAATAAGCATGTCATGAGAGAAAAGTGGAAATGGCTTGAAAAAGCCCTGTAAAGAATTCAGAAGGGGTGATCTGTAAAAAGGCTGTTACTGCCCCTGAGTAACATGAACAGCAGCTTCCATGCCCTCATAACCCTTTGGTTGCAGGGTATGAAAGGCACTACATTGCACATCTGCGCAGCCTTGACACAGCCCTGCACTGGGGAGCCCTGCCCTTTTAACCTTGTGTTAAGTGCCTCCTGTGCTCAGTCTTACAGATTAAGTGCAAAGAACAAAGGGAACAGTATCAGATTTGAAAGCGACCAGTGAAGCACAGTGACTGGAACAGAAAGGGAGTGAGAATTAAAGGCACTTTATTGCACACTCTCACAAGCTTGACAAAGTCCTGCTCTGGGAGGCCTGCCCTTTAAACCCTGGTCCTCTTCTCCCCTGTGCAGGCGCATACCTGGTCCCGTACTTCATCCTGCTCATCATCATCGGCATTCCGCTTTTCTTCCTGGAGCTGGCGGTGGGCCAGAGGATCCGGCGCGGGAGCATCGGGGTCTGGAACTATGTGTGCCCAAGGCTAGGAGGAATCGGCTTCTCCAGTTTAATAGTAAGTAGGGAATTCTGAAGCAAACCAGCAGGAACATTATGACTTCTACCTATAGGTCTTTCAGAGCTGAAACTTGGGAAATGAGGAGGGCAAGAGTTTTGTGTTATACCATGTCCAGAAGGGGTGTTGGGATGCCGCTGAGTTCCAGGCAAAAGGGCTTTGACAGTCTTTTCAGGAGCTCTTTGTCAGAAAGGGAACAAAAATGCAGAAATAACAGAATGGTGCATGTCTCATAGTCTGAGAAGTATTGTGAATAATGATTCCTACGAGAAACAGAGCAAACCAGCAGAGAGCTTGTTAGACATTTAAGGTAAAGTTAATAAAAACCACGTCAATCATGACAATTGAATTACAGTACTGAAATCACCATTGTCTAATCACTCAGAAAATCTGTGAATACTGCATTGCTGGTTGCTATTAGCATTGCTGGTTCTTTGGTGATCTTGTTTTTTTTTACTGTGATGCAAAGCACTCAGGGAATCACATTACAGTTAATGGGCTTGATTCCCCAAAGCCAATTATACTTCTGTTTACTAGTTTTACATTGATAAGCTTCTGGTGATAAAAAGCAAAAGGCTCATGTTTTTGCGAAGTTACTTTGCAAAGTTAAAGACAGCTACAGACAGGGTTTTATATCAAGGAAATTGATATATTTTTCTGCACTCTAGTTCCCGAAATTACATTAAACTCCTATTCCTAGCACTATAGCTTGATAGATTTAAATTCCAAGTGTATATTGAATGCAACCCACTTAACCAGATCAGTGTCCCTAGAACCTGACACAGGATATACTACAAGATTTCCCAAACTGAACCGTAGTGAAGTAGCACTCAAGGGACCCATCAGTGATTACTGCACTTCTACAGAAAAGATCCCTCCCCATTTTATTCAAAGCTGCTGAGGTGTTTCCAGTAACAGGAGATTTGATGCCACTTCCAATTATTTCAGAGCACGTTTGGCTAAGGATTTGCTACCACTTAAAAAGGGTGTGTGGACAGTTGAAATTAATGATTTCCTGTTTGTTTGAAAGTCAGATGGTATTTACTACACTGTACAGTAGATTGTCGGGTCAAAATCCAAAATAAACTCTGGTCTGTCTCTTGATTACAGTTAAAGTCTATGTTCTGCCCTATACACAACTACATCTCTGTCTCACTGTCCACAGCACTGTCTGAATTAATGCTTCAGATTTGTGGTCACAAAGACCATTTCTAGATTTTTATAACCTAATAACATTCATAACAACAATAAAACAATATCATTACAGTATTGCCATGTTATTAAGAAAAGCTTTATTTAATAACGATAAAAGCTTTGTTGGCAGATTCTTCAATGCTAATAACCTGTTTATTATACATTTACAAAGCGTTGTTTGCAAACACTTTAAACGTCTCCCCACCTGATTAAATAAAGTAGAATACAATCCACTCTAGGTAAGGGTCCCTGTGTATGTTTGGGTCCTGGTGTAGTAGCAGTAGTGGATAGTGTAGCATTTTCCAGCTGTAGAAACAGCCTCTCAAGTGGAAAATAAATGACAAGGCAGTGGGGAGTGGAGGAGCTATAAATACATCTTAAAAGGATCAGTTTAGAAGCCTCTGAAAGAATAAGCTTCAATAATTCATTGAAAAATCCCCACTCCCAGGCTGTGTAGAGATCTTCTGCTGTTTTTTCTCCAACCTGGAAAAAATATTGAAATAAAACAACAAAATAGTGATTCCTTGTCACACCTTACTTTTTAAAATAAAACTGTGGAGTGAGCTTCAGTATACCTACATTCACAAACTTTGTGTTTAGTAAGCTCCTAATAGAATATATATATATACTGTAGTGCAGATGGTATCAAGGTACCATATATTTTAAACTTACTTAATAAAACTTCATACATTTCCACTAATTCTTCATAGGACTCAGTAGAAAAGTCAAATTTATTTCTTTAGAAAAGTAAAGTGTCTTTCTTTAAAAAGGAAAGACAGGTTTATAGTTACTAGAATAATAAAACAGAATGAATAGAAAAATAGAATAGAATTCCTGAGGTTTTGCAAGATCACATATCCCCCAAATGTTCAGATGGAGTAACATAAAAGATAAGTGGCTAGGTAGTGATGTACTGTAATAAAGAGGGCTCTTAATCAAATATGCGGTATTATCACTTGTTGGAGGTTGGAATGACACTGAGTTCCAGGCAAAAAGGCTTTGACAATCTTTCAGGAGTTCTTTGTCAGAAAGGGAACAAAAACACAGAAATAACAGAGAATGGTGCATGTCTCATAGTCTGAGAATGATCGTGAAAAACGATGCCTATGTGAAATGGATAAAAACAGCAGAGAGTATGCAAATCTGCAGCATCATCACTTGGTGGAGGTGTCAAGGGCAAAACTCTTCTCAGTGATGTCCAGCACTCCACCCAGAAGAGCCGTGTTAGGGAACAGTGTGGCAAGATCTAATGTGGACTGACCTGAATTCATTTCTAATAATGAATCACTGAAGTGGGTGGGGTCTCCTCATAGAAACAGACAAAAGAGCATATTAGAAAAGCTGTATTCTAGATTCTCAGATGCATGGTATTTTTTTAATATGCAGGACTTGATAAATGGTTCAGAAAATCTAAAAAATGTGATGATGGCTTTTAGTTTTCCAGGGGATTTTTTTATGTATTTGGGAATGCCATCAAGAACTGGTTTTAGAACATGAAACTAACAACTACATGAAATTAACAGTTAACAGTTAACTTCAAAGCCTTTAAATTATTGGTGCCTCTGATGTGTAGCTAGACACCTTAGTATAAATAAGGGAAATCCAACTCTAACTGTAATCCTTGCCCTAACCCAAGCTGTGAAGGTGCTTTGCTAGAAACGGATGGTTCTTGTGTTGACAAAGACACCATAAGCACAAGATATGTTGTACATCTTTGTGTCCAACAGCAAAATGAATGAGTGAAATTCAATGTGATTTCAACCCATTAAAAGATAAAAGACTATTTTACAAGAGACACGTCCAAGATTCATCCAAGGAAGATCGTTTTCTTCCAGGTGTAATTGTAACAGTATTTGCAGGGTATGCATATCCAGCTAAGGTCACATCATGGGCTGAGTGGCAGGCTGTGGGGCTTAGAAACATGTATTCTTCCTGCTGCAGCACTCATTGTCTTGTTTTCGCCAGGTGTGTGCCTTTGTGGCCCTCTACTACAATGTTATCATTGGCTGGAGCATCTTCTACTTCTTTCAGTCCTTCCAGTACCCACTGCCATGGAACGAGTGTCCACTGAAGAGGAACGGATCGCATGCCAGTGAGTGCCCCGAGCAGGGCTCAGCCTCGACAGAACACTACAGCCCTGCCAAAGCATGGCTTTCATCTGAATTAGTTAGGATAGTTTGCAACAAGAATGGCAAAGAAGCAAATAAAACAACTCTCCCACATGCAAATTGTTTCATGAAATGTAATCAGAGTGTGCAGTGCATTCCAAAGTGGTGCTGGAACATATTTCGATGCGTGGTGTCCTTCTGCCTGCCAGCAGAATTCTCATCTTGCCTTGTTTCTTGTTCACTTACAGTGTGTTGGCCCTCAGTTCTAAACACATTTGTTTTCCACTTTGTTTTTGAATATTTTGCAGCTGCCTTTTTTCTTGTTTCTAAGTTACAAAATAAAGTATTACATTTGTAATTAGTCCTTCAGCACTTTGTATTATAAAACAACAAAAAACTTGAGCTGCATATTTTGAGGGGTTCTGCAACACAGCTAATTCTAACATGATGTTTTACACTTCTTCTAAAGCAGGGGTTCTCAACTGCTGGAGGGCATTTAAGAATCCAAAGGGGGGTGTGAGACCATTTACAGTCATTCAGAATAAGTACTGAATTCTTTTACAGCATTTTACAAGTGGAAACGTAAGGCTCGCCTTCTAATCAAGCTTATCTAAAAATTCAACATTTTAGACACAATGCCCCAAACCAGCAAATTATTCTAAAGAAAATTTGAGTTAGCAAAATCTCATAGACAAAGTCTGATCCAATCGCAGTAATTTAGTTATAAAAACACCTGTCCATCCTGGTCCCATTTGCACCCACCTGTCTGTGTGAGAATGAATTTTCTACACTTTCAGTTTTCAAAAATCAGCACTGCAAATATGCAGCATCAGAGCTTATATTGATCATGTTTGAGGCAAAATCTTAAATAAACTGAAATTCAAATGTGAATTTGGATGATACTTCCTTCAATCTGTATCAATATTTTGAAGTAAAAATAGTTTTCAACTGATTTAAGACTAAGTTAAAAAATAGTAATTAAATAGTAATTTAAATTAAATCTTTTTTTAATGTTTAAATAAAATTATTAGCCAATACACTCAGGGGGGTAGTGGTTTTGTGTTAACTGAAGGCTGAGCATTGTGTTGAGAACCACTCTTCTACAGCATGGTGTGCAGAGGTTAAATCCGTATTGTGACACACCAACAGGCAGTGCCAGACCTAAAGCTTGAAACAGGAATCCTAGTAAATTGCCTTTAGCTTTAAGCATTGTACTACTCAGCTCCATACACTTCTGAGCCGTGCTTGTCTGCAGGTGTCAAAAGTCTTGGTGTGTCCGTGTTGCAATGTCCTCCAAAGAAACTATTTCCACTGTTTGTTCTGTGCTCTTGCAATTTAAAGCCGCTTGATGACCATTTTCCTTCTTCAAATTTTAATAACAATTGGAGCCCTTAAGGGGCAACTTTGAAGGTTTTCAAAAATGAAACGATTTTATTTCTGCCCATGTGTTGTAATGCTTGTGATTCACATAAACCTGGAAGAAAACAGGCCTTTGTGGAGTACCAGATGTCTCTTAAAATGCTGGCACGTGTATTTTACATGAAACCACAATACTTTTTGTGCTAGGATTAAGCCTGGATGCAATGTGAAGGTTTTGCTGCTAATGGCGATATACAAAAGATGTTTGCCCACTTTCCATAAGACATGAATGTTAATTTATCCCAGTAGTACTCCCTAAGCAATACACATATAAGTGCTTATGGTTTTTGTTCTGCACAAAATCAAATCAAATTCCCTGATGGTTAAGGGAAGAACAACGTGTTCTGAGTTTTCAAGCCCTGGTAAATGCTCTTAGACTTTCAGCCACAACAAAGTCATCTGAAAGCACATGAAAATGGAAAGGTGTTCTTTTCAAAATCATTAAATTTCCACCCATCCTGGGTCAGAATAGTTTGAATATATCACCTTCTAGACCGAGGCATAAAATAAGAGATCTCCTGATACTCATTGATAGAAGGAAAGATGTGAGTATTTAGGCTCCTCTGGGTTCAAGCTGATTCTGTACGTCTGGTCTGTGCTGTAGAGAAAGGGCATGAAGGCTGGCAGTCCTGCTTTTACCCACTGATACTCTGTATCTGGATTGAAAAGCTGTTTTCTCACCTCTGCTAGTGTCAAAGCACATGACAGGCTCACTCCCTGGAATAAGATACTCATCACTGTCGCCTCACAAGCGCAGCAGTCCGAGCATTGTGATATCATGGCCATAGGCTCACGGATATGACAGATGGGCACGATAAAGCAGTCCAGCTAAACAAAGCTCAGTGCAGTCACAGGAGGTGGTGTGATCGGGCCCGCTCCAAGAGCTTAACCCCCACACTCCCCCAAGGATGCTGCTGGGCCCACCTCTCAGAATAACGGAAACAATGCTTCATATGGTTACTTCATTGCTGGAATGAATAAAACAAAAAAAGGGGGTGTCCTCTCAAGTATTCAGAAAATGAATGAGGAGAAACCCCATTAGACAGCAGTCTCACCACCACTAAAAGACTTATTAGCCCCCACCCAGCATCATCCCCTGTGGCTGGAGATGAGCCAGATGCTTATACAGTATATTAAACAACACCATACAGCAGTCATCACCAAATCCATATTTAAACATGCTAAAAGTCCTTTGGTATTTACAGTATTTAAGTAAACAAAATGCATTTAGCTTGTTTTTATGCTCAAGTAAAATGACCAGGCCTTACAAGATAGTGCTGAGGAAGAAGCCAGCCAGCCATGTCTATATGACTCAGGCATGTGTTTCATCACCTAATTTCATACACTTTCATCCCTGTCCCTCTCCATTCCTGTCTTTCCTTCTGTCTACAGTCGTGGAGCCTGAGTGTGAAAAGAGCTCAGCTACCACTTACTTCTGGTACCGCCAAACGCTGAACATCTCCAGCTCTATCTCAGACAGTGGGGGTCTCAACTGGAAGATGACTGTTTCTCTACTGGCAGCCTGGTGTATCGTGTGTCTGGCTGTCATTAAGGGCATCCAGTCCTCAGGAAAGGTGAGCAGAACTCATATCAGACCACTATAACCTGTGAGCAGAGTGGTGGGCTAGCGTTTCTTCACTGGTAGCCAAAGTAGAGTGTGATGATCGAAATGCTCGAATAAGTAATTTGACAAAGTACAACCAATAAAATAAAAACAGGAGCTGAAAATGAGAAAGGGGGGGGGAGTAATTCAATTTTTAATATAAGAAAAAGCACTCTATCATGAGGTTTTAGCTCTAGCTAAATGTAATCTATTTGAATGTCTTTCCTTAAAAGCAATTTCTGCAAGTTAACAGACACTCGTGAGATTGCATCTCAGCCTCCATCCAACTTGCATGACAGATATTTAACTTGCAGTGAAATCTAGCAGCTGTTCTTCATGCCTGAAGAACAATAATTTGAGCATCTAGGACATCAGCAGACTTCCGCACTTGTCACACCTGAGAGCACTTAGTCATATATTTCCAGATGAACTCCATCACTGGACACTTGCAAACCATGTAAGTAGGTACTGAATACCTGCTGGCTTGGTTCTAGTATGACAGAGGTGGTTCTCTCCTCATATAGACCCATTAGTATGGTGTTGAGTGTATTCTATGTGCAAACTCTAATTGGATTAGCTGGTGTGCTAGGTTTACAAAGGAAGGGGAAATACTATCCTTTACCATATTCTAAGCAGGACTACCATCCGAGTCTATGATGTAATTACAATGGCACCAATTGCAAAATAGCAGGCTCAAATACAATGGTATGTGCTATGAACCTGTTGAGGGAAAACTGAACACTTTCACTTTGTTTTGGGAGGGGTAATGTTAACACACCAGCTGTTCTGCGGAAACTGAATAGGGCAACGTGATGTAAACAAGCAGCCCTGTCCATGTCTCTGCCCAGAAGGCCATGGTTGCTTGAGGCATGCAGAGCGCCACCTAGGAAGCACTTAGGGAGTTGGTGTGGATCCAAGCCCCTGTCACCAGGGGAAGGCTGATGAGCCTCCTGTGGCTCTGCTACCACAACGAAGGGAAAGCCACACTGTTTTCTAGAAGCATGTGGGCCAAATTTGTACTGTTTAATCCCCCCGGCCCACATTTCTGTGGTAGGAAAAGCACTGATGTTTTGACAGATGTTATGTTCACTGAATACTAAACAGATGACAAAAAAATTCTAATTCTTCCATGGAGAGCAGTGTGTTATAGTTTGGTTCAATTTACATAATCACCAGCCCTGGCAGAATCTGTTCAGAAACTAATTCCTTTTTAAATATGTCAAAGCTGGATGCTTTGATGTGATCTTACTGTAGTAATCAGTCTATCCCTCTCTCAGGTGATGTATTTCAGTTCCCTGTTCCCCTACGTGGTGCTGATCTGCTTCCTGGTGCGGGGACTGCTGCTGCGTGGGGCTGTGGATGGCATCGCACACATGTTCACTCCCAAGGTCAGAAACACAACATAAAGCCATGTCGTTATCACATTATCACATAGTGTACTAATACACAAATGTCTGACCTCTACCTAAGTGATCCAGTTAGTATCTTGCTGTAGTTACCTTGCTGCATCTCTTTTGTAAGCATAGCATCAGGTACAGAAAATAATCTACTGCTACATAAACTGATATCTACATCCACTATCAGACAAATGGGCAGTCCTGTTAAGGGTCAAGGAAATCCAGAGGCTATCCTGGATACATAGGGTGCAAGGCAGGGCTAGATTTTGGATGGAACGCTATTCTATTGCAGGGTTCAGACATACGTACACTGAGGGAAAAATCAGTAAAACAAATGAACCTAGTCAGCGTGTCTTTGAGGTGAGAGCAAACCGTAGCATCCGGAGAAAGCCCACATGAACATGATGAGAATATGCAAACTCTGCACAGTAGGAGCTCCAGTCTGAAGTCGAACCCAGGACCCCAAAAATGTGAAGAGAACAGTACTAACATCAATGTCACCATATTCCCCAGTATTTAAATATTTATAATCCCCTTACAGTCAGAACTCAAGAGTCACGTGTTTACATTTTTCTTTGCTTCTGCGGATTTGCAATCTGTGCCAAACATCTACTGCACAATCCGTCATTGAGCTCTGGAGGCTTCTGCACAGTCCCAGCAGAAACGATGGATGCTGTCTCCCTCTAGTGGAGCCTCTTCACAGCTTTCAGCCACTTTCCATTCCTCTCTGTGGAAGCACGTCTACCGAGCCACTGACGCTCATTTCTAAGCAAACTGTCATCCAGGTGAAAGGAGAGGTAGAAGACAGTGGTTTTCAAGGATTTGAACTGAGATCGTCTGTAGGAAGAGCCAGGCCTTGAGTGTCATCATATCCTGCCTAGTGGTTTTTGTTTAGATCATTCATTCATAATCCTCATTCGTCATTAGAGCTGCATGAAACCATTATTCAATTTTGGGATTGTGTTTCCTGGGAGGGAGTAGAGAGGCACCAATTGAGGGGATTAACATTCAAGCTTAAGATCATCAGCAAGCATTCACATTGATAAATTAGCACAGTATGGGAAGAGATGACAGCTCACCCGCTGAGAGAGGAAAGGAATTCCCAAACATCATCATGCCTTCAGGTTTTATTCAAAGGTCCCAATACACTGAAAACATTATTTTACTTTAAACAGTAACCCTGACTCAAGAGCACAGTTAGTACTGCCTAGCAACGTAAAAATCAATACACAAACTCTCCTCATTCAATTCTATCCTTCCTAGCCACCCACCTATCCTTTATGAGAAAGTCGCTTATCCTGTTGAGGATTACAGAAAGCCAGAGCACTTCCTCAAAGCACAGCAGACCGTCTCAGGGCCATGTAGAAATGGACAATACAGAACAGCCAATGCAAACTAGGCAGATGTCTTCGGGAGGAAATTCACACAAACACAGGCGGAATAGCAGGTCCCAGACAGACAAACATCCAAGGATGGAATTGAATACAGGGCTCTGGAGTTGTGTGGCAGCGGTGTTAGGCTCTACACTATCGTGATGCCTCAGTCCATCTACTGCATATAATCAAATTATTATACAGTGCAATAAGGTCATTATAGCCAGTTTAGGGCTGCAATTGAAGCTCCAATGGAGAAGACGATATATAAGATGATAGTAAAGAAAATTGCAACTTTCACCATGTCAGTAACAACAATAAAGGACAATTGTAAATTAAGAAAGTAATACTAATTCCGTCTTTATTATTTTTGCTAGCATTGCCTCATAATATCTATATATGCAACTTAGAACGCATCTGTTGGAATTCAAAAGTTCATTTGTAAAATGTAGAGCTTTGTTTTGGGAAAGCAGATTATATTATGTCAAATTCATTTTAACAGGGGTGACAGGGGTTTCCTAATTAAATGCATGAAACTGTGTAGAAACGTGTTCTCATCCTCCCTACCTTCACCACTATCTCTCCCATCCTTTTTTTAACCATGTCCCTCCTCTCTCAGCTTGAAAAGATGCTGGAGCCCCAGGTGTGGCGAGAAGCAGCCACCCAGGTCTTCTTCGCCCTGGGGCTTGGCTTCGGTGGGGTCATCGCCTTCTCCAGCTACAACAAGCAGGACAACAACTGTCACTTTGATGCTGCGCTGGTCGCCATTATCAACTTCATCACCTCTGTGTTGGCCACACTGGTGGTCTTCGCAGTGCTGGGCTTCAAGGCCAACATCATGAACGAAAAGTGTGTTGTTGAGTGAGTACTGATCACCACATACACAAAGGTAGCAGAACCCAACAATGCAGCTCGACACGTAGACACATTCCCTCTTTAAGGCACACTTACCAGTCTCAATTTCCCAGTCTCCCTGGGATGTAAAACATGCATCCCTTAAACTTCTTAAAACCTTAAAATGTTTTAGGAAACCACATTCCAAGCCAACACCATGTCTTTAGAAATACATTAAAATATTTCTGAACAAATGCCATTATACTTGGACTTTGATGGCAAAAAATCCACTCTTTGTCTCTACACTGCAGGAATGCAGAAAAAATCCTGGGTTACCTAAACTCCAATGTGCTAAGCCACGACCTTATCCCACCCCACGTCAACTTCTCCCACCTGTCATCAGCTGACTACGCAGAGATGTATGGTGTGATAAAGACTGTGCGTGAGGACGACTTTGAGCAGCTGGGTCTGGACGCCTGCCTGCTGGAAGATGAGCTCAACAAAGTAAGCTTTCTCCACGTTTGACTCAATATGTTAACATTTCAATGAAAAGACTACATCTTCTTTCCTTTGGAACATGACCTCAGCATGGTTTGTCCATGCAGCATCAAGTGGGAAAACAGATCATATCAAATGTTTTGTCCTGACCAGGGTAACATGTCCTGCATCATGTTATATTGCTAGAGGGCGAAAATTCATCTTCTGGGGCACATGACTGTTTGCAATGATTTACTCAATAATGGGGAATGTGTGCAAGTCTGAGGGAGCTGGAAAAATACAGTAGTATTATAGAACACAACAATATCTCTGGGAAGCGAGGGTTCTGCAAGCCCCATGCATGATGTTTCTAGCATTAGTGGAGTGGAGTGGAGTAAGAGACAGAAGTGGATCGATACTGAAAGAGCTAGACTCTTTATAGTGTCTTACAGGCTGCTCCACAGACCTTATACAGTCTTTGATGAAAAAATTGAAAAACAATTGTGTGCAATATAGGACACCATGTTAAAAACAAGAAACTGTGAAATCAGTTCATAGCAGAGCAACCAATCTATTCTGAGCTTTAAAGAAATGCCCTACAATGACAAGACTAAATAAATGAATATTTTTAGAGCTGAGAAAAGAAGACGACAGGGAATCTAATTAAAGCAATAAAAACCCTCAAAGTGACTAACAAAGTCAAACCAATGGATTTCTTCAGTGAAACATGAATGAAGTGGAGATGTTGAAGTGTATTTAAAACTAAGATGAGGAAGCACTTTTTCACATGAGCAAGCTATGCAGGCAGTTATTGAACCTGAGAATTTCAGTCAAGAAATGGTTGAATGAGCTCTGTGGATCAATTACTTACAAGGAATTAAATGGGGTAGATCAGCCAAATGGCTTCCTTTCTTGTGTAACCTTGGCCATGTTCTTCTGTTCTCTTTCTTGTGCTTGCTCCCCACAGGCAGTGCAGGGCACAGGTCTGGCCTTCATCGCTTTCACGGAGGCCATGACTCATTTCCCTGGCTCTCCACTCTGGTCTGCCTTGTTCTTCTTCATGCTCATCAACCTGGGCCTTGGCAGCATGATTGGGAACATGGAGGGTATCACCACACCCATGGTGGACACGTTCAAAGTGCGTAAGGAAATCTTCACAGGTGAGATACAAGAAACTTCCTTTAGTACAATTTTCCCCCACATGCTGGGACCAATGTTCTATCTAATCAGATGCAAACCAGGCGGACTTTAACTTCACAAACATGCCGTCATAGAAAGCTGCCTCTCAATATCCATGCTGACAACTCTGCATCCTGACAAAGCTTCAGAACATCCACGATTCCACAATTGGCATTTTTCCTCAGTTACTGTTCATCATTATTTTTGTAAAGATTAAAAACTAGCACAACTTGGGTTCCTTAAGTCCACATTTTACCTGATTCAGCCAGGAGGAAGCTAACTCTGGTTTTTAAATCCAGCTGGGTTTCTAGTTTTATTTTTAGATGCTCTTTAAGTTGCTTCACTAGACAAGTAACTCTCTCAGGTTAAAATGAAAATGTCACACGCCTGTAGAAGCTGGTTATTCCTAGTGTCCTCCTCAACATTAACCATACCACCCATCCTTCTTTTCCTCTCTTATCCAGTTTCTTGCTGTCTTGGGGCCTTTTTCTTTGGACTGATTTTTGTCCAGCGTTCAGGGAATTATTTCGTCACCATGTTTGATGATTATTCAGCTGGGCTGCCACTGACCATCGTTGTAATTCTGGAAAACATCTCTGTTGCTTGGATTTATGGGACCAAGAGGTAGGTTGAGGGGTCTAGGAGTTTTTCCACACAACTAGTCAAAGTCACTCATGCAACCCCAAGAGAAAATGAAAAGTATAAAAAAATAATTTAAACTTTGTGTGCACAGTACTTCCAGAAATCATTTTTCTTCAGAGTTGTGCACATTGAGCACACTTATTGTTTATTCAAAAACAACTAACAGAGACCATATTTAACTGTGTTAAACAAACCAATGGCATGGTCACTTTAATCTGAAGGACAGCACAATAAGGCTACAGGCTTAGTTGAGCCAGTATACAGTACTGTTACGACCCCACGTGTCCAGGGGTAAAGGGGTGTAACATTCAGGATGGGTTTGGATGCAGGTGGGTTTCTGGTGAGGGACTTAGGAAGCATGACAAGTTTGATGCAAAGCTGATTAAGTGACTGGTACATATACAGGACACAATAACACACAGGGAAAAGAAACTTGAGCCATGACAAAAGGACAGAAAATAACAAAACCAAACGGATCTAGCTAATACAGTGAGGACTAACCTAACCCAAACACAAATCAATAGGGTCTTCGGCATCTTCACTTCCCTACACTGAACTGACCAGAACCACAATACACGAGCGGCACACGCCCCTAACCTAGTAGGTCTAGACAAAACAAACCTACGTGTGCACAATGCAATCCGACGACCTTACCTATACATTTTCCTCAGGTGTACAACAAGTTCACAGTTAACAATAACACGACACGAGTGAACCAATTGCACGATTATGGGAAAACGGGTAATACCGAAGAAGATACACGAGCAAGGAATAGGGTAACAAATGAGCACAAGCAAGGTGAAAAGGAAAGTAACAGATGCAGGCAAGGTAATAACAAAACAAACAAAGGAAAGTAACAGATGCAGGCAAGGTAATAACAAAACAAACAAAGGAACGATCAAACGCGAACACGAGCCGAAGCAAACCGAAGTTGAGCAAAAAGCTTGACCGAAGTCGGAAGCTGAAAAGCCAAAAAGCTCTCAAGGCCGGCCCTTCTTCGGTATTTAAACTATAGATCTTGGGTTCTGATTGGCCGGGAGTTGGTTGATGACGTCACAACCGGGGGGGGGGGGGGGGGGTACATGAATATAGGAAGCGAAAAAAAAAACACTGACACGCACGGGGACGTAACAGTAACATTAGTGGTAGAACTGTTCACAACTCCTGCTTTAACCATTGAAGTACCTAGACACTGCACACAACACCTATGCCTTTTGCAATAATAATGCCTTATTTTCAATTACAGTACTAGTACTATATCTAAATCTCTTGGCCTGACAGCTCCTTTACAGTTTCAGTCCTCTCTATGGATTTAGTGTAAGTTCTGGAGTTTACTGTAAATGTAAATGTCCTCTGACTATATAACACTTTGCCCATTTCATTGTGGCCAGGTGCCATCAGAACAAATAAGTTACTGCTCAATGCAGAATGTAAAATAGACCATACAATCTTGGCAAAAACTGGTATTTCTGATTGAGATTTCTGTGAGCTTCCCAGTGGTCTAAGCTTTTCTCTTCCGTTGTTTCCGTCTGACAGGTTCATGCAGGATCTGACGGACATGCTCGGCTTCCGTCCCTATAGCTTCTACTTCTACATGTGGAAGTATGTCTCCCCGATATGCCTCTGTGTGCTTGTCATGGCCACCATCATAGAGATGGCGATCAGTCCCCCAGGGTACAACGCCTGGATCCAGGAGCTGGTCAGTGCTGATCTGAACACCTTACTTCAACCAGAAAAGACAAATTCCAATATTCTTATTTTCTTCTGCTAATTTGTCATTTTTATTTTTAGTTATGGGTTGGTGTAAATATGGGGATTCTGTATTAGTCACAATAATAATGTAACTGAGTAAATATTTCAAATATCGCAACACCAGCTTCTTTTCAAGTTCTGATAAATACATATGAAGTTTAGTTAATTTCCAACACCTTTTCATACTCTTTTTATTGAAAACAATGCTTTTTTACTCTTTCCCATGCCTCACTCTCTCTTTCTCCCTGCTCTGAAATCCTTCCAGGCGAGTGAACGCTTCCAGGGCTACCCTCCCTGGGCACTGGCCATGTGTTTCACCCTGATCGCGGTGGCTATGCTGCCCCTCCCCATCGTCTTCATCGCCCGGCAGTTCAACCTAGTGTCGGATGGCTCCAACAAACTGTCCGTCTCCTACAAGAAGGGCTGCATGATGAAGGACATGTCCAACCTGGAGGACAATGACGAGACCCGCTTCATCCTCAGCAAGAACCCCAGTGAGGCGCCTTCCCCCATGCCTACTCACCGGTCCTATCTGGGGCCCGGAAGCACCTCTCCTCTGGAGATGACCAGTGCTGCGCCCAACAGCCGCTACGGCACGGGCTACCTGATGGCCACCACACCCGAGTCCGAGCTATGATTCCCACAGGCAGGTCAGCTTCTTCCTTACAAAGAGTACCACCATGCCATAGGGTTCCTCATACCTTAACCACAGACACTAACTTGTAGTTGAAGAGGAGACCTCAAAACCTGGAGCCAAGGGCCTGTCTCTGTCTCTGTCTCTTTCTCTCTCTCTCTCTCTCCCTCTCTCTCTCTCTCTCCCTCTCTCTCTTAGCAGCTTCATGGAGTAAATCTTTAAAAAGTCTAGATTAAGGCTGTACCTAGACTGAGAGAGTTGTGTGCAACTCTGCTCTCACAGTCTAGAATCCTTTTGTGTTTGTGGGGATCTATCAACTGGTAACTGCTTTAAACCTGCAAGTAAAATGCTAATTAGACCCACTTAGCTCCAAGCAAGAAACATGACAGATCACTTCACCCAAAAAGGCAGTGAAGAATAGGACTGGTTAAAATAAATGACAGAAAGAGAGAGACAGGTAAGCTACTGGGAAGCTAAGGTTTTTGTGCTGTACTGCTTCATCTTCAACCCAGGTTAGAGCTAAATCACGCCGCTCCTGATAGGTTTCAACTGCAATGTCAAGCCAGTGCAGTACAGGTTAAGGTGTCTGAAACACTACAATGCTTTATACTGGACAAGATTCAAAACAATAATGCAGTATATTTTTGTAAGGGTAGCTGAAGCAGAAGAGGGCCAAAAAGCAGATTATGGAAGAAAAGAGGATGTTTAAATCCTGTTTTCTTTTTCCCACAAACTAAAGCTGTAATATACAGTAGAGTAGGTAGGAAAGTATGTGTTATATAGTAGGAGACTCAGATAAAAGCGGTTTTTGCTTTTCTATTCTGCTTCAGGGAAAAGCTTCATTAAGTTGCCCCATTGAGCTAAAATAGTTTTTAGAAGGCAGGCCTGATTGTGAAGGAAAGCATATGGAGTGTTAATGTGCTGTCTTCCACAGTGACAATTATTTTCCAAATATCTGTTTTTCAGTACCTGTCTAAAAATGCAATTCAAGTTTCCATCCATCCATCTAACACCTCTCCTGGGTTCACATTCACAAGTAATAAATATTTGGCCTTTAAAAGTACCTGGTTATCAAGGAGCCTGGCCTTCCGTATTAAGGCCTAAGCTGAAAACTAAAAGTCTTGAAGCATGTTGACTGATCATTAGAGGCAAAGGCTGTCTATACTGGAAAACATTAAAGTCAAAGAATCTTTAGATTTACATAAGTTTCATGATTTAACACCAGCTGTCATTCTAGACAACAGTGCAGGTTTTGAGGGGAGATCAAACATCACACACAAGAACTAATTAATTTAAGACCAATTTAGTATAGTAGTCTAGCATGTCAACATTTCTCTTGGAGAACTTTTTGGACATGATCTGCAGTGTCATGTCTATTAAATCCTGCTGTCTTCCTCTGGTTGGTGGAAAGGGCACTGCTATTCTATGGATACAGACATCCTGCACAACAGCATCTCAAACCCTGTTAAGCAGTAGTTGCACTTTGACACAATATGGAGACAAGTCAGCCACAGAAAAAGCAGCATGAATGCCAGGGCAGGAAAATTAGGAACACTATTGACTACTGTGCAAACCATTTCAAGCAATCTTGTTGGAATAATGTCTGCAGACATATGGAGTCATTACAATACATCATTAAAAAAACTTATTTTAATATCTACACCTTTCTCAAGTTGCATAACAGAAAGCTTTTTGTTTTGTGCAACAAATTAATTGATTGTACATGAAAGAACCTGCTAAATGAAGAGCTGGAATGGAGATGAGCCAGTGGCTTAAATACTGATTTAATAAGTTTAATTCAATTTCCATTTAAAATTGTTCATTGAAAATAATTGCAAGATAAAGACTATGAAAACACAAATGTTCCAGAAACAAATCACCACGCTTGCCTTTAGCCTTTTACGTTTGATTCTTTATTTAGTAAAAGACATTGATATTTCAGTTGTTGATCTCCTACTATGTAACAAGTGTGTTAGAATAATATTCTAGTATTACATTGTGTAGGGCTTATTATATTGTAATTATCTATATTTGTAAGTGCAGGAGAAAAGGACTGCAGTCATAACTCCTGTTTTAGTTTAACAACTGTGTTAACTCGCACATACACCATCTGCCGTACAGGCACACTGCTATGGTAAATTAATAGGAAAATGTTAAATCATTAGGTAGTGAAGCACATGCTTAATGTATATGATAACCTTTTAGCCTGGAGCTGGTACAAAACTAGTTCTGCATAACAAGGCAAAACCCTTTGCATTCTATAGGCTTCAGAGAATCGTTAGGAAAAAACTGGAGCCAGGGACAATGTAAGCACGGACTGTGGTTGATATTCATAAAACAAACCGAAAAAAAGAGTTTATTAACAGAGCGCTCGTGATTTTAAAACGTAATGTTTTTAGATTGCAGCTTGCTTCCGGTTTAGTGTTGTGCATTTCTATAGCAGATATATTTTTCACTTGTGAGGAATAAACAATTTTTTCTCAGAGAAAAGAGGAAAATTCCTCAGGCTGCTAAGGATCAGTGAATTGCAGGTAATTTACCAAGACGGGATCACTTGATTTTCTTTACTTCACTCAAAGCTCCTGGGGACACAAAGGAGGCTTAAGATGTAAGATCTGAGTATGTTTTGAATCTGAACTCTTTTTAAAACAAACACATGTCTGCTTCTGAGAGCACAGACATTCGATGAGTAATAAGCATACAAAAATACACACTCCTCTGCAGACAAAACAGAGCATTGTGAAAACAACAAAGGCTGTGTATAAAGGACACCAGACCTTATAACATTCAACTTCAGAGAAATTTATTGTGTATGCTAGCAGAGGTCATTTTTCTTGTAGGAATTTTTAATGTATATTTATTTGGGGTAATACCTGTAGACATACTGTACACTTTATACTGGATTTCATACAGGTGTTCTAGCACTTAGACCATCATATTTATATTTAAATATAATTAAATTATAAACTCAGTGGCAAATTATATAAGTCATTTTAACAAGAATTAAGGAGAAATTATTAGTTTATGGGAAATAACATGAAAAACAATTATTAATGTCTGCATGATATGTCAAACATTGGACATGCTGAAAGATATAGTATACAGTATATTGTGCATGTACAAGTGATTATAAAAAGTTACTCTTCAACAAGGCATATTCAAGCACATATATTTCAGTCTGTGTCATGGATCGACAACATTGGTTCTTTTCACATGCTCCACTCAAAGATTTTGGGTTATCCTAAATTATTGACGTGATCCCCAGCAAATGGGTCAATTAAGTGTTTACTGTATACATCAATTCAGTAATTAAACAAATAGGTGGGGTTAAAGTCTGCAAGTGTCAAGTTTTCCTGATCTTGTTCCAGCCAAGTTCTCTCTTCTCTCTAGTAGGGGGTATCAGCAGGTTTAGAAAGAGGGTGTGCAATTAACACGTACTGACAGTTTTGAATGTGATAGAGACAGGTCCCTGATTATTTCAGTATTAACAATGGAGAGGAAAGGGATTTCCACAGCAATGGAAACAATCCTCTGAAATGGCCTGTTAATAAACTCTTCAAGCTGAGTAAATCACACTAACACTGCCCTGCTTTATGAACAACACAGTCCTGCTGGGGGTGTGCAGATCATCTGCCAAAGGACCCAAAGGGAAACCTTACATGAAGGAACAGCACAACTCATGCAGCTTGTGTACTCAAGCTATTCCTCTAAGGAGTCTATTGAGAATCATCTTCATTTATTTGCTAGCAAAAGTATTTTGCAGCCGTTACAGAAGGTATTGTGATAAAAACCAGCACAGCGAAACTTTCAATTGTAAAGATGAACGGCTCCAAATAACCAGCTTTTGCTAAAAGCAAGGTATGGAACTGCACCAGCTATTCAGGTAAAATCAGGCTCATATGTAGTCCAGCCAGGCCTGGATTTATGTGAATTTAAGGGAAGTGAGTGACAGCAGGAGTCTATTAGTAAATCAGGAGGCTATATGTGATTCTCCAAGATGACATGGTTCAGCTCTGCAATATGTAAAAATACTGAATGTGTTTCAAAAGTATATGAATATAATGGAAACTTTGCCTCTTAAAATATGTCTTGAATGCTTACATCAGGGGTGCAATATTTACAGTTAGTAAAATGGGCTAATTAATGATCAGGGTCTACCTAAAAGACAGGTACCTCCTAAACCTTGATATTCTGCACACCTCTGACTACTATTTACCTTGCTCAGGTAACTGAAAGCATAATTCTCATGAAGCACAGTTTTGTATGGGTGCCTACAATAATAATTTCAGTTAATTTGAAGCCCAATAGTTTAATCAGACACAATGGTATGGAAACGTAAAGTTTTGCTACTTATAACACTAACAATTCCTTGTATTTATATAGAGCTTTTCATCCCAAATGTCTTAAAGAGTAATGCATAATCACTTTGTGCACTTTGCTATGGGCAGAGGCACTGGAATTACTGTGCCACTCAATTACACGTGATACATGGACAGGAATGCACAGCTTCAGTCCTGAAGACGTGCGGCAAAGCAAGTCTTTCAGTTCTGTTTAATTGTCCAGCACCTGAAGTTAAAGTGGTCAAATTAATCCAACATTCAGATCAATTAAGCACTTAAGATGATTCCATATAAGGATCCTCATAAATATGGAATTAAAACTTGCAAACACAGCAATCCTACAAGATTGCAAATGTCCTCCCCTCAATTAAGGGTAATGTCTCACATTACAAACTGAAGCATTTCCTGTTAAATTAATCAAATCCCTACAATGTGAAATGAAACAAGTCAGTGCACAACATAAAAACAGTATATATATATGTAAGTGTACATACTGTAAATATATATTAGATTAAAAGAAACAGTAAAAGCAAATAAGAAGTTTTAGAGAGCACAGATTTATACACAAGCACAAGACCAGCATGGGCTATCCAGCAGCTGCACAATGTAGAATCTAGGGACCACAAGACTTAAAACTTCCACTTAACTGCAAACAGTACATTCCTACAAATGGGTGGAGAGGATCTGAGATTCTCAAGCTCAAAACCCTTTCTTCATAGGTGTGTGTAGACTAACTTAATACAGCAATAAAAATAACCCACATGTACACTGAAAAATAGATAAAAAATCCTGAAAACAGTGCATATGAGAAATTGAAAATGATGGAGTAGGGAAGCACATTAAGAAAATGAGTAGACTATTTCTTTTCCATCCGTATCCCTGTAAACCCCATTGTCTGGTGGCTTTTGTTCCAACTGAGTTCTTGATTTAATAGATTTAACTACTAATGCAATTGTAATCATGTATTTACACATTTTGATGATCCCTACTATGGAGACAAACGAGGATTTAGAGTATTGTGGTGGGGTGCTTAGCTGACGGCCTGAGGTCCTGGTGTCAGTTGTGGCTGGAGCCACACTGAAGCCAGTGAAGCTGGAGTAAGGTTCAGGTAGTAAAGACGGAGATAACCAGGGGCACCAGGGACTGATTCCCTACTAGGCCCCTTGCTCCTCACCTTCTGTCGTGAATGGAAACAATGCCAAGCCCACTGAGCGAGTTTTCAGGAGCAAACCAGAGCAGGAAGACAACACACTGTTCAGAGCACATTCTTATTGGTTGCAGTAGGTTTGGAAAGAAAGTAGCATAGATCCTCTTGCATCATACAAGACATCATAGGATTTTGTTATTTCTTATCTGCCCTTTTACAAGCAACACGAAATATAGCAGAGGTACATTTTCTTACTCTCTTATTTCCTGCTAGGAAGACATGTCTGGTCTACAATCAAAAAGAACAAATCTTTAGCTTCTTTGTTTAAAATCTTAGCATCACAAAAGAAGCCTTTAAATAAATGGCCAATGAAATAATGATTAAGTGGCAAAAAATTCCAGGGTCTCTGCCTCCCTAGCTAGGTCTCGCCCAATAAAAGAAAAACACAATACAAAATTGATGAGTTCCATTTTTTTTAATTATCGCTTATTGATTTTTTAATGTGATGCTAGAAGCCATGGTAACAGTGATTAAATCAATGACTATATTTCTATTATTGTATATTTAAACTGTATATGTCTGTGTACATTCTGTTAAATTAATAATGAAAACTATCTATAAAAGTGACAAGGTGAATCTTTTCATCCTCTGTGCTGTATATATAAATATCATTGTATATTTGGAGATATTTATATAATTTTTGTAGCCGCCAGTGTAACTTTACCTCCTGGGACTGGTTTGGGGAAAGGGATTAATTATCCTTTAATTTTCAAAGCAAGTGGGGGGGCTCTATTTTCTGGTATTCCCTACAGTGTCGTGTGTATATTATCTAATCTTGTTCTCTTTGTTACTGTGTGGTGTAACAGTGACTTTGGACCACTTGTAAAGCAATTTCTGTTCTCTTCCCAGAGCATCTCTATGACAAATATATACATACTGTATGAATGTACATACTGTACATGGATATATAAATGCTGCAAACAGTACATAATGCTATTGCAATTGTGGTAGTAGGTCTCCGAAAACACAATGTCCAAGTAGGCTACAGTACTCTTCAGTTAAGGCTGTTCCAATTACAGTAGATGACATCATTAAGATTTATTTAGTGGACAGTTTGCAGATGGCCCCCTCTTGATGTAATTGATGTGGACAGTCTGAAAAAGTTAAGAGGGACACGGTACATTTGAGTGAAATGTGAGCATATTCCTAAAGATGAAATTGTTTAACAGGATATTGGTCTTTTCCACTCCTCCAATGTTATACTCGTATCTAGAAATGCACATGAGGATTGCTGTGATTACAAAGGGTTATTCAGCTTTCCAATACAGTTTTCTCAATGGCAGGAAAGGGTAATAGGGAACAGCTATGCTGTATTACTCTTCTAATCCTACTGCTGCTCATTATCACCAGACTATTCTACATCTTAAAATGTGTCCTTTTTAAAGACTTAGTACAGGTTAGTTCTCACTCCATGCAAACCAATAATTACAAAGCAATGTTATCTCGTAATAATAAGGTGAAATTAAGAACTTAGTCGTGTACATTTCTGCATATTTTGGGGCATTTGTGACATGCAGTAAGCATCACCTGACGGCAGCATTCAAAGCTGTGCAACAGCAATAAAGTTGAGCAAATGCAGGATGGAAAGAAATGGAGCAGCAGAGAGATGTTGAAGCTGCAGCAGGGAGTGCACTGGGAGGATAGAGCACCTCACTGTGGCCAAAGTATGTAGCGATTTGTGTGGTGTGTGTGTGTGTGTATTTCCTACTGGTTAAGTGTATCGCGGGGCTTGGCAAAACCCGGATCTGCCATGATCTCTCGCTGTAAATGTTAAAGCACATAATAGTTGTCTTTCCGAATCAAGATGAGTATTCCATAGTTGGCGTCACGATGACTGTACAGTATTTAAACTGCGTGTGAAAACCTGGAACACTTATGGATATCACCAAAAATATCAATAAAGGAAAAAATATTGCTGTTCGTATTCTCGTGGGGTTCTGTCACATTTATTGTGTTTTCTGACTCCAAGCCACTCCTTTCTATGGGTGAAATCAGGAAGCTTTAGAGCAATGGTGTGCAACTCCAGTCCAGGAAGGCCACAATGTCTTCAGGGTTTTATTCTGCCTGGGCTCTTAATGACCAAACTGAGTTAATCGTTAGTTTAATGGGATCAATGTAACACTTGCCAAGGGTCTTCTACTGCTGTTGATTTGAAAACACTGAGAAAACCTGATGGAATGTGGCTCTCAAGGATTGTGTTATGCTCTATAATATTCATGTATAATATGTACATATTGTTCAGGATCATAATGTCCAGGATCTTGTCAAAAATAGTGTCACAAAAACCATTAAACACCAAAGCTCAGAATCTACTAAAAGCAGTCAATCTGAAATAAGTAGATGAACTACGTTAACAGGAGCAAATAAGAATATGATTCAACAGCACAGCAAAACCTGTTGTTTTTCTAAATACACATACGGAAAAAATAAACCTTTAAAATATGGTTAGAGATTACTGTAATAGACTCAAATTCCATTTTCTTGATTGTGACAGTAAGAAGTATGCATTTCATCAGTTAAGAGGTGAGTGTTTTAAGTTTTACACAATTAGACACTTAAAAGATACAAATCATAAGCTGTATGATGCTTTCTTTCATCTTTTACTAACAAATAAAATAGTAAAATAGATTACTTGCTGTATGACAGCAGCCCTACACTGAACTTGTTAACAACTTGGCATGATTTTCATGTCCGATATTTTCTAAAGAGATGTTTGATTAATAAAAGTGGCAATAGGGTAGTTAGGGAAAATAATGCATTGTGTTATGTATGATTTTATTGTCTAAAATTGTCTAAACACTTTGTGATTCAAGGGATGCCTTGAATCCTAAGCTCACCAGTCAGGCCTGGCAGGCTACAATTTTTGGAACCAATCAATACACTGCACGAAAGCAATGAATATTACACAGCAGTGGATTTTACTACACTGCTGCAGTGGTTAGCATGTTTAAAACTTCATTAATACCCCCAATTAAAAGAACCCCAGTGTCCTGGATACATTACACCCTGGGCTTGTACAACCTGGCCGCACCAAAGTTCAACTGCTGAAGCACTTTCTCACTTCTCCTGACCTGATATATGTATAATGAGCCTGCTGTGGCAGAATACCCATCATGCACCCCCCTCTACAGTCGTGAGTGATGTAGGTCCCACCCTATATGCAAGTTCTTTAGGATTCTAAGGGATAAGAAGTACTATAAAAATACAATTCTTCACTTTTATTGTGTTGCAAATACACAAAAAATCCTAGATCAATGTTTGAAATGCTCAGACAGTATACCAGCTTGTTATTGTGTATCCTAAACCTTCTTTTACTAGCAATGGAAATTGATGATTTCAATGACTGAACCCATGTTTTAAATGTGTATTTCAGTCTGCAATATACAGTAATCCGCCTGTGCTGGGAGGCTATTCTGGGGTATTTGTGGCATTAAGGACAATATAGTTTCTGCAGGATTCTTTCTCAGCTCAGTTCTTTAAAATAACCGGAGAGTTCTCGACTTTTTTCAGCTGTTTAAGGATGTTAAACCTGTTTAAGAAGGTTTAAATGTAACTGTAAAAATAAGCAACTAGGAATCTGCAATATTCCTGCGGCAGAAAACTACAATAGTAAAGGAGTTCCTCATTAATTATTAGGACAATCAAGCACCAGAAAGTCCAGCTGGAATGTAAATATGGGTCAGAACTAAGAAAACCATGCCTTAATGTGCCACAGCTA
Organism: Lepisosteus oculatus; assembly: GCF_040954835.1. Taxonomy (NCBI): domain Eukaryota; kingdom Metazoa; phylum Chordata; class Actinopteri; order Semionotiformes; family Lepisosteidae; genus Lepisosteus; species Lepisosteus oculatus. The sequence goes on from NC_090700.1 coordinate 37,312,528, forward strand.
CAATATTAAAATGATAATCCATAAATACTTTCACTGCCATAGTTCACTTCCAAAATACAGTACAGTTTGGAACTATGGCATCCAACTCAAATTGTTTTATTTCGTAAACCTAAGATAGCACAAGCCAAGATGAATTGCAATAAGGAGACTGCAACACCACCTATTCACTCTAGGTGGAGCATTTTCATACGCAAGAAAAACAGTAAGCAGTTTTCTTCCAGGATTGTTTTGCTCCCAGCACCTATACTTCAGAACTAAGATACCATTTGTCTTCCACAAACACATTAAGAGAAAGATAAGGAACAATTTTGAAATTGTGTATTTATTTCTGTAGCACATGAAAGACATTGCTAATATAAAATGTTTTTTTTAGATTTATTTGGACTATTTAAGATTCAAATGGTCTTCAGTGTTAAATGTCCTTTTATACGTACTCACAAACTGAATGAATATACATAAAAACGGATTCACTAAAGTTCAGAGGGCTAGACAAAACTCATAGTATACTTTTTAATGTTGCTGCAAGCTAGTCTGTCAAGATTCACTCTAGTGCATATCTACTGAACAATTGCGAGTGTTAATTATCCTGTTTGTCCATGGCACCGGCCTCCAGAGTCACCCCATTCCCTTAGCAACCAGTGATACATATTCAAAGGCTTAAATTAGCCTAGGAGTATCAAAGCAAGGCTAAACAATCTGGCATATAACAAGGAAAGTCCTAAAACACAAATGAGAATGGATCACCAGACATGTATGTTTCCATATATATGAACACATTTTTAAAAATGTGTTTTTGAGAATCACAGCAGCCACCTGTGATAACCTATACAGACCCCTAATACAGAACATGTTCAGATTTCAATTTTAGAAACCTGGATGAATGTGCAGTGGCGTCTTAAAACCTCTGTGAGGTGCTGCTTCCACAGAGTCGTATTCAATGTTTTCATTTGACTTCCTGTCTTAATGCAGAGTTTTTGACAGGGGCGTTCAAGGAAGAGACACACATCCTGAATGGTTCTACACACTTGTTGTTCAGGGGAAATGCAGCCTGCTTGATAGATGAACTCCTGACAGAACTCTGCTTGCATTCAATAAAGTCCAGAGAAGCCGCACAATTTGATAAAGGACACAAAAGACAAGTGTCCCAAAAATAAGGAGCTATTTAATACTAACCCAGTGCTGGCAAAGCATCTACTTTTGAAAACTTCTCATACCCAAACTTTACTTTTGTGTTATATTTCACCAGCTTCAGCTTATGTTGTTTTGAAATCAAAGAGCTAATCTTTTAAACGGTCTAGCCACCCTAACTACGTCTTAACATGTATACTGACCAAGAGGACCAAGTCTGTTCCACTTTTGGCCTTGAGGGTACTCATGGTGTATGAACAAGGGAGTGATACAAATTACTAGTGAGATAAAATCCTTAATTTAACATTTCAGTGAAGAAAAGGCAAAGAAAGGGAACACAGACAGGACAATAAAAGGTGTTGGCTGGAGTGGGGAGGTGTGGGTACAGTCTCACTCAGGCAAAGAGAGAGATACACATCCACATTTTGATGCCATTCTTCTTTCTCAGCCTAGATCAACGCAAAAACTAAATAAATACATCACACTCAAAAATGTGTGCTCAAACAACAGAAAAAACAGTTTTAGAGGGGAGGGTGCTGTCAGACAGGGGCTTGCAGAGGTGACCTCTCCAGCGTCTCCTGAGAAACGTGCCGGCGTGTTCTGGGCAGAGACAACCGTGGAGAGGAATGCTGATGACTTTCGCGTGCTTGCCTGTCTCGAAGGCACATCAGCCCTCCACTAATGTGCCGTGGCTGAGCTTTTCGCAAACCTAAATCAGGGGAGCACTGCCACGCCATCTGGGAGAGACAAAGCTGAATACTGATCACTCCATCGCAGACTTCATGCTTAATGTCAGTGCTGACCCCTCCCTGAGATTGGGGCATACCTTTCTGAGAGCAAGACTGAACTAGAGTGTGTGCTTTAGTTGCATTTTTTAACAATTCCGAATAACCACTTATTTCTGTTTTTTTTTTTTTAATCTGCTAATGCATTTTGGAATCAACAATTCTTATATAACTTGGCTCACTGGCCCTTCCACCACAACAAGATAACTGAAGACTTGTCTTGTCTTGTTCACTCTGTGGCCCTGAAGAGCCACATTTCAGAACGGTTTATAGGTTACCCTTAAGTCATCACATTGCAAAGACATTTCATTTTGGAATACAAACAAGCACAGGGAGCCCAAGATGCACATGTGGCCATACTATATTGATCAAAACACACATTACAAATTGATAACATAAGGGTGACCTGTAAGACCCACTGGACTGTGGCTCTCCAGGAACAGGACTGGCCACATCTGAACTAAGGCAGCACAGGGAGGTCAGAGGCATCACACACTGTAAGGCTGCACATGTCTCGCAAAGCCTGAGCACAGGCAAACTAATTCGATTCCAATGGTATGATAATGATTGTGGCCCACCCTTTTCAGTCTTTACAATGTAAATTTACTTGCCCTGATTATGATCGGGTCTATCAACATATTGGATTGTTTTACAAATATTTCAAAAAGTCACAAATACTGTATGTCTAATTGTCTTTTTTCTGTAAAGTATAAATTCCTTGTTAGTATCTAGATTTACTGAAGCACTTGGTGTTTGAAAACAAAGCATTCATTTGCAGTACCGCCTGCACATTCTAGTCACTATTACAGTAATTACCTTATTTTTGGCACACACTAGTGATGTTGCCCAGTAATTTACAGGCCCACAAATATTAATGTGCTCCTTTTTTTCTCTACCATAATGTCAGCTACCTTATACTGTACAACAACTCTTTGGAAACCTAGAATGTTTTATCAACTGCAATATTTTGCAGCTGTATAATACATATTACAGTTAAGAGCATTTCAGCTCAGGTTTTGACAGAAACTCAAACATATAGTTTCTGACTACAAATTTCATACAGTAAGTGTTGCAAATGATGCTTCATAATGGAAAACCTTCTCCTTCCCACTAAGTGTGTCTGGTCTATATTCTCAGAGACGCACTGGCCATTAGAGTCCGATGTAAAGCAATTTAGCTCCAAATGTCAGCAGAAACAAAAAAACAGAGGAAAGATTAAATTGCAGTCATTAATGTGCTGTAACCAACTTATATGAGATCCTTCAAGTGTCATTTGTATGAAGATCTGTAGCTGCAATAAGAAATTGGTTGGGTGGAGAGACAGGAAACAGAACAAGAGCCATTATACTTTTGTTCGCAAAAGAGTATCAGATGCCTGTGAAATAAAACATGCAGATTATTTCCATCACTGCAGTCTTTCTCAATGGAAGACACTAAAATCAACAAGTTTAAAAAAACGCCCTAACTACAGTTATTTGATAGTAACTTAGCATAATGAAACGCAACTGTTTTTAATTATTTAAATGATATTTCAGATTTCAACTGAATTAACCAATTTAAGGAGAAAGAGGCCAGTGCATGTGTGAATTCAGAAACAGGTTCACTGAACAACAGAAGCTATATGACAAAATAACCAACAAACAGAGATATTATACAGTATCAACCACATAACACACTAAAATGTACTGTAAACATCAATAAAGACCTTATATTCTGATAATACAACTTTTTAATTTCTAGTATACCCTGGTGTGTTCATGTCAAACCTGCTTATTTCCTTATAAATAGTCGAACAATTTCACCAGGGGTATGTCATTAGTATAATTAACATTATACTGATAAAATCAAATTTCTCACCAAACTGTGTAAGTTTTACAAGCCAGATCCTTATGGACTGCTCCCCAGTTTTTGAATCCCTGATATACTGTAATCTACAACACCTTATCCTAAATTTCATCCCTCGGTTCGTCCTATCTAAACAGAAAACAATAAACGTCTCCTCTTTTGTGCCTACTCAATTTTTTTCTGCCCTCTAATGGTCAAAGTTAGAACAATTCAGAGTCAATCAAGGATCAGATATATGAAACTTCACAGTGTAATTAAAGATGACTATTTTGCTCTTAACTTATAGTTACCACATTATATGTTATCTCTAATGTTTCACACATTGAATGCTTTTTCACAGTGTACATGTGAGTAACAAAAAAACGTTTTTTGCCTTTATTTGTTTTAATAATTAGGAGTCAATTTAAGGTAAAAATGAATGAGTTGGCATGACCTGTATTTCACTAGGAATGACAACACCCAAGATCATGAAAGGATTATGGAGTGAAATTGGGATGCAAGAGAGAGAGACAGGGATCTCGTAGGTATTTATAGCATTTTGGGAGATGGATTATAGGATGTCGGGAGAGACTGTTAATTACTGATGGTTGAGGCAGATTGAACTTGGTTGTTATCATCCCTCCAGGATTTTCATTATAAACTCCATTTCTAATTTAAAATAACGAACTTGCTGTTTTTTTTTAAAGAACTGCATCCAAACCTAAGGCTGGAAAAGGAGGGTATGAGGGAAATCACCTTGGCACTGCACTGTCTTATTCAAGACATCCTTACAAGCAGCCACAGGGTGTGATAAAGTCAGCACTGTTACTGGCCAGGCGTCTTTCCAGAGACGAGAAGGCAATTTATTTGTCTTGATTCTGTAAAGTCTTACTTTGCTCCTCTTTGTGTACATTACTGTTTGCAGCACAGTGTGACAGCACAGTTTACACTAGAGCACAGCACACTGAAAGACTTGACACTTACTGAAGCCCAAACAAGGTGCCCTGTAATTGCACATCTGAGTACTGTACAGAGCTCAGTATTTGGAACATGGTCAAATGCTCCACGCATGATCCTCTTTGCTAATATTACTTATTTGCTTAGCTAATGATTATCTGAGGCAACAACATAATGTGGGTTAAAAGAATACTGTTTTTTCACAAAACACAATAAATGAATAATAATAATAATAATAATACATTATGCTTTTAATGGAACAAACATCAAAAATCCAATCAATTACCATGATTGGCGTTACAGTAAATAGTAGGCATGAGACTTAGTAGAAATGAGAAAATTTAAAACACTGCGCTGAAGTCTTCCCGAAGAATAGCCTGAGTCAAGTAAAGCTGGGAGTAATAACTGATAAGGGTAAAAGGGGCTTGTTTTCCGCACTCTGATCTCTGCGACTCAGATCAGGGTAACCCTTTATGAAGAATTATTAACAAATGTTCCCTCTGTGCACCTGAGCCACATAGCTCAGCAATTAGCAACAAACCTGCTGCTCCCAAAGGTCCTCCAGCCACAGGGAGTCTGAGCGCTCTTGAGAGCGCAGGAGGGTGAGATCACTGTGGCAGGCTCATTTCACATGGTGAGTCCAGTCACACAGACTGCAGGGTTCCATTTGGTAAATCGCACAGAGTGCAGAGTTAGAGTTTAGGTCAAGTATAATGGAGTGTAAGGATCAGGCACCCACACTGTTACAATATGTAGTTTTTTCAAGAACTACATAAAATCAAAATGATTGGAGACAGTCTTTGAGATGATTTTTACAAAGACTATTATTTTGGTTTACATGGCCATGGAGTCTGCTTCTGGGCAATGACTCCTTCAGTTGCAAGGGGAGAATGAGGACCTGTACCAGTATTTGTCTAACACAGACATGTGTAAGAGCCATACAACTTTTGCGTCGGAGGAGAGTTAGTGCTCACTTGAGAAGCGGCTCATCTCTCATTGATGGTAAGAGTCAGTGTTTGGTGAAGAGCTGAGGTGATCCTGGCCATATTTAATTTAATTAATACCATACAAGTTTTGTAACGGAAGGCGTGACAGCATTTGATTTTTCTATTTTTCAGCTATTTTTTTTTCAATGACAGACAGGACAATAAACACTCCAACAGTTGAGCCCCTGGGATTAGCCATAAACAGAATGTTTTCTTCGCACACGTTTCCATTTTCAGACTCCAAGATGCGTCATCTTGCCTGTCCTTCGTCACTCAAAAGCAAAAAGCCTTCCTCTTCTCTGTTTCCGTAAACATAGCGGGTTGTTTTTCTTAAGCTTGGAGCCTGTGTGACTCGGAGATAGCCTCGGCAGAAACAAATGCACTAGAGCACTAATAGCATTTCCATCCTCGCTCTTAATTAAAGAGAGCAGTGTTGGGTGCTTCTCGCCCAGCTGTTTTTTCTGGGCCGAGTGTGAGAAGAGAGAGATACAGAGTTTGAGGGCTTCCCTTTTCCCACCAATTAATGACTCTGCTCGGGAAGAAACTTCCAGCCGCCATCGTTTTTCACACTTACATCTTTCAGTGCTATTTCCTTGCAATGTTATTGACAGGAAATGGTTTTTAACATGTGCAATTAGGTGGCTGAAGGGCTCTGGGGAAAAACAAAATTACAGGCTCTCTCGTTCTTTAATCCACCGTTCAAAATGTTTCACTGCTGTTGCAGATAAGATGTTCCACTTTATGTTGAGGATTTCCTTTGTGTTTCTTTCATTTCACAGTAAAGTTTTTACATTTAAAATAGCACCTTTTCATCTTCCCTCAAAACAGTAGTAATTTCAGTCTTATAGAGAAAAAAATACAGGAAAAGATGCCGTTGTCCATTTTGTGTTCGAGGGCCTATGGTCACCTATCTTTAATACTGTAGGTTCAGACTTTCTCGTGTTCTGCTTCTGCCTCTATGTCTTCAGATTTCTGAGTTTCAGATTTCAGAGTTGGCAGATTTAATATCCTCCACATTTAGAACACTTCAGTCTCCACATCCTCATCTTCCTCAGGCATGCATTCAGGGTCTGGGGACTTGTGCAACACATTCAGTGGCCTTCTCCGTTTGCTCTTGACCTTTCCCTCCGACTCATCTAATGTTTCTCCTGACTCCTGCACTTTTATGATTCATTTTGCTGCCCTGAAAAAGATGAAATCTCCAATTGCTCGCAGCTCCCAGTTCAAGACAAACACATTGTCGGTCTTTAGTGAGACAAAGGTGTATTGTGTCTGCAGGCCACCAGCCAGTCTATGCAACTATCTGGGTTGCCAATTCTTAGGCATCCAAATGCCATGTATGCTGCCATCACATACACCACTGAATTAGCCTTGCCAATGAGCAGGGAGAGCCGCGGGAAACAACTCAAGAACTCAGTGCAAGTGATGGAGTACTGGGCTGCTTGTTCAAGTATTCTGGCTTCTGTGGTCTCATCTCCAGAACAGTCTTTCAGAACCTTATCACTAAACTTTCTATATCCTACCTTCATAACCTTCTCCTTTTCAAGCTCTTCTGTATCTTTCAGGCTCCCTTCTGTCACCACTGCCAACTGCAGCTGCAGTTTGAAGCCTTTTTCACGCTCTTCTCTAATATGCACCTGTTCAATCCTCTATACTGCTCTGCAATCTGAACTGGACAGTTCTTACTGCCATTATATATTTTGTGAGATACAGATTCAGCTTTACAAATGAACCAATATATCCAAAAGAAGAGGGATCTTCCAATGTTGCTAATCTCAAAGTTTAGTATCTCCTAGTAATTATCTCACACAGAGGGTTGTGTCTCCTGATACCATCATACACAGAGTTTAGTATCTCCCAGTAATTATCTCACACATAGTTTAGCATCGATCAGTAGAAATCTCACACAGAGGGTCTTATGATCTCCATCTCATACAAGCCAGTCTTGCCCTCACTGTCTTCACCTTCTATTTCCCTCTCTCCCACTGTCATGTCAGTCTACTTATAGAGTCTGGAGTAGGGCATGGAGCTCATCCCTGCTCCACTCTCTGTGACCACTGTTTTATATCTTGGTAAGATCAAGGATGCAGCCCTTCAGGGGCAGAGTCACCCTTCAGGGACCCTGCCCCCTGTGGCATTACAGTACTCGTGTCATTTAAAGCTCAAGAAATTGAAGATATAGTGTTGCTGAACTACTAGTGTCCCATCCAGGGTGTTGTCCCTCTTTGCACCCTGTGCTTCTGGGACAGATTCCAGGATGCCACAAAATATGTGTACTTTTCATGTTCTGAAGCTCAGTTTATAGAAGGTGCTGCTGTGCATCTCTACTGGAGCACTTAAAAAATGCATAAAGCACTATGATAATACCAATAACTGATCACCAGATTTTTTCAAGTGATTGTTTTTTACCAAACCAAACCCCAAACCAACGTGGTTTGGGTAATTAATTTGCAGTGTTTTGCATGAGTCCTATGTAGGGTCACCTGTCCAGATTTCACCAAGAAAAAAAGACTTGCTGATCTCTGACCTCCATTATGGAAAGCAAAAACACTGGGAGAAGGACACGCAAAGACAGCAGCCTTAGTCTTCTGTAAGCTGTCTAATAATGATTGATTATTATTCATGCAGACACTAAGACTTTAAAAGTAGATGTCTTTGTGATGGATTTATAGATTTTAAAAGACATGTTAATTTCTTTGACACATCAGTGAAAATTTCAAAGCTTAAAAGAAAGATGAGCAATTTACTTTCATTTCTAGCAAGACACTTCAAATGTGAGGTGAAAAGGTAAAACAATAAATGAAAAGGCCATAATAAACCTCTTGGTTATTTGCGGTATACATTATAATGCAGCCTTGAGGGCACAAATCTACGCCATGTCTGAAGCCCCTTTCCTGCCTACAGAGAGCTGCGTATTTTAAACTGTTTAAGCCCCATTTCTCTGTTTATTACCACATTTACACTTCTTTCACAGTCACGACCAAGGCGATAAAAAACATCATGGTATGGTAATTGCTGGAAGGAATTTGATATTGATTTCATCTTATTACATCCTATTTGTTTTAAATGTGCGTTTGTATAGATTAACAACAGACTGGCTTCCCAGTAACACAGGAGTTGTTTCCAATAACTGATTTTTTTGTGTGTGAAAGTACACGTTAGGGTGCTATAAACCAATGACTATCACATTGCTTGCTGCTGTTCACACTGCTTCTGCTGGTAAGTTTTAAGTTTGTGATTAAGGAGAAGGCCTACTCATTAAGGCAGTGTACATCTGCTGGCTTGTTATCAGTATGCCATTATTCATTTGCATTTATTCATTTGATTTATATCTGGCTCCTGATATAGCTAATTTATTAAATGCTGATTAAAATCAAACAAAATGTCAATCCTATCCCTGTGCTACAAAGAACAAAAAAAATGCATTTTTTAATATGATAAAAAAACAGCACATTTGAAATAACTGTGACAGTATAAATATATCAAGTTAACATATGTCTCCACCAACACCTTTTTTATTTTAGATTTTAATGTTAAGTTAGGGACTTGACTACACACAAAGCAGACACCATCTATTACTGTGGTAATACCTACTGATTAGCATGTAATTTCCATTCTTAAAGAACTTGACAAAACCAAACCAAGCAATTATAGATCAATAAATCTAATTTCTATAACATCTAAGGTTATGAAAACGATATACAATACACAGTATATTATTAATTAGAACAAAACTATTGTAGAGTAACATCCACGTGGCAAAATGCTTTTAGAATATAGTTCACATGGGTTTAGAAAAGTTTGGTCGTACTTAATGAACCTGTTCGTAAGAAGAACAGTAACGAACAAGTAGAGGCCATTCAGCCCATCTAGTCCAAAGTTTTGAACAAGCAGCATTAGTAAAGGATACCAATGAAGCATGTGATATGAAATATGTAGATTTTTAAAAGGTTTCTGAATAAATTCCTCATTCACCAACCAAATTCTTGAATTGCAAGTAACTGGCATTCAATGACTTCACTAATTCAATGTACAGTATATAGGTTGAGAGATGGTTAATGGAAAACACGAAGTACAGATACTGTAAGTAGTGAAAGTTCAGTTGGAGCCACGAATTAGGGGAGTACCACAGGGATCTGGATTCAGGTAACTGGCTGTCTTAATTTGTATCAAGAATGTAGATCAGTATCAAATTGAGTTTTATTATGGGCCAACTGATACACCAACAGCACATTTGTTTCATCCTCCTTTTTAGATATATCATCTAAATTCACCATACTTTGAATGAGAGTAATTTCTTACAATTCAATCCAATTGAATTTTTAAATATACAATAGCTCTAGAGACTATCTATATATCAACTATTTAGAAACAATTCAAAATACGCATCTTACCTAATTGCTGCTTTGAGAAAGTTATTTTATGGTGGAGACTTGACACCTTTTCCAGGTATCTTATTTATTTTCAGGAGACATGCGCTTGATGCAGTCATTGGTACAGTCAATGTCAATATCATTCAGTTGTCACTGTTGGGTAGTAATCGTTGATTTTCATCACTGAAGACAGCTATTCTCACAAACATCAAGAATCAAACTCTACCCTAAGTGAGATGTTACACTACATTATACAGTATTTTACAACAGAGCCCATAGGGAAAGGCCAGGGACACTTTGCATCATTATTACACAATGCAGCCCCCTTTACAGCATCTTTGGTTTCACGTTTGCACCCTTGAATGTAATTCAGGGCTTTTAGAAACATCTACAAGTTTTTTTAACCTTTATTCACTCTCCAAATATCATGTTTAATTGTATTTAGTTTCATAGCTCCACCATAAAGTTAAGTCTTTCAATATTACTGAACCACACTATGCTTACAAACGAGACATACATACTTTTTCTTTCTGTTCAACAAACATGACAGTTCTGAAAAACGGTAATATTAGCACTTTTTTGTTACCTTCCAAATGGCTGATGGGATTTATATTTTCACATTCAATTTGACAAGCCAAATTACCTCATGAATTTATATTCACAAGGGCTGAATTAAAATCACCAGGGTGCCGTATTCGGATATATGCAGTGAGTGTGACATCCAAGATCTAGATTCTTTTATATTTAGTAAACTAGTCAGGTTTATAGATGATATCAAAATAGCAGGATTAACAAATACTGTAGAAACGGTTAGGCCAATTCTTTAGGTTTAAGATTTGTGCTAAATTCTAAACCAGACAAACACTTTGCTGAAGGCATTTGATGTTGAAAAATGCACAGGAAAGCAGAAACGTAAACCATAAATATAAGAAAACACTGAGCTTGAAGAGGCTACTTATCAAAAAGGCTTCAGGTTGGTACATCATTTTTGTCTTTTAAACAATGTTGGTAAACAATAAAAAGCAAACAGAATATTAGGATATACTGTATATAGTCAAAACTGTAGAATTTAAACTGTGTGATGTTTTGTTAAATTTTCAGATGTGCTAGCAAGACCTGTTTTAGAATTTATATATGTATATCTCGTCACCGTATCCCAACAAAATGTTGCTCCTCTGCAATCAGTCCAAAGAACCAAATACTGTACATTCCTGAACTTCAAAGAAAGTCCTCCATGGATTGACCTCCTTCTACAGCTACGTCCTCTCAGTCCTGAACAGACGATGAGAGGACCAAGATCTTCCAAGGCCTTGACTAAATAAACCCAAAGGACTTCTTCAGGGCACCACGAAGAAGTGTTTTTACACGAAGAATTGGGGGAAACTCCTAGTTGAGTTTGGGAGTTGGGGGAAACAAGCTTCCAAGTACCCTGGCTTCTTCTAGGAAATGGCTGGATGAGATCCTTGAATCAGTTAGCTGCTAGTAATTACGTGAGCTAAATGAGCAGGATGGCCTCGTCTTGTAACCTTCCTCATGTTTATTATGTGACATCTGCCAACAGCTATAGCTCTGCTGAGTCCAAACTAGCACACAGCAAACAGGACAACTGTACCATCATTTTGTAGGGTCTGGCAAAATGACTTACCACACCACTTACTGTAGCTCCTCAGCATTGTTTCTCAGCATATAAGATGGACTGATTACAATATCTGGCGACTCCTTGTCTCTCTTTTTAATGCACCCAGTTTCTTCTACACAGGGCAACTGTGACTACAGGCACAAGTCATTATAGCCACTAGGCTTTCCTACAGGTAGGCTGAATGTATGGTGGTCAGCTGCATTGCGCTAAAATTCATCATTACACGCTCTGCGTTCGTGCCTGTCTCTGAGCAAAGCTCACCAGGCCTGATTCTGTAACACTGACTTCTCAGTCCCACAGGCCAGTGCTGAGTCCCCTCGAGTTCATCTCACAAGCGCCATCACCCATCACCCTCACTCAGGGCCAGGATTCCTGATGTGAAACAGCCATGGGAGCTGCTACACCTCATAACTGGCCCCGTTTATTTTTAACCCTTGGAGATTATGACTTTGTTTTTTCCTTTCTTTGTTGTTGTTGCGCAATGACAGGTCCGGCTCCACTCCGGTGCGTGAAACTCACAGGCCTGCAGGGGGAACAGACAATTTCTATTTCTACAACCTCAGTTCTGGTAATAGAGGAAGGCAGTCAGGAGCTTAGATGTTGGCCCAGGCTGGGAGCCAATTTAAAGAAAAGACACCCTGTTCCTGAAATATTTTCTTCTTTCCCATCTCTTCACACCAGATACATTGACTGTCCTTCCAGGAAAGTATGTGTTAGGTTGGGGGGGGGGGGGGGGGGGGGGGTGTTGATCTCACCCCTACTTGTATTTAATGAGTTTTGCAGAGATGCAGAGATAATGGCTCCAGCAGGCATCCTTCTTCGAAACCGTGTGTGGAAAATGTTTGTGTTCTGGCCAAAGGAAAGAAAAAAAAAAAGCTTTTTCCAGTACTCTTCTCAACGGGAGCTGGGAGTGAGCCAGTGTAAGTGAACCGTGTCCAAGTAGTGTGACAGCTTGCGCAACACCCTGCCATATACAATAAGGAACACTCACTGAGCCTTTTCAACACAGCACAGACAACACAGGTCTAGGAAAAAATTACATGCATGTTTTCAGGTGTGAATACTACTCTCATCTCAAATAGGGCTATTTTCATTTCTATACAGTACATCTTTCCTTAGAATAAAGAAGAATTTGGTCCATGCAGTAAAAAATATACTAATTAAGCAATGTGCAATATAAATGGTACTTTGCATTCTTACTTAATTATTCTTGTGAACCAGAGGACTCAAGTGGAAACTATGTAAACTGTACTTATGACCAAGGACAGGCAGCACTTCTTTACACACTGTACTGCGGGGGTGTGGAACAACCTCTCTGGCTACATCGTTCAGGCTGGCTTCCCTCTTCACTCTGGCTTCAGTTAGCTCATTAGTACTGAACAGGCTAGTGTTCGAATGGCCTCCTCTCATTTTAACCATCCTTATGTTCTTAAGACAAACTAAACTGAATGTTCACTGAAAGTCTGGGTCAGCTTATTCATTGAACAAATAATCTACCTTATTGTCATAGGAAGTAGGGCCCATGTGGGTTTGGATACCAAACTCCTGAAAAGCTCATTGGCAGAAAGGGGCAAAAATGCCAACAAATAAAAGGGAGAAAGTCTGACTTTCCAAGGGTCAAATACCAAGGAGAAAGCCGCCTTTGATTTTACCTGTGTTTCAGAGTGAGGCGGAGAACAGCCTTTTTTTCAAGTTTTAATAAAATACTTTTTTTTTCACTTTATAAGCTTTCAATTCAAATTCTCAAGCATGCTTGCAACACAGTCTGAAAATGTCAAACAGCACAATAGGACTGTTTGAGTAGCCTTCCACAATCAATAAAGTGAGTTCCAGGGTTATTAAAGATTGACTGATAGATCAATTGTTGGTTTATTAGTTGCAGACTGGTTAGCTGTAACCTTGTAATCCTTGGTTCAGCATCAACAAGGAAGTCCTAAATACAAATGATTAATTTTCCACTTTGAGAAATAATTTATTAAACTTGAATATTCCCATCCTGTGCTTGGTGGAGCATTGTGGAATACAGGCTTTTCAATTAGCCTTCATTCTGCCTTCCATGCTGAGCTGCAAATGCATGCTCCATCTTAAAACATTCCAATTAAAATCAGCTCTCCAGCATCCCACACCAGACCTGGATACAAAGACAGAGAAGCACTTTCATGTCATCAGACACAAGCAGCGCTCACACATCGCCTGAGCAGGCAATTGATATTCCGAGGACGACTGTGGGCTTGCTGAACCTCAGGTCTAGCAGAGTGGATTTCATAATGAGCTACGGCAGCGCTAACCCATTATATCTTACTTAAAGGAAAAGATATCACCCGTCTAATACTGTTACTGTATATAGACTAGTGGTAGACACTGTGTTTCCTGCACTGGCGGTCCCCAAACCCAGCACTTCAGAACTACAGAATCTTCCATTTCAATTCAATAAGTCAACATTTATTATCCATTAGCAAAGAGCTGCATAAGGTCCACAGCAGCCCAAAGCCTATCCCAGAAGCACACGAATCAAGGCAGGACTACTGTACATCAGGCCATAGCAGGGTGTAGTCCTGAGTGACAGTGTGTGTCAGGCTCAATCCCTGGAGTACCTAGTGGCCTCTGGTTTCTGTTCCAACTCCAGCTCCTGCTTAAATGGTCTAATTATTTAATTAAAACCAGTCCGACAGCCCTGATTTAGAGAATCTAATTATCCTTGCCAACATGGTTTTTGAAAAGCGGGAAGAAACTGGAGTAACACAAATGCACACAAACACACAGACAACATGACACTTCACACTGCTGGTCCCAGAATTTAACCCAGGAACCAGGACTTCTGCCCTTACTGATTCATTTACAGTTTTAATTCAAGACCTTGCTCTTTGGATAATGATGGAATCCACTTATAAAACCGGAAAGACAGGAGCTTGTCAGCATCAGGGTTTCAGTATAGGAATAAGACAACTTTTTCCCAATGTACTGTACAAACTCACTGTGTTTTTGTTTTTTAGTTCTTCCTCGTTTAACAAACAACTGTAGGTGGTAGAAAACAAGAACTAATATGAATCACATATCCTTTAACCTTGGTATTGGTTAAAATACGAAATGCTGCTTTCTTAACATTCTGCATATACAGAAAGTGAAGATTGCAGTCGGTGCTGTTCTGAACTGCAGCACATCACACTGGCTCTAGTCACATTCAGAAATATAAGAGCTGTCGAGGTTTCGCACAGCTCCTATTGGAAGAGAAAGGCTGGGGTAAAAAAGACTGTCTGAAGTACCCAACAAAGCAAAGACAAAGTAAAGAGCAGATTCATATTTTGAGCATTTTCCATGGATCCATTAAACAGCAATAGAGATCACATATGCAAGGTTACAAGAAGACCTGCTATTACATGCAATTGATATTTGCATATTCTTCCTGATTCTGCACATAGATCCCAGGCACTAATGGTGTCCTGTAACCAAAACAAGGGCAAAAAAGAGGAACAAGTCAAAAAACTCTGTGTCTTCTACAGGTCAGGGGTAAAAGATAAGTGGAAAGGACACAGCTCAAGGCTATTACCAGGCAGTGCACTTAGGATAGAGAACAGTCGGTAGTTCAGTGAGCTGCATCACTGTGAGGCATCCTACTTTCCAAAGGGAATCTTCTCACTTGCAAACTTTCTAATGTTCTTTATCATGAGCTGTCCTTGCTGTACTGTTTGGGACATTAATGCTTGCTTGCATTGATCTGCTACTGAGCAGATCTTAGAGAACAAAGGGAAAGAGAACCAGTTTTTGACATATGACTGACAGAGAGAGGCGGTTTGTGTCAAACCGCACAGCCGGCCAATTGATAGAGGAAGGAAACACTGCCCATTCGGTAAAAAAAAGGGTCAAAATGTTCTTTTTGATAATGGAAAACAAGCAGGAGATGCTGCTTTTCCAAAGTAAACGCAGACTTGTCTGCCACATAAGTGGCGGGGTTTCGTTTTCTTTGGCAGCGGGGAGGCGTTCTTGGCCCAGGTTGTGAGATCTCACTCGCTCCAGAGCTGTTCTCAGTAGGCCAGGGTGAGGAAGGACACAAGGAAGGTCAGAACCGAGCTCGGGAAAAAGGCCGATTGATTCCGCGCTGCCTCCTTCACCTTCTTGTTTTCTACAAGAGATAACGTGTTCGTGCTCCCCTTCAGACAGAATCGATCGGCATCCATTTTTTATGATTTCAGCCCTTGCCACCACACAGGGGCTGAAGTTACTCGGTGGGAGAGAGTGCGTTCTGGAGGTTGAAAAGCTGCAAGAGGGAGAAGGAAAACTTTTTTCAATAGGAACAACAGGTCCCATGAAGCTTATCGTCCCGGAAAGAGTCATTCAGTATCTCTGTTTTTAAAAAGATATGGTACATTTTGAATTAAATGATTGGCTTGGATAGTATTATCTTTGGATAGAATTTTCCAACACAAGGCTGAAGGGATGTTATGTATACACGCTTTCTTCTGTCTGAGAACAGAGCTATCGTATGTCCTTTTTCTGGGCAGTGATTTTCATTATTCTTTCCAAAAATAGAACAAGTTCAGAACATGAAACAAGGCTTTCTTTCTTACACACACACAAAAGGGAAAGGGGGAAATTAGTATTTTAAAATAAAAGTAAAAGGAATACTTCCACAGCCTTTGCACTCTGGAAATATAACCTCATTGTAACATCTTTCTACAAGAAGGAGTTTTGAGAATGAATCCAGTCAAATCTGACATATCCAAGGACATGTCATTTTTGCTTTTTACAATGTTTTCATGAGACCATCAAACTGTTTTTAGGGGGGTTAATGTGTCAGTATTACGATAAAAGACCAGGATCTGTTCCAGATATGGAAAGCAATTCCTCAGTAAAAGCTGGCAAGTTTTGGATGGTGTTTTTGCCATTGTTGTGTGTGTAATTTTGGCTAGCAATGAATAACAGTCCTAAATGCAGACATAGTCTCTTGCTAAATTTGAAAGAAAAGAGCCTTAGTCCTTCGTCTTCTTTTCATAAGGTGAAACTAAAATAAATAACACCCTCATTAGAAAACACACCCTGTATCATCTCTCCACAACAGGGAGGAGGTTTTAGGACACAGCGGATGCCTTCTGTGTATTGCAGTGTATTTTTATTAGGCATGTCAAGTGCAATGGCTAAACAAATAAAAAACAGATTAAATGCTGATAAGGAGCAGACACAGACACGACTAATTGTCCCCTTTATTCAACTCTCCTGTCTGATGGGGAAGGCAATTGAAGGCCATGGATGGCTGTCTCCATTAAAACGCGATTTGCATTTTGATTAGGCTTTCTAATGCCCATATCATCGGAGCCCAGACCTGTGGAAAATATATTTTTTTTAAATACGGCCATTTTCTGGAGGTGATTTGCAGAAGGGCAGTTAACACAAAAAAAAGATGAAAGTTGGAGCTTCAGGAAATACTGGCTTCTACAGTAGAGGCTCAGGGTCTGGGATTTTGCCTTCTTTTCTTCTTTTTTGTGTTTTACACAAGCCGTGAAAAGCAGGGGAACTGTGACTGAGCACACAATGGCGGTTAGCAAAAGAGACAGGCAGGGAATTTCAATTTACAATTCCACATGAGGGGATGTTCAGGGTCTTTTGAAAGTTAAGTTATCTCATCTTACAAATGTGGACTTGGAAGTATAAGATGAGTGGCCTTTTAGCACATCTGAGTACCTCTTCTAAACCTTCTTCATCCACATTCTCTTTTTTATAGCAGAGGGGGACTTGGTGAACACATGCAACTAAACAAGGAAACAGCTTTCTGCTCAGCAGACCATTTACAGCGCCTGAAGCCTCTTCAGAGGCTCCTAAACGTTATGTCACATTAGTGTATGCCGGTGGAAATTATATAGGTGTGTTTCGCCAATGTGAAGTTGGAGGTGAAGTACATTATAATGCACCTGACTTCTGACAAAATAGTAATAGGAGCAGTGAATTCCTTAAAAAACTGATACTATAAGGATTTCAGAAAATCACATTAAAAATTGCCCGGTCGCTGTGCATCAACCACTAGGGTGAAGGATTAGTCTCCTATCAACTGACTGGTCAAAGCTCTTAAGGTCTTTAATAGTTCCATTCTGCCCTTTTACAGCTGCCTTGATATTGCAAGGCACTGAAGGCGTGACCTCAGGGATATTACTAAGAGCTTTTTTCACGCTTTCCTGTCTGTCACAAACCACTTTAAGGAGAGCCCTGCTGGAAAGACTGAGAAGGATAAGGGAGAGATTCAGGCAGGAAGGGGTGATCGAGTGGGCGAAATATGGATCACTGCTTTTCATTTTAAATCAGGAAAATAACTGGCTGATGATGGGACTGTACCTAGACCAGAGGGACAACCAAGACCTGTTTTCCCCCATTCACTCCCAGGGCAACTCCTCGCACACACATCAGACACATTCCCCAGCCTGGTACTAGGACCCAAGGTCATCTGTAGGGGTTTTGTTCCAAATCAGCTCTCAATGATTTATTTGCACACTACTGTACATTCAACTCAGTAATTCACTTCTTTTCACTGCTTTCAGCTCAGAAGCTGCAGGAGATTTCCAGCTTTCAAAAATTCTTCTGCTGCAACTTTAGGGGAAGCGGAAATCAGTTTCAAAGAGTCCCATTTCTTTACGTGCAGGATGCCAAGTTAATCAGGATGCCAAGAAACCAGCTTTCATGAAAAAAAGAACACGTTGGGATCAGGAGCATTAGAGGATGCAGAAAGCCCCATCCTGTAGATTTCGAAGAAATAAAAATCGAAGTGTATCCAATCGATAAGACAGAAGCGCCTAGGCTGTAATGAGACGTCTGGAAACCTTGACGTAATTGTGAATGAGAAAAAAAAGATGCTGCTGTCAAAGAAGTAAACTCTCTCAAGAACAGGGGTAAGGGCTCAAGAGATATCAAGGTAATGCAGATTACAAGTAGTAGCAGGAGTCCCATGACTGAGGAAAGAGAGGAGAAGGGGTGTGTGTGTGTTGACTGTGCCACACTCTGTGGCATTAAGGGACTCTGATGCTGCAGAAGCTAATAGCTGACACCTCTCATACCTTCTTTGCCTCCACAGTGCCCTCAGAGCAGGAGCGTTGCAGGTAAAATGCCTCTCAAATGGTAACCTGTGGTGTACCAGGGTATGTAAAGTCAAATTTGCAGCCAAGTGTAAGTGTAAGTGCTCATCAGTGTGACATAGCCAGCATTGACCAGTGAAACCAGTATATATACAGCATGTGTCTTACAAGGAACACGTTCTGATAACCCATAATGATTGCTCACTTTTAAAAGACACCAAAATGTTGAAGGGCTTTTGTTGCAAGATACACATGTATGCCCTCTTCACTAATCAACGCTAGCAAGTAACGTCCTTTCATTAATAATCACTCTCATGTTCTTATTATTCACTTATGTGAAACTATTATATAACACATTACATTATGCAATCAAAAATTTTCAAAGAACATTTTTAGAAAAATGAACAGCCATGACCACATCAATAAAGACAGCAATCACAGCATCAACACTTTAAAGCTTCAGCCTTAACCTAAAGAGCTTCCCATGTACCATGTACAACTTATAAAATACAGAACCCTATCCTTTTTGAGTAAGTGTTGCTGGTTCGGAATGTTGATTAAACAACACTAGGCACAAAACAGAGAATGCACAAACACAGCAGTATGCAATGCCTTGGCCTCATGTGTCTGAGCCTCTCAGATAACAAATAGGCCATCACATTACTGAGAGTGAAAAGTGGAACGGTGGAAAATCTGGACAGCTCCCTTTTGGTCTGCAGAAGCGTGCTCATTTTAATGTGATGGGGTTCTTTCCTGGTGTGTCAAATCGGTGCCCTCACAGTGCCCAGACTGTTTGGTCAGGATCATCTCTGGCTGCCAGTCAGGAGACTCCTGGCTCTGGTTGGGACAGGATCTCCGGGGGCTGGTTTTCTGCCGGGAACACGAGCCTTCTGACCTTCCTCAGTCGTGCTTCGTGCTTCTAATTATGGTTTTAATGCACTTTGCAAATTTGCAATGCTATACGCAATGCTTGCCATGTCTGTTTTTGCCATCCACTCCTGTAACACTGCAGTGTTATTCCCCTGATGCTTTCCAACACACGTAAAGGGAAAGGAGGAGGTACTGTAGAATGACGATGTAGTAACCCATTCCTTGCAATTTCTCTTATTTTTATATTCCAGCATCTACAGTATATCAGATTGTCCTGTGGAAGGACTGTCATGACCATAGGGGCCACTAGAGGCCGCTAAAAACATTGCAACAAAGGCAAGTAAAATAGTTCAAAGTACTAAGTGTTACGACTTCTGCAATTGAATGGTGACATGAAAGGAGTGCGTTCACACATATCTTTGAATATGTGTGTACAAAATGTATGCTTTGTACAAGCTTGTGCGTAAAAGGGTGTTTCAGTGGTCTCATAAGGAAAAGTAGCAGATGGAGATGTAGCTACCCTCTCTAAAACAGAAGGCTCCACGGCCGAAACGTTTCCCTGACCCACACTACTAATGTTAATGTTATTAAACTAAGGATACAGTTGTCTCTGGACCTCTGTGATCCAACTGTTTATTTCCTTTCAGTTATACTTTTTCAGTGATCATACTGGGTGGGCTCTTCCTTGAAAGTGCACCATTTTGGAGATTTTCCTGGAAATGACAGATGAGTTGGTATTGGGAAAAAGGTGTGGTCCTTCCTTAAAATTATCTCCCAACAAATGGCATACTGAACTGCCACGTCACTCCAAGACAGTGTTAGGAATGTGTTGAAAACATTTGATTTTCAAGTGCCAGGAACAGAGAATTCCAGTTAAGAGTTTTTCTGTATATTATATCTAAGAAAGGATTTGAATTTAGAGTTATAAAATTATCCCGATTTTCCACTGTTCGGCAGGAAGATGTAAAGCAGAACATCTCAAACTTTAAACACGGTAGACTTCGATCTTCACAAAAAGGGCTAAACTCTGCTCTAATTGATGGTGTAAGAACACATCCGAATTGCAGTATAATATGATATTTCAGAAGGAATGACATTTTTTGTTCTTTTGAAGTTGCCCAGAATTGAATTGATTTAAAGCTAAAAGAACATTTGTGATCAACCTCCTTTGTCAGCTATAACAAACGTTTGCTGTGGAAAATGTGCGCAGTATTTTTATCCTGATTATTGTATTGTGTTGAAGCTTTTATCTGAAGTTACTCACCAAAGATGATATTATTATTGACTTTGTGAAAAGCAAAATATAGGCTTTGTTGGGGTGATCTGGGTGTTTGTAAACCAAAGCAGCAGTCTCAACACTTGAATTTATGGTTCACAGGTTGGAGTCCAACATTCTAACCAGGCTAATGTTTAATACACTGCCTTGAGTGTAGGAATGTCACACACATACTGGCGAAAGAAACTTAGTCTCTTTAGTCTTGACCGATCAGCTCCCAAGGAAAGCAAAGATCACAGTTTGTTCTTGTCCTCAAAATGAGTCATCGTTTGGGTTGGAGTGTGTTGAATTGAGTGGAGAAAGCAAGGACGAACATCTCACAGATAAATTAGCAGGGACCTTGGGAATATCACTTCAGAAATCAACTAATGAGCACCAAATCAAACCTGATTAATTTTTTTCCCAACTAAAAAAGATAAAAATCAAAGACAGGGCAATTATGTGTCAATGAATAACAGATTACAGTTAATGATTTCTCTACCCATCTGGAGTGAAAATGGGCCTCATTATTTATGCATTAACTACTTAGCGTTTATGCATTCAAAAAGAAAACCTGCACTATCGTGGCCATCCAACCATATCTGCTTCTCCCATTTTAATCCATGAGGGAGTGTGGCTCCAGGATTTTAGCAATGCCTGCAGGAGCTGGCTGTCCGCTGATTGCTTCCGAAAGAGTGACAGGATCATCCATTTGCACTCATCCATCGGACTGCTGTTTGCCTTCGGTTGCGACACAATTTAAAATTAAAATTCATGAACAATCCTCTAAAAGTCTTTGTGGAGGTAATCCTGTCCTAGTGCAGAACTCCATTAGACAAAGCTCCTTTGTCTTAAGAAAGCAGGCAGATACAGCAGGCAGCACACCTGTTGTTCGGCATTGATGAGCTCTTATTAAACTACCTGAAATAATTCAGGGCATTGTCAAACACCCGGGTACCAGAATTTATATTCTGTGTTGCTGTTTACATATATTCCTATTGCATTTTGTGTTTACATGTATACTGTGTTCATGTTCTAAATGCAACATTTCTGGTAACACATGAAGCTGATCAGGGCTGATCAGGGCTGTGCCTGGCTTATAGAATGCTCTAGTCAGTGGCTTTTTCTCATTTGTAGCCTTTCTGACTGGCAGCAAAATGCTCAAATAGGAGACTTCACACAGAATAGCAAAGGAAAAGAAGAGCAGGGCGTAAGGCTCACCTTCATAGTGAAAATCTATTTCTCCTGTGCTGCTGTGTTGGTGGTGGTTCTATAGATGTGTCACGTCTCAGTAAGAAAGGATGGGCTTCTATCTACAGTCTGGCCAAGACATCATCTAGTTTCAGCAGGCTGGAAGACTCTTTACTTCCCGTCCAGAATATTGCCATCACAAGTTTTACACCTTGTGTTCCATGTTTTCATTGTTTGTCTAAACATACCTTTGGACAACTCTGTCTACCAGCTAAGAACACAAAAAATCCCCTAAATGCAAACAAAACACCATGTGCTTTGCATTTAACATCTCATCCTCCGAGTGTATGGTCTCATCACTCCTTCAAATGGGATTTGCTCACTATCCCAGAGCCAGAGCCCATTGAAGTTGCCCTTCAGTCCTGCAGCTGGTCGCCTGACACATGCATACATGGCCGTGCATTTGCACTGTGATGAACTACCGTTCCTCCGAGTTGTAGTGATGCCGTGCCAGGCTTACTGGCTTTGTGCCAATGGATGCGTGCTTATTTATTTTCACTCTTTGTTGAACAAAACATCCCCAAAATAATTTTTCATCAGATTGGTGATGTATAAAATTTACAATTAGCACAACTGAAATAGCGATGATTCATAATGACAAAACACACCCATCACTCAGAAAGCAATGAATAACGAACAGAGCTACCGTGCTGGTGAAGAGTTAGTTTTGCTCTAGTGAATATGCAATGACTGCTAATTGCCTTTTAAAGGGAGGTATGCCAATGTAAAATAAACACTGAAAAAGCAGAACCCTACTTACACCACACTAAGAGGTAGGTGTGCGTGTAAGGTCACTTGATATATTCAGGTGAAAACAGTTATCTTTAATGTTTGTATTTCCCAACAGCTCCAGTCTTGCTAATAGCCTTTAGCTTCTCATTCAGATTCCCTCTCTCCTACTCTCTGAAACCTCTGTCAGGATTTGTGTGTGAAAACAGGTAGAGAAGTTCTATCGTTGTGGCACTAGGCTGCCTGCTTGATCAGCCAATGGAACAGCAAAGCCGGCACATATCCTAATATAGCAACATGGGATAGCTTCAGACATGACACAAGCCATTACTCGAGGGGCAATTGATTCCATTCAAAACGGCTTATTCAAAGGAGAAAGAATGGGTGACATCTACAGACATTCAGATTTTTCAATGTTAAATGTGTTGTAGCAGCCTTTGTCTTTAAATATAATACAGTACATCTAGCAGGCAATTAATGATGATATCTGTGTACAACCAGTAAAGAATCCTTGAATATGTCTGCCTAGGAAATTTACCTCATTCCTTTTTTATAATGGAGTGAAGATGGCAATGCTGACAGTCTATGCAATACCCTCTGCATCTTTAATATTAAATGATTTTCAAAAACATCAGAGTAGAGAATATTTTAGCACAAATTCTTCATTTCCACTTATATCCGTGCCCAGCCTTTTTTCCTTTTGGTATGAGTCACAGCTGTATTGCTTCTCAATCCCTAATTTTTCCATGGAGTTGGAGAGATTCCACATGTTGGCTGCAAAGACATCCTGCCGTGCACAGAGGCCAGAAATGTTATGGGATTTCAGGAAATCCTCTGTTTTCCTTTCACCAAATGTGTGGGGGCCTTTCTGGAGGTAATATTCCCAAATATTGTAGGATTAGTAAGGATTTTGGCCCTTAAAAAAATCTAGGTTCTGTATACACCAGCTGGTTTGTTTAAATTAGGTTAGGAGGTGCATTATAAACATTAACAACTGGGAACTGAAACTATTTTTTAAAATGTTTAAAAATGTATTCCTGAACAGTTACACAATAAGGCGTGAGTATTTCAGGCACGTCAGATGTCCTAAACTGACCTTACATGATAAGATTGGTTGCAGTTCTTTTATTGCCCGATCACGATCAAGCTGGCTAGCATTTTTTTTTAATCTGAAAGGCTTCATAACTCAGAGTTCATCCACCTGCCCAGATGATCACTGTTCATACGGGCTGACATGCAGCTGGTGGCAGGCAGTCAAGGTTACATGACTGAAGTCATTTGTGAGAGACAGATATCTCCTGGCTTTCAAGAACAAAATGCACTGCAGACAAGCTGTACGCCCAGATGAGATCGTTGAAGCTGACCTCTCGAACGGGTCATCACAGCCCTGCCCTGCTGCATGTAGCTGAGAAGTAACCCTTGGTAGCGTGACCACTTCATTTCAGTTTGGTACCGCTCCAGATCTGTGTTTCTGCAGATCATGTGCAAATACACAGGGCTGCATAATAATAAACAGTGTCTCCTGTAAAACACAGCCGGTGAGAACGTAATACACTGTAATGTGCATTGTAATAGGCTGTCAATGCTTTTGGATAAAATGCGATTTCTGTGAATGACATTGCATACATTTGGAACATCTGCTGTGGTATAGCTCATATTAAGGATACCATGTGTCTGTGAAGAATCCTGAGGGAATGGCAGCACAAGAAACAGGGAGAAATAAAAAGTCACCACCTGTTCAAACATGCTGATCTCATGAGCTCTGGTGAATCCTCATTAATGCAATCTTGTCTGCAGGAGAAGGCTGTCGCCTCATGTGTGCGAGTGTGTGTGCATCTGCCTTCAGGAACTGCGGCTGTTTGTCTCACTAAACAGTTTGTTTCCTTTGCTGCCTGTGTCACCTCTTCTTGTAAGCAGTTAGACTCATTTTGTTAGCTTTCACCGCCTTAGCATGAAAGAGAAAAAAAAAAGATGGCGAGAAATTCGAGTCTCCTGGAAGCAGAAACTGGCTGCTCTTCTATCTGGGCTGCCACGTCACCCACCCCCCCACTCCCACTGCTGAACAAACACTCGTTCGTTTCTATCATTTGGCAGCTCCTTCTCCTTTTCTTCACACTTTCATTTTTAAACATTTTCCTTCCATTTCAATTTAGCACCGAGTCAGAACTCACACAGTCACTAAAGCCAAAATCCAGAAATATGCTTTCGTTCAGCCTTTTGACTGCTTTCCAAGCTGTACAGTATGTCAGTTGATCACTAATGTGAGTCTTGAAGACATTAAAAAGGAACTATTCTCACCAGCATTCTCTTACCAGCAGCGCACATGTTCTGTTTCTGAGTGACACCAGGAAGCAGTGGACCCAATTAAGTCCTCCATTATCTGGATTTTAGAGTACACAGCAGACGTTTAGAGGACCAAAGACAACCCAACATACAAAGATAACTCAAAGGGCTTCAGAATCATATGAAACATGCACCAGGGGACACAGGTAGCAACTTCATACATGGAAGTGCATTTAAAAACAAAAACAAGAGGCACTTATTTGCCCCATAGGTTGTAGGAGTATAGTACAGCCTAAGAAATGGCTGAATGAGAACCTTGGATCTGTTATTCACCTTACTTCATTCTATCTGTAACTACCAATTGGGCTAGATGGAATGAAAGGCTTCTTTTCATTTGTAACCTTTATTATGTGCTTAAATAATGTTGATCATCAACATCATCTGACTACGGGTCCGTTGGGTCTGACTAGTCGATGTGACGGAATACAGCACTTCGTATCGGGGGCTCACATACTGTTTTCCATGTGAACAGGTTTTGGAAGATACAGAGAACTTCAATTACCTAAAATCTTAAGGACAGGAGTTCAAAAGTCCATGGCAGAGTGACTACACTTGTACAGTATGTGTGGTTGCGGTGGTGGGGAGGGTTACACAGCCTTTGATCTTGTTTTCAGTTTGTTGCAGTCGGGGAGCAGCTAATCTCCCACCAAAGAAAAGAAATAATTCTCTTATAGGGCGTGAGATTACCGAGCATGTTGCTATGGAATCACAGCTGGCATCAAAATGCCTGGGCAGGCCATGCTGTCGGTACCTACCCCCCTCCAACTCCTGGATCAGACACACAGACACCTGGGTCTTCATCACAGGCTTACCTGCCAAGATTACACGGTGAGGCACTATTGTCTACAATTGTTTTTACAATGTGTTTTTGCAGTTCAGTACTTATATACAAGTTATTAAGAAAATGTCCTGTCATGCTCCTCAGCTGTAGTGCTTTGTAGGTTTAGCAGCTGTTCAGAGAGCGTTACCACTGTCCTGGTCACTCGTTACTGATGGTTCACATCACACACTCAAAGCTCAAGCTCAAATTCTGCTTCTAGCATCACAATGTAGTAAGATCTAATGATGTGCTTCTCATATCGGAGATGTACTACAAATATTCCAAAATAGAACTGACATCATTCCTTCAGTAGGTGTTTACCTTTAAAAGAAGACTGCTAGTCTTCACAGGGAAGTATTTTGAAAGGTGGCAGAGTAACACAATGGAGGGACTATTAGCTTGGGGACAAAGCCCTAGAAACATTCTCAAAAAAAGGAAGTATTACAAACAGGTGAAGGAAGGCTTTTTAAGAAAAACAAATGTTTGCAGGGATTAAGAATATACAAGAGCTATAATGTAAGGTAAAAATTGATATGGGTGCTTTAAATAGGTTTTCATTTTCTGTGACACTGTGCCTATTGTAGTTTTTCTAAAACTGGCTGCAAGATCATCTCACTTTTCAGAGACCAGCAGAAAATCCAGGGTTACACTGTGCTGAACAATAATGAGAGAGGTATTTATGTCATCCAGAACCGAATGCTTCTTCTCTCTGAATTACGGGAGGCCATTGAGTAAAGGCCATTATATAATATTCACAGTCGGCTGCTTTTATTATTATTTTTTTATTATTGTCATTATTATAACAAGTACACATTATGTCTACCTTTCTGGTGGCTGAGTGATCTCAGGGGGTATCCATGGCAACTCGGGATAGCAAGCTATCCCAGGAAATGTTGAGGACGTAAAAGAAGAAAAAGCCTGAAAGATGAGGCAAAAGCAGAATAATAACTAAACCCGGCCTGTCTTCTCATGCGAGTGCTCACCAATACTTGTACAAGACTGTTGTTGGCAAGTCTCAGCAAATTTCTCTGAGACTCGAACCCTGGACCTGTTAGCTACCACTTTACTGTAACTGGAGAAAGGATGGTTCCTCTTTCCTTCTACAATCTAGATGCAGCCCTGTTGCCAGTCAGCAGGGGTCGCTCTCTCCCTTGTTTCCTTCCTGTGTCAGTGATCACAGGTCACTGACATATGGGCTGCATGTGAGTTATTAGGTGCTATAATACATCATACAGACACAACAGGTGGGATTCGACTGAATTCTGTCCACTTAGAATCAAGGACATGACCTCTGGTCAAAGAGTGGGAAGAGATTTTGAATAGACATCTCAGCAGCTTGTTTCTTTTTGATTCTCACTCATCCTTCCTTGTGTCATACACGAGTAGCAATGATTGGAGCAAACAGTAGGATTGGTATCTCACTATCGATAGAGACATTTGGTTAAAAAATACTGGATGACATAACTCAGCCTAAAGGGGGTACAAAGGCACACACAGACTACAAGATCTCAAAATCCAAGCGCTGGAATAGAACAAATCACAGAGCTACAGAGCCAGAGTGCATAAAATGTTCAGTCCTTTATTAAAGTCCTCCTGGGCTTCCCTGTATTGTCAGGCTGTGTGACGGAGAGTAACCCAACCTTGTAACTGTAGAATGTAACCTTTTAAGCCACTGCCAGACTAATACAATTCTCCCTGACAGCTGCTGCGCTAGCCTGCAACAGGAATGACATTTTTCTAAAACTGCCTCCAGCAATTAAACAAGGCCCCTAGCAAAGCTGTGGCCTGGGAAGGAGAGCAGTGGAGAGGAGGGTGGTGACCAGTTTGCCTGATGACCTTTCCTCTGCGGTGGAGGGACTGCAGACACTCCTTCCTCATGCCATTGTGGAATGTGCAGATGTGGAGCAGCAGTGCCTTCTAAATTCTAAATGGGCTCAGGAAGGCATGGCACCCATCTGGACCAGGTGTAGTCACCTACAGTTGGTACAGATCAGCACCCTCACCATCTGATGTCCCAGGGAAAAGCGGAATTCCTCTTATGGCCCTACAGCAGTTCATCGCATCCAAGAATCTACCGATTGTACTTTCCTCTCTAACGCCATTCCTCATTCTCTTCTCCTCACAAGCCCCGGGTAGTGTGAAATCGTTTTAAGTTTTAGATTCCTGTATATTATAAACTTTTTGGTTACTTCTTTCAACTGCTTGAATGTATTTAAACAACGGGGATTTAGCTGAGTCGTTTATCTGGAGAAATTAGATTCAGAGAGATCAGCATTCTGCTTCTTCTGCTGAAGCACGATTATTTGTTATGCTGCAAGGTTTTCATACCTTCCTGGTCTCTAATCCGTCTGAGTGAAGCACATTAAAATGGTCTCCCTCATGACAAGGCCCGACTGTACGTAAATTAACGACTGATTAACTGGATTGATCTCAAGGTGGGTTCACACAGATTTATTAACGTCCTACAGGGCTGAAGAGTTTAGCCACAATTCACAGTCAGGTCAGGTGAGTTGTCACATATGATTGATCCACAGCACTTCTGTACCTATGATGTAACTCTGTTGTGTATTGTCTGCATACGGCTCTCTGTGCTCCACTAGATTAGTGGTTTTGAAACCCAGACCTCAGAACCTCATTCCAGCAGGCTTCTTTGTCAATTTAATTTGCCACAGCTGTACACCTAAAAATCTGAAATCGACAATGATTTATCTATTTGCCTGTACACAGATGGCATTGTGCTGATTTCCTTGCCTGTATGAGTCACATGCTTTTTCTTTTCATTGTCGTCAATGCAACGCAAGGCAGACATCTCTTCCAGCATGTGGCCCTATCTACAACTTGCCGTTCCTGAAAGAACTGTCTTAACTTTGAAGATCTGAGGACACGAGCGAATTTAAAAAAAGGCTGCATGGAGAGAGAGACTTTTCAGGCAGTTTTTTCCAGTCCAGTAAGGAGCGGGGGAGTAGTTGTTCTGTTCTCTGAGGGGGAAGAAGTGTCCCCCCCAAGAGAGGGATGGGTTCTTTCTGGCCACACAGGGTAGTAGTACAGAGAGAGAGAAAAGTAAGGAGATGGCATTTGGCTCTATGCTGATAAAGATTACACTTAGCCTACTTAAATAAATAGGAATTACAACACTATCTTGAATGTTTTAGTTCCTTGTAATATTTTGTCCCTGATGTAATAAAAAGATTTGAATATTATCCTGCAATAAATCCTACAAGACTCCAGTAAAACACTGACAGTCCTTTAGTCATGCTGGCTCAGAGTTGCCCTGTTAAACAGAATTTAGACTTGTATTAAAGGCAGATAGTGTATCAAAAACTACGTTTTGCTGCCAAAGCAAATGTTTTTAGAAGCAGAAAAACGTAAGACCTGAGAAAAGTGGGGGAAAAAAGTGCAATCACCTTGTTAAAGTCTCCAGCACATCAGCTCCAATATCAACAGCGACAATACGAGCAAGTTCTGGGAGGGTGCCAGGAAGAAACGAGATTAGGCTGGAACACTGCCACCCTGTCTCCAACACTGCGAATCTGTCTGAAGCACAGCGGCAGTCTCTTTCACCAGGCACTGAGTGACAGTTAAATAATGTAGAGGTCTTTGTCGGGGGCGAAATAAAGACTAAAATTAGACAATAAAAAAGCAAATTGGCTTTTAGAGATCGAACCCCAGCCGTTTCCTATGAGTGTCGGAGCTAGAGGTGGCCAGGCACTGGCATCGGTCCCAGTTGGTATCGAATTTTTCAGAGGCAGAACTACAATGCTTGGACTCTGGGCTACTAGTACGCACCTACAGTGTATATGTGAAAACCTTTTAATTGTTTCCACAATGTAAATACCTGGGTTGGTGATCAGAACCTCTGAGAACAGAAGTTAGCTGTCAAAACGTGAAAGGCTTTAAAACTTCAAGCCCATCTTAGCCTGTCACTCCCAACAACTGTTTGGGATAAGACATCAGCAACAGACTATTCTCTCTTTCTCCCAATGCTCAGGTCAGTGCTGTGGTATGTGTGTCTGTGTAACAGGGTCCAGAGTGTATAGCGAGTCCTGTGTGCTAAGAGCATAAGAAAATAAGAATGGTTACCAGTGACAGGGGGTTATGTATAAAAAGTGCCTCTGGCTCTCAGTTTTAATTGCACTTTCATGTAGTTGCCACTGCTATCCTTTGGTTTTTGTTTCACTGTTTATTCTAAAGAAGTCAGCTGGGTTGACTTTGCCAGTGCCTGCTGATCTCACTCCCTGGGGGACTGTGATCCTGGGAGTCCTGGGAGAGTTCAAACCCCCTGAGCTGAGGGACCTGACCGGGGGGCTGTGTGGTTCAGGGGTGTTCAAGAAGCAGGAGCTCAGATCTAGGTTCCAAAGGCATGAGGTAGACATGGGGGAATGTTCAGCACTAAAAGAGTCCCTTTAAAATAACGATGATCACCCTGGGGAGTGATGTGGCAACTGTATCTGGTTTGCTCTGTAACACACTAGGAACTGGAAAAACACAAAAAGAGCATGAGCTACTGGTAACTGTTATTGATAAGGTTTTGCTCTGGGCTCCTTCTCTTAATGTTTTGCTACAGGGGGTTGTTCTTCCATTTTTGGCTATTAGCAGAGAGAAAGGATTTGCATTGTTCTTGCTTTCTGAGGTTGATAGGTGTGATTGGCTGGGCCCAGTGCAGTTGCTTCTCGTGCTCTAGGTACCCAGAGATGGGACAAGGGCCGGTTGTGGGCGGTAGCTCTTGACGTAACTAGTGCTGGCCCTCTTCTGCCGCAGAGTATGGGGATAGTTCTGATCAAGAACAGCTTGGTTAGTTCGTTGACCCAAGGATCTCATCCAGTCATGTCTTGAAAGATCCCAGGAAATCTGCTTCAACAACTTGGTGGTTTAGCATTTCACAGTCACCCACCACTTTGTGTGTAAAGAAGTGCTTCCTATTTAAATGTTTATTCGTGTTCCAGGGTCACATCTTCAGTCCTGGCATGAGAACACTCAGTCCTGATCTAGTCTCCAGACAGACATAGAGATACAGTATAGGAAAAAAGCATAAGATCCACATGCCACAACAGTTGCATTATTGCGAGAATTCAGCAGCACACAACACCTTTAGTCCCTCTGGTATAGGAGAAAAGGTACAGACGTTTTGGAGCCCAAGCCCCCTGGTAATTGGGTAATTGTGCCCTACTGTTCACAGCACATGAATGAAAATGCTAAGCCAGTTGGCAGGTGACCCAGCCTGATTCTGTTGGACCAAGACAAACAGCAGAGAAGGAAATATACTCTTAATATGCAATGAAATTTCTTGTTACTTCTGTGCGAAACTTGGAACTAGTTAAAAAAAATGGGTTCCAAACCAGAAATTAACGCAGAAAGAGAGAGTGGCTCTGATTATGCATACCTGACAAGTGAGTAATAAGGAGCACTGGCCACCAGTCTGGATCTCCACTCTGGTAAATCTAGGACTGGGAATAGTGACACCCCGGTGCACATCTCCATGGCAACCCTTTGTGTCTTTATTTCCCTTTAGTTTGTGTTCAGGAGAAGCTGAATGGAGAAGACTGTTTGAGGGGAGAGGAGGCTGTTAGAATACTGATGCGCCGAGGTGTCTAGGATACAATCTGCAACAGGACACACAGCAAGAGCTCCTGGAGCCTGATTGGCTCATTGCTTGTCTTCTTGTTCTGCTGCAGTTTCTCTCCTAGGCTCCAGCTTACTCTGAGAAGACCCGTAGAGTGACTCTCGTTATCACGGAAATCACGAGAACAGGTTTTTTGTTTTTCGTTTGAAGGAAAGTGCTTCTTCAATTTCGGCAAAACTGCTTTTCACAGATTCTTGCTGCTAAAGAGCTGTTTTTAATTTGCTGTAATGAAGGAAGTGAATTTGTTGCACAGGAAAAGCGAAAGGAAGAATGTAATTGGTCCTTGGTGGCAGCAGCTCTTGCTGGCAATGTGCAAGCTTCCAGGTGGCTGGCAAGGTCCAGAAGGTCACTGCAGCAATGGCACACTAAGAGTACCTTGGCAGGCTGGAGCCCAAGCCCACTGGTGCTCAGTTAATTGTGCCCCTACTAATGAAAGTAATAACACAGTCTAGGTTTAAATAGGCCATTTCTGGAATATAAGGCTCAACTTTCACTCTTCTACGAGCTGAGACACTAATGGATTTTATTCGGATCTTAAATTACATGATAGAAGCAGGTGTGCATACAGAGAGCCAGGAATGGAGGCACAAAATGAAAGGTACAGAACACGGACAGGATGGGAGTATATCGCAGTGCACACACTCACATAAGAACAATTTAGAGAGATCTTTTAACCTAGGAAGGATGGCTTCTGAGGGAGGAAGCCAGAGCACCTGGTGAAAACCCACACAAACATGAAAACTCCCCATATTAGAGATCTCATCCCGGAATCGAACCCAGGTCCCAAGCAATAACAGCAAGGCTGCAGCACTAACTGCCACAGCACTGTCATCCCCCCTTTGAATTGCTGCCTCAACATATCCAGAGCCCTATTAATGTAAAAGCCATTAGTGTCAATGTGTGCTGGTTGATGAAAATGGATTTCCCAGCAAGAAGAAGAGGCAATGATAGGGCGTACGGATGAAATTGTGATTAAGCTGCTATTAGCAAGGGGGG
Organism: Lepisosteus oculatus; assembly: GCF_040954835.1. NCBI lineage: Eukaryota > Metazoa > Chordata > Actinopteri > Semionotiformes > Lepisosteidae > Lepisosteus > Lepisosteus oculatus. The sequence goes on from NC_090700.1 coordinate 37,345,159, forward strand.
GGGGGGGGGGGGAACAGATCTATTACCTGTACATGCTAAAGACTGCTTGCCTAAGGATGGCTTTGACAAGGGGGAGAAGGAAAATAGCCTGCAGGTGGGTTTAGTCCTAATGTCCCTTACACCACAGCCAGCTTGGTGGATGGAGGTCTGCCTAATCATCTGGCAATGGCCCCTGTTTTTAGTGTGCGTGTGCAACTGCTTCATTGCACATCTGTGAGACCAAGCGGGAAAAGATGCAACATCACAAGTGTACTAATTATTTAATGACCAAATATTCCCTTCTGCTGACAGGACATTAAATGCTCTCTCCCGTCAGAATCCCATTTGAGAGCCTGCAAAGATGCCAGTTCTTAACTAGCAGGGAATATTTAAATTCTCACATGGTGCTTGATAGCATTTACACTGAATTCTCTACCGGAGCTGGCAGATGCTCTGTCTTGCAGGACGGTGTGCACTGCCCTAATTTCAGCCCTCTCTGAATGTAATGTAAATGCTGGCTCTTACAGACGTGCTCCTAAACAATGCAGTACTGTAGTGGGCTTTGCAAGACACTGCTGTAAATTATGTCAGTACAAATGAGAAGTAGTTAGGGGACATGTGGTATAGGGAGTTGCACATCTGACTATGGCTTGGGTGACCGTAAAGATTGAAATGAAATTGATGTCAGAAAACGTAATCCTGATTGGTGAAAATAAGTAAATAAACTCTTAGGAAAACAATTTATTTAGGGAAAAGTACTTTTGAAAAGGTTGACGCACGCACGCAAACAACAATAAATGAAAAACAAATAGCAAGTACAGCTTGCACATACAGCGATAAAACAGCTCCAGAAACACCAAGCACAAAACAGAGAGACAGGCGCACCTCGAGTATCACGCAGAGCACCATGAGAGGATCTTGGTCTGGAGTATCATACGGGACCTGATTCTCCTGTTTTTCAGGTCACAAATGAGGAAGAACTAAGGGAAAACTGGATGATCCTCTTTTCTGGGGGGGAGTGAGGGAGAGGAAGGGCTCGCTGCAATGTATGTTTAGCTTTGCAGTTTGCTGTCAATAATATACTGTATGCACTAACGAGTCGAGAACTGGTGTCAGCAGCCCCTATCCCCTGGCAACCACTTTAGCTGCTCAGTAATTAGGAGTGAAAGTGCTGTGAGCTGCTTGGCAGCGGTGAGGATTGGCAGGGCTCAGCCGAGCAGAACCTTGGCAGAGACGGAGGCACGGATTTCTCTCTGTCTTCTAACAAGGAGAGGGGTCCATATGTAATATGTACAAGACAATGCAGCTGCATAGCCTGTGCCACTTTCCAGTCACGCTGTTTATAGCAGATTTACATTCTTTTACGAGGTGGTCAAACGCACAGAAAACAGATGGTTGGCCTGATGGATCTGGGTGTGGGCGACGGTTCACAGGGTGTGTCAAGTATTAAAGGATTCGGTTCAGAGATGCCTGGAGATTTGGGGCAAACAAATTTGAAAGAGGTGCATTAGTCTGGCTAAAAACAAGCTTGTTCATGAAAAAAAAGGCTGTTAGTGCAGTATGGAGATACTTCCATTAGAACAGATTTCCATTAGGAGGCAATATTATAGGTGTTATGTTACTTAGAGCAACAACAGTTAGTTTTACTTGATGAAGTATCATTCAAGCATATATAAGATGTATATTATTTAACTTGTTGCTGCTGCTGCTGCTGCTGTTCTGTGTTTTTGTGTTTGGTGTTTCCTTCATGTCTTTGTATTCTTTGTATTGGAACATACATGCAACTGTGCATTTCATTGCACTTGCGCCTCTGACAATAAACTGATCCGAGTATCCAGACGTGCACTAAGCGCAGCAACAGAGGTGTGTGTGCCGAACGTTCAGCTTGGCTAATGCTCAGTACGGCAGCTGACGGGAGGAAAGCACGTCCTTGGGTTCTCCAGTCCCCTTAGGAGTCCTGATTGATGGTCCTCTTGAAAGTCGCTGCCAGGGAAGAGAAGCAGTGTGTGTGTGGTGGGGTCCTCTCGCTGGTGTGAGGGCGAGAGACAGGGAGATGACACAATCTGTGGGATCCACCCACCACTGCCCCACCACCCCACAGCCCACAGCTGGGGTTAATTGAATCCACAGGCACAGCTCATCCTTCCTCACTCCCAGAGGCAGTGCGGCGTCAAGCTGAAGGTGAAGGGATACAGCTGGATAGGCTCTTCCCCTTAAAACTGCACAGAGAGGAGGGAACTAATCGGTATCCTGGTTGTCAGCTGTAATAAATATCACCCCCTATTTGACAATTAACTCAGACCGTGAGCTGGAGATGAAAAAATCAAAGACGCTGAACAAAGAACAAAAGGAACTACCGAGACCATTATTGAGTTAAATATTGCTGGACTCTGCCTTTTCCACTGCGATGACTCTGGGATGAATGAAGATCTATATACCCTCACTCTCCGTCGATGTTCTGTTGTCTGAGTTTTCTTTTTAATTGTTTCAAAATCTGGAGTCATCCCACATGCCACCAGGGATGGATGGGAATAGCTGGGAGGGTCCCTCTTGACTGCAAATAACCATTTTCTAATCGCTTTGCTGGGCTCCTGCAGGCTTGAAATATCGGTGAAACAAACATGTCTCCTCCAATCACTGTGGAGTCTCTTTTTATAGTGTGTCAAATGGTGAATGGCTCCACCAGTGGGCACGTGAGTGGGGCACGCCTGCATATCTCACTCCCTCCCTCCCAAAGCTCATCTTTAGAGCTAAGGGTCAAGTACGAAAACAACTGGCAGATTCCAGACTGGACGGGCAGATCATAAAATAAAGGCGACACAGTGGCACACTGGTCAGCATTGCTACCTCACACCGCTGGGGCCCTGGGTTCAGTTCTAGACCTGGGGTGCTGTCTGCGTGGAGTTTGAATGCTCTCCCTGTGCTTGCGCGAGTTTCCTTGAGGTGCTCTTGTTTCCTCCCACAGTCCAAAGACATATTAGCAGCTTAATTGCCTGCTTGGAAAAGTGTCCCTGGTGCGAGTGTGTGCGTGTTTGTGTTTGTGTGCGTGTGCTTTGCAATGGGCTGTTGTCCTGTATGTCCAGGGGTGTAACGTGCCTTGCTGGAAAAGGCTCTGGCTCCCCTGCGACCCTGAATTAGAAGAAGAGGTTATGAAATAGTTGGATAATGTAACAACAAAAAAAATGGGCAATCCAAAAATTGAATCATTCATTCTTTTTTCCTTTTATGCCCTTCCCAAATCTGGAACCATCAGCAGGTCATTTGTTGTGCCTCAGTGAGTCTTTCATCAACACAGGTGTGACAAAATCAGTGTACACACCTTCCTTCTGAACACACTGTGAATGCATGACTGCCCAACATGCTGCAGTGGCTGCTATTGGTCACATTGCCAGGGATACCTGGCACTATGGTATTAATTCAGATGAATTACAGTGGCAGATGGCTAATGAAGTAACCCAGACTCAAAGTGACAGGGTCTGAACTAAAGGCCTCAACACACACCCGTGTGTCTTTTGTAGCTGAGTCACTCTGAGTCACTCTGAGCCCCCTGCTTGGGAGATTTCTATGGACTATACGACAGCAGAGGAGATTTTGTGTACAGAGCACATGGATCCCTTGTGCTGTGTTATTGCATGGTGTTATGCATACTGTAACTGCAGCGCTTATTCTAAAAATTGTGAACTTTAGAAATTACAGCATGCAGTCACTCTTACTTTTGTACTTGAAATGCTATTTTTTCCAGTATCTATTTTCTAATCATTCCCTCTTAGATAAAAAACAAGAGACCCATTAAGGAATTGTATTGTGTCCAGTTACTGTCACGCCCTCTGCAGCCAGAGGGCGCTCCTTCTCTGTCCTGTCCCTAGTTTCCGGTCTGCTGTCCTTCCGGTCCCTCTCTTTCCCTTGGGCTATATATTTCCAGGTGTTGCACTCTGCCCTTGCTCAGCATTGACGTTCGGATGTCCTGAGACCCGCCTAGCACCAGGGCGCCCCACGTCCGCTCCCTGAGGGCATAGGTTTCTATACTGCATTCCTGAACTCTTTGCACTAATGAGCCCGGGCCTTTTTCCCGTCTCGCCGCTACGCATATGGGTCTTTTTCCGCTCTACTGCTCCCCACGGTTAGTCCCTTTGGACGTCCGTGACAGTTACCTGCAAATTAAATAAAACTATCAGCATTTACTATGCGTATGAGGGAAGAAGTGAAAATATTAATGGCTACAGGATACATAAGATGCAATGCACTGCATGGTCCCAAGCTGAGTACTGACAGCTTTAGTGTGGTTTCTAACCTATAAAGCCTGTTTTTACCCTCCTTGACATGAATCTGCATTGTGGGTGGTAGAATAATTAGTAAACTCTACTGATATAGGGGGCAAAAGACCACCACATTATTTAGTTTCTATATACCAGTTCTATTGGTACACTTCCAGTCCTAGATTGTTGCAATGTCAGCATATTTTTAATTCCAATGAAGCATCTAATTGAGGTCAATATTAACTTTACTGTACCAGTTTTTTCCAAGGTCTTCAGCTGCTGGCAAATCAAACAGACCACAAAAATATGCTGGAATCTGGCTCTCCGGAATTTGCTTGATCTATATACATTCAGTTTGGAAGGAAAGAATCCCAGCACTGTCTCCCTACTAAAGGAATAACACATTCCGATTAATCTACAGTAAATTACCAGCTATGGCTTTCCTAGAAGACACAGCTCTGCGATTTTCCACTGCAGGCAACATGCCCATCTGATTTATTTACTATAAAGTGGCATTGTGCCCACAGTGGAAAAAAAGGACTTCAATCCATTTCCAAGACCTTTTAGTTATCAGGATTTTCTTTCAGTACTAATCAAACACTTCAGAAGACTTAATAAACCAAGGGAAACAAACATTAGTTTGGGGACCAATTGCTTGAAACAGCAGATTGTTCTGGTCTGTGTGCCTGAATGGATAGAGAAGATTATTTTCAGTGTCGTTTAATTGATGTTCCCCCCGGACTCTGCCCCCCCAGCACCTGGAGGGTTAAACTCAGTTAGCTGTGTGACCTGGCTTAAGCCATAGAAGAAGAGCTCTCCATGGAAACCATGTTCGATATCACCGTGGCAACGCTCTTTATTTACAAAAAAAAAGTGCCCTCTCTGGTGGTTAACATGATCTCAGTCTCTAAACAGGAGCAAGCAGTGTCTGTTTTCACAATGACTGCATTATTTCATGCGCTGCGGCTTGGGTAATACAATAAGCATGAAGATACGCTTCACGTTGGGAGACTTCAACTTTCCTTTCCTGAGCAGCTCTCTCGTTTCGCAGACAGGAAAACTCTCCACAGAACCAGGTGGCAAGTGGGGAGGAAATCCAGCAATTAAACACACTTGCAGGTGGCTGCAGTGCATGCTGATCACCAGGTCGAGCAAACAGAATTGGAGTAGAGGGGGGCAGGGTTTCAAGGGGAAGAAATAAATAACAACTACGACAGCAGCAACAACGCAGACATTAATTGGCACTGAAAATTCTGCATGTGGAAAAGTGCACAGAGAATCTTGTCTGTTTGGAAAAACAAGGCACCTTTAATAGACAAAACTGTCTTTGGACTCCCAAGCTAAAGCTATACCTAAAATACAGTTCCTTCGTCAAATGTCTTCCTAACTGAAGTGCGACTATCCTCAGCTTCTTCTACACCCAAGTGGCTCATTGGTTTTTTCAGTCAACGACTTACTGGCACTACAAACAATTGTTTAAGACTCTGGTATCAACCAAAGAGACTGCAGCTGAAGCACAGCTGTTGCACCTGGGGGACTCTTTTCTGAAATTCATCTGCTACTTATGGTGCACATGGCTATTAAGGCCTAGTTAACAAACAGATCAGCAGTCCCCATTGTTAGTTTTGGACAGCATCCATGCCTGCTGGTTTCCATTCTATCTGAGCTCCCAATTAGTAGAATTTATTAAGTATTGGCTTAATATGCATCGATTACAATGTTTTCCAATATTTCAGTCACTGACATTGGGTTAGTTGATGATTAAACATGCAGGGCTGTTGCTCTCTAGAACCATAAGCAAGGATCACCTGATTACACCATTAAAAGCTAGACAATAGGCATATAAAAATGAAGAAAAAAAAACGTAGTTCTACATGACTGGCACGAAGAGGCTCTCTCTCAGCCAGGAAGCTTGTAATGTTCTTGATACAGATTGTTCCTTTAGGGCGTTTGACAAAGACATGTCATGCGATGGCATATTACATTTCTTTATCTCATAAACTTTTAAATTGTGTAGTTACATACTGGAGAGTCAATCACCTACTCATCATTTTCAATTGAAACCAAGTTAAATTCTTTTAAATTGGTGAATGGACACTGGCTTAAAGGAACACAAATGTCTGTAGAGAAGTCATTCCTACCCACTGTAAATTGTAAACACAAAAAATATATATAAATCATATATACAGCATATACTGTACACTCATATGTATTCATATATATAGTACCTATACCAGTTAGAAAATGAACAAGTTCCTCCACAACTGAAACAGTGTGTCTTCTTCTTTTGTGTCACTTTTCAGCCTGGAATTAATTTCTGTATACTGGCGATACTAGCTGTTGCTTGCTTTAATGAACACTACAGCGCTCTAGTTTCAGATACATACACCCAAAAGAATGTAAGACTTCAAGTCACTGCCTTTGGATAATTGTTTAATTGCACAGTGTTTCATTGTAGTAAATGACTGGAAATTTATCTGCCACAGGGTTCTTTCAGAGTCTTTTGCGATAGACGCAGGGATGCTGGTGGTAAAATGCACTGTTCAAATGAATTCTGTTACAGGATTTCTTCCCAGTAAGATGTGTGGCCCTGTGGTGGCTTTCATCGTGTAAAATTACATTTCCATACAGAATTCTAAAGAACGAACAGAAAACAAGTTTACAAATGTGCTTTTACTTTTAATATATTTATGAGTGACAAATGCATTTTTTCTGCACCAATCAAATTCAGATTTTTGCCTGCCAGCAACTTAGAAGAGCAACGCACATACCAATTTATAACTGATCAGCAACAGTGACAGCAAGATAATTTTATCCCCAGAAAGAGAATTTACTTTTAATTGGAGATTTAGTTTCAAACGGGCAATCATGTGTTTTTCTTTGGCTCTCGTTTCATTTTCATTGCTCGGATGAGTCATGCTGTTCCATGCACACTAACCCATCCCGCTATAAGTCCCTTGCCACTCTCTACAGCTCCAGCACATCTCATCTCCTATGACAATGAGGCTCTAGGTCCCCCTGCACAGGTGAACACTTGGAGATGACATTGAGAGATCGCAGTAATTAGTATTACCTGTCCTTCAAACCCTCAGTGGGAAGTTCCTATAGGTATTCACTTCTATACCAATGTTTAAATACTCATGCAATGAATGTTCTAGATCACACGTGTAAACGCATAATCTTCCATCACATAATCAGAAGACAGAACAGCACCATCTCAAATGCCCCCCTCCCCCCCAAAAAAAGTAATTCAGCGGTGTTATTAATGTGTCATAAAACACAGTTTACCTTGTGTTGAAAGGACTACAATTATACAATGCAAAAAACAACTTGCAGCCACTTACCAACATTGAATTATGGAAAAGCTGATCCCACTGCGATCAGGCTAATTGAGGCAATAAAAAATAAGCATATAGGACAAAAATATTGGCTGATGGCACATGGTTCTCAACGCAGATGAAAATTGTGCAATGAGCCACCAAGTTATTTAAAATACAAAATCAAGTGTATCCTACTTATAATAATTGCCTTTCCAAAGATGTGCAATACAGAGAGAGCAGGGGCCATTATCATATACAACACACTACGACAGCCAAAAGAGCTTGATCCAATTTTTAGACCTATAATCATTTAAAATAATTGAATCCACCCAATACAGAAAATACCCTATATTTTGGCTGTATAACTTTCTTCAGGTGATGAATAAACCTGAAGCCTTCTTTGCAGAATGGAATGAACCTTTACTTGTTCCTTATGCATCCTGACACAGCTACTGTACTTACTTGAATATCAGAAAACTATTCCTGGTAGGGCTCTTGTGATCCAGGGCTTACTCCCATTGCAGGGCCATGGTGATAGCAATTATATACAGTAGAACAGCCAATCAAACCTAGACAGCATGTCTCTTGGAGATGGGAGGAAACAACTTCTTGCGAAGGCCCATGCAAACTTCGGGACAACGTGCAGTTTCCACACCAAAGATTACCAGGCTGGAATCGAACCCGGGATCCAAGCGCTTTGAAGCAGCAGCATCAACTGCCACATCCCCTGTGCCTCACAGTGAAGAAATCCATCTTGTTTTGCATTTCCCTGTGCTTCTGTCTCAGTGAGTGCGGATCCCACATGTTCATGCTGAAAATGATCAATAAATAAAAGAATGAAAGACAACCCCCGCAGCAGGACACCCTGAGAAGAGGTGCTAATAACTCTTTTTGCGGGCAACAGAGAAAGCTAAAGTGTCAAATTCCACCTCTCCAGCAGGTTGGAAATATCAACCAGCATTGTTATAGAGCATTAAAAAACACTTATGTGGATAGGATCCACATCCGATTCTACAGCAGTGTGAAAAACCTTATAATGTAAAATACTGGACTCCATCCAGGCTTCTGATGTAAATATTCTGTACAGACTCCTTTAACACTTTACTTGCCAGCTTAGCAAAACTCTACAGCAGAAGTTCTCAAGACATATCTTAGAGGTGAGAGACACACACCAAAAAATAAACCTCACACCTGAAGAAGGCTCTACGGCCGAAACGTTGTGTTTTCTTTCTTCTTTTTTTCCAGCATGGAATAAACCTATTACTTGTTCCTTTACAGTATATCGATGACCCCTGCTCAGTGAGTGTCAGCAAAAGCAAGCATGAGATTTTCAGGCATTGCTAGAACAGACCTCAACGCCATATGCTCAATACCACAATTTAACAATCTGACACATTTGTGAGAAGCTAATGCAAAGGTCATTATTTTTGACAGAAATATATTAGCTGTTTAATGCGCAAAACCACGAATGTCTGCACAGTTTAGGCAGGTTAGGAAAAAAAATGCTTTTTATTTTGGAGGACGTTGCCCCAATTTTTCCCCAAGCGTAGGTCTCGCATTTGAGATTTGTGATGTTGTGAACTGCTCTCTCATGTCTGGACGGCATTACCTGTAATAGACACTAATGTGGGTATACAGTAGTTCTGCCAAACGAACTCTGGGAGAGGATGGGAAGTACTGTAGCTCTCAGCTGTGATAATGCTGGATTGTAAATGGGAGGTGAAAGCACCTGAACCTATCGACCTCCAAAAACTGCAAACCTGTTGTAACTAAAGAAACTCCTGAAAAAGCCTCTCATAGCGTGGGAAACCTACACAAGCATTTTAACCAGCAGCACACGAGCAGAGGTCAAAACCAGAAGCAGGGATTACTGACAAGATAAAAAAAAAGATGATCACTGTGACAGGAAAACAACACAGCACAGCAGATAAAATTGCATTTGGAAATTCTTTTTATTGGTATTCCGGCAGAGATGCATAGAAATACATGCCTACAGGATACAAGATTGTAACCATATTGCCTTAGACACTTGTTACAGTATGTGGCAGCTTCAGGAGAAATCACCCAAGGCAGCAGCCACCAGAAGCACTGGGCTCCAGGGAGAGAGCCCAGTACTTAGAGTGGCTTGTCTCTGAAGAAACGTGCTGCTTACCCATTTGGTGCTTAAAACACAACAATAAAATAACCGCAAGCAGTGCAAACCGATAGAATACAGCACGGTGTATCCATCTAGCTAAGCGTGCTTCCATCCTGTAAGTACAGTACTTTGGTCGGATAGGTAAATTTCGAACAGCAAGCTGATTGCTGTGAATCTTCATCGGCTGTAGGACCTGAATAGTGTAACATCACATGGCTACTTCCTCATACTAAGAAGCGGTATTCAGTTACCGCTGGGGTCGGGTTTCAGTTACAGCTGGGTTAAGACAAAAACAAAAAAGCAATCTAATAATAATTCCTTACACTTAAATAGAATTCTTCTGGACAATCCATACAAACTGCTTTACAGGTACTGGGGACTCCCCTCCACCACTACCAATGTACGCACATACAGTCATAGTGTGCCACAACGCTCACTACACAGCTAACAGTGGGGAGGAGAACACAGTGATGATGCCTGTTCATAGATGGGGATTATTAGGAGGCCATGACTGGTAAAGGCCAGGGAGAAACTTGGCCAGGTTAGGGTAACAATCCTACTCTTTTTGAGAGACACCCTGGCATTTTTAATAAGCATGGAGAGTCAAGACCTTGCTTTTAAGTCTCATCCAAAGGATGGTGCCCCTATCACTATACTGGGGCATTACAACCCACACAGACTGCAGAGTGAGCACCCCCTACTGGCCCCACTAACACCACTTCCAACAGCAACCTTTGCTTTCCCAGGGGGTCTCCTATCCAGGTATGGACTAGGCTCACACCTGCTGAGCTTCAGCAGGCTGCCAGTTGTGAGTTGCACTGACCTCTCCCCCTCTTCCCTTTACAGACTGAGACATGGATCTTGTAACCATTTACTGATGATATTATTATTAAAGTGCTGACAAACTCCAGGAAATGGTCATTTTGTTATCTAAGTTAAAATATTATATAACGTACATATAAAATCAAAACTTGAAAAAACAATCAAAACCCAGCTTTCACTGTTTCAACACAGGACCTGAAGGTAGCCTTTGATTTTACGACATAAAAATGCCAATGATAAGTAATTTGTAATGTACGATAAATGTACGCAGCGTCTTCAAATTGCTGATGTGGTCTCTTCTTTGACCCCATCGATGTCGCTGGGCTGTTTTCAGTGGAACCTCATCCTCCACAGCGCTTCTCGGGCTCTTTGGTAGATTGTTTTTAACTGTCATGGTTTTTTTTTCTCGCTGAGGTATCGCACGCTGTAGCTTGGAAACACCGTTTCTAAGAAATATAGCTCGTACTGTAAATTACCGGCGAAGGAAGCAGCATGCGTTCACACTTTTACTGTTATGTTTTAAACCAGGTAAAACCATCCAGCCGACCAGAATCCGCGAGACAATTTGGAACAGAGGATAAGAGATTTGAGTCTAGTTCACAGTCACAAATTACACCGTAATATTCAAACACACATTTCCATTGTATTCTAGGATACATTTAGTACGTTTTTATGGATGAAAGCCTGACTTGCACTGAAATACCGTCGTTACATGTTCTTTTTTCTTCCTCAAAAGAAAAATAAAATAAAGGATAATGAGCAACAGTTGAGATTGTCCGTTACACAGCTGAAACAGCATTGTTACACCAAATGCGTGGCGAAGGTTCTGCGGCAGTTTTAACGTTTTTTTTTTCTAAAATAACTGTCGCTGGGTAACTTTAACTCATGAGAAAATGTTAACAACAACGTTAACAATGTTTAAAGAGTTACTTCAATTGAATACACCTAGTTAGATGTTGCCTATATATCAATTACACTGAAGAGGTTTGCTACTTTCTGTCATGATACACGTTGTACAGAGACATTCCATGCAGCACATGCAGAACATTGGAAACAGACAGATGTGTACACAGTGATGTCTTTAGAAGCAATTACATCATAGTCAGTATAGGAATGTCCCACCACGAGAGCACTGATATTTCGATTTTGGAGAAAAACATTCCTTTTTGAAGTTCTCGGGGTAACACTATTGCACTACCAACTTCTGTCCAGTGCTTGCTCACCCTCAACGCGATCGCTATCTGTCAGGACGGACGGCTCTCAGCAGAAGACAAGAGGGCGTCGCTGCAGTATCGAAATACAGAAGAGTTTGAAAACAAACAAAACATCGCCTGAAATCCCTTTTCTATTGCACATCAAAGAAGGATAAAGCTTAAGAGAACCATTTAATTCAATTCTGAAGTACAAACCTCAAAAAATATTGCTGCAAAAATATACGATCCTTTCTGGAAAAGCAAGACAAGTATTGCTTTTGGTAAAACGGAGGAAACACAAAAAGGAAAGTGTTTTGTCGGATTTCTTTGATTGCAGATGTGCAAATGTGCAAAGGCAGAATGAAAACTTAACGGCAGCAATTAGAAACTTTGCTTTTTTCAAGGAAAACCAACATTAGTAGCCGCAGATCATGAATTTGTGCAGGTAAGAAAGGGTTTTCTCAATAGACTGATTAATGAAGTTGTCATCACTATCGCCTTGCTGATACTGAATTACAGTCTAAATTAAAATGTCAACAACACGTTTCATCGTCTTTGTGCCAGAACGTGAATATTACATCACTGTGACTGTGGGTTTGTGCAGATATAGGTTTTGCAGGGAACCTGTGAGCAAACAGCTTTTGTGAGCTTCATTAAAGCATCAATGGGGAGCTGTATAGGCTGACACTGAGTTTCGAAGTTCAACCCCAGCAGGAATAACGTACAGTATGATGACATAACTGATCTGTTTGCAAAACGTCTGCTTCAGTGTGTCACGTATTGAGTTAATCCGCGTTATGCTGTTCAAAGATGATAAAAGAGAGCAGTGCTCTTAAATTTCTCCAGAGTGCTTTCTTAAAAAATATCATAACTAAAACACCTAAATCAACAGCGCACTCCAAATTCGGCTCCAAAACGATTTCATTGAAATAAACGAAGCAAGAAACTTTAGGCCATTTCAGGAGGCCGTAAAGTTAAAGGGTTCATTAAAATACATTTCTTAATAAGTTATCAGACTGTTCATTTACTGGGGAGGTATTCAAAGACAGAAGGCGAACATAACTTATATACAAAAGGGAGGCTGAAGCAACCGAGCTAAGCAGGAGTATCCAAGGTTTATATATCATACAGTGTCTGCGGGTGTGTTCTATACAGCAGAGCCCGACAATATAACCTCTTTCAAGATTCTGTCTTGAAAGCCATCAACACACACAGACCTGGAGAACAGCAACATCTTTGGAGCCGAGTCCTTGAACCACACACCTTTCATCAGATTTGAATTCGGAGACCTTGACTAAAAAAGTTGTTCTGAAATAAAATGAAGAACTCTGGATCAAATATATTTACATATGCATAAATAATCTTTGAAAAGCAACAGGAACTCTGTCGCTTCGATAACGACTGTTCCGCCTTAATTTATTATTTCAAAAGGAAGCGCATCCCCTCAGCTCTTTTCAAATGTATTCCTTTGTAACTTCAGCTTGTTAAGGTCAGCTTTCTAAATTGAGTTTGTGCAGTCTATTTGGATCGACAATGGCCGATATCACTGTTCACTGATATCCTGCAAGACAAGGCCGACTTTCGGGGCCATGAAAAACATGTACTGTATTATTTTTAAAAAGTCCGAAAATCCCAGGAAGAACCCTTCAGAGGAAACCACGTGGAAGCGTCACCTTGGAATAAAAGCTCAGTCTACCCCTCACGTCTTTATTATCCCTGTTACTGACTGATATGCATCATAATTATACAGTAATCATCCAGTAATTAATATGTCATTAGTAAGTAACTAAGCACTTAATTGGGTTTACAGTTATAAATAGACTCGGGAACAGGGCATATTTTCTTTATTTAGAAACAGTAACAAAATGGTTTTTCTGAGAGTTTTTCTTTTTTTAAAAGTAAAACACCTAACAGGAGGCCTTAGAGCACTGAAAAGCAGCAGTACATAGATAATATTGTGATCAATTTCTGTCCTTTTGTAATTATCAGTAAACCTAGGTGAGATTACATGTCAAATATAGGGATTTAGTTTCAATCCCAACCCACATGGCAGAAAACTAAGTGGAATTAACAACCAAAAATAAAATACTATAAATGTCTTCCACTTATACCATTACATCTGGAAGAATAGCAGCTGGATTGTTTTTGAAGTTTTCATTGGAGAGTTATTACCAATATCATTATTGATAATTACAGCATAGCACAAGCCAGTTGCCTTTTGCATTTCCACATGGAAAGATTTTGCTGTGCATTTTTGAAACCCCCATCGCACACCATGTTCATGAAGAAACCATGGCAACCAGGGACAGGACCAATTGGGTAAATGATGCAGGGCACCTTCAGACTGGCATGTAATTGGATTGGCTGTCCTGTGCAGAAAACCCACTGAGGTATAATTAAAATGATCTCTACGGGAAGGGTTATACACAGAATGACAGTACTGAAAGGCGCTACTCACATCCACAGGTGAGAAGGAGAATCTCCTCTATGTCAGGCTGAGACAGTTTTTAAGATGCAGGAGGACAGGTGTGGCAGCAGACATTATTGAACAGATTGATACCAGCCCCATGCTACAGTTTACTTTGGATTAAATCTAGTTGACCTTACTTGATCACTTTTATGTCTCAACACCACATTTTATCTGTCAAAGCATTTTTATTCCAACTGTGATCAGTGTTTATACATTGAAGACTGCAAAGGATATTCTTCTCAATCTAAATTTAGCCACATTCACAGCTGTACGGATGGGAATCTACATTTTCCAAAGCTCTTTATCCAGTAGAGGGTTGCGGGGGGAAAGCAATGGGCTAGAGGAGGGATACACCCTGGACAGGATGCTGGTCCATGCCAGGGCACACACAGACACAAGCATGCACACACCCACACTGGAGCCAATTTTACAGAAGCCAATTAAACTGTATACCTATTAAAGTATACCTTTGGATGTTGGGAAGAATCCAGAGCACCTGGAGGAAACCCAAACGAACATACAAACTCCATGCACATGACCCCCAGGAATTGAACCCGGGACCCCAGCACTTCAAGTCAGCAATGATAACAACTATGCCACCATCCTGCCCTCTAGTTATCCGATCACAGTTAATTATTCAAATGATGATTTGTTGGAATATCCAGAAGCATGGGCGGTAAGGGGTGACAGCACCCTGGTCAGGACACTGCTCGTTTGCAGAACCCCCTTACTCACAGGACTAGAGAGGCACTAACTAACTCAGCTAGCATGTCTTTGGGAGGAGGGAGGAAACCACATGGCCACAGGAAGAACATGCGAACTCCATGCAGAGGGTTTCACAGGCTGGAGTCAAACACAGAACCCAAGAGCTATCTGTGTGATTGTGCGTCTCATGGAGAGCAAGCTGGGGTATGCGAAAAGACAAATTCCTATTGCAGAAATTGTAAAGGGTTAATAAAGTGATGTTATGTTAGCTATGAAGCTCACGAGTCACTGAGCTGTCCTAGGCATATACAGTTGTTTTACAGGGGGCAGGGGCAAAACAATACAGCAGATGCTAGAATCCTGAGGGATTCACTGGTATGACTGAAATCAGGGAAAAAAATATTTTGGACAAATTAAATAAACAAGGTAATTAAGCAATTACATCATGCGCTGGAGCAAAAATTCAGAAGTACCCCCGAGTGTAATAAACAAAAAGAAGGCGAAAGAAGCACACACACACAGCTTACACACACCGCTCTCTTCTGTTGGAATGGCTGAACTAAACCTGAAGCTGCTCTAGCCTTCCAGAGGATAGAAAACAAAACAGAAGCTGCCTTTTCCTTCTTTCCTTTAAGTTAAGAAGTGGAAAGATTTCATCTCTACGGGGACCTGCCGACTGAGATACTCTTATCAGCTTGTTTGTCTCGACATTATCTTGCTAATGAGTTTTGACTGAAGTCTGCACCCAAACAATATCAGCTTCCAACAATCACCTCCCCCCAACACACACACACACACAGCACCACTCTCAGCCTCCTTAAGATTTGGCCAATTGCAGATAAGATGGTAAAACTAAGTGTGCTCACCAGAGTGCTTGCTGAGCCTGACAGCAGAGATCCATTCTTTCCAAAAATAGGGCCTGAACTGAAGCTTTTGTGAATGAATGCACAAGAAACAAAATGTGGAGCCAACACAGACCTTAGTGCAGAGATTAAATTCTGCTTTTGAAAATCTATAGGGAGTGCTTCTAATTAAATACACCTTTTTTCCCCATTCACATCCCCTGGCCTAGCATACACATCCATACAACCTCAGAAGACACTTTAATATTTAATTTGTGCAAACCTGAATACTTGGTCTGTAATTACTTTTTGCCTTATTAACAAGAAGGAAATGTACAAGGTTTAGTGCAGAACAGTTATTTCAGAGAGAGAAGAATAAAGGGTTTTTAGTGGCTTTTTATTAAGATGATGGGTTTGACTGGTGCAGCAATAAAAACGTCTTCTGCAGTTCTTCGACAAGCAGATCGAGTTGTAGTGCTTAGTTTCAACAAATAAAAGCCATATGCTTATTTGAAAGCTTCAGTTGTACCCATTTAAATTAAATATAATCTCCAAATCTATGTACTGCTGCTCTTCATTGGAATTCCCAGAGTCTTAGACACTATCAAACAGCAAATGTTTGAATTTCTCCAAGTAATAACAATCCAAACATTAAACCCAATAGATATATTACTGGAGTATATCGAAACTGAGTGACCATTCAATTAATGCCCTGCTGTTAAGAAACCCATGTTGTCCAATTAATGTTCACCACAGTTCTGAGATTAGCAGCAACATTCCAGAGCTGCCAGATGTGTCAGGGAAAAAGTAATTTCAGAAAAAAAACATCTTCTTTTAAAACAGGGTTTTTTAATGCACATTTTTTCATTAAGGTGACTGGCTGTAACATGTATCACGCAGAGCAATAACTGCAAGTCAGCCAAATTAGTTTGTACTATAACGATGTGACTGGCCAGGTATTAGTAAGACAATGGGTATAGCATACCTATAAAGAAGGCTATAGAAAATTAGTTTTTTTTTGTTATAATAGGTACAATTCTAAAATACTACTTCGAAATTGGTATATAATTTAAGGGGTCTAGAATGTTTTGGTTAGCTGTTAATAACTAAAATAAGGCAGAAAATGAACTGAGCTGGCAGATAAGTAACAAACTGAAGTCCGTGTAGATGGATTTCTGTGCGTATATTGATTTCAATTTTCTGTTAGCCACCTGTCCTCTTGAGACAGGTTTGCACACGCATGACTTGAGGCAAGAGGTGAAGTGAACGACAGGGATAAAAAAAAAACATCTTATGCATTTCACCCCTGCAAGGAGAGAAGGTAGAGGGTACTGAAGTACATTGGAAACTGGCTGTCGTGCTTGTACAAATCCGCCCTTCTCTCTCTCCTATCCCAGATCGCATTGGTTTTCCTCCTAACCAATGCACTGTGGCTCCCTCTGGGCCTGGGAATGTGAAGACATACATGTGGAGTAATGCCCCCAAACTCTGACAGAACGAAGGAGGTGTGTGAGCAGAATGGGCCCTCCTGTTTCCTGTTAGTCCTCACCGCTTCTATGCAAAGAGTCAGTCAGTAAAAGCAGTTCCTTTGCAAATTGGGCTTGACTGGGAAACTGAAGAAATCCAGTCAGTCAGGGCCGCATGGGAGATGGGTGGAGGGGAACTCCCCAGGAGGGGAAACTGGCCATCAAGCCTATCCCACACACTGTCCTATAGGAAGTTCTCTTTTCCGTTCCTCTCCCAGTTACCTGTACCCGTGCGGACACCACCGTCGGCAGCGCAGGAGAACTCTCCTGCTGTCAACAGGAAGCAGGTGGCCTCTTTCTTGTTCTTCTCCCTAGTGCTGGAGCGTCTCATTGGCCACTTGTCGCCAGGGGACAGGGGCTCCTCTTCTGACATGACCACACCAGCATCGCCATTCTGCTTGGAGTCTGTCAGACCAAGAACAGGCCAGGTCACGATGACGTCATAGTCACCACTCTCACTATTGATTGGTACTGAAATGTTCTGTATTTTGGCTGCAGTTACATTTACCTAACATTTTACAAAAAAACAAACCACCAAACATTACAATAAGTGCCTTTGAACTTTAAGATACGATTCTCAGATTAACATTAAAAAAACAAGCCTGTTTGGTTCTGCAAGGTTCATTGCAAATACCCAACTAGATGAATATTTAAAAAGCAGCAGATAAATATATTCCTTCCATGTTCTGGCAGATTAAATTTTTTATATTCTTTGATATTAAGTTCTCCCGTCTTTTTCACAATCAATTTAAAAATCAATCAAGTTTTAATTGCTTTGTGCAATTAGAACAAAATCACAATAGATTGCACATTCTTTAAATGATGTTAGGTCACTCCTGTTCCACCCCCATTCAATCCCTACTCAGAGTGCAGGGCAATAAGAAGGTGAGGCTCAATACTCTTCTTCATGGAGATCACTGATCATTCAAGTTACAGCAGCCAATCATACCTAACCTGCATATATTCGGGAGGTGGTAAGAAACCAGAGAACCTGGTAAAATCCCATGAAAAAACAGGGTGAACAGGCTAGATTTGAACTCGAGATCTTGGAGCTGTGGAACAGTACTGAACATGTGCCCGTGTCTTTGAAATTTTAAGAGTTGATTTGAACGGTACTCCCTACCTGAGCGATTCCTTCCGATTGCCTCCTCTGTTGCCAATGGACAGGTGTCGCTCTGGGTGCTGTCTCGGGGAGAGCTGCTCATGGACTTGCCAAAGGTTGGAGAATCTGGCTGGGTGTTAGGATTGGGATTGTGCTTTTTCTTCTTTTTTGGCAGCTTCTGCTTGGCCATGGCCAAGGAGTAGTACATCCCAAAATTGTTGACAATGACGGGCACGGGCATGGCAATGGTCAGCACACCCGCCAGAGCACATAGAGCACCCACAACCATGCCTGACCATGTCTGGGGGTACATGTCCCCATAGCCCAAGGTGGTCATGGTCACCACAGCCCACCAGAAACTGATGGGAATGTTCTTGAAGTGAGTGTGTTTGTTGGCCATGGGGTCAGAAGACGTGGCTCCTATCCTCTCAGCGTAGTAGATCATGGTAGCAAATATTAGGACCCCCAGTGCCAAGAAGATGATAAGCAGGCAGAACTCATTGATGCTGGCCCTCAAAGTGTGGCCGAGCACTCTCAGGCCCACAAAGTGTCGTGTCAGCTTAAAGATCCTGAGGATCCGCACAAAGCGGACCACTCGCAGGAAGCCCAGCACGTCCCTGGCTGCCTTGGAGGACAGGCCACTCAGCCCCACCTCCAGGTAGAAGGGCAGGATGGCCACGAAGTCAATGATGTTCAACAGGTTCTTGATGAATAGAAGCTTGTCCGGGCAACAGATGACACGCACCAGGAACTCGAAGGTGAACCAGACCACACAGACGCCCTCCACCATAGTCAGCACAGGCTTGGTCACCACTTCCAGTGTCACCACCCATTTTGTGTTGTTGTGGACAGTCACAAGCTCTGTGCGGTTATGCAGCTCATTGAAGGCCTCGTGCGTCTCCAGGCAGAAGGTGGTGATAGAAACCAGGATGAAGAACAAGGACACAAACGCAATGATCTAGAAGAAATGAAAAGAACTGTCAAAGTGCAAGCACGGCCCTGGGTGAAATAATATTATACTGTAGCTCTTGTAGTTCTTTGCAAAGCAAGTATGGTTTTCATTGCATGTGCATCAGTGATCTTCAGGTAGCGCTATGTACTTTAGTAACATGCAATTCTCAATGGAGATCAAAGGTGAAACACAAACCGGAGGCCACAAGTGAAAACTACACAGAAGTGCATTTAAAACTGAGAAAAGGAGGCACTTCCTAACGCAAAGAGTTGTAGCTGTTCTCTGAATTATTTTAAGAAACAGCTGGATGAGCAACTTTTTTATGTTACAGAACACAAAAAGAAATGCCACTCTGTAAGTTTATGGGGAAATAAGGTTTCAGAAATGTATGGATTTTTCATGTGTGGAACACAACCAGCCCATAAAAATAATAATTTTGTTATTATGTAAAAGGTGATACTTTTATAAGCGTAACTGTAACTTCTAGGTTGCTTGCCTATTTAATAATTTTGCTATTTAGATACTTTATCTAAAACCACATAGAGAAGAACATTCTCTATGTTAAAAAAATGCTGATTATTTTCATATGGACCAAAAGAAAAGAAAGACATGCATTTATTTTTAAAGTTAATTAATTTTAAATTAGTTATGTTAAATTGGCACACTAAAAGAAATCAGATGTAATAAACAATGTTTTTACTGGGTGTTCACAATATATGTTGATTAAATTAAGGACAACTAAACTATTTTTGTTATGTCTTTAACACTGACAAAAATAAGAAAGTAGGAAACCCCACAATGTAATATTAAGGAAACATGAATAGGTAGCTAGGATCAAAACACAATTTAATATAAATTAAAGCTTGACAATCCAATTTGTGAAAAATGACAGATGTCACCTGTGAAAGCGTTTAAAATCTTCCTTCCCGCTCTATTCTGTGTAGTGATGTCCAGTGTTCTGACACGGAGGGGAATCCTGGGACTAATCATTTTCTACCATGGAGACAGGATTTGACTGAAAAGAAGCTATGGTATTTAAAGAAAATGAACGAGCTGATAAAAAACCTTCAACCACCATTGAGACATGAATCGAGTCCCGAGTTCAACTACACAGAGAAAGGAAAAAGGAATGTTTTGTGAAGACTGATTTTTTTTAAAATCACATTTCTGCACGTTCACTGGAATGAATTAATTTATAATAACAGGTTTAATAGATTAGTTTACTCTTGTAAAGAACCATAGTTTATGTACTGTTTGTTTTGCACAAAAGAAATTGAAAAGACTTTCTACATTTCCATGAAATGTTACTAAAACATAAAGTGGTTTATTTCAGGTGTCATAAACAATTGATTTTTTTTGCATTTTTAAACTACTGCAATGATTGTGACTAGAAACAGGGAAATTAGGTCAAAAGAAAGAGGCAGTGAGGAGAAAAAGACCCATTTAAAACCTGCATTTGGCGTCCTTGTCACAGCAAATATTATTCATCTGAGTGCAATTTTAAATGAAGGAAAATAAACCTGGCATAATAAACCTTGACATATCATAAAATGAAAAATGGATTTAATTAAAAATATTTAATGCAAGGAAATAATGACTGTGTAAAAGGCTTTCCGATAGTGTGCATAGAGAGCATTGCACAGTACACACAGGCTTATTCAATTAAGTGTGAATGGAGAGCTTCTGTTCTTCCCTTCTGTAATCAAACCCTAGCCAGCATACATTAAAACCCACAGTGTTGATTCTAGAGATAATGGAATAAGATATAATCACTTCTGACAATTAATTAGGCGAATCTTTCGGTAAACAGACTGTATAGAATCCAACCCATGTGCTTTGCAAAACAACAACACACAAATAAAATTCGAGCAGTGAGTTGTGCAGGGGTTTGCATTTTGCAGAAGAAAGAAGCTTCTGGGGAAAAAGCCCATACTGTTGACAGTTAATTTGATAATGCAACACCTGTCCATAAAAAAGGAGGCAAAAATTGAACCAAGCAATTACAGACCAAAAGAATCTCTTCTATCACAAACCTGTGTTTGGAAACAATATTTAGAACAAAGCCTCAGGATCATCTGTTGGGCGATAGGATTATATGAGAGTTAACATGGTTTTAGCAGCTGTTACAGACAGAAAGAGCATACTGTAGGATATGGCATATTTAGATTTTTTAACTGCTTCTGATAAAGTTCCATATAAAAGCTTAATTCTTAAATTGAAGTCCTTAAGTAAAGAAGTGCATGTATTTGGATTGTCAATGGATAGAAACAGGCAGGACATACACTATTAAGTTGTGAAAGCTCAAATTGGGGTGATGTACAGTAATTGGAGGAGTATCACAGAAATCTGTATTAAGACCACTACTCCACCTGATTTCAATGAATGCTGTATCTCGTGTAGTCAGTACACTATTAAAAGAGATTTAGGAAAAAAATAATAAGATGACATTTATTGTACACAATTGCAGTGCATTACATTCAGATAGCAAAAATGTAAACTATGAATAAGGTTGAAAGCACCAAGTTAAAAAAAATCAAGCTTTGAAAAAGTTGTGTTTATACTGACAAAAAGGTTAGGATATATACAGTATATTTGTGTATAATCTGTATCAAAGGATGTTTCTTTACAACTGTACAATGTAACAGTAAGATTACATTTTAAAATATTCTACTCAATTTTTGGTCACTATGTTGCAAAAGATATTGCTGACCTGGAGTCAGTGCTGAAAAAAGTAAACCAGGCATAAATGAATATCTAATTCTGCAGACTGAGGGAAGTGAATCTTTGTAGTTTAGAAGAGAGAAAACTACATGGGATCCTGATTCCAGTATTTTAATTCCTGAAGACCATGGGCAAAGTTAACCCACTAGATCTCTCCTGTATCAATGGTGAAAGACAAACCAGAGGAAGAAGCCATAGGGAAGGGCACTGCATACAATGACCCTCAGATAGATTTGCTATTAGTGACCAAATGGACTATATGGGCATGCCATCTTCCTCATGTTCATTACCCTTCTGATGTTCAAATGCTGAGTTAAGTTCTATGATAAGGTGATCCAATGATTCCAATGATCATCAGGACATATGAATAATCGCCTACTTTAGGGTGTGATCTGAGATCAGACATCTCACTTCCCTGATTTTTAATGCAGAGGAGATCAGCCAAGTTATGCATCAGGGAGGTTGAAAGCATGAAGAAAATGGATCAAGCTGACAACCCTGGGAAACGGAGCTAATGAAGTTATATGAGCTTAAGCTGCAAATGATCGTGAATGTTGATATGCTAACAATATCTCACTGGGCACCAGCTAGAAGTGATTCTCAATCAGAGATTTATAAATAAAGCGAAGCTGTCAGAGCCTCATAGGCTGCAAAGCACAGAAAGGGCGACATGCCAAGGAAACGTGCCTCTGAAAAGAGCACTTCCTTCTTCAATTCCCACTTTGGTTGGTAAGAGAAAGTTCAGGTCTACAGAGGGTAGATGCCGGCATGGCCTCTAAACTTGCTGAGAATTGCATTGGTTCATAATTGTAAAGCAATCTGAGCTGATTGTGCTAAATGACAAAGTAACTGGGTAGCTAGTTTTGTTCCTGCAAAAGAAGCAGGGTTTCAAGCCCAGTGGCTACCCTGTGTACAGGAGCATTTTCTTCAGAGCAGCAGTAAGGCAAACTGTAAGAAAACAGGATGTTTTCCACCAAAAAGTGGACAGTGCAGTGATTGTTCTGGAAATTACGATCATGAGCCAGTAAATGCCAATGAGAATAACTGTCAAGGACACTGGTACTAGCCAGGTATTTGTGCAGAGAATTACTGAAGAAATGATTTCGCACACGCAATCACTTCAGGGCAGATGTTATCAGGAACAGATGTGTCAGGGTGGAGAAAAAGGGGGGTGAAATGTATTGTCAATCACGGTGATGACACCAAGAACTACTATTTTTATCACCTGGAACAAAGTCTTGAGCCACCAAAATATGAATTCCTAAATTGAGAAAACATTTGACTAGGGAATTTAAACTTCATCTACTGTGTTGCAGTATAGGATGTTGTATGAGTGCCTGAGGCCATAGTGAACACACAGCTCTATATTTCTGACCTCTATTTCTGACTTACCTACTTAAGCAATCAACTACCCCATCTCTTTATTTAACGTTATTTAACTGAGCCCCATCTCTTTATTTAACTAAATAATTCAGATTATTTCAATTTGTTTATCTATAATGGCCATCCGGACTGCAGCAAGTGGTCCTCCAGTGTATTATTCTTCCAAGGCCTCTACAGTCACCAGAATGCAGATATTTTCAAAGAGGACCCTTGAATCAATGATCTTACCACAGCATGCTGCACAGCCACAGCTCAAATAAGCTCGTTTTGGAATAAACTGCTCCAGCTGATGTGGCATCAGTGCAGATCGTTAAGATACACTTAACAAACAACCACGTTATGTGCTTTGAGGTCATCCAGGACAGTAATTGCAGTGTGTATGTACAGTAGTATTAGCTATCGTCATTTTCTATTTGAAAGCTGTCAACAAAATCATCAATCTTGCTGCTATAGTTATCCTTGTATGAAAACAGGAAAGGAAGAAGCTTTGAAGCATTATGCACTTTATCATGCTCTCTAACCTGTTTTTTAAAACAGGTTTCTTTCTCCCTTTCCAGGACTTGGAAGACCCACCGGCCTTACTCTGAACCCGGGCTCTGCTCTGACATCTTGCACTGTCCTGCTGGACCCACTCTCCCTGCAGCCTCGTGCTCTCTGCTCAGCGCTGGCCCTGCAGGGAGTCGCCAGGTTCACTTGCCTCACTGAGGGCTTTCTTCTCTGCCTGCGCTCCAACTGCAGGGCAAGCCCGAAGGGAAATGGACCACTTTCATAACAGCCAGAGATGCTCGTGAAAGAGAACGTCCTTTAAAAACTGAAGAAAACTACAGTCCATTCTGGACTGAATGTAAGCTGATATATTTCCCTAGGAAACTGAAAAGCAATGAATTGTCCTGTGATGGGAGGCCAGCTTTCTGGAACAGCAGAAACAGACACTGGGAGGCTCCAGGCCACAAGGTACTCAAGAGATATTGATCGAAACCTGTCAGGAGACGAGGTGCAGCCACCACAATCAGAATTCACAGATTCTTTTGCTTTTTTTATATTGCTAATTTCAGCTCGGCTCTCTACAGCGGGACAAGAGAGGAGAGACTCATGCACCTTCCTCAGGCATCACCTGTCAACTTTCACAGTGGGAGCCAAACTGTACCAACAGCACAACAGCAGGATCGGCTGTGACTGGAAGAGTGCTGTGTCTCTCACTGGGCGCACACTGCCTGCTCTTCATAGTTCAGAAGGGCATAGGTAACCACTGCAGGGTACTGAATGTCTGAAGATACTCTGCCCAGCTCCACTCCTCTAACTTCCACGGTACTCAGCCACTATATAGGGAATCCTAGCTGCACAGACCTGAGCCATCAATGTCGGCGCTACAGGAATCAAATGAAACCAAAACATAAACGAATTTACTATATCCCTCCTACTTTTCACACTTAAATATCCCATTTATTTTTTTCTGTTACAATTTTACAATGTCTACTGCTAAATATTCCAGCAGAAAAGCACAGACTTTTTGGATAGGATGGATAGAAATATGGGAACAAAAAAAAATATTTCCCATCTTGTTTCATTACCAGTATTTCTATGCACCTGTATGAGGAGTCACTCGTGTATGTATAATTGCACCTTTTAGCAAGCATTGTCTTATCAATGTACGATTACCCTTAAAGGGAATAATAACAGGATGATTCCATCTTATATCACCCCTGTTAGAAATTAAGATTTTCACATTTTCCAGACACAAAATGTTTAAATCCACGAAACAATGCTGGATTCATGGATGATGCAAAACTTTTTACCCTAGTTACAGGAAACCTTATCCAAAGGAACCACTTTCACTTAATACAAAATACAGTAGGTCATTGACCTAGCCTTCAGATCTCTTTACATATAGCTAAAGTATGAATCTTTCATTCAAAACCAATGCCATGAACATTTTGCACATCCCCTAAAACTTGAGCTCAAAAATCTGTCTTTGAGGGGACTAGCCTAAACAGTGACATACAAATGTTTGCCTGGAAGCCTAGATCATTAGGCGGAATTATGCATTGCTTTCTCAATACCTCCCGCCCACAGTGGCATATTTATTTCTTCAAACATAATCAGATTTGATTGATTTGGTTCCTATTCAGAAGCTCTGTCTTGACGTTTGCATGTGGAACTGTAAGTGCAAGGCATTCTTCACTGGCTGCCCTCTGCTTCTAGTGATTTCAGCTCGTCCACTGCTGCAGAGCCGGCAGATTTGCCTCATGCCTCATCTCCGGCAGAATCCCTTCAGCAGCACAGCAGCCCCCCATGTCCTCCTGCGAAGCTGGGCTGGCAGACACAGGCCGTCTCGGATATTACAGCACATGGCTGCTGGCCAAGTCTGCTTTCCACAGAGACGTGCGCTGTCTTTTTATTCCGGCTTTATTAATGCAGGGAGTAACAATAACCAAAAGTAAAGGCAGCTGGAGTAAAATAATTAAAACAGTGCTCACAGATCACACAACCAGCACCAAGGTATTTTGATAAACAGGTGTGCGTGCCTGATATTTCAAGCTCATATTACAGTTAACAGGGAGTTATAACCCAATGCACAGGAGACTGGTTTACACACTCCTCTGCTCATTGTATGTTTGTGAGTCCCCTGTGAATTGCTGTATCTTGCTACAAGACAGGCCAGCATACTTGGAATTGGTGTTCTCATGTGTTTCCTGGCTAGTTCATATGTTGCGCTGTCTCATTATTATGTTCTTGCTGTATGTACTCCTGGGTAAACACCCTGATTGCTGAATACAGTGCTATGCAGCTATTCCAATGAGCAATAGAATACACAAGAGGGCAAATTATATGAGAATAGAAAGTAAAAGATATAAGCCCTCTGGTTTCTGGATACAATAGTCAAACTAAAGTGGCTTACCCCCCTCAGTTCTGATATCTACCTCAGCATTTCTTTTGCAAAAGAGAAAACAGTATTGTCTAACCTTGCGGGTTGAATTTGAGCTTTATTTTGGGGATTACGCCTTCATGTTCCTCCGTGCCTGCGTCCGGTGCTTCAAATGGACTTATAGAAAGAAGAGGTTCAAGTAACACTGCTAATACTCAGTTCTGCACATGAGATCCCTCAGCTCCTGTAATGAGCTCTGGCAAAAGGTTTTCTATTGTCCCTGTTGCTTTGTTTGCATCTGCTGGCTATGGAAATGCCAAGTCCTGCCACCACACCGTGCCACAGAATGCCTGGAATACATCTTATTTCGGACAGAGAAGATTATTTATGGCTGCAGTCCTCTGAGCCCTGGTCATTAGACTGTGCCCACGGCCTGCTGCCAGACATACAGGCAGAAGAGGATGATGCCACACCCAGTCCTGGTCATATCTACTTATCTGAATATGTCCTGCTGTGCAGCAGCTGTTGGTGCAAAGCTTTTATCTATACTATTGCATTGCATCTCTACGATTTTCCCAGAGCCAGAAACCATATCTTAGCAAGGTGCTCATTATAATGAAGAAAACAGACTGATGCTTAAAGGCCATTGCTTAAATACACCACTATACCCACACTGACATTTATTTCTACAATAAATAGAATAAAGCAGCTTGTGCCTTTTTTCTTGTACCTATTCTGGCTCATCTGTGAAATTCTACTGAATGCTTTCGGTAATGCAGTTTAGTTGGTTTTGAAATTCGAATACCTAAGAGCACTGAACTACCTCTGGCAGGATACTTGCACTTTGAAAAGACAAAATCCTTTTAAAAAAGTTCAACCTGTTTAACTACCATATTTGCAAGGATTTCATGCCATATATTTGTGCTAGAACTACACATGAATAAAGCAGTACTTTCTGCTAGTATCCCAAGTGTTCATTCATTCAGGACACATGAAACAGATAGAGGAATATGTGTGATCACTCCAGGAAGATATCCAGACTCTAACCCCTGGCCAATTCACAACCAGCGCTAGCTTTCCATCATATCTAGAGTCCTTTCTGCAAATTTACGCCTTTGTGTCTCTCCATACATCTTTCTGTCAAAGCACCCACTGTGTACTTGACAGCTTGATTCACTTCGTTTATTTATCTATTTATTTCATCCATCCAGGAAAGTGTTACGTTCATGCATTTAAAAAAAATGAGAGAGGAGAATGTACACCAAGGATAAATTAACAACCCATTTATCAGGTTGTCGGATAAATTCAGCTTACAGCCAACAGTAAATGAGGCGAGAGATACAACAATTTCCTATAAACATTCTCTGAAGGGATGGAGTGGATTGAACTGGGGCCTCGTCTGTCTTAGCTCCTGATTGTCTGTGTGCGTGTGCTTCGTCTGGCCTGAACTGTATTGTACACATTGCCGTATATGTCCACGGGATTATAAATAAGTGTGACGCTTGAAAATACCGAGATCAGTTCAGCCTGATTGCATTCTGAACAGCACGCCAGTAAGTAAATGCATCTGAAAGAAAAATTTCAAACAAATTGCATGGTGTTGTTCTTCCCAACATAAAGCACAATGCAAATTCCATTTGATTCACAGATGAAGCACTTCATTCATGATGAGAACATTACAAATAATAATTCTCTGCCTTTAGTACTTTTGAATTATTCATTTTATGTGTGTAATGGTTTCAATTTCCTAGGTACATCAGGGCTGTAAGGGGCTGCCCAAATTAACAGTACCCTACACCAAGTTTCAATGTTTCACCCTTGTTGCAGTTCATTTCTGAAGCTACTGCAGATCCATAAAGCCTACTGTACATTTCATTGTCTGCGAATATCAATTTTACCATCTGAGAACAAACATGACAGCACACACCTACAAATTATTTCATTAAGGGAAAAAAAAGTTGGGTCGTGACAGATTGACAGAATCAAATCAGGCAAAAATAAAAACAAGGGTGGGCTCTTGAGTGGCTTATCTTTTGAAAACTCTCTCTCCAAGAGCACAGGTTGATTTTCATGGCCCAGTAATTAGGTGACTCCTGACCAGAACTGCCCATTGTGGAGGCACCCAACTAGCTAAGCTCCACCAGGGAGTGACTGGCAATAGCCAGGGATGTCCTGGAAACAGGGACTCCTGCAACCTGTCAAGTGCTTGCAGGCTTGCCGTGACATCTATGAGAGACTTAGAGCTGATTGGAGGAGCTTCAACTCTGCTGTCAGGCACTGCAGCGCTTGCAAAGTGTCAAATAATGAATGGCTCTACAGGTGGGCATTGCAGGAGCTACAACGTCTTATTCTCTCCAAGGCAAGTGCGTCTCCTGCCCCCTACATAATCCTGCTGGCATTCGGATAATTAAATCTGGACTTGACGAGCGAAGATTTCCTTTATTTCAATATAAACAAATTATAAATCAAGTCAGCCATGATGCACATTTCTATTTCTAAAGCGTACCAAAGCAATCTGGAGTGGTCAAACACAGGCCTTTCAAACCAGTCTGACTATTAGTGGTGTAACCAGTTTGTAGACAGCTTGCCATTTGATATATGCAGTACTAGATAATCAAGCTACCCAGTGATCAAAGACCTGCACTGAAACAGATTGCACAAGATGATATTTGATTGTTCCTGCTGTATGCCTTAAAAAAGGCTTTTTTTTTTACAATCAGCACTTTGCACTATTGCATTTATACATGGCTGCGATTCTTATTAAATTAACTTAGAGTGATTATTTGTCATCAAGTTGTTTGGCTTGATAGTGAACTGGTTGGGCAGGCACACTTTATATTTTTAAGCCAGCAAAACAAAACAGTCATGAGCCACCCATTTCCCCTGCGAGTCAAGAGTTATGACGCCACCCTGATGCGGCCTGTCCAAATGACATCTTCTGTTCTCAGAGCCGAGATGCCTTTGCAGAAGCTCTTTGTGCTGGATATGTGAATCACAATAAACATCCATCCGTCTAGGCAGAAACTAAGTACACAGACCCACGCGAGCTGCAGGCAACAAGTATCAAATTAAATAAATTACAAAATTGAAGAGATATAAACACCTCCAGTAGCATGCAATTTTTTAAAGGTCTTGTTCAGACAAAAACACTGTTTTACTTGCAGATTACTAGGCACTGTTTCTAGATAGCAATGGAGAAAAAGAAAGTGGAGACAGCCTATTGAGCAGTCTGACTATTCTATTTCATTACATTATACAGTGTATGATCCCTAGCTTGTTGACGTACTGACAACAGAGGAATGGCTGTCTTTTGCAGGTCTTTAGCCTGCCAGCAGTGTGGAATAGTAGTTAGGGCTCAGGACTTCTAAGCACAAAGTTGTGGGTATACCACCTAGGTAGGGCACTGCTGTTGTATCCTTGAGCCAGGCATCCAGCTTTGGAGGAAAGTTTCAGCCAAATAAATTATTAATAATAAGATTCCCTTCACTATTCCCACAAGGTCTACAGACAGAGAAACCCCATATTTAGAATCATGTTCTTTCTGAAAAGAATAAAACCTCAGTTTGAGAATTACTCAGCAGGAGAATGAATTTGAAAAAATATATATATTGTCAAATACTGAAACTCTGCCCGAGCTCTAAGATGTCTGCTCCATAGCTGTCAGCACCGGGCCACTGCACATGCAGAGTGACAGAAGAGTGCTCTGACTTCAAAGCTCCTCGCTTCTCAAACAGTTCCAGGGGGAATCGGAAACAATTTTCACATGTCCACACTAGAAATAATGGCTTTTAACACCAGGCCATAGCTAAAGGGCATTTTTTTTCTTTAAGGTGGAATACCTGTAGAGACCAAACAAGGTGCTCTAAAAACCTTCCCAATTCATGGAGTTCTCTCATGGGGGAAAATGTTCCTCAATACAGCAAAAGTGCCTGCTAACAGAACTTTGTAATTGTGTCTCACTTGCACTGAAAAATGAAAGCATTGTGAGGATAAGCCAGGTGTGAACTGAATTGTCAAGCTTTGTATTATTGTTAAAAAGCACCATAAATTATTAATGTTAACTGAATGGGAGAATAACACTAACAGAATTAAAGAACTCAGGCACTGTTTTCATTTTGTGATCTGTCATCAAATAGAAGGGCAGATTTTTATCTTGGCCAGTGACAAATGCACTGGCAGTTTTTCTTCTTTATTCATGGCGCTGCCAAAGCCAAGCACCACAGATATGATTGAAAAAGCTTCTCTCTAGATTATCTGCATCTGGCTCTTAGTTTTGGCACATTAAAATGCGATCATTTCAAAGATAAAAATAGGAGATACATTGGGTTAACTCAGGAGAGAAAGCTCTCAGGCTTCTTTTACCTCCCTCTACTGAGAATAAATTAATTTCAGGGGCACTATGTGAAAGAGAATATTAACAAATACAGGTGTGAACTGCGAGCAGGTGATGAAATTCAGAGACAACCAAAGCAGCAGTACAAAACGATAAGGGAAAAGCATGTAGAGGTAAAAATGAAAGGGCATTCAGCCTATCTAGCTCATTTGATCACTAATCAATTAGAAGGAAGTCAGGATACGTTCTTCAGCGATTTGACTGTCTTGATCCAGGCTCCTCAGCCATTTGTGTAATGGTCCTGGTCAGGGTCTTAAACACAAACCCACTATTATTTCTTTACTTTTGTCCTCTGGTGTCCTTGCACATTCTTAACTCCCTAAAGTTCCCCCTTAATTCAATTGGTGAATCAATTTCTCACTTCTCCATCTGATCTGCTGTGTAGGAAGGCTTCAGGCACATAATAGAAAATGTCATAAACGTTTTAACAAATAAATATCACCCAGGTGGGAGCTGCACTTCAGTCAAGGATGAAGTGGGTCCTCTTCTATATGCTGTGTATATATAAAGTGCTTGGGAGTCATTTGGAATGAAAAATAAATTATGAATGTAATGTAATTAAAACTTATTTTCAACGTGAGAAAACCAGTGTTTGAGTGCTTGAGATTCCTTAATTTCAATGAGGAAAGTATAAACATAATGTTTTAGGACACTTTTTAGTGCACACTACATAAGAGAGGTTAGTGAAGTTGACTGAACCAGGAATATCACCCAGCTATTTTCTGAAATAAAAATATATCTCTTAATACCTATAAATAATATATATTATTATTCACCAAAAAGCAAAGTATTCGTAAATAGGAAAACAAGATCTTTAAAGAGCTGTGGCATGTTGCTGGACTTGATCTAATTTCATAGCATACAAAACTGAACTGAAATCATAATAACAATTATCATACAGCATCACTGCATAAAATGAGCTTTTTAAGGCACAGAAATTCAGCCAAAGGCACTTGATAATGAAGTGATTTTACAGTTTAGCCATTTTAACTGTTTTGTCTTTATAACATCAGCTGTGGGCTTAACAGTTCTCCTAAGCACTTGGTTTAGTTAAGCACTGAATGGTTTATAACCAGGCTCAACAGCAGAGCAATCTGCACAGTATCCTTTCCAAAGCACCGAGGGATGACAGCGGCACACTGAGGAGCTCAGAAAGGCAATTGCCCTTGGTCATAAAAGGCACAGTCAGACACCTTAAAATAGCATATAATGGAGTCAAGGTTTCTGCTCTGACAAACAGTAAAATCAAGAGTGGTGACATTTTGCACAGGTTTTGCACAATTTATAAGGCGGACAACCTTCTCTCCCTTTATTACTGGATGTAGAAAGGAGGGTCTGAAGTTCATACTTCTCCAGTTTTGGTTGGAGATTTAGATTAGTAATTGGGCATCACTACTGAGATTCCCAAATACTGAGCAGTCTATTTTGTATTGCAACGCAATCTGTCCAGAAAGAAACTGTTGCAATATTGAGGAGGGGTTGACGAGACAGTCAGAGCTATTCTAATTTAGTTCAAATGCAAAGCAAAAATTCAGAAACGTTGAGCCTCTCCAGTTGTAGAACCCCAACCACAGACTGTAGCATACTTCCATCAAGATATCAAGGAGAGATGTTTTTGCACTATACAACTAGATCTTTCTTGCAATGCACAATGTTTAGGTACAGTAATAAATACTGCATTGGACAAAACGGTGTTAAAGCCCTGATCCTAACATATTTTTATATTTCCTAAGGGATACATTTAAATACCAGTGCATAACAACGTTCTGTGACAAGAATCCTCAGTAGGGTTAGTCAAAAGGCAGTTCATTCCAATGCTGAGTAAACCAAAGATCTGTATTGGAATATACAGTAAATTGAATATGTCAAATACCCCTGCCTTACAGACGTTGAGCACAGCCAGCTTTTTAATTGATTAATTGACTGATAATGAGTAAATTGGATAACTTAGCACAGGACCTGTTTTGGCACATGTGTTGGACAGCAGCCCCTGTTCCGCAGCCTTTGCTACACAAAATGCACCAGTACAAAATGCACTGTACAGCAACACCGGCCAAGCAGCACATTAAAGACCAGTGGCAGGGGCAATTAATAATTCATTCCCCTTTGCTGGTTGAAAACAGGCCTGTTTACCGCGCGCTGAACAGCGTGCTCCTCCCTAAAGGAAACTGTGGAAGCAGCAGCAGCAGGATTCAACGGAAGCTTGCACCTGTCATCCAACTAATTATGTGGCAGCAGCAGCTGAAGTTCCTGGAAAATATGACACAGTGTAGTTAAATATAAGCAATTGTATGCCAGTGTGCTGTGGAGGTTGAACACCTGTTAAATACAGCTCTCTGTCTGCAACCTGCCCTTCATGTTGGCTTGATCTTCTCCATCTCCTCTAAAGCCCCGATTATTACAAATATTTCATTACTGAGCACCTGAAACTGTAGATGTGGAGAGATCCTTGTTCTGCTGTCCACTCATTCTCAAGGGAGAGACATTTTGTTTAAAAATGGCCACAGAAAGAAAGCAAATGCCATTTAATGCCATTTTCCTCTATGAAAGCCCACTTTCCTATGCAGGGTGGTAGGAGTGTGGGACAACCTGGCCAGCCATGAGGTTGAAGCCAATACTTAGGCTTAATTCAGGAAACGGCTGAATGAGATCATAGAATCAATTAACTACCATCCTTTCTTTTATAACCTTTCTCATATTCACACTCACTTCCACTGCAGCTTCTCAACAATATCATGACCAAAAATAACACACTCACACCTAATAGGGTCAGCAGTGGTCAGGGTTCTGGAAATACAATTGGAATTTTGTGCGTCTGAATTCCAGATGAGACTCTGATGGTGCATCCTGGAGCAATATACTTTATCAAAAATTGTTCAAGTAAAATATCCGGCTGAGTTAATGGGTGCTAACCTAAGCTGCTTTAAACATGTCAGCCAAATCAATTAGTAGCAAAGCAAAACTGTATTCTATGTCTGGGTTTTATGTTTCATTTAAAAAAAAGAAAAAATATGGAGACAACAATTTCAGAATGTGCAATTATAGAGGTACTGTAGATCCTGACCTCGCTAAAATTAATAAGACATGAATTTTCATTGAAGCAAACAAAAAGAAATGGCCCACATGCAAATAAAAAGCAAGGAACTCAATGTCTGTGAAAGTGCCCAATATTCCTATTTAGAAGTACGGTAGTGAGTCACATCAATCTCATCTTCTCTGGTTAATTGTTGTACGTCAATACTGGCAAAAAGCACTAAAAAAAAAATCTCCATAACTTTGGAACATTTTATTGGCTTAGAGATCTAAACATGCTGCTCAGTTCTGCAGGTTCTGCACAGATCCACATGGACTGTTTTTATCACACATCTTGAACTATCCCATAGTCAGCCTCTTCAAGCTTAACTCACAACACTCTGGAATTATTCTTACAGAAAACAAAAACATTTTAAGAGAGAGTTTTAAAACAATCCATTCTGTTTGTTGATTTGTTTGAGATTAAATTCATTTTAACAAAGCTAAATTGGAATTTTGACTTCTTGTATTGCACAGTCATTTTATCGTCCTTTTAGTTTGTTGGAAATATCAATGACTAAAAACGTCAGTCAAAGCCCATCAACTTTTTCTGGCTATACTCCAGTGTTATTAATGTGTTTGTCACAGTGTCTATAAGAAAGAGGATTTCACAACCAGAGTTCTTTCAGCAATCCATTCTAAATTTCTGGACAATGTCAGGGAAATAATCTCATAATAGCCAAAATATTGACAGTGAGTCTTTAACTCCTAAATCAACAAAAGTCTACAACACAGACTTTCAAAATTGGGTTCTGGAGCTCAGTAGAACGTTGTTAAAGCCTGTGCAGGGAATTCACTTCCTTTACATGTAAAGCAAACGTCCCATTCATGGGCCACTCCAGTTACTACACACTTCTACCAGCCCCAGAAAATTAAATACGTTTTAAACTATGAACACCTAGCATTCCACAATTCAGCAGACTGCATTCTAATAACCAACATGAAAAATGAGAGTTTTTTCTCTTTGAATAGTAAGCAATTCATTTACTTCCCAGTGATTAATATCACTGGTTGAATAATCTTCTGCTTGTTTTCAAAGAAGCAACATTTAAAGTGACCAGGTGACAAGGAAATGGGTTTTAATGAATAACTGTCAAGAAAATCATGATGGAACCCAGGAGTTTAAATCTGTATCTCTAATTAACTTGGGAGGACTTTGGAATTCAATTCATTTTTACTTTGCAGCAGAAATAATGCTGAAAAAATACTGAACTACAGAAAGTAATGCATGGAAATTCACATTTCTGTGCAGAAAGTAGGAGGGACATCAGGTTGCAAAAATTAGGTTACAGATAATTATGAAGTCTGGAATTTGCTTTTATGATGTCCTTAATGTCTGCAATACAAACTGTCATTGCTCACATATGGCAAGCAATGCAATATGACCATATGGAAACCACTTGGCAGTTAAATGAACTGCCAATCAAAAATACAGCTCAACACAGAAATAGGTTTGCCTAAGGTTTTTGTGTTGCAAAGCACTATGAAAAAGAAAAAAATAACACCCTTTAAATTTGAGAAAAGTTTAATGTAAATAATCCAATTAAGATACTGAAAATATCCATGAGTAATTTTCAATGTAGTGCTAATATTAATGTGGATTGTCACTGCAACAGAATACAAATGAATGCTCAACATCAAAGGGTGGCCTTACCACACATACAGTACACAATCTTTCCTGCATTCAATTTCAGCTGAGTTCAGAATGACCTAATTGGATCAATCAGTTGCCTAATCTCTGCTAATTGATCATTTAAGACTTCTGGGGATGGATGCTCCTTCACTGTAATACAACAGTGATGAGCAATAATCTAGAAAAATAATTGCTTGGGTCATGTTTCTTGTGCATAGTGGGTCTTTCCTCCTTTTCTCCCAGGATGTGTATACTGGTACGCTGTTAGTGTACAGATCTTCTTTAGATAAACAGTAAAACTGGTTCTGTAGATATTGCAAATGTGCTTCACTTTACCAGCTGAACGTTACCCTGGGCTACATCTCTGAACAGTATTAAACCAAATTGCTTTGACTTTTCATTGCTTTTTATATCCCATTGCCTTTGACTTCAGGGAAGGTTTTTTTTTTCGTTCAATAATATCAACAGCATTAGTGTACCAGATCCAGAGATCTGCAGAGGAGCTCCCTGATAAATTGGAGAAGCCAGGAGCTCTGTCAACATTGTCTGATAGCTCTTCTAATATCACAGAACAGCATTGCAGAAAAAAAAAAACGGAAAGGGCAGGATTCTGTTTCAGAAACTCTCCCCGAGACAGGCTTGTCTTTTTTTAACAAGTTGCTCTTTTCGAGAGCAGATCAATTTTATTTAATCTGATCATTAAGAACAGCACTATGTCTGGTGGTACTAAGCTTGAGGGTGCACTGAAGCCAATGTTTCAGGGTTTCCTCAATGTTTGTGGACCAGAGCAGCCCAATCCATTTTAATTTTAGCCTTCCCCCTTTGTCAGTCACCCCATTTGCAGGAATGCTCTTGCAGCGGTATTATCGGGGTTCTTAATTAAATGAATGCCTACAGACTGCGTTAAACTTCACTGTAAGGAAACAGAATTCAACAGCACCCCTGTCCAGGAAAACTGCACAACATTTGAATAAAATTGCAAGGACAGCTCTGTGACATCACTGCGATGTCAACCTAAACAACAGAAGCAAGCTGCTGTACTACAGGTTTGCTAGCTTTTGTCTGAAAATATACATGAATAATATTGCATGCAAAATAATTTTAATAAATGCAACTCAACAGCGGATGAAGTGTTTATAGGCTTGTGCTTGCTCATTGCTGTATGTGAGACTGCGGTTGACATCTGGAGAGTTCTAGCTTGGATGTGGGTCATTGACACCTTTTATTATTTAAAATGTGCTGGGCTGTTCTTTAAAATA
Source organism: Lepisosteus oculatus (assembly GCF_040954835.1). Taxonomy (NCBI): domain Eukaryota; kingdom Metazoa; phylum Chordata; class Actinopteri; order Semionotiformes; family Lepisosteidae; genus Lepisosteus; species Lepisosteus oculatus. Next base: position 37,381,790 of record NC_090700.1, read on the forward strand.
GCAGGAAAAACAGAGGGAAGGCAGTGGAAAAGATCAGGCACAGAGGACGATACAAAGCTGGGTGGATAATAAAAGAATACATTTCAAATAGCCTGCAGCACCAACAAACCAAACTTTTCAGATGTTTCAAAGGTACAAATCAGACAGTTTGGATCCATTACTGTTATAGTACAATTTAATGACAACGTCGTGCAATTAACCCAGCAGTTAAGTGGCTGCTGCACAGCAATTTATGAGCAGTACTGCCATTGGAAGCAGTTTCCCTTGCAGGTTTTTCCATAGGAAATTAAGACGGAGTTTTTACAAATATTAATGGAAACAAAATATAGTTTGCGTTTCATTAGGCAATTTGCCTTGCAGCTCTGCATTGCTTTCACCTCATCATATTTTTAGAACTGCCTGTGAACCTGCAGGTGACAAAGTCACGGAGAGCAGACGTTGAGAACAAGTGCCGAGTTAACTTCTGTGTAGTAGTTTACTAGAGTATCGCAGGAGCTGTGGGAGTCAAAAGCTGGAGCACATACTGTACATTCCTCCAATTTAAAGCAACCTTCTTGCCATCTTCTTCTTTCATATCTGTTTTCAAATAAAGCAAATTCAAGGCATAGAAGGAGGAGGAGGAGAACAAGCAGAGTGAGAGAAGTGGAAGAAGAAGATGGAAGAGGAGGATCAGAGGATGAACAACTTGAAGATGAAACAGAAGAAGACAGTTGATAAGGAGAAGGATGAGGAGAAAGCTGAACAAGAAAGCTCCTTATAGCTCTCAACCACAGTGGAAATAAATGGTGATGTTATTTTGAGATTTGTGCACACAAACTGAAACGATTGTAAGTTTCATTGAACGTGCCGACAGTGGTCAGTCAATTAAAGACCTTTTCAGAGCTACCAGAATCTTTTCTGTTGCTGCTTTGGTGAAGCATGACACTTCATGGAAAAATGGAAAGTCGGCAACTGGCTGTGGATCTCAGAAAGTATTCTTGCAAATCGTTTACTAACAGTGAAAAGGGAAAATCAAACTCTCCCCTCCAAAACACCCAAATACACTGAACAATGAGGAAACAATCCAACAGAAATAAATGCACAAAATAAACCAAATGGTCTTGCATGCATCTGCCAGCCTGAGATGAACACTTTTGGCAGTGGAATGAAATATTTTTCTCACAAAGACAGAATTAATTCCACTGAGCGGTGAAAAAAGAGGCAAGCAAGACTGAGGGAGAATTACTATAAAATAAATAATCCATGCTATTATTACTTTTGGGCTGGCTTTTTTTACAGCAGCATCTTCGACCAAGAAAGGAACACAAGGGGTTGGAACAATAATAATCTCACGACAGTCTAAATGCTGAAAGAGTCACAAGGGATCAGCATGCCTACCATAATTTACACCACAGCCATTGCATCAACAGACTTGATTTTAACTTCGTACAAGACTGTCCAAGCCTATTTTAAGATTAGGGGTCTCAGACTAGTTGAAATATCCATTTTCTAACAGCTTTATACGATACAGGGTTGCAGGGAAACCAAAGCCTATCCTGGCAAGCAACGAGCACAAGGCAGGACACACCCTGGATGGGACGTCAGTCCATTGTGGGGCACACACAGACACTCACTCACACCAGGGCCAATTTTCACACCATGCCACCTTGCCACACCCTATCAATTCAATTCAACTTTATTGCCATTATACTCACACAGGTGCATAGTATAATGAAAAGTGTTTCTCATTAGTCACTCAGGTGCAGTATATAAATAGGACAGAAGATAAGACAATAGACTAACACAATAACAATAACAGTAATGTGTAAGAATATAACATGTAATCAAAATTGTGCAAAATCTGCAAACAGAGAAAATATAACTGGACAAAAACAGTGCAAGGTAATTCGGGGAACAGTGCGAAAATAGTATTGTGATTAATAAATATTACAACTAATAGGTTTACTGAGCTATCGAAGGGACAGTGCAATTTTGGCTTACATGTCGTGTGTGTAGTGGTGTCGGAGTACAGTCCTTGTGGGTATAGGAAGAAGTCAGGAGAGATCATAGTATGATGGGGGGGAGTGGGGGCGTCACCAACTTGACGGCTCTGGGGAAGAAGCTATAGCTGATATATACATAAGCAAATGTAAATATTAAACATCTTCATTAAACTACTACTAAAGTGGGGGGTCAAGCAAGCCCTACAACCAGTGATATAAAAAAAGCTTTTGCTCTACCCAAACAGCCGTGTCTGAAAGTAAAAAAAAAACAGAAGATGAATGCGGCTCCAATACATTGTTTGCGTGACCGAATTGTGATACATTTTCCAGTGAATTTATTTACATAAACGGTCAGAAAATGAAAGTTTGGGTGACAAAAGGACCAGAGCTCTACCATGATAAGAAAAGCATTTCGAATGCCTCGCAGAACGGAGCATCAACCTGTTACGATATCTCTCGCGAGTCTCTGGAGGCTCCAGGGAATAACTGGAGATTCGACAAGAGACTCGCCAAGATCTAATTCTGGCAAGTGGTCATAGTGGTCATAGTGCCGGGGCGTTCTCGGATGTGCAGAGAGTATCTTACTGGTTGTTCCAGAGCTCCCGGCTGCCACCTCCCAGCCAGAGTGACAAGAAGGGACCGAGCTGATGGCCCAGGCTGGGGGATCGCATCTCTCTGCAGAGTTTGTGCAGACTTTGCATTTCCGACAGAAGACTATCCCATCTACCGAGAGCCGGCACCCCACCCGCCTCCCCTCCCAGAATAACAGTGGCATAAAGCCAAGTCTGTAAGGACATGACTCACTAATTACAACAGTCTGCACAGCCATATTGCTGTATCTGACATCCCAGTGTCTTTTGAGAAGCAGCTGGGTGACACGATCAGATCAGTTAGCTAGATGGGCTGAACATCTAGAACCTCTCTGATGTCCTTACAGCGGGAAACAAACATCCGGTAACTTTCCTCCTGCCCCCCCCGATCCACTCACTGGAGAACAAAAGAAAAAAATGTTGTATGCTTTCTGCCACTACAGGCCACCTCTTAACATCTTGCTGTCAACAGAAAACTGAACGATAACAAACGGCAGGTTGGACCTGTAAATATTTAAAGGCTTGGATGTTCTTTGTATAGACATATGCCCTCTGGATTAGATTCAGGCAGTAAAGAAAGTAGTACAAAAATAAGAGATGCCTTAATAATAATAATAAGAATAATAAGAAGAAGAATGATAATGAAGATCATATGTTCCTATATGGAAAAACACTGTTCTGCAAAACTAAAACTAATTCTGAGTCCACCACTAAAACTTATAAAATCCTACTCTAATAATACGTTAGGACATTGGAAAAAAAAAGAGTCTTAAGTTAATCAGCTCCACTGCCTAGTAATCAGTTTTTTTTTAATTTAGGACTTGTAATTATGATAACAACAACAATTGATCCTCACCCCAGCATTAGCCAACACACACACATCTATACAGTTCAGAGATCCAGAGACACACACAAGTGCATTAGAAGCGCCCTGCACCGATAGGCTCTCTGGGAGGCTGCAGATTATAGACTGCCCGTGTCGCGTCTGGTCTGACGGTGCCCGACCCCGGGCCGTGCGCACTGGAGCAGAACGCACAGCGCCCGCGTGAAGGTCGATGTCTTTGTTCCGAGGAAAACATGCAGAGAAAAAAGGTTAGCTTTTTAGATAGAACCGTGGCCTGATGTAGCTAGGGGGTGAAATAGATTGATTAGGTCAGGTCCAGAGCCAGGATTGAAGCGAGCAGTCTCTTTCAGGGAAAACGAAAACTGCCAAGCTAGAAAGTCACGTGTGTTTTTAAATATGCCATGGCAAAGACAGGACTAAGAGGTGCTGTTTAATTATTAGTATTATCTATTGTTAATAATAACATTTACACACAAAGCTGGAGAGTGCTCCTAAATATACACAAATACATTAAAAAGGCACTTCTCATCCAGGATCCTGAGCTCCTTCACATATTTGATCATTTTATCCACCAGAGATAAACCTTTAGGGCATACATTAGTGTTCCCTTTCGCTAACCATGAAAGTATGAAGCCAGGCCTATGATTCAGGCAACCTTTATACATTTTGACATTTAGCACGAGAAGGTGATTTTGCAGTCATGTGGTACAATGACACACCTCTATGAATTTGACCCAAGGTGGGAAAAATGTCCCGAATGAATTGTGATGCGATGTGGACAAATACAAGGCACTAGCAGAATTCATCTCCCCTTCCAAGATACAAGGTCACGGTGACGCAGAACACACGACCATCAAACTCATATTTGTCACAAATCCCACTAAGGGTGCCTCTAATTGTCTCTAACTTTCACAAGAAGTGGATTTAAATGAATCAGTTTCAATGAACTTGTTGGCAGTGGCAGGAAGCAGTGATTAGCAGCAAGCAACATGTGGGTCGGTCTTGCGTGGCACTGAGATATTAGCAGAGAGTGCAGTTCAGTTGTCACAAAGGCAACATTAATGAGCTCCAAGCGACTGGTTTGCAGCCAGAGAATATCTTGCTATGGGTGTATTAATGCTGTTATATTTTAACTATTATTTTTCCCTTGTAATGACACTACAAATTTAAATTCAAGGTATTTTGGGTAAATCAAGGTACATAGTAAATTATAATGCAACCAGCATTACACAGGTATTTCCTTTTAGATACGCGTGTGTGTGAAAGACAGACCAAATCTAGCCATCTAGATTGTCATTGATCATAATCTGGACAATGACTAGATTTGGGCTGTTGACTTAGATGAACTTAGATTGTCCCCAGTGGGAAAAAGTGCTGCAGGATGCGTGTTGGATAATGGCTCTTTCTGTATTGATGGATCAACTGGCTCTCACACAGTGCCTTCTGACAGCAGTCACTCAGCCCTGAACAGAAAGATGCTGGGCAAGTGTACGTGTGCGCTGAAGTGTTTTCACACTCCAAATGTGTCAAGGCTCCTTACTGAAATGTGCAAGTCATAAAGCTATGCCTGCACCCAACCCCCAGCCTCCAACCAACCTAGCTGTTCATTATCACTACTTACCTCCCAGTTTTCTAGCTGGCTTGTGTACTTTTTTTTTTCTGCCTAACAAAGCATGATCTGAAACAATGCAGGCAAGATTTTCTCAGTCCACAGAAAAAGTATTTACGGGAAATAAAAAATCTACATCTGCACACTCCCTCCCATGTCCAGGTGTAGGAGTCAGTTGTCAAAAAAGGAAGAAAGGGAGTCACATTAAGGGACATGTGCCCACAAAGAAAACAAATGAACAGTAAAAAAGACAGATAAGATCACTTCAGGACTATCTCCTCAATGTGTTAGCATACAGGAAAAAATAGCAGGGGCCAGGCTACACACAATGATACTTCCCAGCACCACTCTGACACTGCAGAAGAAAACCCTGAAATTAATAAAACTGCCCCTCTCTCACATGTTCAGACAAACTATGGTGGATGTTGTCTTGCATGTCCATACCCTAGCCTCATCAACCCATCCACCTCCAGTCTTTAAATGTGTTCTAAAATGTCCAAAGAGTACTTGCCTTTCACCAAAATGAATCACCAAACTCCTAAAGCTTGAGAGAGCATGTGCTATTACATGTATCTCCAAAGACATTTTAGAGCTTTTGCAATTCATTTCGTTTCTTTTTCACATCAGCTTAAAATCGGATTAAAAAGATTCTACTTATTTTTGTGGAAATATGTTGATATTTCTTCACCCAAGAAGTACAACTTGTCAAAAATATTCAAATGATATTTTTTAAAAAATAACAGCAGAGTTGAACCCAGCCTTTTCCATATATACACCATCACTGCTAGATCTTTGCCTGTAATCAGCCCTGTCAACCTTGCAGATAACCTTGTGCAGTTGGTGCTTCTGGGCAAGCAGCCAAAGCAACCACACAGTCTGACTCGAGGATGGACATCCGTGGAAAGTAGCGATATCCGTTTCGATGCAGACATGCCTGACTCCTGCATTGATTCATCATGTCAGGCAGGGAACTTTCATGACTGCTACTTGACCATTTCCCCACTGTGTAACAATGACCAGCCCCCTTCCTGTGTCCCGCCACGGGCTGAATGGGTATAGAATAAGACTTCAAAGCAGGAGGGAGGTTGCAAACAGTGCAGCAAGGGGCAACAGACCATGAGAGAAAAATGGGCAATATATGAAGGTGGTAGAGTTAGTATAAATATTGCTTGCAATTGCACCACAAATATTTGTCAACCTCTTCTGTTTCCATAAAATAACACAGCTTATCCCAAAAGCCAAAAGTCCAAAAGCCTTGCTAAAAGACCCTTGTGTGCTGAGCCCCGTCAAACATCAAACATGGAGAAAAAGAAAACTCCTCAAAACCTGCAGTCACTGTTTTGTGCCACCCCAGCCCTCACTGTACACCCTTCAATGTGATCTTCCCAATGAATCAAAGTAGTCCCCCCGCCCCACACTTACACACACTTGACCCTCATTCTATCTTTCTTGCAATGCATGAGTTCTCTAATAGGCAAACAAAGCCCCAGCCTTCAGCTGCAAGTCCATTTCCAAACAAGCTTAAAACCCACCACAGCTAGCTATGATCAGATCTATCTCATATCCCCTTAAGGTTCGCTAGATTGCCTGTAATTGCCTGAACAGTTCCCTTTTCACCTGCTTTTATAGTTTTTGAAAGGATGTCTAGCCTGTCAGAACCCTATATGACTAGCAATGAGATTGCAGTTACAAAAAAAAGCCTGTCAATTTGATAGTGTGTAGAAATTTCATACCCTTTGTCCGTGCTTATTGTGCTTTTAACTTAAATGCTTGAGTGCTGTCATTAGTGTTGCATATGTGCTTTTTCTAACCATTACCTTTTTTGAATGCGCTGTGAGTTTGGCATTTATAGCTAAGTTAAGTTTGTATTTCTCTCTAGAGACATTTGTGCATTGCCTGAGCGATTTTATTCCCCCCAAAATAATCTTTATAAATGCAACATTTTTTTACTAATTAAAATCAAAAAGCAGTGTGAAACTCCATCAAGTGCGTTCTGACTACTGCTATAATGTCAGAAATGGAAGAATCTGAAATTATGCAATTATTCTTGTATAATTAGCTCTTTCTTTAGGCACTCCAATGTGCAGCGCACACACACCCCAGACATGCGCAAAGCTGTCCTAATTTACTGAGCCCCTAAAGAGCACAGGTGCACAAATATTATTAAGCAAAGAATCACCACACACAAAACGAAGCGGTTGCTATTTCAGGACCGTCTAACCAAGGCCACATTTCTTAATGAAAACCATCCTTCATTCAAAAGCTTGCATTGGGTTGGAAGTTGTTGAATACTGCGCATACCCACCCCCGTTATCATGATCAAGAACAATCCAGTTCATTCTTACAAACGATAAACAAAGCAGCATGGATTTTACTAAACGCACACAGAACAATAAAACAATAATATATTATTCATACCTCAAATATTACAACTGTTGAAATTCAATAAATGAGGATTTGTAGTTCATAGCGCTTAATCTATAAATAGAAAGCAATCATGATAATGATTAATTAACGCGATTTCAAAGCACCCGTTGAAGCAAATGATCCTTTTATGCTTGTTTTAGTTTGTGTTCTAAGTAAACGACAATAGATCTGTTTACTTGTAATAATATGGGCTTTAATGGATCCATTCTAAGAACTTGACAATTATCACATTTAGGTCTCATTCACTTGTTTGCCTGAGATCATCTTACTCAACCGTTACAAGTAAAATCACCTTTTTTTCAGAATACGTTGCGAAACCAGAAGATACTTTTAAAAAATCAAAACAAAGAGGATCTATAATCTTACGTAATCAGAAAACCATGTTTTAATCACTTTATTTTTATTTGAAGAGTTTTAAGTTAACTTCGAGATAGAATAGACTTTATATTGACTGCAGGTTATACAAACCTTTTAGACATCGGAAATAACGTTTATTCAAACTCAGCACTACTGTGATATACCCAAACGTCCCTTCACTTCAAAATTGCTAGTACAGTACATCACCCTAATGAAAGTGTCTGTTCTCAGAGTCGTCTTCTTTCCTAACAGCGCAGTGTTCGCTTTTTGTGACTTGTTGGGTTACAGGTTTAACAGCAGATAACATAATTACCATGTATCATTTGTCAGCAGCTATTCTCTTGGATGGATGAAAAGTGTTTTTTCTTACCTAAAATGCCTTTAAAGAAACACACCTGTTGAAGAAAACGTAGTCTGGACATATTGTAGGTAATGCACCTGTTCGGTAGAGGCATTAGGTGAGTAGTATCCGTTAGAAACAGCGCACCATGTGTTTCCCCATACCGACCCCCCGACTTATTAACAGTTAAACATTTCTGAGAAACCTACCCTGGCGGCCATTGAAGAGTAAGGGTCTTCGAAGAGAGCCCATATTTTTGGTTGCCACACTTCCCAGCAGCCCCGCGACCTATCCGGGCAGTCGTCGATGCCCAAGCGCCTTGGCAACTCTCTGTCGTCCTCACCGTCGTCCGGGTCTGGGGCTTCGAAGATATCTAAGGCTTCTTCTGCGTCTCTGTGCTGGCGGTAGGTCATCCAGCAGCAGGGCTCCACGTCCGTCTCGTCGATGCCCCAAAACGCCAGCTCTTCCTCGAACAAGGGTCCGCAGACATCTGCCGGGCAGTGGAGCTTGCCAGTCCGGTAGTAGTTCAATACATAGGCAAATATCCCCGGGTGTCGGTCGAAGAAAAACTCGTTGTGACGAGTGTCAAAATCAAAGTTGCTCTGAGCGTCTGGGTCGGCTAGCCAGGCCAGCCGGGTCCCGGGGAGAGTCCTTAGAGTACTCTTGTAGGTTTCGTGCCTTGTCCCGCCAACATTGATGACTATTTTGTCCGAGTCTTCCCCCCTGCCCATTTCTTCCTTCAGACATGTTTTGGATGGAGGTTTGTTGCCAGACTTGCGCCCACGGTAGGATGAAACACACACGGAGCTGATCATAGATTTTGATGGAACGGCTGCACTTTTTAAACACCCTCTAAACACCTAGCTACCAGTGTTTCAGCTTCTTTTTCCCTAGCAGCAAAACCTCATCTGCATGAAATGATAGAGTGCGTTTAAACTTTAGGCGGCTGATGGCTTCTGCAGTAAATGTCGGAGCGTGATACGACCCACTAGAACGTCCCTCCACACTGATGATAAACCCTCACGGCAATTATAAAAATAAAGTGACTGCAAGTGTCACCGAAAGAAACGAAATGCAATGAATATAAAAATAATTCAATTACAGCACACACACATATGCTTGAAACCAAATACAGATTGGGACTATCTAAAAAATTACGTTTTACTGCAAAAATAAAATATTTTGGTCTTTAAATGTGCAACTGGAGTTGTCTTTCTTCTTTAGTGAATATAAAAATATACTTTTTACATATGCATTTATCAGCAATAATAGCAGCAACAGGCGACGGAATAGTTACTTCAACAAGTATATAACATTTATACGGAATTTTGAATAAAAAGACATTGACTTCTTTTAATCCAGAAAGAAATGAAAAGCGACTTAATTTATATTCCGATTGGCAGAATGATATAAACTGAGACAACAAGCTGTTTGTCTTATTAAAATCGCGCAACTGAGCAAGAAATTCAACAGTTGCTTCAGATTAGGAGGAATATTTTACGATGCGTTTTTTCTCGCCATCCAGATTACTTTACTGTCTATGGTGTCAGATTTGATGTGATCTTACAATAGACCAAACATCTAAATACAATTGCAGACGCTTGTAAAAATATATAACCTTCTTATATTTAAAATGCTTAACAGTCTTGCCCGTACGTATAAGCTATGAACCTACTATATAAATTAATTTTCGTTCTCGCTGCAAAATTCCAGTGAATGCAATACACTACGTTCTTGTCTCACCTTCCTTGGAAATGAAATCCATAAATATTGATCGAAAAGACAACGCCAGTACTCGCCTTTACACATGAAGATTACTTTCAAAGCCAGGTGGATTAAACTATAGCTCGGTGATCCAGATGACGTTGTATTTTAAGAAGGGAGCTCTTAAAAATCCGTCTTTTTCATCTTTGGAATAACAGTACTGACAGAGAGGGTACAGACAGGCTCAAGATTGTTTTTCAGTAAAGATCTGTTGCTTCTCCACAACTAGACTATATTCCCTCCCATAAACAGACGACACGATCCAGGGGGATATTTTGTGCAATAGCACCAACCGGTTAACTCCTTTTTCCCCGTTTCGCTTTCCAGAGAGAAGATAACAGTTATCTGAAACTGAACAACCTATCGTTTATTTCCCCCTTTCCCACCTCCTCCTCTGGTAATTACTCACAGATAATGAATAAACCACGCCGACTTTTAACTCAGTGTTGTGGCGCGTTAAGGATAATGTTTGTCAGCTGAGAAGTGAAAAAAGAAAACGTCTCCCCCCGCCTCCTTCTCTCTGGTGCTCTGAAATTCTCACTCGTCCTCAATCCGTTTACCGAGCGCTGCTGGAATTGTAACCCATTGAACGGCCGAGATCTACCGTACTTCTCCGAATCGTTCTTAGGGTGCAACCACCCCAACCTCCACCTGAGCTCATCCGTGGTTCAGATAGCATGTCAAATACGCAGTTGAGGATTACAAGCGCATCCAACACAGCAGCGACAAACAGTCTCAACTCGGCGCTTTAAAGGGCAAGTGAGTAGAAATTGACTACAGGGTAACTAACGGTTCAACATTAAGCCCCTTCTCTTGTAAAAGGTGCCACTGGCACTTGAAATTAGTATTACAAACAAAAAGGCTATGTTCAGCCTGTTGGCTTAAAATTACGTTCAGGCAGATAATTATAGCGACGGTGTTGAGTTGAGTATAAACACGAAATATACTAAAAACATAAAAGATTACACAAGAATGATCATTCGGCTCATTTGATAATGACTCATTGATCCGGGGCCCTCATCCAGGTGTACAGGCTTCGACCAACACGTCTTGGTAACTCGTTCCTTACGCCCAGAAACCTTTTGCCAAACTTGAGTGGTTCAGGAAAACCCTTTCCAAATGCGTGGCTCCGTTCCTTATAACTTTTTTAAAAATCACTTTTAAGTATACATTATTCGGAATATCCAATACTTTCAGAGCACATCCCTACTACACGTGTTGCTAAGTTAACGAGGTGATGTCACCTCTTAAGGTTAGAGTTTTTTTTCTGTTCCCGAGTTTTCACTCTTTCGGTGAATGAGGTATGTAGTCCCCCTACCTATCAAATTAGTGTGGTCGTCAAATCTGATCGATCATGGAACTTTGTTTTAACCTTTAGTCCGTAACAGGTAACTTTTGGGGCCAGGTCCAGAGACTACACGCGCTTTCTTAATAGGAATTTATTTCTGAATTCTCCTTGTCCTCGGTTTGCTACTGTACAATAACAGGACTCTGCTCTTGGCGCACAACGGGGCTGCTGACAAAACAGATCAGAGGCAGACACTGGTGGAAACTCTTTTATGAACGAAAAGAAAGCGTAACGCCAGTTTATTCACCATTATGCGAGGGAGGACTGATGGAAACGTGCTCTTTTTGCTTCAAAGAAACGACTGCAACGTTTGTATCAAACGCTCGAACCTTGTTTATCAAGAACAAGGGCTCTTGCACGTCTCTTTTACAGCTCCGTGAAGTTGCCCCCCTACAGACAGCACAAACGATTAAACCCACCTCATTCGTTAGTGCTGCGTTTGTGCCGTTGAAAGTAGCATCTGTGCAGCTTTCGTATCCGTATTTTTCGGGGTCGTGACGTCACTCAGCCCCCCTACAATGTCGTAGGGAAACCAAGCCGGTCTCATACGTTAGTGCTGCGTTTGTGCCGTTGGAAGTAACTTCCCATCTTTTTTCTTTCCCGAGATATAGCGCCTTATTTTTGGGTGTGTGTGACGTCACTCAGCCCCCCTACAACGTCGTAGAGGAACCGGACCGGTCTCAATCGTTAGTGCTGCGTTTGTGCTGCTTTCATTCCCGAGATATAGCGCCTTCTTTTCCCGGTGATCACGTGACCATGCACGGTGCGTCTGACCTCCAGTGACCCCGTCTGCCGAGTTCAAGCGTCTGTTACCGGTGCGACAGTAACAGTTTTGCAATTGTGTTCCTCAGTTTGTCCGGGTGGGGGACGGGGGTGGATTTTGCATTTAATATCAGTGTCTTCTGTGCATTTGTGTGAGCGGGAAAATTTAATTTATCACGAGTATCACATACCAGAAGAGTTGCGGGTGTAGTCTCAAAAAGCAAACACTAGCAAACAATTGTATGTTCTTACTAAGAGGCTTTAACGAGCACGTCTTAATACTTCGTAGCGGTGTACTTTTAACGTGAAAAAGAACCAGCGTGTTTTTAAGGGGCACTACGCACAAGGTTGTCGCGGGTAGTAAATAACACATCCGATAAGCAACACTGGAAAGTCCACCGTCTCACACCTGCGGACCGCGGCAATATTGGAAACATAGTTTTTATTTTCACATAACAGAAGAGAACACATATCTGAATTCTTTAATAAACTGTAATTATCCGTGTGTTTGTATTAACAGGGGTCTTATGCGCAAACATGAAGCGATGAGCTCACAGTCCTTTTATCTTTGTTTCTGGTCAGTCCTTGGTGTAGAACAGCACACACACACCTGCCCTCTGAAGACACCGGTATGGGTCTGTGTTAGATCCTCAGGTGAAGTCGAGTCTTCTGCACTCTGCAATGTAATGACCCAGACATGTTTGCTTGTCCAGCTCCATAAAGTTGCCCACCCGCCCGTCGAACAGCACAAACGACGAAACTCACCGCAATCGTTACTGCTGTGTTTGAAATATAGCGCCTTGTTTTTTCGGGTAATCACGTGACTATCTACAAGGAAGTTTACAGGTACCAACAAATTCGGTACTCGAACTCCTGATTGTGATGAAAACAATGGGGGCAATTTGGTTTCCGAGTCTGTCTGATCGGGTGGGGTGGATGTTTCAATATATTTCAATATAGCGCCTTCTTTTCCTGGCTGTGACGTCACTCGGTGACGTACAAAACAGCACAGTCACGACTACCAGATCTTTCAGTTGTGATGTTTTGATCAGTTGACCCCAGACTTTGCAGCCTTTACACGAATAAACAGTCTTACATTTAGGGAGGAGTTACTATGTTAGTTCATTGGGTGAGGTGTTTTCTTTTAATTTGTAACCATGTTCTCGAAAATATTGTAACGCTTACGGCCGACAGGCACTGTGTGGGAGCCGGCGTACCAGAGCGGGTGACGTCACCGCCCTTCCCTGTGATAGCAGGACCACAGCTACTGGGCTGTAGAGAGATCTCTCTTTGGCTCACGGGGCTAGGTCGCTGCAGAGAGACGCGGAAGTCCCGGGTTCGAGCCCCGGACGGTGCAGGGGCCGACCTAATGCGGCAAGGGCGCCCGCCTGAGCCCCCGTTGCGTTACAATATATTGCTTGAGTACTCCTTTCATTGGTGAAGAGACACCAGTTTCCAAATTACCGCTGGTACAACACGAGAGCCCATATTCACATTTTTAGGTATTAAGATTCAAGATCGATATAATTTAACAAAAAAAACAAAATTGAAAGCACGAGCATAATAATATAATGATCATAGACTTTACATTTCTATTCAAGTACAAAGCGGAAGGTGTTTCCCCTACCTTAAATATACGATTAAAATTTGTTCAAATTCCATGTATTCATTACAGAAAGCAACGGAAAGTTATATTGCAAATAAAAAAATGTATTTATTTCGAAGAGTATGGGACATTGTGAATCAATAAAGATGTAAAAAATAAGCCGATGTAGTTATTTTGCAAATAAGTAAAGCATTTAAAAAATAGATTCTCATTGATAGTAAACAAGCCGATCTTCCTGGCGCTGCTAGCTCGAACAGCTGTCAGACCCGTGATTGGCTAAACCCCCGAACAGTTCGGGCCGCGATTGGGTTAAGAGTGAGAATCGACACTCTGATTGGGTAAAGATCCACAGCGGAAGTTCTGAGTGTAACGTGTGTGCTATTTGAGCACTTTGGATATACAGTGTAACATCCACTGGTTTCCAATTACTGATCAATCTAAGAGAAGTCGCACTGAGGTCAAAACTGAATAGCAGACAAAGTATATCATGGCATCCACAGCGCGTTCACGACTCCGATAGCATGTGACGATAGGAGTGCGCGCATCACGATCACATCGCGATACCCATTGCGACTGGTGCATCACTGGCATGACACCACACGACATTAAGTCCATATATCACGATATGACATACACCGACAAAACGTCCCCGCCCCAATGTCGCAACATGAAAGGCCCTATATCGCGATATGACATGCCCAGCCAAAACGCCCACCCACCATGTCGCGACATAAAGTCCATATCTCACGATAATACAAAAACTGTCACGTCCATGTCACGACATGAAGTCCCTCTATCGCAATATGACATAACCCACAAAATGCCCCACCCCCACGTAGCGACATAGATCCATATGTTGCGATAGGACATACCCTGACAGCATATGCTGAACCTATGTTGCGACATAAAGTCCATATATCGGGACACGTCCTATCTGGGAATATCATGTCCTGATATGAGACTTTTTTTGCGACAGCGGTGCCAGGGTGGCATGGAAGCAAGATGCCAGTCGTGATATACGACTGCATGTGACATCCGATATACGACTGCCGCGATATACCGATATACATGGGGTCCCTATCATGACATGCTGCGGAGGTCTTGTCGCGATGGTATCCCACTGTTACCCGTTTGGCAAGAGCGTGTCACGGTAGGGAAAGAAAAGAAAACGTGCCTTAGAAAATAAAAACCATGGATCTAACAGTCACGGTGATTTTACACACATTACAACCACAGATTTATGTCATAGATGGTTAACTTGTTGGCATGCATCATGTCTTAGTATTATTCACATCTAAGGAGGCTCATATGTTTATGGATATAGACTGTCTTTAAAATGTTAAGGGTACGAGGTAAACTGTAACACAGCGCTTGAATTCGGCAGACGGGGTCACTGGGGGTCAGAGGCACCGTGCATGTTCACGTGATCACCGGGAAAACAAGGTGCTATATCTCGGGAACGAAAGCAGCACAAACGTTACCTTCAACGGCACAAACGTAGCAGTAACAATTGAGGTGGGTTTCATCGTTTGTGCTGTCTGTAGGGTGTCCAACTTCACGGAGCTCTCATTTAAGCGAGTATGACAGGTGAACTAATGGTTGCGTAATGGAAGACAGCAATGCAATTGAAAATTAAACATTATAATAATCAGGTAAAAATACTTTGACACCCTAAACAAATATTAATCCAGTACGAAGGATAAAATCGACGTTAAACAATAGCTACGTCCTAAAGCCGTCTTCATGTCATCTCCCACACTGCTTCGTACGTTTAAAAATTGTTGTGATAATTAAATAAGCACCTGCAAGTGTATTGGAATGTGTCCAGTCAGTGTATCCACAAAACTTTCTGCACCCGTGGTGAAAATATTAGGCTTTCGCACTTATCTCTCTGTCAGGCGTTGGATGATGTATCAGCCCAAGCCAGCAGTATTTCTAGGTTTCGGTCTCCTTTTAATGCTTCATGATTTGTTGCACGTCCATGCCCTTTTCAGTATGACGAAGTTCTGAAATAAATACCACCGCTTCTATTAACGGCACTGCTGACTTTCTACAACGGCTACTGCCACCCGTTCTTTCACCAGATTAAAAGCATTTTCGTCTTCTTATACATCTGCAGCTATAAAAGAAGAAGGACTTTTCACACTAGCATTTGGAAAGGGAGATTTAAGAGTTACGACAGGCATAGTTAGTAACCTTTCCTGGCTATAACATTTAAATTAACTGAATTTCTTGTCCACTTTCCTTGTTAAGACAAGGACAACGAATATTTTAAGAGCTGAATATTTTTTGTATACCAAACATGACAGAAAAGGTGAATTGTATCATTTACAATGCAGACTCAACCTGGGGTTTTGTTTAACAGTGACTATTATCTATTTGAAACACATGATGATTAATGAGTCATTTGCTCTTATGGAGCGCTGGTTGTTGCTACACAACAGAGAATGAAATGCGATTGATAAGGGTACTTCTGTAATTTTATTTTTTATCTGCATGTGGTTTTACAGATAAGTGTTAGATGAATTAAACTTCAGTACGATAGCCTTAGCATTTTCTGAATCCATGTATATAAAATGGTCATTATTCAGTTTCTGTACTGTTTTATTAACAATACAACCTCCAGCTTTTGATTATGGAGAGCCAAGAGATCTATGGAGTTGTACTGGAATCTCCCCTGAGTCTTGTTTTTGAGAAGTGCCAGTCAGGAAGAGTATGAATTGAAGTGGACAACACTCTAATGGTCAGGCTGGACTCATTATTTATTGAAACAACAAGCACTTGATTGTAAATGCACTTGATGGATGTTTAATAAAACCATTGTACTGCTTAATTTGCCATTGTGCTGAAGCAGAGCAAGCCGCAGAAGAGGTACTTTACAGCCACATTGCTGACGCCGTCCAGAGGCTCTTTGACTTTCTGATTAGGTTTTGGCGATTCAAAATGTTGCTCCCCACCCAGTGACAGGCAGATTCCGGCATTGTGCGTTGTTCCCAGGTGCTTTAGAGATGTCTAAAACTCATGGCCATTTGCAAGACACAAAATGTGCGAAGCTTCTGAATATCAAGACCATGAAAAACTACAGTATTTGAAACAAAAAGTATGTTTTAAATGTGGTGTCTCCTGTCCATCTATCCATTCTCTAACCAGTTCTTCCAATTTAGAGCCGAGGGGGAGCTGGAGCCTGTCCCAGGAAGCAATGGGCACAAGGCAGGGTACACCGTGCCAGTCCACTGCAGGGCAAATAGACATGCACACACTCACAACTAACCTACAGGTATGTCTTTGGAGTGTGGGAGGAAACCAGCACTCGGAGAAAACCGACATGAACACGGGATGACCATACAGACTCCATGCTGATAGAACCCCAGGACCGCAGCACTGTGAGGCAGCAATGCTAATCCCTGCGCCACAGTGCCACCTGAGTCTCCAGTCATTATGTTTTTTAATTATCAACCCACTCAATGTGTATCCTCCAATAATTTAAGATCGAGCTTTCTCACAATGACCCCTATGACACACTCCAGCTGTCACATCTTTCGTCATGCTGCAAAGTCCAGAGTGCCTTGCGGGACAATTCAAGCTGGTTAGAGGAGTGCCGTGCCTCTTACGAACTGTAAGCTACAGGAGTGTCTGTTTCACTGACTGATTCATGACCCCGGAGTGTTGCCACATACAGTAGGTAATCCAGGCCACACTGGCTGGTGACACGACTCTCTCCTGAACGCGTAATGTCTGGACCTCTTGTGGCTGGCTGAACAAATCCAGAACCTTCTTGAAACATTATTTTAATTTTGACAACACAGCAGTATTTCAGCAAACCTTTTTACACAAGTATAATGTTTGAAATAAGATGTTGTCCTTAAATAGGTTCTTGCACTAGATTTCCTTGCAGTGACCCAGAGACCATTTGAACACAGGGACAGTTTGCTTTGGTTTGCTGAGGTAAAGGCGATTTGCAAACAAGCAACACTTGAAATGTAACAGCAGAATAAAATGAATTGAAGCTCTCAGTGCTCACCAGAGAGAAGAAGTTGTTTAAGTCGATACCCATAATCTTAATTCTTTAATTAAAAATCTGCTTCTCGCTTTTCAACCGTCTCTCTGTTGATAACTGGTGAGTAGCTATCCTTGCCAAAGCCAGCCCTAGGGAAGCAATCCCAGGCAAACAAACCTGACTTCTGAACCTTGACAGCTGTCCACTCCTGCACAAAAAAAGGAGTGTCCCAGGAGCTCCTCACTGGTGCTGTGTTTCCTTCATTGAATTCCAAAAGACACAGCGAAGGTGTTAGTCATGAAAAGGAGTTTTACTGCTGCTGCTTTGTCTCAATGAACCTCAGTCTCATAATTATTCTGCCTGGAATAAGATTAAAAGAATGCCCTTAAGAGCAGGACAAGGGTCCACTCTGTAACTGGATTTGTGCAAAAGATGTTCAGTTGCTTTTCTTATGTTATTTCCATGGTTTATCACAGTAAAACAGAGCTTCCCTAGACCCTTTAAGTGTTACCTTTCCAATTATAATGCTTTTTGTAGTAACTGAACAATAAATAAAACATAAGTTAATGTTTAATCTATTTAGTCCTGCCTTTGCTCCTCCTACTACTAATGTTTAAACAACTAATCAAGCCCTCAGGATTTTTTTCATGCCATGTAAGCAAATGTTGACGTGAAATCACAATGACTCAAACATTACATTAATAAAGAGAGCATAATCTTAACATCCACCCATTTTATATTTATCCAATATAGGATGACGGGGTAGCTGGAGCTTATCCTAGCAAACCATGGGCACAAAGCAGGATAATCCCCAGACGGGACACAGGTCTATCGCGGGGCACACACAGACACAGGCACAGGCACACCAGGGCCAATATTCCCAGAAGCCAATTAACTTACCAGCGTGTCTTTAGACTGTGGGGAAAACTGGAGTATTCAGTGAAAACCCATTCAAACACCAAGAGAACATACAAACTCCACACAGATAACTCAGGAATTGAGCCCAGGGCCCCAGTTTCTGCGAGGTTGTAATGCTAACTATTGTGCCACTGTGTCACCCCCCACATTAGCAAATATATATCTATCTTTATAGCCAGCATCTATATCACCCTGCAACTCACAGCTAGCAATCTACTAAAGCTCAGCAGGTGTGAGCCTGGTCAGTACCTGGATAAGAGACCTGCTGGGAAAACAAAGGTGGCTGCTGGAAGAGGTGGTAGTGGGACCAACAGGGGGCGCTCATCTGTGTGGGACCTAATGCCCCAGTATAGTGACAGGAACACTATATTGTAAAAAGGCGCCATCCTATGAATAAAATGTAAAACCCAGGACTCTCTGTGGAATTTCCCACAAATTCCAGGGTACTTCTCAAAAAGAGTAGGGATGTTACCCCAGTGTCCTGGTCAAATTTCCCATTGGCCTTTAGCAATCATGGCCTCCTAATAATCCCCATCTATGAATTGGCTTCATCACTCTGTTCTCCTCCCTAATGATAGCTGATCATTGTGATCATTGTGAGTGTGGTGAGCATACTGGTGCACGATGGCTGCTGTCGCATCATCCAGGTAGGGCTACATATCGGTCGTGGTCCAGAAAAGCACTATATGAGGGTAAGAAATTATTATTAAATTATTTTTAAAACAAAAGAGATGGAGAGGCAGGTAACAGGGGTTGTTTCCAATAATAGCCTAACAATTAAGATGCCCTAATCAGAATTCACCCAAACCATCAGCTTTTATGACATTCATTATCTTCTTTTAAATCATGTTTGACTTAAGCCACATGAATAGAGTGGTGAACATGTGGAAGATATAATCAGTGAATATTTACAGCAGCGAGACAAGAACGACATTGGCAGCTGTGTGCTGATCTGAGCCTTAACTGAGGCTGCTGCCTGTAAGATAATGGAGCTGGGCTTGAGGAACAGCTCATTAGTGTTTGGAGGAAGATCCACAGCTACAGTGACTGTTTCATCAATGAAGCACATCGGTTCTTAGGTACAGACTGTAATAGCACTGGAGCTGTTGCTGATCCAACTTGGCAAAGGCTGAGAGTTTCCATTTTTCAAGGCTTTTATTTTTTGTTGCAAGAAGATAACCACTTCACTTTTCAGGTTTTTTTTCCACAGATAGTTTGCCCTGTGTTACAGAATCTTGTAAGCGGTAATCTTTTTCAACAACAAATTTATAACGGCAGTCTCAGTGGACTCAGTGGAATCTTATGAAGTTATCTGTGGACAATGTTATTGTTTTCAAGGTTTGAAAAATGTGCCCTAGTTGGATTGATCTTGTGTCAATACAATAGGAAACAATGGGTGTGAAGAATTAATGGCCCATCGTTTCGGCAGCCACAACTACAGAGGGAGATAACAGGAAAGAAAATCCATCAATCCAGCAGCCATATCACCCTGCAACTCACAACTGGCAACCCACTGAAGCTAAGCAGGTGTGAGCCTGGTCAGTACCTGGATGGGAGACCTCCTGGGAAAAACTAAGGTTGCTGCTGGAAGAGGTGTTAGTGGGGCCAGCAGGGGGCGCTCACCCTGTGGTCCATGTGGGTCCTAATGCCCCAGTATAGTGACAGGGACACTATACTGTAAACAGGCGCCGTCCTTTGGATGAGATGTAAAACTGAGGTCCTGACTCTCTGTGGTCATTAAAAATCCCAGGGTGCTTCTCGAAAAGAGTAGGGTCTCCTGGACAAATTTCCCATTGGCCCTTACCAATCATGGCCTCCTAATAATCCCCCTCTATGAATTGGCTACATTACCCTGCTCTCCTCCCCACTGATAGCTGATGTGTGGTGAGTGTTCTGGCGCACTATGGTTGCCGTTGCATCATCCAGGTGGGGCTGCACATTGGTGGTGGTGGAGGGGAGTCCCCATTACCTGTAAAGCACCTTGAGTGGAGTGTCCAGAAAAGTGCTATATAAGTGTAAGCAATTATTATCTGCGTGGAGTCTGTATGCTCTCCCCATGTCTGCATGTGTTTTTTCCAGGTGCTCTGGTTTCCTCCCACTGTCCAAAGACATACTATTAGGAAAATTGGCTTCTGGGAAAACTGACTCTGGCATACGTTTGTGCATGTCTGTGTTTTTTGTTTGTGTGTGCCATGTGATGGACTGGTGTCCCGTCCAGGGCGTGCCCTGTCTTGTGCCCTGTCTTGCCAGGAGAGGCTCCAGCTCCCCCACGACCCTGAACTGGATGAAGTGGTTAGAAAATGGGTGGATGGACGGATGAGATGAGATTACGCTGTGAAGCTCTGAGTTAAAATCCTGTTTAAAACAGATGTGCTGATTACTGCCTAGCAATAATTGTGCTTCGGCTAAACCTCATAGGCTACAATACTGCCGTTAACCTCACCAGTAAAGAAACACTGAGCTTCTTGTATTGGCATAAAGTCACACTGAGAGGCATTAAAAACACATCAAGTATTATGAACAAATCCATTTGTTGCATTTTATATGCCTCTGGATATATAAAGTTTCATACAAAATATTTGTACCTTTTGTTTTAACTTGCTAAAAATCTTGCTACCACTTGGTAGAGTACATGAATGAGAAATACATTTAGATGATAATATTTTTAGTATAGTTTAACAAATATATTGATTAAACATAATAGGGTATTGAATAACATTATTGGAAATGGTGTGTGTACAAATGTTAGCCAGCAATTGTATCACTTAATTTTCCATCACACACTCTGGCTATTAAAAATGCATAAGATCCGTTCAAAAGCCATTTTAGCAATTAAAATTGTCATCCAAGTAGGATGATTTTGAACAAGTAAAAGCACATAAATGCAGTTCACGGTTCCCCCTGCTGGTGGTTTGTAGACTTGTTCCCTAAGTAAGACGCAGTCAGCTGTATGATTTGTACATTTTAACTTAAAACATAAGCACATTTATGTCAATACTTTAGAGTAATTATACTGCTTACAAATAATAATAACATTGGAAGTGTTTAAGTAACCCACTGATTTCACCTCTGATCCTTAAACGCTATGTCTTTCATTCCAAATGAACAGAGCCCATAACGACTTAACTGAGTTCACAGATCTGTATTACTACTGCTATCAGGTTTTCAACAATGGAGGCTTGCTCACCCATTTAAACCTGGCTTGTAGTACCCATTATCTGCTGGGCTGTTACTCTCATAGACCACGCATTACTGCCAGTGCACAAGTCCTTCAAAACCTTTGCAAAGACACTGACCTGGGAATATTGCTATTGCTGAGCTGCAAACTTTTGAGAACAGAAGAATATTTCAAACAATTAACAGGAACAGTAAGCATGAAGAATGTTATGAAATTTAACATTCAGATCAAATGAAAGCTGCTTAAAAACTATAGGCCTACCATTCATAATGCCATGCAATACACCATGAATATCAGCAAGGGTTATTCTCAGACGAGGGACAGAAGCCCCTGGGAGATTACAAATAATAAACATTACATTTATTATTTTGATCCTTTCGAAAATCAGGTTGCACTCGTGAAAACACAAGAAAAGTAGGTTGCATAAACTTACTGGCGCAGGAACATATTACTTACATTTAAATGTGTTTCTAATACATTTTTGTGGTTTATACAGTTTACCTTCTAACAACAGGAAATGGTGTGCCCGATTTAAAAATCCCTTTAAACACCACATAGCCCTAAATTACTCCAGATAACGACTGATTTTTTTTTCTTTAAGAGATGTCTTATATTAGTTACATATATTTCAGGAAGACACATAATACACAAATACACATTTTCATGCTACAACTTAATCGATGTAACGATACACATAGAAGACAGAAAGTATATAAAGTATTCGGGTTGATAGACAAAATATTAAAATGCAGGAACGCCCAGCATTTCTCGAACTCTTTCAGTTTATGTTAAAAAAAAAACACTTTGTACTTTGGGTGATAAACTGTTTAGCACGCTTGGTTAAAACTACCACAAATACAGTACACGACACGTAACTGAAAATAAGAAAAAAAACGTACTTTGTTAGACGTTACCATAGCCACGACTCACTAGGGTATGATGTACCAGGTGTTCCGAAAGTGAGAAACTGGAACAGTGTCCTCGCCATTATGGATTCTATTCTACATAGAGTGACACATAATGCAGCTACCACTACTGGAACCGTAATGGCTGCCATTTCCAAAAAATAAAAGAACCTTTGTAAAGCAAATATATGACGGTAGCAGAAAAATAAAAGCTTATCTTCAACGAAGACATTGCTGTTTTCTTATGAAAAAATAAAATGTCTTAACTTTATGTAAAAATACATTATGTTATTTAAGAATTAACATCAGCTTGGACGGGGCAAAGACCCAAGTCATGTGGGCGGGTGCTTTTAACACATTTTGTGCCAATAAAATAAGCTTAATTTTGAGAAAACGATTCCTGTTTAAAACAACGTTGTTTTTAGACAGGGTATAATAGTGCCAAAAATTAAACCGCTTTACAGTTTCTCAATATAAATGCAGCGTGCTACGACTGAAGCCGAGTCCCATAAAGCAACACAAAGACCCGTATTGAGTGGCATTACTTTTAGCCAATAACATTCTCCCAACCGACACAGTTCCACCAGTAATAACGCGAAGGCGGGGTCTATCATGTGTTGTTCCAAAATGGCGTATGCGGGCTTTTTGCTGAAGGGACAGTGAGGGGTGGAAAATAACTTGAATATTTGGCAATAATATAATAAGAAAAGTAACTGAGAGTGGCTGCCCGTGATAACGTGTTTAGTGATTTGCTTTTTTCGAGTGAGTAAAAGCCGGCCTGAGGGAACAATAGTTAAAAGATGAAGGGCAAGGAGAGATCACCGGTGAAGAAGCGCTCTCGGGCCTTGGACGACATCCGAGACAGAGGAGGAAGCCACCCCACCAGCAAGAAAATGGGGACCCTCTCAGCGGCCGGAGGCAGCAACAATGGCAACAGTTCCGTCAAAAGCGAAGGGGGCTCTGCTAGGAGGAGTCTGCTGGCCGAGAAAAGAGAAAGTCGGGACTTCGACGGACACGTTTCCAGCCGGGCCGGGGGCAATCACAGCTATGCCAACGCCGCCGCTAGCTCCAGCAGCAAAAACCACAACAACCTGACTCTCGACCCGGCCGCCACCAGGACCAATTCCCGCGGGGAGCAGCGGCCTCCGCTCACCAGTACCGAAAGTGAGTACAAGACTCTAAAAATAAGCGAACTGGGTTCGCAGCTGAGCGACGAGGAAATAGAGGACGGGCTGTTTCACGAGTTTAAAAAATTCGGGGACGTGAGCGTTAAAATCAGTCGGATTAACGACGAAAGGGTGGCGTTTGTCAACTTCAGGCGGCCCGAGGATGCCAGGGCAGCCAAGCACGCCCGGGGAAGGCTGGTCCTCTACGACCGCCCTTTGAAGATCGAAGCTGTGTACATTAACCGGAGAAGAAGTCGCTCTCCCATTGAAAAGGAGGCTTATGCAGCAGTGGCAGGGCACAGACATTTGCATGCCCAGAGACCTCTGTCCCCCACTGGGCTTTGCTACAGAGACTACAGGCTGCAGCAGCTAGCCCTGGGTCGCCTACCCCCTCCCCCGCCCCCACCTTTACCCAGAGATCTGGAAAGGGAAAGAGAGTATGCCTTCTATGAAGCACGGGCACGCCCAGCTTACAACATCGCAGAACGTGCCGCCGCTTTCCGTGAGGAAGAGCTGATTTCGCCAGAAGATGACCAAAGAGCCAACAGGACTTTGTTCTTGGGGAACCTGGATATTGGCGTCACAGAGAGCGATCTGCGCAGGGCGTTTGACAGGTTCGGGGTGATCACCGAGGTGGACATTAAACGGCCCTCCCGTGGCCAGACCAGCACGTACGGTTTTCTCAAGTTTGAGAACCTGGACATGGCTCACCGGGCAAAACTGAGTATGTCGGGTAAAGTGATCTGCCGAAACCCCATTAAAATTGGCTACGGTAAGGCCACTCCCACCACGCGCTTGTGGGTGGGCGGACTCGGACCCTGGGTTCCTTTGGCTGCCCTGGCCAGGGAGTTTGATCGTTTTGGTACCATTCGGACTATTGACTACAGAAAGGGGGACTCGTGGGCCTACATCCAGTACGAGAGCTTGGACGCAGCACAGGCAGCTTGCACCCACATGCGCGGTTTCCCGCTGGGGGGACCGGAACGGAGGCTGAGGGTGGATTTTGCCGACACGGAGCACCGCTACCAGCAGCAGTACCTACAGCCCTTGCCCCTGCCTCACTACGACATTGTGGCGGAGTCGTTTGTGCACCGCGCTGCCCCGGAGTCGCTGCGGGTTAGGGAGAGGACTCCTCCGCCCTTGCACTTCAGAGAAAGAGAACTCTACCCGGCCACCGATTGGGCTGCTCCTCCAGTCCGGGACAGAGTGAGGGCGGCTTTCGATCCCCTGGACCATCTGGACCGGGAGCGCAGGCCGAGGGAGGCCTGGTCCCTGGAGCGAGAGAGAGAGCTGCAGAACCGTGACCAAACGCGCAAGCGGCGGCTGCTGGAGGACAGCCGCCACCTGGACCGCTCTCCTGACAGCAGCGAGCGCGCCCGAAGGCGTCACTGTCCCTCCCTTGAGCGCAGCCCAGGGGGGAGCAGTGGCAGAGACGGGGGGCGATACAGCGATTCGGAGCGGCCCCTGCGCTCCGAGAGGCCCTCCCCAGCACGGGACAGGCATGCCAGCCTGGAGAGGGCTGCTGGGGAGAAGCGGGGAGGAGAGAGGTTAAAAACTGTCAGTGCGGGGGAAGCGGCTGCAGGCGGAGTCGGGGGTGGGGCAGGATCTGGTGTGGAAAAAGAGCGCAAACGCAAGATCAGCGAGACCAGCAAGAGCCCAGCCAAGAAGGAGGAGCGCTTCGAGATGAGCTCTTCCAAGGGCAGCCAGGGGCTGAAGCAGGAGGCAGGCCAGAAGCTGTGCCTGGCCTGGCAGGGTATGTTGTTGCTGAAAAACAGCAACTTCCCCTCTAACATGCATCTCTTGGAAGGTGACCTCAACGTGGCAACCAGCCTGTTGATCGACGGCTCTACAGGTGGCAAAGTGGCCCAGCTGAAAATCACCCAGCGTCTGCGTCTGGACCAACCGAAGCTTGATGAGGTTACCCGACGTATCAAGGTGGCAGGCCCCAGCGGCTACTCTGTCCTCCTGGCGGTACCAGGGAACTCCGAGGGCGGGTCGTCTTCATCTGAGCCAGCATCGTCCACCCAGAGGCCGCTGAGGAACCTGGTCTCTTACTTAAAGCAAAAACAGGCCGCAGGAGTTATCAGTCTCCCCGTAGGTGGCAGCAGAGACAAGGACAACGCTGGAGTCCTTCATGCTTTCCCTCCCTGTGATTTCTCTCAACAGTTCTTGGATTCCTCTGCTAAAGCTCTTGCCAAAACAGAAGAGGACTACCTGGTGATGATCATTGTTCGTGGGGCATCATAAAAAAGAGAAAAAAAAATCTTGTAATCTATCCACAGCACTGCATGCGCTCTGTTCTGCATTATGGGATACAGCAATCTCTAAATCTGGGGGCTGCGGGCCCTCAGATGTTTTGCCAAAAAGAAAAACACCTTCCTTTTAGAAAAAAAAATATTGATCCACAGGTTTTGGGGGTCCAAATAGCTAAAAACAAAAAGCTCTGAAAACTTCAAATTCATTGTCATGCATGGAAAATTGTTGTTGTCTGTCTGTTTATGCTGTACCCAATCAGATGTTAGTCTTTCGGGTTCACTGGATTAAGGAAGGTAATGGCAATGTGACACAGTGCTCAGAAAAAATTAACAGCAAATCCTTACAAAATTAAAATCCTCTGCAAGTCACCTTGATTTTGTTTTAGGACATTGCTTTGTTTCATGTTTTATCATTATAACTTTCTAGAAGATAAAACATTTGGACCTTTTATCATCTCAAGGATAAAATATATCATTAGACTTCAGTACTTAAGGCTTTGTCAAACATGATAAATTAAAGTTTACAGCCCTTCTAAAATAAGTATAACACTTAACAGCTGTAATTAAAACACCAGTAGTGTTTAACTGTTAGCTAATGATAGCAACGTTTATTTGCTTGATTTGCAGCTGTCCAAATATAACGGGTCTCTATTTTCTTTGTGTTTTAACATTCTCTAAAATATCAGAATTACTACAGCATTTAAAAAAAACATTGCAATTTAAGATCTTAAGTACCTTGCACATTGCTCAGTGAAGTGCTTACCTACCACTCTGGGAGACCCCTTGTAGAGTTCAGCATTTCCTTGTACACTTAATAAATTGTTGACTTTTATTTGCATAATTAACCATGGTTTACTCCAACAGTCAAAGCATTCATAGAATGTGGATATGTGATGACCTACAAGAGCAAATACATTTGTATCCAGTGCACAATTTCTTAAAGGGGAGCTTTTGTTCATACTAGTGCTGAATGTTTTTTTCCAATGGCATATTTCAATATGTGTGATCTAAAGGTTGATTCTGCTCTCAACAGTAGTGCTGTTGTACATCCTTTGGTTTTTTTTTCTAAAAGGGTTGCCTCAGCATGGTCAGCTGCTGGTGATTGGTTATCCCATAATGCATAAAGATCTACTGAAATGACAGTGTTTCAGTTAACTCTCAAGTAGAAAAAACTACAAAGCAAGCCAGTTACAAAAGATGATTTGCATGCAATCCTCTTGTTTAAAATAATCTTCATGGTTCCATCATTTTTAAAAAGTTTATCTTGTTGGTGAAGCTAACAGTAGCACTGTAGCTGGGAGAAGGATGTTTCTGGACAGCAGTGTCTTTGCTTGTAAATCATCCTTTATGGCTGGACCTCAAGCTGAATGTTTGTGCTTGTATTACTTGGAGAGGAATATCTGGTAGGTTTTAGTCAACACTTCAGTGTCATTTTTCTTTAAAGAAACACAGCAACATTTTTTTTAAACAAGAGGCGGCAAAGTTCTTATATAGCTTAAAGTCTGATCAGGGGACCATATGTCTCCTGCTATATTAGATTCTAGGTGAAAAAATAGTGTATTGAGAATTGTTTTTTACTGTAATTGCACAAAGCTGTGTTTCATTTTTTAAAAAGATTAATCACAGGCTGATTTTAAAAAAAGCCATGTCAGCCTTTTCAGTTCCCAGGTTTTTTGCATTCATAACATTACAACACAGGTGTCGGAGCACTTACACTGCATCTTGAAGTCCAACTCTGTAGCAAAACTCATTTCATTTGGGATGAGCATGAACTGTTAGGACTTGGATCACTGCCATTTTGGTTCTCTTGTAGTTTTATTATACTAAGAATTCCACAGGTAAGGGCAGCTAGGTGTAGAAAATCAAAGTGTTGTCCTATGTGTTTTTGGGGAAATGTAGCAAATGAGAAATCCAGCTGCAGGACTTAGGCGTACTTTATTCACATGTTCTGAAGCAAATGTCAGCCTTTTGCCTTTTCTGTTGTAGATTTAAGTAAAACGACAAACCTTCCTATGTGTTACATTGCCATAGAGGAGTGAATAATTATTCCCTCCTGCTTTACATCTGTGAAGCTGACAACCTTTCTTTCTTTGTTGTTTTTGCTTTTGAGTGTGGGCTTGGCACCAGCAGCTGTCGGGGTACAGGATGAATGAATAAGGGTATAAAATGCAACAGAGGTTTAAAGTGCTTGTGCACATGGTTTACAGACCAGACATTTTAGCATGAGCATCTGTGCATTATGCCGTAAAGTGAGCAGCAGGCTAAGGAATTAATGGAAAAATTTGTGTCAACATAAGGTTGGGGAAGATGGTGGGATTTCATGACTGGATCTTTTGGGCAGACTTTGCTAATATCTGCTATATTGACTATCCCCACAGACGTGCTATAAGAAATAACAGTTGTTCTTACTGGAGCTCAAACTGTAGCTCTGTACAGTAGGGGTGTTCCTTACTGTTTAAATTCAAGATATGTTTGCCTTCTCATTGTGAGTGTGAAGCATTGCACATGTAAAACAGCTTTATGACTTCTGTCTTTCATGCAGTGGAACGCTACACATTTGGGTATATTTAATCAAAATTGTGATTATGAAATCCTTAAAACAGTATTTTCCTGTTTGATCTTATCTGGAACAACCCCTATCTTAAAATCTTCCTAAAACCTTTTCAGATTTTAGTCCTTAGTGTTTCATTGTGGAATGTGTCTGGGGTGCAATAGTTGTCTAAGCAGAATGCAAAATTCAGTAAAATAACTGCCTGTGTTTTCTAAATTTCTTTTATGTGGTTGCCTTATGTTCAGAAATATGAAAGGCAAGAAACATGAAAGGCATAGAGGAGTTATCTTAGTTTAATTTCCTATAGTTCAGTCATGCTATTCTAGGGGGTAATTATGGACCGTAAACTGGTCATTGATTCTTCACAAAGCTTTTTACTTTATATTCGGTGTTACCCATTCTCCTCTACAGAGAAGATCACTTTGAATTTTGCAGCCTGCTTATATAAAATTAATAAAAAAAAATGGTTTTACCCCTTTTCGGCTCGGTAAGAATTGGTCAAGTACTTGGAGCATATTGAAAGGTCTCATTGTATCAAAAATAAAAATCTTTTGGGAAAATTTGTTTTAATGCCAAAGCAGTTCTTTGGCAAATTCTTAGCATTTGCTCTGTAAAGCATGCATCTTAAATGTACATATTTCATTAAATGTGCCCTTGTAATAGTGGTAAAGAAAAAAATGCATATTTAAAGTCATAGTTTTCTGCAAATTTAGCAAACCAATATGAAACCATATTTTTTAATGTGGTTAGGTGGGTGGTACTGCTCTGGGAAGCAATTGTTGAAAGGTTAAAATGACTGGAAGCCTGGTGAACAAGGGGAAAAACAGTGTACAAGTCTAGTGTTAGTTATACAGTATGTAGGCCTTGCTTGCATCCACCTTCAATATAGATACTCTTAGGTAGGCTAACATGAGGCTTGAAAGGGGAAGGGTTTATTAGCATAAACATGCTGGGTGAGACTAATTCCAATTCTGTTATAATAACCATTTGAAAGGATAGGTTATTTATCTGGGCACGTGGTTAGCCTGTTAATCTTGGTTAATATTCATATTCCTGCCATACTTAATGCATTATTTTAATCATCTTTACCTCAGTGACTGGTTTTGTGTACTAATGTAGTTCTTTTACATTTAGAGTTGAATATTTGATTGCAGAGTTGTACAGATCATTATCACTGGGACATTTTTAAGTTCATTTTCTCTAAAGCCAGTTAGTGTTCTTGTAGACATTTATTCCAAGCCTTATTTATGTCACAACAAACTGCGGTCACATTTATGACATCTTAAGTATGGAAGAGTGTAGATAAGAAAGCAGGTATTTTTCACTTGTCATTTCCTAAAAGGTATTAAATTATACCTTTGCGTGAAACTGGTCATTGAGGTAGGATGAGTTTGCTGTCTGCCATAATAGTAGGTTAAAAAAAGTTTATTCAGTGAGCTGAACTGAAATTGACATTGAACTGAATGTATAAAGTGATTTGTTTAGATGAAAAATGTCTGTCCAAACTATTACTTTAAATTGAGAATATTGTAAATTTCCCTGAGCTGTCCTTACAATAATTACTGTTTTTCACAGTGGGTTAAAGGTGATATTACAAGTTTCAAAAGAAGTATATGCAGATTTGAAGCTATGCCTGATCTCTCATTGAAAAGCGTATTGTTGGTGCCAATGCCCTTTTATGTTATTTTAATTTTACAGCGAATGCTAAACATTATCTTTGTAAAACATTTTTCTTTGTTGTTGCTGAAAACTTGGGTTCAAATTTGTCTGTTGGGTAAAATCACATGTACCAAAAAAAAGTTTTTCTTCATCTGATGCATTCTTCGGCTTCAAGCAATTAAACAGGAGGACTGGAAATCGTCACACCATCACGATTGGACTGGATAACCGAAAGCTTGTGTAGAATCATACATGAGCCTTTTTCATGAGGAGAGGAAAAAAGCTTTCTGTTTAGTATTTGTGCATTTTCACTAAAATGGCAGCTTAAAAGTTGTGTAACTGCTTTTGTGATGCCAGTTCCCGTGTTTTAAGTGGAAAAAATGACCTTTTGCTTTGTGCTGTGTACACCTGATTTCTGGAAAAATATATAAGGAAACCTTTCACACAGCTAAGAAGTAGCTGTTAACATACGCAGAAAAAAAGTGCATAAGCACTTAGTTGATTTTGTTTCAGTATCAATAAATTGTGTTTCTTTTGAGGAAAAAAAAATCTGTTTCTGCCTGGAAGTGAGTTGAAGACAACTTTTCTGACCTTTTGTTGTTTTGCAAAGGAATCATTGCTGCACTTAAAAAGCCGCGTTTCCATAGGAGCAAAAACTACCCTTTTCAGACCAGGAGGGGGAGAGAAAGAGAGAGGGAGAGTGTGAGCGAGGGGAAAGAGCACCTTTACTGCGCGTTTTCCGGTATTGAGCACCGTGTGTTGCCCCTTTCGAAGAATTCCTGGTGTTGTCTTGTTAATTTTCAACCCCTGGCCTCCCTGCTTTGCCTTCCAGTGGAGGGGTGCTGTAATTGCTACAGTCATGCCATCCCTTGTGTTGCTAGAGATGGAAGTGTCCTGCTTTGCTAAGTGAGCATGGAGCAGGAGACAGATCCGTTCTTAAGAAAACATGGGGAAGTGGCAGCCCTGCCGGCCTGATGGTGACCTGGTTTCGCGATCAGCTCTGATTGAGTGTCCTGGGTTTTTTTTGCAGCACCTAAGATTTGGCCCGACGTTTCCTTTCCTCATTTGAGCAAAGGGATATCCTGAAAGAGAGGAAAAGCAAATCCACATATACCGTTGGTGGTCTCGCACACTACACTTGGGTACTATGCTAATGGTCTGCAACAATGTTCCTGCGCATCTGTGAAAGTCGCCTTGAGAGAGTCACCATCGCTGTCGCACCCTTACGTGATGAGGTGGGGCTGGTTTGTACTTCATTTTCCAATTTGAGGAGCAGTTCCATTATTGTTTCATTTGTTCTTTTTTGTATTATGATTTTATTTTATTTTTTCCCCATTCTAAAACTGAAGGAAGAGGAGTCCCTTGTTTGAGGGCTAGGAGATTTTATTTAAAACACTTTCTTTATTGTCCTTGCTTTGGTTTGAGCAGCTGGCGAGTCCTTTGTTCTACGCGATGCTATACGGAGATTGGAAAGAAAGTGCATGCGTCCTGCCAGTGGCTGTTTTTTTCCTCCTGGCAACCCCGGCCACATTATCAACCCGTCATTACAACATCAGCTTCTTCCTAGTCATGAGAACAAGGAATTTTAAACAATCATTTCTTAGTCACTGTGTTGTCCTGTAGAGGAATCCATAGTTTTTTTTTTGGTTTTGTTTTTTTTTTTTTTCTGTGATTTGATGTCCTCAGTGCAAAGTGTGATCCAACTGGGAGCCCCCTGAGGCATAAAAGCTTTTCATCACCGATCTGCTCAAGAGGAAGCTGTTACAGATGGCTGCCTTCCATCTTCAGAGAGGGCATATTGCTCAACCTTCCTAGTAATGTCTTAACTAGCAATGACACCTTAAGGGTTGGCGCAAGGGATCTGCCCAGAGACATCTTACCTGCTCTCTGTGAGATTCTCAAAGTTGTTTGCCTGGCTGTGGAAGACAAAATGGGCTTTGCTCCTAAATGCACTTGACAGCAAGACGGACGCTGGGCGTCAGCTCCTGTTCTCTCCTGGAGGATGGAAAGTGCATGTAAGGTAATGTGTGAGCTGGAGGGTAGAGTTAGGTAGCTGAAATCATTCAGCAGCAGCACCTTACATAGGTAAGTATCCTGTGCCAGAAGATTTCTGTTGTTTTTGTGGTGAAAGTTTTGCAACATTGTACATATTCAAAAACAGCTGATGGATTTTGTTAAGCTTGGAGCTGAAGTGTTATATGAACTGTGTTGTGATATCAAGTTGCTGAATGCTCTTATCATTTTGTTCTGAAACAATGTAGCAAAGTACATTGTAGGTGCCCAAGAAGAAAATTATAGGTAGTATGAATAGATGCATTGTGAGTGACCCCTTAAGGAAACACTTTAATCCTCTTATGTTTTTTCAGTTTAGTACGTCAAAAAAAAAAATCTAAATTTTGCATCCTTATATAAGTTTCCTCTAATACTACTGAGGTTTAGGGGTAACTCTTCTATAATATGCAGCTGTGCTGCAAATTAAACAATACTTTTTATAAAATAATAGCTTGTTTGCACTTGTCTAAGGCAGCAGTTTAGTTTTTGTGTATCACAAGTGACCTTTATCATGTAGGAAAGTAAATGCTGTAATTATCACTGTTATAAATGTTTTAGCTCAGGGGAACTATCATGGAAACATGGATGGACTGTTAATATGTTGATGCTTAAAACAAGATGGTGATTATAGAGTGTTTTTATTTGGATCCTTAATGCTGATCCACAGTGAATAGGAAATCTTAAGTGATTTCTATGAATATGTATAAAACTTTTTTTTTTCTCCAGTGGACCTGATATGAATGGATGTGTAAACATGGCAAATATATAGTAACTGTAGCCGTTACTGGAGCACCAGCGATTGCCAAATTGTGGACAAATTTGATCCAATTTTACCTGAAGCATAAATATTTGCATTGGGAAATCGCCTTTGAAGTGTCACATAAAAGAGAAGGTTAAAAAATATATTGGAAAACAGCAAAAAATACAAAACTAATTTAAGAAGCCAAACTTATTTGCTGTAACAGAAGATCTTCTCGGATCAGTGCAGTAACAATTTACACGTAAGAGTTCCTGGTCATCACATATGGCCAGCAGCCATATCACCCTGCAACTCACAACTGGCAGCCCACTGAAGCTCAGCAGGTGTGAGCCTGGTCAGTACCTGGATGGAGACCTCCTGGGAAAAACTAAGGTTGCTTCTGGAAGAGGTGTTAGTGGCGCCAGCAGGGGGCGCTCACCCTGCGGTCCATGTGGGTCCTAATGCCCCAGTATAGCGATGAGGACACTATACTGTAAACAGGCGCCGTCCTTCGGATGAGACGTAAAACCAAGGTCCTGACTCTCTGTGGTCATGAAAAATCCCAGGGCGTTTCTCGAAAAGAGTAGGGGTGTAACCCCGGCATCCTGGCCAAATTTTCCATTGTCCCATACGAATCAAGGCCCCCCTAATAATCCCCATCTATAAATTGGCTTCATCCCCACTGATAGCAGATGTGTGGTGAGCGTTCTGGCGGATGCTGCACATTGGTGGTGTTAGAGTGGAGTCCCCATTACCTGTAGGGCACTTTGAGTGGAGTGTCCAGAACAGCGCTATATAAGTGTAAACAATTATTATTATTGAGTGCCAAGTGTCAGGTGTGGTCTTTGTGCAGGTGTGCGAGAACAAGGCTCAATTTATAAATGAATAGTTAGAGCTGATTGACTTACAGCACTGAGGCCTGTAGTTTAAAAGTACAACAGCACTAAGGCCACTCTTGAATGGTGAGCCTCCAAGCCAGTTTAGATGCTGAAGAATTGTATGGAACTTGTATGGTGTGATCTGCACAAAAACATGTTAAGAAACTTACTAGTCAGGAACCAAAGCACTCTCTTGGACATTAGTACTAACTTACTTTAGTGAAGTGTTCAGATAGCTGTTAATTTGTCTTTGTTTTTGGAGGAAAATAGGTTAGACTCTTAATGTTAGTCTTAAAATAAATGTGATTTACTACAGGAAGGTTCACGAAAAGAGGTGGTGTGGTATACAATTCATGTGCTGTTAATAGAATTTCATTCACCCCCAGTCTTCACATACCTTGCCCCATTTGTATTGTTTTAGCTTAAGGTAAGTTGTAACCATTATTCTCTTTTGAAAGTAGACCTACACAGATTACATAATCAGTGCATTGCATAGGCATGGTATACATGGATGTAGTAGCACATACAGCAGGCTGAGGCCTGTGAATTATACCTCCAACGCCTTCAACGGGGAATGTCTGGTGGAATACCAGCAAGGTCTGATGACAGATACACAGGAATGTACAGGAATTGCTAGGCTGCAGGGTCTTTATGCTCTTCAGGCCTTTCATTTATGTTCCAGGCAGCCTCATTTATAAATAGTACCAATCACAGCCATTCTGTCACCTCAACTACTTTTAAGATTCAATTATAAATGCCTCAAAGGATGATTAGTGCAATACAGCTGGGATATTTGTTTGTTTTTTATGAAAAGTCATCTTCCCTTGAGACTCTTAGCTGCCCACCAAAATTTGGCAAGAAGGTGGTATATTGTGAAGGATTAAAGTATTTTGTACAATTTACGCTAAGCTCCAGTGTCCCTTGCGCTGCTGTCCTAAAATAATTCATTATTTCCCCCAGTATTTGTGGTGGCTACATGTTCTATATTATATATTGCTGTCAAGCAGGGCTTTCAGTCACAAAGCAGGTATGATTTAAACAAACACATGCCCTTACAGTATGTCGCAGTTTTCTTGCTAAAATTTGCTCAGGATGTCCTAGCTGCCCCCTTAGGCTTTGTCCAGGCCACACCTGCTGTGCTTGGCTGACTGAGGCCATTACCTTGCCATGTTTGTTTTGCTAGTATTTAGCGCCCTGACTTGTTCATTGTAAGAGACATGATGGGGATGCAGATCACATTACACCATGGGCTCACCAGTGCTTTGGGGGAGCTAGGCAGTTGTGCTGATTTTTCAATGGACAGACTTATTTCACTGCCGGGGCTGTAGTCATGATGCTTCTGAAAGCTCTTACTATGGTTGGGCTATTTTAGAAGGATGTAATCTTTGGAAAACGCTCCAAAGCTTGCTACCGGAGAGAAGTGCGCCAAAGTCTGTTCGGCCAGAATTTATTTGTTCCCTTCGGTGCCTCGTAGGTCACGTCTTGGCAGGATCTGTGTAAAAGTTTCTTTTCTGGAGCGCCCAGTTGGAATGCAGATAGTATCGGTGAACTAAGAATTTTAGCCTGCCAAAGAAAAGGACCTACAGCAATTAAAATAACTGAATGAAAGGCTAGAATGTGGTATGCTACGCAGCTCATTCTAATAATCACAGAAAACAAGGGCAGTATCCATCTATGTAAGCAGGCCCGAATAGATAGTCCCTGTCTTGCTGTCTGACCCTGGAGAATGCTCCGGCATCCTTGAAGGGCTGTTAATCCCTATTCTCCTGCTTTCCGTAGTCACTGGCTGGCAGGATGGATGCGTTTCAGACACCCACTTCTAATCACCGTCGTGGTCAGAGACGGAGCCAGCTGCCTGTCCCCACGGACCAGATTCCGCCTGTTGGAGTTTCCAGAGTCTTTCAGCACTCCGTCACATTTGCTAGCTGTTCAAGCTGCCTGTGTGAAACGCCTCTCAGCTGGCTACGGATCTCTACCTACTCTAGTTGTTCCGTCAGTACAATGGTTTACTGCTGTTAGCTTCTCACTGCGTTTCCCTTCCCAGTTACAGAAATGAGTTATGTTTTTTAACGGCAAGAGAACACAATGGGGGCTCAGCTCACAAGTATCGCAGCTCAGCTAAAACCTGTGGTGCTTTAAGGAGATTGCCTCTCCTGCTGCTAACTTTCTGCTAATTTCATCTGCCAGCAAGGGGCAGTAAGTATGTCCTCTGTAAATGACAAGGTCGACAGTGTTTAGTTTGCATTTAATGCTTATCTTATGTCCGATTAATTTTTAGAACATGGAACTCCCATTAGTGTGAAGTCTATTTTTCCTGGTGAAATGCAGGAGACCACCTTTTCAGAATTAAATATTTCAAATAATATTTCAAAAGAGAACTGGTGGTTTAAGGACAAATCAGTGGTCAGCGGGGTGGTTCTTAGTGATGGGCCCTGCGTTATAGTGACAGCGATTGTGGTCTGTAGACCCCAGCTTGCCAATATTCTCTTTCACCTTTCGCTCTACAGCCAGCGCTGTCTCCTAGTGCTTACACTTAGGAATTTGTTCTGCACCATGAACCCAAGTGTGTGACCCAATTGTTTTATTGTTGTTCTCTTCCTAAAAGAACTTCTAGGAAATCTACCGTCGCAGAGGACTGAACGGAGTCCTGCTTCGCTGAGGTGGAGTGAAAGATTTCAGAAATCTGCTCTGTAAGTAGCAGGTACTGTCAGAGCAATCTCTTTTGGTGAGGAACATTTTAATCAATGCTGCTCATTATACTGCTGCGGGCTCCCTCCCTCCCATACGCCTTGTGACTGCAGTAAGCTGGGAAAGAAGAAATCTTTTCACGTCTCCTGCTGGGCATTCCAGCCAGTTTCGTCTGGCTCTTATTCAGCTGAACTCGGATGTTTTCTCTTGGGTCCGCTGCAAATGCATACTCTTACTCTGCTTTGAGCAGTTTGGGGATACAGTGAGCAACCTAGGAAGGACGAAGGCTTGTACTGAGTGAATTCACCTCTCTCGCCAATACTGTTTCTCCTCCTCACTTTTTTTCTGGAGTAAGAGGCACCATTTGACTTCCATCTTTTTGGTGCTCATATCCTGTAGGCAGGTTCATTTCAGCATCCAATGCTTATGTTCAGGAAAATTATCATTTTCAATATGATTTCATAATCTAATAGTAAATAATCAAATAAGTGACATGGCACACCCGGGAGAGAAAACAAATACCAGAATTCTGCTGTTACAGTGATAAAACCCAGCAGCTACAATGCAGGACCATTTAGAATTGTATTATGGGAAGAGGACATGAAGACCTAAAAATTACAACTCGGCTTTAATGAATGAGCCGTGATTGAAAACCACATGACTCACACTTAACAGTCTTGTAGTCAAGGAGGTCCAGTAAGGAGTAAGTTTGTGAAAATGTTGACTCATCCTAGCCAGGACACTGTAGCAGCTGAAAAAGGCAGAGAGACTGGTTTGTGTAAGCTGACCATACCTTGCAGTGCTTTGTTAAAGGAAAAACAAATCCAGTGTACTGAAAGCAAAAAAGATTTTAAAGTGTCTTCTGGGACTTTTAAGTGGGCCATTCTGAGTGATCATTGCGACATAATACTATTGTTTCAGGGTTTTTTGACAAATGAAGGTGTAAAATGAAGATACTGTTAAGAGTGACCAACGCCTAGTCTACGTTGTGATGTTTTAATGCAGACCTTGACGTCAAAGCGCTTGCTCTTTTTTTTTTTCCAGCTCCTGAATGCTGCTGAGCTAATTCCCTGGCTGCTTGCAAAATGGGAGAGCAGCTCATTGATAATGGTATCAGGTAATCGGGTAAATTTGTTATGCAGCAGCGTGAGGAGAGATTTAAATTTTTCAAGTACTAAGAACAGAATTGAAAGCAAAACAACACTGAGCTGTGTAACATATGCGGTTATGCTGATTTACCGGTTTCTGTTTCATTTAATAAGGTTTCACAGCACTTTCGCTAATCCATTACCTGTCAGTTCTCTGCCACTTTGGTCATTAATTGGTTAAATATGCTGGAATGCTGAAGTATACTTACTAAATAGACTATGGAGCAGAAGGCACCATAGTATATTTAGTATCGGGTTTAAAATTAGCACAGTGGTTTGGTTTGTTATTGTCTGTACTGTAAGGATATTATTGATTTGGTTCAGTGTGTACGTGCTTTTGTCTTTTTTTCCCAGTGCTTAGCCATTGGCTTTTTGTTGCTGCAGTGGCAGAGCAGCTCTGATCTCATATTTACTTAAACATTTTCTCCTGTATATTTCTTAGGATGTGTGCTGTTTCTCAACGTTTTTAGTCTTGGAACAGAGAAGACTACACAGGGAGCCAGTTCCTTCATTCAGAATCACCTGAGACATTAAGAAAGTCAACCCATTGGACTTTTTCAGAATCAACAATGAAACATTAACCAGAGGATGGACACAAGTGAAAACTGTGAAAGTGCATTGAAAACTGACAGGAGGCACTTCTTTACCTAAAGGGTTGTGGGAGTCTGGAACAAACTGCCCAGCCAATATCCTGAATTCTTTCAAAGAACAGCAGGATAAAATATTTGGATTAATTAGCTACCAGTGATCAAATGTGCTAGATCAGCCAAATGTATATGTGCTTGTTGTTAGCCTGAATTAGAATGCAAACATACCATCTCTTTTGAAGCATTTTTCTTGCCCTGGAGAATAGATTGTAAAAAGAGCTCTCAACCTCAATTTACAGAGCTCTGCAATATTGTGAAAGGCTTTTAATGTATTTTAACCAGTCATGTATTCAGTATAGTTCACTGTCCTTTTATGTATATTATGTATATGTACATTACAGCTAATTCTAAAAATTAAAATAATAATGTCCTATGAAGTCCACTTTTTTAGAACAAACAAGCATTTCAGTTAACCTTTTAAGGTAAAAGGCTACTTGAATTTTAGGGTGCTAAATTCTCACATTATTTGTTCTCCCACAGAAATTAAATCAGAAAGGAAAATTCACAGAAAACCAGAAGGTGAGTACACTGTCTTTCTATAAATTGGAATTTGGTTTGTGTTTCAGTTTTATTCAGAGGAGCCATAAAAAACAGAGTAAGATTCTATTCATTTGCAAGAAGTAATGCTAAATGTTTGAGTGTTTTTGTACATCTTAATATCTAAATAAAAGTGTATTTCTGCAACATAGCCTCTTGTCGTATCATTACAGTAGTAAACAGCGGGTACACTCTCTGTGGCTTATTACCTATAAAATAATTAGCTCAGTGAGAATATTTCAGACATTCAGAGGGGTCATCGTAGACAGTCACTGACAATCTCCATTTTCATCACTACAGTATTGATTCTCTATAAAGAAAGAACAATTAAATAGTCAAAGGAAGATGCTCTAATCTAATATGGTGAATAGGGACTGGGGTGTGAGAGGTTAATGAACATTTGCGTTACCTCTAAGGAAGCAGCAGAGGGGTCTGAGCTCTCAGGCTCAGTGTAATGGAGAATAGATGAGCCTGGGACTTAACTTGAACTACCGGCTGCTTTAAAATGGATTGCAGGTTATCAGCTTTTTCTTAAAAAATCTCTCATTTGCCCATCCAAAACTAAGGGGTTAATAACCAGTTGATTTCTCAGTAAATATGCTGCTGGTGATGCACACCAGTTAAGGCTGGAATTTCATTTTAAATTGTAAACGTTTAGTTCAGTAGTTCAGTGACCTAACTGTAGAAGCTTAGTTATAGAAAGGAAAGGGTATTTAAATCTTGTCACTTTCACTAGACATGTTAAAAATTTGTATTTTTTAGGATTTTTTTATGTTACAAAGGAACAATAATAAGTGCCTTAATTCTTTTTTAAATAAACCATTGGCACTTCTAACAATACATTTCAGAATTTTTTTTTACTCCACTTCCAGAAGGCTGTAGGTTTTCATTGTTCCCGAGCTCTTAACCAAACTGATCTAATTGTTGGGCATTCATTTAACAGTTCCCAGCTGTGTTAGGTGCTAGAGATCTAAAGAAACTTACAAGACCTGCTTGGTTGCAGTGCTCCAGTGCTGGAATTGTGTGCCTCTGGATGAATTAATTGCCTCAGATTGGATAACACACTTCTGCTCTGGCCTGAACACATGTAACAGTGACTGTACTGCAAACTGAAGTGTCTTTTCAAACAAATTAGGGTCTAAGAGAATCCACTAATTATGTCAGCTGAGTAAATGGAAGACTTAAGCTGGAATGAAAAACAATTCTAGGAACTGGAGTTTGACAACCTGTACGTTAAGAGGAATCTGAAGAGAGAAGCTGTAGGATAGAGACCTTTAAGCAGCAGTATTGCTGAACCCTGGCTTGTGATTAAGATGGAACTTATTTGCAAATTTTTCAAGCGTGGGACTCTTGAAATCTGATCCACAATAAAATAAAAACTAACTCATGAAAAAAATCGTAAAAAAGTGCAGGATCTGGTAAGCTGGTTTTAGGAGGTGAGTGGTGGAATTTTAGTCTTTGTTTTTTTTAAACAAGTAAAGCAGCCTGTATCCCTCACAGCCCTGGACCACTTCAATGCAGCAGGTCTTGGTAAAATAAACTCCAGAACAACCCATACATGTTCAAAATTTTATTAACATCAACAGTTGGTACATGTTGCTAAAATTAAGACAACCCATCAAAAAAGGTTTTGCCCCAGTCCCCAGAATCTACTGAGCCCAGTAACCACCTGTGAGGCTGAGATTTCTCTCCTGCAGGGGGCAGACTTGAGGAATCCAAGGATAGAGTGGAGTATATATAATAACCTGAAATAACAGTTCTGGTATCACAAAGCTGTCTTCAGCTTTTCTGAGAAACAATACTCCTTTCATTTTATCGCAGCAGCCACTCCAGTGTGGAACAAAGGAACGACTTTCATTCACACCTCACTCACACTTGAGAGTGGATTAACTGCAATCAACACCTGTAACCAAAATACATAGCTGAACATTGAAACGCTCCCACGAAATAAAAACCTTCCAGGCAACAATAGAGAGGAACGAGATAGAGGTCACTACAGGTACAAACACCTCAGAGCAACTTTCAAAATTACAGATATTTCATAAATCAAAAAGATATAAAAACCCACGCATTTTAAAGTATCCACCAGTATTTTTAAACAAAACATAGGATACTTTTAATATTTTTTCTAAGGCGTTAAATGGGTAAAAACAATACTCTTGAAAAATCATGTGTGTATATATAGTGAGGTTTCTATATACACACGTTTCTATGCTTTTAAGCAATTTTAAGATTTCTAAGCAAAAGAAATAGCTGATTGTGAACAGAATGAGCACAGTATTGTTGTCCCAGAAGATACAACAATAGAATCCCCCCCAAAAATGTATACTTTCCAATACAATAATCATGGGGGACTACTGAATTAGGTCCAAATAAAATGCTACATGCATCAAATGTGTGCGTCGTGCTACCACTAGAGGGCAATAATAAATAATTGTGCTGCAATTACTGCAGTTCAATGTATTTACAACTCTTGCAATACTATATAAAAAAAAAACAACCTGCAGTGATTATGGCACACGTGTGGTTCATTCTTGAGTGAAAATGTGTTGAGAGTAACTGATCTAGGAATTTGCAGTCCTTCCTCGGACTCTGCATTTACTTGCACAACTATTTGGTAAATGAAAAGGAACAAAAATGCAGATTACACCTTTGCAAGTCAACAAGGAAGCATCACTGAGTTCCAATGGATCCTGTTGTTTAAAAAGAAAACTAAACAATTTCGAGAAGAGCTTTTTCAACAGACTGTATTTTGGCAACCTTTGAATAAATACACACTTAAAAGAATCGAACGTTAAGAGCTGGGCGTATACACAGTATATTGGTCTCTTCTATTCACATAGTTGCCGGACTTCAAACCCAAGCAGCAGTCTCATGATCATATCAAAGTATCATTAGCCACCAATAAAATGGCCACTAAGACCATGGCATAAATTATTTAAAACAATGTCGGGCTACATACACAGTAACACATGAAAGTTCCCGCAATACGTTTGCGGTGTTTCTGTCATTAGGTCTTTATAACACATCATGAAGAAGGAAACCTCAGGGATCTGCTCTTCAAAGAAGGAGATAAAGAATTTACTAATGAGATGGGAGCTTAATCTTGCAAGATCCCAGGAGGTTACAGGCACTTATAGATAGATTTTCTTCAACATAAGTGTGCTAAGAATTAATCAAAATTTGGAAAGCTGCAAAACGGACAATAGCCAAAATTTGATAAAAGCAATATATCACTAGTAAGGGGACAAGAGAATGGTCTGAAGGTCTGGAGCAGAAGTGTCCAATCCTAGTTCTAGAGGGGGCCTGTGTACCTGTGGGGTTTTCGGGGCTCGTAAAAGAAGCAGCACCAGAAGAGCTGGGGAAAGAGGCTGTTAAACTGGTCCCAATAATTAAACGATGATCTGGACAGCACTGCTCTGTACCTTGGTTCCAGCAAGTAATGGGCAGCTGTACTACTGTAGCCCTATAAAGTGAAGGGCA
The DNA here is from genome assembly GCF_040954835.1 of Lepisosteus oculatus. NCBI lineage: Eukaryota > Metazoa > Chordata > Actinopteri > Semionotiformes > Lepisosteidae > Lepisosteus > Lepisosteus oculatus. The sequence continues at coordinate 37,424,220 of NC_090700.1, forward strand.
TTATTTATTAACATAGAGAAAATAGAGGATAGTGGAGAAAACAAAAGGGGGTTTTATATTTGAGGCCTATTTCTACATTTGTAAAGAGCTTAAAGCATTTTTTTTTTATTTACAGGGTTTTTGGCATCAATAACAAATTGATATATGAATTAGTGACCGATACTGATATGACTGAAATCTGTTACACTGTTGTTTCCACCTGTGTCTTCATCATAAACTCATCTAATAATAGCTTGTAGTTTTTAGTGAGAAATAGAACACATTCTTAATTGGCACTTTGAGGCGAGACTGCATAACCTTCTGTATGCTGAAGGTGTTGTAACCAAGGCCAGAGTGCAAACAAATTCTAGACAAGCAAGTAGGTCGGTTACAGGCATTTATTAGCACCAGTGATCAAGGGCCCAGTTGGAACAAAAACCCAGGGACTCTGGGATTCCTCAGGAGCTGGATTGAGAACCACTGGCCTGAGTGAAGGCAGAAAAAGAAGACAGTCATAGATTTTAACACGAGGCTGTCTCCTTGGGATTGATGTCAGATGGGGAACATGAAGGACCATTGCAAGGCACTGTCCCAAATCCCCTGGGCCATGAAGGATGACGACAGCTAAACAGCGTGTCTTCTGTAGTGTCCATGTACAGTGCATAACACATTCTACTTTCTCATTTCGGGTACAGAATTGGAATTCTGTCAGAGTGTGTAGACCACTTATAATGGGCTGGTTTCCCTTAACAAGGACTCTCTTTTAAATTTGCCGATCAGTCTGAAAACAGAAAAGCTGTTCAGTAGTTTTTCTTCTTTATACAGTATGTATAAATGTAATTTCATGACCACATGAAACAAAATTCCTCCAATACAATCACACGTCTGCTGGCCTGGTGGAGGTTGTTAGGGTTCAGAAATACACTTCCAAACCAGGCTGTATTAAGACATTATGTGCAATGGGCATTGTTTATTTTGGTCTTGAGCTTTACAGTTAAAGACCCAAGAAAGGCATTGTGCAAGTCCTTTCAGCACAACTAAGACAAAAAGTGTACAGGAAAGGCACTCAAAGTCACACCTAGTAAAAAGAAAGGCATCAGTAAATATGGAAAAATTGGAACTGCCATGATTAAATTTTTTGAGTGAACTGGTACATCACCCAGGATACAGATGGAGCTGTACTGATTATAATTAAAGACCCATATTCTAGAGAAATTTCATGTTCATAATTGAAGATGAGCAGAAAATATAATGAAATGAGCAAGATTAAACCGATAGTTTTATGACACATACCTACTTCTTGGCTGAAGAACAAAAATTGGATGCAATATACATTGACATTGATTAAAATTACCAAGAAAAAATGCACCTCAAATACATTTGGAAGACTCAGGTAATTGCAACAGCTGGATGAGAGGGTGTTGTGTGAACTGTGTGTTTCCTAGGTTACATTTTTCATGTTGCACTTCAGTTGCAAAGCCTTCTCGAGAGTTAAATGAAGCAGTTGCAGAGGATATTAGGCACAGAATTCATAAGAATTTAATTACATGTGGTAGAGTTTTCTGAAGGTTTGTTTTCATGACCCCAACTGCTGTTCATTGAACTCCAGAAGCCTTGGCTGAGTTTATTTAACAACTCCATCTTTGGTTTATAGATTTATATTCTGTCCACTTACTAAAAAAAACCCAAAAGGAGAACAAAAAATCCTAAATGTGTTTTGGCAATGCTAGGTTAAAAGAGAGAATAAAAATGATAACATTAAAAAAATCTTCCTCTCCCATTTAAAAGTAAACCCCAGAAAATCTCATGAAATTCTTCTGCCCTAGCCCATCTTGTTTTTCAATAGCACTTATTATTACATTTGGTAGTGCAGATTTAAAGGCATGCTTTCATTTCTGTTAATGAATTCAGTGTTCTAATGACACAAGTGTAATACATACAGTATATACAGTATCAATTGAAGAGAATGCCTGCACAGCCAAAGAGCTCACCAGTACCGTGCAAAGTCTGGGAGGAGAGCTCAAGGTGTGCTGGGTAGCTACTGGGAATAGGTCATGAAGGTGCTTCAAGAAAGACAGGAAAATGAATTCAAGCTTCTTAAGACAAAGTCTGACCATCTCACATTAGTGGTAACATGATTACTTGCAGCGCATATGGTCTAGGTTGAGTCCGAGTGATGCTGCATCTGAAGACCTGAAGATTGCAGGTGAGCACATTTGTACTGCAGGTTAAGGTAACAGCTTGGGTGGTTGTTCAGAAAGATGCATGGCAGCGCTGCAGGAATGCTGGAATCGACAGCTCGTACAATTCTCAGTTTCAACATTTCTTTCTCGGACAGTTTTGCGCCTCGCTTCCAAGGCGTCTCGGACACTGCCTTGATGCCCCAGCTTTGGGACTCTCGCCATCTTCTCCGTCTTGTTTTTTTGAGGACCGGGCCAATCAGGCGCAATCACGGGCTTTCTGAAGAGTTGCAAAAATCAGCGAGAATCATTTTCTGGACTTAAAAATCCAAATATGAGAAAAAAAATAATTATGATTGTAGTCTCGGTGCCTCCAAAAACATACATCTGGTGCTTATCCAGACGATGGAAAATTGGATTTTCCTTTTTCTTTTGTTTTCATCATCCATGTGATAGAAGAGGATGTTTACTTAGAAAGTCATGAATTGATTTTGTAATGTCTGGGTTCTTTCCGATGTCAAAGGTCCTACCTTTCCCCACGGCAATGAAAGCCTGGGAGCCCCAGTGATGCCCATGTGACTTTCCCAGTCCCACCCAGTTCCTCTCCCCAAGGTTCGGTTTGTGCAGCAGGGTTCCGGTCCAGTCCTGTTACACCACCCCATTCTTGGCAGCGTCTGAGACGAAGCAGCCATTGGTTCTGCACTCCGGCTCTCCGGATCGGGCTGCCCCCCACCTCTTTGCCTTCCAGCTCCGGGCGAGGGGCTCCAGGAAGAGCGAGATGGAGGACAGGAGGTAGCACACCCCCGCCAGGTAGAAGGAGCAGTCGTACGTCTGCGTGTAGTCATACAGCAAGCCTGGAACATACGACATGACAACACGGTCAGTGCCACTGATGGCCAAGTCTCCACCACTGCACAGCAAATACTGTACACCTGCCCAGACAAAAGTGGCCCAGACTGCCGTATTAGACACAATTAAGTATATCGGATATAGAAGACTTACGGACACTTTTACCCAAACTGATTTAGAGATTTAGAGAGACTAAGTGAACTATACATCAATTACAACCCCTGCAAGGTACCATGAAAAATAATTGTCTCCTTGGACCAACCAGCCTCAGTAGCAGCACAAAGAACAGTATGTATATACAGGATGTACTGTATGTATATGCACTTATCTGCCTTTCTTCTCCTACAAGGTAGTATTATGCATTCTCACCACTAGAGGGCAATCACAGTCCAGCAGCTGTCCAGACAGCTGGGCCAGGCCATGCGTTTCACCCTCCTGTGTACCCAAACCTCAAAAGGTCAGATCCTGTGGTTTTCCTGGTAAACTCAGCCACTCTCTATTTCCAGGACATATCCTTCTCTTTAATTGGGGCCCGTCCTGAGCCCTGGTACATTTATAGTGTCGTAAATCACACCAAACTCTGCAAGTCTGGCTGGCTGGTGCCGTTGAGTTCACGTGGGATGCCAGGGAAGTGCTTTCCTTTAACGAAGAGGCCAGGGTTCACTTTTCAGCCCTTCCTCAAAGCCTCAAAGATCATCTTTCATTTCTCTCGCATAAGGCCAGAGGCAGGCAGCCGGTTACCCCTAGGTATTTCTAATGTTAGAAGATTAGAACGTTTAAATAGGTTTAACTGAAAGAAAAAAAATCTGACTTAAACCTAAATATCAGCAATATGTATTTATGGGCTGTGAAATATTTCACATTCCACCACCAAAGAAGTTTGTCCTTCATTGGGCTTGGCTCCTTCTGGCATTTTATATTCAATAATGAAACACTGCCTTTTAAATTGAAGTCTCTCTAAAATAAACTTGTTAATTATCCATCACAGCTGAGTGCTTCATAATTTCCTTTCCTCCTCCTGAAAACTGTAACACCACCACAGCAAATTTCAACTGCTAAGCTTTATCAATTAACACCCTCCTTTCCTAATATAACAGAGGTGATCAGACAGGTTAAAATTTAAAGAATCTCTTACCCAGTTTGATCAATGCTGGGATGTGTTACTTCTAAGATTGAAACTATTTAGTGAGAAACAAACAGTGGAATGGCTGACAAATATTGCATTAAATAGAGAAGCCACCTGCATCCTCAGTCAGACGCTGCTAACATAACTAATGCATGTCAGACTTGGCTTCATTTGAAACAATGAGGTCTAAAATTGGAATTCAAAGAGCAAGCCTACTAGAATGTCCCATAATGACAGATGCGTGGTTACCGGCTGCCGGGCTGGATCTATCAGATTGAGCAGTGCATACTGAGGTCAGAGCCAGAAGTTCAGTCCTTGCTACCACTTTATTACCCGATTTCTTCTGTGCTTCAGAATATGACACAGACTTATACAAGTTAATATGGAGAGACATTGCAAATGCAGAAATGGTATTGGTTCCATCATTCGTTACATTTTAAACCCTGTCTGTATATACTGTATAATGGAACAAACATTTACCCAAAGGGTTGTGTGAGTGTGGAACAAGTTATCTAGCTATGTTATTGAAGCCTAGTGTCTTTCAAGAAACAGCTGGATGAGATCCTTGGAACAATTAATTACTACCAAAACGTCAGATGTGCCAGATATGTAACTCTTTTTATGTTATTATATTAGTCTGAATCATCGTATTAACTGATTCATTTTTGTTTGCTACTCTTTTACACTCTTTATTTGTTTTAGTTAATTCATTTCTTTAAATATAAGTCACATCATTTGAGAACAAATTGTGTTGATTAGCAGTTACCTCCTAGAGTTGTTCAGACAGCGGACAGCACACAGATCAAAGCTATCCTGGGTTTAATGAGATAAAAGCTGCTGCATATGTAACACGCTTTCAGGTGATACACTCTGCTTCTCTCTCTGTGACTGCCTTGGCTGTTATCAGTGAAAAGAGATGGGTGGAGGGCACCTTGCACGCAGCAGTTTCAGTCAATAGATGGATAGCAGACTGCCCAAATCAATCCCATCTGCTTGTGATGACAATTCTTAACATCTCTATGCAGACGGACTTAGAATTTGCCTCTGTTGCTCTCAGGAAGTGTGCATTTGTTGTTTTCGTTATTATTGCTGGTTCATGGGGTGGTAAGTTTTGATTGCTGTAGCAACCCTGCAGGCAATACATATCTAATAAATATCTATAAATATCTAAAGATCCCTGTCATTATTGAGGGATGTTGCTTGGTTTTCCTCTTGTCAACGTGCAGTAAAAAAACATTTGCATGACCACATGTTTTCAAAGACAAAAAATGATTCAGTTTTTCTAAAAACTGTACTGTGCAGTCCCATAATGAAGCATCAAAGATTCCAAAATGGGGGCATGAAGAGGTTAGGGAAATAAAATAGGCAGGAAAAATATTATCGCATCAGGAAAAATATTATTGCATAGACAGTCTTTGGAACACACACAGGGGGGCCTATCCACAAACTGGTTTCAGGACATACCAGTGATTGATCCCACCCATCATTTACCTGCAGTAGGTGGTCCTGTGAGGCAACCAATCCCTACAAAGAACATGGAGAAGCCCATTGAGTTGTTCAATTTTTCCACCCCAACAAGATCTACCTGAAAAGGAAACATAGTAGCAACAATTTATTGATAACCTTCACTCCTCAATCTGTTGCTGGCTGTATTGCAAACACATTCATGTGAATTCAATGTTTTTTATACTCAAATAGGAAAAGGAATTTGATTTGCACAATTTAAGCACTGAAACCAGTGTGCTCAGTGTTCCTCTGAGTACATCACCTGCGTGTGCTTATGGCTACTGACTGTAAAATTGACCTCAGGTACAATGTGATACATGTCAAAATCTGCAGTATTTTTTACTTCTGAGCACAGTTAATGTGTATTTCTCTTTACTCAATGAGAAAAAAGCAGAATGAATTTGATGGTGCCCTGGAAATCTTTCAGGGTGGATATTTAAAAAAATTAAAGAAGTTATTTTTCATCTGGAATCTTTCTCCTTTCAAAACTGTATCTTACCATATCAATATTCTGTGAATCTGAGGTTCTATAAAATCTATAAGACGTTGGGATTGTAAATTTTATTCTGAAAAACAAAGTCTCAAAAGGCCACCTAATTTTTAGTGTTGTACCAGGGAACTGAATGCCAAGTGGAGCAGATCATATTTACCATCTGCTGTAGACCACTAATATGGATTTTATTCTCAATGAACTTTTACAGTGAGCTTAAGAAGTCAAAAGCAGGCTTGTTGTGTTTGTGCTTGTGCTCAGGGCCAGGCTGAGGCATATGTTTCAGATTGGAAAACTTCAAATAGGCAGCCCCATCTCCGGAGGCGCAGGGCAAGGGGAATGCTGGCCGAGGGCAACAAAACCACAGACACAGGGGCTGGCGTATCCAGAGAACGCCATCTGAGAAGGGAAAGTGCCGTTCAGATCGCAGCGTGCTTTATAAAACCTCAAGGGCAAGCACGCACACACATGCGCACCCTCCCTGCGCCACTAAGTGCGGCTGGAATTCCAAATCTCATTAGCCTCCAAAAAGGCCCCAGTGTGGGCTCAACAGCTCTCTTTAACAACCAATTAATTCATAACCTCTTGCCTGAATGCCATATCTTGCACTGCCAAACAGCTGTGGTAGGGGTATCTTTCTGGCTACTCGCAGGCTTTAAGAACACTCTACTCCCTTTAGCTCATCAGTTACTTTCAGGGGCCCTGCTGGAAGACAGCCTCCCTTGGATTCTTCTACAAACATCTGCCTCCAGATCTCCTCATTCGGCTTCCACCTGCCTGCAAACCTATCCAGCTGGTTTGACACTGGACTATGGGTCATTTTAATGTTTTTTTGGGAACTCTTGGGATCCAGTTTGGAGTTGTTTTAATGAACCTACTGTATTACAGAACTGTTAATTGCACATTTTGCATGGCTTGACTCGCATCTATGAACACTGAGGCCTTTCTCAGGGGAGACAGAGGAAGTGGAGGCAGACTCCTTCCGCCTGCCCGCCCTCGAAATTCTGCAGAAATGAGAGCTCACATCCCTACCCGAACTGACATCTTTTCCTTCCCGGTTACGCCTCGATTAGCCACACGGACCCGTTTTCCAAATAAAACGCTCGGTTTAGGTTTCGCCCTCGTTTTAACTCGCTTCGAAGACTTTTTCACCAAAAGGTGAGGAACTCAGAGCAGCTCGAGAGAGCAGCACCCTTCTACGAACTTGTAGGAACAGATTTCTAATCTGAGGTGGAGGCATAACTTCTCTGACCCCAAACCAAAATAAACACGCAGTCTGCTGAACGCATTAACAGGACAAGTCGTATAGTCGAGTCATTCAGTGCCTTATAGATTTTATGATTGATGGCTTGGAGTTCTGAATACGTTTGTATGATACCATGAGAGAAGGAACAAGTCCTGGCAGGAGGCAGCGCCTCAGTCAGTCTAATATAAACACAAGAAGTAGGTCAGGGAGAGGGCCCAGCTGAGTCTAGGCAAAGCAACAAAGCAAACCTTCCTACTCCAGCTGGCGCCACCACCTCCTTGCTGCTCGGCCTTTCTTTCAAGCTGAATCAAATTACAAAAGCCCCAGCTCACAGGCGTCCTTTACTGCACACACACGGTCACTCAGTCAGGCCCCTCTGGCCATCATCAGATGGACATTCCTGCCGAGGGTCGCAGCAGCCCAGAATCTAACCTGGAAGTACTGCTCTGTCAAGGCAAGGATGCTTGAGACAGCAAGAGCCAGACACACTTAAGCATCATGTCTCTGGACAATGGGAGGGAACTGGAGCACTAGAGAAACCCACAGGAATGTGGACAGAACATGCAAACTCCATATACTGTATAAGCTATCCCAAGGCAGAATCGAACCCAGGACCAGAGAGCAGCCATCCCCAAACATGTACAAATTAGTGTATATATATGAAAGAATAGAGACCCCTAAAGTGTGTTTATATGTAGTTCTGTCATTTTTCAGTGTTTTAATTTGAGTAGTTCTCTACAAGGCCTGACAAACATATTTCAAGTAGATTATGTCAAAAAGAAGAACTCTCTCCTAAACAAGGGGATCAGGCTACAACAAGAGATCAGCTCAACATTCTTATTTGTCACCAATGGGTTTTTCTCCATTTTTTCTCAATGCAATAGGGACAGTGGCACGGAGGGCAGCTCAGATGCATCCCGGCTCCAGGGTCCCAGGTTCGGTTCCAGTTTGGCATGTGCAAGTTCTCACAAAAACACAGGATGGGTGTTTGTCAGGTGCTCTGTTTTTTTCTGGCCATGACTGTAATTTCCTATGAGGACACCAAAGTCATGTCCCCGGTTGGCATCTTGTACCATGAATTCAACACACAGTCACTGTGATAAACACCAATACTCAAAACAGCATTTCACGGGACATTCCTGATGTCCCCCTGTCTCTGCATCTAATAGTTTTCAGAATATTAAATTGAGACCATTGCAGATTTGCAGTTCTGAGTGCTGCCCTGCCAAAGATGTTTTACATTAAAACTAAACTGCACCCAGTACAACCAACACCGACTATGGGAATATTGAGAAACAGAATGAAATGAACATGATGGAGTGAATGGCCTCCTGTCATCAGTGGCCTTTCTGATGTTTATCCATACTTGTTAGTACAGTGTTTTTGTTATCGAACAAGGAAAAACCATGAGCAGAAACAGGCCTTAAACATCCACTGCAAAAGACATAAACACGACAGGGAAACTGTGAGAAACTGGCAGGACTCCTGATAAGCTACAGCAAATATGCAGCTGCAGTAAGGGGAGAAATAGGCACCAACTGTACTGTACTATTACTTTTCACTTCAAAAGTGAAAAAAGTGTTAAAAGGGTGAGCTTTGACAAAGATCATCTGCATTTCACACAACACCAAGCATAAAAAGGGAGGCAACACAAATTGCTTTCTTTTCTATGGTTCATGCAGGGTCTGAAGCTTGATGCAAATGCCTAACATTTACACCGCAAAGTCAATCACAATGTACCGGGAGTCTGGGAGGCGGGTGGGTATGTATTTTAGAAAGGAGTGGTTCCGTATCTGGAGAAAAATCGCCCTATTCTTTTCTCATTGGTTTTAGTTTTATCTGTCAGGTACTGTAGCTAGGAAGAGCTACAAAGGAGCTATGCGTGAAGTACCCACTAAGACTGGAAGCAACAACGCCATGTATCCCCCACAGAAAATGGCGAAGAAGACAGCGTAGACCATGAGGTGGATGTAGGTGGTTGCCAGGGGTGACAGCAGGTTGACGAGGCCACAGAGGATCAGGTAGGCCTTGTGGTAGTGGTACTTATGGACCAGATTCCTGTCCGCCACCCAGCCAGACACGAGCTGGGCCACCGTCTCAGTAATACCTGGAAGAGAGAAGCAGTGTACACTTCAACTGACTTACCAAAGCCACTGTGATTGAAACAGCAGCATCTCAACAGTGCTCCTGAAAGGCTTTTTTGAGTTCTTTCACACTCTGACAAATAACGTTCTGAAGAAACATGTACCTTTTGGAAGGGACTTTGTTTGCAGAAAAAAAAGAGTACAGGACTGCATGGCTGACACTTTTAAAAATTAGTACAGTTAAACTGACTCATCATTTTGACAACAAGTGCTCCAATAGGAAATACTCAGGAAGCCACAGTGGATTGTGCTCACCCAGCAACAACACTGGCAGCTCTACGGAAACTGGGGATTTTCTTTTTTAATCTCAACAAACATTTTAAGGGAATCTTCTCACAAGCATTTGCAGGTTGTCGGGTTATTTACAGGTTTGAGGGACACAGAATGACATGTGATCAGGCCTCTGTCCTGCAGGTATTGACGAACACTTGGCAGCTGCTTTATAAAGCATGCTTCTGTGCACGCACTGTATGTCCCCTTTCACTTAAAAGCTTCCTTTACATATATGATGTCTTTTTGAAACTGTATACTATCTGTTCATTACATAACAGCTATAGGAGCCGAGCCAAGTTTAGTGAAATGTTATATATGTATATATTTAACAGTTTATAGTTAGCCTACCATGCCCAGACCGATTCCTTATGCAGAAATTAGTGTGATCAGGATGATTCTTATTTAGAGAGAAAAGTACAAATATTGTTTGTCTCCAGAAACTGTTTCAGCCCTGACAGAGCCTTTTTTAATTACAAAATGTAGTCAAATACCTCCCTTCCTTCATTTTTTTCTTCCACTTCACTCTTACTGCAAGCTCTTTCTTTTACGTTTCTATGCTGTGATCTGTACTTATGGTATGTTGAGCATCAGAATACAACCTAATAATCTTAACTTAATTAGCAGAAATAATTTTGAAATACAGCATAATATACAGTATGATGGGCTTTGAAAGTTCACAAAGTTTAAATGCCTAATTGCAGGCCAAGAAAGACAGTCCCCCTGCACATAGTCATGAGTTCACCATTTTCCCTCATCTGTTCAGGCCTATACAATGAGCTATGAGCTATGAGCCTCAGTAAGCTCATAGCTGAGTCACGAGTAAGGCTCTTGGATATTAACACACTTTAACTTCACTAAGGTCTTGTGTCAGAAGGGCTCGAGGTTGGCGTCTCAAAGATAATAAAGTAAGCAGGTGTTAAAATTCCGAAGAAACCTCTGACATTGCACGCTGACGTAAACAAGTCAAATGAGTTCTCTGGACAAATCCCAGGAAGAAAGGCCCCACAATGACAGTCTCGGCTAACCTGTCAAAACAGAAACCGCCCAATTTTCTTCATTCTGATGGCAATCTCCTCGCCAGCTGACTTTCAGAGGCTCCAACACTTGATAAGATCCAAAGCAGACGACTGTGAGACTAAGCTGCTGAGTTATTTTCCACTGCAGGGTCTTTACTCACGGTACCAGGCCTTAACAACACATTTACTTTGCTTTTCCGAAGTTATCTCAACTCTTTAAATGAAAATGATTTATTGTGAAGTCACAGTGTTTTATGGCAGTTTACACAGTGGATTTTCTAAAGGAGTGGAGCTTCACCCTGACATGGTTTACTCCTCTGGTAACGCAAACTGCATTTTAATTGTATTTCAGATCTGTTTTCAATTTTTTTGAAAGAGCATATGTAATATTTTGTCACTGTCTCCTCCCAGACTCAGAGCATACAGTATCTGGAACTAGAGGGAGTTTTTGGTTGTTTTTATTCCCTCCTCATGCTGCTACAGTTTTCACGGCATCACTAAGTTGTTCAAAGTAAATATGGTGTGTCGGTCCAGACCGCTCTGACTTCACATTCTGAGCTGCACAGAATGTCCTGGGCTGGCCTCAGTGATGGCTGGCTGCTGAATCTAGGGTATAATACTGAAGAAAATAACCTGAGAGAAAGCAAACAATATTTCTTCCTATGCTCTTTTGAATAGCCAAGCTGGTTTAAAAGGGTAAAAAAACATCTCAAAGAACTGTTATGTTCAGAATGATCTTGAAAAAACTGTGTAAAAGGATCTGGAAGAAGCCAGCCAAGATGTTTGTGTGAGCTACAATCCTTAGAAAAGTCATTCTGTGGTAAAAATATAGTACAGTGTAGTAAAGCACAAAGAAATTATTTTAAAAACACAGTAAAGCATGATTAAAGTGAAGGAAATGCAAGGTATAATCAACCAACTGCATAGCTGTAATCCTAATTGTTTATGCATGCCAAGTGCTATGAATGCTTTGATAAATTGACACAGTAAAATTCAGCTTAAACTCTGCTGCAGTTCAATCATTCAAGGTGATCAGCCAAAGACAACATATATCTGACACAGGATGAGATATGCTCATGGAATGATTTCTAAAATTCCTATCTGAAAAGCAAGTGTTCTTCATTTCCTAATTCTGCTGGTCTAAGTTATCAGAACTTTGTACGGTTCCATTGACAATGTCAGGGACAGCTATCAATAGCATTTTGACTTTCAGTCAAAGCCATGATTACTGAATAACTTCCCCTCCACAAAAACACAGAAAAATCAATTGCACCAATTGGCTCAGCCAAGTGAACCAATGTTCAAAGAAATGCTGACAGATTCTCTTTACAGCTGCCAGTCTGTGCTTTATGGTGACCGTTACAGCAAGGTAAAAGTGAAAGTGGGAGAGAAGTCATCAAGGGGATATCTCAATATGCGTGACTGTCTTTGTAATCACAACTACTGACTACGAGAATTAATTTCCTTTCAAGTGTTCCAGTTTCTTAGTAGCTCCACTTCACAACAAATGTGCCTTTTGAACCATCATGCATAACATGTGCTGTTGAAAAAATGAACAGATCAGTTAAGAGACCAGAAGCTAAGATGAACCAGATGTTGTGCTGGCTCCTCAAGAAGAGGAGCTTGACACTAGATGTTTTTAGATCATTATACTATTTTTGTCAATCATTTCAGAGGTACACATCCCTGGTCCTGGGGGTCCCACATCCCTATGGAATGGTTTTCATTCCAGTTGAGCTCTTGGCTACAGTTAATCGAAACCTTCATTAAAGTAATGATTGGTTAATTATAAGGTTAATATGAACTCGGTTTTCAGTTCCTAAATGCATTGAAGGTTGCCTTTTAAATATTACACTGCTTAGGGAATCTAAGATCTGCTCTGTTTGAGTAGAGAAAACATCTACAAAGGTTCCAGTCAAGCCACCCGTTAGCCCAGTTAAGGGCTCAGCTAGAACAAGAAGCAGCAGATGTGTGGTCTGCAGGTCCAGAGCCTGAAATCTCTGCATTAGGTGCTACTGCTGCGTGTAGCCCCCAGGAAGCATGCAGGAGCTGTGCAGATATAGGCATGAGACAAGCTCCAGATCCTGAATCCTATATGAAAAGTGCACAGCCACACCAATCTGGCTTGGAAAGAGCTGGGTACATAGAACTCTAGGCTTTGTTTGTGTTGTTGACACTGAGCTCAGGGGTCTCCTGTTGCAGAGACTTTTTTTAAAATGACAATGTGTTATACCTAGCTTCTCTCTAGCTTCTCTGTAATTGACTCTAGTCATTCTGCTCTTCTCCTCAAACAAGCATAGAAGCTTGCCATGTCCCCTCTTGGACACTACATTTTCAAGAATGTGCTGACATACTTTCATGGAGGTCAGTAGTTTTGGTCTTCCAGCTGTCTCTATCTATACATACATATTCAGTTCCCTTTATTAACTCTCTGCCTGTCCTGGAAGCCCGGTGACACCCCTTGCTTCGCTCCCAGAGCAGCGATTTTCGGTTCCGGCTAAGAGGGAACACAGAAGGACTGGCTGCCACTCCTGTCACCAGTTTTCACTTTTTTCTAGTTTTTATTTACATTTTACTTTCATTTGTCTTTTTTTCTCCTTCTCCCCCAGTTTTAGTTCCAATCACGACAAACCAGATCTCTTGTTTAACATAATAGTCCCTCCAGGTTATGGTTTCTTTGAACAACCTCACCCTTCTGGCCGTGGTGGGGGCATAATTGTTCTGTTGAAGTCCTGCTCTGCTCTTTTGAGTGTCTTGTTTCTTTCCCACTACTATTATTGTTAGTGTCTATAGACTCCCCTGGGCCTCGTGGTGCCTTTTTAGATGAGTTTTTATCTCCGATTTTAGAGGAGCCGTGTTCTTGGTGACTTTAATATGCATGTGGACTCACAGTCTTCCTATTTAGCTTCTATCTTTGGCATTCCAACAGTTTGTTCTTAGCCCAACTGATCACAAAGGACACACCCTGGATTTAGTAATTGAAGACGACTCTTTTGTTTCTCACTTCTCTTATTTTGAACTGTGCCTCTCTGACCACTTAGATATTCCCTTCAAGCTAGAACTCTTCCCCCTCATACTCTGTGAGGTTTTGCAACTGACAATCTGTTGACCAGACAAGTTTGAGAACTCTGTTCTGTTCTCTTCAGCTTGCTTTTCCTACTCTGATCCTTTAAAGGACAAACTTAATGAACGCAATGATGCAGTAGAGTCTGCTAGATCCAGCTGCTTCTCCCACATCATTGGGAACAACCATAACAAACCTAGACATCTGCTCCCCACCATCAACTGATTGCTTAAGCCAAACTGCCCCACCACATTACCTGCCTCATTCCAACTCTGTTCTATACAGTAGCTCCAAGATCGACAACATCCGACATCATATTCTCTTCTGGAGACAAACAACGCATGTTACCTCTATGCCTCCTCCCTAGTTTAACTGGCTCCCTTCTCTCTAGCTTCTCTCTATGTGACTCTGAATGCCTCAGTAAACTGGCTTCGTGTATGAAATCCACTACCTGCATTTAGATCCAATTCCCACAGCTTTATTTCAATCCTGTTTAAATTCACTCTGCCCTATTATCCTTAACATAATAAATGAGTCCTTGAGCACTGGCGTGGTACCAGTGGCCTTCAAAACTTCTGCTGTTACCCCAGTGTAAAAAAAAAAACAACAAATATGTCTCTGGAAACCTAAACAATTTTTGTCCAATATCTAACCTACGCTTTCTTGCAAAAAATGTAACATGCTGTTACAAATCGGTTAAATAACCTTTTCGATCCCCTTTAATCTGGTTTCTTACAACTACACAGCACAGAAACTGGCCTAGTTAAAGTCACTAGTAATCTTCTTATGGCTTCTGATGCTGGTTTACTGGTTTTCTTTCTATCCTTATTCTACTTGACGACAGTGCTGCTTTTGATCCTGTTAACCACAATATCTTTTCTTTCTTGTCTTCAGACTGTTCTTAAATGGTTCAAATCTTGCTGATCACTGTCACTTTATCTCTTGGTGGTTTTAGTTCTGAAATTGGACTCGTTAAGTCTGGTATTCCTCAGGGCTCATCACTGGCACTTATACTTTTCAGAACCAATAGCTACTTGGTCAGCTGTTAAGATTGCACGGTCTAAATGATTATTTCTACGCTGATGATACTCAAATCTACATCCATACTAAACCTGACACTGATGTAGCTGTCTCTGCTATCTAATTACACCTCTGACAAAAACATGGGCTTTTATTTAACTGGTCTTTTGTCTGCCCCTTTGCTTTCCTACTATTTCCCAAACCTCCATCTACTATCTCCTCTCAATGTGTATTTTTCTGTTCTGTAAAGGGCTTTGAGAAGCTACTTTTAAAGACACTATATAGAATAAAGTGTATTGTTTTATGTCACCCGAAGGAGACTCCACAGCTGAAAAGTTGTTTCTTTTCTTCTGTTTTCAGCATGGAATAAAACTTTAGTTGTTCCTTTGCAGCCTACGCATGCTGACGCAGCTACCTACTTGAACTACTTATTATTTTATTATTATTAATAATAATACGCTCTACAGAGATTAGCTCAGTTTTGTAGCTGCATACCATTTTGTAAGAAGAAGCAATAGGTACATTTCCATGCTGCACATTCTCCCTGCTCTTCCACAACTGCAAATAACAAGGGAATGAACGCCCTCAGGGACAAAGGACAATGACAAGTTCACCATGTTAACTAAGTCTTCTCCAAACATTCCCCAGCCCACTTCTTAAAAAAAAACACGTTCAGGCCTTTCTTCCACTGTACCCGTCGCAGACACAATGAATCTCTGTATAAATTCAGCAGCCACTTCAAAGCTCTGCAGAATTTAGAAACCTCCCGTCTCCAAGGTAGCGGCTCCTGTTGGAAGACGTTGCCTAGCGATTTTCTGGGCACCAGCAGCAGCCATAGCAAGGGCCTGTTTGGGAAGCCTTAGCTGTCTGGGTTGAAAGGAATCCTTTGAGTAGGGGGACTGGGCTGGCGGTCTCTACTGCTCTGTGAAGAGCTTCACACGCAGATGGAATCTGAGAAAGCAGGCTGCGTCTCACTCAAACACGGCAGGCACTCACACTCACACAGACTGTTCATTGTGAGCGTGCTCTGTAGCCCAGGACCCCTCCGGAGCTTGGCAAGACCCTGGGGTCGGATGGAACTCAGGATACAGAGAGAGACTCCACCATCCCCTGCACTACCTCCTCCTTGACTGGCCTGGCATCGACAGGACCCCACTGAGATGGGGCCAGTGTGATGGACACTGTCATTCGGAACTGGGGGGGGGGTGGGGAGCTGTTGGCAAAAGCTTAGTTTAGCCACATGCAGTCTATGGGGTTTCACTACTGCCTTAGTCAGCCAGTATGAAAACAAAGCATGAGTACATACAGTTGAGTAGTTGTGATCTCTTCAATCATGGTTTTAAAACCAGGTCAGGAGTACCTAAGGGACTTAAGGCATTTGGAACACAGATAAACCACAATAGTCCAGGTGAACTTCAATTAGGTCACTAGCTGACTAAGCAAACAGCTGGCCAAAGAGCCGCCAGGGCTGGGTGGGCATGAGCCAGCCTGCTGATCCTCAGCTCAGCGTGCAACAGCAGCCCCTGGCAGCTGCCAAGTGTGCCAGTGCTCAGCTGGTACGAACTCTCCCCTGCCTGTGCAGCTAGGCATATGACAAGGGGACGAGCTGACGCCCAGGCACTCGTTACCTTCTAACTGTCGCATGACTGCAGCAGTGAGCCGAGATGATTTGCAGGTGCAGGATATACAAATAGAAGATTGTTGGCCTTTTACATTAGAAAAACAAAAGAGATGATGGCTGAGTCCCACCTGTCAAAAGACTTTAATTCCTCTGTTTTTCATGAAAAATATAAACATTTCACAACTTATTTCCTTGCCAGTGTCAGAGTATCAGAGTAAAGGGGCACCATTAGAAATATAACAAGACACATTCAGATGGGGATAGAAATTAATAATAATAATAGCAGACATTTTAACTCATTGGAATTTATTTCCCTTTTTAAATATATTGTTTATATTGTAAAATAAAAATTATTAGTCCTGAGTCAGTCAAAGACGCAATCAGGCAGACGTGGTGTGAGGGTCTGTCTGGGCTGATACTGGGAGTCTCTTCAGGACACTAGATAGCAGCAGCCTCGTGCAGGTGGAAGGAAGGAAGCGGTATCAACAGAAAGCACTTCAACTCCATTGCTTGGGCCACTGTGCTAAAGTTCAGCAGCTGTTACATAAGACAGCAAACACTGAGCTGCTCACAAATAACTAATGAGTGCAGGTTCACAGAGGGCTTTTCTTAAATCGGACCGCAACTTTAAAACACATTTTCTGGCAGTCATCACTCTATAACAGGCTGGAGTTTAGTGCTTGCAATTCTTAAGGGAATATTTTATCAGTTAAACTGGTAACTGTCCTGTCCTAAGGATTGGTTATGGGTCTCTTAAGAATCAGACAATACTTAATTCTGACTTGTACAATTTTATAGTTTACTAGATACCCATGTGTTATGTTCAGGCATAAATAGACAAAGCATGGCAATGGGTATGTAAGAACCACAGAAATGCATGTTACTTTGTGTCAAAATCATTCAACACAAACTTTTTTCTCAGTTCTACGAATTGGAAAACTCCTCATGCAGGCACTCACACATACAATTGTGTGCAAACACTCATACCTATTTGACTTCCAAATCCTACCTAAAGATAAATCAGAAGCCATGACCCCATGGTAATTTACATGAAGCACCTTTGGTCCTTGGACACATTGGATTCACTTTTAAAAAACAAGAATGTGCAAGTGAGAACCAGTTTTTTCAAACAGCTTAGGCTCCATGAAAAGCAGGTCATGCAAAAGCCATTAAGATTTGACAAAGGAAGGGATTGTGTGTGCAAGTACCAGGTCTCTTTGCCCACAGTAAAATTCAAGCATGGCATGCAATGTAACTGTGACTTACCTGCCACTGAAATAATAAAGGAAGCATCCATGGGGTCAATCCCAAGATTCCTGGCTCGGGCTGAAAGGTGGAAATAGGGGATAAAATAGGCCAGCTGGCTGAAGACCAGTGACCATGTGTAGATGCAGAAGAAAGGGTCTTTTAGTAGTGAGAAATCCAGGATTTTGGTCTTTGGGAGTTCTTCACTGACACTTTTGCTTGTTGACATCTCTATTGATAGAGCCTTGCCATTCTGCTCCAGGAACACCTTCGTTTCCTCTGGCATGTTGTCCCCATTGCAGTCATTCTTAATATGCCTATTTTGGAAGATGCCGTTTTGGATGACACCGTTTTGGATAAGGGTGTTTGCTGGCTCCAGGGTTTGCGAGGCTTCTGGGTTGATGGGTACTTTTTCAGGTGTGGACACGTTTCTCTGCTCTCCTGACATGGAGTCGGTCTTGATGCTGCCGGTTGTTAAAGGAATGCACCCATTAAAGCAGTTCTTATAGTGACCCTGAACTTTTTCTGCTTTGCTTGCATGGTCCTTCAGGAGAGAGGAGGAAGAGGATGGCAGCTCAGGAGCCTTGACACTGATGGGTCTCAGGAGCATTCCAGATGCCACCAGGTTGAGCATGAGGCCTCCTAATATTAGAAGTGCTCCTGTGAAAGAGGAAGCACTTACATGTCAGAAAGCTTTAACAAAATAAATCTATATATATATAAAAACAAATACAAGTGGATCTTTTCACTATTAACTTTTGATTGTTACAAGGGGACTAGTGACATACTTAACATTTCAATTTAATTTAAAGATTGCGAGGAGAACTGGGAGGAGAATTTGCTCTTAATGATCACTTATGATCAATAAATGATCAATTCCAGATCAACACTATGTTTTTGCAATTAACGTCACCTGTTTTTAACAGTTCAAATAACATGACTACATCTGAAATGCTGCACTTCCTAGTACTCTTATAAAAGGAGTTTCTGTGGGTCAAACACTTTGCTTGACGCAAAAAAGTAATTTGTAGTTGAGGCAATTTTTACTAAATCTTTCAGACTTTGTTCAGAGAAATTGGACAGATTTCAGCTTTGAAACGTGTATCATGTTGTTAAAGTACTGTATCTGATTAGCTCCACGGCATTTTGGTATCGTGGGCAAACTGATTACCTACCAAGATATACACACTTTACCATAAAATCCCCTTTAAGTCTATTAAAATGTGTCCTTTGCAGATTCGCAGTGGCAACACACTGGAACACACTGGTGCAGTTGCTGTTGTCTCTGGCTTGGAATCCTATCCTGATCAATGCTGACCCAGAATGGCCCTCAAAGCAATTGACATGACAGCATACGCCAGTTCTAACCAGACTGCTCCTTCCCCAGGGGTAGGTTACAGACAGGATATGCTGAGATCCAAGGACTAATTTTCAGTTTCCCCTTAGCCAGTCCAAACTAGAGGGCACCATTTGTGTCATCTACAGCATGTTCACAGAACAAAGTGACATGTGCAGCCCATTTAAAAGCCTTGAACTGCAAACGGGAACAGAAATAAAAAGATCTAATAGAGTGCATATGGACCATCTTTAAAGATTTTAAACCCTGTTTCAACGGTTGATTTCTAAAGGCAGCAGGCATGCAACTACCCAATATTAATTCAAAACAGAGAAAAATTAGACAGAAAAACTCAAATCAAAAGTTTCAACATAAGAATAAAAACTCAGTAAGGTTTGGCAGGGGCAAGTTCCAAAAAGTACGCATTTCCCACACTAACTTTCCTCTGCCCACCTCTATATTGACCCAAGCTGCTGTGCCAGGTGAGCCTCTGCCTAGTTGATAGTCCATCATGCCAGACTTCCTGGTGTTTTTGTAATCCTGGCGAATGTCCACCAGGAGCTATTCAAACACATTTCACTCAGACTCAGCATGAACTCCGTGACACCTGCTATGTCCTCATTGCAACAGCTGTTATGCATTATAAATACTTACGTTATGTTTTGCCTTTTTGATTAATGGTTCTTAAGGATTATAAATTTTATTATTTGCAATCATACGAATAATGCAAGTAATACATCATATGAATAATATAAGTATCATATACAGATCTGTGAAGGTATTACTCAGACTACATAAAAAAATATTCAACTATTCTGTCTCACCGTTGATTAAGGCTGGTGTTCTGTCAAAGGGGGAAACTCAAATTAATGATCTAGTGCTAGTTCCTTACAAATGTATGTTCCAGTTTTGTTAAGATATTGGAAAGTTAGATGGTTCTCTATTTTTCTTGCTGAGAGATTTGGAGTCATGTACGCCTTGATGTAATCCTCAGATCAAAAAACCACTAACAACTTACTGAGCAGGACTTTTATATACGTTTAATAAATCAGTTTCCATACAACTAATGTTTTATTCCCCCAAACACTAATTTCTATATACTGTAGATTTTATTAGAAGACAGGATTATGTCATTTACCCTTAGCCTCATATTTATGTCCAATAGTGTTATATTATTGCTCTTTTGTTTTTTGATAAGCACATAATTCACTTATGATTCCCCTGGTATCTCCCTTATTTCCCATGGTCTTATTTGGTCCACATACAAACCCAAAGGGAATATTCTAAAGGGAATATTTCATTTTGGCACCAGGCACACAGAGCCCCACATACCTTCCCAGCCATACTGCTCCAGCAGAAGCTGAGTGAAGGGAGCAAGGGCAAAGGTCAGCCCCATCCCCGAGCGGCCAATGGAGTAGGCAGTCGCCAGCCTCTTTCTGAAATACATTGCCGTGACGACAGAGGTGACCTGATACAAGAGAGCAAATCCCGTGCCTGAGGAAGACAATGACAATGTGAGGCTGATAGCACATCTTGACAATATCGAAGCCTAAAATGAAATGATATCTCAGTCAGAGGTCCCAAAACCAGTCCTTTAGAGCCACAAGGCCCGTGTTTTGGTTCAACTTCAGTTTCTCAGTTAAATGATTCTTGCCTGGAACAGGAGACTAAAACATGTTAATCTTGAATTTTTAAATTTTCCAAGCCAATCAGGATGTGGAAAATACTTCCCATTTCTAAAACTACGCTTTGAAGTACTGAAATGTTGATATACAGTATCATAGTGTTAAATTAGGAGTGAAATCAAATTATTGTTTTCTATTGATTATTAGAGTATCATAAGTACTGGACTTCAGTCGCAAAGCTGGCAGGGGAAGTATACATTTTACCAGTATTTCAGAGGCTGTGCACCAACACTAGATAGAAGAGAAAGAGATCAGACTCTTGGCATTTTGGTGCCATCTTGTTTGGGTTGACTAAATTAGTCACCTTAAGTCAATGTCAACCCCAGGCATCTTTTCTCCACCATCAACAGACTGCTAAAGCCTAACTGCCCCACCACATCACCTGCCTCATTGCAACTTTGCAACACATTTTTAGATTTCTTTAGCTCCAACATCGACAACATCCGGCATCACAGGTCAGCTTTTAAGATCACATGGGCTCAACTATCATTTCTATGCTGATAATACTCAAATATACATCCATACCACACCTGACACTGATGTGGCTGTCTCTATTCTATCTAATCTCTGACAAAAAAACTTGGATGACTCAAAATTTCCTTCATCTTAACTATGACAAGACTGAAGTCATGCTTATTGGCACCTCCCCCATCAATTTGTAAAGCCAATTCTGCAACCCTGTCTGTGGATGGTACTGTACTTGAGCTTCAGTCTAAATTGAAAAACCTTGGGGCAATATTTGTTTCAGGCTTAACATTTAACCCACATGTGCAGCATATTGTAAAAACATCTTTCTTTCACTTCAGAAATATCGCTAGACTACGCCCAATGTTATCACTAACTGTGGCTGAAAAGCTGATCAACACATTTGTCTTCTCCCAAATTGACTGTAATGCTGTACTCACTGCAGTATCTAAATCCAGACTGAACAAGCTCCAGTATGTCCAAAATTCGGCAGCCAGAATCCTGACCAGATCTAGTGCAAGTGATCACATTACTCAGATCCTGGAGTCCTTGCACTGGCTTCCTGTCAAGTTTTGTGTAGATTTTTAAATCCTCATGCTCACCTATAAGGCTCTGCATGGCTTGGCAACTGTCTGATCTATTATAACCCTACTTCCCATCTCCCAACCTTCGCTCCTCTAATTCTGGTCTCCTATCTGTCCCCCAAGTCTGTCTACACTTTATGGCTGACAGAGTTTCTCCTGTTATGCCCCTAAGCTCTGGAACTCTCTCCCCAAGGACATCAGAGACTCACCTTCTCTAAACCCCTTCAAATCCAGACTCAAAAACTTCTTCATTAGAAGAGCCTTTACTTAACTGGTTCCATTCTTTACCCCTCTGCTCCTACTGTATTTAGTACCACCATCTACTGTCTCCTCTGCATATTCTCATCGTGTTTTTCTTGTGTATTTTTTATTGTTTATTTTTAATTGTTGTTGTTGCTGTTGTCATTCTGTAAAGAGCTTTGAGAAGCCACCTTTAAGGGCACTATATAAAATAAAGTGTATTATTATTATGTCATAACTGGATCAACTGGAAATTTAGTTTCTGTAGAGGAGACCTGGAGAAATGTTAACATACATCTGTCCACAGAATTAAACAGTCAGCCCAATGAAGGGAAGATGACATGGCTCTACAGGTATGGTAGGAAGCACTGTTGAAGCCCAGCCTCTTCCTCTCACTTACCGACAATGATGCCCATGCTAATGTACAGGAAGATAACGTTGGTGGCGAGGATGCTGGTCAGGAAACCGGCACTGACGAGGACAGCCCCTACTATGGATGTCAAGCGGTTGCCCAGTTTACCACAAGCAACTGACGCCAGGGGTCCTACAGAAGAAGAAGAGAACTGATCTGCAGGAGAAGAAGACGTTGCTTCAGACCGGTTACTGATGACCAGAATTCCTGCTCTTTTCTTCATTTTTCCACATGAAGAGGCTCCATAGTCGAAACATTGTCTTCTTCTTCTCACTGTGGAATTATCCTCTGCTTGTTCCTATTCTACTGTCTTGTCTTACAACAAGTTTTGACATGTTCAACACTCCACTGTATGCAAAGGCTATCACTCAATGCAATATTGTTTAATTAAACAGATGTTTCATGTTGCACCATGTTAAACTGCCTGAAAGTGTTGCCTACCTATCACAAGAGCTGAACTAGTGTAAATACATCTTCCTGACAGTTTACTAAGGCAAGTGGATTGTTTTACCCTTTTACCATTTAAAACAAATTTACTTTCACTGCACTTTCCTTCATTTTACCATGAATGTACTCTACAACAGTGCACTAGACTAATGCTGTACCATAATTATTGTGATAACAGCAGTGTGGTACAGCAGCTTCTGACATTCATGAGGGTAAATCATAACGATGACTTTCTAGTGCAGTGATTTACACCAAAAATGTTTGTTGTGGGAGAATATGGTAAAAGAAAGAAATAAGTACCCGATGTCCAGGAACAACTGTGCTAAAAGTGCTGAAGTGCCATGTTCATCTATTAAAATTTCATAAGGGCTAAGAAAGTAAAACAGCGAGAATAAACTTCTTAATGACAGTGACAGAGCTGTGTGATTGGCAATGCTGACCAGCAGAGAGCCGTAGGCTAGACATGATGGAACCGATCCAGCTGATTTGCTCCGAGGAGCCTCCAAAGGCATCCTGGAATGCCACAAAGAATATCCCAAATGACTTCAGAGTGCCCATAACCAGAATGTTCACCTGGAACAGCAGAGACATATACATAAGTCAGACAAAATGGATGTTACAGGAGAAGAGTAAAACCTGGGACATTTCTTTCTGTTCTTATGAATGTCCTCTATAAGGAACATTTTCTCATTTGAGTGTCTCAGCACATCCTTATTCTTATCTTCTAGAGTGGGCAAACTGTGCTTCATATTAGACTGGCAATTATCCCATCAGGTCTACTGATTCAAAAAACATTCAGAATCCAATAAGCCAATCTAGAGGGAATCTGCTTTGTGACAAATAGTGCAATAATGTTTACTATAAGAACAGAAGAAAAGAGAAAGCTGTAAAGTGCTGAGAATTAAGACAGAAAAGACAGACAAAAAAGAAACAGAACTGTACTTAGAATGGAAATCAGTGTCAGAGGGTCAAAAAACATGGTTATAAAATCACTCTCTATATATTAGCTAATCTGCATTTCTGCAGATACACAAAATAATTGGTTAGTGAGGTGAAGGCAGTGGTTTGGGGTCTCTTTGGAATTCTGTTGAGAGAGCATGAAAGACAGAAAGCTATTCATGGCAAACTGAAATGTACACAGTCCATATCCAGATCTCGAAGAAGCCATCTGACAGAAAGAATGGTCTACCTTTCTCTATTATTCAGCATCATTACACAAAATAGGGTGGCACAGTTGTTAGTATTGCTGTCTCACAGCTCTGGGACCCTGGATTGAATTCCAGACCTGCGGTGCTGCGGTGCTGAAACCTTGTTGTTCTTGATCACCGAGCGCCTCTCCAGTTACTTACCAGAAAGCAATGCAGCACAATCATCCAGCCCCAGCCGCCATCTGGAGGGTCCACATACTGCAACACGACGCCTTCCTCCTCCTTTTTCACCATGGTCTTCTTCTCTCCAATGGCCATTTTGGCTGTCTTGACTTCGCTAGAAGGAATCACACAAGAGTCCGAGGCTTAGCCAAGTTGGAAAGGATGACAGGTGCAAAGGCAGCACAGTGTATCTCAGAAATGGGAATTTATTGTGCAGACATGGCGCAAAACTGGAGGAAGGCACAAAGACAGGTAACTGGGAAATGTACCTCAAGAGGGAGTTTCACAAAGATTATGACATTCAGGAAATGGGTCTCTTTATGTTTGTTTCGGCTATGGTCACTGGGACACTCCAAGGTGTGTCTGAAATGATGGTCTATTTCTGCACCAAAGCAAAGACAAACCAAAACCAGCTCGTCCTCCTAGTAGCTGGGCACCCCAGTTGAGTTATGCCATAGAACTGACTCAATTTCATGCCAAAGATGGCAACACCATCATCAACATGAAGGCTGCCTTCAAAACTAGTTCTTAATTACAAATTACTGTTAATAGTCATTGTAAGAGGTTTCTAAAACTATAAATGTACTTGTCTTCTACAAAGCAAAACCTGGCTGTGTGTTTCACTGTGGTGACAACAAAGTGTGATGTCGACAAAGGCAAAGTGGAGCAATTGTGTGGTAAAAACATAGTAAAACCTTTGCCTGCACAAAACTACCATTCAAATGTACTGTGGAAAAAAGTCACTTTACAATTAACCTTATACCTTATAATAGACCTTCCCAAGGATAAAAAAAAATAATAACAGTGTATTAAAATGCAAGATACTTTAAGCCTTATCTATCTGCAAAAGACTTGAAAAACATGTGCAGTTTTCCCAAAGTTCTGTGCTGCCTGGTCCTAATTATATATGTTCTTTATTTAACCATATGCTGGAACGCCTCTGGGTAACATTTCTGATTTAATCAGAATTCTCAGATTGCCTGGGAGTTCACAAACACATGCCACGTACTCAACTGGGATTGTTTCTGGAGCTAACTCTTTATTTTCTCTGCTCATCCACATGGTCCTGACACTTGTATTGCTTAAAATGGATCATGCATTTATTATGTTCACCAAGGTTACATTTCGCCATACGACTTTTATAACAATTTTCAATGCTTCACTCAGTCTAGCCTTTGTCTAGAGTAGTTAAGATAAAGTTTTATCCTTTTGATGCAAAAGAGTAAGATATTAAATAAATATAAGCATATACAGTATATATAAGCATTCTCTGTAAATAAAGGCACAAAACCTACTTTGGCGTATTAGATGAAGCCTGTTTTACAATAGTGCAATATTCAGTACAAAAAGAAGAGACTAAGATGCCCTGTTAAAAAACACTTTTCCATAGGCTTAATTTTGACAATGTCTAATCACATTCATCCCTGTTTATGCAAAGATCTGAGTCCTGCCACCACCACCAGCAGATTGTGTTTTTAGAACTGAAAGACCCACCAAGTTAGATCTTTAATAAAAGTGTGCGTGCAATAAATTCTTACCTGTTAAGGTAGTTGTTGTTGCACTTCTCAGAGCCAACAAATAGGACACCTTTTGTGGTGAGAATTTCAATATCATAAGCTTGTGTTTAACACAACCACGCTGCATAAATGCCAGAACAATCCAATGAATCTGTGTTTTAGCAGGTAGTTATACAGTATTATCTAAAAAACAGGTGCTTACATAAGGCAGAGTCAAGTCAACAGATGACACAGTACAGTGGACAACACCACACACAGTATATTACAAACATAATAATAAATTCCTTTGCAAATGAATTTCTTCAGGAATGTCTTTTTCACCTCCACAATTTGCATCAGGACACCAAAAACTCAAGAGTGTGAGAGCAGGTGAGACTGGAATGTTACAGAACCGGATAAAAGAAATGGCAGAAATGACCTCCATTATGAAATGGAGGATAGAGAAATGCCCCCAGAAATTCGCTATTCATGGTCTTTAATCTGTTGCATTTGAATGCAAAAACCTCTGAGACTCTGAAAACTAGGGAACTGCTGGTGATAAAAAGAGAGTGAAAAATCATAAATGTATCAAGGTAACAAGGCACAAGTGTTGTCCTGCTTTGTGATATTCTAATGCTTTGGGCCATGCTGCTGAAGCACAACTCCAACACGTCTATAGTTACTGATCTCTGTAAAATTATTAATGTGTAAGAAAAGGGGTAACACAGTTCTGGTCAACCGGTTTACTGTGACCTTCATTGGAATCCATCCGGATCGTCGTGGTTAAATTTCAGCAGGTGTTAGACATTTTTTTACATTTATAATTAAAGTTAAATATTAATTTCCACTCCAACATGCACAGGGATTTTTCGAGGTCTTTGCATATCAAGACCAAACGGGCCTTTAACTAAAGGTTCTGAGAACTCTGGTATTTTGTATCATAGTACAGGTAAAATGTTTTGCACAACATAATAAATCTATGTGGTCAAAAAATTAAATAATAATTAAATAATAATTTTAAAATTAAATAATAACTTAATTTCTTTAATATTTTGGAACCCTGTCACCGTTTTCATATGTACTGTACATCAAACGAAATACATCAACTGTAATTGCAAAAAACATTACAAGGTAATCAAAAAATGAACATATTTTTTCGGCAAAGGCAGGCAGACATTTTATTGAACAGAAAGATAAAATCCTTATACAGATTATCATCTGTCACATGTCTACTGTGAAAGTCCCAGGCCAGTAATGAGCCTGGCCACCACAGCAAACAACACAATCAGTAGATCAGGGACTCACTCGTCGCACCAGGTTGCAGCTGCTGTTGTGTGAGAGTCTCTCCCCTCCTTTCATGCAGTCTGGACAAGCACCTGTTCACTAGTCTCGATGCCAAGCGTCAGGCCAGCTCATAACACAAATGATCAGTGAGGCTTGAGTCTGGCATGCAGGGCTGAATGGCACACTTGAACCATCACATTCTCGTCTTGCAAGAAGGCCACTGTAATACGAGCAGCACGAGGATGTGCGGTGTCCTAATTGAAAAGCTGTCATGTCAGGATGAGCCCACACGAAAGGCAGCAAGCGAGATTCCTTGACTTGTTCAGCATAGTGCCATGCAGTTAGACTGCCATCAAATCACCATGCGAGAAGCTCCATAGGGACAGACACTCCTGCCACACTTGGACTAACACACTTGGATCTCCCCATAGGTCATGCTGAGGTGCTGTGATTTATGGTTGATCATTTTTGGACTATGTTTGACTATACTAAGCTAGTTGGTTGTTCCTGGATCTAAACACCCCAGGCAGTGAGGGACAGTGTGTCAACTCCAGCTTAGCCATCAACACACATCTGGTATGAAGAGTGACTGACTACATTTATTGTGTAATGTACTTTCCTGCTTTTCAACATTTTTTTCACTTTAGCTTTGCTTCATTCATTCTTCACCTGTCTTCCAAAAACTCATTCTGGCAATTTATCCATGAACAGCTTGGAGTAGTTGTTTATATATTGTTATTGCTAAGTTGTTGGACACACCTTGGATATAAGGAATATCTGCAAAGCCTTGGGAGACAGAACATGTGAAGGTACAGCATACTAGGGATATCATCCATGTCTTTTCCTACATTTCTGAAAACACCTTAATGAATTTATTTAAATATTACAATTTTTTATTTTTATTTGAATTAAATATTCTCTTGTTCATTGTGCTCTTCTCCGATATCCAGGAGACATCTTCATAGGGATTAGGATCAACTAAATCCACTTTACTCCAGCAGCTCTCAGCCCATGATGCACTGTGTCTTAAGGAATCCAGTCTCAGGCAGCTTTGACATGATCCAAACTCATCTTACGACATGACATCTGGACCACAGAGCTCAACTGAAGATACACAGAAATGGTTATCTCATTTCGCCTGGTGGTCACTTCTGACACTGGGTCATTCTCTGGTTTGGTTACCAAAAACTGGATTGCTTACCCCAGGTATGTTTTACACATAAAACAACCTAAAGACAAACACGTTCTCATTATTATTCATTTATTGATATTCTAGGCCCATTTTTAGATTATTGCTGGACCACTAGCATGAAACTAAAGTGACCACCACACAACATAACATATTTCTGCGTCTCTTCCTTTTAGCAAAAAGCCTGAGAGCACCCTTTCTTTCCATTACAGGTGGGAAATGGATAACTTATACAGTCCAGTTTATAGATTTTCTGAGCCATGTGGGCCTATCCAGCCCTGGTCATGTCTGATTCAGGAGACTAGTAAGTGGATTAGCACGAAATGAATCAGGCCAGTGTCTGACAGCAGTCCCGCTTCTTTCCTGAGCATTTCTCAAGCAGTCTGGGAGTGAGCAGGAAGGGGAAGGTAGAACTGTGTTAAGTGGTGCTCAAAGTATGATCCATTGACAGACCTATAATATCCTAATCCACAATAGCATGACCCTTCCGCCACCTCCTCCCCACAGACTACCTTTGTAACTAATATTTCACCGGACTCTAGTTATGTGCAAAACGAACGAATATTTTTCACCCAATTAAAAAAAGAGCCATTGCATAACTTATTTTACAAATTGTTACAGTCCTTGCACCTTCTCTTTCACTTTCCCTTTGTCAGCATAAAATGCTGCAGCTAAGCAAATCTTCTTTCTCCTCCTTTCTAATTGGCTGGTCCCTTGATCCAGTGTTGCAAAGCACAGTGAAAGCGCATTGAAGCCATAGGAAACTGCAACAAACCTCCAGGGAAACCATAATAAAAGTGCAATGTAGCCTAATGGGAGTAAGCACAAAACTCAAACTTCATCTTTGCCATCTGCAATTAAAGTAGCAAATCCCGGTGAGTCCAAATTTTCACACAAATGTTGAATCTATTCAACCCACCCATAGTGGTTTCCCTTTAGGTTTTAGAAAGGGATCTTTGTAGGCTTGGAAGAGGATAAGAGGTCACCCATTCCTTGGAGCTCCTCATTTTCTATGTCTTCTATCCAGATCGCTCCAGCCTTTTTGGTATGCAACAGATTGGTATGTCATCTTTACTTAGCCTCAGCAACAGCACAAAACAGTGTTTCGAGGGGGAAGAAAAGTCTGCGCCCAGGGGGGCCTAATTGAAAGCAGAATCTGCTTTACAAGGGCAAGCAGCTGCTTAGGATAAAACCATAGGACGTGGGTCATAAAGAGGGGAAACATTTTCTACCTCAAACTTTTCAAGCTCTGACATTACTGGCAAAAGAGAAGTGACTGAGATGGTGGGGGGATGTAGTTTCAATGCCTGCAGGGATGTAAAAATTCAACCTTAATGGCCTGATTAAAATGCGCACTTTGCATGCAAATGAACATTTTCTCAATGCACAATGAGAAAAAAAACAGGAGGGCTTTTTGCACTAGGTTTGATTACTAGTTTGACCAACTCACTATGGGACAGTGCTCTGTGCCCCATGTCCAGAATGAAGCATGTGGCTTGTATGCAAATCGGTTTTATTGCTGCGTTTTTCTGTTTTTCTAACCCTCAGTCCAAAAGGCACAGTATGGCCTTTATAGAGCAGTGCAGGAAATCTATGACTGTTCGCTGACCGAAAATCCAAACCTCCAACAATTTTCACTGGTCATGTAGCTCCATAAGACGTCATCTTTTAAGCAAAATACAATTTAGGCATAATTACAATGTTTTATAGTTGCTGCTTGTCATTTCATTTTCCATCCATCCATTTCCTAACTGCTTTAACCAATCCAAGGTCATGGGTGAGCCGAAACGTAACCCAGCAAGCAATGGGCTCAAGGTGGGTACACTAGACAGGACGAAACAGAAAACACACTCTCGATCTCCCTCCTAAGGCCAATGTTCCTAAAAGCCAATTATTCGACCTATATCTTTGAACTGGGAGAGAAAAAAGGAGCACCCAGGAGAAACCTACGTAACCACAGGGAGAACATACAAACTCCACCCAGATAGCACCCCAGGAATTGAACCCGGGGGCCCCAGTGCTGTGAGACAGCAATGCTTAGCGCTGTGCCACCCTATCATTTCATTTTAATCAGACTAATTGTCCAGTTTGTAGACAAGAAATAAATG
Organism: Lepisosteus oculatus; assembly: GCF_040954835.1. NCBI lineage: Eukaryota > Metazoa > Chordata > Actinopteri > Semionotiformes > Lepisosteidae > Lepisosteus > Lepisosteus oculatus. The sequence goes on from NC_090700.1 coordinate 37,454,595, forward strand.
GTCAGTGAGCGAACAAATGTAACAAGCAGAAAACGCAGCTTGTTGAGTATTATGCGTTTGAAAAACGCTGACACGCTGGCATATTTTTCATACATTCTTATTAAGATCACATAAACCACCCTGCTATAAGAGAAGTGGTAAGGAGCTCACTGTGAAATTTTATCACGCTTCGGTTTTGTAATTTGCACCTGCTGTTTCCTGCCAGCTCTGCACAAATTCTGAAAGGCGGACGGATTAACGAGCTGGAACCACGGCAGTGACTAATTACTTTAAACCTGGTCCGAATCAAAGGGAACCCCACTGACCAGAAAAAATTCTTAGCAACAGAATCCAGGCATGAGCAAGCAATCTGGCTAGATGATGTGTTCACCCTTTCACTTAACTGAAATGTGCACTTCTTTCACAAATTGGTCCCTAAAGCTCAGAACTGTTAATCAATCAACACTTATGCTAGATGAGGCACTGCAATCCTTCCCCAGAACCTCTGCTGTTCATTATCCGGGCCTGGTGCAGTTTAAACAAACCTCACCCATTCCAGAGATTCACTCCCCGAGAGAACACTGCTTACAAAATGTGTTAAAAGGATTCTCATCTTGCAGCCCTTCCAAAAGTGTCCTACTCCCAGCCTCTTAGGCTGATTTATTTTAAAAAACCTGGAAGCATGTTAATTTTTAGATATTTACACACTGATTACCCATCCAGTTTAGTATCACCAATTATTTTAAGATGTGGGTTTCTGGCAAAAACCTCCTTAATTTCTTGGGAGAAAACAGGACATGTGGGGGTGTCTACACAAGAGAAGTGTCAATCTCATTAACTACTGCAAGCCTGCAGGCACCCAGGACGTACCAGGATCCTTGGGATAATAAATTCTGACCACGGGTGCTATCCGTGTGGAGTTTGTATGTTCTCCGCGTGTTTGTGTGTGCGAAGCACCAGTCTCCTTCCACAGCCCAAAGACACACTTGTAAGTTAACTGGCTTCTAGGAAAACTGTCCCTGGTGTGAGCGCGTGTCTGTTTATGTCTGCCGGTGGACTGGTTTCCCACCCAGGGTGTACGCCGCCCTGAACCCATTGCTTGCTGGGATAGGCTCTGGCTCCCCTGTAACCCTGAATTAGAAGAAGTGGTTAGAAAACGGATGGACAAACGGAAGGCCATCGTAACAGGCAGACATGAGAGCAAACCGTAACAAGGGACCTACCTGTTGTGCTCTTTCACTAGCATGGTGAAAATGCAGCAGAACTGTACTGAACTGAGTTTCGGAGGGAAAATTATATTCTTTCCGTCATTCTCCCCATCGGTGGAGGAGAGATTGAAGGCTGTGCGCTTGCAGTCTCCAAGGTCTTCTGCAACCTAGACAATGAGAAATAAAAAGTTAGAAACCCTGACAGGAAGGAGAACACTACACATAAGGGATTCTGTGTCCTCAAGGACATTGCCCCCACACTATAGAGGAAACCAGCAAAGACCTTCGCACCCTGTTCGCTGTGCTTGCCTCCTGTGGAGCCATCCTGATCTCATAGTGGGACCAGACACAAACCCCCAAAGGCATGCACAGAACATCTTTGCTTCCCAGGTCGTCACTGCTACTGACAATGGCACGCATCAAATATATACAACTTGCATGCTAGAAATCAAAAGCTAGAATTATCTTAAACTAGGTTCACACATTCCTGCAACATTCACTGGTCTGTTAATACCTTTCTAACCTTTCCATTTATTTACAGATTGCTGCCATCCGTGCATTCTCTGGAATTTGTCGCTCAAATTTCCAAGAAAAAAGCCTCCCCCTCCCCCCCCCTCACCTTCTCATTACCCACTATCATGTTTTCTTTCATATTCTCCCTTTGCCTCAATCCTGCCCTCTGTCTCTCTCCTCTACATCCAAAACACTCTTCTCTTTTTATCATGGTAACTTTTCTTTCTTTCTCTTTTTAATGTGAAATTAACCTCTACTCGTTCCTTTGAATGTCCAACACTGTCCAACAATGTCCAGCCATTTAATGAAAGATGCCAAAGTACCGGCTTCAGCAATATGGCTGAGTAGCTTGTTCCATAATCCCATGACGCTTTGTGTAAAAAGTGCTTCCCATTCTCAATTTTAAATACACTTCCATGTAATTGTAATGCCTTCATCAGTTACACACACAATTGTTTGTAATGTTCAGCTTGTTACAGTTTCTAAACACATGACTCGGACGAAGAACATTGCAGGTGTGCTGGATTCAAGAATTCAAATTCTTTGGTTATCTGAAGAAATTGAGGAATGAGGAAATTCTGGGCTAAACCAAAGCCTTGTGGCTTCCCTTGATGTTTGCTGCAGTGTTGGAGAAAATGTCAGGCGGAGTCCGACAGGCATTTCAAGTTCCATCCACAACACAGACACAAATTTGGGTCCCACAGAATCTTATTCTGTCCTGCCTGATTTTGTCAAGTGTGATTTTTTCCGTTTTAACCTCAGGGCAGTCTGGAGAAGCAGAATATTTTGGTGGTGGGAGGTCCCAGTTAGTTCTGTTTATTCTTGATGCTAATCCAGCCTAAGAGAAACGGACACCGCCCACACTGCATGCCTGCAAGCGCCCTCTGTGAGCCGAGGGAGCCCTGACAACTGATCCCATCCCACCCTTGCGGTGCTGAGACAACCTTGCTCACTTGAGCACCGGCAATGCCTTTGTCATACTGGCAGGAAGGTCTCAGAGGAGAGGTGTGGTGTCAACGGACACACCTTTGAACTAGGTGCGTCTTTAAAATTGTCGATGACAAAAGGGTCAAAAGGGCTGGCTGGGCCTGTAATAAGATCTGTCAACTCATTAACCCAGAGGTTAAACTCACGTGCGATGGCAGTTCCTTAAGGGAAGGAGCAGGAGCAGGAGTCCCTTTTAAAAGCTGCCCTCCCAGGACAGCCACAAAGACAACGATGAAAACGAGCAGGAGCAGTTTGTGACTGACTGAAATGTTGCTGAATTTTTTGTAGAAATTTAAACTGTACTGAAAAACTCAAAAACGGAGTATGGGAACCAACAGAACTGGGAATGCCCAGTATATATATACTATTAGACTCTCCCAGACTCTAAATATCACCTAATAATACATTGCTGGTAATTCCAGGATCAGTGTGTACTTTGTACTCTTCAACCCCATTTTTACCACCAGCCCTGCTCATTGGCAAGTTTCAAACCCATCTGAGATCTATTGGTACTGAAGAAGACAATTCCATTACCATTGATTGTGATATCAATTTTATATTGCTTGGCTACAGATAGTTTAATCCTGACTTGGGGTTCTAGTCCAGCAAATTAGAAAATTGGGAATCTGGCTCATGCTTAAAATCCACCACTTCAGGACCACTGTAACCCTTTCAAACTGATATTAATTGTGCTTGTGCAGCTGCTGATGTCCAACCCTGGGTGTTTCCCACCTTGCAGCCGTTGTTTGCTAGGATAGGCTCCGGCTCCCCCACAATCCTGTAGTATTCTCAAGCAGAGTCTGGGGCTTGAGAAGCAACCAGTTTTATTATGCTCTGTAAGGGCATTTTCCAGAAGTGAATCTACATATTTTCCAGTGCACTGAAGGATGGATGCTGTTACATCCGTTTGTTTAAGGAAATTCCATTCTCAAAAAATCCAGTCTAATACACCTCCTGTTCTTTTATTTTTCTTCCCTCTTTCTGACTGTGAACTCCCTCTTTCTGGGTGTTTTTCTTTTTTTTCTTCATCTCCTTAAAGGTTATGTTTACATCGCATCTTTGCACTCACAAAACCGAAGAAAACAAAAAAGCCTTGCTTTTTTGGCATGAGACTCATTTGTGATTTAACTACACTTGTTTGCGTTTACACGTGAAACTGTATCAGCTTGAGGTGGGTCGATGTGAAGACCAAACACCTCCAACGCCCTTTTCTGTTCTGTAATTTCACATTGTTCGTGGCACTGAAGAGAACACATTGAAAAAAAACATTCAGCGTGTGTTCTATACCTGACATCTTTATTTAGAAAGCCCTGGGTAATCACATAATGTTCACCTGCACACTGCTTATTATCTAAACTTCCCAGAGTAGCAGCTTTGTTCCAAAGTATTAACTTTCTACTTCTGGAATAGCAGAGTAAAAGAGACCAACAGTGCCAATTTCCTGGGCAATCATCATGGCTTACAGAGCAATTTCACGATCCCCCAAAAGCAATGCTTTTAGTCTTTACTGCCAGGTTACTTTTCTTATTCTGATATTCCAGAACTCTTCACCAAGAGCATTTGAAGTCTCTTAAGATTTTCCCTTCAGTTACGACAGATTTGTTTTAATGTTGGAGCCCTGCACTTACAGCTTGACTTGCAAACAAGAGTGGTGATAGAGTACCTGTTGTTCTTCCGTTTCTGTGTTATTGTACTCCAGAAATGAACTTCTAGATGTACTGCTGCCATTACAACTCTTAAACAAACTCCAGCGTTCACTGAGAGAAAAATAGAAATCTGGGAGACCTTAATTGAAAACACATGCATACTCTGCCTTTCCAGCAAATTTACTGTTATATCACTGGTGAACTGGGAAATAATTTGGGTCATTAAAACAGCTTTGCAGTTTGAACGGAATCCCTCTTTCTCAGGGTGATAGCACACCACTGGTTGAGAGAGCGCTGCCCTACTTTTCACTCTAAAATAACAGTATTCACAAGGAACTTCACTGGACCCTATTTCTCAATTGATACTATATGTCACCCACAGACAGTTTCCCACTATTGTTCCATACATATCAGGAAACATCTCTGAAAATAATTTACCTACTCTTTGTTTTTCTTATTAACACCTCCATTCATCTTAATTTTAAACTGCAAGCTTACAACAGTAAAAGAAATGTCTCAATAATTCATGATTAAGTGAAATTATGCTCTTGTGTAATACTAACAAAAATGTTAATTTTGTGACTCAGTTTCAGTGTCACTAGCAATAGTGGTAGTATTAGTTGTAGCTGCAGCAGCTGTTCTTAGTTTCAGTTTAAGGAGTTAAACAGTTTTAGCTTATTTTCTGTATAAACTGTGTATCAAAACCAGCGAAGTGAGGATAAAATCTTATAAAAGTTCTAACAGCTGTTCTCAAAACTTGGCCTTCAGTGTGGCAGACTGAAACATTTAGGTCAGTGTGAAAGAAAAACAGAATTAAGTAGTGGGCTCTGTATTCACAACCCAAAAAAAGCATCCGGGCACAGCAGTGAAAGGAAACGAGGTCTGGTCAATAACCGCACTAACAGGACGGGCTTCCCAGGATTCACCTGATCTGCTTGTATTCTGCTCCTCGTTACAGTTTGTCCTTATCACCAGCGTCGGACCATTGATCCGTTTTCTGCTGACCATTCCGCCTCTACATTTCAAAACGTTCCTGTTGCACCACAGTCCACAGACAAAACCAACACTAATAACTCAATAGATTTTGCACGGGGGTCCGCATTTGTGCAACAGGTTTTAAAAAGCTGTTTAAAAAGGCTCGGTGGAGACTCCTCTCTGTAACATTAAACGGAAGACGTGCGTTATAGTGGACCGTGAATCAAGCTAACCGCTCACTTAGGAACGCGCGCGTTTTACTAATATGTGGTGCTTGAAAGTGCTGCGTACAGTTTGTTTCTGACTGTGAACCTAACATAGAAATACTGCATTTATTTAACAGCCATCAGGAATTCAGAAGAAAAAAAATATTTCCTTCAAGAAAAAAGTACATTTCTACATTAGAACGTAAAATCTATGGGGTAACTGTCAGTCTGATATTAACTTACCAGAAGCTTTTTTCTTGCGGAGAATTGTATATATTTCATTTCAGAATAAACGATCTTGTTCTTAAATTATGTTAAAGCTCCTAAAAATGGCATCTATTTGTGTATTCGTGAACCCGTAAAGCCGGATGGGATTACACTGTTAAGTGGGACAAGGAAACTACTCACCAAGCACTCCAGTCGCTGCCGTGCGCTAGTCTGAGAGTCGCCCCTTGAGTGCCGCATCTCACACGACTGCGCTATGCAGAACAGATTCAAAACACAATCAATGCATGTGTTAGATCGATTACGTCAGGAAAAAAAAACGTTACGTCATCCATGGATGCCGGCAGTTTGGTGCCACGCACGAACAATTCAAGACGAGCGAGTAATTGAGTGTGGTACAACCGGTAATTTAAGGTCGCATTTGAGATGCGGAGATGTATACCGGCGCAGCCCCTCATCAGCTTTCCTTCCAGCGCCAGAGAGACGTCCGATACCTATTGAAACTATTACACTGTCCGAAGGACTTGAAGAAGGACAGGATTTAGTTTCATGAACGCCGAATGGAAAAAAATGCTTGATCAGTTGTTGTTTTTTTTTATGTAACAAACTTCAGATGAAAGTTCTTGTTTTACTTTGTGGTGTTCTCTTCCACTTGTCTGCGGCTCTTTATAAGCGCTTATTCCAAATGTTTGAGGTTCCAGGAGGTGGTTTGTGACTTGAACATCGCCCGGTTTCATGTATTTTTTTTTTTTGGGGGGGGGGGTCTCCGCCTTTTTAACTCTTGTTTCTGTGCTTGAGGGTTTCGTCCGATCACCTCCCACTCGACTGTTCACACCTGAAAAGTTCGAGAATCATAAGCGCAAAACCGCCTTCACTTCATTTTGACTGCAAATGCTGCAATGGAATAAATATGTCCTGATGCATTTTGAAATAACGAATCTGATATACTGAATAGCTTGGTAGTTGTCTGACTTCACACGTCGGGTTCACGTTGACTTCACCAAGCGCTTTCCCACATAGCTCGAAACATTTCCAATACACACATGAAAGCGAAGCACACCTTTGAGAACCGACGTGTCCATATGCGCCGGCCTTTCCACGGCGAAGGCCAGAAGGGGACGGAATCCAGGGACGTGGTTGTGACAGTCAAGGATAGGCTGGGATGATAAACCAGGTGCAGACAACCCAGTTTTTCAACGACGGCCTCCAAGCGTTTCAGATACCCTTTAATTAGCACTCGAGTAAGACAGACCTGCAGAACAGCTCTTTTGACGTTATAGTCACTTAATTAGTCCATTAAGGGTTGAGACGGAATGAAAATCCGGAACGGATATCGTTCTGCAGGACGGGAGTTGCCTTCCCCAGCGACAAGGAATGTAACAGACCCCTGCATACCAAAACAAGTGGATGATAATAATTTATAGGCACCAGGGGGAAACTGCGAAGGCTACCAGGAATACAATTATAATTACTCGCTTTCAACATATTTATTTAAAGTTTCTCCTTTCCTTTCTTAAGGAGCCAGAATTCAGGGTGGAAAAAATAGGTCAGGTCAGCATTATGCGAGCACTTGTCGGCCTGCCTTGACCTAATTCTGGATTTCGCGCAACTGGACAGCCTACAATTGCTTGGAATTGTATCAACCCGTGGACAGTGTTAGAACAGGCTCCCGCCGCATGCGGGTATCCCAGCCACAAATCTACCATAACTGACTCCTCTTGGAGTATAGCGTGTTAAAAAAGAATCCGTCACCCCCTGACATGATTAAAAAAGACATTCATAAGACTGAAACTTTTTCTGTTATCAATAAACGTACTGAACAGCATTCAAAGGGACTTACCATCTTTGCGTAAAATTCTTTTCAACAGAGAATTAAATCTTCGTCATTGATACAGGCGAATTCATATATATCATGAGCGCGTCCCGTCTTCTATATTGTAATTAATTGGATCTCCCCTCTCCCCTCTCCCAGGTCCGCAGAAGAGTAAAGCAAGTGCCAAATTATTTGACAATAATATCGCTTTACCTTTTTTTTTTAGGAAAAACAAAAGCGGCGGAGACGCAGAAAGGTCGCCGCCGTCTGAGAAGTTAGTAGAGCTGCCCGTTCAGTTACTTTTGCAAGTAACCTTGCGGGAAAAAAAATAGCGGCGGCCACCAAGGAAGCCTGCGGTCTCGCGACCATGTGACCGAGGAATGTTACTCGCTCCGACCCGCAGAAAACCTGCCCGGAGCGCGCGCGCCACCTGACTCCCGAAAACGACGCGTTTCAGCGACTGGAGGGACGTTAAGAGGTTTGGTGAAAAGGACGACCAGAAAGAAAGTGCAATTAGAAACGAATAAGTTGCCATGGGAAACCTTGTGAAGCTCTGAAAAGGAAATATTTCTTTCCCCCTTTTATCGTTCCCTTTATTTTCGAGAGCCGCTCTTAACCAAGTGAAGTTCGGTTGTCCAGTCGCCTCAGTAAATAATCATTAATTAAAAAAGACTCGTTCCATCTGGATTGCTGTACAGTTTGTTCGCGTTTTTGGTTAACGACATATTGTATAGCGATTGATTTAACCTAAAAGAGAACTTGCGGAACTTAAAAGAAATATGCTTTTAGAACACAAAAATGTGTTTTAAACTAAAAAAAAAAATTAAATGTGTGGTCAACATCCTTAGCAATTGCTTGCAGGGGTCCTATTCTGCACAGTGTACGGAAAAGTCCTGCTCTGCTACCTTTCTACAGCAGATAAACAGAAAACGTGTTCTGATTTATCAATGAAGTGCTTCTATAGAAATTAAGGGTGATTTTTAAACTCTGAAAATCGGGTTTCAATCATCTGAAAGTTGAAAAGCCAGTGGAGCTTTAGTGCTCCACGTGCAAGACATTTCTAAAGTACTTTGATCATTTTGTCACATATCACCGATCCCGACCCCCTGTTGTTCCATTCCAGAAATCAGGCGATATTTCTGTGTCCCCAATGAAGTACCCTACTCTGTTTGCTTTGCGATAAAGTTTGCAGAAAAGGGAGCTGGCGAGTTTTTCTCGCCTTTTGACTGGGGTCAATTGAGTTCTCTCTTGACTGAAGCAGAAAGGGGCGAATTAAGGCGCAAATCTCCCAAGAATGACCAATTGCGACGAGTCCCCCAAACTGCCCCCACGACACGGTGTCCTTTTTAAATGGACCGAGAACGAAAGAGGATGCGTTCCAAATGTATGTAGAATTTAAAAATCCAAAAGAATTCTGTATGATTATGAAATACATTAAGAGTGCATTCGAGGAGTGAGGCTTGGTGTGTTAATCTCAAATCATTAAACAAAATTCGTGAATTATTTAAAAAAAGTTGGATTGCAGGTAAAACACGTCATAAGTAATACGTCAGTTCATTATATTTTTTTCTGAATCAATTATAAATACGTCATATTTTATTCACATTACTACCAGTTCAAGAATTCAGGTTATTTTAATTTTAACGAGTAACACTTTAAAAAATGATAACCAATGAGTACTACACATTTTATTCTCTGTCAGTGTTTTGGATAATTTAATTAGTTAATTGTAATCACCGTTCCATGTGTTTATGTAGCATCCCCCCCAAAGTATCAGGTGTTCTGCATATATACTGTACAGCACCCAGCAAGTCGAGACATGAGAAACTGCTTCACCAGCTCTATTAAAGGGGATCTTCGGACAAGTCCAGTGTGGAATGTAACCAGGCACTGAGCCCAACACAATTCCTCATACGTGGAGCTTCATGAGATCTTTAATGGCCAGGTAGTCGAGATGTCAGTGTAATATCTCATGTGATGGATGCCATAATGTCCCTGGCCGCCCCACTGGGGCATCGGTTTGGCACATCCGGCCCACAGGGAAGAGTGCCACCTACTGGTCTGCAAGAACCTCAGCCAACAGCAACCTGGTTTTTCCAAGAGATCTTTTACCTTTTCTGAGCTCAGAAGATAAGGATCCACAGCACATCTTGACACTGCAGGAGGTGTTGAAGAAGTAAGGGTAGTTACAGAATACAGAATGGTACGCGTGGAAAATAATTGCTGTTTCAACCAAAAATGACATGATTGAGTTATACAAGTGTCTAATTGCTGACTTATCCATAGTAAAGGTAGGCAGATGCAACCTTGTACAGCCAGTTTGTAACCTGGTTATTAGATTTTCTTTCCATAATCACCTATAGTAAAACACAGTGAAGCCTTGTAGAAACCATGGTTAAAGCAAAGTGACTGCCCCCATCCACAAAGTCAAGCTTCTAATTAGGAGTCATACATTACATTCCTTCATTCCCTATTCCCGGAGTATTTCCAAGGCGGTTTCCAGGTCGACATACCAGACGAGTTGATTGGAATCAAATTCTTATTTACGATGACAACCGGAGACTCGTTTCTAAAGGGCCTTTCCTGGAGCAATACGGGCAAAGCACCAGTAACAGCATTGCCACATGGATCTCAATGTACGGACCTCCTGTCCGGAGGCCTGACCACAAACCCGTGCTGCTGCTCAGACGCAGCTTCCTTTAGCGCTATCAGGTTTTCACACTCACCTTCCAATAACTTCACACCCTTGCTTAAGACCTTACCCAAATCTCAGGACTCCTTCCAGTCTCAAGAGCCCATTCCTCCACAGTCTCAGAGTACGTGCTCTTGACTGCAGTTTTTTTTTCAAATTAGCTTCTGGTGATTCATGTCTCTTTTTTTAACTTTTTTATGATGTTCTTTTGGTCTTGGCCACCAATATTTCAGTAATAAATTAAAAGTCTAAATATACATGAATATGAAGGGAATTAATTTTATCCAGCCATGAAGGAAGGTCCTCAGAGGACTCGACCTCTATGGCATTTCAATGAGAATGCGCTGCTGTAGCCCAGCTGTGCAGGACTGGTCTGCCCTCTCCTGGCCGAACCCTATTACTACAGTTGGCACATGCTGGGATGCCACCTATAAGGAGATCAGCAAGGTCACAATTTACAGATCAATTATATGAATAGGAACATTTTAGGGCTAAATATAAGGCTGAAAACAAACACTAAATGATACTCACAAATTATTGCAAAATAACAGTTATATTAGAAATGACAAAAAGAAACCCCTTAAGTTAAAAATCCAGTTGAGATCTACAGAGAGATGCGGAATTATCCTTAAACACTTTCATGAAAAGAGATTTCCAAGCAATGATAACTTCAGTCTGTTGATTCTTCAACATTCTTCAGAGCAAAATACTATAAATAAAAATGAAAACGGGATACGGTAAGAGATGAAAAATTAAACAAGCCAAACAGTATCGGGTTACAGATTTCAACAGAATTTTATTCTTCAGATATTTCATAGTTTAACATTACCTCTGAAATTCTGTCCAATTCATTTTCTTGTTTTCACTGGGAAATGAGTTAGAGTTAAACATTTACAACTTAGGTATTAAATGCAGGAAATCCACCACACACTCCCTCTATTGACTGTCTCGACATAGACATGAACGACACAGAACTCGCAGATAGCAAAGCACAGCAGAAAACATGCTTAATGACAAAAAGAGTTCAAATCCTCTGCTAAGTGCCCAGTGTTTCTTTCATAAAAGTCATGATTCAAACCAACAAATCATAAAAATATGCCCTTCATTTCTATGATGTATGAGATTTTGCTACCTGTCCATTTGAAAGTTCCATTTTCTGCCACTGAATCTCCACCAATGGTGTGGTGGACAAAAACACATTTAAGGGTAACCTAGAACTTGTTTATTAAGACTGAAACTAGCAAATTGTTTTCCCAGCCCAGTGCTGGCCAGACTATGACATAGCTGTCATTTGCTTCAGTTTTCAGTAGCATGACCTCATGCTATGCACCTTTTGGCGACCTTGGGCAAAGTTCAGATCAGTTGAACTTATGAAACATTGTACTGTACCTATCAGGGAGGCAGCCAGCAGACATTCACCTTGAAAAGCTCGTGTACATACACAAGCATTCCAACAATCCCCAAACTATTTGTAACTAGTTGCTCATTAAAATGGAGGAGCTGAGCACAAATGACTGAGAAATGCAATGTCTAACTTTGTGTCTGAATGACTGACGCCATCCTTCTATGAAAACAAAGCAATATGTTACTAAACTGTTAACACAAGAAATTGTATTCCAATGGTCTCAACATTCAAATGCTTATTCAGTTGTTTTTTATCTTTATTGGAAGATGACCATTTGGAGTTTGTTATGCGCTTCATAAAAAAACAAAGAAAAGGGGGTGGGGAAACAAGTAAAGTGTTTTCTTGTTGCTTGAAAAATCAGGATGCCATCTTGTGCACAGCTACTGTAATGGTGCCATGTGTCCTTATTAAGATGTTCCTACAGAGAGAAGAGAAAGTGTCTTTCATAATTCAAGAATAAATAAACAAGGACTTTAGTTCCAGGAATAAATGACCCCAAGCATGAGATGAGAGAGGTTTAAACATCCTCTTTTACAACTAGTGCCATGGTGTCATAAGACCTGTTTAATGCCCAGTTCCTCAGAGCTTTGGAAAAAGAAAAACTTTGTAGATCTGAGACAGGCAGCTCCTGCAGTTTTCATTCGCCTCTGACATTTATTCATTTAAACAAATGAAATATTTTAGCCAAAAAAAAAATCCTATTGTTTTGGTCTTCCGTTGTTGAACGGTATAGCCCTTAAGGAGTGAAGTTCTCATCCCCACTGCAGAGTTTTCAGGGCGCTTTGTAAAACTCAGAGACAACTAACACCCCAGTTTCTTAGTTCAAATCCACAGGGTGGCAGTATAAGCAAAGAAGCAAATACAGAAAAAATCCCTTCTAACAGACACTGAACACAAGCATTTTGTACCTACAGTAGCATGCCTAGAGAGAAATGGAAAGAAAATGTGACAACATGTAGAAAGGTATAAGAAACGTTTTGCAATCATATAGAACATTAAGTAAGACGACTCTGCATAAATTAGGCAATGTAGTTGAACCGCACCAATGAGAAACGAGGCGTTTTTAAAGAACTGGGTGTAACTTAATGAAATAGTAAAAGCCGTGCACTTAACAAGCCCAATTGTTCAGCGAGGCAGAGTCAGAGCCTCCTGCCCCCTCTTACCCAGCATCCGACTCCAGGCACACCGTGGGGCAGTCAGTGTGGTCCGCTGTCAGCTGGGCCGCCTGCTTGGCCAGCACTGACACCACTCCGCCGTGCTCATCAGACAGCGTGCCGCGGCCTAATGGCAAGACAGGAGCAGCAGGAGAGGGCAGGTCAGAGCCGGCACACAGATACCTGAACCCTGTGTATTGAAACGACTGCGCCCCCCTTTTCGCCAACACTCAAAGTCACAGTTGTGAAGGCACTGCCGTGCTTGTGGAAGCTCCATTCGTGCGTGAACAGCAGCAAGGCCATCTGATCTCCGTGCTGAAGCTTCCCATTGGACTAATGTACCGTTCTGAAATTCAGGACTGCCCGTAGCTGCGACCCTCTCTCCTGGTCCTAGAGAGCTCCCTTTTTAAAGGGAACCCAATCCATACTCCTTCACTCTTCAATAAATGATTGATTTAATTTCGCAAGTAACAGCTCAAATGGAATGAAAACCAGAATCACAGGAAGCCTTCCAGAACACGAAGGAAGGACCACTTCTCTTTACTATATTTTTCATTCTGCAGGCATTACAGAAAACTCTATGCAACTGAACTCTTGAAAAAGGTGGTAAACTGTAAACAGATTAAGTAAATTAAGAAGCACTGCGGCTCTCCAGGACTCTGAAACAACAGGTAGTGGCAAAGCGATGTTTTCAACAAAGCAGCACAGCCCGTGGGACAGGTGTGTGTACTCACAGCCCAGGTTGTGGCCCTGCTGGTCAGTGCAGAGGATCCCCACGATGGCAGGGTTCTTCATTCTGACAGGCAGAAGACAGATTTGTTTCATTTAAAGAGCGCGTATGTACCCTGATATCGCTCAGAAAGTAAAACGTTTGAAGTCTTTCTCTGGCGACATTAGTGGTAAAGGCAGGCGATCAACTTTTGGGTCAACGAAAAATAGAAATACTATAAAAACAAATATTTAAATAAAGCCATATTGAAAGTAAACAAATACATTATTTTAACTCAGATAACTTGTTAGTGAATCCGTGGGTATCTATTTTTTTTCTTTCAATACTAGGGTATGAAAATGTAAAAAGGAACTACTTTAGTACCGTTTTTGGAATTAGCCAATTATGTTTAGAACGATTATATATTAAAATCGCTGTCTATGTATAATTTATATTTAAAAAGGTCAAATATTTTAGATAATTAATTATTCCAGATCGCGTTTGTTTTTTCCCCAAAGTAAAACACTTAAAAAGCGGATTATATTAAAAAAAAAACTCACGTATCATCTAGATGCTGTTCTAGTGTTGACTCCATTCTTTAAAGGCTCACAGTAACATAAATTACAAAAATAAAACAATGTAAATTGTGGAAAATACAGCACAGAGACGTTTTCCTCACTATGGGCAGCAGTCAGCTGACAGTTACACACGTGACTAATACCTTATACGGAAGCCCACAAGAGTCAAACCAGCGTAGCGATATATACGATTTAGACAAAAGTATTGAGTCAACCTCAGTGACCACGTAAGATGTAGTTTTTCATGTATTAAACATTAGAGACACTATTAAACATTAATCAGCTTTTTTCCTGCCATCCCATGGAGTGAAAAGTGAAAAAGTGTTATTATTATTTATAATTAATAATTAATTAATAATAATAATAATTGCTAGAATTGTTTAGAAAATCAGAAGGCGGCACTCTGCGCCACAAAGAATGACTCACTGAGGACTGTTGGCAGGGTATTTGGATGTGAACTCAAACTATGAACCTAGATGTTCCTAAACATGGCCATCTTCATTCATCAAGTTTGAAAGGGTGTTTAATAAATTCTGAGCTTTGGGAACAAACATTATAAAAATACAGTGGATGCACTAGAATACAAATGGTCTTGATTTGTTTTTTTTATTAAAATAATGAATTGAAGTGATTAAATTTAGAACAGTTCATCCCTATACTCTTAGAAATGATGACTGACACAGTAATGATGTTCCTCCATTATAACTTATGGTCTGATGAGGATGGTATATCTCACACTGCTATTAAATTAAACAAACCTATGAAGAGAAAAGGCATTACTTTCTTGTAAACATTTGGATGTTGGCATTAAGATTCATAAGATTCTTAAATTGCTTTCCATAGTACTTTCAGGTCTGCCACCCAAAATGTCCTACAAAATCAATTTCAAAGGTAACAGCAAGGTGACAATAACACTGTTCATCGCAGTTTATCAAGAGCTGACGTGAGTCTCAGATTAAGCTCTTACATTGTTTTATATTACATTCTCGGTATGAGTGTGGCTGTGCCAGTCGCCCAGGTTTTAGAGAGAACATCATTTGTGCCTACAACTCTGTGTGAGTAGTGCAGTGTCCTGGCCCACAGAGCGCTGATAAATAACCCTGAATTAGTCATGGAGGAGTGATTCAGACCTAATCAGCCCTTGGCTTCATTAATTTCCCTGCGAGGAAGAATTATGGATTGAAATTGGAATCAGGCCAGCTGTCAAAGTCATTGATCAGGGAGCACAGAGATCTCTATTCTTGTATTCAGCTCCCACTCTCCTCACATGCCCAGCTGTGGATTGAGCAATGCAAACTGGTCACTGTACACAGGGGAGCTTCAGCCGTATGACCATCGTACTGGTCGCTGTAGTTACAAACACAAAACAAATCATGATAATAGTAATAAAAAAGTTTTATTTTCCTCAGAAAATACCATTTTAGTTATTTTCCCCATTTTATATTGGAATAAAACAATTCAGGTTTGATTTCCTTAAGCATTACTACTATACATTTTAATGTTTTTCCTATGCCTGTTTTTTTAATACATATCATGAAGGCAATGTCACAGTATCTTTATTAGTGTAAAGTACAAATGAATGAATGTACCATGTATAAAGTATATCATTTAACCTACAGGATATTGTAAACATATTAATATGGTAATCATCTTCCTGTGTTTCAAATATGCACAGTACATGTGTAATAGCGTTTCACTTGTGTGTTGTTAAATCAATTTTTCACTCATTATAGACTATTTTTCTCAGCTTCATAACATGCCTGATCATGGACTAATGCACCATACAGAGCCTTTCTCAGATGAGCTTTTTGACATTAACAGTCTTTAACATTAAATACTGGATGGACCCATAATGGAAAGGTGAAGAAGTGATGCAAACTGGATGAACTCACCAGCCCTCTCTTCTGCGGTATCATGGGGATTCCTTTCTAATTTGCAGTAATGATACCATATCTCGTTATAGTAAGGTCAGCCACAACTAGAATTAATTATTTTCCACGCATCTACCCTTAAATGGGAATGCAATACAGCATACAGCATCTATCTCAAGTCTGGCTATTTTTAGTCACACTGAAAGTGCATTGTATTTCATCTAATAAAAAGGATTACAAAAGTCCTCATCAGGGCATTTTACCGAAAATACCATCCAAGCTTCTGCACTTTTAGATATAACCTTGTTACAAAAAGGCAAGCATACATAATAAAGATGTTATCTACTGGGATTCATTATACTCAGCTTCTTTCCTAGAAAAGCAAAGGAGTTGTTATGTACAGGGATTTTATCAGAGCTAACCCATCCATCCCTACATGATTAAGATTCAGGACTACTAGAACTGTCCGCCCTTGGAGACAGTCAGTCTATTCCTGACTACACATTTTGAGAGGGAGATTCTTGCCTGAACTACATTCCCCAGAAGGCAGTAGGGGTAACTTGCCATCCTCAGTCAGCTGACTATTTGAAGGATGACAATTGGTCAGGTTCTGTTTAAAAACACAGAAGAGGAGTGGCATCCAATGACCATTGACCTCTACCAGCTCGAGATTTAGCAGAGCTTGAGCCAGGGAAAGAATAGAGCCTGGAAGGAAGTGAGACTGTTATTTGAAAACCACCTGAGAATTAGGTTTGGCATATGAAGGTGATGAAAGGGGAAGGTGATCTGCCCTTGATCAACTGTAGCAATTCAGGGTGTTTTGGAGGGATGGGAGGTTGTGCAATATTTAATAATGGAATTTGCCTTTCAAAGATCTTACATGGCAGTGCTTGGAAACACCAGGAGCTGTCAACAATTGACTTTCTCCAGGACAAATTTCTCAAGCCAGTCTACAGGCCCTTACTGATTTCGCAAAAAGCTGTCTTTGTTGTGATTTTCGTCTTTAGAGTCCCTTGTTAATCTGTGGGTTCAGGCAATAACATGGACTTTTTGAAACAACAGATGTGTAGAAAATGAAAGATCTCCATCCTGTTCGATTTGTAAATGTAATTAAAACAGTAGTATTTAGCATTTCTGCTATGGAGTTGAAGCAGACTTTTTTTCCAAACGACAAAGAAAAATGAGTTGATCACAAAGATGTCTCAGTGATTATTTCAAATTTCTTCTAAATTCTTGTTTCTCTCTCCAGTTTTCTTTTTAACACAAACTTTTTTGCACTTTGTTGAACTCTTTCTGAATGTGTCCTAAGCCAATTAAAGATGCAGTATAAAGGATGTTATGGGGGGGAGGAACAGTTAACTTCTGATTTTATTTTTAAGCTAGGAACAGAGATTTAAAAACCTGAATTCATCCTGTACCAACCACACTTGTGCACGTAATAGTTGAGGAGTTTTACTAAGCTCTGCTTTCTGATTTTCATAAATATGGATTTCTTCAGTGCTGTACCAGGATTCCCCTGTTATAACTAATGCAGACCCACTTTATTCAGACGTACCACCATCTGCTTGGCCCTTCCTCAGGTCAGCAGTTCACTGCAAGACCACCGATAACAGCATTGCCACGCGATCTTCTTTACAGATTCTCATCTCTTGTGAGTTCAGTCTTTTGAAAAGAGCAGCTCTATTTTAAGCATTGGTGGGAGTGCTGTCTGAAACTGCCTTGTGTCATGGTTTCAAATGGATGAAACTCCTTATCGCGAATCTATGCTGTACAATAGGTCACCAACAGATGCACCATATATCCAGAGATGGTGACTCGGGTTCTTTTGTGTTGATACTGGAAAGTCTTTTTATTGCAGTCCGACAGGTTTAGCTGGGCTGTTTCAGCTTCACACAGCTCTTGGTGGCAGGATGGTTTGTTTTACCTTATCTACCCATAACGTTTCTTGTCTATGCCATGTTGGAAGAAATAATGCAAATTATTTTCATTCAAGAATTTATGACAAGTGTTTAGAGTTTAATGTTTGTATCCATGTCTGTTTTCTGAATCTTGTGTCAAATGTTTAAAGATTGCAAACATTTTCTTACAAATGACTTCCTCACATCCACAGGGTGCTCTGGTTTCCTCTCACATTTCAAAGGCCTACTAGTGGGTTAACTGGCTTGTGGGTAAGCTGGCCGTGGTGTGAGTGTGTGCATGTCTGTGTCTGTCTGTGTCTGTCTGTGCCCTGCGATGGACTGGTGTTCCGTCCAGGGTGTGCCCTTGTTTGTGCCCATTGCTTGCCAGGATAGCCTCTGGCTCCTCCACAAAACCAAATTGCATTAAGCACTTCTTTTTAAAAAGATGAGTATTGAGGTTAGTCAAGTACTGTAGAAAAACCCAAAACCCAAAACTAGTGAGGCTAACTACCATATCATTCTAATGCAGCTCAAACTGACACCAAGTATTCTTTGCAGCATGAGGTGATCAGAAAAACAGATACATTATGGCATTCAAACCACAGGTTTTCCATCCAGGATCATAGCTGAGGTGAGTGAAGGTTCCTAGTTACAAATCCAGGGGGTAAGATCTTAATTTTCATTGTTGTCTCTCTACCAACCAGTGACCTTTCTTTAAGACATTGTTATTAATTAACTAATGGAACATCTGCTCATTCTACTTAGTCTGCAATTAGTTGAGAGACAGGACTGAGCCATCTATCATCAGAGGCTCCAGAATTTTCTCCTGGTTCATAGTGTTAAGCAGGTTGTTACGGCTATTTACGATGCATCTTCTGAATCTCTGAAGGGAGAGATTAGTGCTGTTTCATGTAAAGAATAAAGCAGTCTTCATGTCATAACACTTACAAATACAGTCAGATTAAAACTAGAGTAGTTCAAAATATCCTCTTTTTTGTTGAAAATACTGAGGACAGGTTTTCATTATTTGAGTTATGAATAGTGTATGAATTATTAATTTATTCCTAAAACCACTAATGGAGGTAAATTCATTTACTCTTCTTCTTATTATAAAACTTTGAGATAATAATAATTGCATTTGTATAGAGTTTCTTCTACCCTAAAGGACTTCATAAACAGTACATGTGAGGGGACCCACTTCATCCACTTCTGAAGTACAGCCCCCACCAGGGTGACGCAGAGCAGCCATTCTGCCCCAGCTGCCCCCCTTCACTGATTGAAATAAGGGGAACTTTAGGGAGACCAGATCAGGCCCATAGTAACTCCGGAGTTAAAAAGACAAACATTGCCACGTGTTTTTTAATGTTCTTTAATGTTTCGTTTTAATGATTTATTTCTATGTATTTCATTTTTTGGTTTTGGTGATTTTGTGGTAGGTATTTGTTTCTCTTGAGGAAGTACAGTAAGGTCACCCTAGACGCAGCTGCTGCTGTTGATTTGTATTCATCAGAAGCGCCACTTCTCAGATGCAGGAGATCAAGTGTCCAGAGGCCAACGACCACATTTGCAACCCATTATATACTGGTTTATGGCTCTGATTTATCTTGAGCTCTGGTATTATTTATTGCAAAGTATATGTTTTCTTCCCTGCTCTTTCTGATGTATAGCTTTAATAAACTGCAATCTAGTGTAACATTGTCATTATTTTAGCAGCCTTTTTAAATCTAACCTGAGCAGATACCCTTTGTGTCTCTTCTGGAAGACAGTAAATCACACAGTTTAAAAACCTTCTTCGATGTAGTTCGTATATATGTTAGGATTGTATTTGAAATAAATAACAAATTACAATACTAAACGTTGTTATTTTTCATTTAGCAGCCATTAAACTAGTTCAATATTGTAGTTAGCACAATGTCAATAACTTATACTGTATATTGTACTACAAGAAATCGGCATTAAAAGCATTTAGCTTTTCAATAATACATAGTGCATGGATATAATATTCTTTGCTTTATTATATACAGAAATCTCCAGAGAAATAGAGGATTATTTCTGGACATTACAGTCACCTAGTTTGAAGCAATCTTAAACATCCCAGAAAAACACAGAACTAACACTGTATACAAAATATTAAAAATATTCAGCTTTTATATGTAAGCCAAAATGAGAATTTTTTAGCATGTATAATTGTAAAATATAGTGCTCTGCTCTTACATACAGTACAGTTGGTACCTAGAGGCAGTAAAATTGTTTTCCCAGAGTGCACCATTAAAATCTATAAGGCACAAATTTGTTTAATACAGGTTTCAGGGAAAATTAATAAGAGTGATGATTAAAATTGCTTTCAATGTCTTGGGAAGATGAAATTAAAGAGAAGGATGCTGAAACGTTTTTGAAAACCATTTTTTAAATATATCTAAACTTTAACTTACTGAACATTATAAAAAAGCTATTTCACACATTAATGTGTGATTTCTGAGCAATGGCTATAGTACATTTCCAGGGATGTTTAATTTATTCCCAAGGTTTTGCAATGGCTGTATTCTATCTGCTTTGGCCCCTGTAGTTTGTATCATGATTTACCAGCTCTCTGTGCTTTGCCGTGATAACACTGGGCTTAACCACCATCACTCTGCTGTTCCCTTGTCATACTGCAGTAAACATTTATCAGGAGCTGCACTGTACAGTATATTGTAAATACATTTTGAAAAGTTAGCACCCTTCAAGCAGGCAACTTATTCTTTATTTCCCCACAAACCAATCTGCTTTTTAGCCTGCGTCACACTGCCAGCAGGGAACTAACTTATTTACCTCTTAACGAAGATGGAAGATTGGTCTGTGTTTTTTTAACCCCAGACATTATTCTACAGAATCATATAAATAAAAAGAGATTGCTAGTAAGAGCTAAGCTGCATATCTGATCCAGAGACACATACTAGATCTTGGGAGTGTTATCAGAAGGATGTATGACTCCATTCAAAGAAATAATGAACCAGTAATCCTAATGCATTTACTGGGAATGGTATTTGGGCTGTTGAGATGATTATCAGGGCTAGTTATCACTCTTAAATGTGGGTCTGCATTACATTTTTTAATGTTTCATGCATGGAGGTGTGTGGTCCTGTTTGTGTGCTTGGCTGGCAGCCTTAGGGAGTGTTGCAAACTTGCAAACTAAAGGGCCAATCTTTGAGAATTCACGAAAAGTGGACCAGGTTATTTCCTGGCATGAATATCTTTGTATCTGGGATGTAAAAGATATTGCACCATGTCAATTATGTGATGGAGATTCCTTTCTTTAGCGTGACAAATATAGTTTTATTTACAGAAAATATGAAACCAATGTGTGTCCTTTAGGTGCGCTACCTAAGCACAAAATGAAAAAAATGTAATTGTCCATTTCAATTACAAAGTTCAAATTTCAGTTTAGTCCAATCTCAAAAGGCTTTAATGACAGCAAAGATAGAGACAGGATTTTGAAGTTTATCCCATTAATAGTAGGACAGCAACTACTTTGTAGCTCCACAATAGGACACTGGTTGTTCTCCTATAAATTTCCACAGTCTTGCAGCTCTTTGCATCCCTGCAATAAGTTACAGCATCTGTTTATTATACGTTTAATAGTTTATTTCACTGACCCTTTTATACCACACAACAGACACTTGCACCCATTAGCTGAGTAATATTACTGGAACAATTCCGGTGAACTACCTTTCTCTACAATACAACAGCAGTATCTCATCCACAACCTTGCAGTTATAAGTCGAGGGCCATAGCTCAGTCCATTCCATTACTTGCTATATGAGCCTGTTGCTTATCAAGTACTGTATAAGAAATGGAGAACCGGGTTGTATTGAAATTCTGGAATGGAGCAGATTGGAAGAGCCAAAAGTTAAGTAATCCCCCTGGAGCCAGTCTGTCATAGAGGGTAAACACATAGCACACAGTGACAGGTAAAAAACAGAATTATCCCAGCCTGTAAATCTCCAGATTGCCACCACCCTGTTTTTTTGAGAATGGATGGATATTAGATAGAGCATGTGGCGAGAAGTTTGATTTACTCTCTTATTCTCCAAACTGAATCTATAGTCCATTTTTCCTGTTTTTTTCTGCTTCAACACAAAATACACGCAAGCTCATTTGTAGGCAGTACTCGGGTAGTCTTGACACAATATAGCAAACCTGAACACCCTGCCTTGAAACTAGTAGTGTTCTGCAAAAAGACAGGAAAAATAAAGTTGTTTAAACATTAGAATTAAATGTGAAGGGTGTGAAATAGAAAGCCATCATTTTTTTTGTATTAGCCAGAGGTGGTGGCAAAATTTATTTGTTAATATATTATTGGAGAGACAGATTTATGATTGAGAACAGGTTTCTGCAGTGAGAAAGAGATGCAAATCTCTCTCGGATGTTGGCGCCTGTAAATATATTGCACAATTTCCCCCTGGACATTATTCCCTCACACAGAAAATAAGGCTGTAATAAAAGGACTTCCACAAAATGTATTTAGTTTAGGACTTTTACACCTGATTCATTTTTTCAGCACCCATCTTCAGATTTGTTTTCTTTTTTATCTGAAATGCTATAATTTACAACATCTTTTTAACTTCCAGAGAAGCAGGATTGAATAGACAGAGTGTTGCTGTTACAATATGTTTGGATTTTCACCACAAAAACTGAGAAAGATGATCAATTCTATTGTATATGGTTTTTGGTCATTGGTTTTTCGAGAGGCAGAGCTGTCATTTCATCTACAGTACTGCATCATTTACTTTTAAAAAGCAACAAAAGAATTTACCAAAAAAGTAAGTACACAGAATACAAAAGATGATACTAATAATAGATAAAATGACATTTGAAATTTAACACCGTATTTCCTAAGGTGGACTTGAGTAATCGTATAAAAGTCTAAATAAAATATTTTTTAAGAATGTATTCAGATTTAACTGATTTAGTCTTTTCCAGATTGTTGCTCAAAGTTGAGAAATGAAATGAAATTCTGAGCAGGGAAATGAAGAAATTCTTCAGTTTTTTTAATGACAGAAAATAGAGGAAAACTTTGCATTAACCTAACATGGCATCTATCCATTTTCAAACTGCTTTATCCAATACAGAGTGACAGGGAACTGGAGCCCATCCTGGAAAACAACCGTCGCAAGGTAGGATACACCCTGGATGGGGTGCCAGTCCATCGCAGCTTAGACACACACTCTCACACTCCCACCAGGCCCAGTTTTCCCAGAAGCCACATGTCCACATGGGTCCAAGACCCACTCCTGGTAGACTCTTGCAAGTTAAGTCTAGCTCACCAGTATGTCTTTGGACTGTGGGAGGAAACCTATGCAAACACAGGGACAACATACAAACTCCACACAGATAGCACCCCAGGAATTGGACCCAGGGCTCCAGCACTGTGAGACAGTGATGCTAACCACTATACCATCATGCCGGCCCCCCAGGAAGGCACGTTATTCAAATAATTCAACTGCAAACCGCAGCCTATGCAGCATTTTTGAATTACCAAGGCTATTTTCCTGTATGTAGTCTTTGCTGAGAGAGCACTGTGTCATTCTCTACAGGCTGCAGCTCTTCCCGAGACACATCTTCGTAAACCTCCTGGTCAGACCCTGACATTACAAATCTGGCGCGATCTGCTCTATACAGTACGTGCTCAGAGATGAAAACTAAACGTCTTGCTTTTGCTGAAGCAGCATGAAAGTGAAATATAATTACGGAGCCTGAGCGTTTCTAAAATTCATCCTCATGCAGCCACGTAATACTTTGCTGACTAACAACCCCCCCACCCCCACCCCCTACCCCAACCTCTCTCTCCAGCTTAACGTGGCTCTTCAATCAAAAGGTCTGCTGACGCAATTCATCCAGGCGTGACACAACAGCAGGGGGAAGAACTCGCCCAGCAGCCTGAAGTGTTTTCTAAATTAAGTACCAAGAAAAGATAAGCAGAGTGGACAAAAATAGCTGATCTTTATCATTCTGCTAAGGCCAGTACTCTGAAATGCATTACACTCCTTAAAACTGCTTTGTCTGTGATATGGGGGAATATCTAACTGAAGCACTGAGGCACACCTGTTATTGAAAACTGTATAGTGTTCACATCAGTACTGCTCAACCTTTTCAGATTGTCTTGTGGAATTTCAGCAGAGCAAGACCATATCCCTTAACATTCAAGCTCGGTAGAATGTTTGACTTTCATTAAGTTAAAAATTACAAAGGAAACAGATTTATTTCACCCAGTACTGTTTGTTGTGGTGGCAGGTAACAGGAAGTAGTTTGGGATAAGCACGCACACAAAAAACATTATACTACTATAGCTATTTCAAGAGATCAGGGCACGTCAATTATTTGGCTTGGCCACGTGCTGAGAAGAAAACTTGACCAGATATCAATATTTGCCCTGAGATGGACACCACATGGCACATGAAAACCTGGAAGATCCAAAACCACCTGGTGCAGGATCATACAAGAAGTGCTGGTCAAGTTCACTCTCTCTTGGAATGAGACACAACATGTTGCCAAGGACAGAAATAGGTGTTAGGAACTCAATGTGTCTTTATGTCCCACATGAAAAATGTAGTAGTAGTGCAGCTTTTTGCACACCTCATTAAGATGGCCTTCCTCCTTCACAGGAATCACAGGATTGAAATGACAATACAGTGCATTTGTTGATAATATACGCTATTTCAGGACATACAGACAAAACTCTGCACAAGTAGTGCTGTAATTGGTGAAATGAAGGCTCATTTCGAATGAACCCATCTGGCTGGAGAGACGCTATCCTGGCTGTGTGGACAAGGAAGTCAGACAAAAGAGGGGCTGTATTTTCAGTGACACTGGGCTAGCTGAAATGTGTTTGAGCAGACAATGTTGGGAAAGAAAAGATGAAGTCTCACATTTGTACCTTGGTAAGTATGTGAATTGAAGAGAATTGGTCATTCTCCCAAAGCTTTCATTATGAACCTCATTAAGTGTAACAGGTTAATCAATAGCTTTCAGGTATTGCTGATGTTTAAAAACATGTGACTTATACATGTGACTAACTGGAGTGGGTCTCTCTGGGACCAGGGTTGGAGATCCCTGCTCTAAAGAAACTGGATCATTTCCAATGTTTATAGCCTATGGATTGATGGCTTTTAATATCAGCATATTCCTCAGTCAACATGCTAATAGGAAAATAAAGTATGACAAATGCTGTATATTCTTCAGTTAAGTGCCTAGTTCAAATGGAGAGCCATGATGCATTGATGATAAGGGGCAGTAATGTGACTGCATCTGAATAACTGCATATGAAATCTTGAGACGGTGACAACCTGGGTTTAAAAAAATAATCACAAAAATGCACACTGTTTCTTTTGCCTTTTCTCTATACTACACTGCTGTGAGCAGTCGTCATAGCAAACACATTCGCAGGGGCAAATGATCTGAAAACTCTGTCTTAAATGAGGCTTCAGGCAAGCAGATTGGAAAGCAAAATCAGAGAGCATACTTTTTTTAAGTAAAGAGCGTGGATTTGAAAAACAAAAAATGTTAAACCGAGCAACGAGAAAGTCACACGAGTCAAAGGAACAGAGCTTGCGTATGCCTTTGTTAAACCTACTGGTCCCTGCACATAAATATAATTAATAGTTACATGTCCAGTGGGATGCACGCTAGCACTAAGTCAACTTTAATTTCACACCATGTAATATATAGTGTTTGATTTAGCAATGGTATAAGTTACTTTGTTAATTAGTTGTTAATTAAGCATGCGGGAGCCGAAGCGTAGCTCATTTACCAGAGGGCACTGGCAGAGCCTTCTGTGTGGGTAACAGAAAGACCCTATACTGCCCGCCGTTAAGCAAATGTCACTGACGCGGGGGTCTCATGTTGAAATGCGTCAAAGAAATCCATCCGAGTTTAATCACGGAGAGTATTTATTTGTGCTTTTCCAGCTCATCTGAAATTTGTGCGTGCATTTCTTTTTCTGAGAATGCTGTGGGACCATAAAGCGGTCTAAAATGTCAGGCTATATCTGAAGCAGAACAAATATTAAATAGCTTACACTTATTTTTTTGCCACTGTAATGGCTTGCACAGTTTGCTTGAGTGAGTACATCATGCCAACATGAATGATATTGACTCTCTAATGTCACTGACGAAGGTTAGATGTATGATGAAAGATAATTTGGAACAAAATCTTCCACAGTGATATAATCAAGACTGCCAGCACTGCAGTGCTGCTGTCCATTCATTTCAACAGTAGAGTTACCACCTTCCTGTCTGATCTCATGAAATCTCAAAAGTTACACAAGGCTCAGCCTGGCCAGTACTAGCACAGGAGAGGAGGAAAGCCCAGTTGCTGCTGTAGGTGGTGCTGTGAACCAGCAGGTGGTGCTATTTCATCTGGACAAGAATTTCCAAACCCATGCCCCAGTATGGTGACTGGGAACACTGCGCTATAGGAGCTGCTGTCTTTTCAGAGAACACATTAAATTAAAGTCCTGCCTACTTAGTCATTAATAATCCCATTGCCCTGGAAGAAGCAGTGGTGTTAACCCCGATGTGCTGCTCAGCTCAGCTCTGGGCTTTTACAATCTGCTCTGCCTAAAATCCGCCCTTAATTCAGCCAGTGACACAATGTCTCACTCAGCATCTGACTGCAGATGGGAACTGAAACTCAGTGATGGGTGATATGGATATGGATATTGTATGTAATGTTGATTTGGGAGTTTAGTTTTTTGTTTTCCAGTTGCATAATTGAGTACATGTACTGTATAAGGGAATGAAGGATGTTTTCCCCCTTCACACCTCTGTGGAGTTCTAATGCTTCTTTTAACAGCAATTCACCCTCACCATCTCCTGCTCTGTGCAATAGAGAAAGGTCTTCATTTCACAACTATGCACCAGGAATGAGGACTTAAGTCTTTATGCATATTAGCACACACACTTGGAGATCACACCAAACTGCCAGTGTGTATTTTAAAGGAAAACATTGCAATTCTTCTTTTTCACTACATTATTGAAAATCTGTTTACATTTAAATTAATTTACAGTAGCCTAATCAACTAATTAAAGAGCTTGACTAATCGAAGGGGTTTTTCAAAAACCCCCAAAGGAGCTGGAAGTCTGTTTGACTATCCAGGCTTTCTTTTTAGAAAAAAATAAAGAAATCAGAGTCCACATAAATCTTTTGCCAGCTATCTGTCCATTGCACTGCTAATGAGGTAACTACACCACTAACAAATTACACTATTTAGCTGTGGGAGAGAAATGGGAACAGAAAATGCACAACGAAGGGACTGTGATAAATGTCCCCACTATAGCAGGACAAGAACAGCCTTCAGATAATATTGATACATGCTGACGAGTGTCTGTTGAAGGCAATCGACCAAACCAGCCCAAACAGTGACTGCTCTTCTTAAAGACTGCAGCTCTTTTTCCTGAATTAAATAAAGCCTTTCTCCAAGATGTTATGATTATTTCAGGTTCATATATCTAGGACATATCTGTACTTTTTAACATTGTGGAGACATGATGAAAAGATTTCCGCGCCAAGATTAAAGTTCTCAGTAATTAGTAAAATGTCCTCATTAGACTGAAGATCTGTTATGGGGGTGGTGGAGGGGCGTTGTAGGAGAGCAAGCACATCTAACTTCTATCCATGCATCCTCGGTTTCCAGTTTTGAATATATTTGAAAAAACAGGCTTGGCTCGGATGAGTCCTACCCTCGAAGCAAAACTAAGTGAGCCCCTCCCCCAGAACAACCCCACAAGGAGCAATATGTTCATTTTGAGTGTCGTCTACTAGTTATTTATTGGCTCCCCAGTAAAATAAAAACTTGCACTGACCTGTTTGTTGTCCTGCAGTACAGATTTGGATATCTCTTAATTACATCAGATAAAGACAACTTTAATTTTGCGTTTCTATATATACTGGCTGTGGAGGTTGAGAGGGGATTCTTGTTAAAAGTGATTATTTAGAAAGGCTCACTTCACTGTAAGGGAAATTTAGATTTGCAATACAGCATATTTTGACAGGAGTTTTTAATGAGGGCTCCAGATGTTTAATCACAGACTAACAGCAGAGTTGTTCTTATGCAGTTTTACTTTGAACGTTTTACTATTTAAAGCAACATCAAAATATAGACTAGATTACACATCAGTTTAATTTGCTCTGTATGAACTGGGCATCCTTAACAAGAAGCACTTCTTGACAGCGAGAAGAATATGATGTAGTCATGGAACAGGATATACTTTAGACATGGCACCTGTGGATCCCAGCCACATCTGTGGGGTCCTGTGGGAAAGAGTCCTTCCAGCTTCTCTGCTGACAACAGGGTAACGAGACAAAAGACCTGTGGAAACATGTGCAGGGGGAACATGCAGACCTCACACCTCACACGCATGGGCACCCATGGGTGGGATCTAACCCAGAGCACTGGGCAGAAGGTCTGACCACCATGACAGTGACATGAAAGCCCAATAAATACCCCTCAATCAACGTTCTTATGAGAAAAGGTGTGTGATAGGCATGGCAAGTTTTTGGAAACACCCAAGTTTGAGAGATACCCACGTTTCCGGAAAATGGCACACCTGTTCCTTGAACAGTATTGGCAAAATACAGGCAGGTTCACCATATGGTAGTGTGCTGCCATCCTTGGTCTGAATCCTAATCTCCTCTGTATAGTGAACGTTGCTGTTCTGCTCAAGGCAGGGCCCAGGCACTGTGCTATTGATTGGGTAGGAATGAGTAGATATCAGTACAGCCCTAACGAAGCCCTGCTTTGTTAAAATAAACCCCCTTAGATGTGAGATAAAACAGACTTGACAAAGCTCCAAGTCACAACGTGGAAGGGCTGGGCACATGTTCCAGAACTACAGTAACCCACTCCATAATTATTACAATTTATCATTCAATTGCCTGTCAGTGGGATCAATGTGATGGGTTGATTCAGAGAGTTTCACTGAAATAAATTGGAATTCCTGCAAGTTGAGCAGCCCCGATTTAGAATCATTTGCTTTTGTACAGTCTCTGGCCATACTGTGAATACCCCCCGTGTGTCCGGACTGATTGCACATTAAACACCTGGGCCACTTCCTGCTGTCTCTGTGCTCCTCTGCTGCGCTGAATAAGCTAATGAAATAGGAAGCCACCCCTCCATAAAACATGCAGGGGCGATAAACCCGACAGAACAGTGCTGATGGATGTCTGGCAGTTAAGGAGCCGTGAGTCTGAAAAGACACCGCGTGCCCTAATTCTGCAGATCCATCACCACAACTGACAGCACTGAATATATCAGAGGCCTAATGAAGAGCGCCCCACTCTTTCAAAATCTACCTTTTTGATAATGCTGTGCTGCTATGCATATACATTTTTCTCAAATCTCAAAACCAAACAATATTAGTAAGGACCTGTGTACCTATTTCCCTCAGTCTCTATTTACAATTCCTCCACCACACCGATGAAAGTGATAGAAAAGTACTTTGAATCTCCCCTCACGTCTAAACAGCCTGTTGTGTTTGCTAGGGTAATTATCCTATACCCTTTCATTTTAAATAGATCTTAGAGTTGAAATGGCATTTAATGCATTATCTCTTATTTTAAATTACTTTGATGGAGATAAGAGATTTGTCTGTCACTGAGATTTAATCAAAACAAATGGGTCCCAATTCAGCTGCTTTCTCTATATTAACAAGTTTCTACATTATTTAGTGAAATAACTAATGTTTTATGTTTTTGACATACAGTACAGCTTAATTCTGCGCAGATGGTATTTTTGGAAGTTTAGATGCTAGATGCTCTGTTCTTTAAGATGAAGAAACACTCGATGAGCATATCATCTTCCTCAGGTAGAACGTACACAATTTCATTCAATAACAGCTCTGTTCCTGTTGTTAAAGTTAGCAATGACAATACAGGGAGTCCTTAGTCCTCCTGTCAGAGTAATAAGTCAAATCCTGTATTGACCTGCTGCACAAGCGATCTGACAGTAAGTGGAATAGCATTACATTTGAGTCAGTGTCTATTTAGCTCTTCAGATAAAAAGCAACACAGGACACCCAATGAGTGAAGACTTTTAAGATTAGGGGAGGGAGGTAAGGGGGGTGGGGCTGTGAGTGGGTTGTGGGTTGTGTTTGTAGTGGTAGTGGGTACGGGGGGGAGTTTGGGGGGGGGGCATTCAATAAAGAGACAGCTTGGCACCCTGCTTTCAGAATTCACAGGAACACAGAGACGCAGAATAAGAGAGCGAGAGAGACAGAGGCAGAGAGAGTGAGAGAAAACCGGTGAGCTGTCCACTCCAGCACATCAAACTTGAACGTCCCATCTGAGAGACCCTAGAAGACCCATCACCCTTTCTTGCTCCTGCTATGATGAGAACAGTGCTGCTCCTTTCTGCCCTCCTGGTGTTACTGACCTGCTCCCGATGTGCAGTGATCACAGGGGTAAGTCTCTCTATACATTTAACAAGGCATTTGTCTGACTCTTGCCTTCAGCATGAGCCCAGGTCTCCAAGCACTTGGAGAAGGAGCTGCTGGGATACAATTAAAACCCAGACTATTTTCTGCATGAATTTATGGCTTGTAAAAATATGCAGAGTTAAAGTATTCTGCTCACTTAGATGTACCTATAAATACAGTAAAATAACATGCTATTAGATCTTAGGTAATTTTTGTTTTTAGCAAAAATTGCTCAAACGGAGCAATAGAGTTTAACAGAGAGCAGCAGAGAGAACAGCAGTTTGGCCACGAGCGCAGCTCTCAGCTGCGCCTTCTGGGGAATTATGTTTCTCCTCTGTGTCTAATTCAGTACTCATCTGTGAGACTTTTTAATGTCCTAAAGAAGAGCACATTGGGGAATGAGGCTGGAGTAATGTCTTTAGCATATGAAACCCTGATGAGACTTATTTCTAATTTTGAAAGAAAAATGTGTTAAAACCATTACTTGTTATGTGCACTGTGCACTGCAAATTATTTTTTAAATCTACTTTACTCTTGAAGTAAG
This sequence comes from Lepisosteus oculatus, assembly GCF_040954835.1. Classification (NCBI taxonomy): domain Eukaryota; kingdom Metazoa; phylum Chordata; class Actinopteri; order Semionotiformes; family Lepisosteidae; genus Lepisosteus; species Lepisosteus oculatus. Next base: position 37,485,450 of record NC_090700.1, read on the forward strand.
CATAACACAATGGTAAAAATTCATTTAAACTGCAATGAAGAACTTGAAAGTGGGTGAAAATGTTAAGGAGGAATTTAAGCGGAGCTGTGTCAGATCCACCAAGTCCATCTTCGGTATTATGCAAATGAATTATTGACAACAAAAAACATTTTCATCTTTTTTGGAACAACATTAATTATTGCTTTTACGGTGTTTAGCTACAGTCCACGAGTCTGTATTGTTTCATAATGTCAGTGTCATACCATTGCAAGTCCATTGTAATTCTGCTATCAGTAATCCAGCAACAGACAGCACTAAACTTGTGCAACAATGGAAACATAATGAACTTGCTATCAACACAAAGACAAATCTCCAACTGCAACAAATAAGCAAAACTGAAGTACCTTTGTCTGGACATATCTATACACTCATCTATAAATCATACCCATTCTGTCAGCTTTGGTCTTTATTTGTAGCTGGATGAAAATGGCATTTATCTATCATTTTAACTCAATTATTTCTCTATGGCATATTGTCTGTAAAGGTTGCCACAATTAGATGTAAATTCATGTATTTTTTAATCATGGAGTATCTTATGTAATTAACCAGGTCTGTCGACCTACAGTATATATTTTTCTAGGAAGCTGCAGAAAAGTAAAAATTTCAATTAGGCTTTCATTTGATTCAAATAAGATGTAATTATTTCATAGTAATAACAAATAATACAGGTTTATTCGAAAGGTCTAGAACTAACTCATACTTTGGAAACAGATTTCAGCAATTTTTTTAATCTTAGTGCAGTGTGGCTGAGGCAGAATGTTTCATCTTTTTAATCTTGATTTAGTCAGTAAAGTATTAAAACTGTTTACTTTTTTCAGAGGGGAGAGAAACCCATTAGACTGGTGTTGTTATTGACAGAAAGGAAGCTGGAAACATAGACTAGAGAGCAATCATCAAGCTGCTCCGCTGAACTTAAAAGTTTAGATGTCTTGTTTCTTGGTTATTGTGTAGTTATTTTGGATTGAACTGAGAAGTAGGCTGATATCTTCAGCTGTGGTACCAGCAACGTGTGGTCCCTCTTTTTGAATAGTGAGTGCAAAGCTCCTAGAGAGGAAAGAGAATGCAATTGATTGAACATTAAGTTGCTTTAAGAAGAAATATACCTCAAGATCTTATTGTCACTTGGAAACAGTATTGTAGCGTATTTCTACAGTATACCTACAGATTTGACTTCAGATTAGAAAGGTGTTCTGAGTGTCTTCTTACCCTTCTCCCTGGAAAGGAGACAATAGATGATGGGGATGTACTGCCAGCAATGCCCCTTGCCCCCTCCAAAAAATCTTTACCAGATCCCTGCTCTGCATGCTGCAGAAATGCGCTTCAGAACCTCTATTCTCTAGCTCTTTGCAAGAGCTGTTATGACAAATGTCTGGTGTCACGTTCCTCCTCTGTCCCTGTGAGGACAATTCAGAGAGCTGAAGAGACCCAGGTTCAACTTCAGGAATCCTCTTCTCCCCCACCCACTGCGTCTGGGAGGGCAGTAACTGCCTACAATGAACAAGGGCTGCCCCTTTAAAGATCCCTGGAAGGAGAAATGCTGTCTCAAGGACCGTATTGGGTTTGGTGGCGTGAGGAGTCAGAAGAATCTCTCCTCATGCACTGGTTTGAAACAGCGGCCTTGTTGTAACACTGTTCTTCTTTCCCGTGCCGCACGCCCAGGCCTGTGAGAGGGATGTGCAGTGCGGGTTGGGGACCTGCTGTGCGGTCAGCCTCTGGCTCCGAGGCCTGCGGATGTGCACGCCACGCGGGAGGGAAGGTGACGAGTGCCACCCCTTCAGTCACAAGGTATGCCATCAAGAAGGCCTAAGACCTGCCCTCATCGTGCTCTAGGAACGTCATGAACTTGCTCTCAACAAGTGCCTGGGGGAGACGCACAGTACCAACAGCTTGCACTCATCTTTATGGTGGGTGTAGCTTCAGGCAAAAACGGGTTGACCGAGCTCTACAGGGAGAAACCATCTAGTGGTATCTTCAAGGAACAAGTAAAGGTCTATTCCATGCTGTCAAGAAAAGAAAAGAGACACAGCATTTTGGCTGTGGTGCCTTCTTCAGGTGTGCGAGTCAGATGACAGAGGGCAGTAATCCTGAGTGCACTGCAACAAAAGACACGAGCACTGCGATACCCGACGAAAACACAACTGAAAAGAAGACTCCACAGCTGAAACGTGTGTTTCTTCTCTTCAGTATGGAATAAACCTTTACTTGTTCTTTTGCAGCCCACACATGCCGACGCAGCTCCTTACTTGAATTTGAATTTCTAGTGGTGTCTTCTCAGAGATTAGAAGGGAGGTCAGTTGTAATATTCTGGACGAACATTATCAATTGGTTAAAGTAATAAAGCCGGAAGTGAAATCTCTCAAACTTGTTATCTCGTAGCATTGTAGGGAAATGCAATGTGAAATAGAGATGGGGTCCACTAAAGGAAACGTAAGCACCATGTTACTAAAGGGCCAAAACCTCTTGTAAGATGGAAACGAGCTCTACAGGACCTTTATGGTAAAAGTATGAGACCCTGGGCTCTGGGTATGGACCTTAACAATTAACGTTAAAATTTGAGGAGACTGGGAATCTTGCTCCAAACTATCACAATCGCTGTTCTGAATTTTAATTGTGTTTCATTTTAGTTTCATCCTTGTAATGCCTATTTTGTGTTTCACTGTTGAATCTGAAGATTTATTTGGTCAATACCTTTAAGGTTGTTGAATATTTGAATTAAGTCCCCAAATCTTCCTCTTTTCAAAAATAAAACTCTTTCTATTTGTCTATGGAGGACAGCTTAGGATCAATTCCAGTGCAGTGGTGTAGTTTTTAAATTCATGACACAATATCCCAAATAAAGTCTTCCTTGGTGCAATTATGCATAGTACATATTTTCCAGCATGTTTTTGAAAGGGGGAGGGGGGGGAGGCAAAGGTTTTAAACCCTTATTTATGTCACCCATGTATAAATGGATACATGACATGTAGGAGCTATCAACCTGTGTATCAGAAAGCTGCTTATTCCTGATGAGAGCCATGGTATCCTGGAGCCTATCCTACAAGCATGGGGCATAAGTCAGGACTACATGCTAGATGGATGCCTGTCCATTTCATAGAGGGACAATTTTGTGGTACCAAATAATGAAGATGGGAGGAAGCGGGAGCACTCAAAACTGTACAGTGAAGCTCAGGGAAAACATGCAATCTCCACACAGATGATGCTCCAATCTAGACCGAAGAGCTGTGTCACAGCAATGTCAACCACCACACAGCCTTGGCATTTAAGATTAGTTTGTAGAAATCAGTAATATAACCCTTTTCTTCTTTTACCCTTTTCTAAAAAGAACTATTCAGTGTGCTCTAATCCTGCTAAGTACAGATCTTTCTGCATACAGAGATAATCATTCGGCACACGCCCAGTCTGAATCCCTTCTGACGCCTCCATATTGTGTGGCCCACTGAGGGAATTGTTCAGAAAATGTATGAATTTGAGCCATAAATTTTCTCGTTATCTTAATAGGCAGTGAGGGCTATAATTTAGAATGGTGTCCCAGAAAGTGGGGGAGGGCCCAATTATTTGTGATGGATATAGTTGCATAGAAGCACCCACTAAATCACTATAAAGAGGTTATCAAGCCTGGCTGGGTTCCTGTAAAGCAGGGGCTGCAGGTGAGAGAGGACAGTATACTTAGAGGACTTTCTGTGTCGGTCCAGATGCTGCTGCAGCTGCAGCAGTAAAGAAAACAGAAAGGACATCTTTCCAGACAGAGCTGGATGAGAGGGCTTGGGGAGGTAAATTATCTGGGACGACAGAGAAAGGGGAGCTCAGAAGGAAGAATTCATTTGCTTTTCCCTTTGTGGGTATTAGCCTTCAGAAAGTGAAAAATTTCCCTCCGGTCCAGTCATCTCTGTAAAAAGAAAAGGTAGTATCAGCACTGATCTCCGGAGAGATTTCAGAAAAGCTGCTGATAACTAGATATTGATCTCACCCCAAGCGACGCACGATCCCCTGAATAATACATCACTTCGCTGGCGGATCTATTGCTGAGGATTAGTGTAGCTCTGAAGGAAAATGCCATGCTAGGAAATGGTAGTGGATTTCCCCAGAGAATCCACACAACAGAAGTCTGTTCATAGGGATGGGATTAGAACGTCCTTGCCTAATCTCTGTTTTTTTACGATTGGAGTGGCAGAACTGTACAAAAGCACTCTTGGGGAGTCTTAAAACAGGACTTCGCTGTCTGGTACTTTAAACGTCAGGCCAAAAATCTCCTAACATTTTCAGGTTCAAAACGTATCCAGGACAAACAGGTGACTTCTTTTTCAAAGGGGATGGATTAAAAAAATAAACTATTTTACATTTCTTTCTTAAACTCACAGTGAAACATGAAGACTAATTTCTCTAAGCACCTTCAAAATCAGTCCTCTGCTAATTTGCACACATTTTCTGCTGTTATCTGACTTAACCTTGGTATTGTTGTCTGGAGCCAATCTTTGTATGATAACAGGGATGCCTGCCCAGGGTCCTGGAAAGTATTCTGCAGTCATAATTATTCTCTGCATTTTGTAATGGATTAATTTAACTATTTATTAAGTTTCTGTGGCACAGTTTAGCTTAACCTATAAAACCTGCAAGGAAAAGGCCCCTAAGGATCAGGGGAATGTCTCACTTTTATATAATCCTAGTTAAGATCTATAGTTACAACTTGTACCCACAAGGTGGCGCTGTATCCTGCTTTGTCTTTGCGCTGACTTTGTTTTGTCTGTTCTCATACAGGTTCCTTTCTCTGGAAAAAGGCAACACCACACGTGTCCCTGTCTGCCTCATTTGGTCTGCACCAGGTTTATTGACAACAGATACCGGTGTACTGACAACTTCAAAGACATAGACTTTTAACGACAAGGAGAAAACAAGGAAGGAAAGAGAGGAAGGGAAGGAAGGGGGTCGCTGGGGAGGAGATATATTTCTGTGCATTATGATGAAAAACAAAAGAGCCCTGCAAACACAACGCAAACGCGCCTCTTTCCACTCAAACGTTCAGATAGTGACACTACACTAGAGGCTTCTGGGAAAACCTCAGTCTGCACTGATGTCTTTTCATTTAGTTCACTGATTCATCTTACTTTTGATGTGCTTGATGTACATTTGCAGTTTTTGTTAATGTTTTAAGCTGCTCCCCATTTAAGCAGTGATACCAGAACTGTCTGGGTGAAGCAGATTAAGACAGAAAAGCATCTTCTGAATGTTGATTCTAGCATGTACTGGAATTACTCAGACACTAAGAGGTTCATATCACAGAGCAGTGCTTTAAGTAATTGTTATTCCATGTGAGATATATAGGGAGAAAATTTTCTTACTCTTCAAGTCATTTCTTTACCTTCTTTAGTACTACTTCTCAGCAGCACAGCCAATGAAACAGCCCCTTCGAAACATAAACGATTGGTTTATTCCAATGGGATTTCTTTTTAACCAAACAAATCTGTAAATGTCTTACACTCCACAACAGATGCTGTAATTTTTTTTTGCTAATGGCATTTTGTATGTGGTAAATGATAATGAGCAGTTAAACAGTAGGAGCTTTGGATACCTGATCAAGTCCAAATTCTTAGTAGGCCTGAGCTGAGGTCAGTCAGGCAGCAGAAGTATCCAGTTGGCAAGTAAAATCGTTGGACTGCTGGAGCTCAGCACATGTCAGACAGCATAAAGACCCTCTGGAGTGTGATAAATCCATCCTGTTGAATCTGTACAAGGAGTCAGGTTGCAGCATTGCTGGGAAAGAGGAAGAGAAAAACCTGTTATATAAAATAAATCTGTATCTACTATGAAATTGCTAAGACTGCTATTTTATTTATTGATGGAATCAGATTAAAAATGTTTAAAAATTACTATCATCACAATTGTAAGGATGTTTGAAAATAAATTCTTGACCTGAAATTTGTTGTAACATCCATATAACTTTATTAAAGTGCCATAAAGGGCACATTCCTATTTTTTTAATGTCATTGTGATACATACAGTAAGCACAGGACCAAGCAGAGTTTAATTCCATGCTAAAAAAAAACAGAAAAAAGGAAAAAACAAATTTCAGCAGTGTAACCCAATTCAAGTATCAATTTGTATTTAAATTATCTTCAAACCTTGGTATATATTGGAATAATATGTTATTGTAGTTTCTGGATAACTTTTGGCTGAAGGCAAAATAGAGTTCCATTTGTTTATATCGCCTTAAATTATTTTACTGTCTCTACTGTGGGAAACACCCCTGTGGCCCATTCTTAAATAAATTAACTTTTATCTAGGCTTGATGATGACCTGCCTCTCTTTGCACAAATTTCTTTGTTGACCAGAGGGTGGCAACTACAGTTTTCATGCACCCACAGGGAGATAACCCTACATCTTGAGCAAGTAATGTTATGGAAAAGTATATAGGCCAAGGATCTTTTAATGGAACATTAAGTGCTGGTTGATAACCTGACCTTGTTATTTTCCATCACATTAACAACTGCTTCTTAGAACACTTCAGGGATTCCTTCTTATTTTGCTTCAGACTTTCTTTGTTTTAAAGCAGCAATACACAGGACAGATGTCTAGTGAAATTCTGAAAGTCTGGAATGAATATTTGAATTCCTATTTAGAACCAGGTTCTGGAATGCTTAACATAAATCTAATTTACTGAATTACAGTTGTTTTCAAGGCTTTTCAACTTGGGAAAGCACTGCAAAACATGGAGATACAATGAAATCACCTAGACAAGGAGCACTAAAAATCTAAAGGAATATGAAGAAACAGACTGGCGTGCAAATCCAGAGAACCTGCTTCATGGGAACTAGATTAGATTAGGCCTTTAATGAAAAAGGATGGGATTTTAAAGCTGCACTGAAATTGAAAGAACCTTCATGTTTCTGAAATCACACACCTTTGATGACCTGCAAAATGTTGCTTAATTTCTGTGTGCAGCAAGGCAATACAACCACCAGTTTATTTAATAAAAATAAAATAAACTTAATCTCTGGTATTTTTGTTTAAATAATTCAGATGTTGATTTCTTTTTTTATATGCTGGTTTCTATGCTTAAAAAGCCTGCTGCATTTTCATTGATTATGGCCCATCTTAATTCACACACACTGGGTCCAAACCACATTAGTGATGTACATTGGGTTCCTCACCTCTTCTGATCTGTGGCAGAAACAGAAACCTGCTGATCCACATGACTGTATGCAGGAATTTAGCAATATAACTTCATTTAAAGTGATGCACTTAGCTTCCATGCTAATTTCTTTTAAATGATGAGCAACCAAATAATCCTCACCCATCTCAAAATCTCCTTGTGATGACTGTGGCAAATGTGCGGTTTTCTAACAAAAGATGCACTTACATGTACGCTTTTCTTTAAAAATATTCTAGAAGCAATCAATCACTGGCTTAACTGAGGTTCTCCATCTATTAGCACAATATAGTCTGTATTTCACTGTGGTTCATTTTCTAAAGTCAATGGACTTTCACTGGTAGCTGATTTGCGGTTCAGTAAGATTTGTCACACAAGTTGCTTGCTTCTTATCAAGAGCCTCAGACATGGTCCTTTATCTGGCTGCATTGTGTGCGTTCAACAGCAAAAATCAATTAATAACAAAGACACAAGAGTTTCATGAAAAATTATCAATATAGAAATCTGTTGCACTTGATAAAAACATGTCGCTTTTTTAGAATGCAGGGTCAGTGAGAGAGTTCACGTGTCTCCAGAGCTTTGTTGAACTGACTGGGTACAAGCACTAGATAAGCTGGGCTTTCTTTGCAGAGAAAGTACGATCTCTCCCCGAATCACAAAGCACCCCTTCCTTGTTTGAGGGCTTTTCCTGTTTGAGGTGTTTTCGAGATTAAGGCAAATGGGCAGGTATAAAAGGATGCCCTTGAGATCTCGGAGAGCACAGCAAGACCCAGTGTCCTGAAGAGCTTGTGAGTCTGCTGAGAGAGACGTGACAGGATGAAGTGGGCGATCGTGTTGCTGGGCCTGGTGGCCCTCTCTGAGTGCATGACCAAGTGAGTACTGCAAACATAGGACAGCATGCTGAAGCGATCACACGAGACAACGATGCAGAAATGAGCACAGGCTCAAGAAAATTAACCTTAGGATTTAGTGTAGTTTATCAGCACTTTTACAATAGTTTACCTGTGGCTTGTGTTGTGTTTCGCAGGCATGCCTTCACCATGCTTTACTACAGAAATAACACGGTGTGTTATGGTGAGCCTGCCTTGCACACATCAGTAATAGTATGTAATGACAGACCCATAATCACAACAAAAATATGGTAGAAAAATCAGTGAAACTCTTGTAAAAGTGTAAAAATGTTCGGATAGAGCTACACATGTGAACATTCAGGGGGTAAGTGCAACCCATGATGTACAACAGGTTCAAAAGAAGCAAAAAGGGGGCTGGGTAACATAGTGCCTCACTTGGAAATCATGCAGACGCTCATGCAGAAGAGGAACTACGTTTTAGAATCATGTGTGATAGGTGTCTTCCTTTTTTTTGTGGTGGCAGTGGTGGCTGCTCATTTCAAAGCTGAAGGACTTTGTAAGTGCCAGTGTAAGAAAGCATTGCAGCAACTTTTTTATATGTGATATTAAGGTTGAGCTGGTTTATCTGGATGCATTACATCCCTTGAACAGTAACAATGTGGCACACACAGACAGCTTCTACCTGTTGTTTACTGCAAAGGTAACTTAGAAAGCTATAAAGCTTAGTTCTACCTGTACTGCACCTGGTCACCCTCTGTTCACTGAGTGCACCTCGTTAATGATAAAAAATAAAAATGTTTAATCAGACTCATTCTAAGGACTGCAAGAGAAAACCTTTAAGTGAGCTGTCTGAGGGAGATAAAGAAACGTTGGATGTATTATGGGCATACTTTTAAGAGAAGGAAAGGGAGGTCAAGCTATTTCATTCTAGTCCAACACTTTGCCTCTTGTTTTCTAAGACCAGTTGAACTCCAGGCATTGATGAAAATCGCATGTGAAAAAGGAGATAAAAATCTTTTCTTGCTCTTTTTCTGCTTTTTCATAGCACGTGTTACATTCTTTTGCTAGGTTTGCCTTCTGGCATTTAAAATGTATTTTTTAGGTAATAAAGAGCATTGGTTTGTTTTAACCATTTGTTCCATTGGCTTGAGATAATAAAGAGATGGTTGGTAATGTCCAAATCTGTGTGCTGCTGTGCTCTGACAGGGTGCCCTTGTTGAAGAGGAAGTCAATGAGGAAGGCGCTCATGGAGCAGGGCAAGCTGGAGGAGTTCCTGCAGAAATACCCCTATGATCTGGCATCCAAATACTCTCGCTATGCCACCACCTCCAACCTGCCCATGCACAACTACATGGACGTAAGTGCACTCCATTGCCAAGGAGAAAGTGATGATACAAATATGCCCAGTTCATCTTGTCCCTAGGGGAAGGCGGTAAACCTGTGTCTTTTCAAACCCAATTGCACAGTGGAGAACGTGTGCAAATTATAAGAACATCTAAAATATATAAGAACGGTTTCAAATGAGAGAGGGACATGTGGCCCATCTAGCCCATTTGGTAGTTAGTAACTAATTGATCCTAGAATCTCATCCAGCCATTCCTTAAAAGATTAATTCTGATCATAGGCTCGGCAATCAAAGGTGTATTGGTATTGTTTGCTTGCAATGGCTCTTTTACTATGCTTTTTTCCAGATCGAATACATTGCCACCATTTCCATTGGAACCCCACCTCAATCCTTCATTGTTCTCCCGGACACTGGCTCTGCCAATCTCTGGGTGCCTTCCATCTACTGCAGCAGCCTTGCCTGCTGTAAGTCCTGCCAGCCTTGTTGCTCAAATAATTAGCAATAGCAGTGACACAATCATTATGAGCGTTACTTCTGTTCTAAAGATATGCGCATCTTTATAAAAGTTGTACAGTAGATGTAGTTGGTACCAAATTACACTGTTTTTCTTCAGTTGCTTCCAATTACATTCTGGACAAATTAATTGATAATTAGATTTTTTTTGCATGGACTCATTAATGATGTCCATTTAGTCCATGTAAAATTGCACTGACTCTGTAATGATTACCTGATTGTTTCATGTGGTGAACTTTACTACTCCCCTATCACATCGCAACAATGTCGATACTGTGGCAGCCCCATGGTACTACATGAATTGAAGAAAATGACTCAAAGCTACTTTTCTAAAGGGAGAGAGCAGAACTATTGATGGAAATCTTAAGCTGTGGGTCAGTAAAGAGTAAGTGACACCGCTAACAAATATTCCCTTCTGAATGCTTTCAGCGAACCATCACAAATACAACCCTAGCCTGTCCTCCACTTACCGTGCTCTCAACACCCCTGTGTCCATCGCCTATGGCACTGGCAGCATGACAGGCTTCCTGGCCTACGACACCGTCACCGTAAGCACTTGTCATCAACTTCCTCCATACTGTATTAAACAAAAGTGTTATCGAAACACCTTTGTCTATGAAAGTCTATTTTCTTTGCTGTCTGTGTTGAAAGGTGGGCGGCATCATTGACTCCAACCAGGAGTTCGGTCTGAGCCAGACTGAACCAGGCAACTTCCTGTACTACAGCCCTTTTGATGGCATTATGGGTCTGTCCTACCCCTACATCTCTGCCTCAGGAGCCACTCCTGTCTTTGACAACATGATGCAGCAGGGTCTGGTGTCCCAGGATCTCTTCTCTATTTACCTGACTAAGTGAGCCACAGATATTTTTTAACAATCTCTAGTTCAATTATGCATGGGCATGCACCGATGTAGTGCAGCATACATTAGTGAATCCAGGCTGCAGGCTGGTATTGGCAACAATACTTTGTGACCTGCTACCAGTATGTTTGAGGATGTTCTTGTATTGCACACCTAACCTTTGTGTTAACCAGGGCTTGGTTTTGAACCTAAACTTTAACCAGGCTGTTCAGAGGCACAAAAGGTCATCATGAGCAAAGGTGTTTTTTTCACTTCATGAAGCACGATACTTGCATAACACATAATTTCTCACCTGGCACAGTTTAATTAGCTTAACGTAACCAGGTTTAAATTCATCTGAAGTGCTTTCTCTTTGTGTTATTAAATCACAAAACTCATCACTCAACTGTGCTGTTTTTGCAATGCTAGGAATGGGGCCTCAGGCAGTGTTGTGACTTTTGGAGGATATGATTCATCTTACTTCACCGGCCAGATCAACTGGGTCCCTGTCACCTACATGGGCTACTGGCAGATTGCCATTGAGAAGTAAGACAAGCCTAAAATTAATCAAATTTCAAATAGGGACATTTATTATCACAATCAGCACACCAGAGCCAAATAAGAGGAAGAACAGTTGAATTACTCACAGAAATATAAATAATATAAACAAACTGGCACTGTTATTTTAATTTCATAGGTTTGTCCATTTTCGTTGAGATAAATACCCCACCTAATTGCTGAAAGCTGCTAAAGAAATACATTGTCTATGCACACCTGTTTGCGCAGCCACTAACTGCTTTTCTTTGTCACAGTAGGACAGGTTTTGTGTCAGTGTCACCTGCTGCAGGTTATTGACAGTGACTCAGGGTTGTGAGGTGGCTATATCCCATTTTTCTGCTGCTTCAGATTCTGATCAGATTGCCCCTGTTACCAGTGTGGTAAGCTGTGTTGTTCTTGCTTTCCAGTGTCATGGTTAATGGACAGGTGGTGGCCTGTGCCCAGGGATGCCAGGGCATTGTGGATTCTGGCACATCCCTGATTGCTGGACCCCCATCTGAGATCTCCACCATCCAGCAGTATATTGGTGCCACTCAGAACAGCTACCAGCAGGTGAAGTCATTTAAATGGACTTCTGCTTTCATTGGCTTCCCTCTGAATGTAGTGGATTTCTGTAGCTTAGTGTTACAAAATGATGACAGGTTGGCGGTGAGTTGTTACAGAAGGAGACAACACCCTCACCTGTGACCTGTGACGGTGTAGAATATGCTGCAGAAGAAGATCATTGCTCTGAGGCAGTGAATTATTTCATGTTGTCAAGGGCTGAGTAGACCTACCTACAAGATCGTTCTGTTGCTTCTTTCCAGGTCTGTGGAGTATCCTACTCATGGCTGATACAGACTCACACCCAACATTTTAATCAACTTGGAAAATCAGGCATTTCCTAGTATTTAATGTTTCTTGTGCAATTTTCAAGATGTAGAAGTCCAGACATTATATTATTGAATGGTCGATAGTTTTGGAATGACTGACATCGAACCTTTTTGGTTTAACAGTATTCTATCAACTGCCAGAACATGGGTAGCATGCCTAACGTGGTCTTCACCATCAATGGTCTTCAGTACACCCTGACTCCTTCTGCCTACGTCCGCCAGGTATGTGACCCAGAAAGCATCAACTAAAGGTGTGACAACATGGTCTCACCATGCACTTTCCTGGAATGTGCTTTTCAATAGAAAACAATATGTATGAGATCAACCCATATGTATGAGATCACGAAATCAAATCCAACTGATGTATGAAATCAACCTATTTAAAACCGTAAATTGGCGAGGTCCTTCATTCTGGTTGTGTTCTCTTTTATAATCCTCATAAAAGCTAGATAAAGATATGAATGTCTTTCCATGCATCTTCAGTAACCACTGCAACCTTTGAGTGTGTCAGTGATCTAGAGTACAACTACATCCTGGATGGGACCCAGTCCATCACAGAGCAGAGACATGGTTTGTGACAAAACTGGAGCACTTTTTAGACTACTGTTTTCTTTGTTGCTGTTGTTTTATCATCTGGTTGAGGTATCTAGACTGTGGTAGCCAGGCTGAGTTAATTAATACACTGGTATAGTGAATTGGTTACTCTGGCAGTATCCATGATAGTGCTATTCTGGGATTCGCAGCTCTACGGTGCCTGCACCAGTGGTTTCCAGTCCATGGCACTGCCGTCCGCCCAGGGAGACCTGTGGATCCTGGGAGATGTCTTCATCAGGGAGTACTACGCCATCTTCGACAGAGGCAACAACAGGGTGGGCCTGGCCCAGGCTGTCTAGGATTTAGGAGCCAGGGGCACGTGTTGATCCCCGCTCCCCAAATCCTGTCTCATCTAATCTTACTAGCTATTGTTTTCCTTGAAAGAATCCAAAGAGGAAATATAAGGCCCAACACTGACAATAACAAAATGTACAGTTCACTAGGAACAACAACAACCAAGATCAAAGCGTGATGAACTATTATGGGGCGGATATTGGCTTAACCTCCTGACCAAAGGACGAGGAGGCCAGGACCCCCCCGCAAGGTAACCAAGGGGCAGTTGCAGGGGTAGACTTGGGGTGGAGGTGGGATGCAAAAGTTGCACGTGAGGGAGAGTAGGAAATCACGTTGGTATTTATAGCGTTTGGTGGAGGGAGGATGACAGAAGCGATTGCTAATTAGTGACAGCTGAGTACGATTGAGCTTGGATGTTGCCATCCCTCCTGAACGTTCGTTATATAAACTCCATTTCATGTCCCTTGAAAGTAATAGTAAATTCAGTGCCTGTTTCGACAGTTTAAAAAGATTGAAACATTGTGCAACATTGCCCCATCTTCTGTTCTGTACTCTCATACACTGTTTTTCTTTCTGCAATAAAAATATCAAAATCATACACTCCTCTGTTCTTTTTTTCATTGCTACCATTTAAAACTCTTATGTAGCACCAGTACTATAAAATATTCATCACTGCTCAAGGTCCTCCACCTGCCTCTACGCCTGTATATCAAAAACACAGAGTTGCATATTGCAACATTAATAATAATGTGATTTTTTTGTCCTCATGTTTAATTTAAATATTTTTCGTGTGCCCATTCATTCTTGTACACTTATACACTCATCTGCACTTATACAATCCAGTTCTGGATGTTTATCAGAATTCTATGATATGAAAGTAACTTTGGGGTTTGTGTTATTTTTTACATTGCACACTGGACAGAGCAGTAGAAGCTTACAGGCTTCCAAATTTCAAAGATGCAGCCCTGCAGCTTTAGTATACCAGGAGCACAGAGTATAAGGGGGACTGTAATTTTTCATGACAGAACTCTTCAATGGTTTTATATTCGAACTTTGCCATTTGGAACCAAATTTAGCCAATGAGCCAACAAGCACCAGTTGTGCCTCAGTCTGTCATTCGAAGCAGTATAGTACATTGCTTTAGCATGTGAAACATTCTCCTCTCAAGCAGAATCCTCTGATGCATTTTCTTTTATTGAACTACCACAACTAATCAATCAGCTTTGTGCATTAAACCATGGGAAAGTTACAAACAAGAAGGGTCTTTAGCCCAACTATCCTATTTGGTAGTTTGTAACTCAATGATCCCAGGACCTCCTCCAGCTGTTTCCTGTAAGAAACCAGGGCATCTGCTTCAACCACATGGCTGGGTAGATTGTTCCAGACCCCACACACCTTCGTGTTGTGCAGTGCGTCCTGTCCTGATCCAAAGATCACATCCAGCCATTTCTTGGGAGAAGCCAAGGCGTCGGCTTCAACAACATGGCTGGTCAGATTCCCACAACCCTTTGCTTAAAGAAGAGCCTCCTGTTCTGAGTTTTAAATGACTTCCATACAGTTTTCATTCATGTTCACTGTTTGTATTTATGTTTGTGTTGATTAAGAAGTAACCCATTTGGTCAAACTATTAGGATAATAATACTTGGAATGAAAGAACACTTGAAGTACAGTAAGTTAAATGAAAAAATCCTTAACATTATAAAAGAAACATTCATTAATAAACTTTATAAGATAGACTTAGGATCTAATTCCTAGGCAAATGCAGTTCTGATCTTTGTCCAAGTGTTACTAGAGTCCTGCCTTAATTTACCTCAAAAGCTCTGCAAGAGCCATAGCAATAGCAAATCTACAGTATATTGTTTTACCTACGAACCCCCTTCTCTGATATTCATAATCTTGAGCCATCTTCTAAAAATGGATGGGGCCTAGCCCGTCCCAGTCCCTCCCGCAAGCTCAAAAAATGTGGTTTTCACCTTTTTTCTTTCTCCATTGAAGACTGTGAGATTCACATTAAATGTTACAGGACATTTCTAAAACTGAGAACTACTGGTCAACATTTTCCATTTTCCATTACCTACTTGAATATTCTAAAGCCAACAAAGTGAAACATAAATCAGAACATTTCAATATTGAAAAGGGATTGTGCTATACTGAATGTTACTGAACTATGTACAAAAAATTAAGATTTTAATAATGATGTAAAGAAAGAAACACAATTTGTAAAGTTGGTAAAACTGGTAAATTGTCACGAAATAATTACCAGGTGTTCTTGATATTCAGAAAATTAATATCTTGCAGGTGATTTTATGAGCTTTTATGAGAGGGGTGAACAAGATGACTCACTTGGCTAATGGATCAGACACCAGCAGGCTCACTAGAGTATAGCCTGTTAATGAATCAAAAGGGAACAGTTCTATATATATACTGTAGTGATCTTCCTAGGAGGCTGAGTTAAATGTTAATCCCTACCTACGTAAAACTTAGTATAATAAAATTATTGCTTTTCTATAAAATTATATTTGTGTTTTCAAAGAATAAGCCAGGAGTCCCTGTGAGGCTTTTCTGACATTTAATAAAACTACCCATGTCTCAGCGCACAACAGTTTCTTGACTTTATCTCCAGCATATGTAATGAGTGCTCTGAGGTGTTTATCTTCATCATAGGAATTCCAGATAAAACTGACAGAAGAATTAGGGCTTTAAGGGCGTGTTTTGCCCTACAAATAGGTGGCATATCCACATATAGAGCTGCTGACATCTTGAACAAACTATCCAGCCATGTTATTAAACCTGATTTTCCTGGGTTATGTGAAGAAATGGCTCAAGTGGGAATTTTGAGTCAATAAACTACTAGCAGCAACTCAAAGAAGATGGACAATATTCCTTCCCCCCATTCCCTTTCCTTTCCTAGGGCCTTTGCTGTGTCCATGAAGGGAGAAGTGGGTGAACTCCCTGTGGGATATTCAGGTGTTTCATGAGCAATTGTCATCTGTAGCTTGATGAAAAGCTGTCATTTCTGTCGTGTTTTCCTGCATAGCCTTCTGTTGCGTTAATTCACTTACTGTATATAAGTCTGAGAGAGGATTAGGTGAAAGAAGAGGGCTCCTTCTTGCATGGGGATTTATAATTATATTATCCCTTTACTTTTCTTAGCAATAACCAATAGATCAGCCTACGTCATGGGCAAAGTATGCACGTCAATGGCCATTGCAGTTTGCATTGTCATTTCATAAACATAGCTATATTTTGTGATTCTGTTTTTTTTTTATTTTATCTCTGCTTTATTCACTATGCCCGCAAGCTAAGGAGCTCTTTCAGGTGCCTAAAAAATGTCCTCAGAAACTACTGCAACAAGGGAATTTGCCATTGCCAAAAGTATCAGACTTTGCTTTTCTGTAACAACTCCAGTACTTGCAAGCCGTGAATCTGGAAATGCATACATTCTTATCTGACCTGATAAGACATTTTAGGTGTTCAGTCTTAACAAATATTAACTCTCTGCTGTAGTTAATTCAACAACAAACTCTAGAAAGAATAGTAATACTTAACTAAATTAGTTTTTAGTTTAATGTTTTTAGTTTAACCTAATATATGAAGGAATGAATGTCTGTGCACTGAAATCAAGTGGTAACACATAATTAAGGGCTCTGTATTTCAGAATTTGAGAAGTTTTAATACAAATCCAATATTTGTTACATATTAGATTTCCCTCTGTCTCTATTTATGATTTAACTCTCAGCATTACGCCATCTGGGTTGTGTTCTAGTATGATTAAATTACTAGATAAAGGAAGTGACTCTAACTTATAGAATCAGGCTGGGCATTTGATAAAGGATCAGACAATTTAAACCACGTGCTCAAGCATATTTTCAGGAATGAACGATGAGAACAAAATTACATTTAAAAAATTAAAAGTCAAAACCTCCCCTGTCCCAAAGTCTCTCTCAAATTGCTGTTTTTAATTAAATCCAGTTGTTTTACCTGAGGGGTAGAAAGACATACAGTATTTCTTCCAGAGCTTGCACCAATCTGACACCAAGAAACCACACGGTCAGCATAAGTGTCACTAATATTAATGTAACAGCAACAGCACACAGTAATTTAACTCCCTGAATTAGTCAAGGTCTAAGGTGTAAAATTTATTATGAAGATGTTAGATTAAGAGGTTGTATCAGCTTCTGCAAAGGAATAATGATCTGCAAAGGAACAAGGGGTGGTTAAGTCAACACAGAAAAGTAGCATGAATGAGTAAAACTTGGAAAGAGGAAACCAAATGGACTTATTAAAAAGAAGCTCAAGAACAGGTTGAATTACGTATGATTTTGCACTTCCGGTCTCTTATATATAAAAACTTGCCTGCTGAGCTCCTGTTAGCAAATGTTTTTTCTCATCCCTCTGACCCAGCTCAACTTTCCCAGCTGCTTCCATAGCTCATTCCTCACAAATGAGGGGAGTCTTGACAAATCTGACTTCACAGCCAGATAAGTGAACACCAAACACCAAAATATTAAGTACACAATCCCTTTATATTCATCGACCTGTTGCATCGTGCTTACAATTTGATTGAACTGCTTATTCGTTTTTTGGACTTTATCAAATGTAATCCTTTCGGTAACCAGATGAGTCAATGGATAGAACACCCTCATTTGTGATGGCAACCAGAATATTTACACAGAAGGTCATTTACCAAGCAAGTCAAGTGAAGTACCTTGCCCAGTAGCTCAACAGCAGCCTGTATCCATGACCTGCCAGTAGACTAGGGTCAAGAGCCTGCTCCACTTCCACTGCTCCACAGCTGAAAATATATTGTGAAGTTAGTGTACAGTATAGCACAGTTCTCTTTGCCCTGTCTCCATCCTGATGTATTATTCTCATTGTCTCTCAAAGCAGTCTGATGACTAAAGTAGTGACTGGGGACATCTATTCATGTGTGGATAAGACAGTCCTTAATTATGGCAAAAGGAAAATGATTTGACTTTGCACAGTTGGATTTGTATGCTTCATATCAACTGCACATTTGAAATAAATAATCAAGCACGACTCTAGCAGTCACATTGTTTGTTAAATCCACAAAGCCTGGTTTGCTTTCTTTGCTGTTATCAGTTTGATAGTTGCTGACCAAGGGCAAGACATTTTATTAAGATCTTCATTCTTTGGCAAAGGAGAAAGGGTGTTCTTGTGTGAAAGACTCACATTATCTTGTATTCCCTGTAATATCTAGTGCTGCATTTGTTTGATGTACTGTACGTTCCACGAACCAATAACGTGATTTACATTTTATCACTTGACAAAATATATTGAATAAAGATTAATGCCAGATTTCATTTTAAAAAATGCCCTGTAATTTTTTATTCTGCATATGTATCATTGTTTCAAGTCAGACATTGCTAAAGGGTTTTGTATATTGTTGTACTTAACAAAAGAACCTCCATATTGATCATTTTAAAAGAAGGAACAAGTAATAGGTTTATTCCATGCTGAAAAGAGAAGAAAGAAAACACAACGTTTCGGCCATGGAGCCTACACCTGAACAAGGCTTCACAGCCAAAACGTTATGTTTTCTTTCTTCTCTTTTCAGCATTGAATAAACCTATTGGTTGTTGCTTTACAGCCTACGCATGCTGACACAGCTACCCACCTGAACTACAGTATTTAAAAAGAAGTGCTACTCACATATAAACACACAGTATGGCTGGTTATGCTTTTAAAGGACTCAGAATCAGAGACAGAGACACACAAAATAATTATCCAGAAACCAGACCTGTAAGGCAGACAGGTTTTAACTTGGATTGTTATCTCTCATCCTAGCGTTAATCCCACATCAGCAGGGTCCGCTTGTCAGCACGCCCATCTTCATTTGGTGGTTTGAACCAAATCTTTGAGCTGACGTTGCCATTAAATGCTACCGAGAAAATACTCCAACCGGCGCGTCGCACCGCCTGTCGTCGGAGTAATGTAGCCAATTCATAGAGGGGGATTATTAGGAGGCATGGGAAATTTGGTCAGGACGCCGGGGTTACACCCCTACTCTTTTCAAGATTTTTAATGACCACAGAGTCAGGACCTTGGTTTTACGTCTCATCCGAAAGACGGCGCTTGTTTACAGTATAGTGTCCCCGTCACTATACTGGGGCATTAGGACCCACATGGACCGCAGGGTGAGCGCCCCTTGCTGGCCCCACTAACACCTCTTTCAGCAGCAACCCTAGTTTTTCCCAGGAGGTCTCCCATCCAGGTACTGACCCGGCTCACACCTGCTGAGCTTCAGTGGGTTGCCAATTGTACAGTAAGTTGCAGGGTGACATGGCCGCTGGCCCATTTAACTTGGATTGTTATCAACACTCTTTTTTCCAAAAGAAAACACAACACATCATTATATTGTAACGCATACGGCCTCCATTGCTTGCGAGAGCTGGCTTACCAGAGCGGTGACGTCACCGGCCTTCCCTGTGGATAATAGGGACTGCAGTCAACAGGCTGAGGGGAGATTTCCCTTTGGCTCAAGAGGCTGGGTCCCTGTTGAGTGAGGCTGGAGGCCCGGGTTCGAGTCCCCGACGTTGGGGGGCTGACCTGATGCGGCAGCGGTGAGGGTGCCCATGTGAACCCCGAAGCGTTACAATATGATAGAAATGGATATTAAACAGCAAAAATGAAATATGCTTAATTTTGGCATTTATGTGGTAGATAATTTTATTTTGGTGTGTCTTTGCCTTGTTGGTACTAAAATGTGCCCATTCCAGGGCTGCAGTTATCCATTATCATACTAACCTGAGTGTTTTGAGGGAGTTCTCAAACATTCAATGACACAGGACACGTGGCTCGACTGAGCACCTATTGTTCCAGACGTTCATTTGTACACATTCGCAGTTACATTGAGAAAGGACACACCTCTTTATTATTCCACTGCTTATCGCATGACCTGAAGGCTTGTTGGGTTTTCTTATCGTGGTAAAGTAATGGAGGGTCCTATTGTGACCCACAGGTATAAAAGGGTCTGTCTCACCCCAGCAGGACACTCTCAGCCTTGAAGTCCAGCGGGAGACTGTTCTGAACTGCAGCACCATGATGAAGTGGGCCGTTGTCCTCTGTGCCCTGGTGGCTCTCTCCGAGTGTATGCACAAGTGAGTTCCTCTTGTCTATTTCATACTGTACCTTACAGCAAAAATTACAATGGGATTCAAAATATTTCCACTGCAGAATGCTTATTCTTTCTTAATGTGTCTTTTTGCCAGGTCCTCTTAACATTCTTCTTTCATTTGCCTTCCGCCATCTCTGTGCCCTCTCATCACACACCACTGTATGCTTCATGCTCTTAAAGAATCGATGCAGGTGCTTCTGCCATGACCTTCCTAGGAGGCTGAGTGAAATATTAATTTCTACCTGTGTAACTAAGACAGATACCTGAGGTTTTCCACTTGTAGGATCAAAATGTTCAAGTGTTTTTGTTTTGGTGAGTTGGTCTTTATTAGCTGCAATTAAAAAAAAAGATACCATAAGAACAAAAAAAGTATAACATAACAGCATCTCCCCTTCCTCCTGCCATCCGTGGTGACCTTTTCTACGTTTCCAGCCAAAGGTCCCAACGCAAATGTGACTCATCAAGTGGAGGATGGATGAGCAAACAGGAAAAAAAATCCCTAATAAAAGTTTATAGTGGTATACTATAGCAAGATGCCAGTAAAGTATTGGAAAGAGCGTGACAAACTATGAGGTATTGGAAACCTTAATACAAACTTCTTGAAACCATGGGATGGCAAAGGCAAAGCATTTTATAGTGAGAAGGGGGAAACCATGAGACAACTTTCAAATTTACGTGCAAATTCATCACAGCTGGATTTGAAGAACTACTTACAGATGTTGTCAGAACAGATACTTGGCAATGGTGAACAGACGAATCTCATGGGAGAATGTCTGGATACAGCCTGCAGTTAGCACGGAAGCTCAGTTCGTTAGCACACGACACACAGAAGCCAAGTCATTGGCTTCAGCTTTGCACTTTCATTATGTAGCACAAACATACTGTAAATTCTGCCTGGATTTCTGTTTTATCTTAAGCATACCGATGGGTTGTGCCCTGCCAGAAAAGTACTTAGTGTAAATTTCATTGTGTAAATTAATTGGTACTGTGGTGCCAACACAGACCTAGAACTATTGCTCTTAAGGGCTGCATTGTGAATCTAATCTAAGCTAACCTGGTTTTAGAGTCACGTGTCCGAGTCTTGTTAAGGTCTCGTTCCAGTCACTTGAATGTGGAAGTCTCACGGTCTGTGTATCCTACAGTGCAAGATAGGAGAACTCTGGCTAACTTGTCTGTATTCTTTGGTTCCAGAATCTCATTGATTAAAGGGAAGACAGCTAGGGAGGCTCTGGAAGAGAGAGGCTTGTGGGAGGAGTACAGGAAGAGACACCCCTACAACCCAATCATCAAATTTGACCCCATTGCTGCCGCAGCTTCAAATGAGCCCTTGACTAATGACGCTGATGTAAGCATTATCTCTCCTTTGTACCTGAGTATATACTGTACTATTAACACTGAGAATGTTTCTGACAAACGTATTTCCTATTCTGATATTTTCTACATATTTTAAGAAGTAACAGAATAATATGGCAAATGACCTTAAAAAGGATTATTTTTTAAATCAGAGTAAACATCTGTTGTGATGTACAGTATATATTTATTTACTTAGCAGATGCTCTTACCCAGGGTGTATACACGATAGATACATTAAATTAACTTTAGGTAACTAGCAATCCTTTGCATACAACAAGATAACTGCAAAGCTATGAAGACCATAATGGTCATAATGTACTGTACACTTTAACTGGGTTTCTTCCATTGTTAACAGTATTGGAAACAATGAGATACACTCTATCAATATTGAAGAGTCCAGAAAAAAAATATGACTTAAAATTGGGTGGGGTATGATGTGTTAAATGCAACAAACAAACCAGTAAAAAATTATTACAGTTCTGATTCTTTTCGTATAACGAGATCGTAACTATTATATTACTGTATAACAGTTAATGTATAATGTGTTATACTTTAACTGTGATGAAAATAATATGTTATGGCTTGCTGTGTTGTTTAACTAATTGTTTAACTAATTTTGAAATATATTCAACTGTCTGTGCCAGTAGTTAACCAGAATGAAGTCTGCAATGTTGCTGTCAGTAAAGCGTCTTGGATTGTTAGTGGACACACATTTGCTGCAGAGGCTTGCGTCTGCTTTCCTTTTCTTTGGTTGCCAAAGCTCAGACCATCCCCATTGTCTGCTCACGCTCCGTTACTGTTTCCCACCACAGCTGGCCTATTATGGAGTCATCTCCATTGGAACTCCCCCCCAGTCCTTCAAGGTGGTCTTCGACACCGGATCCTCCAACCTGTGGGTGCCCTCTGTCTACTGCAACAGCGCCGCCTGCGGTGAGTCTGTAAAGCACATTGCCTGAGCCTGCCACATGTTCATGGAACTGGGGTGTCAGCAATGCAACAGTGCGCCAAGCAAAGCCATGTATTTGACTGTTGCTTAAATTCTGTTTTTAGGCAACCACAATACCTTCAACCCCAGCCAGTCCTCCACCTACCAGTCCACTTCCCAGACCCTCACCATCCAGTATGGAACGGGCAGCATGACTGGAATCCTGGGATACGACACTGTCACCGTGAGTGTGGAAGCACCATAACTTTAAATGTAGGGTTGTTAGTCTGTGCTGGAATGGAGTATGAAACCAGCAACAATAACGACAATAGGGATGAAACTAATGTCAGCATGAGACCGAGTGGATAATGTAAATACCATGCACTTAATTTAGGTTTCCATACAACTCTGACTTAAAATGAAGTGAAAAAAAACTTTAAAAATCTATATCTAGAATCTAGAAATAAATTATTGTTAAGGATATGTAAGATCATCATGGGTATGGCAAGACCCTATAAGAAACATTTCCTTATCATTTTATGAGGACATGCTGGTGTCCTTTGTACAGTAGGTAATAAGACTTCTTGATTTTCTTCTACAAAGGTTGCTGGCATTGTGGACACCAACCAGATCTTTGGTCTGAGTGAGACAGAAGCCAATTTCATGTACTACATGGAGGCTGATGGCATCCTGGGCTTGGCCTTCCCCTCCATTGCTGCCTCTGGGGCCACCCCTGTCTTTGACAACATGATGAGCGAGGGTCTGGTGTCCCAGGACATCTTCTCCTTCTACCTGAGCCGGTGAGGAATCCCAGTCATTGTGTTGTCAGGAATTTCTACAGAGTACAAGGGGAAAGAGAGACTGGCATCCAGACTATCTGCATTGGCACTAATATGTGTCTCTGGATACTTCCTGGCTTTGTAAAGCAAGGCATGATCTGTGATCTGGATTTAAAAACCATAATTGACTTTGCTAGCCACACCAGTCCCCTGGTAGAGTAAACTATTAATGGATACTAATTAATTCTTAATGTTATTTTGCAGTATGATTGTTACGGATGTCGGAAGAGCAACCTGTGGAATGGCAGGACGCAAAAAAGACCCAACGTGTATCGGCGAAATTGGGATTAACCCAGGCTCAGGAGATCAGACGATGCTGGGAAAAAACCTTTGCTCTCAGGCTGTGGAGGAGACGACCTGGTGCTATACGGGTCTCAAGACATCCGAACCCTCAGGCTGAGCCCCGGTTAATCCCCATTTCGCCGCTATCCATAGGGTCTTTTTTGCTCTCCTGCCATTTCACGGCATGCCCTTCCGACATCCTTAACAATGATATTGAACAGGTACAGTATTTTTAAGATAATATGAAGCTAGACCAAATCGAGTATGGTGATATACAGAGTGACTCAGTTAACACTTGCCACCTGCTTCACAATACAAACATCTCCAGGACACGGCAGCCTGAAACTGCTATGCACATGTGCTATGGTTAGTCCATGTTAAATCAATTACATGTGCTGTACAATATATGGAATTAGCATGCCTGAGGAGCTCTTTTGTCCTGTCTTTCTCCAGCAACGGCCAGACTGGCAGTATTCTGACTCTCGGTGGAGTTGACCAATCCTACTACAACGGCCAGATTAACTGGATCCCTCTTTCCTCTGAGAGCTACTGGCAGATCACCATGGATCAGTAAGCACAACTTGTCTTCTTTTGAGTTTATCATTCTCTCTACTGATTCAGACAAAACCAGCCCGTGCAGTGGCACACTCATAAATTCACCTCCCCTGTGCTGTCAGCAAGTATTGGACACACCAGGACATGCTTCTGAATTTTGAAGGAGCTTCATTCCATTGTAGCAACTTTTCAGACTAATACTTGTTTTTTTGTTTTGGCACAATCTGTAGCCAAGTGTAAGTGTTCAAAATCCTGAAGGGCACTCACCCAGTCAAATCAGGGTGTTTTTCAAGATGAGTAGAACAAGATCTCTGTGAGATACATGAGGAAATTAATCTTAGGATGATTGAGGACATAAAACAAGGCGATTACAGGAGTCTCTGACAGACTCCCTTGTCACTCTGATAAACTCTCTGGGATCCTTTCAGAAACAGACCTGATGAAAGTTTTAAGTCATTCAGCTGTTATCTAAAACTCAAGCAATCTGGACTTTCTCCTGTTTCTGACTGTTCTTATGGTCTATGTCTGATGCCAATGTCTGTGATGACTTGCAGGGTTACCATCAATGGCAATACTGTGGCCTGTGCTGGTGGCTGCCAGGCTATTGTGGACAGTGGCACCTCTCTGGTTGTTGGTCCAACTAACGACATCAGCAACATCAACGCCTGGGTTGGAGCCTCTCAGAACCAGTATGGAGAAGTAAGACCCAGTTGACTCCAACTTTGTTTTTCTCCTTTTACCAGCATGCAGTATTCCAGAAGTACTCACAGTTTAAAGCATGAGATCGTCATTCCACCTCTGTTTGTAGGTGGCCTAATTAGGCCTAATCCTGATCATTAGTTGAGTTTAACACCTTTCAAAGGTCTTTACTGGTTGATGATTTAAAAAGGCACTAAAATCCTGGTGAATTCTGGACAGGACTTGTGCACCTTGGGTTGAGACACTTCTACTTCACAGCAAATTGCTTTTGTGTGTCTGATGGTGGGGCTGCTTTTTGGCGTTTGGCGGGATTGAGTCTGGATTTTTGTTTTTCCAGGCTGTTGTGAGCTGTTCCAACATTGGAAGCATGCCCAAGGTGACCTTCACCATCAATGGATATGACTTCACCCTGCCCGCCTCTGCCTATGTTTTCCAGGTTCGTAAGTGTTTGATTTGAATGATCCCATATCTAACATATATTACTACATATTGTAACTCCACTGACATACATGTGAGGCTCATACAAATATAACAAATAATACAATAATACAATACAACTGCAATACAATACCATAATACAAAACAAGTTTTGAGAAACATCACTCAATTAGGGGTCTTCCAGTACCATAAAGGATGCCATCGATTACCAGTTCTGATCACTTTGTTAGATTTAATTTTGCTCTGAAAGGAAAAGGCACCTCCCCAGGTCTGGATAGAAAAAGTTAGAATAAAAAGTGTCAACATTGTGCTTTTTACATTAAAAGTCCGTACTTAACAAATGTAGCCTTTGTTGCACGTTGAATGACCTTGCCTTTGTAGTGGCAGACCAAGTCAATTTACAATCAATTACAGTGCCAAGGTATTTCCCACCACCCTTTGTGTAAAGACCTCCTTCAAGCCATGACCTCTGTCTTTGTTCTCTCCCTTCAGAGAAGCAGCGGCTGCTCTACTGGATTTGGCAATGGTGGAAACGACCAGCTGTGGATCCTGGGTGATGTGTTCATGAGGGAGTACTACTCCGTCTTTGACAGGGCCAACAACAGAGTGGGTCTGGCCCAGGCTGTCTAGTCTGGCCATGCTGCAGCATGTCCGCTCTCCAACACTCACAGTGAGCAGCAATGAGGCTGCTGTAGAGCCCAGCCTTGGGTCAAAACACCATCAGAAAAGCTCCCTATTTGTCAATACTGTATGTATAGGATGAGACAACTTAAATGCATCTTTATTTGTAATCATAAAACTGCAAAATATAAACTGATTCTAGCAATAAAAAGTGTCTCAGTTTCTTTTTTCCCTTGGGCAGACCTCAGGAACAATTCACCTTCCTTTCTTCAGGGTTGTGCCCAGGCTGATAAACCCCAGTGCTCAGAAAGCAAAGTGTGATGCTGTTTCACCTCGAGTGCATTGTGTTGGCTGCAAGAATTAAACACACAAATTGAATGTACAGTAGCTCAAAAATTGGACTATATAAAACAGACTCTTTCTTTTACCAGTGAGACCAGGGGGTTTCTGGGGTTGGGTGAAAGCCCATGAGGCAGTTGGGTTTGGCTTGGTAATAATAAATAAATAATGTATTTAATTTGTTGAATTATTTAATTCTAAATAACAAAATCAGAATTTCATGACACACTGTTTTTGTTTTATTACTTTATCAACTACTATAACATATTTGTGAGAATTCAACACAATTAGTGTATTTTGTCAATATCTACTGATGGAAAACAGAAACGCAACATTTTCTGGAATGAGAACACTGTAGTTATAGCTTATGTACTTTCACCAAAAGTTGACAATTTGTTTTAAGCCCTCTGACCAGCAATACAGCTTGTGCAGTGAGGCATTGCAACTTGCCATTCACATGAAAGCTCGTTAGGTCCACTTTTACCCAACGAGGTCCAGGTGGAACAATGCCTGATCAGGTCACCTTTTAAAAGGCCTTAAATCAAAGCTTAGGTCACTACAAGAAAAAGGCCACACTTAGTCAGTTTTCTGTGCATTCCATAATGCCTCAAATGTCACTAGAAGCAAGGTAGAGGGCCATTGGCATGCTGCAGGCAGGAATGTCATGTGCCAGCATTGCCAGACACTATGGAGTAAGCCGATCCACTGTGTCCTGACTGCAGAGAAGGTTTCAGCAGACCGGCAGGACAGATGACCGACTAAGATCCGGTCGCCCTCGAGTGACCACACCAGAGCAGGACCGACACATCAGACAGGTCAGAAGCCCTCTGCTCACACCTCCTAGACGTCACACTCGACTGGCTTGGCCAGAGAGAGGCTGCAATGGACTTGTCAGCAGTGGCATCAGGTCCTCTTCACGGATGAGTCACTCTTCAGTCTGTTCCACGCACATGGGAGGGCCAGAGTGTGGAGGAGGAGGTGTTGGGTTTCTTTTTTCCATCAGTATATTTATCTATTATGTTTTGCTGCTTTGTACCCTGCAAAAGACAACAGTATGTGACAAACTAGCTAAATTCTCATCAGCTAAACTGTCTATATGATCGGTGTTTTCTCTAGGATTTCCAAAAAATATTCCACAACTCTCTTTCTCAAACTACATATCTTTCCGTGTGGAAAAATCAAAACTACTAAGACTATGGATTTGATATATTCCCATGTTCTTTAGTTTCTTTAGCTCATCATTTAGCTTCTTAAATGAGTAAGCCTCGTTTCATGAATTATTTCTCAGAATGTGGAATTCAGTGGCACTCTGTCTTTTAAGGAACACGTTTCAGATTTTGAATTATTCGCTGACAGACGTGATTCAGTAGTACAGTTTTGTTCAGTGTATTAGTGAATCGAATGAACAAATCTTTTTATATGATAACTGAACTGAATAAAATCACTTTCATTCACTAGAGGAACTGAACTGTCCTGCTCTGGTTATGGATGATCCAAAGCCTTGGGGTTCTACTGCCACTATTCTTGTTCTTCAAGGGTTTTGAGTGCCACAAAAGTGACACAATTTGCAGGAGCCATATTCAACTGCGCTACCTAGTGAGTTAGAAAAACTCTTCTGCCTACATAGGATGACAGGCCTCCTAGCATCACCAGCGCAGTCACAGACCATCTTACCACAGGTAACGCTACTTGGTCTGCCCAGCAGTTTCTACTTTAGTGTCTTAAAGACCTCCTGCAAAACTGTAATCCAAGCCACTGCCTTCCCTTTCTACCTTTTCCATGGGTAGCCATTCAGCACTGCAAGGCATGCAACCATGGAAAATTCCTACAAACCCCCAAAATTAGCATAATTGGCTCAAAGTCCCAGGAGGCAGCCAATCTCTCACTTCCGGCAGCTTCTCTGAATTAGTCTGAATCCCAGATATCTTGTCTCTCGACAAAAGAGCGGACATTTTCTGGTCCTGATGAGTTCAGGCCATACACCTGGACAATCACAAATGCCTAACCCAGATGTTATAAATAAGCCTCAGATATAGGTGAGGACACAATCAGATACTGTATATCCACACCAACTCACTGGTCAATGGTCTGAGACAGCTGATTCGGACTGCAGGAGCATTGTACATAGTGAGAAAGGAATCTATTCCAACTCACATAGCTATAAATTGTATAAATTGCCTTCTCCCTTAGTTGTTTGCTAAATACCAATTCCAGTAACTACTGGCCAGAACTACTGTACGAGTCCTTGATGTTTAGCATCCTTATGGATCAACACATTCATCTATGCATCTGACACAACACTGGTTGCTCCAGTAGCTCCACTCCACTGGGAAAAGTCTTGCACTCATGCATGCACAACCATATCCCTGTCTTTAGGGATCTGATCTTTCAATTCCAGAAGCCCATGCAAAACCTACATGATCCATTCTTCTTTTTTAGCAGCACAACTGCCCATAAGGTACAAACGTGTATAAACCCTTTCTCCAACATTCCATGTATCAGTTGATGCAGGGATATGGTGAAGCAAGGTCTTCTACCATCCAAGGGCCTCCTCATGGGCAGCAAGCACCTCTTGTCATGTATATAGAAGGGCCTCCAGTAGTCCCTGTTGACCCACAATCAGCTTTGAAGGAAGAAGGCAACATTTTTCCTCCTCCAGATTAGGAGGACAGCCCAACCACCTCCACCACGGAGACATCGCCTGGAGAAAAACATCTGAATCACCATAAACATGATCTTCACTAGTTCTACTCACTAAATGGAGTTTATATAACGAAAGTTCGGGAGGGATGACAACAACCACGCTCAATTGTTCCTAGCCATCAGTAATTAGCAATCACTCCCTTCATCCTTCCTCCACCAAAAGCTATAAAAACCAGTGCAATATCTCTCCCTCGCATGTGACTTTTGTATCCCACCTCCACCCCAACTCTGCAGCGACCCCTTGGTTACCCTGCGTGGGGGTCCTGGCCTCCTCGTCCTATGGCCAGGAGGTCGCCTTTGATGTTGGGTGTTGTCATTCCTAGTGAATGCCAAAGGTCTCTGCAAAGGATGTGAATGGAGTTTCTGTAGACAAACAGGGTCCCTTCATCCCTTGGACAATCCTATACAGTAGATCTGGTCATCTGCTGCTGCATTGTTATTTTTCCAGCAGCCTCACTGACTTGGCAATATGATGTGGAAATGAGAAAAGATCTAGTAAAAATGGTTTGTAACTGAATGTTAAACTGATTTTAAACATTCAAAATGTCTCTTGTTGCTCTTGTCATTTGTTCAAAGGATATTTGAACCAGGTGTGAGCCTGGTCAGTACCTGGATGGGAGACCTCCTGGGGAAAACTAAGGTTGCTTCTGGAAGAGGTGTTAGTGGGGCCAGCAGGAGGCGCTCACCCTGCGGTCTGTGTGGGTCCTAATGCCCCAGTATAGCGACGGGGACACTATACTGTAAACAGGCGCTGTCCTTCGGATGAGACGTAAAACCGAGGTCCTGACTCTCTGTGGTCATTAAAAATCCCAGGGCGTTTCTCAAAAAGAGTAGGGGTGTAACCCCGGCGTCCTGGCCAAATTTCCCATTGGCCCATACCAATCATGGCCTCCTAATAACCCCCATCTATGAATTGGCTTCATTACTCTGCTCTCCTCTGCACTGATAGCTGATGTGTAGTGAGTGTTCTGGCACACTATGGCTGCAGTCGCATCATCCAGGTGGGGCTGCACATTGGTGGTGGTGGAGGGGAGTCCCCATTACCTGTAAAGTGCTTTGAGTGGAGTGTCCAGAAAAGTGTTATATAAGTGTAAGCAATTATTAATTATTATTATTATTATATTATGTACATGTGATACATATTTCATAGTGTAACATTAAAACACTCGTAAAACGTTGTAGATGTGTGAAAACCCATCAGTCTCAGAGCCTGTGAGTGCAATAACTATTGAATTAATTCTGAACTATTACTGCTAAGTGTTAACAGTATTAGGAACACCATCAAGAAGGCAAAAACCATTACTAAGCGTTTTATTCAGATTGTATGCCCTCTGATTGCAGGTTTATAAACAATGACTGCACCAGCACCTTACATTAGCAGTTTATAATTCAGTTATGATTACCTTGGTGGAAATTTGCTATGTTTAAACATTAGATTGTGCTCAAGTTACAGGTACATTGTATTTACATAAAACTGTGCAGGATTGGATGTATATCTTATCCAATTCAAAACATTTCACCTTTGTAACTTTGGCTTGTGGCTGGAATAGTGCCACACAGTCTTTGCTGACATTGTTATGCAACAAGGCTTTTTATTTTCATGGCTCAAGAAAGAAAACAATATTTAAGGCCTTTTTAGTATTATTAAGAATCTACAAAAACAGTAATAGAAAGTTTTTAGGAATTTTCTGTAGACTTGCAATTATATTTTAATGAGCTGTGCAAACATCTAATACCTGGAATTAAAGGTCAGCTGAATACCCTTGCACTCCTTATCCCCAAAGTTGTTTCCTAAACATTTGCATTGGATAAAGTTTATTTTTCTGTTACTTATCTTTTTCCTTTATGGAAGCTTTTTGGGTTTTCTTATCATGGTGATAAAGTAATGGAGGGTCCTATTGTGAACCTCAGGTATAAAAGGGTCTGTCTCACCCCAGCAGGACACTTTCAGCCTTGGAGTCCAGCGGGAGACTGTTCTGAACTGCAGCACCATGATGAAGTGGGCCGTTGTCCTCTGTGCCCTGGTGGCTCTCTCCGAGTGCCTGCACAAGTGAGTTTTTCCTTTTGCAACATTTAAAACTATTCAGCTTTCTCTCTAATTATGTGTGCTGTCTAGTCTTATCAGTTATTTTAATGCTGCTGTGAAGTATAACAGCTGAAGCAATAACCTGCATAACGTGAGATGAAATGAGTAAAATATTGCACATGCTATTAAGTAGAACGACATTCTTTGGAAAACAGCAAATAAGGCAGAATAAATAAGGAAATGCAAAATACAATGCAAAAAAGGAATCAAAAGGAAAAAAAAGGGTTGCACATAATAATTAATCTTAAAAATAACTGATTACTCCATTTAGAAAATTTGCATCATGAAAATGATTTAGTTGGCTTGTTCTTGTACTTCAAATGGTTCTCTGTAATAAATCCAGTGTACTTTTAAGAAAACCATAGTCTTGTCTATATTCAGCCATGTAAATTGGACGTATGAAGCTGCAGACTTCAAACTATTGTCCCTATTGGCTGAAATCTCCCCTGATGTACTGTAAGTCTAGTCCCTTTCTAAAGTGTACTGAAAATTAGATGCTATGAATTAAACAGTTAAAAATAAGTATAGAACTTATTAAACACAGAATGATTGATTTATTACTTATTTTATTGAAAGGCAGGGTAGAATTTGAACATAGCTGTTCTTCAGTGATGCACATCTGCAAATCACACTCTGCATGTTTAGGTGTCAATTGGAAACTGGTGAAACAGATTCCAAGAGTGCATCACAGATATTGTCAATTCTACATCCCATTATCAAACTACAGTATACATAACCTCAGCCTCCTGAAAAACATGAACAGAAGCTACATTTTGTCTTACCTTTAACACACCACAGGCCATTAGTACAACCTGACTCAAGGAAATGAGGCCACTTTTATTGCTATCTCTGTTCACCTACAGTACTTTACCTAAAGTGATCAGTCTTATTCTGACACATTAGAACTTGAGCATTTGAAATGTATTTAATATGGGACTGAAGTAGTCCCCAGCAGCAAGTGCTTGGTCAGTTGTCCATTAGTGCATGTCAGGCATATAAAGGGGGAATATACATTTACTTGAATGGAGTAAGCTTACATGAAATTTAATTAGCATGTTTCTGTCCCCCGGAATTTATGATGCTACGGCAGGATATCCATTTAGATCATGTCTGACTCATAAGGTCATCTGTTTTCAGGATCCCCTTGATTAAAGGGAAATCTGCAAGGCAGGCTCTGGAAGAGAAAGGCCTGTGGGAGGAGTACAGGAAGAGACACCCCTACAACCCCGGTGCCAAGTTTAACCCTGATTTTGCCACAGTAGCAAATGAGCCCATGACCAACGATGCTGATGTAAGTACGTCCACTTTATAGTTGTGTTACAGCAGAGATCAGTCTGGTTGATATCTGATGAAAGAGAAATGGACTGTTCTATACCTCATGGGGGTGTTCTGTGTGTGGAGACACTACTGCAACAACAAACACTACGTTTATATGTATAATCAAAATGTTTGCCAAGTACAGGAACAGACTACATTAGAAATAGTATAATGTATGAAAGTCCTGTAAGTAAAGGTTATTTCTTTCTTACCATTTCAGTGCTGCAGCCACAAATGTCCTTAACATGTTTAATGTTTGCTTTTGGTTCAAATGGACCGTGATGATAAATGAAACCACTACTATTTGATCATTAATAGTGTCAACTATAGCCACATTTATTCTCTATGATTACAAAGTATTTTATTTTGAATGGATCAGGATTACTTTAAAGTGTACCCACACAACTCGAGCTTTTCTGCTCATTTTAAGTGACGATATTGTAACGCATACGGCCTCCATTGCTTGCGAGAGCTGAGCTGGCTTACCAGAGCGGTGACGTCACCGGCCTTCCCTGTGAATAGCAGGGACCGCAGCCACCGGGCTGGGGGGAGATCTCTCTTTAGCTCAAGAGGCTGGGTCCCTGTTGAGTGACACCGGAGGCCTGGGTTTGAGTCCCCGACGGTGGGGGTCCAACCTGATGCAGCGGCGGCGAGGGTGCCCACGTGAACCCCGTAGCATTACAATATTAACATCAGCACTAACATCTCTCAAACCTGTGTGTGCGCTCCTTTGTGTCTCCAGCTCTCCTACTATGGGGTTATCTCCATTGGAACTCCCCCCCAGTCCTTCAATGTCCTCTTCGACACTGGATCCTCCAACCTGTGGGTGCCCTCTGTCTACTGCAATAGCGAAGCCTGCAGTGAGTATGCAAAACAGAAATGGATGAATATGCCCTCAGTTTATATTCTCATTGTTGCTCTCTTCTGCATATGCAAACCCTAACCCATTCTGCATTCCACCCACCCCTAACTATTAAACCATTTCCAAACTTGTACCACAAAGCATTAGTTCTATTGTCTGATGTGTGAAAATATAGGTGCTTTAACACAGCAAGAGGTGTAATATCTACAGCAGCTTACTCCTCAATAGAATGAACCCATTTGAGCTTTAAAGTGAAACAAACAAGTTGCAGCTGCCAAAATTACAAATGCCAGATGTATCTGAAAAGTATAAAAAGGAAAGATGACTTTCTTATCATTGTACGGTTGAGAAGTTAAATGCCTTTGGATGGCATCAGCGAAAGCCAACATTTTTGATCATTGCCTAAATTCCCTTTGCAGCCAACCACAATACCTTCAACCCCAGCCAGTCCTCCACCTACCAGTCCACTTCCCAGACCCTCACCATCCAGTACGGAACGGGCAGCATGACTGGAATCCTGGGATACGACACTGTCACCGTGAGTGTGGAAGCACAGAACACACAGAGATCTGGCATGACAGAACCAGAAAACAACCTCAGACTACTACATGAGAAACAGGCTGCCGGTAGAAGTTAAATTAATACTTAATGAAGACTGGGCATAAAGTAATGAATAATTTGTGATTTACAAATTTTAAGAAATCTTGCTTTCTGCTAACTTATGATTTGTCTCCTACAAGGTTGCTGGCATTAGTGTCTCAAACCAGATTTTTGGTCTGAGCGAGACTGAAGCAAGCTTCCAATACTACATGCCTTTTGATGGCATCCTGGGTCTGGCCTTCCCCTCAATCGCAGCCTCTGGTGCCACCCCTGTCTTCGACAACATGATGAGCCAGGGCCTGGTTTCCCAGGATGTCTTCTCCATCTACCTGAGCCCGTGAGTGATGGCTCCTTTGCAGTATGCAACATGTGGATATAGCATATTCGTGTGTAACATAGCAGTGTCAAAACTGGGACAGGCCACCAGAGGGTGGCATAAAGACACTCCAGGAAAAGGGAGGAAATGAATCACCTGTTTGGAAGTTGGTTCTCAAGTATTCAGAGAATAGTTGGAGGTTGCCTGCTCAGGTTTTGTCACAGATGTTGGAAAGGGCGAAACGTGGAATGGCAGGAGAGCATAAAAGCCCTATGCGTAGAGGTTAGACGGGGGTTAGCCCGGGCTCAGCTGTTCAGGAAATGCCATATAGAAACCTATATCCTCAGGTAGCGGACGTGGGGCTTGGCGGGTCTCAGGACATTTGAACGTCAATGCTGAACGAAGGCAAATGAAAGACCCAGAAATATACAGTATAGCCCCAGAGAGATAGACACCGGAAGGACAGCAAAGCACCTGAAACATGAGACAGGACAGAGGAGGAGACAGGTTTGGACTAGATCTTAGATCTCAGTCACTCATGACAATGATAAACTCAGTCTCACAGTGAGACATCTTGTTATTAAAGAAAGGTTTGGAGCTTGAGTGAGTAAATAACTTAAAGGCAGTCTGTTGCCTTGTCCGGGGCAGTAAAACCACTTTTTAGTGTTTTCGGCCCAGGAAAATGGATCAACCTTTCGGTTAGGATTACAAAAAAAGGAAAGAGAAAGGCGTGCAAGTGATTGATCACATTTGGGCTGGAAAGGCTATTTCAGACAGGGTTGGTCCAGCCACTGCCAAATTCCCGTTAAAAAAGGATGTGTGTGTGCAGCTCCTCCACACTGTGCTATTCCACTAGGGGGATCTGTCTTACAGAGTACGGTATAGACAGGAAATTCAATGCAGGAAGCAAATAAGGACAGCAAAAGAAATGAGGACATGCAAATACAGAAGAGATCTGATGTTTTAAGTTATGTTGCATATAGGATAGGATTCATATTAACTACTCATGTTCCTTTAATCTAGAACATAATTTATTTTTAAGTGGATCATATATTCTCCTCATCTCTTCTTCCTTGTCCAGCAATGGCGAGACTGGCAGTGTTCTGACTCTCGGTGGAATCGACCAATCCTACTACACTGGCCAGATCACCTGGATCCCTCTGTCCTCAGAGACGTACTGGCAGATCACCATGGACCAGTGAGTAAAGATCGTCTCTTTGGGTATTCGCTTTTCTCTCCAGCACAAGGACTGTAAACAGTATCTCACAGCTCTAGATTAGTCTAAACCCCTCCAACATCTCAATGGACTGTTGGAGTGCAAAGACACTAGGAATGGATTTGAGAGAAAGACTACAAAATTGGAAAAGAATGTGTGCAAAAAAACAGTAGCTGCAACTAGAACAGGACTAAATGTCCTTAAATTCAATCTTTTCCAAAGGATGCCTTTAACTTTTTAAAGTTTAATTCCATAGCAGCAAGCTCCTTCTGTAGGGTGTGCTATACCTTGTGATGCTCTGACTCCGTACCTGTCTGAAACGCCAGGCCTTGTTTTCGGTTACAGGATTAGCATCAATGGCCAGGCTGTTGCGTGTGCTGGGGGATGCCAAGCCATCGTGGACAGTGGCACTTCTCAGCTTGTTGGCCCATCTGGTGGAATCAGCAACATCAACGCTTACATTGGAGTAAGGAATTCTTCTCAGGGGTCACCTCACACTGTAACTCTAATGTCATCAGAAGAGCACTGTCAGAGCATGTGAACTCTCAAAATCAATCATCCTTCACATCTTTCCTTTCACTGGCCTGCAACATGTTTCTGTAGTGGTTACACCTCACTTAATTTTGCTACAACAGGGTGAATCTTTTCTTTTTTTGTTTGACATTTTTCTCTGTTGGAGAACAGCAAGTCAGAAAGCAGAAGAAACCCATTAATGATTTCATACTTGGGTCACGTGTTCCACAACATGGCTGTAAGAATGACGCTTTAAAAGTCACTTTCCTCAAGGCTTGCAGAAGAGCCCATGGTTTCACTTCCCATAAATATCTCATAAACCTAAACTGTGTTGTGCCAGTTTCCAAGTCACAACCAAAAACAGCCTATGTGTGATTCAGAATCACATGAACTAATTAAATTAGTGAATGAAAATGTAAGTAGCAATACCCTCCCAGATTTGATGCATGTGTTTTTCTGGTAAGCTCCTTGCACAGGAAAGAAGTGTTTTTGTTTGCCATCAGTCCACTGAGTAACCTGTAACCCTTTTCTTAGTGTGGTTGCATCCTAGCTGTTCTTGGGATGTTTCTGGGTTTTCACCGTTTGCACTACTTCATTTAGGGGAGGATGTAACTTGTGGGATCCTATCTTTGCTCAGGATGTTTCCAGCTGCAACATCGGAAACCTGCCTGATGTCACGTTCACTCTCAATGGGTATGACTTCACCCTGACCCCCTCTGCCTATGTGTCGCAGGTGAGTGGCCATTTACAAAAGGACAGCCAAACGAACCATTACTCAGAATGTTATGTTCTTTTTGTCCACTCCAACAAAAAGTAAAACCTTTTCAGTTCTCCAATTAAGAGCCTAAATCTAATTCTTCATTGCAGAAATGTCTTTCATACATACCGATTTTCTAACATTTTATATTTATTGGGCTGAAGAAAGATTAATGTGGTAGTATGCTTTGACCATGAAGGGGCCAGCACAGAGGCCCTTAATTTTTTCTGAATGTAACAAAAATTATTAATTTCCCTATCTGTATTTATCATTGTTAACCATAATTATTTTAAAGATTGTTGCTGCGGTTACAGCAAACCACACACAGTACATCTCCATTCTGCTGTAAAGGATATTGTCAGTTCTTTCAACAACTGCTGCAACATTTCGGAACCAAAATGCATGACTAACAGAGAAGTAAACAGCTTTTGGGGTAAATGTTCACGGACACCCGAAGAGAAAAGCAGCAGCCTTGTGTTGTAAAGAGCTGTTTTTTGTTACTTTAACTGGGAATCAGAGTCTGCCAAAGGTACGTTTAAAGGGGTAAACATTGCATATACACTCAATAAACAATGAAGATGCAGTTCTGTCCAAGGACTAAATGAAAAACAAGACCTTTTCCTAGCCTGAGATCCTAACTTTTATTGATCAGTATTTTGACAACTAGGCCTTGCTATTCTGATAGATTATTGAGAGAGAACATAACTTTTCAACAATACTCCCAGTTGGAATGAAAGGGGGTTCTTGTGGTTTTCCCAGTTGAATACAATACTGTCTCCCTCTATCACCACAGACAAGCAACGGCTGCCAGTCTGGCTTCGCCAGTGGTGGATTTGGCCAGTGGATTCTGGGTGATGTCTTCATCAGGCAGTACTACGCCATCTTTGACAGAGGCAACAACATGGTGGGCCTGGCCCAGGCTGCCTAGTCTCACAGTTTCCTGTGGGAGAGCAGCATCACAGCACGGCCAACTGCCTGCACTCCCCGTGAACGTCACCGCAGCTCTCCTTGTGCTGTCTGTCTTCTGTAGATGCTTCCAACAATCATTGCTGTCACAGGATAGGCCTGGAGATCTTCAAGCCATAATGGGAGACAGAAAAAAATGCTTTTTGAATGTGTATCTCTGATTGTAAATAATAAAGAGAAATAAGCATCAAATAATGCCTGTCCAAAAATGATTTTGTCCAGTTGTTGTGTGTGCTTTTAGTCATTGGCATTGGTCTGCATTTAATCCTTTAATCCATTTAATGCAATTAACATTCTGTTGTAGGCCTCCTCTTCGTCTCAGTAATAATGGTTATATACTGCATTCATTCATTGTTTTAGTCTGAGCTCCAGAAAGACTAGTGGTCTTTTTATAGTTTCAGGATAACTGTAAAACTTTAAGAGATTAAGAGAAACTTTAAGATTTAAAGTGATGGCTTTTCTCTTTGAAGCTGTTTACCCTATCAGCCAATAGAAGGCTATTATTAATAACCCTATCTGGTATTTTATATAGTACCTTCATATAAATATGTTATATAGTACCTTTTTATAGTACCTTTTATATAGTATCTCAAAGTGATATACAATAATACAAAAAGTTAACAAGGAGAAAAAGTTACAAAATTTGCAAAATTAAAAATAAGGATTTGGAATACAGAAGCAGATGTAAGGGGCAGACACAGGCCTGATTAAGTAAAAGCCTTTCTGAAGAATAAGTTTTTGAGTCTGGATTTGAAAGCTCTCAGGGAAGGTGACTCTCTGATATCCTTAGGGATAGAATTCCAGACATTTGGGGCATAGTAAGAGAAGGCCCTGTCACCCATACTATGTCAAAAAGCTTGGGAGGTGAACAGGAGACCAGAGTCAGATGAACAAGGGTTGTGAGGATGATTGTACCTCAGACAAGATATCAAAAGCACCACTGAGGTCTAGGAGAATAAGGATAGAATTGGAATCAGATGCCATAAGAAAATTGTTAGTGACTTAATCAGAGCAGTTTCTGTGCTGCGTAATTGTTTAAAGTCATATTGGAAGGGTTCAGTGAGGTTATTTGTAGTGAATTGCAACAGCATGTTTCAAATTTTAGCAAGAAAGGGTAAGTTGGATATAGGACAAAAATTGTTTAAGTTATCCAGAGCCATATTTGTTTTGTTTTGGTACAGGGGTATTGGCAGCAGTTTTAAAGGCCGTAGGTGCCACTGCAGTTCGCAAGGGCTAGATTATTATCTTGAGAACAACAGGGCAGAGAGAAGAAAAACAGGACTGAGATTAAACAGTAGAAATGGGATCTAATAAACAGTTGGTGGATTTCACACATGGTACCAATTTTCTAAGGCATACAGCATCAAGTTGAGAAAGACTAGAGAAAAGGGAACTAGCAAACCTTGACCAGCAGGGAGGACATGTGGTGTGGAGACAATATGATGCTGGATATTGTCAATCTTAGAAGTAAAAACCTCTAACAATGTGGCTGGTAATGTGGTGGGGCAGTTTAGTAGTCTATTGACGGTGGAGAACAGGTATCTAGGATTGGTATGGTTGGTCTTAATTACATGGAAGAAGTAGCTGGATGTAACAGACTCCTTCCAAGACTGAAGAGATACATTCAGACCAAAAAGACACCACCTATGTACTAGTTTGTGGGACACTGCCTTTACTGAGCATAACTACAGTACCATAGGGCAGATCAACTAAAGGAGATTCTTTGAGTTTCAAGAGGTGCTAGGCTGTCAAGAGTAGTTAAAAGAGAACTGTTAAAAACTTGTACCTTGTTTTCCAGAGTATCAGAGTTGGAAAAGCAAGACAAGACAGGGCAGTCAGTAAAACTAGACTGGTCAACTTTTTACCAATTGCAAAAACTATTAGAGCATGAAGGTGAAGAGTGTGAGACAGGAAATCCTAAATCAAAAAGAACAGCTAGGTCACCATAAAGGCCTAGTTCAAGGTACGTGTGACCTTCGTGTGACCTTTGTTGTGAGTTATACTGAGCTGAATGAGACTAAAGTATTCCATCAAAGTTAGAAAACCTTTAGATAAACTGGTAGGCAGTGAATCAACATGGATATTACAACCTCCAAGATCAAGGAACATATTAAATCTGAAGATTAACAGAGAAAGCAAATCCACAAACTCACATTAAAAGACCCCATGGGGGGTCTGTAAACTGTAACAATGATAGAAGAGTGGGGACATTTGAAAAAAGACCCTAAGAAAAATGAAAACCTATGGCTCACCTAACACTGTTTTCTGCATGTCATTCCATTTGTACACATTGCCCCGGGATCGGTACTGGGTTGTGCTGGGCAACTGTAACTGGCAGGTTTGCAGGGACGTTCATTGGAGGAAACTAGGTCTGAGGCTGCCTTTCCTTTATGGTTGGGACACCAGCCATGTGTCTAGTCTATTCATCTGTAGGCCCGTAGAAACCTTAAATTTACAGTAATTGGAAATGCCCTTACTTCCTTGCTGGCATTGCCAAATCATTTAATTGTTTTAAAAAATGGATTCTGGAGAGCAATTTTAAGGGATTCTTAAGAAATGTGTCTGTCATTTCAGAAGCTACAGGCTTCACTTTTCCTGAAAAAGTCAAATGCAAAATAAGATGTGACTGGCCATTCACATTACAGAAAGAAAGCAAAAACACTTTATCACATTTAATTAGTATTTCCATATGATCCGTATGATGTAAATATTTCGTCGTATGTATTTTGTTCTGTATGATTTCACAAAATCTTCTTTCCTGGAAATAAACATTTTGTAAGTGACAGTTTAAATAATAAGAAGAATTATTTGTATGAGTCGGCCAGTCTCAATGATTGTCACCAAATTATACCATGATTGCTGATGAATACAATAGAATCGTGTTTAATATTTCTTTATTTTATTGTGGTATACAACAAAATGTGGTTTCGACCTCTACTAGGACTGTACATTGTTTGTTTTCTTTATCTTAATAAGGACTATTAATACTTTTTCAC
Organism: Lepisosteus oculatus; assembly: GCF_040954835.1. NCBI lineage: Eukaryota > Metazoa > Chordata > Actinopteri > Semionotiformes > Lepisosteidae > Lepisosteus > Lepisosteus oculatus. Next base: position 37,526,020 of record NC_090700.1, read on the forward strand.
ACTGATGCAAATACCAAATATTTAGGAAGGGATTTCCAAGTATCAGTGAATTAATCTCAATGATTATGATAAAGGTATTACTACCATAAGAGTTCCACTGATTACAGTGATTTGAGAAAGTGAAGCAGCTTTAAACTCTAAGATAATTTTGGATAAACCCCAGTGGCCTGAAGATAAAGCGTGCTACTGTTTATCCAGTGATCTCAGTAATTCCTCCATGATGTCACAGACCGGCAGGCTGGTACGGTACTGTAATGCTGTGGTTCCTCACTTTTAATTTAGTTATCGTTAATGACTAAGAATAATGAATAAGAGCAGTTTCCTGCAGGTACTGCTTTTGTCTTCCAAGAACTCAAACCCTTTTAGAATATTTGCATATTTGTTTGAAATTAAGGCTAAGAAACATGGAAAGTTAACTAAGGATGATGAAGGCAATGGAAGGTAACCACCATATCAACAAGAAAGACGTTGATACCAATAAAGAGCAGATCCTAAACCACAGTATTTTCATGCTCGGCACCGTCCATGTCTTAAGATACAAAGCAGACAATTATTTCATGTTATGATGCATGGTCATGAGGTTACAGACTGTTAGGTTCTTCTAACCTTGAATCCTTGATTCTTCATTTCTGTTATAATAGCTGTCTTGGGTATAAATCATGGTGATGGAAATTACATGAATGTTTCCAATCAAGACATCAGTTCCTAGTTCATCCAAAGAAATCTAAAGTCTCTCTATGTCCTCGGTGCATCTTACTATGATATTTGAATGCATAAATGTCTTTCAGAATGTCTTTAACATCAATAACTTGGAGGCAAGGCTGATCTAAGTTTGAGCTGTTATTTTGCACGCTTTCACATTGACATTATGAGAAAGGACACCCATCTTTACCATTCCACTGCTTATCACTTTCTGTTAAGAAGACTTGTTGGGTTTTCTTATCGTGGTGATAAAGTAATGGAGGGTCCTATTGTGACCCTCAGGTATAAAAGGGTCTGTCTCACCCCAGCAGGACACTCTCAGCCTTGGAGTCCAGCGGGAGACTGTTCTGAACTGCAGCACCATGATGAAGTGGGCCGTTGTCCTCTGTGCCCTGGTGGCTCTCTCCGAGTGTATGCAGAAGTGAGTTCCTTCTATATATTTATTATTAATTTCTTTATAATGCAGAATTTTAGTGCAGAATACCTTGATTTCTGGTGAACATGTGGTCTAGGTTATGCATTACTTCAATGCATTGTCTGAGAATGTAAGGTGCACGAGACTCTATTTCTTAAAAAATAATGTAGGGGAAAGTGGAAACTATTGGGAAGTGGAATTAAAGCCGAGAGAAGGGGTCACTCTTTTAGGTATTACTAAGACATGAGTTTAACTGATCAGGAGCAAGCGATCCAACCAATGCTGTCAAAGCTGTTACCCTGGTTTCTTTGGAGATACCAAAGAATCAATTGATAGATCACTGACCTGTGAGAAATAAAAAGGCTTAGAACAGCAGAATAGATTAAAAATAGTTCAGGTGGGGTAGCTGCGTCAGCATGCGCAGGCTGCAAAAGAACAAGTAATAGGTATATTCCATGCTGAAAAGAGAAAAAAGGAAGAAGGAGAAAAGAAAAGGAGAGAAAACAGGAAGAAAACATCGCTGCTTACACCCAAAGAAGGCTCCACAGCCAAAGCGTCATGTTTCCTTTCTTCTCTTTTCAGCATGGAATAAACCTTTTGTTCCTTTGTAAATAAAAACCAATTGGTGTCATCAGGAGCATATTTTACAGTGATGGTTAAAGTAACAAAATAATAGTGAAAGATCTCAAGTGTCTCTGCAATTTGAAGCCAAAAACGTACTTTTTGATATTTCTTAAGCTTTGTCATGCAAATAAAGCATATCAAATTAAACCATTATGGCTTTCCCCAAAACACACAATAAAAACATATATTTGCTCAAAAGCAAAAATAAATTTTGTGCCAAGTTAGAACTGTAAGTAGTTAATAAACTATTGATATCTGCCCTGACGTATTTCTTTCAAAGTCCCAAGTAAAGGTCTTCTAAAAGTCAGGCGTTATGAACTAAGATATCAAGTAGAAGTACTCTAGTTGTTTACTTTACCTGTTGGATCCAGGATCCCTTTGATTAAAGGGAAATCTGCAAGACAGGCTCTGGAAGAGAAAGGCCTGTGGGAGGAGTACAGGAAGAGACACCCCTACAACCCAAGTGCCAAGTTTAACCCTGATTTTGCCACAGTAGCAAATGAGCCCATGACCAACGATGCTGATGTAAGTGTAAATCCTTCCCTGCTGTCTTGTCAGGATAAGCTGATAGTGGTTTATGCATGCCACAGATTCATTTTAAAAAAATAAGGTAAGGGTGTTTTGTATAATACCTGCCTGTGAAAGCAAACTCTGATGTCTAGAATGTATAACATCTAATTAGATATGATTTATTTGATTGATGCATTATTTTCAAGGTTCCTTCTAATACTGGCAATAAGATAAAATAGAAGGCATAACAAAATACACGTTAAAATCATTCAAATGTCACTCTGTGTGACACCTCTTCAGACTATGGGCTATGCTTTTCTTTGGTGCCAGATCAATTTATGCTGTCATTCCAGCCAAAGATGTTGTAAGATCGTCAACTCTTTTAACGTCATCTTCTTTTAACTTGTTTGAGTATTGTACTGTGTCTCCAGAACTGACAATCCATTAATTAGCAACAACACAATCTCTCTATGGTTGCAGCTCGTCTACACTGGGATCATCTCCATTGGAAATCCCCCCCAGTCCTTCAAGGTGCAGTTTGACACCGGCTCTGCCAACCTGTGGGTGCCCTCGGTCTACTGCAGCAGCGCCGCCTGCGGTGAGTGAGGGAAAGAAGGCTGAATCCAGCATGGAAAACTTCTTTCTTGGTCGTGTTTCCAATTAGGAGACTGTGAAATACAATAAATCTATTCCCTTTCACTTCAAATCATTCCTGGATGGGAATAGCACCACTAGGCATATTTCCTTCAAGTGTCTGGAAATATTAATCATGCCAGTTTGTAATGGCTAAAGCTTATATCCCTTCTTTTTTTTCCTTGGACGAAGTAACTGTGAGCTTCTCGTGTACAATTTTGAAGCTCACAAGATGGCTGTCATATCTTCAGATGCAAGTGTCATCCTAATAGTAACATCATGTCAAATAAGAACACAACAAATCACTGACGTGCCTAACTTCCATTGCCAGGGAACCACGACAGATTCAACCCTGCTCGGTCTTCCACCTTCCGTTACACTTCCCAGACCCTCTCTATCAGTTATGGAACTGGCAGCATGACTGGTTTCCTCGGATACGACACTGTCACTGTGAGTGTGCAACTATAGTGTGACCTGAGATACTTTATCAGTGCCTTACAGGGTAATAATTTTCCATCTGTTCATCCTATCCTGGAAACACAGAGTACAAGGTGATACTACATCTGGGATGGGATTCCTGCCCATTACAGGGCATGTACTGTATATTCACACAGGAACAATTTAGAGACACCTCTTAATCTGACAGGCATGCCATTGGACAATAGATGGGAAACGGAACTCTTGGTGAAAACTGACATGGACAAGAGTGCGCATGCAAGATCCACATCTGGACTGCTCCAACAATAGCCTCAGCAATCAAAGTTAGGGCCCCAGAGTACTGTAGCAGCAGTGTTAAAGAAAAAAACATGAGAGTACAAAGAAAATAAGAAGTTATGTAAGAACCAGATGGTCGTACTTGTACTGTAGCTCAATCTGATATCAGGAAATCTTGTGAAAGAATGATTGCTTATGCAGGTTGTTTATGTTTAAATTTTCTTCTGCAAGGTTGCTGGCATTGCAATCAGAAACCAGATTTTTGGTCTGAGCCAGACTGAAGCAGACTTTGAGTACTACATGCCATATGATGGCATCCTGGGCATGGCCTTCCCCTCCATCTCAGCCTCTGGTGCCACCCCCGTCTTCGACAACATGATGAAACAGGGCCTGGTCTCCCAGGATGTCTTCTCTTTTTACCTGAGCCGGTGAGAAATCCTTCCCCGCATGACACAGACTAATTATCTAGCTTACAGTTCAAGATAGCAAGAGAGGTACAAAAGAGGTCTAGACATAAATGGGACTATAAAAGCATTTTTGGAATTTCTAGGATGCTTTGGTAGACTGGGATATACCATTACTTACATCAACTGCCAACTGCTCTTGACATCAGTTTTCAAAACTGTTTGAGTCTTTTTGCCTTAGATAAAACATCTGGTTCCTCTGCAGTCCTGGAATTCCTTAGAATCTTACTCAATTCCAAGATTACACCATTTGTAACTAGCAACAAATTTGAATGCATTAAATTACAGTATATACCTGTACACCCAACTACCTGTCAGCTAACTCTTGTACTATAAAAGAACTTCTATTTTTGCTGGGTCCCTTCAACTATACTATGAGAATTATTTGAAAAACTGATTATTTTCTTTCCAGTTATATGTCTTTATGTGAATTGAAGTAAAAATGTGAGGTGCTCTTTGCAATGTCTAATGTGGATTCTTGCTCCAGCAATGGCCAGACTGGCAGTGTTCTGACCCTTGGTGGAGTAGACCCATCCTACTACACTGGCCAGATCTACTGGATCCCTCTGTCCTCCAAGACCTACTGGCAGATCACCATGGAAAAGTGAGCAGATTTATTTTTGTATTTGTCTGTTCTTTTCCATAGAAGTAATATAATATTACACAGTCCCACTTTCCTTGGCCAAACCTTCTGACGACAAATATACATGCTAATATTCATATTTGTATCCATATCCATATCCAATCCTCTGGGTGAGGAAAGATCAACAATTAGTCTAAGAAGGGATACACAAGAAAATAAAGTAAAGGTGTTTCTTTATCCTGTATATGCTATATCAGCTAATGCTATGGTAGCAAGCATCTATAAAGCTGCTTGCGCTGGTCAGTAATGAACAGATTCTGCATTGAAGTCTGATTCTAGTGTCTGTGGTAACATGCAGGGTTACCATCAATGGCAACCTTGTGGCCTGTGCTGGTGGCTGCCAGGCTATTGTGGACAGTGGCACCTCCTTGGTCATTGGTCCATCTAGCGACATCAACAACATCAACGCCTGGGTGGGAACCTCAGGGAGCCAGAATGGAGAAGTAAGACCTTGAGTACAAAAGTTACCACTTTCCTCGTTGAAGCTACCAATATGACACCGATTTCCCATGAAGACAATAGCATGCCTTTTACTCTGTTGCAGCTCGCAGTTTGTTTTTTAATAAGACAGAGGAAAACATGAATTTGTTTTGCATGTCCGCTAGAGTGGCATGCACAGCCCTGGAACATGATACAATTCCCATTTATAATCAAAACCCTTTTCCATGATGCATGTGTTCATCTCCATTACATTTTCACAGGGGAAGAGGAGAAACAGCACTGCTAGTGACAGGCAAAGCCTGCTATTTTACTCAAGCATTGTGAAATATTAATTTATTTCTGCACTAGAATGAAGAATAAGCTTATAAGACATAAGTAGGAATTAAGAGAGAATGAATTAAAGACAGAGATTTGGAAACACTTTAGCAAAGCATATGGTTGTGGTGGTTTGGAACAAATCATTGTTTGGGATTCTTTAAAGAGGAAGAGAACTTTAGTTCAATAAAATGTTAGCAACCAAATGGGCATGGTCCCATAAGAAAGGCTACAAATAAGAGGAAAGTTTTTGGCCCAACTAGCGCATTTTGTTAATAGCAAATTGATCCTAGTTTCAGCCAGCTGTTCCTTGAAAGAAGCCAGGATATCAGCTTCAGCATCATAGCTGAGTAGCTTTTTCTACAATATATCTCTTGTTCTCATGTTTATTTTTTTGTTTTTAAGTATAATTTTAACAATGGAATCCATCATTTTCCAAGGCTATTGTGAACTGCAACAATATTGGAAGCATGCCTGCGGTGACCTTCACCATCAATGGACACGACTTCACTCTGCCGTCCTCTGCTTATGTCATGCAGGTCAGTGTGTCCTTGTGTGAGGCTGGTACCTTCCAGGACAGTTCAGAGAGTTAAGCAGGAACTAGACCAGGACTTGTCTAATTTAACAAGCAGCCATGGATGGCACTGGGCTGAACGAGTGCCTTTGGATGGAGTGACCCAAAGTGATATCATAACAGGAAGGGAGACCTAGGTGTTTTCTGCTAACAGGAAGTCATACTCATGTTTCATTCTTACCTCCATCTAGAGAGGAAATGGCTGCACTTCCGGCTTCTACAGTGGAAACAACCAGCTCTGGATCCTGGGTGATGTGTTCATGAGGGAGTACTACTCTATCTTTAACAGGGCCTACAACATGGTGGGTCTGGCTCGGGCTGTCTAGTCTGGCCTTGTCTTGAGGGAGCAGATCCAAGAAAAGGTGGACAAGTGGACAATACATCGTCCACTCCCTCACGGCACTCACCATCTGCTTCTAGTTGGCATGTCTGCTGTTGTAGTCCGAAGGGACTGAAGAGGCTTACATTGTAACAGAAGACAGTAAAGAAGATGTTAATCTGTTAGTATACAATATATATGATAGAACAAAACTGACAAATAAAAAGCAATTAAAATAATTGTCTTTATTTGTATTTTTCTGACTGAAAAATAAAAGTATTCTAGCATTTAAAATTCATTGCTGTCCTTTTTTCTTCAATCAGAACGTATTGACCTGAGACTGAGACTGGATTGCAATTGGAATCTTTTATAACTGCAATCTGGTATTCCCTGGATGTCTCCCATTCCAGTATTATCCAGACTTAGCTTTTGCACTGTAACAGGATCAAGCCAGAGTTTGCGGCCATCTGTCTCCATGGCAACCAGCCGTGTTTCACATGTGGAGTCAAACACCTCCCATTGCTGTGAAATCTCGTTCTCATTGACTTTTACATACAGTAATAGAGGATTTTATCCTGTCATAACTTTGACTCACAGCCTTGCTTTTCTGGGTACACCAGTTCCATACATACATAGTTTGTAAGGATTGCTCTAACTGTCCAAAGGGAGAAAATAACATACTTTAAATACTGTAGGTTGTGATGGTTGCGCTTTGTCTGCATTACCACTTCATAGTCAATCAGCAAAAGTTGCTTTATTTAAAAAACTCATACAGTTAGGAGCTGCAATGGTTCACCTTTATCTTCCAGGATGAACAAGAATCCTTAATATTGCCAAAAATGTTATCAGCCGCTAACTATGGAGGCATGAATCTGGATGAGAGATTATAGCACAGAAGCCTGATCTGGCGTGTCAAATCTGGGTTCGGCCACCAGAGGGCGGCATAGAGACGCTCCATAATCAGAAAGAAAAAGAAACCCCGCGTTCTCCTGAGGTTACTGGGGGATTGGCTTGACCTGTGGCTAGGCATTTCGAGGGAAATCTGGGAGTCTCCAGATAATTAGGAGAAAAGTAGTCTTGAATATGTAATCCGGATGCAGGATCTTACCGCTGAAATCGCTCATCAATATCTGGAGAGAGTGCAGTAAAATCTAAAGACTTATTATGACCACTACGGAAAGGGAATTGAATCTAGCAGACAAGGCTCTAGTTTTTCTCCCTACTCCAAAGGGCAAATTATATGCCCAATGGCAGGGGTATTACAAATGTAGTATGATGGGTATATCTGGCGAATTTCAAAATACATTAACAAGATAAACAGAAAAAAATCCAGAAATACTACTTAAACCATGGAAACAATGGAACAGGAAAAGCATGTTAGTTCAAGTGATTACTGTACATCTTGTGTGCATGTTAAGCAATCCATAGACCAGGACCAGATTGCTCCCAAACTCACTAAAAACCATTACAGAGATATGAAAAGGCTGTTTAGCCATGAACTAATCCTCGCATGATAATTCACAAAACCCCCTACAGAGTCCCAGAAGGAAACCTGCAGCCGCCGATCTAGTCCAATAGTATTAATACTAAAGCTGGTTGGGAGCAATTAAATGAACTCTCTAAATTCAACTTGTACCCAATGCCCAGAGCATTTGTGCTTATATAACACCTAGGGGAAGAAAAATATCTCTCCATTTCAGACTTGCCAAGGGATACTGGTGAATACCTTCAAAATTGCCAAAAGAGAAAACCGCTTTCACAACTCCCACAGGACTGTACCAGTATACAGGGCTTCCTTTAAGTTCACGTGCTTCTCAAGCAGCTTTGCAAAGGCTGATGGATAACATTTTCAGGACTCACATCTCATATGCTTCTTTGCATTTACAGGTTAGTATGGTGATTGCCATTAGATCACAAGGCCTGTCTCAGACCTGGTTCAAGCAACACTCCTAAACCACACAGGTCTTTATGCTCTGGTTGCTAGTTCACAGAATATTGTTGCCAGTTTCTTTTCTCCCACCAGAATGAAGTGGCTCATTCTACTGGCCCTCATTTGACTTTCAGAGTGTCTTTATAGGTAAACTCCATTCAACTGCATTACAATATACACAGGACTGGGGCCCCAGCTCTATTTACTAAAATGTGACAATTATATCCCTTTAGAAGTTTGTTTTATGTTGGCTTAATTCACAAGTCTGGGGCGTTTACTGTAGAGATGTGAACATAAGTGCCTTAATCTGTTTATGCAAACCAATTGGGGGTTTCAAAGTCTTCTTGGAAAAGGGCAAGTCCCTCAGGAACAACCTGGAAGAGAAAGGCCTGTTGGTGGAGTTCTTGAAGAACAACACCCATGATCCCTACGCCAAGTACCAGGGCTCTTGTCACGATCGCTACTCCTTCTCTTAAGGGCGCTCCAGCCCTTCCTTGTTCTACCTCATTCAGCACACCTGGTCCTTATTCCAGCCCCTCTTTAGTTCCACCTTAAAAGCCAGACGTAGACGTTACTCGAGGTTCCTCATTGAATTCCGCTTCGTGAGAGCCTGGAGTCCTGCTGCGTCTGGCTCCGTTATGGTTTAAACTTTCTGTTCCTGATTCCCCTCCCTTTGCCAGTCCTGACACGGTTCATGGTTTTAATCTCCTGGATGGATCTCCTGGCCTTGGACTTTGCTTCTGTCTTGGATTAGCTGTTTGGATTTTCTCTTGGATCGTTTGACCCGGACTCACTCCCCCTGGACACCTGCACCCCTTGGACACGCCCCCTGTCTCCAGATCCTCTCCTGCATGACTGTCTCCCCCGTGTTTCCTCATTAATCCGGATCGTGTCATCTGCATAGGGCCCGGAAATAACTGTTCGTGACACTTCTCTCACAATGATAAAGTGCCCCTGATCAACTACCTGGATATGAGTATTATCATTTTTAGACCAATGCTGCAGGCTAACCACATGGACCCTTTAATGCTGTATGTGGATTCTTCATACATACCCCACCAGTTCAAAAAAGGTCTCATTTGCTTGATTACCGTACATTGAGACCTTAAATTAATCACTAACTTGCTTACATTAGACCTTGAGCATGTTTGCCTGTTTTTTTGCAATCAAATAACATCAACCCAAAAGTTCTCAAAACGCTTTAGCAATTATATCACCGTTTAACTTGCATGTGCCACCAGTATATAAGGTCTATGAACTCTGAATGTAGCCTTCAGAGAGGAGGAAGGGAAGATTGTCAGTGAGTGATGACATTATACTGCAGAATCAAAATGGACGCTGGCCAGAGTTCAGCTCTCAATGAGTCAGATGTATATAGTGGCCGACATTATATGAGCTTTTCTTTTTTTAACCCAAGGACATAAAGGGTTGCAAAGGTCCAAAGTTAGGTTAGACTTTACCGTGAAAAACACTGTAAGTGTCTAGAGAGATAGTATACAAGAATATACTATGCTACTCTACTGTGATAAGGAATTACTCTAGAACTGCTTTTTTTCTTTCAAAATGAAAATGTCTCTGAGGTGACTTAGACAGAATATATAAAATGGTTTTGTAGCAGTTGAAATGTATAGCTTCTGTCTCTAATTCTAATATGACATGTCCTGATAATGTTCCGAACAATGTATTCTGGTCTGTCTTCTCCTCACATCACAGGTGTCCTACTTTGGGACCATCTCCACTGGAACCCCACCCCAGACCTTCTAGGTGATTTTTGATACCGGCTCTGCTACCCTGTGGGTGACTTCAGTCTTCTGCATCAGTCATGCCTGCTGTTAGTAAGACTGCACACAGTGCTCAGCATCAACAGCAAATCTGTCAGTTTGATAAGTGCCTTTGTATACCAAGGCTACTTCAAATGCCTTTACAATGTAAAGGGTTTGTCTCATGAAGGACTTGTAATTTATCACACCCTGAACATTTCAGATTTAATTTTCTTTTCCTGATAACACTTTCTTAGCATCATTGATTATTTACAGTAGCTGACAAAAATACATAAGAACATAAAAATGTTTTCAGATGAGAGCATGCCGCTCAGACCATCTAGATCATATGGTTTCTGGTAGCTTTGTGAATGGAGGATGTCATTCTGTTTTTTTCATTTGATAGTTTTGTCTGAAGTGACTTGTAGAAACTATAGCTGAGCTCTGGATCAACATTCTTGAAGCCTGCAGAAGAGAAATGAGTGTGTCACTGTCAAACTACAGCTTAATACTGTGTCCTAGGAATACATCATTTTTATTTCAATGAAAATATGATGAATAAATAATATATCACAATAAGTAAGTTCAGCTTCAGCCTTTCAAGGCTTAAATAAAAACACACAATACTCCAGGGTTTGCCATATCCATCTGTTAAACTGTGTTAAACTGTTAAACTTCTACTGAATTCTACAGTTGAACCAGTGAGCTCTCCTTAAACATCAGCTCCACTGTTTACCATCAGGAAACTGTGTCTCCTGGAGTAGCTGGTGACTGCAGACCTATTCTAGACTGAGGGCTGCAGATGTGAATCAGTAAAATGAGGACGGATTTTATCGTGTTCTTTGTCATCTCTATGCCAAGCACTTTAGATGAACTCTTTACGAGAAGATTTCGTTGAATAAAAATTTATTTAGTTTCTTTATTTTGACGTGTTAAAAACAGTTTGGGACATGATAAGCCTCATCTCATACATTGAATCAAGTGATTTTCATTACAACTATGAGCTGTTATACCTGCACTGGCTGAATAGGCTGCCAGTCCAATCAGGAGTGTATGGAGGACGAGGGCTTGCTGGAGGAATTCCTGAAGCAGAATCCTGTGATTCTGGTGAGTAAATACAGGAGTGCTCCCACCATTGGCACCATTGGCCCTCACCAATCACCTTGATGTAATCACAGCTACACTTTGTTGGGTGGAAATAACATATAATGACTTCCAGCAATTAGAAAGCATGCTAAATTATATTATATAAGGTTAAATACAATTTTTGAACATATAAATCCTTAGGTATAAAAAGTTGTATACAAAGTAGTTTATATTTTAAGATGGGAAAGGTTGCATTGTATTTGAGCGATTGCACAGCAGCTTACTCAGGGTAAAGTCACTTGGTTTACTGTATTTTCTGCAACTAATGCATTATTTCTAAGTGAATAATGCTGTTCCATAAAAAGCTACTCATATCCAATAGAAGTGAATAGCTTCATGTGGAGAAGTCAGTCATTAATGGTCTTTTCCCTGTTACAGTCAATGTTTGGCAGGGATAAGTGAAATGCAGCCCTGCAACTTCCCTGCATTTTGCAGAGTATGCAAAGCAGGTCCAGTGAGTGAGCAGTGCAAGCTGTGTTTCTGTCTGTCTTGCCTGCTGTAGAGTATGTACTATAGGATCGTGTCCATCGGAACTCCCCTTCAGACCTTCAAGGTCCTGTTTGATACAGGCTCTTCCAACTTGTGGCTGCCCTCCAAAGAGTATCACTGACTCTAAGACAGGGATTCTCAGTGCCTGTCTCTAAAGAGGTAATCCAACAATAACAAATGAAACAAACCTACAATTAATGGTTAAACTGGTTTAAGCAAGTATTTGGTATGACTGGGTCATTTAATTATCAAGAGGAATGAAAAATGGGGGATTTGACTTTATGATACCTCTAGTGTTGCAAGAGCACATGGAGGGATTCTAACAATCTCATCTGGAATCTTTTCTCTCCTAAGTGAACCACCCCATCGTCAATTCCAACACATTCTCTACATCACAGGGGACTGACAGGCCCTTCTTTATCGTGTACGGTTCTGGGGCCATGAATGGAATTCTGGGATATGACACATTGAGAGCAAGCGGGGCAGGGGAGGCAGTGAACCAGCAGGCAAGCATCTCAAAACCACCAAATTCTTTCCAAGGTGACTCTGTGGCTGACCTGTTCAAGTGGTTTCTTTTTCCCTTTCATGGGAGAAAGAGAAAAGTTGGGAACAAAAAATGGCATGTCATTGCTCCTATTGTATAGAAAATAAAGAAGGACTTTGCATAACAAATCATAATTGAAACAAGAACTACAGTACTTGAAGTTCAAACCCTCAGAACTATGTCCTTTATTTAAATAAATGGACGCTGAATGGACACAGAACTTTGACTTGTAAGAGCTGAATTTATTTTTCCCAAAGAGGAGTGCAGCTTGAATGAAAATTGTAAATATTATACAGTAGATTGCTAATGGAGGCAAGAGAACACTGTGCTTTGAACAGCAGTGGAGCTCAGTCAAAAGGCTCTTGCAGCCTCTGGATTCACTGTTACTGACAATAGAATACAGGAAGATTTTCCTTTTTCCTCTGGTTAACTAAAAGAGAGACGTATGGGTTAACACAGAAATGAGAACTGATGTATTTTTTTGCAGTTCCCTTTATTTGTTACCTCAACATTTATTAAAAGTAACAATAGTCCTATGGTTATTGAATCACTATTTACAGACGTATACACAAAAAAGGAGTGGAAAAAATAGCCTTTGTCAGTTAAGATTTTTTTTAAACTGGAACAGCTAATAACCTCAATGTCACAAAGCAACAGTGTGTTGAAAGCATAAAAGAGGGATTTCTCTGAAACACTAAACTGTTAAATAGCTTAAAAAACCTAATAGCTTAAAAATGATATAATCTGATCAAAAATATCTCGGATACAAAGGGTGAAAAAGCACTCCTTGTATACAAGAGTGTAGGAATCAGTATTTTATAATGATTTAATCATGGTATAAAAGTATGATAAATAGTTCAGGTGGGTAGCTGCGTCAGCATGTGTAGGCTGCAAAGGAACAAGTAATAGGTTTTTTTCATGTTGAAAAGAGAAGAGAGAAAATACAACGTTTTGGCTGTGAGGCCTTCTTCAGAAGACTTCTTCAAACCTTCTTCAGACACCTGAAGAAGGCTTCACAGCTGAAACGTTGTGTTTTCAGAATGGAATAAACCTATTACTTGTTCCTTAAATGTATGATAGATAAAAACAACAATACAATTCTTTGCAATTCTGTATATTTTAAGCCCAGAGGTTCACAAAGTACTGTAGTTTTACACACAGAAAGGCAGCCACTGCACTCACTCCCGAAGTGATGCTGTCACCTGGGTAATGTGTTTCACCCATTCTGCTCCAGCAATCCCACTGCCAATCCCAATCCCACTCCATCAAGCGGAGGAGAGAGAAATAAAGGGATCCAGATTGTACAAACCCAGTGCTGAATTAAGTCAGGACATGGGCGATAACACCCCAGCTCTTGGGAACTTGACCTTTCCTTTTACTTACTCTTTTGAATGTACCCTGGACCCATTCAGGGAACGCCATTGCTTTCTTAAAAACACATGACTATTTCCGGGGTTCCAGCATGTTCTTGCTTGAGATTCAGCGTGGCCCTTTTTTGCTTCGCCTGTTTCAGGTGTCAGACATTGTGGTGACCACACAGGAGGTGGGCCTGAGTGTGTCAGAGCTTGCATCAGCGTATTATCATGCGACTTTTGATGGGAATGTGGGCCTGGCCTATCCCAGCATCTCTTCAGGAGCTACAATTGCTGTCTTTGACACCATGATGGCTGAAGACCTTATGTGCCAGGATGTCTTCTCCTTCTACCTGAACAGGTGCCCAGCCAATATGCAGCTCCTCTGCAATGAATGATTTAACCCAGGTGGCATTTCAATGCTCATAACCCTTCATCTACCAGATGAATATTGGGTTACTTGGTGGGCAGCACAGTGGTGCAGTGGTTAGCAGTGCTGAGGGCCTGGGCTCAATTCCAGACCTGCAGTGCTATCTGTGTGGAGTTTGTACTGTATGTTCTCCAAATGTTCAAGTGAGTTTCCTCCAGGTGCTCCAGGTTCCTACAACAATCCAAAAACGTAGGTTAATTGGCTTATGGGAAAATTGGTCCCGGTGTGAATGTGTGTGGGTGGTTGTGGTTGTGGTTGGAAGAAGTGATTAGAAAATGGATGGATGGGTTACTTGGTGTTTGCTCCTTAGTTGCTCATTTTCATATGTCATGACTCTGGTTTAGTCTGGTCTATTCCCTGAGCCTCAGCATGAGTGTATTGTAATCTTAAGATGCGCTGACACAGCAGTGCATGACAACTCCACTGACTACACGTTTCGTACATCGTGGTCAAGGAGTGTGGGTTTCTGCCTCCAGTTCAAATGCTAGACTGGATGATGTTGCTGGTAATGTGGTGTGTTGACTTGGAATGTTCTCCTGTTTACTTTAATAAATATTCTGATTGTGCTGGAATCCAAACTCAGCTTAAGAGTGTACAATGGGACAAACTGAGTGACATTTGCGGGACAAAAATATAGTGAGACAGGTCTCCTTGTCCCGTTATTCCTCCACGTTTGTGCTGGTGGGACAACACCTTCAATTTTTAGCACCAATGGACTTTGAGATGTCTGCAAATCCTGCTTTTCAGGACTTGGAGTGAGTCCTGCTGGTAACTCAATTTCTGTTCCAGGGTCCTGCAGCTATGCTGACATTTGGAGGGGTTGACCCTGGTGGCTATGCTGGCCCTGTGCACGGGACTCCTGTCAGAAGCAGAACCTGGAAACTTAGTTATTTTTTGCCTAATGTCAGGGATACTGTCTGATGTATTCTTTGCACAATTGTTTGCACGATCCTGTAAAGTAAATTGAATTATGCACTTTGCACTTTATGTACCCTGTACCCTGTCAGAAATGTCTATGTCTTGTCATGGAAATATAACTATCAAGGAAGCCACAAGAGAGAGTTCTCACCTGAGTAAGGTCTTTATTTCAATATTGCAATATTGGGAGCCCTGCTGCCACTTCGCCAAGTGCAACCAGAGACTCAATTTGTTACAAGCAGTACAGGGTTTTTATAAGACGTTGCGCTGTAAAAAAGTTCAGCACTTGGTCCCTTCTAAAACTTCCCCTTTCTCTAAGAGAAAACAGATTACATCATAGAGCGAGAGAAGAAAAACTAGATTTGTTATTCAAAGCTTATCAGTTACTTTCAGCTAATTCTAATGACCCAGACAGCATATATTGTTTTGGTACATTGTCTTCTAAACTAACCTAAACAGTGTACTTTGTTGACGAACTGTTTTCTAAAATTCTGCACGTACTGTAGCATAGCAGTTATATCCTTGAAATATTATCTAAAAGCACCAATATATTTTTTTTGCAAAGCTCTCTACATTTTTAAGAATCAATTAACTCATTAGATTTCCACTACAATTCCCTCCTTTTTATTCTTGAAAATGATTAAAAGTTAGATTCTTCATATGGACTCCCAGGAGGCTCCCATACTTCAGATTCTTCCGTTTTTATCAGAACATACTGATGCGCAAACATATTAATTACCATATTTCAAAGCATTGGAATAATATATTTTGTACAGCAACACAAAAACAGAAATACAAGTATCACAGCTACTATAATCGGTGTTAGTAACTTAAAGAAAAACATTCCCCCTGGCCCAAACAGTGATTCTAACCAGGAGAGAAATGGGTGAGGCTGTAGAATGAGGCATTAAAGCACATACATAACAAGATGCATTAAATTTCTTTAACTTTACAGTATGATTTATAAATTTGTACCACAAATTACTCATATCCCCCTCATTATCAGTTTCATTCAGCCAGTTTGTATACAAAGAGGCTTCGCGTTTAGATTCTTCCTCTTTCTGGGCTTCTGGGTGACAGGCTTCCACATAAAAAGGAAAAAGGCTGTGCACATCAGTCCCAAGCATGTGATCCCCATCTATCCCTGTGGAGACATCACTCCTGCTCTTTGCTCAGTTCGTTTGTGACCTTTTTACAGTGGGAAGCATGAATTCAGGGCACCTGGCACGGCCCCCTCCACCTGAGCGAACACCACCTCTTTTTCCTGTCTTTCACCAGAATCCAGTCTCCTTATTCACGTATTAGTTCTTACAGCACAGGTAAATCCCTGTGGGCTGGAGCCCAGCATTTTTCTTAGGGGTTTTTTACAAGATTGGTCAACAGCTGGGTAATAACTCTTAGAAAAATCTACACATTGTTCCACTGCCTCAGCTGTGCCGTTTTGCAGAACAATTCTAGCTGAAGTTGTAAAATTTCTCTTTGGTCCGTTCCTGCAAAACATCTTATTATAAACAAACAAACCATAATAATAATGTGCATCTATGGGAATCACTCCCAAGGGTAACTCCCCTTAAAACTATATTGTTCTACCCATCAGGTTCTGCCACTAGATAGGAGAACCTTTCTCTACATTTTTTTTTACCTTCATGATCCCTTCAGGGCGTACAATTAGCACAGAAGCAGCAGCTTTAGTCCACATGTTTTTCAAGCAGGATATTAACAGTATGATCATAACGAATAATACCAGACACACAAATATGTATTGAACCAGAGACCCTCTCCAGGTTCCTAGCACAGACTGTAGCCATGCACCAATGCCCCAATCATCTGGATTATAATTGTGATATATATTTTTCAAAGATGTGCTTTGCTAAGTCATTAATTTGCTAATAATTGTCTAGAATACAAGTACTGTTTAGTCTTTGCTTACCTAAACAGCTGTCTATCACCCTAATAGAGATAGGCCTAAAACTGTGATTATAGCGAGGAGCATACAGTTATTTCCATTTTAATAGATCTGAGTTACACTCAGACTAAAAGCAGGGCTATTTACCCATGCCAATAAACCTAAATAATCACCTCTATCAAAGGGGATTACTCCCATGAGCATCTTCTATAGCAATACAATCCCAACATGAGCTCTGATTATTATTTGTGCCTGACTGATAAAGTATTGATTCCATATCCCCATTTTATCAAAGTAAAACTCATTACACTTAACAGGTACACTGTCGCCCCCCCTCAGGAAGCTCAACAAACACAGAAACACTGACAATATAATAATTAATGTTCACTCAGTCTCTGGTGCAGTGGTTCGGTGTCGGCGCAATGCGTAGATCCAGCGATCTCGTCCTGTCACTCAGATGGCAGAGTCGATAGTCAGTTGCACTTGATATGGTCCTTCCCAGCAGGGTTGCAACATCTGGCAGGGTATATCTTCCTCACCACACCCACTCGCCAGGTATCAGGTCGTGTCTTCCCTCTACTGGAGGTCTCCAAGTGTCCAGCACCTGTTCACCAGCCCCATGCACCACTTCAATTAACAACCTACAATACTACAATAGAGAATTAGCAAATTCAACAATCCATTAGCCAAATTCATCCCATTAGGAAATACATTACGCTTCTGCTGTGTTTAACGATGGTATGAAAAATAAATTCAAAGACGAAAATGGGACCGAGCAGTCCAGCAAAAGTACATGTACGACAAATTCGGAGAAACAATTATAGCCTGGGTTAGGGAAAAAAATTATGTTCATGAACTGTAAAGCTAGGGTAAAAGGTGTAAGGGAACTTGCACATAATTTATATTGTCTATAGCATTGTCTTGTCTGTATTCGCACCGTAGACCTGGAGAAAGTTATCTCACAAGTTATCTCACTCCTCTGTATACTTGTATATGGATTGACACATAAACCTGAACTTGAACCTGTCCTGATCAGGCTAGACAGGCAAGACCACTGCCAAAACTTGTTTTAGGGCTGTAAAGCCCTGGTGCTCATGGGCCCAGTGTACTCTGATTTTCATTCAAGCAGAGCTATTAATTACTTAACTGAGCTATCTGTCTGCTTAATGAGAACCATCTTTCTGTCTGAAAGAAGATTAACAAAAATTTACTGATTTTAATTCATAACATTCAACAACTATCTTAAAGGTCTTTCCAGAGACCAGGAGATGAAAACATCTAAAGAGTTTAAGCAGATGAATAGAAGAATTAAATGAAAAGTTCAATTAAGTCACATTAGTTCAACACAATTTAGCGTGGCTTGAAAGAAAAGCAGTAGACACTGAAAACTATGAACCGCAGAAGCCCTTATCTCACAATCTGCGTGCATTAGATGTAACACTTTAACATATTTTGGAACAATTATCCATATCAATTTATTTAAACAGGAAGTAAATTTCAAAACCCACTCAAAACAGGACGTTTATGAAACTGTAACCAAATCATGTTCATTTAGGTTTAGATTGTACTATATTTTAGATATATTTATCATGATCATTTTTTTGTCATCAACATTATTTGAATATTATTTTTCACTTTGGGGCATTGATGGAAATGAAGGGTTAGAAACTCTTTAACGATGGGTTCAACATCCCTCTGACCTCTCCTGCATGACCCTCTTGTTCCAGGCACGCTGCCCAACCCGAGCCGCGAAGTGATTGGAGACACCATCATCTTCCGCTCGGTGCAGATTGGCAGTAGCGCTGTCTACCAGTGCAACGCATCCAATGGACATGGCTATCTGCTCTCAAGCCAGACACTGTTGACAAGCTGGTCTTTCTGGCACTTAATCTGTAACCTGAAGTACAATTTAGTGTGTGCCATACGCTTTTTCAAATTCTTACACCAAGCAGCCGTTTGAATACATGAGGAGTTATTACTTTAATGCTTGAATATTTTTTAACTTATTTTTGTTAATTTATTTTCTTTTCAGAAGTATTACATAACCTCTCCCCTACAAGTTTATAAGAATTTTATTTGAAGTATTACATATTTACTTATTTAATGTTTATAAGTTTATTGTATTGTTTCAGTTCTGCAAAATAAAAAATGTTTTTAAAATGTTCGACTTCTACTTCAGTTCAATGTGAAATTTCAAAAATACTGAAGGAACAACACAGTAGCTAACGAAGATTAGTAGTATCCGCCTTCAAAATACAAAAACTAAAAGAACAGTTTCCAAACGAAAGATAGGCCTGGATCTTTACAAATGTTCCTCTTGATGTACCTATCGGGAAAATCGGTGTGAGGATCAATGGTTCTGCTGTGGCCTACAGCACTAGCTGTGATGCTATTCTGGATACAGGGACATTCAGAAAGTAAGATTCTTCCTACGCTAACAGAAAGGTCAGATAAGAGCCAACATGTGAAATGTGGTACAAGTCCAAGAGAGGAGCTGATTGCATTATGTGATCTTCAGCTTTATTGCAGGCAGTGTCATGATCGCCTGCTGTGTCAATTTATGTGCAACTATTTCATTTTTGTTCTTCTTCTTGTGCAATTCTGTACTCTTGCTGTTCTTGAATGACTCTGTGTATTGTACAGTATCTGCAGCTTTGTTAATACATGATTGGTCAATTCTGACATTACAACTCCTTCAAGATGCAATCCTATCATCTAAATTGCTGTAACAGCGTAAACTTCTATGCATTTAGTGGTGACGTGGTAAGAGACAAGGTGACCTTCGTATGTTCTGACCTCATAATGGCTGCACAGTATGTCGTCAGCTGCTGTGACCTGGACACGACGCCTGATGTTTTGTTCACCATCACTGGAGTGAACTTTCCACCGACCCCAGCCGTCTACACACTGCCTGTGAGTTCACCCTCCCGCCCAACACCCTCAGACCCTCAAGATCTTCCTGAAGGCCTCAGAGCTCCTTGTACCACACTTAACTCACATTCCTCATCGATAGTTCAGTCCCTCATGTATTTCCTTCAATTATATTTATGCACTAGGTTTTTGAAAGCACTTTCCCCTTCCCTGGTTCATTTAGTTTTTTTAAAGCATTTTTTCATTTTCCTAATGGATGCTAACATTTGTCTTGTTACTTCTCCCCACGCCCAATCACCACACAGATATCACCAGCAACACGGGCTAGAGGAGGATGGACAAGCACAATTTACTCTTTGGGGTTGTGGAAGACTGTAGAAGTACAGTTAAGATTCGTGGTAGCTATCTTTCCCTTTATCTCAGATTCCTCCTTTTCTTTACTCAGGTGAGCAAGGGGGGAGAATGCAAGAGCTGTTTCCAGGGAGTCCTTGGCGAACCCTTCCTGAGGGAGTACTATTGTATCTTCAACTCAGCGCACAACAGTTCAGTACTAACTAGTGCCCTGCAATTCACATTCTAGAGAATGGGGAGGAAGGAGCTGGACAAGAGGAGGAAGGAACCCTTCCCATAATTGAGAAATACCCAAAGAACTGTGAGCACCGTAATTATCCATAAAGTCTTCAGATTCAGCCTAAAGTGCCAGGTTTCTAAGCTGAATCCTCATAAACAACACAAAAAGATGTAACCACATAAAGCAATTTTAAAATTTAAATACTTGATGAGCTGGTTTTATTGTGCATTACTGTGTTTATTTGTGTTATTTTTTAATGAAAGACAAAATCTAATTGTTTTTCTTCTCTTTGTGCACTTTGTGCACCCTTCTGACAGATCAAGATTGCTTCTGAAAAAGAAATAATTTAAGTTGTCAAAATGGGTCTGTCGTAATTATACAATTATCAATATGTACTTTGCACTAATTTAATTAGTAGTCCTAGCTGTATTCCTGTCCAGTCCTGCGCAACACACACGGTTTTAATAGAACAAATTTGAGAAACTTATTTATAATAAAAAATGGTTGGTTTTGCTGATATCAGTTTGAGGTATTTGTCTTCTTGTTCCACCAACAAAATTGAACCGACGTAAATTTTCCGAGTCTTTCCTGTGTTAACGTTGCTGACAGAAGAAATTCGTTCAGCTTCCTTCAAACTGCGCGTGTCCGTGTCCTCCACGTAACTTCTTACGAAAGGTGAGATGTTTCTTATAAATTTCGGAGCTTTGGGTTTTATAATGGAATATGAGTTGCTGACATGTCAACGTGTCTATTACAAAACGAGACTTCGTCGAAGTTTTAATCGATAAAAATGTCACCTTTGATTTTAAATGATCATACATGATGACGTTTTAAAGAGACAATGCCCCAACATTGAAACAGATACTTCTAATGTAACAATAGGACGATATTGATATGGAAGTCTCAAAATGTTAGCAGATTAAGTTGGATCTTGGTGTAACAAGGTTCTTGAAATTTTTTTTAACTGTTTACACGTTCTCCCCTGAAAATGAAAGAAAATTACCACATCTGAATTGAGAAGCCACCTTTAAAGGTGCTATGTAAAATAAAGTTTATTATTATTATAAACCCGTGATTCTCCTCTTCAGTTAAACAGATTTCAGTGTATTTACAACAGTGCAAAAAATGTTAAAAGCAGCATTCATTACAATGTTTACACGAGGAGAATTGCAATGTCAAGGAGAGCCTTTTATACATGAATTGCAGGACTTTCAGTCCAAGTATGCTGCAAAGGAACAAGTAATAGGGTTATTCCATGCATGCATGATTTCCATTCCATCCATCCGAAGAAGGCTCCACAGCCGAAGCGTCGTGTTTTCTTTCTTCTCTTTTCAGCATGGAATAAACCTACAGCATTACTTGTTCATTATGTGAACATTATTATGCTTATTGAGTGGGCTGAAATGTTTCGGCACAAAATGCAGTATGTTTTTCAGGACCGCTCTCCTATTGGACTTTGAAGGCCACTGTGGAGTATTCCACTGTGTCTGTGTTGCGACTGGCTGGTGCTGTCTCACTCTCGTGCATCCTCAGATTGGCGTAGAGGTCAAAAGCATCGTTGTTTTTGGCGGGTTTAAAATCCACAGTGGTGTAGGTGATGCTGTCCAGTTCTGGTAAGGATTCACACTGCAAATTAACACCAAATAAATAATATATTAACAATAAGCGAATCACATCCCTTGACACCAGAGAGGCCCTATTACCTCTCTAAATAAATCAAGTCGGAGCTAGTTTTCTAGATTGCACAGGAGTATAGAGTGCGCTGTCTATTTTGAAAAGCATTTCAGAAATTGCCGTTAAATAAGACTTGGGCAGATGTGGTAATCTGTGCAGCTCCATTTGCAACCTGTGGAGCCAGCGCTCGTTTGAAACCTGGATCGTGTTCTTCTTCTGCTCTGAATCTGCGGTTCCTGCGGTGTAGCCGAGACATGGGAAATGTTTCTGAAGCAACGAGCGAGAGCGTCACACTCACCGAGGGCAAGGGCACGGAAGTCTCGCTGGGGGCTGCGGGTTTATCTGCAATGGAGGGAAGAATTAACAGTCTGTTGTTCTACTCCTGTACGCAGAAGCACCTGGATCCTCTCGCTGGTTCTTTGAGTGACTGAACATGCGACCATTCTGTCACTGCTCAATACAAGCTTTTATATTCTCTGAATCGTCACCCTTCGTTTGAAGCAATTCTTAACCTGCAGTTTGTTTAGTTAACAAATATTGATATTTAGATGCTTATTGAACAAAGGTCCGTCCTAGTGAGGTGTAGTAAAAAAAAATTGTAGGTGATAAACTAATGCAGAACTTTATAGTGAGGGAGTGATTAACACTGCTGCTTCAGAACTGGTTTCTCGATTTAATTCAGGACTGGGACACCTGTCTATGTGGAGTTTGTGTGCCTGAGTTTAGATGATTCTTATTTCCCCCTGCATTTGTTTATACCCTTGGATGGACGAGCATCCTGTCCAGGGTGTAGGCCTGCATTGTGCCCTGTAGTTCTATTTGCAGTACATGATAACACTACACTAATATAAAGACCCTACTCCCCTCCTTTTAAGAAACATACCTAAATGCAAATATAAAAATGCCAGTTGACTACCAAACTACCATGAACTCTGGTGCATGTATACTGTACATAAATTGCTGCAGTGGACAGTGATGCTGGACACCAGTGACTTGACTACCACCTGTTTCTGTTCATACCGGAGCTAAAAGATATTTGAGAGCAGATTTTAAAAAAAATAATCTTTTCAGTCTCGCTATGAGACATTTGCCGGTAAGATTTGCTTGAATTATGCAAAATATAATGGAATCATTGAGGCAGATTTGAGATGTTATCTCAAGCTACAAGCCTTGAGGGACTGGAAACTGGTTAATGCCAATTTCAAACTAAAGTTAGAAAATACTTTTTGTACATAGAGTGATATTGTATGTATAATATGGCAGGACATAGATGCAGAGAGACCTGAAATAAGCTTGATGCTGTGGTTGAGTTGCTGAATGTGTAGGATGATGATGAGCACTTGTGTGCTGAATTGTCTGTTCCTGTCATCACCATCTCTCATGTTCTTGTGGAGAGTACTGTTGATTACTGTTGTGATCCATAGGATTTCCTCATTGTCCTAACTTGTGAGATAAGTATATCAGTTTTCAGAATGTAGGATTATGAAACTTATCTTGGTAAATGCCCTATCCAGAGTAAAAGAAGTAGATTATCAGCCTATGTAGCCTTGGAGAACACAATGTCTTTTCCTCAGCTGGAACAGAACTTACTCTCGGTCTTCTTTCTTCTACGTCTTATGATGACTGCAACCGAGCAAATGAGCACTAACATCAACACAGCTAGAGTGGCTGCCAGAGGAATTACCCACTTGTATTCTTGGTCTCTGAAGCAGAAATATAGAAATTATTTCAGTATTGCAACATAAATTAATTTGGATATTGTGTAATGTCCTGGTCACCCTTTGCTTCTCAGTTTCTTATCTTAGCCTTTTTTGGTAAAATAACTGAAGTAACAATGTTACGCAGCTTTTCCTTTAAACTGTGTAAACATTATTTAATGCTTGTCTCTTCAAAAAGAGTTTGCTAATAGTGAGCGTAGTAAAAAGATGTATTACTACAGATTTTAAATTAATAAAGCTTAAAAACTCTACCACCTTCCAGATCTTGAATTAATCAGTCAGTTATTAAAATGTTTTATTTTCAAATTTCGGGATATGAACTCTAATTTAAATTTGTCAGTACTTTGCATTACACAGGAAAACATATTCAGGGTAAAACAAAAGCTGTTACTTCTTAAGTGCATTTTGGAAAATGTTTTTGCCCTTATCTCATCATTCTTCCAGACACAGTATTTAATAATAAACTCTCAAAAGTCAATTATGCTCAATTGACACAGTATTTAATAATAAACTCTCAAAAGTCAATTACGCTCAATTGACTCATTTTCAATTTCTTTTGACAAAACCTCAATATCTTAAAGTTTATATTGTTTCCAAATACAATACATCACCTATGTTGTATTTCACTTCAATAATCAGAACTGTTTTATGTTTCTGCCATTTCATACTGCTGCAGCTTGAGTTTTGTTTAAAGTCCTGTTGTGCCAAGCTCATCACTCTACGTCTACCTGTTGTCCGGACTCTGGTTCTGTAACCCAGCTGTGACCAGTGTGGTGGTTTTGACCGTGCTGGCAGGGGCTGCTGTTCTGGGAGGTGTTTGAGTTTCTGGAGCTGTAAGCAGTGAAGAGTCATGGAACACTTAAAACTGTTTGCTTTCCATCAACAAGTTAAAAACCTAGTGGCACTGTTTGCTGGCTTTTTTTTTTAAGAAATGAGCATCCGTTTTGGTTTAAGCAGGGCAATTTCAATACTGGCCACTGTGGTTTCCCACAGCAGTTAGAAGCAATGCTCTCGGTGCCCAGACTTCACACAGTCACATATACTGTATATAAAAAATACTTGCAATGCAATACATCTTGCATGTTTCCAAGCACTGGAGGATTCTAGGCTAAGTTGTTCTCTACTTTCAGGGTATTTATGCTTGCTTTTGCCAGCAGATTTTTTAGCATGCATGACATAGGCAGACCTAATTTAAAACGAGTCTACATTCTTTGTTTAATCAATGTTTCCACCTGACAGACTATAAAGTTGATGGTACATTTTTAGAAACTAGATTTTTTTCTTTCTCTAGATTTTAAGATGTGCTACATAAATATAGATTCACATTTTTATAGGATCATGATATCACAAATGAGTACAGTTACTGTTCATCTTTATCAGAGGTCAGCAGTTATCAGATGATAACTTTGACATGAACTGAAAACAGTGCATAGATTGATCATGGTAATGAAGAAATGTCTTCTAGTGAGCATGACTTCTGCAGGCCCCTTTCTGGTTTAACTGATGTGTAATGTATTTGAAGGGGAAAATATTTAAGAATTCCTTCAGAGCTCTCAGTGTCCACAAAAATTAATTGAATCAGTTAATCACTCACTTGCTAGATACAGTGTTGCAGAGGACCAAAAGCAGGTGATCTTGTATCCTCAAGATAATTTTACTTAACATATTTTACTTACTAATATGAAATTTCAGTGCTTTTTTTAAAGTACTACTCTGATGAGCTGCTTTTGTGTCAGTTTTGTCTGTCAGCTGTTTAATGTGAAGATTTTATTAAAAAACCTCTGTTTGTGTTTCTTTAACCCACTAACAATATTGTTTGCTTTCAGTGCTAGTATCCCATTTAAAATCAGCCTGTGTAAACCACAAATAACAAATGAATATTCAATAGGACATATAATGCCATCAAATGTTTCTTTATGAAATTACTTTTAAGAGCCATTTTGTAAAACTTTCTTACCTGCAATTTGTAGATGAAAATTGACATGTAGATTGAATCCATCTACTCCACATCGGTAAACGCCGGTATCTCTCTTCTGGACATTTCTTATTATTAGTTCTATTGCTCCACTGTATTGCTTTATTCTTGCTCTGCTCCAGTATTCATTAGCTATAAATCCTTCTGTGTTGATAAACATGGTGCATCTGCTTTGTGTCTGTTTGCAGCAGTATTTCCCATAGTGGGTGTAGTAATTGTCATGTGTAAATAACCTTTGAAAATCTTGTCCTTGGTTAATGGAGTAGGTTATCAGCTGACCTACGGAAAAAAGTGGACCTGTAAGGGAACAAAGATATTTTAATCTCGTCTTTGTTTTCCAATTATAAGAATGAAAAAATGTATCTGAACCTTCATACGGTACCGAAATTTAGAAACAGAAGTAGCTCCAAGAGTTGCATCTTCATCTCCTTGAGACCTGGAAGCTGCAGTTGCTTCACCAGCAGGCAGCAGTGATCTGACTGCTTCCTCGAAGAGCCAGATAGGACCTTCGCACCAGTCACACAGGATTGCTGTCATGAGACAGCAGGCAAAAAGGAAACTGTATGCAATTAGGAGAAACTGCTTTTGTGAGACATATAACAGCTTGTACTTTAAGCAAACACAAGGTATAAAAGCTTTACACTTTTATTCACACACAAAGCCTCAGGCTTTTAAAGGGTACCTGAGTAGTAAACAGTCACTGGGATTTATTCTTTTTGTCAAACCATTCTATACTAAACCACAAATCTACTGTGCAGTTGGTGAGAGTTAGCTGGGAATGGATAATAAATTTCTCATGGAAAAATCTTCCCCTCTGTTATTGTGTGTGATATACTGTAGGAGATGAAGAAGTATTGATAATAGGAAGAACAGGGCGAGCTCTTGTTTTGTTGTCCTCCATCATAATGACACTTCCCTGCTATACCTTCAGTTTTAATGGAAAGTGAAGATTGTTCAAAAGGAGCTTTAAAAAACTCTAAACTACAAAAACAAACTTTTTTAAACTGCCTTCTTAAATATAGTGATTAATCCCTTAAACGTGCAGCCCATTTGAAATATGAGATGATAGAGCTTTGAAAATAGAGTTTTCATGTGGTTCTTGGTGAAGAAGGTTTCATTATTGGGTCCATCAAGCAGGTCAGGTCTAGGTTTTAAAATGAAGTAGGTGGCTATTCTAGATGATAGTGTGGACGTGAGGAGGTAGATCTGCCTGAGGAATGCCCTTTATTGTAACTTCAGGTTCTAAATCTCTAAAAAAACATGTTTACTGTCTACATGATGTTTCTTAGTACATGGTGGTTAGTCGCATGATTCTATTTTCTCCTGTTTCAGAAATGTTCATTTGTTATTGATTTAAGAGAAAAACAATTTTCAGAATAAAAACATCAACACCGTGTCAGAAATATTGACAGCAATCTGTTTTATAGTTCAGCATACAAAGAGTGTAAGGATCAGTGATCATGTATTAAGTCAAAACAAGCAGTCTTACATTTCATGTTGGTGTTGAAGCTGGCACACAATACATTCGCTTACATTGTTACAATAGTACAGCAATGAACTAATACACTCTTTTACACATAAAATGAATGCTGGCTTCACAACAATGGGAAAACAAATACAGATTCTTACAATAAATCATGGATAACTAGAATGAACTATTACCTTTTAAAACCTTTCAACAGAATCTTATTTTAACTGTAAGAAATGGCTCCTTATGTGGTACCTTATATGGCTACGTTGCCTGATGTGGATGTTTTTTTTTCCAATGACATTCATGTTATTTTTTTTTCAACTACACCCCTTCACATGATTTGAATCCACAGATGTTTGCTTTGTACACGCCTGTTTTAAAAGCTAATCATTCAAAATACATTTTTTAATTTCTTAGTTGGACTCAGCGGGACTGTTTATCTGAGGGCAGTTAGTGGTTTTGGCATCTGTGCTGAGATCTTTTCTGTTTTCCCCAGATGCAGGTTTTAGTAATATAGCTGTGGTCAAAATACACTGTAGTCAAAAATCACTTTTCATTGCACACAGGAAGTCCTCCTCCTCGTCACCAGATGATGGTGGAGTACTCTACAAACTCAGCTGGGGGGGGCTTATAAGAGCAAGTGATATTGGCATAGGTGCTGTCACTAGGGGGCAGTGTGCTGTTTCCACTTCTCACTTCAGTGTAGGTTATTTCTACAGCTTCTCCAGAAGCCTGAAAAAGGATATTGCAATGATAAAATACTGTGTAAATGATATGGTAATATTTTATCTGTTTCTTGGATATTTGTCTGGCATCCAAACAACTATGTTTTACGCCCAAAGACAAACAACTGGTACACATAAACATTAAAAATATAACAGGACATGAACACATGCATAGTCATTATGCACCACTCTTATAGAAATCCACATAGACTCCCAGAAACTGTAAGTTTACTTTCTACACAATCATCGAGAAACCCCAATAATTGTATAATACCCCTTCATGTTTGCACATAACCTTCTGTTAAACTTTACCATCAACCAATACTCCTTTATTGTTTTGATTAGTTTAGATTGAATGTGGGATAAAGGAGTTCCACATTTTGTTATGCCTAAATGTTGGGAGTCTAAAACATCTGTTTGAAAGCATCAGTTGGTATTGTTCATGCAGAACAAGTGAAGGATCAGAGGAGATACTAACGACTAGTCTCAACATGAAATCTCTTCTCAGGTGGCTGCCACACTCATTTAGAGCACATGCTCAAGAGTCTGTATATCTTGGCTTTTGTTACACAGAGGCTGTTAAACCAGACAATTATTCCACACTGCATGACACTTTATACCACAGATCTAAAGCACATGAACAGAATCTGACTACTAGCACCAAAACTTGTAACCTTTGAAGAAATCAAACTCGCTGTTAACTTTATTGTTAACTTAATAAAGTCCAGCATGCTCCTTCCAAGACCAATTAGCATCTACAGTATGTACTGTATATTCCCAGATATATAGAGGATGTATCTTGTTTAATGGATTCATAATTAATCAAGGCAGGGGAAGGATATCCTTCTAATATTTCAAATTAAGGCATTCTGGTTTCGCCATGCAAGCAAACTTTCTACACTGCTCTAATCTAGATTAGGGTCATCATTATCATTCATCAAACTGGAATCGTCCGAAAGTTTGATTGGGAATTGTTTTGGACCAAAATATCAGATGTGGGTTGATCTGTAATTGAATTATTTTGGATAATACATTGTCCAGTCTGATTATGTTAAAGGCTAAAGACAAGTCAGAGAAACATATTCTAGAACATATTTTGCATTTGCTCAAATCGCCCTGAAATATGTGAGTTATAGTAACTTCAGTGTTTTCTGTGCTTCTCTCTTGTTTGTAAGCAAACTGATATGGATCAAGTTTCCCATTTACTGTCCGGGTGAGATTCTGAATCAAGATACTCTCCAAATGATTATGAAATGATTAGGGAGGAGTAAAGTATGGGAGGTTTTATATTCTACAGGAATAGTTCATGCGTGTTCATGCGTGGGAAAATTGGTTGGAACAAAATTCTCTTGTAAAGACCTTCAAAATAAATTCACTGTATATATTACGTGTTAATGTGGTTCAAATTTATAGGGTGTTTATAAAGTTAGCAAGTCGTGCTTCTCTCTCATTTAGTATTATGGTCTGTTTTCCAAAGCGTTGTTATAATCGGGTATAATTAAAATACTTGAAGCCAAACTTGCAGGAACACAGTGGGGAAAAATTAGGTAATGTTATGGAGAGTATAGAAAAGCATTCAAGTTGACAACAACTGATTTTTCTAGGTTTAATTTGAAATAAATGTCAGTATTTCGTAGCTTCCATTTAGTTCTTAAAGTGTTGGGGGGGGGGGGGAGAATGATTTTTGTAAGTTTGATACAATGAGAAAGTGAAACATTACCTTTAAACTGTTCCTTACAGCCTCTTTCCGTCTTTTATCTGAAATGAAATTAACAGAAGGTTTTGATGTGGCTGGATTTTAACTTCTATAAATGCATTAAATGTCCACCTGAGGGATCTGTTTTGCTTTTTCATTCCTGTTCACACCTAAATAGTTTTTTCATCATTATTTACAATATAACAAAATGATAGACAGGGATAGTTTGTTTCCTCACAATTTATAATTTAAACTGAATTCTTTTTATGTTCCAAGAGTGTAATCTTAACCTTGAGTCTTCTGTTTGGAGTGATGCTTATTTCCTAGCTTGAGGAATAATTCTGAATCTCCTACCCCCACCTCTTGTAATACTGGAACTTTTTCAAACTGAGAAACCTGAAACGAAAACGTTTCAGAAATTAAATAAAAACTGGGAACCTCCATGAAACTTTAGTAAATTTCTTACAAATGAACTTCATACAGAAAAAGCAGAGCACTGGATGAAGTCAAATCCTTTAAAATGGGATATTCTCCATCATGGTAAACTTCAACACACAGCAAAGCCCACTGAAAACTTTTAATAAACCAATAAGATGTCATCTTTTGAAAATTACAATGAAGAAGATGGAGAAACCACTCTTTCGTACTCTCGAAGCACTCCAGTACAACTGAAACTGTAGAGCTTGTGGTTTTATCTTCCTCATGTTTCATCATTGTGAGCTGGGTTTGCATTGTGAGACCGGAGATAACTGAGAGAAGAGATTAAAGCATATTGTGAGGAGCGCTTTCTCTTATGAAATAACAAAGGAGATGGCAGTGGTGCCCACTTTCCTGCAGATCTTCATTTTGCATTATGATTTTATTGATTTATATAGACTTGTGATCATTGTTCCTCTTTTCTATTATTGACGTGTCCTAAAAATGCCTGATTTTTTTAAGCTATAGATGTGAAGAAAAGCAGTTTTTCTTTTTTTTTTAGAGATGTTACTATGAGGACAACCTGTGTTGTCCTCAAGAATCTTGCACATAAAAATGGTAATGAACAACGCTTTTCTTGTGCATTTAACAACCTAGAGTGTCTGAACCTTAAATGTGCAATTTTAATACTTCCATGTAACCTCATGTTTTCATTTAATTTAGCTGCTCATTATTGAGAAAAGATACTGTAACATTTCGGGGTTCACATGGGCACCCTCGCCACTGCCCCATCAGGCCGGCCCCACACCATTGGGGACTCGGACCCGGGCCTCTGGCGTCACTCAACGGGGACCCAGCTTCTTGAGCCAAAGGGAAATCTCCTGTCAGCCCAGCAGCTGCGGTCCCTGCTATCCACAGGGAAGGCCGGTGATGTCACCGCTCTGGTAAGCCAGCTCTCGCAACCTATCCATTACAATACTTTCTTTATTTCACGTTCTGATTAAATTCACACCGATTGATCAATGTTGACAATAAAGTACAAGGAAGTGGTACAAGCCTAAGTAGTTCAAGTTACTACGCACCCCTATTCTGTTGAAAAGCAATAAGAATTGTCAGGTGGCATGTGTAATAAAAATAAAGACTAATTTGCAGCTCCCTCTTTTTGCAGCTCCCTGTCAAGTTTTTAGAAACTGATTTAAAAGACTTTAATTTAGAAGACTATTCCTCACACATTATATTACACGCCACTTCTTACCTTTAATCTTTAATACGATCAGGACTGTCAGGCAGCACAGGAACAGCAGAGCTCCAAAGCAGGCTCCGAGCGCTGTCAGCACTGTATTATTTCTGTCAAGAATGAGATAGGCCACAGTATTCTAATCAGTAGGTGACCTACAGGAGAGTTAGCACCAAGTGGACAGGACAAGCATCCCTCACTGATGTCACTGCTGGACGATGTGTAGTAAAGCCTGTCTGATACTTGCTAGCTGATTCAAGCCCACCCAGCACCTGTCACCACTTCTCCAGCTGGATGGCAACACTTGGGGAAACCAGGGCTAAATCAGTTAATGACACAGCCCAGGCTTGAACTGGTGAGGTGTGGACTGTATGTCTCACCCTGCACTCTGGGCAAGGACCCCATACTGCTCGAACCATTCAAGAGAGACTTTAAGTAACATGTTAGACGTGTTTGTAGCTATTTACCTGATTATGAGTTTTGATCACTTTTAATTCTGCAGAAGAACTCTAGAAACATTCTGGAATCAAATCAAATGAATTGATTGCAAATTCAGTTCAAGCTTTCAGAGCTCATATGAGATGAGAAGATGGTTTGGATCTTTAATAAAGTAATGTGAAATGTTGACTCGTGTTTTAATGGGACTGATGGAGATATATTCCAATAGACAGTGATAGAGGACACTGTCCAGCTTGGTTTAGCTGTGTATCATATCTTTTTGCAGACATGTGAGGAATGTGGACATATAAGGTCTCCAGTCATACTGAGGCAATGTAGTGACCGTGGTTATCCTCAGATGTGAATGTGTCTACAGTATGTGAAAGTTCTCCCTGGTATCTTATTCATATGAGTACTAAACCACATTGCTTCATGCATTTTTCATGTCAGAGTGGTTTCAATGGTCCAAGTATTTTTCTAAGCACCCTGTTGCATATTGTGACTGATGGGGAAGAACTTTGAATGCAGAGTGGAACAGGGGATAGTAGCCGAGGATGAGAGCTGGACAGAGACTTTCCTACGACTCTCAAGACCAGGTGTAGATGGGTCTGTAACAGCACATTAGCACATAGTTGTTATCCAATATTAAAGGTCTCATAATGCATACAAGGATAATGAAACATCATGTTCCTACCTGGACTCCTCAGCAGTAGAGCTGATATGAGGCTCTGTCTTTGTCACATACCCACTGGTCATGGTGGGTGTCTCTCCAAGGTCAGTCGTTTTTTTGCTTTTCCTCCTGGTGATTCATTTGTCCGTGGTTTTGGAGGTGTGGATCTTGCATCTGTTGAATTGCCTGAAAAGGCATAAGATGAGTTTAAATGTGCCTTTATTTTGCTCTTTCACTTGTTTTCACTTTATTAGTTTGCAAATAGTTTTTTTCCAGGAATTTAATTTCACAATATACATGGTAGGGAAACGGTATAATACCTTATTTAAAGTATCGTAGTTTAAATCATTTTCAAATATATTGTTGTTCATGTGCTAATTTCTATAATATTATTGTAGCATGTCCAATGTTTAAATGTTGTAAAAATCTCAAATGAAACAATTAAACCATGCAATGCTCTGATTATGATATATGCACAATGAAATTCAAAGTGGGCAGCAAATTTAATAATAGTTAACCCAAACAGGTACCCCTTTAAAGCCAGAGGAGGCAATAGTATTGTGAAGCTCAGGGAGTGTTTACCTGTGACAGTGAGGAAGACAGGAGCTAGTTCATTACTAAGAGAAAATGATCTCTTTATTCCACACCAGTACCAGCCTCCATCCTCCAGGCTGAGGTCACTGATAGTAACAGTGAAGGTTCTCTGGGCCGGGTCGTCTCGGATTGAAGTCCTGCCTTCTCTCCGGTGGTCCACAGTGTTCACAACAGTGGAACAATCTGCTCGTTTAGCTCCTCTACACCAGTATTTCTTATTGCTCTCATAGTCTGCAGAGTAGGAACAGTGGACAGTAGCTGAGGACGACAGCTGGACTGAAACATTCCCAGGACTCTGAAGACCAGGTGTAGATGGGTCTGTAACAGCAGAATAGCACTTAGTGGTTATACAATAATAAAGGTCTCATTATTTATCCTGAATGATCTCTAGATGTCATTGGACTTGAAACACTCTCCCCCTTTTGACAAGTTGATAATTTACAGTAGGGGTTCGAGATTAATTCAGTAGGACTGAACCTCTACTGGACCTGAGATTCCAAGTGCAGATTTCAAATGCTGATTGAAATACATTGTAACACTTATTACAGAACCATTTATTTTATTTGTGTGTGGGATTTCAGGTTTGTGTGGTTTCCAGCTGAATACCTTCCTCTAAACCACACTGAACACTGTCCCTTTATCCTGAGAGAAGAGTGATCAACACCGCTTGACTTAAAGTACTTCTAAAAGCTTGTTGAAATTGAACTATATGTCACTGCAGCTCATTAAAATTGATTTATATGTAACTTGCAACCAAATGTGTAAACAGAGTACAGGCTGGCAGAGGAACCAAAAGAACCTTTTATCATCATTGTGTCTGAATTACTAAAAAAACAAAATCATAATGTAAATCTTTAGCTAACCATTGAAGATTGTGTGCATAATACCAGTATTTCGTGCTGGGTGCTTTAATCTTCAAGTGTACTGAGTAGTTCTTTACCTCTTACGCTGATGTACACAGATGCAGTTTCATCAAAACCGAAAACTCCAGGAACTGATATCCCACAGTGGTACCACCCATCATCCTCCACACTCAGCTTCTTCATAGTGACAGTGAACTCTCCCTCTGATTGATCATCACTAATTGATGTCCTCTTGTTTGTCACTGAGCCATCAGTCTTCACCAGAGCAGAACAACTCGCAGGAAATCTTCCTTTGCACCAGTATTTCACATGGTCTCTGTGACTCTGACCATATCTGCAGTGAACAGTCACTGTGTCATGAACCCAGCTTCTCACCTCCTCTGGACCCACTACTGTTAGGGAACGGGCACCTGTGGATACAGAGCTCAGAGTCAACATAATGACCTTAATAAAGCTTCTAGCTCCTTGCATCTCACACTTTTTTACCTTTACATTCTTTATCTTTACACCTGCAAATCTGTGAATCTTTATCAGCAGGCAATTTTCTTTCAGAACACGGAAATGTTAGTAATGTATTGTTCCGTTCATACAGTATCTCTTATCTGATTTCCACAACATCAAAAAGTTTACATATTATAGTGAAAGTGTAAACGATTGTTCAGATTCAGTTCAATTTCAGTATGTTTTGCTACTTACCTGGATACATTCAAAAATAATCCTGAGGTAGCTTTCAGCAGGCCAGTTCATGAGCTATATTTAGATATCAAGCAATCTGAAAGTGTGTGCTCTGCCGATACAACTCCCCTCTGTGCAGCAGTATCTTTAACCCACTGGAGAACAGTTCACTGTAGAAGAGTTTGCTCAGTTTCCTGTTTTTGCATTTCAAAAACCTTCCATTTCAGCTTGGCTTTAAGGCAAACTTATAAATTGTACAGAATAACAGTTTATTTCAACAGACCAAAAATCAAAACTGCAATGAACATTGAAATGAGAGAACTGTTGTTACCTGACAGAATGGCCAGGACTGTGAGGACCTTCATTGCTGAAGAAAATAAGATCTGTTCTTGGCAGCTCCCCTCTTATCAACTTCTCTTTACAGAGAAAGACAGGCTGCTTTCTTCTCCATTTCCTTCCCATTCTGTGGTTTATACACTACATTGCTTCTAAACTGCAGGACACGTCCAGGGATAGACAGACTTCCTAAAAATGATTTAATCCATTTCCTCACCTTAACTGTTAGAACCACGTAGCCTAGATTTGTTTGATGGAAATTTGTTATTCAGACATGTATTTTGATAAAATGAGGGATATGAATCTTTGTCAGTGGCCTTAAACATATGCACATACTGTAGAGATGAAGAATGATACTGCAGTCACAATCACCTCAGTTGTCTTAAATGCTGCTCATGGTCTCAATAGCACTTTTTGTGTGCTATCAGGACGGGAGCATCATCTTGCATTTACTGTACCAGGAACAAAGCAAACGCCCCAGCTGTTAGTAGACCTGTAGCATTTCTACAAATACACCTGTATGAAGTCCACTTTTCATTTTTGCCGGTGGACAATGTGAGAGATGTATGGCAATAAGACCAACTTTTCTGAAAAATGTGAACACAATCATCTTTATCGAAACCCATTCTGATTATTAAACTGTCACGTGTTTTTTTTCCTTCCCTTCTTCCTCTCAGGACTGGACTGAGAATCAGAGTCCAGTGATTCCCTTTGAGTTTGAAACTAATAATCATATGTCTTCTTACCTGTTTCCCTTTGAGATTACAAATACCAGAAGAGAATATTGCTCCTTAGAACTCCAGTGATTATTTTCTTCCCCATGAAAACCCCAATTGTATGTGAACAGACCATTAATGATATAAAAAGGAGAGACTGCCCTCTGCCTACAGTATGTCAAGTTAAGGACTGACCACTGTTTGCTCACTCTTACTGGGAAGAGTCATTTTTATTACTGTATTTAGAAAAATCTCTACACAGTGATTGCTTAATTCAGCAGCCAGTTTGAGAATTTGGAAATATGACAACATATTTTTATGATCCCTTAAAGTATTCAAGTATGTGCTTTTGCAGATGATTGTAACAGCAGTATAGTGACAACCTCCAACTGTCTCAGATGACTGTAGGCACCTTTTATTTGATTTCATCACACAACATTGAACAAGTTTCAAAGTAAGAATTGAGTTTCCTCGTGAAGCCACAAATATTTTGCAAATATGAGACATTAGTTTAGTTTCCTAGAATTGTCTCATAAAAACATCCAAGACAGGCTCTGGGGTGCCACAACCCTCATGATGAATCTGTGGCTTTTCTGGTAATCGATCAGTGGACTTTTTGAGTTTCATCAAATTGTCTCAAGTGTTTGTTGAGAAGCATTCTAATTAGCCAATTCTATTAATTGATTCCACATGAAGAGACTCCACCCTGTTCCTCACACACAGGAAACCCTCCTCCTCCTCTTCACCGGGCGACGATGGAGTACACCACAGACTCCTCTGTGGGGGGGCACTGAGAGAGACTGACGTTGGCATAGGTGCTGTCACTAGGGGGCAGTGTGCTGTTGCCACTTCTCACTTCAGTGTAGGTTAATTCTACAGCTTCCCCAGAAGGCTGAAAAGATAACATATTGATCTATTTTAATTGGTAATATACTCTGTATCTATGGCACCTTAATGTATGCAATTTATAGGTTGTGATAAAATTGGCATATTCATATATATGCACTAGCATGTCCAGAAGACATTTTCTATGGTTTTGTTAAAATCATATATAATACTTGGAACCATACTTGTAATAAAATGAGGAAAACTAATTTTGTGGAGAGCCTAGAAAAGCTTTCAAGTGAACAACTGCTTTTCTAGATTTAGTATGCAATAAATGTCATTGTCTTGGCTCCACTTAATTGTTAAAGTGTAGGCGAAATTGTTGGTAGGCCTTATATAATGCGAAAGTGAAACATTACCTTTAAACTGTTTCTCACATCCTCTTTCCTTGTTTTATCTGTAATGAAAGCAGCAGAAGGTTTTGATGTTGCTGGTGTTAATTTAGATAAATCCATTACATGTCCACCAGAAGGCGCTGTTTTGCTTTTCTCCATCCCGTTCACACCGTAATGTTGTTATAAAAACTACGACAAAATGATTTGCCAAGACGCAAAGAGGTAACTTGTTTTCTCATAATTTGGGTTTTAAAACTGGACTCTTGGTTGATTCCAAGTATATAGTCTTAACCTCAGATCTTGTGTTTGGAGTGATGTTTTTTTTCTGATGTTGTGGACTGTTTCTGAATCTCCAACCCCACGTCTTGTGATACTGGAGCTTTTTCAAAATGACAGACTTGAAACAAAAATAGAACGTCGCTGGAACCTCAGTCATTTTTACATTTACAAATGAACTGTTGTTCATCCTAAAGAAAAACAGCACACTATATAATGTCAAGTCCTTTGTTTCGAATAAAATGGGATCTTCTCCTTCACCACATTAAACTTCAACACGCGGCAATGCCCAAACTGATCAGATGTCACTTCTTGAAAATGACAAGGAAACAGATGATAGTAAAAATTAAAAACTTTATTTTATATTGTACCTTTAAACGTGGCTTCATAAAACACACTTTTGTACTCTTGAAGGACTCTAGTACAAATGCAACTGGTAAGCTTGTGGTTTGATTTTGAACACTTTATTGTACATTTAACAGCCTAGAATGTCTGAACCTTAAATGTGCAATTTTAATCGTTCCATGTTAACTCCACAAGTTCATTTATTTTCGCACCTCTCTATGGATAAAAGATACTTTCTTTATTTCACAGTGACTGATGAAATTCACACTTGATCACTAATGACAATCAGTACAAGGAAGTGGTACAAGGCCCAGTAGTAAAAGCTGTTACACACATCTTTTCTGTTGAAAAGCAGTAAGAATTGCCTGGTGGGATCTGTATTAAAATAAGGACCCTAAAGTCACTGGAATTGCAGGTTCTTTGCTGCTCCCCATCAAGGTTTTAGAAATTGATTTCATTTTGTGTTTAATTATTGACATTAAATATTTAAGATTTCCCACACATAAACTGTTCTACATGACAATTATAAACATCCAGATTCAGAGCTTTCCATAATCTAGCAACTTTCAATAAAGTGTTGTTTTGGGCTTCCTTTTCTGCCGTGTTTATAGAAAGGACCTTTAGTTTCCTCACAGATTACAACACAAATTAGCTCTTACCCTTAATCTTCAGTACTATCAGGACTGTCAGGCAACACAGGAACAGCAGAGCTCCAAAGCAGGCTCCGAGCGCTGTCAGCATTGTATTATTTCTGTCAAGAATGAGATAGGCCGCAGTATTCTAATCAGTAGGTGACCTACAGGAGAGTTAGCACAAAGTGGACAGGACAAGCATCCCTCACTGATGTCACTGCTGGACGATGTGTAGTAAAGCCTGTCTGATACTTGCTAGCTGATTCAAGCCCACCCAGCACCTGTCACCACTTCTTCAGCTGGATGGCAACACTTGGGCTAATGGCACAGCCCAGGCTTGTACTGGTGAGGTGTGGACTGTATGGCTCACCCTGCACTCTGAGCAAGGACCCATACTGCTCAAACCATTCAAGAGAGACTTTAAGTAACATGTTAGACGTGTTTGTAGCTATTTCTCGATTATGAGTTTTGATCACTTTTAATTCTGGAGAAAAAAAGTCTAGAAGCATCCTTGAATTATATTGAATTAATCAATTTCAAATTTAGTTCAAGCTTTCAGAGCTCAGATGGGCCTAGAAGTTAATGTTGACTTATGTGGAATGAACGGAGAGAGACATGTTCCAATAGACAGTGACAGAGGACACTGTCCAGCTTGGTGCAGCTGTGTATCATATCTTTTTGCACACATGTGAGCAATGTGGACATACAAGGTCTCCAGTCACACTGAGGCAATGTAGTGACCGTGGTTATCCACAGTTCTGAATGCGTCTACAGTCTGAAATTTCTCCCTGGTGTCTTACTGTCTTAGAGCATGTGCACTAAACCCCATTGCTTCATGCAGTTTTCATGTTAGAGTGATTTCAATAGGCCAGGTATCTTTCTATCCACCTTGTTGCATATTGTGACATATTGTGACTGCTGCCAAGTAAGTAATCGTGTTGTTACCTGGGCTCTTCATCAGAACGGCTGGTATAAGACCCCCTGGGCTCCTCAGTAGCAGGATGAATGTGAGCTGCAGTCACTGTCCTGTACCCACTGGTCACAGGGGACATCTCAGTGGGGTCTCCTGTGGTTATTTCTGTTCCATCTTGTGATGTAGTCGTCCCTAGTTTTGAATCTGTGGGTCTCAAATCTATTAAGAGGAATTTAAAGGACATGCAATTTTTTCACTCATTCACAATATACAAGTTTGCAATAAATTACTGTTTTTACAGAAATTTAATTTCACAACATAATGAATCATATTGAGTTGATAGACTGTTTATAGCTTCTATAAAAATAAGCTTATTTTAATCATTTAAAATATATTTTTCAATAAATAAATGTGCTATTTTATATAAATGTACCTAATCCAAAGTTTGTATAACATAAACTGTAATGAAACAATGTGCCAATGTATATATATGTTATTGCAGCATATCCAATTTTTATGTGTTATCAAAATCTATATTGAAACAATTCACAGAACCTTATAGTTTAACATTTTGGTATACAAAAGATTGAATTTACAATTGGTGGCAAATTTAATAAAAGTCAACACCAGCGTATATCACTTCTTAAAAGCCAGAGGAGACAATAGTATTGTAAAGCTCAGGTAGTGTTTACCTGTGACAGTGAGGAAGACAGGATTGTCTCTGATTATGATATATGCACAATGAAATTCAAAGTGGGCAGCAAATTTAATAATAGTTAAAGCAAACAGGTACCCCTTTAAAGCCAGAGGAGGCATGCATTCATGCATGAACTGCGTGTTTGAGATCCACCCACAGATTTTCAATAATATTCAAGTCTGGGGACTGTGAAGGCCATTCCAAAACCTTAATCTTTCATTTCCTGAAGTAGTTCATGGTTGATTTTGAGGTTTTTGATCAATGTCTTGTTGTAATATCTAACCTCTTTTCAGCTTCAGTTTCTTCAATGACTGTGGGACATTAGCTTCCAGGATTTGTTGATACTTAGTAGAATCCATTCTTCCCTCTACCCACACAATATTTCCAGTGCCACTGGCTGCCACACAACCCCAAGGCATAATAAATCCATCCCCCTGCTTAACAGTTGGCAAGGTGTTCTTTTCTTCAAATGCTTCTCCTTTTTTTATCCAAATGTACCTTTGGTGATTGTAGCCAAAGAGTTCAATTTTTACTTCATCAGACCACAGCACTTGGTTCCCAAAATGCATCTGGCTTATCTAAGTGTTGTGTTGCATGCTTCAGACGTTGACGTTTGTGATGAGATTGCAGGTAAGGCTTCTTCTGATGACTCTTCCATGCAGATCATGTTTGTGCAGCACTACTCCTGTGCC
Source organism: Lepisosteus oculatus (assembly GCF_040954835.1). Lineage (NCBI taxonomy): Eukaryota > Metazoa > Chordata > Actinopteri > Semionotiformes > Lepisosteidae > Lepisosteus > Lepisosteus oculatus. The sequence goes on from NC_090700.1 coordinate 37,566,271, forward strand.
AGCTAAGCCTTCCTGCAGGTCCTTTGCAGTGATAGGGGGGTTTTGCTTTGCATTTCTGACCGGTCTACAAGTAGTTTTATCTGAGATTTTTTTCTTGGTTTTCCAGATCTTGTCTAGACTTAAACAGTTCCCTTTAACTTCTATTTCTTAATGACATTTCCAGCAGTGGAAATTGCAAGCAGGAAGCATTTTGATATCTTTTTATAGCCTTCCCCCACTTTGTAAGAGTCAGTCATCTTTATTTTCTGATCCTCAGACAGTGGCTTAGAGGAGCCCATGGTTGTTGAGTGTAAGCACATCATCAATTAAGTTCTGAGGCCTTACAAAAAATATAACACGTGTGGATCATCTTTTGCACATGCCACATTTAATGTTTTCTGTTAAATTTAGCAAATAAATAGTAACTGTGCATTAATATTTGCAGAAATATGTCACATTTAAGTTTGTTGGCTGCAGAGGTTGTGTTAACATCTTTTCACTTAGAAAATCAACAAAGCACGTTATTTGGCCAGGGGTGCCCAAACCGTTGCATACAACTGTATATAACTGTTGCACCTGTGTGTGTAAACAGACTGGCAGATGATCCAAAAACACCTTTTAACATGATTGTGTCTGAATTGCTAACAAGACAAACCTCAGAGGCACGACGGAGACCAGCAGATAGGCCTTGGATGTATTTTAATTTATAACTTCATTTATAGTGCATTTGCAATACTATTAGATTATCAAAAATTAATTCTGAAAAGTGAAAAAAAGTTAAATAATATTGTAATTCTTTAGCTAACCACCAAAGATGAGTGTCCTTGATACAGTACCAGCACTTAGTGCTGTGTGATTTAGTCTATGAGTGCGCTGAGTAGCTCTTTACCTCTAACACTGATGTACACAGATGCAGTTTCATCAGTGGAAAATGGAATTGATATCCCACAGTGGTACCACCCATCATCCCCCACACTGAGGTTCTTCATAGTGACAGAGAACTTTCCCTCTGATTGATCATCACTAATTGACATCCTCTTGTGTGTCACTGAGCCATCAGTCTTCACCAGATCAGAGCAAGTGACAGAAAATCTTCCTTTGCACCAGTATTTCACATGCTCTCTGTGCCTCTGACCATATCTGAAGTGAACAGTCACTGTGTCATGAACCCAGCTTCTCACCTCCTTTGGACCCACTACTGATAGCGAATGGGCACCTGTGGATACAGAGCTGAGAGTCAACATAATGACATGTCTAACATCTTGTAGCCCACGCTTTCTCTTCATTACACCTGGAAATCTGTCAATATTACCTCATTAGAAGGCAATTTTCTTTCTGAATGCAGAAATGGTAACTGCTCAGTTCAAATCTTTGATCCAGTTTCCACAACTTCAAAACCATTTTCTTTAATAAAATGAAAGTATAAATGATGATTCAGATTAACTTCAATGTAAGCATATTGTTGGAGACTATGAAAATGTATTTGACTTATTGACTAAACCACTTGGTTAATTCCTGATATTCACCAGTTTTCCCATTAGTAACAATATTTTACATGAACACTTATGTTAAGACTAGTGCTGAGTGTGCTGTGCTGAGGTCCTGTTTATGTAAGACATTTACCAAATTGTGAAGTTCAGTGTTCTTACTACCACACTGATATAACACCTGTCTGTGCAGCAGTATCTACAAATATACATCACTGGGCAACACTTCACTGTAGAAGAGTTAGCTCAGTTTCCTCTTTTTGCATTATGAAAACAGTCGGTTTCAACTTAATTATAAGGCAAATCTAAAAACTGTTATTAATTGTTAAATATTATTATCTTCTTCATTAGACAATTAAACAAGATTGCAATGAGAGAACTATTTTTACCTGACAGAATGGCCAGTACAGCGAGGAGATTCATTGCTTAGGAGAATAAAAGATCTGTTAGTGACAGCACCCCTCTTCTCAACTTCTCTTTACAGATAAAGACTATTTTTATTTTTGTTTCCTTCCCTTTTGTGGTTTTGTGACCTTATTGAGCTACAGAACAAGTTCCACTGCAGACATATGCACAATGAGAGGAGACAGTAGGTTGGGGTACTGAATACAGTAGGAGCAGAGGGGTACAGAACAGAACCAGTTAAGTAAAGGCTCTTCTAAAAAAGAAGGGTTTGAGTCTAGATCTGAAGGTGTTTAGAGAAGGTTACTCTCTGATATCCTTGGGGATACAGTTCCAGAGCTTTGGGGCACAACAGGAGAAGTCTCTGTCACCCATAGAGTGTAGATGGGCTTGGGGGGCAGATAGGAGACCAGAATTATAAGAGCGAAGGTTGGAAGGAGGTGAGTAGGATGATAATAGCTCATACAGGTAATAAGGTGCCAAACCATGCAGAGCCGTATAGGTGATCATGAGGATTTTGAAGTCGACACAAAACTTGACAGGAAGCCAGTGCAAAGACTCCAGGATAGGAGTTATGTGAGCACCTGCACTAGTCCGTGTCAAGACTCTGGCTACCCAATTTTGGACATACTGCAGTTTGTTCAATGCGGATTTAGAAACACCAGCGAGTAGTGTTACAGTAGTCAATTTGGGAGAAGACAAATGTGTTGATCAGATTTTCAGCTACAGTTAGTGATAACACAGGACGTAGTCTAGTGATATTTTTGAGGTGAAAGAAAGATATTTTGACTATTTTGAACATGTGGGTCGAATGTCAAGACTGAATCAAATGTCACCCGCACGTTTTTCAATTTAGACTGAAGATAGACTAGAATTTTTGCAAGAATGGATAAGTTGGTGATGGGGTGAAAATTGTTTCGATTGTCCAGAGCCATGTTAGGCTTTATTGGCACAGGGGTAATGGCAGCAGTTTTGATGACCGTTGGTGCAACACCTGTGCTCAAGGATTCATTTATTATATTGAGGACAACGGGGCAGAGAGAACAGAGAGAAGTGAAACAGGACTGAAATAAAGTGGTAGAAATGGGGTCTAATATACAGGTGGGAGGTTTTATATGTTAAACTCATTTACTCATGGTTGGAGAGTCAAGAAGTGAGTTAGAAGTTAGAAAGAAGGGAACCAGTGAAGTTATCTTAGCAGGGAGGTGGTGTGGAACTGACAAGCACTGTGGAAAGAATGTGATGCCGGATGTCAATACTGGAGCCAAAGAAATCAAAAAATGTGTTGCAAAGTTGTGATGAGGCAGGTAATGCGGTGGGGCAGTTTAGCTTTAGTAGTCTGTTGATGGTGGAAAAAATGTGTCTAGGGTTGTTATGGTTATTTTCAATGATGTGAGAGAAGAAGGTGGATCTAGCAGACTCCATCATATCCTTACATTCTTTCCAAGCATGGTAATGTACTTGTCACGACCACCAGGCAGTCAAGACCAACTCGTAAGCGAGCTAATCAGCCCCAGCAGCGGGTGATTATTAACAAACGCCGCCGCACGAGTTAAACCACCTGCTCACACCCACCGTGCGGTGCGCAGTGCTATTTATACCCTCTTCACCTGCTTCCCACTGCTTGGTATTGAGTCTACTCCTTGAGAGCTCTACCTGGCGGTTTTTCCCGTACCTCGTTAATTCTGGTTTTTGGATTCCCCTTCTGCCTTTTCGACTTTGCACCTCGCCTCTCGCCTCGGACTGTTTGCTACCGGAGATCTTCCTGGATTACGATTTGCCTTTCGCCTTTTGACCACGACCTTGCCTCTCGTTTTGGTTTGTTCGCCTGCCTCATCTATTACCCGTCCCTGCGTCTGCACTGGATCCTTGTATCTTCCCACCATGGACTCCTAACAGTACTTTTAGGCCAGAAAGACACCACCTACGTTCAAGTTTCCCAGAGACTGCCTTCATTGATCACGGATGGTCGGTGTACCAGGGGGCAGAGCGAGAAAAAGAGATGGTTGATTTTTAAGAGAAGCGAAGGTGTCGAGAGTAGATTAAAAAAGCCCTATTAAGGAAATGCCTTTTGTTCTGTAGAGGATCAGAGGAGGGGAAAAAAGACAAGGACAATAGAACAGAATATGCGAACCTAGGCTGATCAATTGATTAGACACTGGTAATTCCAGGTTGAAAAGAATACCTAGTGGTCAGAGAGGCCTAGTTCAAGGGAACAAAAGTGAGAAACAAAAGAGTCATTTGCAATGTTTAAATCAAGTGATAAAGCAGATGCCTCCATTGTTAGTTGACCTGTAGTAATCCTCTATGGAGACTGCTTTATATTTTTGTTGATGGACAATTTGATAGCTTCATGGAAATATGACAAAATGTTCTGAGAAACGAGCACAGATGCGCAATCTTCTTTATATTAACATTCTAATTAGTATCTCATGTTTTTTTCCTTCTCTTCTTCCTCTCAGGGCTGGACTTAGAATCACTGGACCACTGATTCTCTTTGAGTTGTCGTAGTCATATATCCTCTTACCTGTTTCCATTTCAGGATTACAAATACCAGAGGAGAATATTGCTCATTAGAACTTTGAGAATTAATTCCTTCACTGTCAAACCACAATTGTATGTGAACAGACCAATAAGATGAAGATGTAATTTTGCACTGATTCACAGATTCTCCCATGATTGTGAAAGAACAGCCTGGCCTGCAGGTGAAGATGGAAACAGCCCTCTGCCTGCAGTATTACTAAGTTTAGGATTGACCACTATTGATGGGAAATGTAGGTTCATATACTGCAAAAATCTCTACACATTAATTGCTTAATTCAGCAGCCATTTTGACTGGGGAACTTGTGAATCTTATACAAATGACAACATATCCTGTTTATCATCCCCTTAAACTGTGAAAGTAGGTGTGTGTGCATGTGTTAAAGGCTGCGTTTTTCACCGGCTTCAGGTCTAATATCTCAGACTAATATGGAGAACAGGAATTCAATCACACCATTATAGTTTTTTTTTTTCAGAAAGAGCAAGCATTAAGGCTCTGTAAAAGACTAATAATAATTGCTTACATTTATATAGCGCTTTTCTGGACACTCCACTCAAAGCACTTTACAGGTAATGGGGACTCCCCTCCACCACCACCAATGTGCAGCATCCACCTGGATGATGCGACGGCAGCCATAGTGCACCAGAACGCTCACCACACATCAGCTATCAGTGGGGAGGAGAGCAGAGTAATGAAGCCAATTCATAGATGGGGATTATTAGGAGGCCATGATTGGTAAGGGCCAAAGGGAAATTTGGCCAGGACACCGGGGTTACACCCCTACTCTTTACGAGAAACACCCTGGGATTTTTAATGACCACAGAGAGTCAGGACCTCAGTTTTACGTCTCATCCGAAGGACGGCGCCTGTTTACAGTATAGTGTCCCCGTCACTATACTGGGGCATTAGGACCCACATGGACTGCAGGGTGAGCGCCCCCTGGTGGCCCCACTAATACCTCTTCCAGCAGCAACCTTTTTTTTTTCCCAGGAGGTCTCCCATCCAGGTACTGACCAGGCTCACACCTGCTGAGCTTCAGTGGGCTGCCAGTTGTGAGTTGCAGGGTGATATGGCTGCTGGCTAGACTAGATTTTTGTGGTATAGAGAAAGGGTGTACTTCTGAGCTAAGGGCTTTTGGTTGGTTCTGGTATGAATGCCTGAGTAACTGAGTGAGCCTTTAATATAGTCCTCTCAATTAAAGTAGAAGTAGTGTTAATGATTACAAATATTATTTGTCATGACACAGCTTCTACCTCCAGGCAATAAGACTGCTAAATAGCCAACCTGGAGCTCCTTAGCAAATCACCTGTAATGGCTACATGGACACACAATTCTCACTATATTCAGCATAACTGCACTACATGTATATATTGCACACACCATGGACACATAACAGCTCTACTCACATTGAGTTTTATTCAGTTTCAAAAACGTAGCCTCAATTTTGTGAATTTTGTGAATTTTGTGATTTTTGTGATTTTTGTGAGCTTGCAGAAAAAGACATTTCATTGCCAGCAACTACTGCTGCACGCCGTATTGTTGTGCATTTGATAAATAAACTTTGATTTGATTTGATATGATTTGATAATTTGATGCGGCTGTCAGGGAAGAGCAAGTGAGAGCTGGTTATCTCTCTTCGGGTGCCCTCTAGTGGTGATTAGCAGACTCAGAAGAGGAACTTTTTCTCCACTATGTCACAGAGGTCCTTCGTACAGGCATTTATATCAGTTTACAAAGAACACATGGTATATGGTTGACAAACAACAGATTTCAAAATGAGGTTTAAAGTTTTTAAGGTTTTTGCAAAGAATTGTCGGCTTCCAGACATTGTTTATTAGTATGTTCAAATAAAAATAAGAATCACTAGAAAGACAGAATCACATCTTGTTTCTCAGTGCCTCGCTCCTGGCCCTGTGCTGTTGAGTCAGTGAGGACGAGGGAGAGGCAGTTTGAACAGACACTGAGCCGTGTCTTGTTTTCATTTCATTTTTCATTTTAATCAGAGGGTCAAAATTTGTTAAATTGAGTAGGCAAACCCTTAGCATATTTTTTAAAAGGTTTTATTTTATACTTTAAATTACCTTTTTTCTCATGTGTTAATAAAAATGTACTTATATTATTATAATATATAAAAATAACATTATGTCCTGTATCCAATATTTTATAAGTTGATTTGATTATTCCCGATTATTTTTCCACTTATATTCACTAATGTATTCGGCCTATTACAATTACTGGAACTTATGTTGCCAAACAAATAAGTGAAGCAGTATGTTAAAGACACTTTCAATGAATGATTTGTAGAAAAATAATTGTATCTACCTTAAAGTAGCTGAGTTTTCTAAGAAAGAAGAGTCTCTGTTGGCCTTTTTAATAGTGTCAAAACATTTGTTCCATTTCAAGTTTTTGTCAATGACCAGTCCCAAGTACTTACAGTCATCAGCAATTTCAACAGGCTGACCATCAATCATAATGAGTTGAGGGAGTGTGGTATTTTTCCTAAAATCCATAACCAGTTCCTTTGTTTTTGAAACATTTTACTTTAGGGAAACTCGTTGCACCAGTTAGTAAAATCATTTAGAATGGGCCCATGATTGTTTTCTGTGTCCTTTAATAAACTGACCAGGACTGTGTCATCAGCAAACTTAATGAGATGTCTATCTCCGTGTTTGCTTATGCAATCATTAGTGTACAAAATGTACAGCAGAGGGGACACGACACAGCTCTGTGGTGATCCAATTGATGTGTAGCGAATGTCAGATAAGCACTTCCCCAATTTGACTTGCTGAGACCTGTTAGTTAGGAAGTCTAGCACCCACCTATCAAGTTATCATTCAGATTGAAGTACTTTGAGAGTTTCTGAGCAAGGGCAACCGTCCTGTAGCTGTTAAGGTCACTAGGCTTGGCAGTTTTAGGAACAGAAATAATGATTTCTTCCACAGAGAGGGAATTATCTGTAAATTTAAGGACATCTGGAAGAGAAAACTAAAAATATTGCAAAGCTGATCTGCACAAGATTGTAGGACCCTACCACACATTATCTGGACCTCCACTTTTCCTAATATTGATTTTCCTTAAAAGTCTACGTACTTATGCTGTGTGAATTTTGAAGGAAACCTTTCCAGATACAGGATGAATATCTCTATGAGCTGAGGTGGTTGTAGATTTCAACTCAAAACGGGTCAGATCATTGGCCAGCTGTTGCCCATTGGCCGTAGTGCTGCCACTACGCTTCTGAGGGATGTTGGCCATGCTTTTAATGCCCTGCCATGCCATCCTGGTGTCACCTGTTGCCATGGTGTTCTCTTTTTTTACCCTATACTATTCCTTAGCTTTCCTGATTTCCCTTTTCACCTCTCTCTGCACTTCCTTCCTGAGCTGGGTGTCCTCTTGAGAAAAAGCTTGCATCTTGCTTAGGAGGACATGATTAAGGCTTTTTGTTACCCAGGGTTTGTTATTGGGGAAAGCTTTTGGTAGAGATGATAGAGTCGACGCAGAAAGAAATATAATCTGATACTACAACAGCGTGTTTGTATGGAAGCCCGTTTCCGCCAGGGAAACCGATATGGTAACTCAGAATTGCGACTTAGTATCTCAGAATTCCGACTTTTTATCTCACATTTGCGACTTCGAATTACCCCATATTTCATTGTCTGTCCTTTTGTTATTGTAACGGACTCGGGTTCTAGGGCTTGTGCCCTCACACGAACTAGGGTGGAAGCGGCCTCACTGCACTGGCTCGAACACAGGTCTTGCCAGCAATTCTCGCAATTCTGTGATACTAACTCGCAATTCTGAGATAATAAGTCGCAATTCTGAGATCATAAGTCGCAATTGCGAGATACCATAGCGCGTTTTTCTTTACTCCCTGGCGGAAACGGGCTTCCATAAGTTAGTGAATGTCCTCTGATGTGCTTTTAAACACGTCCCATCGCGTGCAGTCAAAGCAATCCCGAAGCCGTTCGGTGCTCTCCGAGTCCCAGGCGTTTACTATTCTTGTCTCCGGTTTGATCCTCTGGAACAGCGGCTGGTAGATCGGCCTGAGGAGCACAGTGTTGTGGTCGGAGTTGCCCCGTGGAGGTATTGCAAGGGACGAGTACGCATTAGGGACTGTCCCGTAGCAACGATCGATTATTGGATTCAACCACGTGGGGCAGGTCACGTATTGGTAATACGTTGAAAGATTGTTATTTAGTGTGCAGCCGTTAAAGTCTGCTAAAATAAATTTAGGAGCGTCCAGTTTTTGGGTAACATCAAAAATTATATTAGAAGCTTTTACCGCATTCGCTCTAGGGTGGAAATAGACAAGAGTAATAAAAAGCTGCAGAAATTCTCGAGGGAGATAGAAGGGGCTCAGAGAGACACTGAGCAGTTTGATGTCAGGCGTGCACACACTCTCACGGACGGTGATGTTCTGATTCCAGCGGTTGTTTATCACCAAGCAGAGCTCTCCACCGTGATGTTTACCTGTGCTTTCAGGATCTCTGTCCAGCTTAGAGAAAACCCCCCAGGCTTGATAACATCGTCCTTCACGGTCTCGTCCAGCCACGTTTCCGTAAAAGCTAGGATGCAGGCATCCCGAAACTCGTGCAGGAAGTTACACTGAGGAGTAACTCCGTCTAGGTTACTCCTCAGTGACCACAAGTTCGACAGAACGACGTTGGGCGACGGGAGCTTTTTTGTTGAACACAGAATGTCTTGCGGAAGATTGGCGAACAGTGTATCTGAGGGTTGGAAGTCTTTGGATCTTAAAGTTAAAAGGAATTCTCGGCTATATTTCAAGCCAACCATGCCAGTGTCATGCGTGCCCCAGCCATAGACATTCTGCCATTCTGTAGTTTATTCACCATATTGCTTTGAGCTACATTACAGGACAAGCTCCACTGCGGACATACTTTCTGAGAACAATTTAATCCTTTCCTCAGCACACTCAGACTACAGATGTGTAGTCTAGTTCCTTTAGATGTGTTTGATGGAAACGTTCTCATCAAATGAGGGTGTGTTCTAAGAATATGACACAGACAATGCCTTACAAAAGTATTGTCATGCTGTAGTGGCCATGGGCCTTCTCTCTCCTGCCTGCCCTGCACTGGTGGCTGAGGAGACAAAATACTCATAGCACCTGAGCGTAATGAGCAGTCTTTCTGGATCAGGTGTTGTGGGAATTTTGAATTCTGCCCAGTTTTTCCTCAGCAATCCTTCATTGCCTTTTCAGTCCTTGTCCTGCTCTGTGTTTTTGGACCACCTGCCTGTGGTTTCCCAAGTGGAGTTCTTCCTGCCTTGCTCCTGTTTTCCATCCGCTCCGGTTTCCCTGTCGCCTGCCCATGTCCTGACTCACCCGGACTCTCCCCCACAGCTCCTGCCTGCTGCGAACCACAGCTTGCCGGCTCTTTGACTGTGGGCCTGTAGGTTTAGTGTGACAGCTGCCTGTTGTTAGTCCGCACACTTATGTTCCCCTGGCAGCCCTGGCCTTCGGGGGATGTGAGGTGCTGCTGTTTCCCTGGTGCCAACGTCACACATCTTTCCCCCCGGTGTGAGCTCTGTCAGTGGCTCGCAGTCCTCTTGTGGGGGCCTGGCAGCGCAGCCCTGCATGCTGGACTTCAGCACCCTGTCGTGCCCTGCTGGTTCTGCTGGCCCTGAACTTTCCCCACTGGACTCTAGTTCAGCCAGCCTGTCCCCATGTCCCATACTGCCCCTGGGACCCTGCCCTGGACCCGGACCTCAGTGGACACATTGTTCGGCCCGGTCCCACCACCTGGAAATCTGTGCTTATGAAACAGTGTCTGTTTCTACACAGGGGGGCAGTAGAGCAGAAAGGGTGAGGGTCAGGCTGACCTCACTAGGAAATGTTTTGAGTGAGGGTAAGCAAGGTTAGTTGCCCCAGAAAACTAAACAGGGTGTCTAATGTGTTAAGGGCTCAAGTGAGGCTTTGATTTGTTGCATTTTATTTGGTTTATATGTCAGATAAAGCCAGCAAATATACACAGTAGAGTATGTGCAAAGGTCCCTAGAGCTACTGTACACTACCACCACCGGGGGTCTCCCACACAAGGCACAGACAGCACGGTACTGACCTTCAACAGCCCCTGAGGACTCTTGGTGTTTTATTTCTAAGGGTAACATGAACAACAAGTTTTAAAATAGGGTTTGAATTACTTCGTGTAACAATGTTTTCCCAATACTAAACGTTTGCTTGAACTCATAGAATGGCCACATTAAAATAACACAAGCCATAGAGAAACTGATCAAACAGGGTGGTAGAAAGGCATCTCCTTCCACAGCTACCCACTCCTGCCATTTCATTCCTAGTGAGAAGTTGAGCTGAGGCAGCAGGCCCCTCTGTGTCCAGGTGTGGGCTGTGTTCAGTGACAAGGGTATGTTCAGGTGTGTGCAGGCAGTTCCAGTCTGCTCACTTCCAGCAGGTGAGGATCTCTGAGCTGGATGACATGGGTGGGGTGTGGGTTTTCCCAGATTCCTTATATTCCTCCCATATTCTCAGCACTGGCTGGCTAAAGACATGTCTCTCAATAGGCCCTGTACATGGGTTGGTGATCCATTCCTTCCAGATCACAATCCTGCCTTGTGTCCTGTTCATCCAAGACAGGCTCTGGGGTGCCACAACCCTCATGATGAATCTGTGGCTTTTCTGGCAATCGATCAGTGGACTTTTTGAGTTTCATCAAATTGTCTCAAGTGTTTGTTGAGAAGCGTTCTAATTACCCAATTCTATTAATTGATTCCACATGAAAAGAGACTCCACCCTGTTCCTCACACACAGGAAACCCTCCTCCTCCTCTTCACCGGGCGACGATGGAGTACACCACAGACTCCTCTGTGGGGGGGCACTGAGAGAGACTGACATTGGCATAGGTGCTGTCACTAGGGGGCAGTGTGCTGTTGCCACTTCTCACTTCAGTGTAGGTTAAGTCTACAGCTTCCCCAGAAGGCTGAAAAGATAACATATTGATCTATTTTAATAGGGAAAATACTCAGTATTTATGGCACCTTAATTTCTTCTACATGTATATGGTGGTGATAAAATTGGTATATTCATACAGCTGTATGATAAAAAAAACATGCACAGTATTAGCATGTCCAGAAGAGGGAATATGTCAGCCATGAAGGATGCACATTGAGGTCACATTGAGGTAATACGGTGCCCTTCGTTGTACGGATGATGTGTGCACAAGAACACAATTTCCTATTGCCTCGTCTGTACAGGTATATGGAGCCAAATTTCATTGCTACATGTATAAGTACCCTACCTGGAGCAAAGCGTATTGCAATGATCACAGACTTAGTAGATTATCCATCCTCGCAATCTTAAAACAGTGGCAGAGGTGGTTGTCAGTAATGTTAATGAGCTCTAGTGTGTACTTTCTGTGTCTACATAGGAATGTTGATTTGTACACTATATTAAATGTATTGGCTCTGCAGTGCACAGTCTTTAGATTGTATAGGTCTATTACCTTGATAACCTTGACTACCTTTATAACACCATGTATACTGTATTTCTGTAAACAAGCCAAACAAACTTTAGAAATATCTATTTACTTTATATAACTAAATTCATCACTAAGAATCTCACTTTTGTTTGCATTGTGATTATTCAAAATTTCGGTATGCACTAAATTGAAACATTTTCTAGGCTATAACTTTTTATTGGTTCGCTTAATCTGAATATCAAGTTGCCTTTAGTTCCTGCGATTCAAAATTTATTTAAAGTGCATATTGGGTAAAAAATGTTCTTGATAAGTTATGAATATTAAAAACAGAGACTCACTGTTGCATTGTTCATTGTAGCCTCTTCTGTTCTTTTTCCTGAAAAGAAAGTTTCAGAAAGTCTTGACAGGCGTGAGTGAAATGTTAAATATGTTTAGAAACTTTTTAGAAAATCATCAAATGCCCTCCAGAGGACTTCAGAATTCTGTTGTAGGTCCTTTGAAACAAGCGCAGATAGGGATTGCAACTCCTACTGCTGAACTACAACTCCTACAACTCCTACTGCTGAAATTATACTTAATTAACTTAATTATATTTAGGTAATTATTAAGAGTTATTCTTCACAGATTACAGCACACTCCACCTCTTACCTTTAATCTTCATTGCAATCGGGACTGTCAGGCAGCACAGGAAGAGCAGAGCTCCAAAGCAGGCTCCGAGCGTTGTCAGCACTGAATTATTTCTGTCAGGAATTTCAGACAACTTTTAAAGATGGTGTATATCCATACCTTTTTAATAAAGTCATTCTGTCTCACAAATGCAATCTTTAGTATAGACTTTTGTCAATGATCAATCAATTTTGGCAATTTGTCAATCATCATTTGAGCTTTCCATACAGCTTGGTAATGGTAATTATGGTTTTGAACACAAACTTGTCAGGAATTGAGAGGGGAAGGGTTTTGTATTCCAATGTTGCATGCTGAGACATTAACAGAACTCTTCCACGGACATGAGAAAATTAATTGAAAAGACAGAAGACAGTGTGCTCCTTTTTTCCTGAATAAAAAAGTTCCTTGAATATGTTACTGTATATACAGTATCTGCTGGCACCTTTTTAAAAAAATACTCAGATTGTTTCCAAAAAATTAAATTAAATGCAACACATTTCTCAAGATATAGTAGTAGTATATAGCACATGTAGTTCAGGTGGGTAGCTGCGTCAGCATGCGTAGGCTGCAAAGGAACAAGTAATAGATTTATTCCATGCTGAAAAAAAGAAGAAAGAGAACACAACGTTTCGGCCGTGGAGCCTTCTTCAGGTGTGACACACCTGAAGAAGGCTCCACGGCCGAAACGTTGTGTTCTCTTTCTTCTTTTTTTCAGCATGGAATAAACCTATTACTTGTTCCTTTATAGCACATGTAGCTCTGCATTTCTCCTTAGCTGGATTCGATTACAGTTGGTTGTGGGCTCGGAACCACACAGCCCCAATCCCTAGACATAGGTGAGCACCACTATATCAAAGGACCAGGGCTCTGCCATCCCAGAATTCTACACTGTCTAGATCTCGAGGGGCTGAATATCCTAGTCAGATTCCCTGCAGAAACCCTGCAGACCAAGCAACTGTGGAAATATGTAGAGTATGTCTAATGCCTTTAGATTATGGTGATAGAACATTTGTGAAAGTTTTCTTCTAGCTACCTTGTTAGCATGTTACCAACAGTGGTGACTTTAAATTGTTACACTGCCATTCTGTTTATGTCATGTGTTAGTGCTAAAGCACCTCTGTTATCCTACATGCATTCACTCTCTCCTGTTCACACTGAGCTCTGGAAGCTCAGGATTTACAGCGCAGGTTATGTGATGGTGAAATAAACACCAAATACATGGAACATGTACAGTGGAGCTCCACACTCATGCACAGCCACAGGGGAGTATGGTCCCAATGGACAGGACCCAGAACTAGACTGGACTCTGGACACATGTCTTTACTGTAATTACTGGCTGGGCACTAGCATTTGTGATTGTTACTTTATGACAAGCAGTATCATAGTTGAACTTTGAGAATCTGGTTGCCTCTGAATTATGCAGATTCACTCTCAATATACAGAATTAAACTAATTCTGTTTGTGTAAGGAGGAAATCTCATTGTACCATGATGCAGAGCTCATACACCATGAACTGCAGCACCCTGTGAGTTCCTTAACTGCTAGGGGAATAATCACCAGGGTTTACCTGACCTCCTCTGTGGAAAAGGTATTGTAAGGCACAGTCACTGATACAGACAAACTGGTTAGAGTGGATTTTGTTCTGGTTGTTCCTGTTCTTTCTGGTGATCCAGTTGCTGTTGGTGTCCAAGTTGTAGATTTTGAATCTTTTGAGACATAAGAAAACAGGTTATCTGATGAAATCCTGCTTTATTATGACTTTCAATTATAATATTGTTACAGCTATAGGTGGCTAGGAAGTGTCTCTAAGAATTTAGGTAAAGTGTGTGACACCTGGCAGTGTTAACATTACAAGCTTCAAAGCAGAGGGGATGTTTGCTGAGATGTGGGGGGTCCCTTGATCAAAAACATTGCCAAGTTTACCTTGGTTTACCTAGTTAATTAAGTTGTGGGTAAATGATTGCAAAGGAACAGTCAAGAAATACACCGTTTAAGATCACATTAAGGCCACAGAAAGAGAAAGAAAGAATAGAGGAAACGTGGAAGGTCAGACCATAAGAGAGGAATCAGGAGGAGTTGGAACTTGAAGCATGTGCCAGGCGAGAGCCCCTAATTCATGATCATACAAACAAAACATGATTGGAGCTAAGTATTTGAAACTTGCTAGACAGAGCTTGCTATACTAGGGATCTATAGGTTTACACGATTCTATAGGGATCTTGGGTTTGCAGAGGGAGAGATTTAACTGCTGGACATATTGCGTTTATTTAGAAGGCATTGTATCTCTTATTTTGGCCTCTGTAGGCATTATTTAAGAGTTTAACACTTAGCAGCAGTCTGGGTTTTTTGGATGATTAGAACAGTTAGGCCTCTGAAACCTCTTCCTTGTACATACTGTAACTATGGTAACTTGTGTATTATATGTTATATTTTGTGTTGAATACTTGATAGCAGTCTGGGGTTTTTCTGGGTGGTCTAGATGCAAGACTCTGGAAAACTAGTAAATTGAGAAACTTGTGTGTTGTATGTTTATGTTGTGTGTATGTTTAGTTTGTGTATTGTTATTGTTAACAAATATTTGTTTAACCAAGTGTGTCTGAGGCATTACTCTTTTCAACAAAGCTGTGCTAAAGAACAGAAAATTCACGTGCCTCCCACTATACCAACCACGTGGGTATATTCTGGAGAAATCACTTACAAGTTGGGGGTTCTGAATATTAACTTATTGACTAAACCACTCGGTCAGTTCCTGATATTCACCAGTTTTGTAACCCGCCATTTGTAACAATAATAATAATATTTATATATCTATAATATTTATTTATAAGTTCAATTATAAATAGCATTGCCTTATAACATATAACATAGCAGTCTGAAACTGTATGTTTTTCCTTTTTTTGTCAACTTTTAATTTCACAACCGTGACATTTCCGGGGCCTTTAATATCTAATGTGCAGGCATCTGTAGGATTGCCATAATAAAATGTGATGTAGCAAATAAAGCACATGAGAAAACCCATTACAGACTGTTTTCATTTATAGTAAATATGAAGGTATATATATAATTTGCCAACGCTCATGCCAATATGTGCCATTCTATGCACACATGTTCGTGTTACACTTTCACAAGACCAATTCACTGTATTTTTGCAGTTTTAAGTCACAGTACAGCAGAGAGCCCAGTCCTAGTCTTGGGGTTTAACTTGTGCAAGATCTCTGTTGCTGATTATCCAAAAGCATGAAATTGCAAAGAATGGGAAGTAATCTTCCCATTTTCTCAGATTTTCAACTGCAGCAACTAAACTGAAATTCTTATAAGCATTTAGACTTTGAGTAATGACCTGCTAAATTGTGGATCAAAGCTCCGCTCTGTGGTACAAAGTACCGTATGGATATTTGAAAACACTACTTTACTGTATGTCCTCGGCTAATTGATGTCACGTGTAGAACAGCATTCAGTATTTAACATCTGTTTTATACTGTTGGTGAAGGAAATCTTAATATTTAACAGAACTTTTTAACTTTTACTTAGAAAAATAAGACCCTATAATTATATAAATGACAGATAGTAGGAACCATAATCTTTAACTTTATATGCTGCTCTCCACTGTGAAATACATTTTACCTTTTCTTCCGTTGACCTTGATGTGCACTTGTTCTGCATCATCTGGTCCAGGTAAGGACACCCCACACCAGTAATCCCCTTCATCCCTTTCCTGGAGATCCTTCATGGTGATGGACACCATTGCTTCTGTCTTATTATCACTGATGGAAATCCTGTCATGAGTCGTAGAGTCATCAGTCCTCACCAAAATAGTACAAGTGAGAAGATTGTGTCCTTTACACCAGTATTTCACCTGGTCACTGAGTTGATTTTTGGTGCCATAAGAACACTGGACTGTCATTGTGCCATGAACCCAGCCAGTCACGTCTTTGGAATTCAACACTGTTATTGAATGAGCACCTGTAGTTGCAATTTAGAGAGAACACAGATTTAACAACAGTATTCTTAAAAAAGATTTTTATCTTGTGCCTAAAATACACATCTATACATGAACTCCTTCATGAGTAGTAAAGGAAATCAAGTCCATAGTGTCAAAAGAGGAATTTTACTTTATAAATCAGAAGTTAAAGTCATAAATAAAAGAACATTTTAAACTGTCAAATAAAGATTGTGCTGTATATTTTGTGGTATCAAACAAAAGATTCAGCTGAAAATCCAAGTGAAAATGTTCTCTTTACCTGACAGAATAGCCATTATTGCGAGGAGCTTCATTGCTGGTAAAACTGAAACTGTTTTCTGTGCTGCTCCCAGATACCAACTACTCCTTACAGAGAGAGTCTTCATTTCATCATTTCCTTCCTATTTTAATGGAGCCACAATACTGCTGAGCCACAGGATACGCTGATGTAGATATAAAAATACTGTAGATAATTTATTAATCCCTTAAGGGAAACTGCAATGCAACAGCAGCCAGGCAGTATACTATATACAATAAACACAGTCAGTAAGAAGTGCAATAAAAAATGGAGTATAAAGAATTGCAGACAATACAAAATATACAAAATAATCTGGCCCTTCATGTAGATAGCCTCAGTGTTGTTAGTCCATTCCAGGATATAAAGATATCTGAGTGAGGAGAAAATGAACAACAAGGAATCAGTCCTAGCTGTCAGAGTGTTATCTTAAGATAAGAGTATAAGAAAAGTTACAAATGGGAGGAGGCAGTTCCACCCGTCATGGCTGTCTGATAGTAGTTAATTGATGCAAGAATCTCACACAGACGTTTCTTAAGTGAAACCAGGTTTCAGCCACATGGCCGGGTAGCTTATCCTATCGTCCCACAACTTTGCACTGTGGATCTGGACTCGACTTGTTTCCAATCATTTTTTCTGGTGTGCTTTAGGTTTTCTTTGCCCTCTTCCTTCTCAAATTTGAATTTGAACAAGGTGTCAGAACCGAGTCTAGTCTTTGTGTTTAAGATTAACATTACAGCTCTGCGGTCTAACTACACTGGATTCAGTTCTAAAATCTAGGTTACCTGCAGTATAGTATACATTTAGAAATATTATTGACCTCTAAGAAACCCATCTGAATTTCTAATAGACCCATCTAATCTAATAGATTTATGGCAACGAGTCAAACACATTCCAATTATTAAACAATCGCATGTTTTTGCTTTCCTTTTGTCCTGTCAAGGACTGGACAGAGGACTGGACAGAGAATTATACTGTAGTCCAATGATTCCCTATGAGTTTGAAACTAAGGTCAAAATCGTACGTCCTCTTACTCGTTTCCATTAGAGATAACTAATACCAGTAGAGAATATTACTCATTATCATTACTCATTACTCATCAATCATGGCCTCCTAATAATCCCCATCTATGAATTGGCTTCATTACTGTGCTCTCCTCCCCACTGTTAGCTGATGTGTGGCGAGCGTTCTGGCGCACTATGGCTGCCGTCGCATCATCCAGGTGGATGCTGCACATTGGTGGTGGGGGAGGGGAGTCCCCATTACCTGTAAAGCGCTTTGAGTGGAGTGTCCAGAAAAGCACTATATAAGTGGAAACAATTATTATTATTATTATTATTATTATTATTATTATTATTATTATTATTAGATGATTAAGTCCTTCACTGAACCCCAGTTGTATGTGCACAGACCATTCATGATATAACAGAGAAAAAGATGTATCTTTGCACTGGTTCACAGATTCTCTATTGACTGTGAATGAACAGCATCCCTTGCAGTTGAAGGGAGAAACAGCCCTCTACCTATATCAAGATAAGAACTGACCTCTGTTCACTATTATGGGGAAATGTCATTTTTTTACAGCATGTGCAGAAATCTCCACATATTAATTGCTTAATTCAGTAGCCAGTTAAAGAATTTGGGAATCTTATTGAAATTACGTTGTTATTATGATCCCCTAAAACAGTTAAAGGAGGTGCTATGTTGGTGACAAGGTACCTAGGGTATAGGGTTGACAATCTCAGAGGACTCTAGGCAACTTTTTTATTTTAATATATAACATAAACAAGTTTCAAAATAAGATTTAAGTTTCTTCACAAAGCCAGAATTTTTTTGCAAATACGTGACATTAATTAAGGTTCATAGAATGGACATATAAAAATACCACAGGCTGTACAAAAGATGATGAAAATCACTAGAAAGACAGAATTGCATCTTGTTTCTCAGTGCCTCGCTCCTGGGCCTGTGCTGTTGAGTCAGTGAGGAAGAGGCAGAGGCAGTTTGAACAGACACTGAGCCGTGTGCAGGTCCTGGGAGTGAATTCAGTCCCAGTGTAAAGCTGAGCTGAGGCAGCAGGGTCCCGTGTGTCCAGGTGTGGGCTGTGTTCAGGTACAGGTGTTCAGGTGTGCGCAGCAGGAGGGCAGGTGCGCCTGGTGCCAGTCTGCCAGCAGGTGACAGTCACTGGGCCAGCCAGCATCACACAGAACAGGAGCCAGCGGACAACAGACCACACTGCAATCCTGAGGGAGGGAGGAAGACAGTCGTCACAATTAAGGAAGCAGCAGTTTAAACATGGAGGTAATGATAAATTCTACCATAAATAATTTAATAAATAATAATTTTCATTTTAATTAGAGGAGACAGTCAGTATGAGGCTCTGTAGTTGTAACGGACCCACTGCTCACAGGCGTCGTCTCTCTGGGGTCAGTTGTGTTTTTTTCTGTTTCTTCTGATGATTCATTCGCCCCTGAATCTGTTGAAATAATGAAAGGATACTAAAGAGTCTTTGTTTTTATTTTTTGGAGTCATCATAGTTCTGCAGGTCAGCCCGTGTGTGTTCTCAATGATACAGTACCCTCCCTGCACTGGAACAGTGCACTGGGGACGTTTGCTCACCTTTCATGGTTTTGCATTATGAAAGCTTTCAATTTCAGCTTAGCTTTAAGGCAAACTGTGTTGAAGAAATTGTACATTATATGTCATCAGAGTTGGTAAAACAGTGGTCTCACAGAACTGGAGCCCTAGGTTCAATTCCAGACCAGGAGTGCTATCTGTGTGAAGTTTGTGTGTTCTCTGTGTTTGTGTGGAGTTCCTCTGGGTGCTCTGGTTGACTCCCACAGAGGAAGACCAGTAGGCTAATTGACTTCTGGGGAAATCTGCCCTGGTGTGAGTGTGTGCCCTTCTATGGACTGTTGTTCTGTCCATTGTGTATCCTGCCTTGTGCCAATTGCTTGCTGGAATAAGCTCTGGCTCCCCTCTGACCCTAAATTGGAACATGTGATGTCCATGTGATGAACATGGATGTCATCGGAGCAAAAAGTAAAATTGTTGCGATGAACACTCAAATGAGAGAGCTCTCTTTACCTGACAGAATGGCCAAAGGAGCTTCATTGCTGAAGAACATAAAACATTTTATTGGCAACTCCCTTCTCACCAACTTACTTCACTTTATAGAGAAAGACAGACTACTTTAATCTTCTTTTCTTTCCACTTCAGTAGCTTTGTCATGATGTTGCTTCTAAACCACACCTCTCTACTGACCTACTCCCTTAGAATGAATCAATCCATTACTTAGCACAAGTAGTACAGCTATGTAGTCTAATTTTTTACATTTGCTTGATTCAACGTCTGTTACTAACTCTGTTATAATACAGTACCAATACAGGTACCTGCTAATTTAATAGTAGTTTAAAGCCAGTAGTTGATAAACTTGCTTTTTACTCCAAATATTTCAGGTTTTTAAAAACCTTTGTCATTTATGGCTAACCAGAGTAAAAACAGGTTGTGACATGAACATTGTGAAAGTGACTGCTTTTCTGAATTTACACCATTTAATAATGTTTTTTTTTTACAAACTTACAACAGAGGATTCTTGAAGCAAAGTATTGTTTTTTCCAGGGTATTATAGAGTATCATTTCTCTCAGATTAGGCAGACAGTATTATTCTAAGCATTAGAAAATTATAACCTGCTGAATTGTCTCTTTTACTTCAAATTGTTATAATGTGAATTGAAGTCACAAGCAGAATATAGGTCAGTAATTAAGCCCAGTTTTATATTGCTGTAGAATTACTTTATATTGAATATATTTTTAACACCATAGAAAAACAAGTCTTACAGTTATACATTCTATACAGTATTAGCAGTAAAAATAATAAGTACAGTATTAGCAACCTTAGTTCAACACCTTGTGTGCTGCACTCCATGTTGTAGTATAGCATTGAGCTCAAATTAATTTGACCTTTTCTTCTGTTGTTGAAGGAAATCTTAATATTTAACAGAATTTTTTAACTTTTACTTAGAAAAATAAAACCCTATAATTATATAAATGACAGATAGTAGGAACTGTAATCTTTAACTTTATATGCTGCTCTCCACTGTGAAATACATTTTACCTTTTCTTCTGTTGACCTTGATGTGAACTTGTTCTGCATCATCTGGTCCAGGTAAGGACACTCCACACCAGTAATCCCCTTCATCCCTTTCCTGGAGATCTTTCATGGTGACAGACACCATTGCTTCTGTCTTATTATCACTGATGGAAATCCTGTCATGAGTTGTAGAGTCATCAGTCCTCACCAAAATAGTACAAGTGAGAAGATTGTGTCCTTTACACCAGTATTTCACCTGGTCACTGAGTTGATTTTCGGTGCTATAAGAACACTGGACTGTCATTGTGCCATGAACCCAGCCAGTCACGTCCTTGGAATTCAGCACTATTATTGAATGAGCACCTGTAGTTACAATACAGAGAGAGCAGAGATTTAACAACAGTATCCCTGAAACATTTTTTATTGTATGCGTAGAATATAGATCTTGACATAAACTCCTTTACACATACATGTAGTTACACTTTTGTAAGAACAGAAAATCACATCCTTAGTGTCAAAAGGGGACTTTTCTTTATTAATGAGAGTAAAAGTTAATAAATAAGATTTATTTCAGCTTAAATAGGGAACATTTAAAACTGTAAAATTAGATGTACTTTACATTCTATCACATACACGATGCAGCTGAAAATGCAAGCTGGAAAGTGTTTTACCTGACAGAACGGCCATGATTGCAAGGAGCTTCATTGCTGGTAAAATTTGAAAGTTGTTTTCTGTGCAGTTCCCTGATACTAACTTCCCTTTACAAAGAAAGATTTCATATCCTTCCTATTTGTAACAACAGAGTGGCCTCATTGCTGCTGAGCCACATGATAATCGAATGTACTACACAGCATGAAGATATCTGAAGGGGTTTGAGTGGGGAGAAAAAGGACACGGAAAAGGACTCCTG
Organism: Lepisosteus oculatus; assembly: GCF_040954835.1. Lineage (NCBI taxonomy): Eukaryota > Metazoa > Chordata > Actinopteri > Semionotiformes > Lepisosteidae > Lepisosteus > Lepisosteus oculatus. Next base: position 37,588,048 of record NC_090700.1, read on the forward strand.
AGCCACAGGAGAAGCTGAGGAGAAAATGAGCAACAAGAGATCAGCCTCAGCTGTTACAGTGTTTTTGTTCTTTCTACTTTCATAAGCATATGAAAACATTTACAAATGGGAGATGGCAGTTCGTCCCCTCAATCCTGTCTGATAGTAGTGAATTGAAGCAAGAATCTCGCCCAGCTGTTTCTTGAATGAAACCAGGTTTCATCCCCATGGCTGGGTAGCTTATCCCAAAGTCCCACAGCTTTACACCGAGGATCTGGAGTCTTCTTGTTTCTGATACATCTCTTACAAAATATTAAACAAGTAATTGTTTACTATATCTTGCATATAGAGGAAAAGAAAAACTCTGGAGAATCAATGCTCAGGTGTACATGCAGCTTTGTTTATGACGTGAATCTCCTCGGGCAACAAGTCATCCCAGTCACCAACTTCATGGAATGCATATGGAATGTGCAGTGTGTGGAATGCCAGCCATTTATAGAGCTTCTCGATAAGGGGAAGGTTGTCGCCACCTTGTGTCTAATGATGGTATTGCACTCCATCATTCCTCCATCATTCACTCCTCTATGCCTGACTTGGCGGAAAAAACATTTGCGCACTTTAACATTGACTTACTTTTAAATGAAATCAACATTATTTTTACGCAGCAAACTGTTTTTGTGCATTACTCCATCAAACCAGCATTTCCAGCATATTCTAGTCACTTAAAGGCTGCATGAAATAAGTATATAAATGTAAGGCCAGCCGTTGCTTGTGGAGAATAGGCAAGAGCTTGGAAAGGGGCCCTCCTGATCACTATTTGTGGAGAGACTATTATCAGCACCCACCCAAACCTCATTTTACTATTTAAAACAATTAAATAAATGAATTAAATAACTAGAAAACTTTTATTAACCTGCTTTGAAGGAAATGTAATATATTACTTACAAGAAATGAACACGAATTGGACATTTTACAAAGATAACATAATTTAGGATTGAAAGTAGTAACGTGAAACGTGAATCTCTTAACTTCTAGTAAAGTAGCACTAGTAGTAGCATTCAGTGTAGCGGCAGCTGAAACCACACTGATATTGTTATCTTGTTACATCTGAAGTAAAATAAACCACCACACTTACATTCACAACTAATACTATTATCATTTATAACTAACGAGCTTTAACAGTCTAGGTGAGCACAGCAACAACACAAAGAGCCACTAGAAGGAATATTTGTTCACATTTGTACGTGACAATTAAAAAGCATCTGTAGTGTGTGAGGGGACCCCTGGTGGCCTCAGGGTCCTAAGCAGTCCTGCATAAAAAAAACATAAATCCCATATACAGTATGAAAACTAAAAATGAGTTAGGCGCTGTGAGGTCCTCTCCTGAAGTTATTACACACTGCCTCAGTCCTCTCCCTCCGCAGGCTGTCAATGTTGAGTTAGAGATAGAGCAGCTGCTGATCTGACCCTGGATGTGAATTAATTCTCGGTTAAGCTGCTGCTGAGCTGAGGCAGCAGACTCCACAGTCTCCAGATGTGGCTGTGTTCAGACACAGGTGTTCAAGTGTGCCCAACAGGTGATGGTCACTAGCCAGAGAGCACCATACACAGGAGGGGACCATATTGTAATCCTCTGTGAGATCAACACAAACATAGAGGCAGTTTAGCTCTTAGTGCAAGTGTTTTTAACTTTAATATGAGAGCCGAAAATATGCACTTTATTTTTTATGCTAGTATTGTTGTACAGTATGAAGGGTCAAATCATCTTCTCTCTTGAAAGCCTACAAAAGCCACACCTGTATCAGGTTGCAGTACTGTATATAGTATTAATACTGAGAATCAAATATGCAGAAGAAAACTTTAGACAATGACAATGGACAACATACATAACAACATGACTACTACTAATAAAGGTACAGATACTATTACTTATACAGAAATAAATCCCCAAAAGAGCTCAGGGAATTTCTATAATAACCCTTATAGGAAATGTCCTATTATCATTTTGTAAATGACCTCATTGTTTTGCCCTATCCATTTATGAATCTCACCTCCATATGTCCCTCAAACACCTATACTTGTATTACAGTTTCACTGCAATTGACCACAGTAAGATCTCCCATCACTAAAGAGTTCGCCAATCTGACATACCTATTCAGAGCTGTGGTCTGTCTGCACATGGTGGTGCACACACGAGTAGACAACAGACCCCAAAACCGGCTCCATCTTCGTTCTGCAGTCTTCCGTGACAATGTTGGTGTAGATGACCACATCCTCAGATGCCTGTTCTCTCCCCGTGACTGTGCTGTAGATGATCTTGTCTGGCTAGAAGCAAACAGTCCCATGTGATAAGGGATCTAGTCTACACTGTGAGGAGTATAGGATAGAAATTCCCTAATGTGCTTGGTTTGGTTGCAGACATTGTTGCCCTGAATCTCTCTGTTTTCAGTCGAACTGGCTCGTTACAGCTTGAAGGGTGTAGATGTGGAGAAATGTGCTATTTGCCACACAAGACAGGCTTCGTCTGACAATCAAGACATTGGCGTGGGTTCGGCTTAAACTGTTTCATCCTTTGCCAGTCCTGACATCAAGCTGTGGTGTATTGAGAGCTTGGCTCAATTATTGCCATAAACTTGCGGAGGTCAGACATCACCTGTAAAATATACTGTATATAGGCAAGAAGGACAACAAAAAACAGGTTGGTTTATGCTGGGAAATCTGCCTGTGTGTTACACAGGGATCAGCATGACGGTAAACCTACCATTAATTATAAGCAAAACTGAATGTGATTGCCTGTGTAAATACATAGAAATGTCATTGTGCTCTGACCTGCAGTTCTGTCTTTATACAGCCTCTGATATGACTTTCTACTCAAAGTACCAGAAAATAGTCTGCCTTTTATTCTGAGCCCTAGCTTGTGTTTCAGAACCCCTAACCCAGCTGGTAATTTGCTAATGGTACTTTTTTCAAGATTGCAGTGTTTTTGGAGAGATCAAGTTAGATAATAGTAGGAAAACAAATCAATAGAAAAATGTGGCCTTTGGGGACCTGAGATCAATTAGAAATCTAATTAAACTAATCATTTGCTCAATTTAGGGGTTCAATTAAGGAACTCAGAGCTCAACGGGAGCAACAAATTGGGAATTTTGTGGGTCTCGCCATATGGAAGCCTTGATGTGCAGTGCAGGAGCAGTGAGGACATTACAGTGGCATTGGACAGGAGCAGTAGGACAGTGAGGTCACTACAGTGATGACAAACAGGAGTAGTAGGACAGTGAGGTTATTACAGTGATGACAAACAGGAGTTAAAGGGCAGTGAGGTAACTACAGTGATGTAAGACAAGAGCAAGAGGACAGTTAGGTCATTGCAGTGATGACAAACAGGAGCAGGAGGACAGTGAGGTCATTGCAGTGATGACAAACAGGAGCAGGAGGACAGTGAGGGCACTACAGTGATATCAGACAGGAGTAGGAGGATAGTGAGGTTACTACAGTGATATCAGACAGGGGTAGGAAGGCATTGAGGTTACTAGAGTGATATCAGACAGGAGTAGGAGGGCAGTGAGGTTACTAGAGTGATATCAGACAGGAGTAGGAGGGTAGTAGCCAGTGGCTGATTCTTACTTCGTTGGTGCTCATGGAGTTCAGACTTCTTTGTTTTCTTTCACCTCCTGGAAAGGAAAAGAACCAGAAAGATGTTTTAAATTTACCTATGAGATTCGTAAGTCAACAAGTCATAAAAAGCATAGCTCCTAATTTTCCCTTTTGGCCAAACAACCCATCAGCAGCACTGTCTTACTGGACATCTACAGTACGGCTGAGGCTCATTTGTGTTCTTCATTTGCTGCACCACTGGGTGGCACTCTCCCACCCCTGGACCACAATTTGCAGACCAAAGGCCCAACATGGGGACTGGGAGCACTGTGCTACAATAGGTGGCATCCTTTGCATGATTCATTAAAACAAGGGTCTGAGTACTTGTTTATTAAAGACTCCATGTCAGTGTTTCTAAGAGTGAGAGTGTTAACTTTGATTACTTAGCTCAGTTTCACCCTGGGATTGTCTCAGTGTTCCCTGTACCTTTGTTAGTGAAGCAGTTTCTCTCTCCCCCCGATCTGCTGTGTAGTGGGGCTGCTGGGATAGAATAGCTACCCTTGATCAGCCAGGTGGGAGTAGTATTTCAGGGGTGGATAAAGTGGGAATCCTCCTATACAGTACATGTAAAGCACTTTGGGATCCTTTTGGATACAAATGCTAAATAAATTCAAGGAACATTTTTTTTGTTTCAAACCATAAGGAAGCTCTGAAGCACAGAAAACGATTCTTCTTATTATTATTATTATTATTATTATTATTATTATTATTATTATTATTATTATTATTATTATTATTATTATTATTATTATTACGTAATTCTTGTCACATTATCTTTGTTCACCTGTCCATTGCTCTATATTCCCCAGTTCAGTAAGTTATGCTAATGTTACATTGATGTTCCTAGCTGATTGTAATAACTGGAATGTAGATTGCCTACAGGAAATATCAGGACATTGATTTCCAATACAAAAGGCTCAGGGACTTTGTAAAGTTCTCTGATTGCAGGGGACAGACTGTCTTTATAGGAAAGAGGAAGGTTTTGCAGAGTTGGACTTGACCTGAACAGGATGTGTTAGTTACATCCGCACATTTCAACATATCTAAGTAGCGTCTTCCTGTCGGTTCAGAAATTATCAGTAATCTTGGACATATAGTGTTTGCTCAGATAAGCAATTCTAAGAATATTGCACATTAGTGTCTATAAAATGTCCACTGTATGGGTTTTGTACTGATATACTATACTATAACCATTTCTCTTTTCTTTCATGTACCTCATAAAATAGAGAGTATAACATAATCTGCAATGATGAAATTCTTGAAAATCATATTTCCATAAACGAGCCATATATGTTTGGAAAAATGCTGTAAAATGAAATGTGAATGCTGGACATACTGTATGAAAGTGGATGAGCGCGTGAGCACTGCAGATACCTTGTTTAGCCCGTTTCACCTTCACTGCCACACAGACAGAGGACATAACTAACAGGAACAGCATCACAAAGGAGCCAATCAGGGTCTGAAGAATGAGGTCACTGCTTACAGCTAGGCTGCTAGGGCAAGAGCATGAATTGAAATAATGCTGTTAAAAGGGCAGAGTTTGCTGCAAGTGTCACTGAATTGATTCATATGTAACACAAACAGCAGCAAGTGGCTGCTACAGTAATGAACTTTGGAATCTGTTGCCTGCCAAGATAACATTTTTCAGTAATATATGGCTTACACATTCTGTATTTCATTAACACTGTAAAGTGTTTAAAAAGTGTTACAAAAAGGTTATTAAACCATAGCAAAATATGGATATGAACGCAGATATTGTACTTTGTGGTATTAAGATGTTTTAAGCTCCAGTGCTTTATACATGCATTCTTACTTTAACCGTCTGAATTGTATAAAATATTTGTAAATGATATCTTAACATAAAGTGTACCACAACACTTGTGTTCAGAATTGTGACTGTACCTCGGCTCAGGAGACCCCTCTGCCTCATGGTGTCTCAGGCTGTGTCCTCTTGTGGACATGGTGTCTACAGCCGCTGCTGTAGAGGGGGGATACGGTGTTACTGCTGTTTGTCCTGTTGGAGTGAACACAGTCCCTTAGTTTCTTCTGCTGCTGTTGTTGCTGCTGTGCTGTTTCGTTCACTTTGCAGTGGGTTTATCTGCATTTCCTGTACATTACATGAGTATGATTCTTTTTTTCCTGACTAATGATTGACATCAAGTGCCTCAACTGGGCAAACGAGATGATGCAACCACTTGTGTAGCCCCTGTTTCAGTACGTAATGGTGCAGCACGTGACTTAGTTACCACTGACTCTACAAATTGGGATTTAGATTGCTTAGTTTAGGAAATACCAGGACATAGATTTCAAATTTAAATACAGTGCTTAAAATGCTGAGCTTTTTAAAGCATGGTGGCTTCATAAGGATTTCTCACTGCAGGGGACAGTGTGGCTTTATTGCAAAGAGCTAAGTAGTACATTTGGGCTAAATTAGAGCTGAACAGGATGTATTAGTCACATCCATACATTTTAGCATTGATAAGCCAAGTAACACCTTCCAGTGGTTCCAGAAATTGTCAGCAATCTTAGACTCCCTGTACAGTACATTTTTTACCAATATAGCAAAAAAGAGCTATACAGTGCAACAGCCTGCTAGGAGAGCTACATTTCACATCTTCTTTAAGCCATTTTGTGTTAGATTAATCAATTTTCTTGATGGGAAGGGATCTTTACTAGTAGTGGTAGTTTAATTTGTTGTTTTGCTCTTGTGCAAAGCAAATCTTGTCACAAGACCTCTATCAATTGAGCACCTCAGCTGTATGATTTTGATGCTGAAAGGAGGCCCTTACCTTTAATTACTGTTAACTGCATTTGTTCCATTATATCCAGTCCAGCCTGCTTTATTCCACACCAGTACACATCCTCATCATCCCACTGAAGGTTGTGTGTGGTTACAGTGAAAACATTCTGATCTCTGTCATCAGAGATATAAACCCTGGTCTGAGCTGATCTGCCTTCATTCGTTCTGGCCAGAATCTTGCAGGTTAACCAATTGTCACCTCTGCACCAGTATTTATCACTGTCTCTGAAATTCGGGCTGTACTGGCACTCCACTGTCACAGAGTCGCCCAGATGTCCAGTCTTGTCTTGAGGGGCCTTTAATCCTGAAAATGAAGCTCATTAATGAACCACCACTACAATCACACATGAGGTTTTAATGGTGAAGATTATTTTTTTAAATGACATAGGGCGCAAAATGTCAAAGGCATCTAGTGATGTCACCTGACAGCTCCTGCATCCTGGGTAAATTCATTCATTCATTCCAACCTCTTGTTTGCTCAGGGTGTCAAAACCAGAGCAGGGATGCTTAAGAGACTACTTAAAAAGGAATTGTAATTGTGCTTTTCTTGGTCTTAGAGTTGGAGTACTCTTCCAAAACAGCATTCAGGAGATTGAGGGCAGACAACAAAACTTTTTTTTAAATGAAACTTTTTATGAACCAAACGTCAACTTTTCAAAATGGAAAATCAGGTTGTGATAGAAAGACACTAAATGAAAATTCAGTTAATAGATTAACTACTAATTGATTGTTAAATTAATTTATAATTAATTATTACATTGTTAATTAATTATTACAATTAGCTACATATTATTTCAATTAAAAGCAAGCATTCTTTTTATGACTTTGATTTTATCTTGTCCCTGCTGCTTACCTGCTGTAACACTGATTTGCAACCTGTGCTTCATACTGGTCTCATCTCTTGCAATTCCACACCAGTAGAATCCTTCATCCTCTTTCCTCAGCTTGTTAATGGTGATGGACAAGAGGCCAAGCCCATTGTTATCAGTGATGGAAATCCTCTTGTCTTTAGAAAGCTGGCTTCCATTTGTTTGTGCTATGATTGCACATGAGCGTACATCATAACCTCTGCACCAGAATTTCACATCCGTCTGAAACCTGGTGTCGTACTGGCACTGCACAGTAATTGCTGCTCCTATTATGGTATTCTCTTTGGCTGGCCCCAGAATTGGAACACTGGCACCTGCAACTGAAATAAGACATCAACTTAAACTCTACATAAAAGACAAATTGATGCATGGGTTGAGTTAAAGCAGAGGAAAGGTCTTTGTGGGTTTTGCAGAAACCCTTTTAAAAGTCTTCTCACAGCCTGGAAAGGAATTGAAGAAAATTGAGCAAAAATATGTGTATATCTTCTGTTCTCATCAAAGACTAGGCTTAAATGTACTGTAATTTGAAGAATAGTGTATCGAACACATTGTAGAGATGTAATAAATTGCTTTATTTAAGATAATTTCTAATAGGTGAAGAATATAGTGCAGTATCGTCTGTAATCTTAAGGATAGCAGGGATCCAATTAAATTGTGACTAATTGGCATTTATTAAGAACTTGTGATTTCTTATTGAAGAAATCTAGATCTTTTCTAGAGTTGAATAACCATTTAATATCTTTGACTAAATGTCAAGTGTTCCAAGATCAGATTTATGTACATCTTTAAAAAATCTAGCCACTGTTCATAACATGGAGATTAATTTATTTCCACTAGTGTTGTTGGTTGTTGTTTATAACTAGTAACTGTATACAGAAATCTATGCACACACACAGTATAAAAAATGTTAATTCGAATTTAAAAACAAAAAATTGAATTTCTTACCAAACAGTATGAGACAGAAAATCATGTTCTCCATGATGGCAGAGTAGACGTCTGGTCTGGTCTGTGTTTCCTCCTTCCCGTGTTTCATTTGTTTTCATATTAGTGTGAACTCGCTACCTCTTTCACTATGTGTACGATTTCAGTCAGAACCTTTCACTTCAAGAGCCACGTCACTGTTTTCAATGCACAAGCATTGTGACAATGTAGTGTGGGCTCCAGGGAAAATGTTTTTTTTTAATTCTGCTAAATAGAGATGATCATGAACATAGTGGGAAGACGTAATATAATTCAAATCAAAGACACTTTAATATTTTATTGACTGAGGTGTCATGAGTGTTACAGCCCAGCCTACCTCATTTGTGATGTGTCCTGTAACAAACCTGTGCCCAGTTTTCCCATTCTGTGTTCACACCAAACATACACTTTGTTTTGTCACAGAATCCTGGGACGTGTCTTGGGATTACCCATACCTCTCTTTGTTATGCAGTGTTTTCACTTGTCATCACTGTGTTTTCCTACTGCATTTCCTGCCCTTTTATCATTCTTTTTACAATAATTAAAAATTTTATTTTTATAATTTACATTTTATGATGTCCCTGTTGGTTACCTGCACTAACTGATCTGTAGCTTGTGCTCAGATTGTGCTCATCTCTCAAGTCAGAAATTGTCTATACTGATTTCAGAGTATGTATGAATACTAATTTTTGATACATGTGACCTTTACGGTTGATTAATGTTAGAAATAATTAATCTGGCATTAAGCAAGAGACTGTTTTGGTGTCTGACATGTTTATTGTCATTGCCTATTTAACAGTTTTGTTTTACACATTTGTTTTCCACGCTGGGGTTATTGATGCCAGCCTGTTACATAGTGTGATTTATAGATTCATAAAAAGGCCTTAAAACAAGCATAAAAAAAACAGTCCAAAATGGTATTTTTCGCACGAATAAGGCAGTGTACTGTAGTGATGAGGGGCTCCAGGTTCTGGAATGGAGGGTCATGGTTTCAGATCTTGGGTGATATGTTGCTGTTATACTCTCAAGCAAGGAAAATAACTGTTACTGTACATAAACTGGTCTCCAGTTTGAAATTACAAATAAGACATAACTGGTAAGACAAAAGAATAAATAAACTGCTTTGAGTCTATAAAAATACAGACTAGCTGAATGCTCCAGTTCATGTGTCATGTGTGTCTTACATTGCCTACAGCGCAGTCTAGGAAAGCAAAATGAGTCATATGATGGATCATGGGAACTCATAATACACTGACGATTTCAGCCCTTTTCTACTCGGTTTTCTCTTGGCCTCGATCCCAGATTGCACAAGATGTTGGATGTCTATCTGATCTCATGGTTGTAGGGCCCTGATCGCTCCTGGAGGAAAAATAATCCACTACAGTGTTTGGCCACGGTGGATTTTTCCAGAGACAAACTAAAGACCGTTGAGTCGAATGATATTGGATGAGGATGAGAGCCCCTCTTGTAGACAAACCCCCGGTCATTGTTACCGTCCAGTTTGCAGATTCTGGATGGTTGATTCTCTGTGTCTCTCACATTTCTCCTGGCCTCATGCGGTCCAACACAGTGGTCCACAGGACAGCACAGCTCACCTCGTCTGGGCTATAGCTGCGTATTCAGTCCCATCAGGACAGGAGATGCATGCTGGTTTTCTGGCCTCATTAGTCACCTCGGCATAGGTAATGCAGCTTTCTGACTCCCGCCTGGAATTCCGAAATTGGATATTTGCATACGTTGTATTTTCCCCAGCCTACAGAGAAAAAAAGCACAATGTACTGTACCACGTTGTTGAGTGACAAACATCTGCTATCGTGGACTTTCTGACAAAATTCCTGGTAGACAGAATGTTTGGGTACTAATTGGAAAAGATTAGTTTTAATACAGACAGGAACCAGGGGAAAGCAAAAAATAATTAAAAAAAATATTTCTAGATTTCTGTAACGTGCATCAGGATGTCCACAAGAAATTCTTTTCTGATGTTTCAAATTTGATGTCCCCCTCGTGTGGTATGCACCAGTTATTGCTGATCCTTTTTTTGTCACTGCAGTTGTTGAGAAAGCACAGAGCTGTGGTGCAGCGTGGAAGCTGTTTAAGGAGGCTGTGTCAATTGCAACACAGCTTCGACTCACTAAACATTTTCCTTCATGCAAAGAGTTTTTTAATTGTTTTAAAGGAGAAAGACCATTGCCCCTAAATTGTTTTGAAAAGATTTGTTAAGAAATGTGTAGTATTTTTTAACTGCACTTAGAAATTGTTAGAAATTAATTTAAAAAAAGAAATTTCTAGCTGGCTCATTCAGTTAGGATATCTACTCAAAGCCTGAGTTTTGTCCGGTGGTCTAGACTGCCTGGGCTTAAGCCTAGGCTATGACATTAGACTACAATGGCCAAGATTTCCCTAGGGGAAGTAAGAGAAGTATTTATCAGTCATGCTAACTCAAGTGTGCTCTGGAGAAGGGTATCTTCAGCTTGTGGTGTGTTGTGTAGCTTGCTTGCAGTGCTGTCACTGTGTGTTTCCTCCAAGCTAGTGAGAGGGTTACAGGGGTACCGCAAGTTGTTTCTCAGTTTCAGATTCCAAATCAGTAGGACTAAAAATACAATGAATTAGTCATTCTTGATTAAACATTGACAAAAGGGCACTATTGAAACCTTAACCTAAGAATACACTCTACACTGTGCACACGTCTGTTAAATATTTTATAGGTATTAAAGTATTCTCTGGAATTCCCAGTTTAATTAGCAGCTGAGACCGTGTCAAAGTGGCATATTTAGTCACTGATTCTTATACTGTGAGTTTCTAAATATTTGTATCCCTAAACAATGTTAATTCGTCTGATGATGTGAAAAATGCCTTTGCTTTTGGCTGCTTGTATAGATCCGCCACTTAAAAAATAGCCTTGAGGCTATTTAATATCCGGCCTGGATAATAAGTCCTGGAGGATGAAGGTGTCCTTAGTTTAGCCATCAGCTGGGACACAACAGGGAAGCTCCATACCTGTCTGCTGTCCACATTCACTGCTGAGCTGGAGTCTCCCTCCTGTCCTCCTTCCTCAGGCTTTCCTGCAGTAGAAATCCAAACCGAGCTGCAGTCAGTGACTGGACAGAGCTTGAATCTCCGCTTGTCCATTACCCCTCTCGATCTGAACAGGTTATATTGTGTTCAGTATTCTTTACGTAGCCATGCTGCTGCCATGAAGCATTTCATGACATCTGTACAACAGAAAGGTCAGAACCAAGCTGAGGCTCCTTCAGCCCGTTGGGTTCATTCGGTTCCACTGCCAGTACTGCTGGCACTCGGTTCAAACCCCTCCACTAACTCATTCCCCTGATGTCTTCAGGAGGCAGGTGGGCACCAGAGGACTTGGTGAAAACCCTTAAACCATGGGCAGTTTTAGAGAGCAGATTGTAAAGTGTGACTGACAGGTAAACACTCACCCAGAACCTTGTTTCTCCTCTTTAGAGTGAAGACAACAACCACAATCACCACTAGGATAACAACCGTAGTGCAGGACAGTCCAATTATGATACTTTCCTCTGTACTTATCCTGAGAAATGAATAAATAAGTGTTTGAATGAATGGAAATCACATATATTTATCAACCTCTGACCTAGGAATTAGTCGCAGACAAAGCCCCGACAATGCAGTTGTGATCAAAGCAGAGCATTTACACATATATTTTGGGTTTAACCTGCTTGGCTTGAGAGATGACGGCCTGGCCATGTGGACAAGATAGTCTGAGCCTCACCATCAGAAAGGCAGTGGGGTTTGGGATAGCGAGGGGGTGCTACTATGAGGAACTCTGGGTTAGAACAGTCTACATGTTGCGTATTTGTACTGAAGGGAGCTGGTGAGGGGCAGGAACTGGGGTTGCTTTCTCCAAACGTTTGTCATAAAGCCCAATCACTTTTAACTGATAAATCATATTGAGTTGCAGACCTCAAGTACCCAGGAGGAGGTGCCATTTCCTGTCTTGTGGTTTCTCTGAGGATTTTAAAAATCCTTTTAAAAAAATCAATTTAAAAAATCAGCCTTATATGCCACAACATTTGTATGCTTTTTTGAAAGGTTACATAATGTCTTTTTACTGAATAAACACAGGTACATGGCATCGTAGGAATGACGCACACTAGCCTCTGCAAGACATTTGAGTTTTATCTTTTTTCTTTTGGGTTCAAGGGTTCAAAATTCCAGCGGCTAGGGCAAGTATTGTAAAGCTCAATCAATTATTCGATCACTACTTTATTGCCACTCAACAATCTACAACATAAACAAGAGGACTTGTAAAATAGCTATTTTAAATTGGCCATTAAACATTTAAGTTTATAATGCAATTAATTAGTGGGCTAACTGCATCTCGCAGGAGCAAATACACTGATAAAAGTTCATGATCATGGATTTGTTTAAAAGATGAATACTTATGGCTACAAGAAATTTAAACCGCTTCTTGTTTTTGGTGTTATATCTTTTCTGCTCAATGACTATGGTGTTTGTGTAAGACTTGTAAAGTGTCAGTTCTAATCTGGAGATTTTAAATTTGGGACTTGTTTCTCATTGACAGAGAAATTTCAGTTGTTGTTTATTTTTTTGTTTTAAACAGAGTGAGCTCCACACCAGACGAAAGAAAAATGCTTTGAGGGAAAGTTCTGTAGGGTTTTACCCTTACACTAAATGAGCGTTAAACACTTTTTAATTTTTTGATAAAAAAATGACAAAATGCAGAGCTTTGGTCAATTAATTATCAAAAACAAACCCTTTTGAAATGGCTTTAAAAAGCATAAGCTTTAGAATTTTAGACCATGGTCCAGAGTTTTTCTTTCTTTTGAAAAGTCTTAAATGACTAACTTACCCAGGAGATGGTGTTGCAGGAATAGGGGTTAATGCCTTGGGGGTAGTTGTTGGGATCGTGGTGGTAGTAGCTGTAATAGTTGTAGGAGTTGTAATAGTTGTAATAGTTGTAGAAGTTGTAGTAGTTGTAGTAGTTGTAGTTGTTGGTTTTGTGGTTTTTACTGTATACAAAAGGTACAAGAACAATTTGAATGGGGCTTCATAATTCTGGATGGCTTTCATCAAGAATACATGTGTTTAGCCCATTCCGCTCTGAGATCTATTCTTGTTATCTAGACACACTGGCATCCCTGTGACAAACCACACCTTCTCCACACAACTGAGAAGCCTGCTACACATAACTGCCTCCCTGTGCAGGAGTATGTGATGTTCTTGGGTGTTATGGCATCATACCTGGCTCTGTGCTGTTATTGCATATAACCATTACCAGGCATCCTTGGCTAAGAAAAACAATACTTTGTTTTCTTATTGTTTCTTCTTGCAATGCACTTCAAACTATCCTCTTTTTTCTGGTGATTTTCTAGGTTCAAAGAAAGCTTCTTTCTCATAGCCATAAGAAGTCTGCACGCCACCTCTTAATGCCTAGTTCTTCTATCACTGCTTTAGTATTGAACTCACAATACTGTCACTACTTGGGTTTTGCATATTGCTGTTATGTGATTGCTGTTAGAGATTTCAGTTGTAAACCCCTCTAATGTAAACTGCTGCTTTTGTATTCATTAATAATCTCAAGTACTGTAAATTGCTGCTAACCATAAGTTCATGCTACTTTCCACTATGTTGTTAACATGGAACATATTGCTATTGCTTAATGTGATGTAAATCTGCTCTGTCATTTGTCATGTGAGGAAACACACAAGTAAGCATTCCATTGTACTCAGGTACTCAGGTACATATTGTCACGCCCTCTGGAGCCAGAGGGCGCTCCTACTCTGTCCTGTCCCTAGTTTCCTGCCTACTGCCCTTCCGGTCCCTCTCTTAACCCTTGGGCTATATATCTCCGGGTCTTGCACTCTGCCCTTGCTCAGCATTGACGTTCGGATGTCCCGAGACCCGCCTAGCACCAGGTCGCCCCACGTCCGCTACCAGAGGACATAGGTTTCTAGACGGCACTCCTGAACTCTTTGCACTAACGAGCCCGGGCCTTTTTCCCGTTCCGCCGCTACGCATATGGGTCTTTATCCGCTCTCCTGCTCTCCACGGTTAGTCCCTTTGGACGTCCGTGACACATATGACATTAAATTTGAAACTTGGAACATTGTAGCAAAATTTGCAGAAACATTAGAGAAGATATTACTTGGTGAACATTAATATGTTATTAGTATGTCAGAATGTTGCCAAACGTAACGGCAGGAAATTAATATTACACTGTGCCTCTGAATAGATTGCAAGAACAAGTGTTACATTGCCACAGACTTGCCAACAGAATTGTTAAGTGACTTCCACATTATTTGCTTGGCTGAGTGGTTGTCACGTTTTTGATGGAGTCTGCTCATATTGTTTCACTTCAGCAAAACATAATTTGCCAATTTGATGTCATTCCTGTTGTGTAATGCTTTGGACATTACAAAGAGTCCAGGAATCAAGCCTTTTCTAACCTTCCCAGCAGCCATATCACCCTGCAACTCACAACTGGCAGCCCACTGAAGCTCAGCAGGTGTGAGCCTGGTCAGTACCTGGATGGGAGACCTCCTGGGAAAAACTAAGGTTGCTGCTGAAAGAGGTGTTAGTGGGGCCAGCAGGGGGCGCTCACCCTGCGATCCCTGTGGGTCCTAATGCCCCAGTATAGTGATGGGGACACTATACTGTAAACAGGCGCCGTCCTTCGGATGAGACGTAAAACCAAGGTCCTGACTCTCTGTGGTCATTAAAAATCCCAGGGCGTTTCTCGAAAAGTGTAGGGGTTGAAGAAAGATGTGAAGACGGGGGTTTGAATTTAATCCTTTCTGTAGGGGGTTTAGACTTCCAAGTCACAAGCAGGGGTTTATGGCAGAAAAGGGGGTTAACTGATAAGGATTGCAGATGCCAGCTAGGAACCCCCCTGGGTGTAATGTTAAACTGACCATTTGCCCAGAACATAAACTGGCCAAATACCATGAACCCCCCTCTTTACCATCATACCGAGTGACGTCAGAAACGGAGAAGAAAACACTATATAACCCAAAAGTTTGTAACAGTACGTTGAACAATACTTCGGTTTTGTTGTTTCTTGCGGGAAACAAGACTTCGGCTTTATTGTTCCTTGCATGCAATAAACTCATCTGTTTTACTTCATCTCGGGATCAAGAACCTTATTTCTTCTGTTACAACAGGGTGTTACCCCGGCGTCCTGGCCAAATTTCCCATTGGCCCTTAACAATCATGGCCTCCTAATAATCCCCCTCTATGAACTGGCTACATCACTCTGCTCTCCTCCCCACTGATAGCTGATGTGTGGTGAGCGTTCTGGCGCACTATGGCTGCCGTCGCATCATCCAGGTGGATGCTGCACATTGGTGGTGGTGGAGGGGATCCCCATTACCTGTAAAGCGCTTTGAGTGGGGTGTCCAGAAAAGCGCTATATAAGTGTAAGCAATTATTATTATTATTATTATTATTATTATTATTATTATTATTATTATTATATGTGGCAGTTAAGCATTTTCATCACTCTTTTTATTTGATCTTGTTCTTACCTTTGGACAATCCGCCCCCCATTATTGTCTCGTATGTCCTGTGTGGGTAAAGTATGAGTCATTTAGAGAGAATACAATTTATAATGATGAATTCTAACATATAGCTCTTGAACTAAATCTGTGTTGCCTTAGTTTATCACTTTCATAAATACTTTTCCTGAAATTGTATGTCAGGAAAGTTGATAGAACTGGGTGCCTCTGTCCATCCTTTTAATGCATAAACAAAATAATTAATGACATTAATTTGTGCCAAAAAGCACAGGTTTAAAGAAAACCCAAATGGTCCTGCACAACCCAGCATTCAGTTATGTTTTCTCTCCCACATGATCACAACCTGCAGTGAGCTTCAATGTCAATTATGAGCTGAACCTCTGTAGTGGGTTGAACAAGAGCTTTTATGATTCTGGTTTGTCATGGGAAAAGAATTTCAGATGCAATCATGCTAGCTGATTAAATAGTTATCCCCAACAGCCTTAAAATTCCCATGCAGTGAAGGAAAAGCTATAAACAAACATGTTTTTCCTGTTGAATTTGCATAGGGCCTCGGATTTCTCTTCAAGACATTCACCGGGCCATTCAGGCAGCCCTATGTCAGGTAGTTCCGTGCTGAATGAAAGGGTAACAGCACTGCAGGCAACATCAGCTCCAGCAGCAAGGCTCATCCCTGACAGCCCAGTGCTGCCATGTCTACTGACCCATTGTGCTCCTCCTGGAGCTGTGCTGAATGAGCTGTGGGACACTCTCTGAGCTGCTCCCTGCTCGTTTTGAAATGCAGGTTTGAACTTTCCTTATGAAGTTCACAGGCTTTTGAAGTCAATTAATGGATCAGCTGACACTCTAGATGACCTTACCATGGGCATTCTTCACAACCACCAAATAATTCTTCGTTTCACTCTGCAGTACTCACAAAACAATTCTTAACTACACAAATACAGTATACACAGATATGATTTAAACAAGTTAAACAACATTGTGTTTCTTTTCAGCATGGAATGAACCTTTACTTGTTCCTTTGCAGCCTGCGCATGCTGATGAAGTTACCTACTTGTATTATTTAAATGTGTGCGTTCCACTATGATATTTTGGTTGAAATTCAAATACAAATTCATTCCTTTCATTTTAGTTTTCTGAATTTCATTTCTCCCCATTTGCCTTCATTTACACAGTGTGTTATTCTATCATACAATAAGTAATAAAAGGATCACGGATATCACAAATGTTTTTCATTCATGTTGAAAACAGCTATGCATTGAATTAAGGAAATCAAGTTTCAGGTTAGTACTTGTTTTTAAAAAGACATAACTGTTTATAGGAGAGATTACAGGCAGGGAAAAAAAATCAACCTAGATGGACTGAGTAAATACCTTCATGTTAAAATAATAATGTGCTCTTACCTTAAAGACTCACAGCACTTTTGTTCTCCAACCAACTATTGTGCACTATAGCTCAGTGCTATTGCAGTTTACTGTGCAGTTGATCTTTTATGACTTCCCTTTTTAAAGCGTTTTGCATATCTCTCACACTTCAGTAGGTTTGCAATATTTTGTGCAATAGTGTACACTGTACTGTACGAATCTCTTGAAGAAGGGAACAGCACAGAATTTGAAAACGCATCACGTCAGTGTGATTATGGCTTGTAACAAACAGATTCTGCTGCTGTGGATGTGACCCCTGATGGCAGAAAGTGCTGATTAATATCTTTTACAATTTTGAATGACTGGTTATGTTTTTATTGTGTACGCATGTAGTTTGGAATATGATGTGTTGTACTTGGGGAATGATTACCTGCAGTTGTTCTCCTCTGGAAAGCCCACCTGTCAGAGTCACTCATATTTTGACAGGTTTCCATCTCTACAGTGTCTTACAGGTGAGCTTTGATTGGAGGAGCAGGAGGAGCAGTGCATACTTCACTGATGCCACCAAGAGACCACAGTTTTTGAAGCACCACTCTAATATTGGATTAAGCTTTCAGTTTAGATTTTGTTAAGGTTGAAACAGAAAACAGGAACCTTACTGATTTTCTGCATTGCAACTACATGGACCAAAAATATCTCTTTGCAGGTCTCAATAGTGATAACTGGGTGAAATAAACCCGTTTCTCTGCCCCCCCCCCCCCCCCAGATTTTATTTTTCTCCCTTCTGTAAAAGTTGTGTTCACTTTACTTGCACTTGAAGTTTTTTTTTTTTTTTACAGCTGCTTGTCTTGGATAAAATGCCAATGTACAGTAAAGATAACCCTTTACATAACACCACTTAGCTGTTCAAACACTAAATGGCATTTGAAGCATTTGTTGTTACTTACAGTGCTGGCAGTCCTTTGGAAAAAATGGGGGCGAGGGGCTAGATAAGCTTCATATCGTTATTGAGTTCTAATAAAGGGTCAATATTGAATTTGAACAGTCTGAAGTGTAAGAGTGTTCAATCCCCAGATATACTGACAACTCACAAAATAGTATGATGTTCTTATATTGGAACACTTTAGTATATCAAAAAGGATTTTTGACACAAGTACCCAATGGTATGGGAAAAGTCAACCAAGTAGAATACATTTTTTAAAATATCTCTATTTAAAAATATCTTGCCCTGACACTGGTTGTGGGTGTCTAAAACAAGTTACCTACTGATGTCACTAAAGCTGATACCCTGGATAACCTTCATCCTCAGATCAATAAGGTGCTAGGAGTTTAAAGAGTTATAGATGGGTCAAATGGTCAGCTCTGAATTTTAACTTTATATTCTCATATCCTTGTGTTCTTGAGAGTGTACTGCTCCAAATATTCATTCATTGCACAACTTTTATCAGATTTAAGCAGTCCGCTTTCCAGGCGCATAGATATTTAATTTTTTCTTGAACGTGAGATATGGAGAATAGGATTTTTCCGACTGTTGGCACCGAGTCTAAAAAACTCTTTTATTTTTAAGACTAAATGGATTAATAACAGACGCTCTTATCTTCCTGCAGAAGGAACGTCAAACATACACATTCCTGGAAAGCATCCAGGAAACATGGAAAGCGATATTGTTCACTTTACTTTTGTCAAGATGTGCACACAGCGCTTGTGTCAATCTGCAGTAATGGACCTTAATCTTAATGTACAGTAAATACTTACAGAACACAATGAAAGCTTAGATACGTGGACAGAGGTAGGAAAAGTATAAAAGAGTAACCCTGACACCACAAACGTTTTGTACAAAGGCAACAATGGGCAAAATACTACTGGCGTGTGGTGAGTAAAACTAAGCAAAATATGAAGAACAAACTGTTCCTTGCCATCAGAAACTAATGTCTCCTTTGCTGTATCTTCTCATTGTAGGCAGAAAAATACAATGGTCCATTGTCCATTGTCTTCTTGGTAAACAGTGCATGTTTTGTCAAACTATCTCCCTAGTTTACCATAATCTTAAATTGATTGACATTTTAAAAAGCAGCAAAGGTATGCTTCAAAACTCTAGAATGTCAAACAACTCCACAATTAAAGTTAGAACCATCATAAACAGTCTGCTATCTGTATTGATAAAAATATGGCTTTGATAATCCAAATATGGGATACATAATTCCAGTGTGTACAGTACTTTGTGTCCATGTGTGACTGCCGATGGTGTTCCATGAGTCTTTGCATTCTGAAAGTTCACGCTTCTTTCCTTTTTCTTATTCCCTGACAGTCCTGTCTGCGCTGCTGCACGTGCAGCTCGGTAAGTTAAATCACTGCACCTTTTCACAGGCGATGGGCAGCTAAATTCATTTCAAGAACAGCCTGATGCTAGTTTGCCACATAAAGCTTTGATTTCGTGTAGAAAAGAGAATAATCGAACTTTGAAAGCAACACCGGGTCAACAGAAACCTTATTTCCTATTGTAGAAATGTGCATGCAAAAAGCCATGCTTTCTCGGACATGTGCTGTAAACCCCACTCTAATATGTGGGTCTTGTCACTCAATTACTTTTTTACAGAATGCCAATATCTTTGCCGAACACAGAGTAAAATCTGTTTTAAATTGTGTAATAACCAGGGGTACACATGTGCTTGTCCCATTTTAAGAATATGGGGCATTAAATGCCAGAACAATTTACACTGGATTTCTGGAAGATCAGATGAATCTGCAGATGTAATTTAGAGGCAACACAAACACCTCCATAACGTTTCACAAGCCAGTGAGCAAGCTCCACTGTCCAGCAGTTTTAGTGAGACTGACATCTGTGTATGGTACTTGTTGGTGCATCACACAGCTAGAACAGAGAACTTTAGTAAAAGGAGGAGGAATGTGTTTTTTGTCATTTGAGAACTTAATAAAAAAATGAGTCCCTTGTACCCTGCTCTTGTCCCGATCATTAATTAGCATCTATTGAAATCTCCATCTCTCCTCAACCTCAGGGTCCTCCTATATCCTGTCATGCTACTTCACCAACTGGGCGCAGTACAGGCCCCCACCCACAGTCTACATGCCCACCAACATCGACCCCTGCCTGTGCACCCACCTGCTCTACGCCTTCGCCACCATGAAAGACAACAAGCTGGCCACCTACGAGTGGAATGACGTTGAGCTCTACAGCGAGTTCAACGCCCTCAAGAACAAGTGAGTTCTCTTCCGGGCTGCAGGCTCTCCTGATAGCTGCACTGAACAAGCAGAAAAGTGAGCTTCATTCACAATATTATTTTAATACGCAAGCCCATTCATGTACATCTACTCCACACTGTCGTATAAGACATGTACAGTAGTCTCTAGTGATTTCTGTTGC
Source organism: Lepisosteus oculatus (assembly GCF_040954835.1). Lineage (NCBI taxonomy): Eukaryota > Metazoa > Chordata > Actinopteri > Semionotiformes > Lepisosteidae > Lepisosteus > Lepisosteus oculatus. The sequence continues at coordinate 37,608,570 of NC_090700.1, forward strand.
TTACATGGCAGAAAATGTAGCATTTTGCAGACTTAAATGAAATGAAATGAAAAGAAAAGGAATTCTTATTTCTTTCATAAGAGTCACCCATCCTTTGATTTGATACATTAGTAAAAAACATATTGTAAAACACTGTGAGATGATTGCTTTTAATAACACTCTATAGCAGATTATTCTAATGATGTGTCTGAGGCCTTTATTAAAGACAACTTTTAACTGTTAGGTATTACACATACAAGGTTCAGTATCACTTTTATATCAGTAACAAATAGTGGAGCCGTAGCTGTGTATTTAAATTGTGCAGATGACGTACAAATGTATACCGAGTGCTAGCAGCAGGGCCAGTTTAGAGTTAAGGTTTTGTGTGGTAAAAAAGCTTGATTCAGCTCTGCTTGTTGATAATGAGTTCACTTTGTTCTGTGATTTCTTATCGTACCCCCTTCCTAGGAATGGGAATCTGAAGACCCTGCTGTCCGTAGGGGGATGGAATTTTGGATCTTCAGGGTAGGAATCTCGTTTATTCCAGAAATGCTGTGTCGTAAATTGTTGTGTGTCGCGAGTATGGGAAGGAATGAAATTTACTAGGGATTTTTTTTCTCCTCCTCCCGGGCGCAGATTCAGCAACATGGTGGCCCAGGCCGGGACCCGTCAGATCTTCATCAACTCCGTGATCGAATTCCTGAGGCAGTATGAGTTTGACGGCTTGGATATAGACTGGGAGTACCCGGCCAACAGGGGGAGCCCTCCGCAGGACCAACAGCTCTACTCCGTCCTGCTGGAGGTCAGTCTGTCTTCTGTGGTCACCTTGGCAACGGGTACCACTGCTAGCTGTACAAAAACTATCCTCAAACGTGGCCCAGCTGAGCTCTTATTCTCACAATGGAATTAAGAATTTAAGATAATGATTTTCTGGCTGTCTTGAGGTACTGAAGAGTGACTGATTTTTAATTACTTGTGATATCTAGTAATTTGCTTTTAAATCTCTAACAGCTTTAGAGCTGAAAACTATTCAACAGGACTGAAAAAAGTACTGGGACAAATTAATCAAATGCTCAAGGAGTAGTTTTTTGGGTGTAAGTATACTAGCAGTGAAAAAGAGGAAGGTAACTACATGCTAAAAAAAACAGGTTCTACTTTTTTTAAAAAGTCAGGTTACAATTTCCTTTAAAGTCTCTGGCATCCTTCTCTTTTTCTATTGCTGTAACTGTTTGTGTGTTGTAACCGAAATCTGGTGGAGCAGTTCACTTTATTTGTGGTTGTAAACAAGTATTTAAACACAGCAATGAGAGCTTCACCCGAAGCCTGCTGATGGCCTCATTTAAGCCATCAGCAATGAAGAGTGAACCTGTCTGGAATTCTGGCATTTTCCCAGGAAATGCGGGCAGCCTTTGAGAAGGAGGCACAGGAGACCCACAGAGCCCGGCTCTTGATGTCGGCAGCCGTCTCTTCCGGTCTCGGAACCATTCAGTCCGCTTACCAGATCCCCAAACTCGGCCAGTAGGTGTCGCCAGCTCTTCCTGGGGTTCCTATCTTCTGTGAGAACCAGAAAACTGATGTCTTGCACCTTACAGTGGCAAAACTCCAACTACTTTTTTGTAGATTTTAGTCACGTGGAAACTATTTACTAAACTCTAACCCTTTTCACTCTGAACAAGATTACTATACATAGATAGATACGTTATTGTCCACTGCTGTGGAAATTTGTCTTTGGCTTCTCCGATAAAAGTACAAAATGCACAAGCAAAACATAAAAGTCCCATAAAATCACATGAAATCAAAACAATGGTATATAATACAGAAATAAATGGATAAATAAGTAGTGGGGAACTACATTTACATGCATGCATTGAGTAGTTGTATTGCACAGGGGAAAAAGGACTTCTTATGGAAGTGGGCATTCACTTTCTGATAGACAGGACATGACTTTTTTGACACATGAAGCTTTTTATACACAATGAGAACTAATGTCTCTTCTTCTCAGCCCTCTCCATCTGAAAAGTCCATGAGGCTGCAACTTCCTATTTGGCAAACTTACTGCACACTCATCTTTTAAGCAGTCAATGTCGGATGTGCCTGCACCACGTAACTCAGGAAATTAGCTAGGGGACTCCTGCAGGGTGTTAAAGGGATTTACCCATCAATCATCTGTGTGATGCCTTCTTTTTATCTGTTCTTTTCATATTTTACTGTCTTCTCACCATGATAAGATTTTGGCACCAATTAATAATCAGCTTAGACCTTAATCCGATTTTATTTTTTATGAACTGTTCATCAAGATGGTGCTTGAATTGCCATTCTATCCATATGGCGAAAGGCAGCTGACGTAGGTCCCTAGTTCAATAATTATTCTAGACAGCTGGTGTTCACTCTGATGCTGCTGGGTAACCTTGTCATCATTCCACTTTAGACTCTCTAACATTATTTGAACGTATTTTTTTGCTCATTTGGTAAATACAGCATTACCACTGTTTCCAGATCATTGTTCATTAATTAATATAAATAGTACCTCTAAAATCATGTGAATTGTGGCCCTCCAAGACAAAGTTTCTTTAGAATTTGCTATTACCACATTATAAAGTGTGGTTTAAGCCCTGAATGGGGTGAATTGTTGATGCACAAGTAATGTGTTGTTCAGGTGTATTTATTTATTCTTATCTTCTTGTCCATCGATGCAAAGCGAGCTAGTTGAAGAGTTTGTTTTTTTATTTGGTTCAGGGCACAAATACGTGACGCTTGCTGCTGGCACATTTGAATAAGATCAAAGGTAACTTCTGCAAAATCTGAAACAAAGGCTCAGTTTTACTTGGGGGCTTCCAAGTTTAGCTTGCAATTTATTTGCGATAGCTTTGGAAAACAGACCATCTCCGGCCAAGCAGCACAAAAAGAAAATGGATGTGGCCTTTTCGCCTCTCATATGAAAACATTTGAAATACATCTACATCAGTTTAAGACAGAATTTATTTTAACTTTGAATTTATTACTAAGGTATAATATGACCAACCTCATAATGGCATTGTGGTTTGGGTTATCGAAGAAATAAAAAAATAACCGGTGAGTAACACGAGCATAAATTTCTACAGTCCATACAAAAACAGGAAGTGTGCCCCTAAGAATTTCCCAGCATTAGCATTGTCCTCATCTCCCATTCTTTTTTTGCTCTCCCTGCCTTCCTCTTTCTCCTCCTCTCCCTGTTTCCCCCTGTATCCCCCTGTCAGGGCTCTGGACATGATCAACGTGATGACCTACGACATGCACGGCTCCTGGGAGACCTTCACTGGAGAGAACAGCCCTCTGTACCGGGGTCCCGCAGACCAGGGTGGAGACATTTACTTCAACATCGTGAGTGCCACTTCTTCGGCCAGAGCAACCTTTCCCCCTTTCTCCTCTCGAAGTCTTACATCTGTCCTCAAACAGTGAACAGCTAATGATTCTATGGCCCTTCTGTATACATTATTACTGACTGACATGTGCCAGTCTTGTTGAAACATGTACACTCATGAAGACATGCAGGCTAATTAACACCTGGAGTGTCGGGAGAGGTAACACCAGTGAGACATTTATGATGGCATTCATGTTTCACTTTTTTCCCTGAGTGATCTTGTAGGTTTTTTAAAGGTAGGAGCACAGTGCAGCACAGTTTGACAGGAAATCATTTCAGCAAGCAAGGCTACTGTAGCTTCGGGTTTCTCATTTTTCGTATGTGCCAGCACAGCCAGTAGCAAGTGTTTTTCTTTGCAGAACTACGCCATGAATTACTGGAAGGACAATGGGGCCCCAGCGGAGAAGCTGCTGGTTGGGTTTCCCACCTACGGGCAGACCTTCACCCTGAGAAACGCAGCTGATCACATGGTGGGCGCCCCCATCTCTGGTGCCGGAGCTCCAGGAAAGTACACGCAGGAGGCTGGAGAGCTGGCCTACTTTGAGGTACAGGATCCTTGGTATTGATTGACGATTTCATCAGTCCCAGTGTGAGTACAGTGCACATGCATGGAGCTCAGGAAGAGACTGACATGCCAGTTTAGTCCAATAAAGTAAAGCTTGTGGAAAGTGTGGCTTAAGAATCTGTGTGTTTGTGTTTGGAAAACAATAAAATCACTGGACACAATATTAGGACCATAGGAAAAGGAATAGATTGTCTCAATGGGAGGCAATGCTTGGGTAGCCTGATAAGAACGAGACAGATTTCCATCATTTTCCCAGACAATCCCAATTCCCAGATCCAATCCTGTTGAAAACTGATGGGGCTGGTGGAATGTGCAGCTCCATCCCACTCAGCATCAGTGTCAGCACAGCCTCAGCAGAAGGTGATCCTGTCAGAGGAATGGGATGGGACTAGGATATAAATATTTCAAAAACCGTATGGAGTACATCGTGTTCAGGAAGTTCTTGATATTGTATTGAAGAGGTTCTACATGTGGGGTGGTCAGTGAGTGGAGTGGGGGTTCCTACATTTTAAAGCAATTTGTAACAGACCAATGAAATGAAAGGGACTTTTGACTTGAGTTGTTCGCTTGTTCTTCTGTGATTTTTTTACTTCATGCCACCCACCCTGCTAAACGTGCAGCTCTCATGAGGTTTGTTATGGTCAGTGCTTGCTGCAGGGCTGAGGAAGGTGTGCACATGAATCAGGGACCATCTCTCAACCTGTTTCAGATCTGTGGATTTTTGGAAGGTGCAACATTTGTGTGGAACGAAGTGCAGGATGTTCCCTATGCCTACAAAGGAACGCAGTGGGTCGGTTTTGACAATATCAGGAGTTTTGGGATCAAGGTAAGCAGATCCTCTTCAGACTTCTTTAGATCCAACTTTAGAGAGTCTCAGATTCCTGTCGTCCTTGTCGTTTTACATGGAGTAGCTCATGGTTTTAATTCAGGATGCTGGTCACAAGGCTAAAATAAGACAAAGCAAGGCAACAAATAATAGTAGGCCAACTGAACGATTGCATGTTTGATGTTTGCTTGTAAATTAGTTTACAGGTAATTTGGCCATTTCTTCAAATGTCCCCTGTGTGTCAGCTTTGATAGCATGTAGGATAGGTCATTATAGGCCCTTTGTGGCATTTTGCAGAAACAAAGGCCTCCTCCATTTTGTCCTAAGTTCGCCTGCTCTTAATTTTTTGTAGGCACAATGGCTAATGAAGAATAACTTTGGAGGTGCCATGGTCTGGACTCTTGACATGGATGACTACCTGGGCACCTTCTGTAACCAGGGGAAATATCCTCTGATCAACGTTCTCCACAAAGCTTTTGGTCTGGATCAAGTGGGTAAGTGCTTACACTGAGAAGCAACAAATAACAGTAAAGGAGGCCAACACACCTCCTGGATCAGCCTCCTGTTGAATCGACACAAAGACCCAGCCTAACTATTTCTTTCAGGACCCCAGAGGGTAAACACCCAAACTGAGCTGTAGCAGTAACAATCTGAATTGTTGTTATGGCGGTGTGGGAGTGGAGGCTCTGAGTAAATCTTTAATAACATGCTAGGCTTGTATCATGGATCTGTGTTTAAGTTGTGGCAGCAATATTGTCACCTTGTCCTGATCTCATAAGCTTCCAGAAGCTAAACAATACTGGGCGTCACCAGTACTGGAATAGGGGATATTTGGTAGACCAGCAGGTGGCGCTCTTCCACCTGGATCAGAATTTCCAGAAAAATAAAATTCCATGACTGAATGTCCTGGGTCAGTCACTGAAGATTTTACGGCACTCTTCATAAGAAAAGGGGTACTTAATCTGGGTGGTCTCGCCTTGAAAATGTCTTATTATGCTTAACACTTGCAAAGCAGTGGGCATGTAAGGAAATGTTTCTTCCTTATGCTGTAAACATATTCATTAAAGACATATGGGAGACCAATGCTTTTCCCCTAGTGTATTTCAGCTGAGCAATAACAGCACAGGCCAGACAGAGCCAATCTTATAAAGCCCATTTACTGTCACACCCTCCTGTGCTCTTCCCCCAGCCTGCACGCCCCCTGCGACCCCCCTGCCCCCCATCAAGGGCCTGACGACCACTGGAGGAAGCACGGGAGGCGGATCCGGGGGCAGCTCCGGAGGCGGATCCGGGGGCAGCTCCGGCAGTGGAACCAGTGGGATGAACGGAAGCTTCTGTGTGGGCAAAGCCAACGGTCTGTACGCAGACCCCACGAACAAGACCCAGTTCTACGAGTGCGATAACGGCCAGACCTACTTCCAGAATTGCGCTCAGGGGCTGGTGTTTGACTCCAGCTGCTCCTGCTGCAACTGGGCCTAGACATCTCAGCAGGCAGACTGCTCCGCACACATCGGCAAGGAAAGACCTCCTTCAGAGGGCTGCATCCATAAACACAAGTAGCGAGACAAGGCTACCAGGCGGGAATGTGGCGGACACCACATTGAATCACCAAACCACACAGCGGCAAAGCCTGATTTTGAAAGTAATTCGCTTTCTATTATCAGCAATTCCAATTGGTTTTGAGCACCATCGTGTCCGCTGTCTTCCTTCCCTATCACTTTGTTCTCATTTTCTAAGACCATTGCAGCTTTGTTTTTTTGTAAATCGGAAGAGCCGCTTAAAGATCGTAGCTTTCACTGACGGGAAGTGTTGCTTCTCATTCTCCGGAATCAGAGATGTCGGATCCCTCGTTAGTCTGTTTTTGCCTGAAAAGTAATTAAGGGGCTCCTGGGTAAGAGGCTTGGGACACTTGGGTTTTCAAAGTACAACTGTGGTGGTTTAAAAGGGGAACTTGTAAAGCTAACTAAATCTTTCAGATAACACTTTGCACCCGTCAGTGAAAACTGCAGCTGCCTCGTCTCATACTCACTGAGCTGCTCACAGCCAACCGTTGCCTTATGTTCTCTTTATGAATGCAGCCCTCTGGCCACACTGTCACTCAGAAGAAACTGCTTCCAGTTACACATTAGTGGTTAAACAACACATTTCCTAACTCTATGACTTTTAAAACAATTTTAAGATTGGGGACCTGCTAAAAACACGCTTACGGAAGAAAAAAGTTTAATTTGGTTACGTTCTCACAGGATAGGGGGACAGTGCAGAAAGCAAACATAAGGAAACACCTCCTTCAGCTGAATGAACTAGGAGCCCTTGGTAGTGATGAAGATAAAACCACCCAACTCCATCTGGAACCAGTCCACCATGATGCCGTAAATCTCATTCACACATGTAACAGTGTCACTGTTTTAACACAGTAATCTCCTCCTCTCCCTACAGTCTTAATATAATAAAAACTTTCCTCTTCAAGCAAAGCATTGTCTTTTTCCTGTGGCTTTTTTGTGTTGCACGTTTGCTTTTATAAGCTTGTGGGCTTTTCTGTACAGAGTTATTAGAGCACATGCTGTACAGTTGCAAGATCTTCGATAACATCAGGGTAAGTCACAGGCCTTTTGGTCTCTGTCCGAATTGAAACATTAACTGAGGTGTAAAATATGCTGAAGTCTAGTTATATTCTGTAAGGAGGAGAAATTCCAAATTAGATCAATGTCAATTAATGTAATCGTATGGACAATGGAATCAGATGCCTACTGCATCATCTGTCTTTAGTCAACTCTGATGAGTAATCTCTCTGCTATTGTCCCTTTATCTCAAGGTGCAGGAGGGCCTCCTTATTCCAAGCAGATTCTGAGCCACTGCTCTCCCAACAATGTGGTTGAGCTGTTTGTAATTGTCCTTAGAGGACGAGATGGGATAGCTAGCTAATCTTGCCGAGCAACAGGGGGTACTCTGCTCAGGGCGGAGTTGTGTCCAGCAGGGCTTGCCCTAGGCAAGGCAAGATCTTGGAGAGGGGCTCCTACCCACCATGATGTGACCATACACACTCAGTCCACTGAGATGTTCTTGTGCGGAAGCGCATTGCTGCCGCCAAAGGAATAGATATTCACCCCCCTTATCTCGGAATAAAGAGATACTAATCTCGTCATTATGAGACAGCAATAATTACTTCAGTGTATGTACAGTACATCCTCTTACGTTGTGCATTGAACACACGTAGAAGCTACTGTGGACTTGGCTGCCACTTTCGGTTTAATGATTGTGTCAATGTCCAGCGCTGCAGAGTTTGTGCGGATTTATTGTCGACTGGGGTTTAGTTATAATGAAATAGTGCAATTGTTTTGCAAATACGAACAATCATTATAAGCATGAGGATCAGTTTTGGGGGAAACCGATGCGTTTTAATGATGATTTCTTATAATCGCTGAACAGTCTTTCGTACTGCACATTCACTTTCATGCCTTTGTTTGGCCACGCAGCACTGATTTTTAGCCAGGTGACCCACAGGTGTACAATTGCGGGAAATGTGAATCATTTAATGCCTAGTGAAAACACCTCAAGTAGTCTACTTGTCTAGCATAAAAATGTGTCATGGTTACCATTCGCTAGCTTCAAAGATCTGACAGACTGAAAACCAAATGAAATAAAAATTACATTGTCATGCATGTTCCTCATTATTACAATAATTTGAGCGCACCTCTGTTTTGAGGTCACTTATCCTTCTCTTCATTTCGGCGCTTCAGAAACAAATGACAAACTTGATTATTGTTTTGGGTTTGGGTTTTGGGTGGGCTTCCATTAAAGTAATCCACAGCAGCAAGAGAAAGAGCCGCTATAGGGCAGTTTTTGTTCAAATTTCAAAGTGCCGATTAAAAGTCTGTTGTGTTGCTCATTGAGGGGGGCCCTAGGCAGTCCCCTAGTTCACCAGAACCAAGGCCCAGCCTGGTGTTCAGGAGGAGTGAAGCGCTGACTGAGGCCTGAACTGAACAGGGGTGGCACAAAGTCTTTCAGTGTATCATTTTAATCCCATCACCGGTATCCAATCATTGTGTTTCCTTATTTTTTCCACTTTCTTTCTCTATGGGGTCTCTCTTCCTCACTTCTTTTTTCATTTTTGTTCCACCTTCCTCTTTCTCATTTTTGTGAAAAAAGAAACGCAAGTGCTGTCCTGCGTAAGAGCAGACTTTAGTTTTCCTCTCAGGTTTGGGTGGTTTGTCTGTTACATTTTGTTAACAGAGTGGTGGTGGCTACAGTATTAGGTTATTTATATGTTTATTTAGTAAATGTGGCACTTACAATAGTACCATACAAATTAATATACAGTATGTTCATAGGAAAGGTATAAAATATTGTGTCTGTTCATCTTTGTTGCAGATGGGGTTTTAATTAGGCTAATTTATCATTTACTTCAAATTGCTGTGTTTTCTTAATTGGGGTGTAGCTTAAGTCTTTTTAAGTTTTGATGTCCTGAAGCTGACATTTTACTCAACCTGTTATATTAAGACCTTGGCTCCAGTTTATGATGAGCAGACACAAGTGAGAATTAGATTCCATCAAAGTGTTTTGTCTGGCCTTGAATCCAAATGCTTTAAGTCCCGATGACAAGTCTGTAAAAACTACAAAAATGAACTGAAGACTACAATCTAATTCTGGTATTGATCTTAATCAACTATCAAATGAAAGGTATCAATAAAACCTACTCTCCAGATTTAGATTAGCTCAGCCATTCTTGTTTTCTGCCTTGTTCAACTTTAAAGTAACAGGGAGTCATTCGGAATGAAAAACATCTTGCTCAAAGCTGGGGAAAAAAGCAGGGCGAGAACCATTTGTTGAGTGATTGCGCCCTCTTGTGGCGAAATCGTTGTAACCATTTCCATACGCAAGTTGTGCTTACAAGCATGTTTTACAGATTTTTATATAAAGGGAATAGATCGAGTTTCATTGGAAAACTCGTAAGAATAATTCTGAACAGATGTGAAACTTCATTATCTTTTTAATTACTGCCCAAATGCCTGAGGTTATACAGCTGTTCACCAGAGAGAAATTCACACCCCAAGTCCAAATGTTGAGTATATGGTTTCTGTGTATCTCTTCACATTAGGAGCATATGAGAGAGAGACCAGATCACTTTATTAGCCATATACAATTTCTTGCATTAGGAATTTGTCTTTTTGCATATCCGAGCTTGCTCTCAATGAGACACAGACGCACAGACAGAGTCTGTGGGGGGGGGAGGGGTCAGAGCGCAGGATCAACCATTTATACTGCACCCCTGGAGCAGTTGGGGTTAAGGACCTTGCTCAGGGGCCCAATGGAGCCCAGCCGCAGGATTTGAACTGGCAACCTTCCAGCTAAAAGCGCAGATCCTTAGCTACAGTGCCTCCGCTCCACCCCATATCAGGGATAGCATGTTTATTGTGATAAAATTAGAATCTAAAGGCACCTTGTGTGGGTTTTAGTCATAACACTCCAAACCTAAACACACATTTACTGTAGGCCGGCACACATTTTCACCTGCAGGCAGCAGAAAGCTAAACTAAAAAAATAATATTGACAACACATTTACATTGTCTAGACAACGCGAGGAAGCAACAAGAAAGCAAACATAATCTTAGGGTAGTTAAATGTGTAGAATTTAAATGCAGGGATGTTATGGCAATATTATACAATGCACTCTAGTTAGGTCTCATTTAGAATATTGCATACAATTCATGTGTATGGATCTGCCAAACTGTTTAAATTACCAATGAGAAATATTCAAACATATTCTCTAAGAACCGCCAGTGCAAGAAACATGCCCGAGGACTCAATGGGAAACTACTGTATGGGCAAGAGCATTTAGAACTGAGAACAGGAGTCCCTTTTTTACACAAAGGGTTGCGGGAATCTAGAACAAGCTATCCAGCTATATTATCGAAGCTGATAATGCTAGCTTCATTCAGATTGATCCTCGGACCTCATCTGTGGTCTTTGTCCCCCATAAATAAGTTATTTTCATTCCGTAAGACTTGAATTTATGTTTGTGTTTGAGTTTTCCTGCGTCGTGCCCTGAAATTCCTGGTAGGGGGTGTATGTGGGGCAGTGAGAGGTGTTGCCCCAAGGGAACAAGAAGAAAGGAATATTAGTCTTCATCATCAAGTAAAAAAAGTCCTTCACCTGGTTACCGTGGAAACCAGAAGCACAGTCAGCCAGGATGCTGCTCTGACGTTGTGTGTTTTGCTGCTGAGCCACTTGTTCCCTTCAGCAGAAGATGTGCCAAATGAAGAATGAGTTTCCCTGGAATCTTATTCTTATCATTACACGGTCCTGGGAAGAAATGCACAGAGAAAAAGAGGCTTTTATAAGTTTCGTGTGGCAGTGCTTTCATCTAGTTTTACAGGGAGAATATAATTATAAGAATCCAAGCAGTGGCATTCTTTGCAGTATTGTTTGCATATCCGGAAGGCAGCAACAAAGTCCCTTGTGATCATCATCATCTTATGTTTATGTGCTCAAATATTTATATTTCATATTTGATTTAAATAAGTCTGATCCATTCCCAGTTCATAAAAAAAACATTTTTTTTCTTTACTGTAAAGATGTTTGTTTTCCTGTGAGGTATTGACTCCTAACGTTATGCATCCATCCATTTTTTAACCACTTTTTCCAATTCAAGGTTGCAGGGGAGCCAGAGCCAATCCCAGCATGCAATGGGCACATTCCAGGACACACCCTAAACAGGACACCAGTCCATCACAGGGTGGACACACTCACTCACAACAGGGACAATTTTCCCAGGAGCCAAAAACACCTACCAGTATGTTTTACCAGTATGTTTTTGGACTGTGGGAGGAAACCAGAGCACCCGGAGCACTAGAGCATTGCAGGTCAAGAACTGCTCCCAGAGTCCCAGGGCTGCAAAGCTACAAAGCTGTTAACCACTGCACCACTTTACCACTTCCCAGTGTTCTCAAGGAGTTTCTAATTCAACTTGTCTTAATTGACTGGGGAGTGTTTTTACGCACGATTTCTTCGGCTAGCTTTCTGCTAGTCATTTCAACAATGGTCAAAATGTTGGGCAGAAAGTGTTAACCATGCTTTTCTGTTAATGGTCTCAGCAGACGTGTCAATGTGACGGATGAGTCAATGAAAGAAGCTGCTCACAGACTGCTACTCTTTCTTTATAAAAGAACTTGCTTAGAATTATTCACTTCTTAGACGTTTTGTATGTGCTAAAATCTTAAAATTTTGTGTGGCCATATGCACTGGATCTGTGGTTAATCAACATCACTCGAATCCTGCTAATTATTCTACTCCCTTACATAAATTCCCCTTGCGCTGTATTTAGACAAAGTATGTATTTGATAGAAACAAAATTAATTTATTATACAGTATGTATATCTTTCCATCTTAACATGTTAAAGCAACCATCTTGCTCTGGGGTATTAGAGTAAAAACCAAAAGGAAACTCAGGATTGTGCCTGAGATCTGTCAATATCTCCCGTCTGGTCTCAGAATCTTTCAGGGTCAGCTGGAATGCGATAGTGGTATGAGGGATGTCTGGATCTACGTCCTCCACATACTGTTATGTCAGTGACACCTGACCAGCAAGAGCAATAATCCGAAAATTAAAGGCTTAACAACAGCAGTTATTAGTAGTGTAACGCAACGGGGGCTCAGGCGGGCGCCCTTGCCGCATCTGGTCGGCCCAAAGTATAGGTGGCTCGAACCCGGGACTTCCGTGTCTCTCTGCAGCGACCTAGCCCCGTGAGCTAAAGAGAGATCTCTCCACAGCCCAGTAGCTGTGGTCCTGCTATCACAGGGAAGGGCGGTGACGTCACCTGCTCTGGTACGCCGGCTCTTACACACAGTGCTTGTCGGCCGTAAGCGTTACAGTAGTGGTATTTGTAGCAGAGGTAGTTGTATCAGTAGTAGAAGCTGCAATGGTAGCAGTCGGTGCAGCTGCAGCAGCTGTAGTTGCAGCAGTGGCAGTAAGTGCAGTAACTGTGTAAGTCGCAGCAGCTACAGTAGTTGTATTGGTAGCAGTAGTTACAGCAGTAGCAGCTGCTGCAGCAATTATATCAGTAGCGGAATTTGCACTGGCAGCAGTTACAGCAGTAGCGGAAGTTGCAATGCAGAAGTTACAGCAGCTGCAGTAGTTATTTCAGTGGCGGAAGTTGCAATGGCTGCAGTTGCAGCGGCTGTAGTAGGTGCAGCAGTATTGGAAGTTGCAATGGCTGCAGTCGCAGTACATGCTGCAGTATCGGACGTTGCAATGGCTGCAGTCGCAGTACATGCTGCAGTATCGGTCGTTGCAATGGCTGCAGTCGCAGTACATGCTGCAGTATCGGACGTTGCAATGGCTGCAGTCGCAGTACATGCTGCAGTATCGGACGTTGCAATGGCTGCAGTCGCAGTACATGCTGCAGTATCGGTCGTTGCAATGGCTGCAGTCGCAGTACATGCTGCAGTATCGGACGTTGCAATGGTAGCAATAGCTGTAGCAGAAGAGGTAGCTGGGTCCACTAAAGTTTGGAAAGTGTTGCTTTGTGCGTCAACATTACAGTAGGCTTGGAAAAACAAGGATTGAGGTGTCAACTGCAATCTTATCCTAATATCGGCACATACAAGCACATTTTCTAAGACAAAGAAAGGAGGATTAATCAATTGATTTGTTTGCTTACGTTTGCATCAAAATGCAGCTCTGAGTCAAAAAGCCAAACTTCCTTATCGCTCAGGTGACGTTTAAGCGGCAGTTTGTCTTTTTGGTATTTCCAGATGGAAATGACAGCAGAAGTCTTGGGAGATTCCACTCCTGTCCCCACTCACGGTGTTTGTGATTACCTGCTGGCTCAATCAGCTCTTCAAAACCTCTTCAGTCACATCCACTGATCTCACAGAGGGCAGAGTTGCATCTGACAGGTAAATGAATCTTGATGGCACTGTCTGCCCAGCTTTCTCCAGGGACAAACCAAGGAGTTCAGCTGTTTCACACACCCCAGGCTGTCTGAAGACCTGGCTTTGTAATAAGATCTCTACCTAGATAAGCACATCTCTGTTTAAGAGAGAGCAGCAATGTCTGCCAAATACCAGGATGCTCATTCTCACTCTTTTATTCTTGCTCTTGCTTTCCAAATGAAGAATTACGAAATGGACAAAATTTCAACCATTTATCCTGTCTTGCAAGAAAACAGCAATAGAACATATATTTGTCACTATTCTGTTATCCATAACAATGGCAGTGAGTGACCCTGCTTGTGTTGATCAGTCTTTACATTGGAGTTTAATGAAAACCTTATTTTAAAAAAAGTAAGCTTCCCTTTGCAGGGCATCGTACCTGTCCTGCACACCAACCTTCTCAGATATATTGCCACATAGCCTCAAACTGAACAAAGCAAATGGAATTAAATCAGTCTTTATTTGACATTGCGTCTGTCACAACAATTAAAGCATTAACTATCTCAAACAGGTATGTGCTTTAAAAACTCAGACTTTGTCTGATGTGCATGCTACTGTATCGCATGGAGTGGAAGCCATCCGCTGGTTTCTGGAAGACCCACTTCAGGTCTTTTGGGGTCCCCATCGGTTGACACCAGGCTGAGCATCAGCTCATCTTTGTGTTTTTTTTTTTATGAAAAACAACTCATTTCTCCTTAAACCTTTACAATCTGCACCTACGTTATATTCTATACAATGTAAACTGCTGTATGTTTTATTGCACTTTATGACTTCTTTCCTGTCTGTGGCTTTCCAGTGTTCAATGTGCAGCACATCGCATTTTAACTTTCTACATGTTGTATATCAAGAATCATCACCTGAAGGACGCCCAAGAGCTAAAATATTTTTTGCTTTCTACTTTTTAAGTGTGGAATTAACCTCTGCTTCTTCCTATATCCAACATGGCTTGATTTCCTCATGCCTGTCAAAACCATCACTAAATTGTTCCTGTGACTGGGTGTGTGCCCTTTGATGAATCGCTGTCCCGCCTACAGGATGAATGGATATATGGAATGCAAAGAAAACACTGTTCTAAAATAGATTATATCTGAAGATACTTTTAAAAATGAAAGGCAGAGAATGTCAGCCATCATGCTGAAAGTTATGGTCAAACAGTTGTGAACAAAGATGTTTGGCATGTGGAAATTTCAGAGGTTTTAACTACACTACTGCCATAGTATTGGAAAAACAATAAACTGGAATCATGGTAGCTTTATGTTCATTATGTATATCCATAATAGCATTTATAGTGCAATTGCCTCTCGGACTTGTACTTTTAAAAAAATAATAAGTTATTGTTCATAAGATGGAGGACTATTGAGTAAAACATAGCACAAATAAGGTTTCAAATAATCGAGAACACCATTCCTGAACCGAGACCACATTACATTCTATATGCTACCTCTTGGCACTAAAAATGTTTTTTGTTAAACTTTAAAGTCTGAAGAAAATGAAAACCTAATAACCACTCCTTCTGAACACCATGTCATATAAATCAAAGGTGAGTTTGGATGCATCTCAGCAATAACACTGTTAGGAAAACTTAACATAACTGGGCAGTCTGTGGAAAGCCGTTTTTCTGAACTTTAATTTGCTTCATCAGAACACATCAGCTTTCAAGCGGCCCAGGCCTTTCTATCCATTATGGGCCTCGTTTTGTTTTCCTAGTTGCTGCCTCAACCTAGCCGAGTGGGGGGAGGGAGATTGGGGGAGGGGGGTTGGGTTGTCTTTATGACGAGCAGCATGTTTCTCCAATCAACCGCAGAATGATGATTCGAATCACCCAATTACTGCGCGACATTTGGATGGTTCACCAGTTAGAGGCAAGCAGGGGAGGGGCTTGTAGAAGAAGTCCCCACCCACTAGCGAGGGTTAGGCTGCGCGGGAGCTGCAGTTTCAGTTTGTTTTATTCACCATTTTGTGTAGCTGAGGGTAAAATTCAAATAAAAATCCAGTTTAAAACACGTTTATTTTTTGTTTTTTGTGCTTGGCGCCGAACTGCGTTTCTGTCTAAAGCGGTGTGTTTAATCACGCTTTGAGTTGCAAAACCGAAAGGTTTTATTTTTTTATCTCCCTTGGATTTTCCTTTTAAATATATATTTTAACCTCTACAGTATTTCTGCAAAATGTCAAGACCAGTGAGGTATGTTTGTTTTCTATGCTCTTCGTTTACGGTGAGAGTGCATGCACGCCGTGAGCTAAACGCACGCTAGCATTGATATTGTAGGTTCTCTTTGACGATCTTGTGTGTGTTTAAGTTAAAAGGGTTGTAGTTTCTTATATTGTCTTTTTCTAATGCTCCCCTTTGGTAACACTAAGCCTTGCAGTGCGTTGTTACGTTAACGTGTCCTGTCTTTTTGCGCGCACTTCGGGTTTGCATCCATTCTTAAGTTTCCCCGCTGCTAATCTCCTTTCAATGCAGCGTTTATATACAACGCTTTAAAAAAATAACCTAACTCGTTTGTGTATGTGTGCTGTGGCTAGTAAAACTGGAAATATGGCTACCCATTCATCCTGAGCAGAGACAGAAACGGCAGTAAAATCCCAGTCCCTGGATGTTACCGTCATTGGCTCATTGATGTGAAGATCTTGGTCGACTCCAGCTTGCACACCAGTTAAAACACAGCGCGAACTTTTTTTATATACTGCGTTGTTTTATAACGGACGTTGGTGCGCATTTTTAAAGAAAAAATCGCTGCTGGGGAGGGGAGGGGGGGTTTGGAGCGAGACTTGAAAAAACAACGTAACGTTACACAAACTGGACTCCCCATTTCGCCTTCAACGCAGTAAATTAAAGACTAGGTATTCGAGTGATGTCACGAGGAGGGAGGGGGGTGTCTGTAGCTCGGGCGCCACACCTCCTCCTGCGCTCGACTTCTGGAAGTTGTGTTCCTGCGCGTCTCGTCTGGAGAGACGCAGAGCTCTTTCCACGCAGGTGGACGAGAGTCGCGGTCGCTGAAACCGGGTCCCTTTGTTTCGCCGCGAGCCTGCCCCCGAGGCACTTGAGGCGCGGGGCGAGCGGCGCGGTCTGAGAACGGTGCCCGCGTGCGGCGCGTGTGTGGACAACGGGGCCCGACACTAATGGAGCGTGGCTACACTGTAAATCACGTGGCGCTCTGTCGCGCAACTCGGGGTTTTTTTTCTTTGCGCCATCGAACAATGCGAACCACCAGCGAGACAGAGAAACATTTTTTTAGCCTACACGTATTTAATTTTAACTTATCTTTGACACGTAAGCAGTTTCACACGAACATATTAAATACCTTAATTCAGCCTAAGGCAGACATTCACCTCTCCCTAGCCCAGATACTGTATATATACCCTTTAGTCATGCTGCAGTTGCCTTAGAAATGTAGTGTTTAGCTGTGCAAAACATATTCCGTAACCGAGAAAGGTTACAATTGCACCCATTTCACTTTCCATCTTGATCTAAAACACGGATGAGGCCCTTCCCACTTAAAGGGTCCGTATCCGATTAATGGGCCCAACTCGAGTGATGTCACCTGGAGTCACGATTACGTCATGGGGCTTTATCGCCCTGGATTCTTGCATTTAGATTTGTATACGGCCCCGAGCCTGCAGTTTGGGGGGGGGGATCACTGCAGAAAATTCTGGAAAAAACGAGACCCACATGTAAACGCACGTTATGATTATAATACCATAAAACGGAGGAGTGTTGAATATTGCAGTCTGTATTGACATGGTTGCATTTGAAATTAGATTGGTAAATTGAGTCTGTTGTGCTTATGCAGATACTGACACAAGAACCCAGGGCTTGTTTCTTTCTATTACTTGAAGATAAAGCCTTCTCGTGATGCTTGTAGATCTACCTTAAACCAGAAATGATAATACTTCATTAAACCGAGGTTGTGCTCACCTTGGGCAGCCTCTGCCTGTCTGTGCTAGGGTGAGAGCTCATTGGTTGGTCCCCGTGGGCCAGTGAAGTGACCTAGTTCCATGTGATTGATTTTTCTTTAATTTACCAGCTGAAAGAGCGATTCTGCCTAGCAATCCCCTGAGCACGGCTGATACCGGAGCCAATTAAGCCCAGACCATAGAAACCTGTACTATCCAGAATGTTTTTTTTAATCTATCGATTAAGGAATATTGAAGCAAACCTTGTGTGGTAGTATTAAGAAGCATTATCAGCGACGGGGTGAATTCCACGGGGAAGGCAAATCTTAACTGAAGTCTTCAAAAGATAACCTGATTTAATTTCCAAGTTCATACCTTCAGCATGTCGCCGGTGTTTGGGATTTGCCTGAAATGGCTTCAGCGTGGAAAAGCTTGCCCTGTTGGAGTTCTCCTTCATTTCTCTGCAGTTCCCGAAGAATCATCACAGCTTTTGTTGCTTAATGAATGCAGTGCAATTTAAGTGTGATTAACGTGTCCAAACAATTTAAATGGAGTCCTTTTGCTTTTCGCCTGGTGATGAAATAAATCGGTGTGCAGCACACATCCAGTCTCGCACCGCAGAAAAAAATCGGTTTGAGCAACTTGCCAGGTTCTTAATTCACGATACCGGGCTGTCCGTAAGGGGGAAGAGGTCGTAAAGAGCAGTTAGGTCAAAGGGTTTCTGTCAACATTGTCCAGGGAGGTGTAGTGGTCATGGCTCGGGCAGCAAGCTGTAGGTTTGTCACTGATCCAGTCTGAGTCAAAGTAGCCTCAGCAGCAGTGAACATCAATTCTGTTTTATTGGGTGTTTGCTTTTATGAACTTATTTTACAATGTATGAACAATGATATTTGTTGAACATTTATGAGCTATTAATATATGGTTGTGGGATTCCATGGAATTAAGCAGCAATCAGGTAGCTCCCTACTGCTTTTTGTTCACTGGCACACAGTCGTGTTCAGTTATATATATATATCATTTTAAGTACATACAATTTACATTTCATTGGATCCTGTGAGACCTGATTAATACTGGAAATAAAAATGTTATCTCAGCTACTTCATCAATGAACAAAAGAAGCCTTCTAAAAGGCTTGTGAAGCAGCTTAAAGACGTTTCAGGTCTGTTGACATGAATTATTTATGAGACATATTGGTGGGGGGGGGAAAAGGTTTGTTTTTTGTAGTGCCTAGAGTTTAAAAGCCAACTTGTTTTCATTAAGTAAAAGCATCTCTTAAGGTTAGTAAGAAATCATAATTACAAATTTAATTGGACTATTGGTGCTGTTATCCATGGAGTCTTGCATAATTGTAGATTGTACACATGTTATATAGTAGTTTCACAGACAAACAAAGCATCAAGAATGTAACTTGATTTTAGCATGTTTACCTGCTTGCGGTTAAGTAATGTATTACTACAATTCACCGGCTGTGAAAGCAAGATCTGAAATTTAAACTCTAAGCTTATTTACAATAATAGGTATTGTCTGTATTAAAAATGTAATCTCTGCTTTTTTAAAATTCAGGATCCATTATTTATCATGCTCGGGCACCTCTAAGCCCTTTCCTTGGAATATTTGAGCAAATGTGTATTTTCCTTTTTTGTGTTCATTTTACTTATTATTGGATGTTTCATACCATATAAAACTTCAGAATCGATTTTTTTTTCTAGACAGAATTGTCAGATCAGTGCTATATGCTCCTGAGTGGGAGGGGGAGGAGGGGGTCAGTCGGTCAGTTGGTGTGCCTTGTCCCTCCAGTTACTGACCACTCGCCTCACCGCGGTCTCCACTGTATCACTGTTCCACTTCTGTCTTCTTTTCTTTTTGGATGACGTGCCACATCCTTAACGTGGCCCTTGTGAGACCAGCCATCCAGGGCTGGACTCTCTCATTGGAGAGAAGAGCCTGCTGTGCAGACTCCAGTGTGAGCTGGGCTGAACAGTCCTGTTGAGTCTTAGGAGCCCCAGTCTTAGATCAGGTGTTGTTTTGCAGCATTTGTAAATGAGCAATCTTTGAACACAGGTTCTCAAGCAATACGCATTTGGTTTTACATGGGTATATATTTGAACTGTCTGTGGTGAGGGTGTTTCTCTGCTCTGGGGTCTTCTTATGAAGAAGCTGATAGTGCAGTGTCATTCATAAGCAGTCTCTTGATTATGTATGATAGCTAATAAGTAAAATAACATTTTGGTTTATAAGAAAAGTAATAGAACAGTAAACATTATATACAATGTATGTCTGCTCTGGAAGCAGTCCAGAGAAGAGCAACCAAATACATTCTGAGGTTTAAAACAATGTCCTCTACACTGACAGATGGAATGAATCAAACCTTTTTTTAGTCTTGAACAGAGAAGCCTGAGGGAATCTGATACAAGTGTTCAGAATCCTCAAAGGCATTGCCAAAGTCAACCCAGCAGACTATGTGAAAAGTATGTGAAAGTGCATTAAAAAAACTGAAAAGGTCTTTACACAAAGGGTTGTGGGAGTATGGAACAAGTTACCCAGCCTTTTAGGAAAAGCAAATACCCTGGTTTCTTTCAAGAAAAGACTGGATGGTCAATTCCCTGCTAACTACCAAACAAACGAATGTGGCCAATCAGTCCACTCTCTTATGTAACCTTTCTTATCTTGTTAAAATGAAGGCTTCTTTTCAGCATTGCTGTTACACCTTTTCTGGTCGGGAAGATTCTGTCAGAAGTGGAAAGGGTTTTACAGGAAGCTGCTGAGTGTAAATGGATTTGTGTAAATTTTCTGCACAACTTTAGGAAAGGTAGTTAGGCCAGGAAAAAGTCTGAAGATTTGCACATTAATGAAAGTCAGGCATGCCCTCCCTTCCTCTTGCAAAAAGCATGGAAAAGGAAATCTTTTTTTCTTGTAGCTCATGTAAACTGATGAGCATCATGCATTCAGTTTGTTGGTTTTGTTCCCAAAACAGGGAAGTTCAGCTACTCCAGAGTTATTCCTGTTGCTGAGAGAGTGTTGGATTTAATCCATGACTTCTAAAGCTTAAAAGTGTTTTTCCACCTGTATATGATGTCCATTCTGTGAATGCATTAAAAAATAACACATTGAAAATGCTCTGCGTCTGATGCCATCTCCCCCTCTGTCTGTGGGGCACCTTGAAGTCAGGGAGCCCAGTGATGTTTGTCAACTCTGTTTGCTACAGGGTCACACAATGTGAAGTGGCCATGTTCTCTCGTGTCCATCAAGCCACTCAGCCTGCAGGAGCTTCAGTGCTGGATGGAGGAGGGGTGTGTCCCTTGCAGATGTCATTTCACACACCTGGCTCATTACAGAATGCGAAATGCAGAAGCATAATATAAAGACAAATGTGTTTTTAACCAATATATATTCTTTCGGATAATGAGGAGAATTCTAGCTGTTATAACGCGGTCTGGAGGCTGGTCATTAGCCAGAATAAGAACATAAGAGCAGTTCCAAACAAGAAGAGGCCGTTTGGCCCATCAAGCCCGTTTGCTAGTTAAGCGGGTGTGTTAAAGAGAAAAAATGTCTCGAGTCGACAAATGATCCAAAGAAACGGGTCCTTTCATTCAAAAAAGCAACACGCTCGCCGAAAATGGTCTCTTTCAGTTTGTGAGTGAAATGGATACCTTTCAGCCAACATTGCAAGCACTGTTTACATGCTGGAATACTGTAAACCCTTCACTTGATTCACAAAAGTTTAAATTTCCCTCCCCCTCTTTAGTTGGCTACAGTTGGCTTTAGCTGCAGATGTGAATTCAAGAGTACAAGTACTCTGCCACTGAAGCAGGGCTCCGCACTAACTGAGGACGATGTGAACTTTTCTCTCCCTGCCTTCTCTTCTGTTTTTTTTTTGGACATTCATTTATCAAGGAGCAGCTTAAATCAATGAAGTTATTGGTGAGACCCGCTAAAATAACCTATGGCTGCAGGTACAGAGCCCTGCCTCATTTCAGTGAGCAACATCCATGCAGCACAGTGCTAGGCAAGAGAGCAGATGCAAACAGCTGTCTGAGAGCAGATGCTCACATGCAAAATGGATTTGTTCTTCCTGGTGATCACGGAGCAAAATTGGTTTGGTGCTTTTGATTTTAAACACAGACAAAAATATTTGTAAGTCTTTGTAAATCAGTGTTAATGGATCACTAGGTGGTGCTATTCTCTCTGGACCAGGATTTCCACCTGGTTCTGCAGTATGGTGACCGGACACAGCAGGCTTTAGGAGGTTATGTCCTTTAGACGACACATTAAATTCAGGACCTGACTGCTTCATCATTAAAGACTCCTTGACACTTTTCGTGATGATGTGTTAATGCTAGTGTATGTTTCTTGGTTACATTCCATCCTGGGATTGCAGAATGTGATCTCCCCTAATCAAGTTGGTGAAGATCCCTTCCCTACCTGCGCTGCTGTGCGGCGGGGCTGCTGGTACAGAGCGGCTGCAATACATCAACCTGGCAGGAGCAGAAGTGGGCTTGTTCCTCAGTGTAAAAGCGCTATACACGTGCAAGGAATTATTGTAATTCTGAAAGTGCATGAAGTCTGAAAAACCAGGCCAAGGACTGCTGGTGGGGTTGAGTGAGGGGTTGAGTCTCTGTGACATCCTGCTTCATTGCTTTTGGATCCGTTGGAAAAGCTCAGCTGGAGCACAAGCATGTTATTAGATCAGAGAGTGTATTTTAATGCCTTCATCCCTCCTCCCAGGTGTGTACCACCCTGTTTATGTATCTTTTTTTTTTTCTTACAGGAACAGGAAGGTAGTGGATTACTCACAGTTCCAGGAGTCTGATGATGCAGGTGAGAACTCGGTCTGAAATTCCTTTTGGGCTTTTGGTCAAGATTGTGAAAGGTGGGGGAGACGTATACGATTCTGCTTTCTGGTGAGAGCTAGTTCACATTCCCATAATTCATAGCAATTGCTTGCCTTTTACAAACAGATGAGGGGTTCCCCTTAAATATGTCTAAATATGTGAATACGAATAGTGTGGAAGCAAGACCCATGAGAGCCACTTCCAGCATTCAGGGGGCCAAAGGGTTTCTGGTTTTCATTGAGGTCTGCGGTGTACTAAGTGGGAAAAAGTAGGAGAACCATTGCTTAGTGCTGGGTGATAATTCGCTAACGATAATTATCGCTATATAATTTTCCTCACTATAATTTTAACAAAAGTTCGATATGTATGTTTATGCTTTGCGCATGGTATGCGCATGCGCACAAAATACTGCGCGAGAGCGTGTGCGTGTTGCAGTCAGCTAACGTGGTGTGATTGTAGTTAGAGTGGAGAAATGAGCGACACTGAAGCAATGTAGTGCTGCCAACGACCAGCTCGAAGGACGATGACATCGTCGACAGAAAAGGTCATTCCACTTCGGTAATTTGGAGATAGATATTTTGGCTTTTTACGATCAGACATAAAACAGAGCACTTTAAACTTTGCAGTCTGTCTGAGCCATCTTCTATGTGTGACTGCAGTATTTAATTTTTCTATTGCATATTCTCATGCGTATCTTGACATAAAAAAGACTTGCTTACTCTCTACCTCAGATTTGTTTAATGTTTCTGCTGTTTGGCAAGTGTATGTTGTGTTCTTAAAATAAAGAGTTGTTTAATTTACCAATTAACTGTCTGGTTTCTTCAACTTTCACTCAGGAGAAAAAATCTGCCTTTAAACTTGAAAGAAATAATGATCGTGATAGTTATCAATATCGACTGATATGAAAATTTTTATCGTGATAATGTTTTTGGCCATATCGCCCAGCCCTACCGTTGCTCAGTCACCCAGTGTTAAACCATGACGTCTGCTGGGTTTCAGCCTTCATGGACCAGAGCTGCTCAGGTGTGTCAACCCCGCAGCTGAATTCTGTCTTTGAAGTGACTGCATTATGGATAAATTGTTTTTCGACAGTCCCTTTCATGTGGACAGGATATAGAGAGAACATGCCTGCAGCAAAGCAACTAAACGGCAGACGGGCACACCTCCTTAACGGCCACTGAGGTTTACTTCGGGAACTTCCGTGCTTTGAGTTTTGTGCCGATTTAGCTCTTTTCGACTCCCTCTGCACAATGATATGCTTAGCAGGATTGTTCCATTTTCCAAGGAATCACAAGTAACTTCTCATCTCTGATTTTTTAGCTGGCGGCTTAATCCCCAGCTTTGTCGGGTTGTAGACAGTTTTACAAGAATGTGTCGGCACAACTGACCATTTGTCTGAAACTTGGTTTGTACATAATTGTTAGCATTACAGGCTTCAGGTTACCTATCCCTTTATTTTTGGCATTTTTCACTAGGTCCTCTTAATTAGCCCCTTGCAATCCCATCTTGCACTGCTTAGCAGAGCCGCAGTGACTGCAGAGTTTTGGACAGACTGCAGACCTGTACTTTATTAAGGCTCTGAGAAACCAGAGAAAAAGCAGTTTGGTTTTATATGGCTATAAAGAAAGCCATTTTATCTGTGTATGCTGCTTTGCAGGCAGGATATTTCTGTTGGGGGGGAGGGATTATAATAGGGAAATGTAGCACATTCTTTTTTTCTATTTGGTTTATGATGTAGTGTTAGCAGCTGGAATGCATTTTAGCTGCTTACATTTCAAGGATATAAACCACCTTTGTACTGTGCTGGAAGTCTAGTGGGTCTGGCCTCTTGTGGTTATGAATTACACACATGCAGTACAATAAGTTGTGTTTTAGGTTAACCATCAGCCATTATAATTGCTTGCAATTATTAGGCCAGATGGACAGAAGCCTTAAAATTGCCCTTAAAAGCTAAGTACATCAAACATGTACAATACGGTACTGATCATATCAAACAATGAAAATTTTATTAGTATATTACTAGATCGCAGGTCTAACAGTTATCCCGAATGATTGTTTATTTTGCTGTAATGGAGAGTCCTAATCCTGTTCCATCTTGAAAGCCCTTTTTTCACAGCTGATCCTCCATGCCTTCTTCTGAGATCCTGCCCTCCCTGAACTATGATTGTGTTTTATTCAGGGTAGTTTTAAGTGTTAATCGAGTTTGGAGCTTTGGAGTTGTGAGAGTCTGCATCAAGCTGCTTCGCGCACGCTGTTACTGCTGCGCTGGTTTCTTTCCGATACCCTGAACGAGTTCCTTTGATCAATGAGCTCCTATCACAGGGGCTTGGGCCAAAGTGCCGCCTCTCGTTTGTAACCGTTCTTTTGACAGCTCCAGCCCTGTACCGAGATAGGTGGCTCACAGAGTCAGGGCTGATCCTCTGAACCTTCTGGGGGGAAAATGGGCTCCAGTCTGATGTGATTCTGGGGCCAGAATGTAAACCTGTTCAGTGGTCATGGCTTTGTCAATCCTGAAGGTGTCCAGCCCCCGGATTCCCAGTGAATTCAAAGATGCTATAAAAGACAGGTGCAGGATTCCCAGTTGAATTGAGTCTCTCTCTGCCTTTCACTTTCATGGCCCTTCATTTTCCATTCTTGTTGTTGTTGTAATCCCCCCCCCCCCAAGGGCTGGGACCCTTATACAGGCTTATCCGATTTCCTTTCCTTTGTTGTCCCCACAGATGAAGAGTATGGGAGGGACTCTGGGCCTCCTAGCAAGAAGATCCGTGCGTCTTCTCGGGAAGTGAAGCCGAAGAAGAGGCCGGGGAAGAACTCGCAGGAAGACAGGTGATACGCCTCCCTGTCCTTCCGGTCTTGAACACGAGGGCCGCCTGCCTTTCTGCGGCCCAGAAACGGGCCTCGTTGTTGCCCGGCATCTTGCGTATGAGACGGGGAGGTGTTCTGGGGGAGGCCCAGGGGGTCTGTACACCATGAAACAAAGTACCCACCTGTCCTCCGGCAACCCAAATTAATGTATTTTTACCTTTTTCAGTGAGGATTCAGACGACAAAGCGAAGTCCAAAGATGACTCGGCAGGTAAGGTCAGACAGCATGAAGTCAACGGAAATTAAAAGTGGTAGCACACAGTGTATACTCAGTTCTGGGTGCTGTACCTTGATTTGCATGGGAATTGTCAAGTTAAAAGGACTGTTCTAGACAGTATGAAAACGGGTCTGATGTTTAACATTTGAACAGTGCAGCAGAAGCCACTTGGGAATTTCACTTCCTCCAGCAGCGAAGGCAGTGTTTCTCACCTTCCCCTTATTCTTCCATTTTGAAAAATCTGTCTAACTGTGCAAGCAAAATGTTGTCAGAAAATGCTGCAAACCTTTTTTTTTTCTTCCCCACACAGATGATTTTGGCAGCGAGGACGACAATGACTTTGAAGGAGAGGAGGAGGAGGAAGAGGGGGGAGACAGTGATTATGACGGGTCTAAAAAGGGCAAAAAGGGAAAGAAGCCTAAAGTGGAGAGGCCAGCCAAGCGGACACCCAAGTCACGGAAAAGACCAGCAGGTACAGCCAACATCCTCTTGAGAATGGGTGTTATTTCTAAGTCGTTATAGGTGTCTGTGTCTTGTTAGTTGAATTGAGGTGAAAGTAATTAAGCTCTGGGGCAGATGGGTTGCAGTCTAGGATTTCCTTTTCAGCTTCTGGGCTGGAGTACCTTCTGTGTGGAGTTTGCATGCTCTGTGTTGAGTGGGCTGGCTGAATTGCCCATTCCATGACAAGTGGGAGTGTTGCCCCTGTCTAGCTCTGCTGCAAAATCAATTCCAATATAGTGTGGACAGTGTTCAGGTGGACCAGGTGTTCAGGTGGAGAGCTCTTCTCATTCATTAGGAGTATTTAGTCCTGGTGGCCAACATAGAGTTAATTATAAATGAAATCCAGATGTAGATTCTTAATCTCAGAACTGCAGTATTTCTACTTCATCGGAAGGATGAAGCGCTGGAATATAGTAACATGCTGCTGGTAACGATGGTAACGCACAGTGAGTCAGTGGCAGAGCTGGAGCTTGAATTGGAGACATCCTGGTGAGAGAGCCTTTTCCTGAATTACTGTGTAATTTAGAATGGTTCTGTGCACGTTTACGGTATGCCTTAGTTTAATCTTTGCACAACATCTCAGAAAAACAATAGGAACTGAATTCTTTAACTTTTGTGAAATACAAAATGCCCAAGCGTTACATGAGCTGGAGCCACTGAACTGTAGAAATGAATGCAAAGTCAGTAGCTTGTAGCCTAAAGCTTGGAGGTTGTGTCCCAGAATCCCTTGAGCTCGGGGAAATAACTGCCTGTGTTTGTCCCGTGACCCCTCCAGATGACAGCGACGATGACCAAGAGGTGAGCAAGAAGGTGCGGCAGCAGCGCCAGGCCGCCTCCAAGGCCGTGTCCAAGCAGAGGGAGATGTTGCTGGACGACGGGGGCAGCGAGGATGAGGAGAAGGACGAGGATGATCAGGCCTTCCTGGACAGTAAGATTTGGAGAAGGCCGGGCAAACATAAAAAGTGTAACAATTTGGCCAAATGTAGCTGTTGTCTCTCTCTTGCACTCCCGTCTTCTGTTGTGGAAGGTGAGGGTTAATCCGGGGAGTTGAACAGCAGGCCAGAGGCCTGGTAGTTCCTCTGCGCTGAGATGAAGACGTCTCCTCGTGACGTGCCCTCCTCTGTCCTCTCGCTCAGTCCTCCTCCTCTCTTTCTGTCCATAGAGGAGTCAGGCAGCGACGAGGATTTCATGGTTGATGACGACGACGACAGCGACTACGGACACTCGAGAAAGAAGAGCAAGAAAGTGGTGAAGAGGACCAAGCCCGACAGGAAGGAAAAGAAGTCTCCCAAACCTAGACTAAAGGCCACAGGTGGGGTACCTGGGTCTCCTGATGCCTTTAGTTCAGTGTTTATTTGATTACAAAAGTGCTTAGTGGACTACATTCCTAAAAGCTTTGGGCTTTTTCACAAATAAAAAGGGACATATCCAGGCTTGATCAACACTAGAAAACATATGACTTTTAGAAGACTTATGTGTTATGTATCCATTGTTTTGTGGAAGTAAAGTTTTTGGGGGGTAAGGAGGTATTTTGTCGGTGGTATTAAACATGTTTAACGTCGTTAGGTGACCAGGAGCCTGGCCTGGAGTCAAAACTCAGTTTGTGGGTTCCTAGTGGCTAACGTTGCTTCCTTATCCTGTTCTCCCATCATCCCCCTCCCGCAGTGACTCCCAGTCCCATGAAGGGCAAGGGCAAAGGTCGGCCCAGCGCGGCCAGGGCCTCCGAGAAGTCCTACAAAGAGGAAGAGGAGGAGCCAGAGAGCCCCCCCGAAGAGGAGGAAGAACTGGAGAAGAAGGACTCCCCTCCTCCAAAGAAAACAGAGGACCCGACTGAGGAGGAAGAGGACGTATCAGAAGAAGAGGCTCCTTCTGGGGAGGACTAACCGCTTGGAACGGGAGGGTCTTTCTCTCGTTTTTCTTTCTTTAATTTTTAGATCGTAGACAGTTTCAGTTTTCTGTGTCTGCCTGGCTCAACGGTTTGGACAATAATATTCTTAATATTTTTTCTTGCTTTTTTTTTTGCCTGTAAATACCATATCTCAAAGGACAGTGTGTGTGTGTATGGGTGTGTGATTGTGTGTGTGAGAGAGTGTAGGGGGCAAATCTTTACCAATTCAGGTGATGAATGTAGTCCTGTTTTTTCTGTTTGATTTTAATGAGCCCCCATCCACAGTGGCAGTGAAGCTGTGCTCCACAAGCACTAAAACCTTTGTGAGGAGGAAGAGGGCTTCTAAGAAGGAAATGTTACACAAGCCAAGAACCTGTAGTCCAAGACTGATCAGCCTCTGTCCTGCTGAATAGTACCATTGCAGGCCTTGCTCACAACTTGGGTATTGTGGAGGAATTCAAGCTGTTGCATGGTACAGTTGTGCAGGAAAATTGATTGACAGATGTTGACTTCACCCTGCAGAGTGCAGAGCCTGGGTCAGGTGAACACAGTGAAGTGCACACCCGACGCTCCTGCAGGCTGCACCTTGACCGTGAGAACAGGTGTTCTGTCTTGGATGCCCACTGCAGGTTCCTGACAGCAGCTTGCTGTGGCAGAACATGTATTTTCTGCAGATGTTTTTTTTTTTAGAGATCATTGTACAACACTATCTTACTCCGATAAGAACACCTGTTGAGTAGAACCTCTCTGGATTGAAATCTCCTGCTTAACCTGTGCAGGAATCTCACTGCTTACAGTGTAAGAAGCCTGTTTGTGGAGGATTTCATAGTGTAACTGCTTTTTACATAAAGATACAGTAATGGTCAAGTCTGCCTGCTGACCCATCTGGACCTTTTATTTTTCAAGTGTTGTTTTTATGGGGGTGAAAACATTTGATTTTAGAACGTTTTCTGTGCAAACACTTATTACTTGGGGCAAATAGGTTCGTTT
The DNA here is from genome assembly GCF_040954835.1 of Lepisosteus oculatus. NCBI lineage: Eukaryota > Metazoa > Chordata > Actinopteri > Semionotiformes > Lepisosteidae > Lepisosteus > Lepisosteus oculatus. The sequence continues at coordinate 37,637,457 of NC_090700.1, forward strand.
AGATATTTTTTTTTAAGTGCGTGGATACGTCACTATTTTTGTGGGGGGGGGGGCGCATTCTTTGCAGTGAAGCTGCACTGGATTAAAAAAGGTTAAAACATGAAGATAAAAAGCATTAAGGATGAACTGCCACAAGTAACTTGTAATGGGAAATTTGCCGTGAGGAACATGTTTGCGTGTTTGGATCTTGAAAACCTGTATGTTCATGTTCCGTTTTCCTGGGCACAGGTGTGTGTTGCCATACAGCATTGACAGGTGGTTCTGTCCAGGCCTGAGCTGGTACTGACAGTTTTCTCTTCAGCACCTCATCTTCTAATAGCTGCTTAGTTTAAGTGACGCACATTGATGTTCCAAACTTTCTCACATCTGAGGTTAAGCTTGAGTTCAGATGATGTGGTTTTTTTAAGTCTATCACAGGTAAAAAGAACACCTTTGTTTCCTGGACATAAAAGTGTCTGACAGTTCAATCCCTTGTGCCAGGCCTTTTCTCTCTCTTTTTTTTTTTAATTCTTTTTGGTTTGGTTTTCAAAACAAAAGTCCAAAAATGAATGTTTTTTTTTTCTTTCTCGATTTTTTTGTAATGTTTGTTTTTTATGAAAAAATAAAAATGTATCTTGATTTTAAGAAAAAAAAAATCACATCTATCTCTTTTCTCAAAATCCAGAAAGGAAGATATATGAAAAAACCCAAGTGTGGAAATGGATTGTTCCTAGGCACTTGTGGCGTATTTAAGGGTTTGGGTGTTGTGTGGTAGGTCCTATACAGAATGGAACTGAGAACCTGTGCCTCCTATCCCCCTTCCCGCCCTCCGCCCGCAAAAATATAAAAAAGCATGAGTTGGTTGAGAGCAGCTTAAAACATTAAGACTTGAAATGTTCCATTTCCAGTGGGCTGGTGTCCATTTTCATAACACTACTGTTAAACGGGAGTTCTGTTTATCAGTAGCATTGCACATCAATGTGAATGCACTATTTGGGTGTAAATACATTTTACTGGAAAATTTAAATTCCTATTGATCAGTTCAAATCAAGTCAAATGTGCAGACGGCCTAACACTGGCCTCTCATACTTCATGATGGATTAGTGCACACAGGAGTGTTCGCAAAATGTTTTCTGCTCACCACCAACTTCAGAGAGTAGTAATTGACTTTGTTTCCAAGAGCCTTTAGAATGTGGACTTGGTTCTTTAAACCTTTATCTTGGCATCTGGTGTCCTACAATCTCTTATTTTACTAAATGAATTAATGTGAAGACACCTGTATTGTATCCTTTCGTTGTAGTTCATTAATGCCTTTTTTCCCCCATATTGTTTTATTACTCCTCTAAAAGGGGAGAATCTGAGGGAAGGCAGCTCCAGGGTGTCCAAGATAGGAATGATGATCCTTCAGGGTCACAGCTGGGTCAAGAGGCAGGAATGATGGGCCAATAGCTAGATCTAAAATTAAAACATCAGGTTTACGATGCTAGTTTTCCTACTCTGTCCTACGGGAAGTCCACTTAATTGGCAATTGGTTTCTTTAAGATGATGAGAAGCTGTTTATGTGGTTCCAGTTGTGCTTTGTACCTCTGCATTTAAGGAAAGGTGTTGCCTACTAAGGGGGGTTTCGCCAAAGACGATTGACCCCTGCATTGTGTTTGTTCTGCTGTCAGTTTTCAGTCACATATTGATTCATGGAATCAAGCTTTGTTGTTAAAGTGGCATTTCTTCACGGTATTGACTCGAAGGAAGGCAGCAGTGTGACATATTGTGTGAATAGCTGTCCATGCAGTTTCATGCTAAAATAGAGTGAACGGGCTCAGTGGGTCCGGAGGGGAGAATTGAACCTTTCAAAAGGGTACAGACCCATCTGGCGTCTCAAGTCCCATTTTGAGATGGGAATGAGAATGTGCCCCCTTTTCTAAATTGCATGCGTTAAAGTGACCACCAAGTATCATATCAAGGGGGTTTATTTTTTTTAATGCTTTAATAATGTAGAGTTTCTCATTTTTAGCTGTGGGGTGTTCCTTTATGCTAGGGAGGGAGTGAAGTGACGACCACCAAGTTTAACTAAAAACATAATTATTTGCAATTGTGTACGAGTGATTAATTAAAAATAAAGTCCTACCTGGGTTTTCTGTAGGGGACACTGCTGCAGCTCCTAGCTGTCGGTAGTCGTGCGCGAGTTGTTACATCTTGTTTTTTCAGTTTTTGTATTGCTTATGCTCTGGAGATTTGTGCAGAAAATCTGTTTAGTAAGCCAAGCTACTCTTTTGCAGGTTTTGGACTGTGAAGCCAGGTTTAAATGCTTTTTGTCACCTTTTCCCCTTCTTACTATCACAGAAATATTGTAAAATGCTTTTTTTCCACATTGCTAACCAGTCTTGTGGCTTCCTGCAAATGGAGACAGAAGTCTTTCTGTACTGAAGCCGTGGCTGAGAGCATACCTGTATTAGATGCTAAGAAACTGGGACAAGTCACATGCATAGCTCTGTTTATGAGACCAGAATGTAAGCTATTTTATTGTAATGTTTTAATCTGTGGTGCCTATTTTTAATGCTAGGAGGAAACTGTAAAGTTCTTGCTCTTCTGTGTTGTAGAGCTAAAAACTTTCACGAGCAGGACCATTGTTTTTTTAAATGGTCGGCCTCGTCTTCTGAGCCTAAAACTACATGCTGTGAGTGATAACTGCACTAAGCGTACAGGAGATAACTAGCAAAGTGGATACATTGTGTTTCCTGGAGAACCAGCAAGAGTTTGAAACTGAGGCGAGATTAATGATAACTTCCTGAGAAACTGAGTTGCTGCAAGCTGAATTCGCTATAATATTCCGTTACAACTTGTGGAAATATTGCAGTTTCTAGTGGGTGGGGGAGGGGGGGCTTAATCTTATGCAGTAGGTGCTTTAAAACATTTTAGATATTTTTACTTCAATCAAATCATTAGTTGTGTGTAAAGGAAAGCAGCAATTAGAATATTTGTCAAGTTGTGAGGGTGGATGGGGACACAGGTGTCGTAAAGCTTTTGATTATGTCCAAGCTTGACAATGAAAGAAAAAAACATTACAGTGTAAAAACATCTATGCCCTATATTGTGCGTTGATGTGTGTGCTTATTCTTTTGTGTAGCAGCTATCTTAATTCATGGGACATCTCTTACGTTGCCCAAGAAAAACAGAACTACAGATGTACTGAAAAAATATTTTTTTGGGGTGGTGGTGGCAGAGGGAGATAAAGGGGTGTGGGTGGGGGGTGAGACCAGAGACGTGGGGGGTCAGTTTTATAAAGCTTTTAAAGGAGAGTATAGTACACATTGTGTGTTGTAATGGGAAAGATTTTTTTTTAAGAAAACGCTGTAGTGTTCACTTTAAAAAAAAAAAGAAAAGTTAACATACATGTGTGCTGGAAATGTTGTTGTGCAAATTGTGAGTCCTGTTGTAAAGGGTGCAAGCCTTTTGTCAACAGCATCAGAAGCGAACTTGACCTTTGAACTGTTGTGCATGTCATGGGGGGGCAAGGGGATGGGTATGGCCATACTGTGGACTTTATTGTGATGATGATGAGAATTGTTGGTTTCCCAGCTCCTAATAAAAGCAACCTACTTTTTATACTGCTTAACCTGCAGTGGTTTTGTTCCGGAATTGTCTTAAAAGCTTATGGGTTTCCTTTTCTATATTTGTAGGAATCTCCCATGATTTTTGTTGTACCTGAGAACCGTACAGTGTTGGTCTACAAAAACAGGGAGTCTTTTGTTTTCCAGATCCTTATAACATTTTAATAACTTAAGCACACACGTTTGAAATTTAAATAGGCTTCAGCCACTGAAAATGTTTACCATTTTTCCACATAATCTCGATGTGTAATGGGATTCTCTCAAGTGTGTTGGATGAACTTCTTGTTCAATTGCTGAATTAAAATCCTCAGAAGTCTGCAGGTTTAACCTGAAGTCATTTGGGTTCCCCCCCTCCCAAGTAAAAATAAAACACATATTCAGGTCAGGTGACAGTGGTAGTTAAGGCATGCCCTGCCACAGATGTTGGGAATGCTCCTTGAAATAGAAGTCCAGTATCAGTACAATGAATACAACTTTCTTCCATAGCTGCAACAAAACTCTCACTCTTAATGATAACAATGTCTTATTTTCATTCTATAAAACCATCTACAATAAGAGTTGTTTGTCTGGGTTCAAGGATTCCAACTTCTGAACATAACTTTTCCCAAATCTCTTCTTTAGCTTTATGAAAACATCTGTTCCTGACCTCTTTATATCTTAGAATGATGATTTAATTTTAAAATATCACCCTATTCAGAATATGATAGCGACATTTAATTTCCAGTGGGAGAGAGAAGGATGTGTACTATTTCTCTAACTTTAATTAGTCCTTTTTTATTAAATAGATTAAGGATTTTCTCAACTTGAAAGTGACAATCTTCCGCTGTAACAGAAATTGTTTGCATCTGGCTCCATAATCCCCTGTTATACTGCTCTACAGTCACTAGGTGTCTCCATAAAGGTTTCCATGGCATTACTGTGATTGCTGAAGTGTCCACAGTCATCAAGCCTCATCTTCAATCTCACTGTGAGGAGTGAAATATATTTTTAAAAAATCCTTGCAGGAGTTCAAAGCTAACACGCAATTAGATAACTTAGCATTATTTTAAAACCAGTAAGTAACTTACAGTAACCAGTAAGTAATGTTCTTGAAGAGAGATGTTTCTCCCATACAGTATATCATTATCCATTTTTGGTTCTCAGTAGTCCTTTGTATAGAAGGTGTGAACATTACGTGCAGAAATGTCATTCTTATGAGCATGCACATATGAAAAGAGGGATGTAAGGATGGTTTCTTGTGATCTTAATATGCTTAAAGTATGGTCTTTGACAAATGCCACATCTTGAGCAAACATAGTACAAAACCTTCTTTTCAAGCAGTACTTTGTTTTTATTATTCTCTACACACCCATTCTTGATCTGCCAGTTCTTTCTGTAGGCCTCAGAGTCAGCTCTCACTGAGGATGCCTGTACCTCAATGGGGAGAATGAAGAGAGACCGACCGACTCCTCCAAACTGCCCCCACGTCCATCAGCATCATCCATCTTTCGGCACATTACAATGGCCACACGTGGCATCACTATGAGCCCACACAGCTGGCAGCTGGGGATTTGCAGGAGTCACAGTTTTGCTGCAAGAGCTCAGGTCAAAGCCAGTCAATTTCCCACTACCTCTGGTATTCTTCTGCCAAGAAAACTCAGAGGTTTCCAAAGGTAAACCTTTCAATGTTTGGTCAATAGTTTAATTCATTGGAAACTCAGCATTTAGTTTATCTGTGCACAAATGGAAACAAACTTTTTGAAAAAGCCTAGCAAACACATTGGGAGAGCTTGTTTCTCTGCGGGTTCTTATCTATCCGTGGCTTGCCTCTGATTGTTAGGACCAATATGAATAGACATCAATCAATATAGTTCAGATGTGTAGCTGCGTCAGCATGCATAGGCTGCAAAGGAACAAATAATAGGTTTATTCCACGCTGAAAAAAGAAAGAAGACAACGTTTCGGCTGTGGAGAAGACTCCACAGCCGAAACGTTGTGTCTTCTTTCTTCTCTTTTCATTGTGGAATAAACCTATTACTTGTTTCTTATTAATCAATATACTGTAGCCAGTCTTTGCCAACATGAGGAAACCATTTAACAAAGTTTGTTATTCCATTCATTTCTTGATTTTCTGAAAATCGATGACTGATGCCACAAGCATTCGCTAAAGCCAGAGTATTGGGAAGACAACTCTAAAAGCCATCCTCCTGATTATTTCAGTTTTAGGTATCTGCAGACTTTAGCGGAATGGTAAAGATTTTGAATTATGATGTTCTCCTTCCCCTCCTTTGCTCCACAGACTTTTAGGGAAGATGTTGTGCCAGTTGCTAGTCCAGGTAGACAGCTGCCTCCACCAAAATGATGCAATTGGATATGCTCTACACTTCCTATGAATTTCCATTGAGGAAGGATCCTAATTTATGAGAGCAGCCACTTAGCCTCTATTTTTGGAATTAGGATCACTCCCAAAAGGAATTTCTCCATTCCAACTAAATTCTGAAATTGGAATGGGAATATGTAAAACTTTTTACATGACCGGAATTGGACAAAGGGCTTTTAATATAAGATGGCACCCTTTCTAGTAACATGATATATGGTTCAGTGCCTGTATTTCTTATAGGCACTAAACTATATTACAAGACTATAGATGGAGGCAACTGTATATAACGTACCTGAGCATGTGACAGACCGTTCTATGGTTGAACAGCACTGCTGGCTCCCTGGGAATGAACTGGCATTCAATTTTGAAATGAGCATAGCAACAGAAGGCTCTTATGTATCAAATTTTTAACCCTGAAGTTCATTTGCTGAAAGTATAATTTTCCAAAAATACCACATTTGCCAATGAAGAATATTATTCTTACCTGTGCTTCCCTGGTCACTGTTTTTTTTCTCTGATTCTGCTTATATGGATTTTTTAGTTTGTGTATTGTAATCTTGTACAATACTACTCTTATGCAGTGATGTCTTGGGAGGAACAGTTGCTACACAAGGAATAAAGGAATGACCTTCTGTCTGGTCAAGAAAAAGCAGGACACATCTGCCAGGCAGCATGGTAAGGACAGCTGTAAAGATTTTCTACAGTGACCACGTGTGACTTGTAAGTATGGTTTCACACCCATATTTGACTCTGAAGGAGGAGCAAGGCTTGAAGTAAGGAATATCAGGTATCATTGTTTATGCACAGTTACGTATGTTAACCATACCCCTCAGGATTGTTGTAGCCTAGCCTGTTTTTCTGTCGTTTCCAAGCAACTTGGGGAGGATATTGTTCCTGAAAAAAAAAGCTGTTTGACAGCCAAAAAACACAGTTCAACTGAAGAAGAAGAAAAAAAGGAAAAAGGCAGGTAGACCATACCCTCTTTGTCAACATCAAGCCAGTAGACTGTGTGTGTGTGTGTGTGTGTGTGTGTGTGTGTGTGTGTGTGTGTGTGCGTGCGTGCGTGCGTGCGTGTGTGCGTGCGTGTGTGTGTGTGCCTGTGACTCTCACTTCTCTGCATGTGTGTAGGGAAATTTCCATTTCACTGTGAGTTACGGCAGCTCTGGTTCATGCCCTGCAGTTTTGTGTGGCCTGGTCTTGCCCACTTCACTTGAGATGATTGCTTTGAAAGGCACTATATAAAATAAACTTTATTGTTAGGTAACAATAGGGAAGGACTGAAAGAATCTGATAATAGCCACTGACCTTATCCAGATTTTTTACTCCACAGTGATTGCGAAAGATCAATAGGTGTTCTGGAACAGTAGTCTCACATTCTCCTTCTGTCCAGAAGTTGGGATGAAGCTCAATCAAAAATGTCTCTCTTCCCAGAGCATGACACCTCACCCAGAACTATGGAGTTTTAGAGGCACAACACAGGATCAGCGAATCCTTTAATGACAGTGTTCTATAATGATAGCAGTAGAGTTCCATCTTTGTTTCATCCTTCCATCTGGCCTTATCAGGAAGTCACTTATTCTGTGAGAGTTGTGATGGCAGGACCCTTTCCCAGAAGCAGAGAGCACAAGGTGAGATTACACCCAGGATAAGAATCCAGTTTGTAAGAACATAACAAAGATAACAAATGAGAGGAGGCCATTGGGCCCATCTAGCCCATTCAGTAGTTAGTACCCAACTGACACGACATTGCTTGAAAGGGGCACTTCTACCCTCTAGTTCGTGTTTTATTGTTGATTCTAAAGAAGTCTGCTGGGTTGACTTTGTGGTGCCTTTTGAGATGTTTGAACATGTGAAGGAGATCCCCTTATAGTCTTTTCTGGTTCAAAAGCTTTAGTTCTTTCAGCTTGTTAATATTGGACATTCTTTTAGGAATTCTAGAATTTCCTTATTGGGACAATCCTAGCAGGTGCCTCAATCAGAATATCTTTAATCAGTTTTCAATACATTGTCACCTGACTCCATACCTATCCTGGCCCATTCTACTCATGCTAAACTGTGTTCCTTTCCTTTATAGCCTGATTTTCCTGAGATTTTAAACCTTTGTTTTTGATTTAACCTGTGCAGTTTAACCATATACTTCATATCATGGCCATATGGCCACACCATATTACAATCATAGTTCCCTGATGTTCTCTCACCTCTGTGGTCCCAATGACAGTTGATCTCTGCAGTACTCGCACATGGACAATAAATACACTTTTATTTAACACTGGCGTGGACTCATTGCTTGTAATTGAGCAACAGATGCATGCTGTGTCTTCAAGAGATGCAATGAGAGTCTGCTCTCTAAAACCCTACAAATACACCACACCAAATAAAATAAAACAGGATGTTGTCTGGGCTACCCTTCCATAATTACAAACTCAGTGCTTTCAGATCCACTTCCAGAGTTAGTCAAGGACCTTAATCTCTCAGACCACGTGTTTCTGGAGGTTGTCTGCTCCTCATTTTCATGTTGTGTCTGCATGTGTCTCAGTGAGTCTGTGGGCTCGTCAGTGTGTGTATATGTCATATATTTGCTAGTGTCCAGTCCGGGAGACGCGCTACAGCAGGTCAGTTATAGCTCGTTGTACTGGGTAGTATTGCTGTGGGCGGTGGGGTTGTTCTAAACCAGAAGGCGAATTAAACAGTGAGCTGTCGAACCGTACTGGCCTCAGCTCTTCCTCTGTGCCACTTAAAAACTGTTATTACTTTCCTTTCTGGGACACCGGGCTCCCACAAAATTATAGTCTGAGGAGTCTGATTTCCCGTCGAGACGAAAAAAAGTCCTGGCGGTCTGTCTTCAAAAGAGATCGGCATATTTACCATGTGGAGTCGCGACAAGACACGGTTTGACCTCTTTTGTCCACTTTCATCATTTGTATGGTTCTTCAAAAGCATGAAACCACATCCACTCTAAGACATTGTACCTGCAGAGGATAATGCTAGGAAAATGGTGCGTGTCGAATCATTTTTTTTTACCGTATCATGTAGCTGAGGGCATTTTTAAAAACACAATTTGGAAGCAAAGCTTAAAATGAGATTTTAAAAAGCCAAACGCCCTTATCGCAGAATTGGCATAAATTCGGATGTTTCGGCCAGGATACTAAATGGTGACCGGGTCGCGGCAAAATCTAAGCTTTCTGAGGAAAGTCGATTGAACTTTTCAATTCTGTTAACAGTTTCTACCTCGGCAGCCCTGGATCACACACTACAGTTGCTCCTCCTCCAGAGCCGGGAGGAGCTGTGTTAAACAGTAACCTGGCACTTTTTTAAGAAGTAGCTATGTGACCAACTCTGTAAACAACGCGAACACTTGAGCCAAGTCAGGACTACAGCGACGAGGCGTGCAAGTTAAAGGTAAGCTTCGGGTATGTATGTATTTTAACGACAGCGATAACTCATATTCTGTCTTACTCATGGGACGCGCTTTTAGACAAATTAACAGGCTTCTTTATTTTTGAATAGACGACTTTGATTTTGTTTTGCACAACGAATTTTACAAATGAAAATTCTTTAAAAGGGATCCTGGTACTAATTTAGGAAGCAAATATTGTAATACATCATTGACTTCTAGCTGGGGTACAAGTATAGGACTTTTTAAGACTTCTTCAAATCTTCCAAACTTTTAAAACTGAGAAAAAATATTTTTATTTTACCACTATGCTTATAGGTAATACCGTTAAAGCTATAACATATCTAGAATTTCCGTGCAATTTCATTTCGTGAGCATCTATATTTATGGGGGAAAAAAAGTGAATCGCGACAATCTTTCATTTTACCTAATTCCGCCATTTAAAAAAAATGTCATCATTCACGTTTCGTTGTACACGACGTTGTTGGAAGATAAGAAACTTTTCAGTTAACAGACTCTTTTCACCGGCACAGATGTACGAGGTTACAGTACTGAGTAACGGGGTGCAGGCGGCCATCCGCAGTTACAGACCCGTTAGGCTGTCATTATACTATAATTTATAGACGAGATGTCGTACTCAGGTTCGTCTAGTAAGCACACAGTGGCGACGCGGGACCTGGACCACCTGTGTCATTTCTAATTCCCTATTCCCTTGGAAGTACTGTATGTATCCCCCAATTAGATACGACACCCTTTAGGGGGGTACTGGATTGGATACGACACCAGTTCTCGCAGTGAAGTCTAAGCGTGCGCCCTGTCGAAGTATGGTTAACTGCCACATCACAGACGACAGGAAAAACATACTCGTACTGCTCATCAACCGCTGACGTTCACAAATGTGATAACTCTTTCAGCGTGGGCCTGACAGGATGTTTATAAACACTGAATTTTAAATAAAAAAGTACGCAGTTGAAGTTCACAAGAAAACTGAGTTCAGAACTATCAAAAACATAAGCTATGGATGATTCACCGGTAAAAATAAAATATGCGTAACAGACGCACTTGTCCAGGGTGACACATAACATAGCATGAATACATTCAAAATATATACGGGAAAAGCACTAGCTAAATGATAATTCTCAGCACTTTTAAGTTCCTCTTTTTGGCTGAGTAAATATTCAGAGCTAAACTATTTTAGTTTTTTGATAATCTGGTTGTACATTTAACCCGTGATACCGCGAAGCGGAAAATGCGCAGTTCTGTTTTCAGTCGAGGTGCGAAAATGTGTGCTTTCAGTCTGCTGACTCTGTTTCGGTACTTTCTTCAAAAGGTTTCAAGTTGCATTTTTTTTAATACCGGCAAAAGGTAACGGGAACACAAACGGCATTTTAGGTGACTGGTGACTGATTTTGATCCCGGGTCCCCTCTTAATAAATAACAGAAAATCTATTTACATTACATTAAATTTAAAGAATAATCATTCTATGAGACGTCCACTGTACTTCATATGTAGAAGGGAGCCATATAGTTAATCGTCTCTACACTAGGTGACAGCTGTTGTTCCCAGTAATTAGATGCCACCTTAATCCTATCGTTTATATTTATCAGTGTTTTACCTGTTCAACCAGTGGAAATTGCTTCTTTCCTCCAAAAGGAAGCGCTCTGTCACACGTCGCCATGGTTACGCAGTATCAGCAGCTGTTGTGTCCGGATATGATTCCCATTATTCTCGTGTTTTATCAGGGCTAGAGTGGCCGTCAGCAATCACACAGTAACAGATGGGGACTGATTGATTGGCAGGTTGTTACTAAACAATCACGTGGTGCACTTTGAAACTCAGACGATATCACAGATGGACTCTCTCTGATTCGATTAATATAGTTACTCAAGGGGCACTCTTTATGCCAGTTGTCGTGGTAAACACAGAAGAAATTATATTGACAAACCAGAAAATACAGGTAAACATGTATCCTTGGTTATATATGCTAGCACTTTATAACTTTTATGTCCTACCTGCTGCCCTGGGTTGGATTGTATGCTCATTCCTGAAGGAGGCGAAGTTCTTAATATTCCTCTCAACCTTGTACAAAGAAGGCCTGGTGACTAGTGGACGTCCTGTTGTCCACTTGATCCTGGTATTGCTGTCACTTAGAGAATGCTCAAGAGCATTATCTCAGAGCCGTGGGCACACTTAAGGAGTGAGCTCAGCTCAGACTGTCACACTCTGGCCTGCCTCTCCAGATCTTTAGAGTGCAGACGATCCTGTGGACTCCCAGCCAAAATGGACAGGGACACAGGAGACTGTTATCACTGTTCATCATGATCAGCCAGTTGTGATCAAGTCACCAATCAGAAATTAACCATGACTGATCTTTGGATTTTATGTTTAAGGACACACTTGATGAATACCCACATTTTATGAAGATGTGTGAAGGTCATTTTATCAGGGAGGCATTTGAGTGCTTGTAGTGTTTTGCCAATGGCAGTGCAGTAAAGCCAAATACAGTTAGAAGGTTGCTGGTATATTTATTTTTGGAACAGGTACATGGCAGGTTATTTTTTATGTTACACAAGGTAAACATATGCACTCCATACAAAAGGATCCCCAGCCTGAAATGAGCCCAGGGCCCATAAGCTGTGAGGCCTCAGTGCTACATGCTATAATACCATGACACCCAATATTTAGTGATCAGGCAATATTTAATGTATTTGCTTTCATACATGCAGTATTTCACAATGCTAACTTTGTGTGCTTGATTGAGCTACCAGTTATCCTCCTGTAAGGATACACTAGGGATTGTTCCAGCTATACCCAATGTCTTTAATTCAATCTTGGTGCAGAAGCTCTGAGCAGCTGCAGCTATGACACTCGGTTGTGAGTATTTACCATTTGTTAGCAGTGAGGGAATGCACAACCTAAGCTTTTCATACAGTAAAAAATCAGACTTCCTTGTGCCTGGTGTGGAAACCTAAAATGTTGTTATAAGAGACTCTGTAACAGAAGCAGCTGAAGCTCAATTTATTCTATAGACTCTACTCTGTACTTAAATGGAGTTGAATACAATAAGTTTTTGTTCATGTGATTCATTATTTGGTTGTGTATTAGAGCTTCTTCCCAGAAGATTTCAACCAGCAGGCATATCACCCTCACAACTGGCAACCCACTGAAGCTCAGCAGGTGTGAGCCTGGTCAGTACCTGGATGGAGACCTCCTGGGAAAAACTAAGGTTGCTGCTGGAAGAGGTGTTAGTGGGGCCAGCGGGGGTTGCTCACCCTGCGGTCTCTGTGGGTCCTAATGCCCCAGTAAAGTGATTGGGACACTATACTGTAAACAGGCAGCGTCCTTCGGATGAGACATAAAACCGAGGTCCTGACTCTCTGTGGTCATTAAAAATCCCAGGGTGTTTCTCGAAAAGAGTAGGGGTGTAACCCTGGCATCCTGGCCAAATTTCCCATTGGCCCTTACCAATCATGACCTCCTAATAATTGGGTTAATTACTATGCTCTCCTCCCCACTGATAGCTGATGTGTGGTGAGTGTTCTGGTGCACTATGGCTGCTGTCGCATCATCCAGGTGGATGCTGCACAGTGGTGGTAGTGGAGGGGAGTCCCCATTACCTGTAAAGCGCTTTGAGTGGAGTGTCCAGAAAAGCGCTATATAAGTGTAAGCAATTATTATTATTATTATTATTATTATTATTATTATTATTATTATTATTAGTTTAGAGAGTTTAGAGTATTTGTTTGGTGCTATGAGATCTATGTGTCTATTTGTTCTGTCTCAATCTTTCACCTTTTGTTCCATCTTGATTTTGTCACCAGCATGTCTTTGTATTTTACTTGGTACTGTAGTTTATCCTGGTAACACCACTGTTAGCAAACTAGCATGGTTATATATCATGCATTCATGCATTGCAAAGCAGTACAATGCTGGTACTTTGCTGGTGAGAATATGATAATCTCGTTTTCCCCTGATATTGATCTTCTTTAATTTTAGAACATCCTTGCACAGATCTGTTACAATGAACCTCAAAGGTTTCTGATATATGAAATAATTTAGGATAAGAATTGTACCTGTAAAATCCATAGTGCCTTTTTGTCTAAGTATGGGGAAACAAATCTTCATTAAAATAAAGATGTTTATTAATTCTATTTGCAAGTTGCTTGAGGATGTTTTTAATTTGTTTTGGTTATGGATTCAGATGTTAGTGGTTGTTTTTACACTTTTTTTTATCTCTGTATAAACCTGTATAGCACTACAGTCAATGACGCATCCCCCCTGAAAATGCTGTATTTAATTTTGTAGTGGTTCAGATTTGACTTGAATGTTTGGGGTCAGAGAAAAAGTAAACAGGTTGAAGGTGCTCCCAGTCTCTTAAACACACTAGAGTGACCTTTACAATATGAGTCAGCTTCCCCCATGTTCCACAGTTTTAATTCAAATATGTCTGTTGTAGATATCTCATTTAAAATACTTCCAGAGAATTACAGGACTTTTCTGGGGTTTAAGTTTTAGCTCCTGTTTCAGTCTGTGGCTTAGGCACATCTTCAGATGAGGAAATTGATTAAGATCTGCTTAACAGTACAAGCTGCTATTGGTATTTTTGAAAATGAACGTCTTTTATCTAGTTTATCTTTATTACTGCACTGTGTTATATTAAATACATCATTGCACTGGATGAGCAAGAACTATCAACATGTACCTGATGCTTAAAATAATCTATGCATGTGAAGCATCTCACTCAGTTATCCTGTCATGCTCTTTGGTAAATCCTCTGGAAATGAAAATGCCACATGCCATACTACACTACTATTTGAATAGATAGATAATAGAGTATAGATCTGTGGTTCAGCACACCATCCCACTTAACTGTATAAGGGGAGGGGTTCAGCTCAGGGAATGTTGAATTACCAGTTCCTGATCCAAGGTGATCTGCAGAGCTGGCTGCCCATTGGTTCCTGTGATCTATTGCCACACCCCCTTCTTGCCCAGGTGCTTCTGAACCTGCCCCCTTAGCAGGAGTGGTGAGAGGCACCTTCTTTTGCCTCTGTCCCTGGGAACTCATTCACTAATTGTTATCCGCCGCAGCCGCGATCCCCAGAGAGCAAGGAGACAGGATTACCTTCCGACATTGGAGGAGGAATCCAAAGGATCCTGGAAAGGTAGGAAAAGTCTTTTATCTGTACAAGACAGGACATCCAGCAAGGCACATAAAACAAACAAAAGATGTGAAAGAAAACACAAAAGAGGCAGGCAAGAAACATCCTCCAAGTTCAAGGTCCAGATTCTGTGTGGATCTGGGAAAAGAGGCAACAGCTGGGCCTCCTCACACTCATTTGAAGCTACATCAGAGACCCCTGTTGCATTTTAAGACTTGTTCTGACTAAAAGACGTGTACAGGTCTCTTGATGTAGAAAAAAAATAATTGACTCACTGAATTGTAAGTGTGTGTACTCAAGGTGTAAGTACATCACTGGTGTAAGTAAGAGGTGTGAAGAGTGTATAAGCAAACACCACCATGTATTTACTGTACAGCCTATAGAGAACTGAACAGAAAATCTGTCTAGCATGTTCTCCGTTTCAATAGAATATACTCTCCAAAGATGTTATTCAGTAAGTTAGCGTCATAAGTATTATTTCTTAAGCTACCCTTACTTGACACCCTTACTGTGTACAAAAAACTAAGTTTTATATGAGTTGATTAAATAGAAATTCCAACTACTGCTTGCTAGGATGGGTGAAAAGTCAATTGTCATGGAAAAGGTATCAAAAACCATCAATTTCCCTTCGGGATCAAAAAAGTCTTATCTATCTATAAGTGTAGCCTACTGGTATTTTAACAATACTTCACATTGTTACTTTTTGAGTCACGTTGGGGATAACAATTTATGTTTTTAAATATATGAATGAAATTAATGAAATTAAGGGGTACTGTGAATTTGGGTATTATATATTAATGTTCCAGACAAAGAATGCAGCAGACTGCAATTTTCAAAAGTGACTTTCGTTTTTATAGCTGACCTGATGATTAATTTTAATAATACTCACAGAGACCAGCATTTCAGCATACTTGTTTGGAACTCCTGGGACTTACAGTAGGTGTTCATTTCTACAAGTCATAACATAAGTATAATGGAGTTCCTATTTTGCCACAAGGATACATTTGCTAGATTGCACTGTAGACTTCAGGATTTAAGAAGTCAGGAACTTCCCCTGAAACACTGTTATCACCAAAAGAGGATGGAAAAGAGGACATAGCAATGCAGAAAGATCATATGACTGCGTATTGCTTCACATTTTCTGTGTGAATCAGGCAAGGGAAATGAGGAGAATGATTAGGGGTGTCTGGAAAAATATCTGCAATATCCCAACTGCACCCACCACCAGATTTAACGCTGAAGGACTTAGACATTGCTTACAATCAGAGAACGTCTACAATTAAAACCCATGGAATGCTGAAATTTCTGCCAACAAGCTAGACTACGTCACTTGTCTGCGTATCTTCTTTTGTGACTCCGACAGGCAGGTTTAGTGCTGACAAGCGTAAAACAATCTTCACCCTAATATTCGTCATTCCTTGCACACGTCTTGTGACTGCTGTAGCACACTTTCGTATGGCCGTTTCTACTTCCTGTTTGCCGTCTTGCATTCCAAGGTGTTGAGATTTGTCCCCCACGGTTCCTGTCTCTTCGTCTGTCTTCCCCTGAGGTGCTTGAGCGGCCTGCTTGCTCGCACAAGAAGTGACAGTGAGGTGTGTGCGGCTTTTGAAAACAGCAGGAGGCTGTTCTCTGCACAGGAGCCTTGTTGGCATGCAGGATAAAACCACTGCGCTGCATCGTGGGAGAAGATTCCCTGTGCGCCTGCCAGAATTGAAGCAATTGATGCAGTTTGCAGTTCAATTTGTGGACACAGAGCCACTCATCTGCCAGTTCTGTCATTGGGCTCCTCTGTCACGTTCACACAGGCACCAAAGTGCCACATTCGTTTGTTTTTGAAAGAGATTTATTTTTTCCGAAGCCAAACCCATTTTACCTAGTTTTTGCCCCACCGCCATGGGGGTGGGCGCGACTGGAAGTGGGAACCCTTGTGCGATTGTGCCCGAGTGGCTCTTGTGACAGCAGTGAAAGTTGGATCCCCCACCGAAGTCACAGGCTTCTCTTGAGAGCCCCCTCCTTTGTACCTTTGATCTATGATAGCAACAGCCGCATTCTGAAGAGAAAGGTGATTAGAGCAATTGAAAGATAGTGTTTCCAGTTCAGCGCCAACAAAAGGCTGGCTGTGCCCTTGCTGTCGCATACCTAGCCCTCTTCTTGGCTTCTTTCATCATCGAGGGGCTGCTTTGCATGGGTGACAGCAACTTCAAATACTGGCTATCAGCTTTAGTAACAAAAGTCAGTCGGCTCTACTGTCTGTAAACTCGTGTGAAAAGGCTGGAAATAAGGTGCAGACATTATAATAATGAGCTGGTGTGTATAAAAGTACTCACAATAGGCAAAACTGTTTTGCCTTATATTTTAGGATTTTTAAACTATAGATTTTGTATTTTGGCATTTAATGCATGTGCTGTGTATATTTCTGAATATTAAATACACCCGGCATATTTTAAATATGTCTTTGGCAGTAGTGTGTCAAACTTGCAATTTCTTGTTGCCCGACGTCATAATGAGCAGAGTGAAAACAGTTGGTGCAAAAATGTCTTCTACAGAGTCTTGCATGTAGTTCTTTCACATGGGTCTGCAATTGCAAAACTGGCCTCAAGAATTCTTAAAAGGATTCAAGCTGCTCAGAGTCTGCTGAGTCATAATTACCTGGTTTCAAGTGGGTGTCATTCCGTGTGCAAGATGAGAAAGTCTACAGAAAGCAGACAAGAGTCTTTGGTTTCACTTAATTTTCTTTAGTCAGGCCTGACAGTTGTTCAACTTGAAAATGTTACCAGGCAGGGTAGGAGACTGACTGCTGAAGATGCTATGACTCATGATGTGGTAGCTTTGAGCTGCTGCTTCTGTGTCCCTAATATGTTTCACAGTTTCTGAATTTTTGAAAGGAGCTGTCATGTGACAGAACCTCTGCACTCACAGAGATGTAGGACAAGCAGTCAACTTCCGTCTCTGAACAGCTTGATCGTCCGCTGTTCCGCTCCTCCCTCAATGAAGCGTCACGGCTTTTGATGTCATGATGTTCCTGCGAAAGAGGTACTGAATACGTGTCTCATGGGAAATCTGGATTTCAGTAGCCTTTCGATTGCTGTGTGAATCTACAGTGAAGATATCTGGTAATTCCCATCCACGACATTGTCGTTTCGGTTCAGAGTGTGTATTCTGAGATTGTCACAGACGTCCAAACCAGGAACATTCCCAAATCTGGGCTCTACAGGGTATAAGCAATGGTGCTGTCATGCTTCAAATCTGTAAGATGACTGTCCTAAGTCTTTCAGAGATCCTCAGTCATTTGGAATTTTTCCTTTAATTTTTTACTTGTTTTAATGATGTGTAAATATACCTAGGTGTTAATGCTTTGGACATACAGCATTTTTTTGCATAAAAAAGTGATTTGTTTCATCTAGCTTTTGAAATTTAAATACCTTAGTCTAACTGACTTGCTTTTATTACTAGAGTGTCTTGAGATCATTCTTACAGAGTGCTGCAGAAAATTGTACCTGTTGTAGTTGTAAAATGACAAGTTCTCAGGATTCAAGATCCTTTTTTTGCATACACGTTGTGAATGGATATTTGTATTTGCCTTCTCAGGGGGATGGGTGGGAGAATATGGTTTGTGCCCAGTGCTGCTGGGCTGGAGGTCAACACAGAAGCAGCTTCTTATAAATGAGTGTTTGGTGCAGCGAGACTTTTGGCAGCTGCCCTGAAAACCTTTTGCTGTGAAGCAAAATGACTAAGTCCCCTTTTGCACTTTCAAGCCTCTGTGGTGCTAGAAGAAAAAAAATTTAGACTTCAATTTAGAATTTAAGTTCTATCCATAGGCTGTGAGCAAGGCCCTGTGTGGGCACAACGGTTTCAGTGCAAGAAAAGCTGAAGGAGATAAGTGGGCCTTTGTGTTCTGATCCTAAGACTTCAAAGAGAGATTTTTCACCCTTTCTTGAAGACTCATGCCTACACAGCCGCAACCCAGTGTCCGGATTGTCTAGACATGACATTGACTTTGAGGAGCTCTTCCACTGGGCTCTGCTGCTCAGTAAAGACCTAAGGGAAAGCAGTAGTATCTCCTCAGGGTGTCTTTCACAGTTTATGTGATTTTCATGACGTTTTGATTGCACATATAACAAATCATCTTTATATTAACCTCAAAAGGTATAAACGGGGACTTTATACTGTGACCTTCAACCATGGAAACTCTCCCTGTGCAATGAAGATTTGTTGCACTAGGGAAACTTTCAGAAAGGTCAGGTTTTTATTAGGCCTCCTTCCTGACAAGCTCAAACACTTCAGGGTGACAACTAAAATAGAAGGGGTAAAGGCAGAGTAGAGCACAAAGGCAGCACATTCTTCATAATTTTGATCTTAATCTTTTCTGGAATATTGGCAGAATATGCTTTCAAAATTCCTTTATCATAAATATGGCAGGGAGCGCGCAGTATTCATTTTTTAACAGTCCTGTTATTACTATTACTACGAAAACAACAACAGTAAGATTTCCATGCTTTATACAGTGCTTTTCATCCCAAAGGATTGCAAAGAGCTTCTCATAATGATGAATGACTTCCTCAGAAGTGTATGGAGAGCACAGACAGGATGTTCTTCTGAAATTCCACTGGCTATTTGGAACTGATTACCCATGTTCTAGCCTGCTGTGTCAGCGTGTCACCAAGAACTGAAACTGGAGCTTGCGTGGGCTGGTAGACAGGCTCTCCTTATGTCTTTCATAGACAGTGACAGGGTGTGGCCGTTGCTGCTCTTCTGCTTTTTCGGGGGGGAACTTGAAAAAATGAGTGAAGCGTACCGCCAAAAATGACATCCTTTTTTTTTTTCCTTTTTGCAAAAGAACCTTCTCATCATTCCAAATGAATCTCTGCCAATTGTATTGCTCTGATTTAATTTTCATAATGCTTTATTTTGCCTTGTTTTGCTTTAAGCCACCTGCTTCTGGGATGAAAACAACCCGCAGAGCCAGAAAAATGACAACGTGAAGACTGCTGGGAAGGATAACCTGGTTCAGGAAGGCAACAATCAGCGATGGGCTTCCCAGCATGCTATGCAGGTGGCCCGCACTAGACAGGACTTGATGGATCGAGACACTTTGGTGGGGGAAATAAAGAAAATGGGAAATAAGTATCCCAGGTTGACAAGTCATTATCGCCTGGGGCTGCTGAAACTCACCACAAGGACTACTGACTGGGTGCCCGTGAGTGGTGCAGAGAGATGGCTGTGAAGCTGACGTCTGTGGTCATGCGGAGCCGAATGGTTCAGCTGCTCCTGGTCAACACGCTGGCCTGCGGGCTGGAGATCTGCATGGCGGCAGGGACCACCTATGTACCCCCACTCCTGCTGGAGGCCGGGGTTGAGGAGCGGTTCATGACCATGGTCCTAGGTGAGCTTGTGGGGGGGGGGTGGTTCTGATTGAGCAAGAACAGGCCCTCAGCATGGTTTGCTTCAGGTTTGCAGTTCTTGATGTCCCATTGTTGAGCTCAGTTTGGAGTCAAAAGGGAGGCACAATGTGTGGATGTTGTGTACAGTGTATCGCCTAATGGAAGAGGTTTTCCCCTTTCATTGGGCCCTGGAAGCCTGAAGCCTGGGTGAGTTTAATATCCCCTTCAGGTATAAACAGCTCTTGGTCAGGTGGAAGTCAAGGTTTGCCTAGACTATGTCATCTATTTTTCATGGCCAAAAGGAAGATGGAGAGACCTAGAAGACCAGGGCAGGTTCTGGACCCTAGGGTCTGGAGTAGGACACCCCCTTCCCTAAGGTTTTAAAGGGGAAGAAACTGCTTTACCCTGCCCCTGCCCTACCCATTTAATTAATTAACTTACAGAGTAGACAGCTTGCCTACGGAGGTAAAGGAGTACGAAAGAGATTTAACTCCTGCATTCTTCTCTGTTGCAGAAACAAAGAGAAAAGTGTGAAAAGTGTAATACAAAAGAACAGACCGCTTAGCTTCTGGCAGTCTGCATTTTATTGCATTTTGATGGAAAAGCACAAGGTTCTTGAATAATATGGATTGCCCTTCTCCTGTTAGGGATAAATGTGAATTGCATATGAATCCAGAAATGTTTCAGTGTGGAACTGAAGTAAAGCTTGGAGAAAAACTTAGAGAAAGTATTGTACAGGAGCCCAGGCAAACAAATTTCCTTCTCCATTGTTTCTTTGCATTGGCAGGACTGGGTCCTGTGCTAGGGCTCGTGTTCATGCCACTGATTGGCTCAGCCAGTGACCAATGGACGGGGCGCTATGGCAGAAGACGGCCATTTATCTGGGCCCTGTGCCTGGGGGTCCTGGTCAGCCTGATCTTCATCCCCCAAGCGTCGCGGCTGGCCAGCCTCCTGTCCCTGCACAGCCGGGGCCTGGAGGTGGGGCTCCTGATCGTGGGGATCGGCCTACTGGAGTTCTGTGGCCAGGTCTGCTTCACGCCCCTTGAGGCCCTGGTCTCCGACCTCTTTCCGGAGGAGGAGGAGAACCGGCGGGCCTTCTCGGTCTACTCGCTCATGATCAGTCTGGGCGGCTGCATCGGGTACCTCCTGCCAGCCATCAACTGGAACGCGGGGCCCTTGGCATCGTACCTGGACGGGCAGGAGGTCTTCACCTTCACCCTGCTCACACCCATCTTCCTTGCCTGTGTGCTGGGCACCATCTTCATCTCAGAGGACGTTTTCCGTGGCGAAGCTTCAGTCAGGGAAGGGAGCCCTGCCCGGCGTTGCTGCTACAGCCCGTGGCTGCCCCTCTTCCGCCCCCACCACCTGACGTCTGTCCTGGGGGGCTGCTGCACCCTGCTGCCCCGGCTGTACCGGCTGTGCCAGCGAGTGCCCAGTGTCATCAAGCGGCTCTTTGTGGCTGAGCTGTGCAGCTGGATGGCACTCATGACCTTCATCCTCTTCTACACGGACTTCGTCGGCGAGGGGATCTACAAGGGGGTGCCCAGCGCCCAGCCTGGCAGTGCGGAGAGGCTGCGCTATGACGAAGGTAAGGTCAGCTCCTGCCTGCTCGGGGTCTGCTAGTGTGTGGCCCAGGGGGGCAATGCAATTAGTGGATTGCAGAGAAATAGGACAGTGCAGCAGTCAACAGGTTAGAGGCTGAGATATGTAGGACTCTGAACATAACAGGAGTCTTTTATAATAATAATAATAATAATAATTGCTTACACTTATATAGCGCTTTTCTGGACACTCCACTCAAAGCGCTTTACAGGTAATGGGGATCCCCTCCACCACCACCAATGTGTAGCCCCACCTGGATGATGCGACAGCAGCCATAGTGCGCCAGAAAACTCACCACACATCAGCTATCAGTGGGGAGGAGAGCAGAGTAATGAACCCAATTATTAGGAGGCCATGATTGGTAAGGGCCAATGGGAAATTTGGCCAGGACACCGGGGTTACACCCCTACTCTTTTCGAGAAACACCCTGGGATTTTTAATGACCACAGAGAGTCAGGACCTCGGTTTTATGTCTCATCCGAAGGACGGCGCCTGTTTACAGTATAGTGTCCCCATCACTATACTGAGGCATTAGGACCCACAGAGACCGCAGGGTGACCGCCCCCCGCTGGCCCCACTAACACCTCTTCCAGCAGCAACCTTAGTTTTTCCCAGGAGGTCTCCATCCAGGTACTGACCAGGCTCACACCTGCTGAGCTTCAGTGGGCTGCCAGGTGTGAGTTGCAGGGTGATATGGCTGCTGGTTGAAATCTTCTGGGCAGAAGCTCTAATACACAACCAAATAATGAATCACATGAACAAAAACTAATTGTATTCAACTCCATTTAAGTACAGAGTAGAGTCTATAGAATAAATTGAGCTTCAGCTGCTTCTGTTACAGAGTCTCTTATAACAACATTTTAGGTTTCCACACCAGGCACAAGGAAGTCTGATTAACAAATGTTTCTGAAAGAGCCAGGACTTTTTTTTTCTTTCTGATGAGATCTTTTCCCTAACCGTTGAACAATCTAACCTCTGTGATCACATCCTGATAATCTCCCACACTTAATATGTTGTTTTTTACTTTTTACTGTATGAAAAGCTTAGGTTGTGCATTCCCTCACTGCTAACAAATGGTAAATACTCACAACCGAGTGTCATAGCTGCAGCTGCTCAGAGCTTCTGCACCAAGATTGAATTAAAGACATTGGGTATAGCTGGAACAACCCCTAGTGTATCCTTACAGGAGGATAACTGGTAGCTCAATCAAGCACACAACGTTAGCATTGTGAAATACTGCATGTATGAAAGCAAATACATTAAATATTGCCTGATCACTAAATATTGGGTGTCATGGTATTATAGCATGTAGCACTGAGGCCTCACAGCTTATGGGTCCTGGGCTCATTTCAGGCTGGGGATCCTTTTGTGTGGAGTGCATATGGTTACCTTGTGTAACATAAAAAATAACCTGCCATGTACCTGTTCCAAAAATAAATATACCAGCAACCTTCTAACTGTATTTGGCTTTACTGCACTGCCATTGGCAAAACACTACAAGCACTCAAATGCCTCCCTGATAAAATGACCTTCACACATCTTCATAAAATGTGGGTATTCATCAAGTGTGTCCTTAAACATAAAATCCAAAGATCAGTCATGGTTAATTTCTGATTGGTGACTTGATCACAACTGGCTGATCATGATGAACAGTGATAACAGTCTCCTGTGTCCCTGTCCATTTTGGCTGGGAGTCCACAGGATCGTCTGCACTCTAGAGATCTGGAGAGGCAGGCCAGAGTGTGACAGTCTGAGCTGAACTCACTCCTTAAGTGTGCCCACGGCTCTGAGATAATGCTCTTGAGCATTCTCTAAGTGACAGCAATACCAGGATCAAGTGGACAACAGGACGTCCACTAGTCACCAGGCCTTCTTTGTACAAGGTTGAGAGGAATATTAAAAACTTCGCCTCCTTTAGGACCTGACTATTTCATCATTAAAGATCCCAGAGCCCCGTACGTAAGGCCAGAGACTAAAAAGCTCCACCCCTTATAAAGCACTTTGGGATTAAGAGAGCTATTTAATGCTATTAGTTATTAATTATTATATTAGGCACTGCACAATTGCAAATTGCACAAGAACACTTGGAAGAACCACAGCCAAAGTTTCTGCCTGCAATCATTTCGCAGACATGGCTTGACAAGAAGTCGGGAGTTTCAGAACTGATCAGCAGCGGCCTGATTTTGGGGCGTCACGCTTTAACATGTCCTCAGCAGCCTGCCACCGCTTCTGTGCCCGTGTGTGTTGCAGGCGTGCGAATGGGCAGCCTGGGGCTGTTCCTGCAGTGTGCCACCTCCACGGTCTGCTCCTTGTTCATGGGCAAGCTGGTGGCCCGGCTGGGGCGGCGGGCTGTCTATGTGAGCAGCGTGGTGCTCCTGGTCCTGGCCACGCTGGCCACGTGCCTCTCTCACAGCGTGGTCACCGTCACCGCCATGGCGGGCGTCACCGGGTACACCTTCTGCACCCTGCAGATCCTCCCCTACACCCTCACCTCCCTCTACCACACCGACAAACAGGTGAGTGTTTTCAACAGCTCTCTCCTCCGGTTATTTGCTTAGCAGACACCTTAAGAGTGACTAATATTTACTGTGCTCCTGGAGGGGAAAAGTAATGCGCATGGAAGTGTGTCTCGTCATACAGGCACTGCACTATTAATCTCTAGAAAGAGCTACCAAAACACATGTGCAGTGCTTGCTAATGAGAGGGTAATGGAAACCCAATGTCTTCATAATTTTAATATAGTTCTTCGTATATTTCACTTTTCAGCTATTTTTTTCCTGGACGAAAGTAAGAGGCGTGGCAGCCCCTGAGAAAACAGAGAAGTTTACCACTCAGGTACCACTCAGCAGGCACTCTGTGACCCTGAAACCACACTACAGCAATGGCCACCCATGTGGGATGCCAGGGCTGGGGCCTTCAGAACCAGGCCTCCCTGCCTCTGCTTTTGGCCGGTATGTCTCTGTGCCTGCTGAGGCTCCCCCCTGCCCCAGCACACCGCCTCCTGCTGGTCGGGGCATGTGTTTGGACCTGGCCATCCTGGATAGTGCCTTCCTGCTCTCCCAGGTGGTGCCCTCCCTCTTCTTGGGCACCGTGGTCCAGTTCACACACTGCATCTCTGCCTACATGGGCTGTGCCTCGGCTGTTGGGTTAGTTGCTGTTTACTTCTCTACCAAAGTGATCTTCGACAGGAGCGATCTGGAGCAATGAAGGCGGCTAGCTGGAACAGGACCAGGACCATCCCTGAGCTGGGTCAACGGGCATGTAAACTGAGAAGATCGCTGCAGCAACAGCAGGGACAGAGTCACAGGGGAGTCCCCCTGAGTCACTAAGGGACACTCTCTGGGGACTTTGAACTGCTATGCAGGTTAACCTGATTTTTGGGGGTGTTTGTGAGTTTTCAAGACTGTAGCTGTTCACAATGTGAATATGTGTAAATCTAGATTTTGTATTGGAAATCTTGGAATAGAGTCAGATTGTTTTATTTATGTTAAGAAGATTTCTGGGGGAAGTAACATGGAATGACAGACGTGAGAAGCCCAAGGCTGGGGGAACACCCCTTATTTTGAGCAGAGCTGAAGCATCTTTCCTCTGCTACTCAGTTTATGTCAGTTTGCAGACTCTACACGCAAATCTGTGAGTGCAATGAGTGAAACTCAGGGTTCCTAATGAAGAAGTGCCTAAAGAGATTGAAATAATTTGATTATTTCTATGTGCAATGTGTTCTCAATAGGAAGAAAAAAAAAACATGGTTATACACAGCAATACAATGTCATTCCTCATTCATGTGCACATTGCACATTCATTTTCTGAAAACCATTTAATATTCAACTTTACCATGTTAAAGCAATTAAACATCATAATGCAGGGATTGTAAAAAACACTTCTGAGAAATGATAACCTAATAGCAATGAATACAGGGTGTGTATAAATTAGGTTAATGAAAACCGCAGCTCTGCAGGTCTCTAGCTCTCTTTAAGAACGTGCAAAGAAACCAGAAATATTGCCAACTATTTGGCCCTGTAGCCCATTTGGTTGGTTGATTTGAGACTTCCCGAGGCAGTGTTTGAAGGACACCAGAGTAGGGGATTTGACAGTGAATGCAGCTGGGGAGCAATGAGGTAAAATAGAGTCAGCTGATCCAATGAATTTAGAGGTTTACAGATGTCTTTCATTGAACTAATTGCCTGACCCATTTACTGTGCTGGTTTGTTTGTGATGTTTATCAGCTAGGTTAAGTATAATCTAGGGACCGGGCAGGACTGTGACTCTTTGTTTCTACACTTGGCCTCCACCAATGACATCGACTTTTTTCAGCATTTGACTTTGTATCACCCAGGACCAGAAAAAATTCTGTCAGCAACATTTCAGTAAATAGCCTAATATCATTTTCCTGGGAGGTATTATTCTTCAGTGCTCTTTTGTGTGTGAGTGTATGTGTGTGTATATGTTAAAGTATATATATGTTACAGTGTTGCTTTTTGATATGTGGACCTGAATACAGGACTTAATGACCTGTATGTGACATGCCAGACACTCCTGTCAATGCTAGTTTGTCACTAATGAAGGCTATTTATTGTTACCAAATGCACTGGACATGAATGCTCAAGGTGTAGGCTGTGTGACATGATGCTGGGGGTTATTAAAATAGAATGCACTTTGACAAACAGGTATTTTACTTTGTTACACAGCTCTGTTAGTAACCCTCTGCGCATTTTATGCAGTTACAGGCACAGGTATAGACACTCCTTCTGATGTTTAACTGTAATTGTTTGACCAAATCAGACACCTAGTAAGTAGCAGTCTGAGAATTCTATTAACTCTCTAATCTAAGACACAGGGTATGAAGAAAATGTCTGTAGAAGTTTCTAGATTTTTAGCACATATAAATACTTATGTCTGCTATTGTAATCATTAGACTGGTCAAGTACTATGATTAAAGAAGGGATATATTTAAAATCTAATGTTAACATTCTATATATTAATGTTTGTTGGTAGATGGAATTGTGTTACAAAACCACATAGCAACAAGATATTACAGTACATGCATGAAGGATGAATGTGCATTTCAAATGTCAAATGGGATGAACAGATCATCCTGTCAAGATCACAATGTATTCAGTCTTAGTTTGCAACTTTAATTATAGGTACTTTATAACTTGGATAGTGGGAAATTGTATTTGTACTGTATATATATAAGGGTGAAAATGGGATATTTATTTTTTATTATTTTTAAGGGAATTTTTCACTCAGTTTTAAGATATATTTTCTATGAGAAAATGAGTACATTATTTATTAAATACTTAATAAAATTATTGTATAGCTAAGACATCATTGAAAAGAAAGATATATAAATATAAAGAGAAATTCAGTATACCTCTAAGGCATCCATGAAAAACCTTTAACTTCAGAAGATTAGTTTTTATCAAATGCTTGAATTGAATGTGATGTTAGGCTGCAGGAACTGAGAAATTCTGAATTCTTAGGAAGGCAATTCTGTCATTAACCCAAAGCAGTATCTCTGTCATGTTTGCTTCGGAAGTCTTTTGGCTTTGATAATGAAACAAACCGTGTGAGGTAGCATCCTTAACTGGTTAAGCCAGATATAACCAAGTCGACCTACCAGTTCCAATTATAAAGGTAATTCACTTTCTTATGAAGCACCTGTTCTGAAATGTACTGTAAGAACAAATGGGCTTTGCTGATGTTACCATGATGAGTCGTTCTGTCCTGCTTCTGCAAATCTGTTGTTCTGCTATTGAAATGGACGTCATCATCCAGCTATTTTCTAGTGATAAATAATCTTTGTACTTGGTTTCTTGTACTTGTTTTGTTCAAGTTGCTGTGAAACACAAGGATAAACGATCTAGCTAGCAGCTACATTTTCCATTGTGCAGAGAAAGCTATAATGGGACATAGATTATTTTTCTTGGGTCATAAATGAGCTGTGCATCTCTTTCTTTGTCCTTATGTGATTTAAGCTTTAAGAGCATTAAGAGAATGGATGGATCTGGATTTAGGGGAAAGGCCACATTTAAGTATAGTTCATTTGTATTTCTCAAAGAGAATTTAGATCCTGTTTTTGGACTCTTCCACTGTACATAAACTGTGCAAAATTCAACAACTGCTACAGAGCTAGGTCTTTTCCAGTTTCTCACAGAGTAACTTTGTTCATATTAAGTCAAACTTTTAACCAACCTTAGACTGCAATTGACAAAACTAGTACTTAATGGTTAAGGCTTTATTGGCCAGAAATGTATTTCTTCTATTAGATGGAAACTACCTTGAAGTACAAAGTCTGCAATTTGAGACTGGCAGTAGAGCCTTAAGTTCCAGACCTTAAGATGTAGCAAGATACAGTTTGGGTATAAAAAAGAGAAATCAAACTTTTTTAAACTTTAAAATGAGTTAATGTGCATTTTGTAGTTTCTTTTTAGAGTGGGGAAATTAGAATCTGTATGTAGGTAGAAAAGTGGAGCAAATTCTGCACTGAAACAATACATTTGACGGTTGTCCTGGTGGTTTCTTCAAGCTTTGCCAAAGAACAGATTCACCCATCTGCTCCTTCTTTCTACAGAGTCAACAGGATCTGTTGGCTCTTGAACAGAAGGCATTTTCAAATAATGTATTTATGGTGTTACTTAAAAACTTTTTCCAAAGCTGCTCTGTATCAAAATGAAAATGAAAAATCAACATTAAATGATGGTTTGTTACTTAATGAAATTCTTTTTTCCTTTTCTTTTAAAAATGATTGAATACTGATAGACGATCAAGAAAGGTCATGTTGACAGAGGCCCATTCCACCGGTCATTCATTACTCTTAAGTGAATCAATCACAGCACCTTCTAGAATTGAAGACTCCCAGTAGCTCTGAGAAAAGTATTTATTATACTGCTGTTAGAAGCTAGACAGCCTGAACTGATGTTTTTTTCTTCCAAGAATGAGCAAATGTTCTCTGTTCTCCTTCTTCTGTGTTTTGGAAATAAATTATACTAATAAATAAAAACAGGTAAGTTTATATTTTTTACTCATTTTATTTCAGAAGATCATGTTTTAAAATCAAAAGAAAGCTCAAATTAATGCTCCCCACCTGCTATAAGAGTTCAAGCTAAAATAAATGACCATAGCAAGAAACGGAAAGTAACTCAATTATTTTAATGTTGATGATTTAAAAAATACTCAGGGCAATGTTTCAACTACTAAAGCAGGAATCTTTTATTTTAATTAATTGTATTTAAGAACTTAATCACTCTTCTGCCCAATTAGTTCGCTTGTAAGACATACAGTACCTGACCTGAAAAGATAGTACAAAGTGCCATTGGCATTGAAGCACTTTAAACACAACAGCGTAGTTTTCTAACAAATAACCAGCAGAGGGAGCCATAGAAGCAGATCACTTACAGGGTTTATACATCGAAGTACTATGTCACCGCAGCGTTTCGTCTGATCAATTCTAATATCTAAAAACAGATGTATATCGATTTAATCTTACTAGAAATGTGTTAAGTAATGAAATGTCAAGCATTGCATTTTTAGTTGTGTTGGTTGATAATGTGTGTTAAATCAATAATGCACAGCATGAGAGAACAACGCAAAAAAAATAATTTTGATGATTGAAGACCCAGCCGGAAATCTTGTGGTCTGGCACTAGTGTGTAATTAATTCGTGTGTGAAGCTTCACTCCGCATCTTTGACATCCAGGCACAGAATCAAAAGCGGGATGATCCTTTTTATTGATTACCCCTAGCAGAAGAGATGGGGTGTGGTCTGTACTGTGGTGTCATGAGTTAATCAGCGGTAAGAGACATACAGGGAACCTCCACCTCCAATCCTTCTTTGCTCAGTACCAAGCATTGATGATATCGGCTCGCTTTCAAATACTTCAGTAGGTCAGACAAAAGATTAGTAGCCACAATCTACAATCAAATAGCAAATGTTTGATTGTCTTTGCAAACGAATGTACTGCTGTCAGGAGTGCTCTCGTCGCACTTCAAGCAGTTACCCAATGACACTGCTGGTATTTCACTTTGATGGCCACAGACGGGCTTTTGACCTCAGTGTCTGTCTGCGCTACACCCTAGGGCAAACAAGAAGGACATTGTTGAAATCGCTGAAGGGATTTAAGACAGTGAACAGACCAGTAAATAAAGTAAAAGTCATCCTCAGTCTGGGATGAACTAACTGTGAATGTCATTTGGGAAGCAAAAAATTTCCCCTTAGTACAAATTGAAGACCTATTGTGTTTGGTTGCTTGATAAAATGAGTGGTAGATGCGTTTGCCTGAAACCTAGCCTGTCTAGTGCTGCTGCTAGCTCTGCTAAATGTTTCAAGTAAAGGCACTGCAACTATAAACTTCACTCTTTGGGACCAGCCTGTGTCTCTGTTGGGTACCTTGAACAGTGGTCAGGCCTGCTTTGCATCACATAGATCCAGAAAGAAAATGGCCGTGGCTGGCGGAGCTCCAGCCAGGTCTCATCACATACCTGTTCTGACAAGGTGGCTGTGGTGCCTCCAGCGGAATTCCACTCTCTGACCTCTGACCCCGGTGAAGGTCAATAAGGCTCTTTCAGAGAATTCCACCCCAAGACAGCAGCTCAGTGCATGATGGGCTGGAATTCATGCAATCCCATTTTCCTGATTTTCCAGTCTCGTTACCGCTGGAGGCCTGTCTCCTGACCCAAGGGCATCTGAGAGATCTGTCCTCTGACAATGGCCAACATTTCTCTGTTCAGTCCACTGCACTTGACTGACAGACTGTGTAAGCCCTGACTCATTTCTCCCTTTTACACAGTGGTTTACATTCATGGGAGTGGGACACAGAGCACTGTAAATGCCAGGCAGGTTTCAGTTGTGAAGAGTGTTTGTACAGCCTGGTCAGCACTGGACAGCTTTATACTTTAAAATCTGCTTAAAGCTTTTGTGCAATGTTTGATTTGGCAGGGAGGGCTGTATGACATGCTGGTGTGAAAGTCCTTGGGCATACTGACACATGATACAGTATAGCACAACAGCTACAGCATTGCATTAAATAATTAAAGAATGGTCTACAACTGAAGTCAATGAAGCACTAATAACATTGGCAAAAGATTTCCTTAGAAAGCGCACACATTTCACCTACATTGTTTCGCTTAGTTCACAACAAAATGCCCAACAGATACTATTTGCAGTAAATGTTGAATGGATTGGTGCCTAATTTTGACTTTGACAGCACAAAAAGCACTGGATGTCTCTTTTTCATAGAAGTACAAAACAAAAATTTGTTAAAGGTTATCATCACAGAAAGTTTAGGTGTTAAGTTTGAGTGTTAATAGTCCAGGTTAAAACATTTAATAACCAATTTTATATAGAAGTATTTATTTTCTATATTTAAAAAACGTCTACTATTTATTTATTTTGGGTTATGAAGATTATTGAGACATTCTGATTTGTTTTTAATCTTAGGCTTTTTAGTTTTTTATTTGTTAATGGATTCATGTTATGTTAAACGTATTATGTATTGTGTATGTATTTTTATCTGCCTGCAGAGCAAATCCCAATGAAGTTAATAAAGGAAGTAACTAAGTATTCTCAGAAACACACTAATTCTGGGTAATGGTCAGATGCAGCTTGGAGACAAAACCAGACAAAATAGTTCTGAAAGGCAGTACAAAACCACTAGGGAATCATACAAACCCCACAAGCTGGAATTTAACCCAGGACCAAAGAACTCTGAGACAGAACACCAACATCTGTGCCGCTATCAACATTTAAATGGTGAATTTCTGACAAGCCTTTTATTTAAGCATTGATTCACAATGACCTGATTTTCCATGCGCACCTCATGTGATGTGATAGTAACCAGGAATGACTGCTAGAAGCTGGATATGGGTAGGACCAGTTCCTGAAATGTGACACTAACAGACGTGAGCTACTATAAAAAAAAAAACTTCCAAGAAATGACAAAGTGTGTTATTGATTTACTGGGTAAAGTAGGATGTTTGCATTTCGTTTTATCAAAGATCCTGTGTTTACTGCCTAAACAACTAGCAGATTGAATCTGCAGTGCAGCTGACATGTTTGCACACTTTTTATGTTTAGACAGAGCCCTAGGTTACATTTCCAGCTTGGTAATGTCATTTCGTTCTTCAATCTTTCACAAAACATTGCATTGATGGAGGATTTCGCTTTATGTCCAGGTGCACATTTTCCATATTCTTACACTGAAGTTATGGATGATTTATATGTATGATAAACACTGAATAAAGTCCTTCTTGAGTCTAATAGCTCAGTGGTTAACATTGCTGCCTCATGGCACTGGAGCCCTGGGCTCAATCTCTGGGGTGCTATCTGTGCACAGTATTTGTGTGGGTGCTCCAGTTTCTTTCTACAGTCCAAAGACATGCTGGAAGGTTAATTGGCTTCTGGAAAACTTGGCCTGGTGTGAGTGTGTGTCTGTCAGCCCTGTGATGGTGTCCTGTCCAGGGTGTAGCCTGCCTTGCTCTAGTTGCTTTCTGGGATAGACTCCAATTGATGATTGAAAGATTCTGCCCTGATGTCCCAGATGTATGAGGTCAGTTAACTGCTCATCGGTGTTGGTATAGGTCCCCATAGTTTAGGACATCGTTAGAAAGGAACTATAAATTCATTCTGCACTGCTAGAAGTATGTCATCAATAATGCAGCAGTTCTACAGGTGCTAGAAATAAAGTAGGAAAAAACAGCTGACAGGTGCTGTTACCTCATCAATCAGGAGTCTTTAGCACTTTTGAATAGTAGTGAAAGATATGAATAGGAGAGGTGCTGGGCCTGGATGTATTTTTTTTTTTCACCAAACAAATCAGCTGAAAATAAAAAGCATGCGAATGTGACCTCAGCCAGTCCTTTGACACAGTTGTCTGTGTTGTTTTGTGGGACTTCTTTCTGCAGGGTGTAAACACACACAGCTGTGTACACCAGGGGGGCACCTTGTCCCTCGGCTGCCTGACTGAGATCAGACAATAGGGGTCCAAACACGTTTCTTGCCTGCATTTCCTGTGAGGACTGGAGAGAATCAGAAGGTGGGTCACTCAAGCAATGTGGGTCATCCTGGGCAGGAGACACATTGTGCTTAATTCATACTTCCTTAAGTCTATGCTTTTTGAGCATTTTAACACCTCAATACTCCCACCCACTTCTTGAAAGAAGTCTTAATTTCTTTTGGCCTAGCTGTTTCATGCAGAGCACTGCAGGGTAGCAGTGAATGGCTTGAAATCTCCTTCACCTTGACTCACTAAGCCACCAGTTATTGTCATTATGTAAAAGCAATACAGAAGGACCAGCGCTGCAGATACTGCAAGGACAGGAGGATGATGAGCAAAGACAGGAACAACGCAGTAGCCTGCCTTTCTTAGTTTCGCCATATTTTCTTGTGCTCAGGGTGACGGTCGTTGGACAGGTAAAACAGGTGTTTAAGGAAACCCACAGAAGCCATTGCGATTGTGAAACCGTGTTCACTCCCATTCGGATACAGTTATTAAAGTGAAAATGTCTTTCAGTCCCGCGGGGGATCTGTCGCACTCGGTGATGAACGCATTGTTTATGTCTTGTCAATGCGAGCAATGTGGCTCGATCTCGTCGTGTGCCAGACGAGATATCCGATTGCCCCCCCCCACTGAGACAGAAAACTTCGAGCACCACGTGTGCTCGGGGAGGTGGGAGGGGGGAGAGGAAGAGAAGTACAACAATGCGATGACGCCGCTCAAAGCCTTCGCCGGGGCTCTTTAGCAGCGGCAGCCAATGAGAGTCACAAGATCGAGGCGAGCCTCCCCGCATCCCAGCCAATGGGAGTGGCGGAATGGGATCCGAGCCCCCGGGTGCAGTCATGTGACGGGCCCCTGCAGTGGGATAGAATGCCAACATGGAACTGTAGCAGGGGACTGGCTCGAGCTCGCGTGGGACGATAATTGCATTTTAATAACATTTCTGTCGTTTTGACTGACGGAGTTTGCGAAGTACTCGGATGAAACATTAATTGAGAAATTACAGGAAATATGGATGTCTCGTGGTACCGTGTTAAAGGTAACGCTGTTTTTTTAAAACTTGTTTAAAAGTGCTCAGTTAACTTTATGAATTCGAAGTAGTTTCTGTATTTCTGTGTACCCAATATCCGTGCTAATACCCAAATTGTAAGTTGCGTGTACGGTTTTATTTTTAAGTCAACACGCACTACAACAGCTTGCGAAAATTAAACTCCACGTATACTTTGGGCTGAGGCTGTTTTAACACGCTTCTGCAGATGTCAAGTCATGGGTTCGTCTTTTGTCTCGCCCAAGTTATCGGACAGCTACCCGCCCCGCGTTTTTGCACACCGCACTCCCCTGGAGTTAGTGAAACGAGCCTCTTCTGCGCCGTCTTCGTCACTCTCTTCTGCTTTTTCGATCTGAGGATTCAAACCGTCCCCGAAGCGCAGGAACATTTTCCCCCGAAAGTTTAATCTTTCATGTACTTTTTAATTGCAATGAGTGACTTCTCCCTGAAACAGATGCCTTGCCTCTCAATTTCACATATGGCGTCAACACCTCCAGGAAATTCCTAAACGCACGAATATATATTCTAGCCAGGGAAACACGATGGAATGCGCAGATATTACTCAGAGGCAATTCATAAAAACTGCAGGAGCTCTGTATCTTGGAGCGACTCTGTTTTCATCCTCCTGAGTTGTTGCATCAGCCACAGAAGGCGAAGGCGAGGTGCTGTAGTTGTTGTCGTTTGTTTCCGTGCAGCATGTGGTGCGATTCACTGTCACGAGCCCTTCGTGATCAGAAGACTGCTGTGCACTCGCCGCGCTTTCGTGCTGTATATTCATTTAGATTTCGGAAACAACCATCGCTTTCCCCACCCCACTTATTTTCGTGAGCAAGCGGTTTGTTAATATCGACCCAGAAAAGTACTGTAAGGCTGGAAAACCAATAAGCTCCTTTAATAAAACTAATACTGCAACAGGATTGTATGTCCTTACCATTCTGGTATTTTGCGTCAAATAATTTCCATTACTCGGTGAAATTGACTTGCTCGCTGAATTGCACATACAGTTTTTTAAAAGTTCTTAAAACGTTTCCAATTAAAAAAAGGAAAAAGCAGGCGACGACTGCATGCATAACTTCGTCAGCCAGCCACGTAATTTAAAAGCCATACGTGGCGGGCTGACGAACAGTTGAACATGATCAGTTTGCCAGTTCGTGTGTTAAATATACTTTTTTGGGTCTTGTGAATGCACTAATGCGGCTGTGACAAGGCCGTGGTCCTTTTAAAGGGGAGTTAAAAGGGTGAGGTATGAGCTAAATGTATCTATTTTTTTCCACGTAGCACGGAAGATGTTTATTTCACCTAGAGCGAAGGATCAATTAAAGTGACGTGGTTATGGTTTTTCAGAAGCCTGTTGTGTTATTTCGGGTTGTGTTGTTTTATTTCGGTAACAAAAGTAATTTCAGCTCCCAACTGGAATGAAATGAAGGGTCGTGTCTGCGGAACCAGAGACGCCCTTCAGGCGCGTCATTCGGGAGGAGTGAACAGTCGTTTTGCTAAAACCCGATATTAGTTTTTAATTCCATTGTAAAAACTTCAGCCGTTATACCAGGTGTCGGTTGAAGCCAGACGCGCCCGAGTGCTTGTTGTGTCAACACGTGTGCTGTAGGAAACAGCGGCGCTGCTCTCCGCGAAACGCTGACAGTTTGAGGGAGTCTGGGGTTCTTACTGGCTTTTTCCCCCCTCCACACTGTTATGTAAATATACAAGTGTTTTCATTTCGTGGTCATTGTTAGCAACCACACCATTTATCGTTACGATGAAGTGATCGCAATTTAGTTCAAGAAGTTACCCCTCACAATCTTAGCTGGATAGAACAGGCCAGAGCCTTTTCCAAATTGTGAGAATAGGAAAGTCGTCTTATTAGGCCCCACTATTTAACCATAAAGTGAATTAAGCTGTCTGGGGAAAACTGTGTGTTTGTGTCTGTGTCCACCCTGTGATGGAACAGCCACCTGTCCAGGGTGTGCCCTGCCTTGCACAGGGTACTGGGGTACTATCTGCATGGTGTTTGCATGTTCTGTTGAGAAAACTGGCCCTGGTGTGAGTGTGTGTGTGCCCTGCAATAGACTGGTGTCCCGTCCAGGGTGTATAGCCTTGTGCCCTTTGCTTGTTGGGATAGCTGGATATATTTTGAAAGATCTTATGGAAGTCCACTTATTCATTTTGCCTGTTGTGCTACCTTTCCCTCAGGCTGATGGTCAAGTGTGGATTCTGCTAGGCTCCTGCAATCTGGTGGCATTGACCTTTGACCTGGCCCCGGTCTCTGCAGCTTTTCTCCTACTGATCTGCTGCAACAAATGGTCTCAGTAAGTGAAAGACAGGTGTTGACCGTCAGTTCTGACACGCCAAGGGCTTCTGCAACAGAGTTGCTGTCTACTAGTTATGGTTTGCCTCTCAAGGGCAGCACAGTGGCACCCTCTGCCTGTGAGGAGGCGGAGTGCAATGTCAGCGAGGAGGCCAGTTTGGCATCGTGCTCCAGCTCTGAGTCCCAGGACACAGGGAGCCTGGGCTCAAGCCCAGCGCAGAAGAGCGGATTGCTGGGTGTGGTTCTCTCCTCGGCAGTGAGTGAGGAAGGGGCATCCTCCCCTGGTCTGCAAGGCAAGATGCCCGATTTCTGCTCCACGCTTCCCAGCGACTTCTCTCCCACTCTGGAGGAGATAGAGGAGTTTCTGAAGGAGAAGATGGATCTGGTCAAAGAAGGAGACATGGAGACAGGTGACCCGGCGGCAGCTGCCCCATCGGGGGACACGCCAGACAGCCGACCGCAGAGGGCTTCAGCAGCTTCGGCAGTAGCCGCTCCCTCGGCGTCCAGCCCCGGTCCGGACAGTGCCTCCACCCCCGTGATTGTGAGCGCGCCTGTGTTGCTTCAGCTTCAGCCTTTACACTTGACCCTCCCGTCAGCTGAGCCCCGGGCTTCACAGACTGATCCCACGGGGCTCCGTGTGGCTCACCTGGTGCTGAGCGTCCAGGGGGCCCAGAACTTCGCCCTCCTGCCCCAGGCGGCTTCTGCTGCGCTGGTGCCCGTGGCGAGCGGCGGCAGCACCAAGGACCAAAAGTACGTGAAGATCGCCCCCTTGCCGATTGCGGTGAGGGCCGTGGGCACGGCCGCCAGCCTCCTGAAAGCCATCCCCGCCCGCGCGGCCAAGGCGCCATCCGAGGTGCTGCGGGTTCACAAGTGCACGCACCCGGGCTGTGAGAAGATGTACACCAAGAGCAGCCACCTGAAGGCCCACTACAGGAGACACACCGGGGAGAAGCCCTACATGTGCAGCTGGCCGGACTGCGGCTGGAGGTGAGTGGCTCTTGGCTGCACCCACAGACTAAGAGCGTACCCCAGTGGAGAAGATAGCTCTGGGGACACGGGGATATGACAGACGTTCAGCTGTATTCACTGGGGCTACTGTAGACGCAGCTTAACCAGCTTTCCCCCTTCAAGCCTCACTTGGAGAGATTACTACTCCAAACCTGAAGGTTTTACACAGGCTACACAGTTACTAGAGACTCCAGACTTTGTGTCTTTTATACAACATTGCTCGTTGACCTGAATTCCTAAGAAGCCTTTACTTCTTAAGGAGGAGAAGGGGAAGAGGTATTTGGTTATCTTTCGGCTACACTAACCTGACCCCTGAACTTCACCAGCTAATGTCTTGACACCTAGGAATGCTTGCTTCTGCTGTCTGTCTGGGACTCTCAGTACCCCTTCATTCTTGCTAGGGAAAGTCATAGGTTTATGCCATATAGTTCAGTTTAACCCCCTTTGCTCTGCACCACCTCTGTACAAACAGGTATGAACCCCTTCTCTAGTATTCTAGTACTGATTACATGTTAAGCTGACGCTTTTTTTTAAAGCTAATTACAGACTTGGGGGTAGCTATGTATAACAGTGTTCATTTGATATATGAGCTTTCTGCAGTCTCTCTGGAGATTAATGCGCATTCCCCACTCGCATAGACACCTGATTGGTCACTGAGTTGCTAACAATAGGACCTTGTTAAGGTTTGTCATTCTTAATAACTGATTTGAAAAAATCAACTCTTCTTTTCATCTGTCCACTGTCAGTAACTGTTTGTTTAGCCTAATACACTGCCACAGGGAGCCTACAGAAATGGATGACAGAATAGATACATCCTGGTGATCTCGCATACTTACCTCCATGTGCGTGTGGGGGACAATTTAGAGATGCCATTTATCCAGTCTGTGAGAGAAACCTGGAGAACCTGTAAAACCCCTACTGAGTAAGAACATGCATACTCCAAATAGAACATTTTTCAGGCCAGAATCAAACACAGGACTTGTGCTGTGAGGGAATAGGCCTACCCAACATGTCATCACTAGGCGATTTGCAGTCGTGATTGATATTACTAGGTGATGGTATGTTTCAGTGAAAAGGCCCTAACAGGAAAGGCTGGAAAGACAGGACCTGTAAAGAGATTTTCGTATTTTTCATTTTTTTCTGCAGTAAGAGAATAAAACTCAGTGAACACAGAGCATGAAGGAAGTAAAACGCAAGAAACAGAAGACCGCTGTAGGGAGGAAATGAATAAAAATGTTCTTGTCTCATTCTTACTCAGCAAGAGATGTCGCTCGTGTGCAGATTTAGGTGTTCCTGCTAATTTATGGAATGGTAAAACCCAGTAGATTTTCAAATTACTCAAATGAAACAACACTGCTTTTAAAGGACAGTGGAGACCCACTGATTGGGTATGCATAGTTTGAATTAGTTCCTCAAGAACTTATATACAGGCTACATATTCCATTATTATTTATGTTTATAGAGATGCCTCTACAATTGGGCAGGTACTAGAATATAAGCTGGCTGAACTGCATAAGTGCCACTAATAAAATAATATACAAATTAAAACATTATTTGGATGGTATACCTTGTTGACAACGAGTAGGAGCTATTAATTAATAACTAAGGAGTGTGGCATTTAGTGCTGTTGTCTCATAGTTCTTGAGTCCTGAGTTCAGTTCTGAACTGGGTTGCCTCTCTGTGGAGTTTGCCTGCTTCTGCTGTGTGTCTCGGACTCCCAGTGCCTCTTGTGTTTTCCTTGTGTTCACCTGGGAGGTGGTAAGGAAAGCGAGGATTCTGTGAGTGTTGCTAGAGAACAGACAGGAGAGGAGTGTGTTGAGAGCAGGAGAGGGAGGGGAAAAAAGTGACACAGAGGTTCTTGTCAGAAGAACAGAGGAGGATGGAGAGGTGGAGCCAAAAGGTAAAGAGCTAGAGAGCTCCACCAGAGGGAGAGCAAGGGAAAAAAAGGAGTCAGGCTTCGAGTCTAAGATTATGGTGGTTCTTCTAGGAGGAGCCAGCTCTGAGAGAGGCAGAGAAATGGGAGCAAAATGAAGCTAATTGCAGAGTTGGGGTACTGTAGCTATGTCTAATAGTGCTTATTTTATATATGAACATCAGTAGGAGTAGGAGCAGTATGAAAAAGATACAAAACACAAAGGGACAGGATGAGTGGACCAAGAGAGCTGGTGCAGAGAGAAAACGGTAGAGGACCCAGGACAGGACCTTGAGGGACACATTTAGAATCGCTTAGAGCTTATAGTATTGGTTATCATACCTAATGCTTATGTACCTGCTGTCTTGTGAAACATTAACATTTAAAGAATATCAAGAGATTATTTTAGTCATTACAGAATCATGCAGTATGTAGCCTCGATGGAGATTATTTAAAAGATTATTGTATTAGACTGGAGAATGCACAGGTCACAGCACTACAGTATATATACTCAGTCCATGCTAAAAACAGTTCTTTCAACATTGTTTAACATATTAACATATTAAATCTCCCAGAATAGACAAGATTTCTCAGAATAAATTAATTGTGGTGTCAATGTCGGGGCCCGCGGGGGGCTGCGCCGTTTCTGAAACTTCAGCACTTTGAATTTCTCACGCGCAGGTTCTCCCGCTCCGACGAACTGTCCCGGCACCGGCGCTCCCACTCCGGGGTGAAGCCGTACCAGTGTCCCATGTGCGAGAAGAAGTTTGCCCGGAGTGACCACCTGTCCAAGCACACCAAGGTCCACCGCAGCCAGAGGGCCAGGCGCCTCCTCCCGGCGAACTGCTGACGAAGGGCACCGCCTCCCAAGGGTTTGTGGGAATCGCACAGACGCCCTCAGCAGGAGACGGCCCAGCACTTGATCATAGTTTAACTCAGCCTCCTGTTCTGTCTCATTTGGAGATATTCCAGGCGAACCCCCATTTTGTCTTGAGAGGGTGTGTATTTAAGGACAAGATTTCTTCATTTTTTAATAGTCTGCTCCTTCACGAACACTGATGGTACTGCATGGTGTTTTGAATCACTCATCTCAGTGAGTGAAACGGCTACGAATTCCAAACAAATCCAGAGGACATACACTGTCCATCCTAATATGAGGTTTCCGACTCTGTGCCAAGATCTTGGATCATATTCATCTGCCTTTCAGTTTATTTTGATGTAAATTAAGGAACTAGTGAGACCTGATGGACTTTTTCTCATTGTAGAGAAATTCACCTTCCTTGGGTCAAACAGTTTCCAGTTTGTGCCCTATTTAAATAGCTATAACAGAGCAAACAAAGCCACATCCTGTGAGCAGAATAAAGTTGCATTTTTGCCCCTGCACAGACAACAGGGCTGCAGATGAGAGCATAGTTTTTGTTGCTGGATCTGTACAGTAGAAGAACCATTTCTGATGCAAATGGTTGCAAAGACTCCCAAGATTGTCCTTAAGCACTTAACTCAAAATTCAAATGAAAGAAAAAGAAAATCTTGTCCCAAAATGGAAAAAACTAAACAAAGAATCTGCAATTTGCTTATTAGTTCCCAATTGATGCTTTACTTTAAATACATGCACGGTATTGCAATTGTATTTTCAACAACAAAGAGATCTTCAACATTTATAGATTCTTCCTGTTTGTGCAGAAAGCTCTAAAGATCAGATACTTGGGTTTTCATGCTCTGTAAAACCATTAGGAATCTGAGTTTATAGAACAGTGTCTTTAGTGCTCATACAATAGTGTAACAGCACTTTTGGGGTCACCCAAAACAAAAGAATGGAAATCAACAGTCCAAATAGTGTATCATATAAGTTATGGACCAAATGGCAATTAATGTGACATGAATGTATGTACATTTACTGACCTTTTGGGTCTTTTGCTTTGGTAGTATAGAAGCAAAACTATTGGATCCTTTTCACTTTACACAGCATCAGCAAGCCCTGACCTGATTGGAAAATGTGCTCTTGGCACTGCAAGTGAGATCTTACCTTCGCAGCCTCGGACTGATGGCTCTTGGCACGCCTGGCTCCGCTTCAGTTTTCATGGACTAGGAATGGGAAAATGAGGAACAGCTCACGGACAGTAAAAACTCTGAAGGATGGACGGATCCAGCAACATCAACCAAATCAAAATGGAACACCAGGAATATCTGCTGACGTTGCAGCACCTAACAAGCCTTTCCGATCGCCGTTTCTCAGTGGGCGATTCATGTGGTCCCGGCCTGGACTTGATCCTCCTGGGAGCAGCCTTTTCGAAGGCTTTTTGCCTCAGTATGACCATTTATCTTGCTAAAGCCCAGTCACGGTCTCACCTAGGCCAAGTACAACCTCTGGTGTTTTGATTTTGATTTATGGAGAAAAACACTATTTTCCTAAGTATTTTCATGCTGACTAAAGAAAATAATAGAAATAAAGCGTTGAAACCTGAGCCCGTGGTGTTCTTTGGCTCCAGATTCATCTGTCTTGATAGTGGGAGACACCAAGAGCTGGGTGTCAGGATTTCTTGTGGTTTAATCCCGATAATTCCTAAGCAACCTATTTTCTTGTTTTCGGGAAGTTTTAAATATTCTTGCTAATGGATCACTTCTACGGCGCTGGTTTCAATTCTGCGTTTTGAGTTGCTGTCTTGCTCACCGGAGCTCTGCTTTGTTAAATTAGAAATCTGAAAATAATTGTCTTTGAAGAAGTGATGTGCCAGATTGCATCATGGATCCAGGTCTGATGCACTCCTGTAGACAAAGGAAGTTAGA
Source organism: Lepisosteus oculatus (assembly GCF_040954835.1). NCBI lineage: Eukaryota > Metazoa > Chordata > Actinopteri > Semionotiformes > Lepisosteidae > Lepisosteus > Lepisosteus oculatus. The sequence goes on from NC_090700.1 coordinate 37,678,993, forward strand.
GATGCTTATCCTATGAAAGCACTGGTGGATCTGAGACCAGAGGTAGTAGAGTAATATTGTTCATTCAACACTTTTTTTTTTTAAACCCATTGCTTTTTATTTAAGTCACGCTACGTAGTGAAAGTACACAAACGCATGTAATGTTTGTAAAACGTTATACATGTAAAAAGCATGTATTCCTAATAGAAAGGTAATTGGGTTGTTGGCTGCAAAACTAGCATTTGTGATGACTTTCTGTTTGGCAGTGGTATTCAGAGTTTATGATTGTCAGGTGGAAGGCACAGTATCACAGTAGTTAGCATTGCTGACTCACTTGGGTTCCATTCCTGGAGTGCTATCTGCATGGAGTTTGAATGCTCTCCCTGTGCTTTCTCTGGGTGCTGTGGTTTCCTCCTAGAGTCCAAAGGCATGCTGGTTGGTTAATTGGCTTCTGGGAAAATTGGCCAGTGTGCGTCTGTGCTTCCTGCCTTGCACCCGCTGCTTGCTGGGATAGGTTCTCCCGTGACCCTGAATTGGACAGAATGGGTAGGTGAATGATTGACAGGTCAGTCACAGTTTTGGTTTAATCCAAGTCTTGGTTTTGGATGCTTGGAAGAGCAGCACCTCAACCACTTTTCTCCTGCTGACTTCCTCTAGCAGAGAGAATAGGACTGACGCTAGCAAAAATCCCCCTGACAGCTGCTGTCTCTTCAGCTATAGTACCACTTATATACGACCCACATTTGAGTTTTTCTTTACCAGGGGCCTGACATCGGCTCCAGAGAAAAACTAGGCTGATATGATTATGATAAGCTGCTTTCAGTGAAATCTGATGGAGAGTTTCTGGCAAGAACACAGCCTGACTCTATTATTGTAGTGTGATCTTAATGATGATTAGCAAATGCCAGAGGTTTGCAGGCAGCACCGAATAAGCTCTTCTCATAGCAAGTTAGATGTTTGGTGTTTATCACCCCTAAAAAGATATTGTCAGCCATTTGGGCCATATATCATTCCCAGGACACTCTTGCTCAGTTTGCAGTTTTTTTCTCTTAATGGATTCCTCTGTGATCCTGGATTTTTCCAGGAAGGGAGGGGTGGGCTGCATATGACATCAGGGTCATCAGATCACATTATGTAGCAAGCACACTCCTCACTTGCCTGGTGTTGAGGAGAATGCTGATGTTCAGCCTGCTGTGGTCAGAGAGACAGCCTAGCTCTCCTTTTAAACCACCTTGTTTTGAGTAAGCATCTGAGTGCTCTCTGGTACCTGCATAGTCATTTTTAAAACCCTCAAGGGACCTGTCCTTTGTACACATTTTCTGGCGCTCGGATTGTATTGAGACTTCAGTCCACCTGCCAGCACCTTGTCCCACTGACACCTAACCTGTCCATCAGAGAACACTGGTTTCTGGCATGGAAAACCAGTGCTGAGAATCTTGGTGTTGTTCTGGGATTGGTGGCTGCTGAGCAGCTTTGGGTTTCTTTTTTGGGTCATAAGCTAATGGAGCTTATGACCCAAAATATTTTTTAACTTGTTTTCCTTGATACAAGGAGCTGAATAACCAATATAACTGTAACTCCTTGTGTCAGTGCTGTCTGGAACCATAAATACTGTACATTCATTCAATTTTTAATGAAGCTTGATATACGTGAGGGTAGCACTTAATGCTGCAGCCTTATACCTCTTAGGTCCAGGGTAAGATTGTGGACACAGGAGCATTGTGTGGAGGGCGCATCTTCTCTTTGTGTCTGCTTGGGGTTTCTCTGGACAGAAAGGATTTCTGCCACTGTCCAAAACCAGGTTACTTTACAGGTAAATACTGCCTGAATCTGTGTGTGTGCCCACATTGATTAATTCAATTTACCACATGGAAGTCACAGTACTGTATCAAGTTGAACGCTGTTCAAAAATGATTTTTATCATGCACAAAACTAATTCATCAGGTTATCCTTCCTCAAGTGTTAATCTTTAGAAGGAAACTAGAATTCATTGTTTTGGAGAACATTGCTTCATTGGACATTACCCAAAGATCTACACAGTAGTTTATGATATGATAAATCCATTTATGAGAAGACCATTGCAACGATCCTTTCTGGGAGAGCTGCAAACTCTGAATGAAATAAAAACATAAAACATACTAAAAAGTAAACAAGACCTTTGACTCATAAAGCTTTATGATCTAACTACCAGTTGCAGAGATTCAATAACCAAGACATAAAATGGGAGAACTGGCCCTAGTGTGCCTATGTGTCTGCCCTGCAATGGACTGGTGTTCTTTCCAGGATGTACCCTGCCTTGCGTCCTTTGCTTGGTGGTATAGCCCCTGACTCCCACATGACCCTGAATGGAAAAAGCAGCTAGAAAATGGATAGATAAGATGAGAAATTCTTCAAAATCTCTAATAGTATACTGCTCTATGCTAATCAGTAATTGCATGCTAATCACTAGATTGCTGACCACCAATCTGAAATCTGATGTAGTTCAGTAGTTAAACCAAGTATTAATTTATTCATGTACACCTCAATATACTGTAGATGTGTTTATTAAAAAGTCATTTTTTTCTCATGTTAGCTTGAAACAAAGCTCGAACACACTTCACCCTTTTTTCACCGTTCTAATGAGCTGTTGTGCATGACTTCAACGCAGTGATGGTTTCACAGTTGACAGTACGGGACACAATTTTTCGCTTAGCTTAGGTATTGAATGTCAACTTTTAATGTGCTGTGGGTCGGAAAATATTGTGGATATCTTGGAATATGACCAGAAATTTGACTTCTAGTCTAGTGGATGTCTGGTTTGATCATGTTTAGGTGCTTCATGTAACCAGAGCCAGGGGCCTGATGGTGACTCCATTTCCCAGATATTTTTTTTCCTTCTAAACTCTGGAAACCTGCCATCCGGCTCTGGAGGCAGACATTCCCAGCAGAGAAGGGAGGCAGAGTCTTCTGATTTGGTTCATCTGAGGACGTGGCTAATCCTTTAGATTCATTTTTCATTGGAGACATAGTGATTTAAAAAACAAACTGTAAAACCTGCAAGAATCTCATTTTACAGAAAGATCCAAAGGCGGTTATCTCCACACACCCAAGATACAGCAAGTCCAGGAAAAGGCAAGGCTCTGCTAAAGTTGTTTGGAGGAAAATCTGTCCCCCGTCATACAGAGAGGCTACCAAACTGGTCATACAGTAATTCTACCCGGCCTGACTCCGCTATTAATAACAGCTCCTTTCAGGACACCCCCGATAAGGTGTCAAGGATTCATGAGTAAACAGGCAAAAATATTTGAGGCCACAGAGCATTCCACACGTCCGCCGTAAAGGAAGCAAAAATCATAAGGGGGGTTTTATTGAAAGGTTGAGCCACAGATATAAACTGTAAGCAAGTGCCTGTAAAGGCTTTGTATAGTTGGAAATATTGGTTAATAGGTGGGTTAGGGGATAATTTTGCCTGCCTGATTGGATATTTTGCATGTAGGCTGAGTTTAAAGTTACAAAGGGGAGGAATTAGCTAATGTTAATGACTTTCAGCTCTGTAGCGAATTTGCAGATGTAAGCACGGTATCCTTGATGAAATTTTAAATTGGATGAAATATTTAGGGAAATAGATAATGAATTACCAATAAAACATTCAAGATGTCAACAAGACGTTCTCCATTGTGTGCTGAGATGGTTTATATACAAGTACAAGCTTTGGAAAAACAAATGTCTTTTTACTCACCCATGGAGAGGGATAACCTAATTTTAAGAATACGAAGCCGTTAGAATTAATCGTGCGCCAAATACGCAATTTACATTTCTCAATTTAAAACAGAATAAAGCTAAAGAAAATAAAGATATAAATATATATTTTCTGTTCAAGTGGAAGTATAAAATGAGAATTATCACAAAAACTGAGTCAATACTAGATAGGATGTTTTTTATTTACAAATTCCAACGGATTTCCTACAGCTGTATTGTTGAATTTAAATTCAAGGTAGCGTTCTCCTCTGACAGGACGTCTACAGACTTGTTCTGCCTTTAACATTGCGTTATGGATAGTGCTTTTAAAACATCTAGACTTCAGTTCGGCATTTAAATTGAGCGTCGTTTCCTAAACTGAGTTCTTCAGAAGGAGCAACTTTTACTTAAATATTGTCGAACACCAAACACCAAAGAAGTTAGATAAACAGCGCCATCTAGAGAAAGATCTAATCTTTTTTCTTCAAAGTATTCAGTACTGTACCTTAAAATGGCAACCTGTAGCTGGCTGTGGTGTCTACATTCGCACACACAAAGCCACAATGTCATTGTAGCTTAATCGGTAACACTTCTCTTGATTCATTAAGAACGGGATAAATACTCTTTAAGAGGCATGGGGCGGGTGGAAATGTACTGTAGATGCACAGCGTTCAAGTCAACAAGTCAGAACTGTTGTTTGATTGAATGACATTGCTTGACAGCTCGTGAATTATATCTAAATCCGATTTTAATTATATCAAAACAACATGGAGGGGGTCAAACATCAAAACAACACAGTACAAAACGAGTTAATGCGTAAAACATATCAGTGAGTAAATATTAATACGCCCACATTTAGGACCCGGAGGAAAAATGGCGCTGTCGGCATCTTTCGAGGCGGAAATGAAACCTTTGGAAAATTAAGTGAACAAAAACATAAACCAGGAAGATTGTAATATTGAAGTGCAGAGGAAGAGGAGGGAAAGGTAAAAAGAAAACCGATCACCGGATTCATTGTGGTTTATAAAACATCCAAACAAATGCTTTGTGCCAGACACCAGGAAGTGTCTACGATTTTTTACTTTGACGGTGGTCTAACGCGATGATTGTTCCTAAATGCATATTTTTCATGCGGCGGTCCTCCCACGCACGCGTGCTGTGGAGACCAACTCTGCGCTGTGCTGTTTAGTGGTTGTTGGATTTTTTTTTTCAATTCAGTGATCTTCAATCTGAAATGGCGGTAACCTGTCAGTGGTTGTGCCTCTTGACATTAACGCCCGCAACTTCGCAGACTAAGAGCCATGTGTAAGCGGCGGCCGTCTGGGTAGTTGCGGCGATGTAGCGGAATCAATACAGTTTAATAACCTAGAAGCGTGCATGAACGAATTGCAGAGAAAAAAGGAAGTGATCTCAGACTGGCTTTAATTTCCTGTTCTTAAAGACAGATCTACCTTTTTTTTTTTACTTTGGATTTTATTTGACGCGCGTTGCAGAGGCTCAGCTTTCTTATTTCGTGTGCGTCTTTGGAACTCGGCTGCTTCATTTTTTGCACTTCTCTTGCGATTTGCGATGTGTCCGGCTTGAGCAAGGATCTGTTATAGGCGAGTCTCTCCCCCTCTCCCGCCGTCTGGTAATGTTGTTTTTATTACGTTTGCAAGAAGGAAGGGGAAAAAAACGTAGGACCGTGGAAGCAAACAACTATACAAGTCGTGCGCTGCAAACTTGCAGGCACTCACAGAAAACATCGTCAACAAAAACAACTTAAAAGTGTCATTTCTAGCGGGTGTGGTTCCAGTTTTAAGGCGCTTTTGAGAAAGTCTTTATGGTGCTCCTGCCACGGCAGGCTGGTACAGGGGCAGAGGTTGCCCCTTATCTGTTTAGAAGTTCAGCAGAGCCAGAAGTGTAATTAAAAGTAGGACCTTGTCCACTTTCAAGTACGTCTGGTATCAAAAAAGGGGTCACATGGTCGCAAGAGGTCTTTTGTGTTTGTTTTTGAACTGTTAGTTTTACTAAATATTTGTCTTAATGCTTGAACAAATAATAAAGCAAAACTGTGCTCTAACATTGCATGAATATTAATTCGTATATATATTTGGTGCAACTCTTAGCACCACCACGAATAATAATAATAGGGATTTGACAACTGTCAGACATTTTGAAATAAATATTGTTTTTGTCTTACTTACTAATTAGCAGCCTTAACATAGTTGTGTGTTTTGCCTGATGGTTTCTTGTGTTTCCTCTGAAATCCAGTATTTTGATTTGTGCTTTATTTATCCAGCCAGTGCCGCGATTTTCCCACTGGTGTCAGCGTGGCTTCATGTCAGATAAATGTGTGGATTTTTACTCAAACGGCATCCCAGCTGGCCGTAGGGTGAGTCAGGGCAGATTTGTCTTAATAATTTAAGATGCTTACAGACAACACAGAGTGAGAGAGAGAAAAAGAAAAAAATGGCCTTAGAGCAGTCAAAAAGTACACGTACGGGTCGTGGAAATTGTGATGGCTATTTCTACTTGTTTTCGAAAATATTAAGGAGCATCCATGTGAATCAGATGCAAAAAGTGTTCGTGTAAATTGTTGCCGCCTTCTTTTTCTACGTGTACAGTTGTTTTCTGTCGATTACGTAACTTTTTTGAATCATTTTCTGTACCTCTGGCATTCACAGACTCCGGCTACTCTTAATGAAGAGATGCTCCCCTTGTTTCGCGAGGTTGTCCGTAGCATCGCTTTCGGATTAAAGTCCTGCTGTTGAGAAGGTAAGTCAAGACTCGCTTTTATTCCGTGTTGTGTGGAAGAATGACCGAAAAAGAACAATAAAGATAAAGACCAGACCTTCTACAATTCTGCCTGTTGTTGTCATCTTCGAGTGTGAAGTAATTTCTGTATATATTTAACAGCTTTTTAGCTTCTGCCCATAAATGCTTAAGCAAAAACGAGTTCTAGGCTATTCTCTAAATTTTGTAGGAGATTCAAAACTTATTTTAAAGACTTCGTGAAAATAAAAAAAACAGGTTCTGTTTTGGGTTTCATCACTCCAGTGAGTGGTGTCTAGAAAGCCTATGGTTTATCAGAATTCTGATTTGCAAAGCTTAAAATGCATGTCTTAAGGCATCTTCTTCCAATGTCTGATCTTGGAAAGGGCCATACTGTACCTTAAGTGTCCTCAGTATTCTCAGTATTAAAAGATATTTATTGCTGTTTTGTCACGCATTTATTCTGGAATCTACCATTTTATCCTTTATAAGTTTGGAATTTTATTTTGATAGTAAGATTTCAGCAGGATGAGGTTTATTGGACTTCCACTTCTGCAGAGAGTTTGAATGTACAGCACACCTGTTGGGTTTTTAAGATAGTGAAGAAACAGCTTTGAACTGACATGCCTTCAGACATCTCAAGGTGTCATCCCATTGTCTTATTTACCTTCCTGCTGAATTGGGGGAGATTCACATCTCTCCTGCTTGTGCATAATTATAATATAAAAAGCTTTGCCTTGGATACAAAGCTGATGTGGTCTGGAGTGATTGTTTAAATTGAACATGATATCTAAGCATTAGTGTACCCTGATGTCTGTTTCATGGAATTCTGTATCTGCTATTATTTCATACTGGTGCAGACATTTTTCCAAAGACAGCTGAGTAAAGTGCAGTGCAGTTTTTAACAATGCTGAGTGACTGCATGCTTTGCTTTAAATTGGTGAGGTTGTGTTTGGCTTTTGGCATCTTGATGATCCCAAGGTGTTTCTTAAAAGATGCTGCATCCCAGGCTCACACAGTTCATGGTGTAAGGACATGATGGCTATTTTCTGTTCTGGGCGATCCACATCTTAATTTCCACTTGTTACCCCACTTGTATTGTTGCCAATATGGGGAAAATCTCTTTGGGATTCTGTACAGTGGAATCAAGTCCCCATGTTGTTTTCTCTGTTCCAAGCTGAAACAGATGAAGTTCCCTTAACAGTTCCAAATATGACATTCCCATTAGCCTAGGGCATAGTCATGCTGCCCTCATTTCTACTTCCACAAGAGCAAGTACAAATGAGACTCTCTGATTGTACTGATGGTTGAAAGTTTTGAATTGGTGCGGATGAAACCAAAAACCAGAGATAAAGAAGGAGCTTTGGACCTTAAAATTTATACCCAACTCCCACCTCTCCTCTTTCTCTCCGTCCACACCCATATCTCCATTCTGAGCTGGTGTGATGTTGTCTGTGATGTCAGAAAACTGAACAAGCTGGACATTGAGACCTTATGTTAGTGTTCCACAGCAGCTGATCAAAGCACAACAAACCTGTGGCTGTTATAGTCTATTGATACTGAAGGGTATAATGTTTTTGTTTTGCAATTAGACTCATCTAATTGAAGGCTGGGGATCAAATGACTACTGAATAAGATCAAAGTCTGAAAGCAAAAGTTTCAAGAGAGCAAACATCTTGCTGCCTTCTGCCCTCTGCTACAGAAACTTGTCTGCTTGACATGTTTTTCTAACATGTTCTCTAACAATGATTCACTGTACCCTAAAATTACTTTAGGGTTATTTTGTTTTAATGTAACCCGATCATTTTATTTTGTGGGTTCTCACACCTTTGTTCATCGACTCAGACATTTTTATTAGTGAAGGCTGTGCTTTTTTCCCCCAATCCATTGGAATTGATGCCTGGCTGTGGGTCAGAGTGATTGAAATGCACACTTTCTGTCCCGTGTGATCTACTACCAGGAGAAACATGGACATTCCCGGCCTCTGCTGGGAGTGGAGAGGCGAGGGGGTGTGGCAAAGTTCCAGAGGGATCTGAAAGTCTCTGAATTGATTGGTCCATGATCAATGATTGGGCCTTTTCCTCAATTTCAGCACTTACAGATTTAATGATCTTCCATTTCTGTGGAGAGACCTAGTGCATACCTACCATATTGGCTTTTTTAAGATATTGAGCAAATGGTTTTTAATTGACATACCAGGTGCTGGTGTCTCATGACTGACAGACGTGTTAACCAGAATGGACTTGAATAGTGTTCTAAGGTAACTACAACAGAACAGGGCTCCAAGCCACAGCTGGAGCAAGCCTGCACTTCATAAACACGCTGATAGGTGGTATTTACAGTGAACACGTGTTTCAGCTGGAATTCAGTACCATTTACCGGAGTTGTATGCTACAAGTCTGAAGACAAGCGTTCATGTTGTAACTTGTCAGGAGTTTAAAAAAAGATTTCCATCTTTCTTGCAAAAGCTTGTGTGGTAAAGCACAGCGAACAGCGGGTATTTTGTTTTTTAACCTTTGGCCCGATGTGATATGGCAGGGGGTGTTATGAGAAGGCCATAGTACTGTATGTCAGCCTGAACAACTTCAGATTTTGCAAGCTGCAAGCTCTTGTGCAAAGTGAAAAATAGGAAGGAGGGTGAGGCTATGCTGATTGAAAATAAGTTACATTTGACTGATCCATTGCCCAGTGTTGGCTTCTACAGACATTTGCAACTGATCAGACTGCTGAGAGTGGGAGCCTGATCTTTTTTTTTTCCACTGGTAACTAACTTGTTGCAACACCGCAGCCTTGAGAGCGCAGGTGTTTTGGCCTCTGGCTGTTGATTCTGCACGCCGACCTTATACTAAGCTCTAGCCTAAAAGTTTCAGAGAGAACATGCTACATGCAAAGGCCTTTTTTTAACTTGGAAGCTTACAGCCTTTAGTAATGTAACTGTAATGTATTGTTCAGTATATTTAGGGAAGAGAAAACTCTTGCAGCCCTGTCTCTGTTTCAGCCTCTGCAGTCTGTGGGCAATAATGTTTGTTTTTTTTAGCGCATTCAGGCACGTCTACCTCCATCTCTCTCTCGATAACAGATGCTATTTATACCTGGCCACACACTGCGCTACAGTGAGACGTGGTGGCTGGGGGCATTTCCTGTTCACAGACACCCTGGTCAGTTCCAGTGTAAAAAAATAAATCTTTGTATTGTGTAATTTTTTTCAGCAGCTTTTGAAGGTCAACTGTTTTGACAAGTCAGGGGGTGGCTAGTCCTGTTACTTCAGAGCCACACTCTAGCAGCTTTAAGGAGGCAGTTTCTGAAGACCGTGTGCTACTTAAGCAGAACGTTTGTTAAGCCAAGTGACTTTATGGACGTTTGGAAAGAAACCCTGAATTCCTCGCTGTCTTCCCAGTCTTTAGAGCTGAGCTGTCTTGGCTTAACCGAACAAACAGGTTACTAAATTAATCAAGAGCATATATCTTTTATAGGTCTTCATAAATTTACGATGAAGGGTGACTCGTAAAACCTGTTGGATTTGGTCTCTGAAGGACCAAATTGGCCGTGCCTGTTGTAAGTCATGCTGCTGTTCATTTACTGAAACGATAAAGGCTGAGTAAGTTCCTGGTGTCTGTGATTTATTCTTTCTTTTCCCCCTGACTTGAATACTGAGTTCATTCTTTATCCTTGTGGTCTCTCTTTGTTTGTAATTGGTTAATGAAACTGACGTATACATTCTAGGCAATGAGCAAACTGTTAACAAAATACGTTTTTGTGCTCACTGAGGTCTCGGTCACTTAATTTCCGTGTTAGATCTTTGAAATTGCTTTCATCTGCAAAGCGGCTTGGCGATTTGAGATGCGACTTGCAATCTGCCACCCCCCCCTGTCCCTCTGCAGCGATGGACAGCGCGGTGACCCTGTGGCAGTTCCTGCTGCAGCTGCTCCTGGACCCCAGCAACGAGCACCTGATCTGCTGGACCTCCAGGGACGGGGAGTTTAAGCTGCTGCAGGCCGAGGAGGTGGCCCGGCTGTGGGGCGTCCGCAAGAACAAGCCCAGCATGAACTACGACAAGCTGAGCCGCGCGCTGCGCTACTACTACGACAAGGTGCAGTGGAGCCCCATTCCTTGCGCCACTGCATGGAAAGAAGCACCACCAAGACTGTAGATGAATCCCATTTCTCTGCTCTGTCTCTCCTACCCGTCCTGTGTCTGTGGCGCTCTTTTTGTGTTTCCTGCTTTGTCGGAGGTGCCCAATCGCTGTAAAATTGAGTGACTTGTTTTTTTTGCCTTTTTTTTTCTCTTTTCCGGGAAGAAGGATTTCTGGATTGAAATGGCTGTTTTTCTTTTGTTTTTGGTTGCAGAACATTATTAAGAAGGTGAACGGGCAGAAGTTTGTGTACCGCTTTGTGTCCTACCCAGACATTCTGAGTGGGGATGTCAGTTCGACGGGCAGGGCAGAGGGCGCAGTCGAGGGGGGCAGTGCAGGCTCCCTGCCGCCCTTAGAGAAGAGTGCTGTCCCCAGAGACAAGGAGAACCGGGCCGCAGGGGAGAAGACCCAAAGCTCTAACAAGCCATCCAGCCGCAACGACTACATCCACTCCGGCCTCTACACTTCGTTCACGTTGACTTCCCTGCAGGCTGGCACCCAGCTCTTCAAGTCCATCAGGGTGGAGAACCCGGGGGAGAAACTGGCCGAGAAGAAGGCCAGCCAGGAGCAGCCGCAGTCTGTCATCAAGTTTGGGACCACGCCTTCTTGGAAGACTCCAGCAGGGTCCCTGGATGCCAGTCAACAGGCCACTCCCCCTGGCAAGCCACACCCACTGCTGGCCCTGACCTCTAAAAACAGTGAGGTTATTAGGGAGGCCCCGCCTCTCCCTCCCCCCCTTCACTCTGGTCCACCTCCTTCTCATGAGGAGGCCCCACCCACAGTGGCGCACGCCCCCACTGCCTGTGCAGACACGCCCCCAGTCTCTGCCTTCTCTCCCTCTCTCCCCTCCCGTTCCCCCTCCCCTGCCAATGCTCCTGACTCCATCCAGGACCTGGTGATTGACAGTGACATCGAGTCCATCTCCTCACAGCCCTCTGAAGTGCCACTGCAGGTAACTGCTTCTGTGCTCTTGGCATTTGTCACTTGCAGTCTTCTCAGTGTTGTTGCCTCTGGACCAACAGGTGGATAGAGCTAGTGGCTGCACAAGTGTTGAAGTACTCAGTTATCAGCAGCCGGAATGGTTCTGTGGCAATTTCACATTGTGTATATGTTTCCATAATGATCCACAAAACGCTATCCCCTTTTATTTTGAGCACATGTCTGATCAGTAAATGTAAATGGGGGTATAAGATCAAACATTGTCCACAGAGCTGTTCCTAGATGTGAAATATGCATGCTTTTTGAATTGTGCTTTGAGGATGTTCTTTCACTCCAGTGGTTTCTAAATCTGTCACGAGTCTGTGCTGCATGCCAATAGCACGGGATTGAGTCCACTGATGCTAGTGTGGGATTCATTCATTTACAGTATCCAGCTGCAGACAGCATCTTTGCCTGGGGCTGTGTAGGGCAGATCTCATGTGCTATGGTTGTTTCCATGGGTTGCTGGCCTGGTTTGATGTTGTTTCAGGTGCTGTTGACATTTCAGTCTGCTGCCATCCCATCTGTGCTCATTTGTCACCTTAATAGTAAAGCCTGTATGTCTGCCATGTTTGAGAAGCGTGCTTTTGCGTCCAGCAGCGACATCGGTCTCTATGGCTTTGCGCCAGCTTCGGTGACCGCTCAGTTTATGGCAGGACTCGCGTCGGAGGACTCGCTCCTCTACAGCGGTCAGCTCCTCCAGGATTCATCCCGCTCTTCTCCGTGTCGCTGTCCTTCAGGTGCAGCCAGCTCCTTCGTCCCAGGAGGCCAGCGGCCCGGAGTGGGAGGCGGAAAGGTCCCCGGGCCTCAGCAGCAGCGGGGGCAGCAGTCACAGCGGCAAGGCCAAGAAACCCAAGGGCCTGGAGCTGACGCCCATTCTCGTGGTGACCAGCAGCGACTTCAGTCCTGCGAGCCTGGCCAGCCCCTCGCTGCCCACCGCCTCCCTCACCCCCGCCTTCCTGCAGGTCAGCGCGGCCCCGCCAGCCCACGCAGAGCCAGAACACACAAGCATCCATTCCTGTGGCACCTTTACTCTCTCCCTGTTCTACTCAGGTCTTTCCCTTCCCATCAGCACACGCTGGTCTTTGTGTAAACGGGTCTGTCCACAGAGTCTGGTTGCTATCGGCCTTGCAGTTTCTAAGTCTCATCCGTTCTCTGATGCCAACTGTACCTGAGGAAAAAAGCGACTGACTGTAGGTTTTGAATTAGACCTTGGGAACTAGTTTCCAGACATTCTAGAGATGTGTTTTGTACACTAGGTGGCAGCACTGGCCCACGTGGCCCACAGAATGTGTTGAAAAGTGCTGCAGAGTACTTCCTTCCATTCCCCATGTTTTTTGTTCTAAGATCCCTGGAGGCCATTGTCAGGGACATCACTTGGTGCTGCTTTCATGTCAAGAGTCTGTCATATGGTTGTCTTGGCTTGAGGTCAAGACGACATTCATTTAGAAACATTGGAAACCTAATCTTTTTTTGAGCAGAAGCAGACAGCATCTCGTGATGAGGCCGGCTGAATAGCTCACTGCCTCCGTTCATCTGACGTGGTTTACCCCCCTGCCTGATCTGCATATCCATCTCTTTCAGGAGCCACTGTACTCATGTTAAACTTATATAAACAGTTACTTTGTCTTCTGATCACCAATGACAACTGACCTAGACAACCTTAACAGGGGTAAGGAATAATGGCACCTTACTCAAAGTGCAGTTCTCAGTATACTGTATATGCTTACACTTACACACGCTTTTCTGGACACCCCGCTCAGAGCTCTTTATGAGGGTATTGGGGACTCTTCTCCACCACCACCAGTGTGTAGCCCCGCCTGGATGATGCAACAGCTATCAGTGGGGTGGAGAACAGAGTGATAAAGCCAGTTCATAAACTTATAAGGAGGCCAGGGGGAACTTTTGCCAGGACACTGGGATAACACCCCTAATCTTTTCAGTGCCCTGGGATTGTTAATGAATAGTGGAGAGTCAGGACCTCGGTTATACATTTCCATGTGAAGGACAGTGCCTTTTTACAGTATAGCGTCCCCAACACTATACTGGGGCATTAGGACCCCCACAGACTGCAGGATGAGCACTCCCTATTGGTCCCACTAACACCTTTTCCAGCAGCAACCTTAGCTTTCCCAGGAGGTCTCCCATCCAGGGAGACAGTGCAGTAAGCTTTCACTTAACAGACAAGTACAAGTAATATTATTATTATTATTATTATTATTATTATTATTATTATTATTATTATTATTAATAAAATTGCTTACACTTATATAGCGCTTTTCTGGACACTCCACTCAAAGCGCTTTACAGGTAATGGGGACTCCCCTCCACCACCACCAATGTGCAGCCCCACCTGGATGATGCGACGGCAGCCATAGTGCGCCAGAACGCTCACCACACATCAGCTATCAGTGGGGAGGAGAGCAGAGTAATGAAGCCAATTCATAGGTGGTGGTATATTGTGTGGGTAAAATGTGAATTGAAAGTAAGGACTGTCCAAGAGAAATGGTGGTTACTTATCCCGTATAGCCACCTTCGCACACAAAGGCCTCCCATCTCCCCTCAACTCTGTGCATGAGCTTCAGTCCTATTAGGAGTTCAAAAAATGGCTCTGTATTAGGATTTGATCAGGCTCATGGAAATACAGAAAGTGACTTTCTTATTGTCCCATGAGTGTGGCCCCATTTCAGTTGTTTTCCTTACTGGACAGGTTGCGTTTTGACAGATGTCACCTCCTCAAGCCCAGCTTGGCTCGAAAGTTCGACACCGCACCATCTGAGAATTCATGATGTTTGGTTTCGTTGGTCTCGGTTGTGTTGTCCGCTGAGCCAAAAACCACTGCTTGTTTTCATGATTAGCTTGGGGCTCTGCTAGTGCCCTGGGGGCTGTTGATTAATCCAGACCTGCAGTAGTCATGTGTAAAGGTATCGACTACATGACCTGATTGGCTATAACAAGTCTCGAGCCGTTTGCGAAAAGTGGTCAGAAATGCAGTTTGGGTGTGAATGGCTCTTGGGAGACCCTTTCTGATTTTGGTGCTAAAGCTCTGTTTGCTTACCCCCGCTACCTCCGCAGACCCCCACCCTGTTACTGACTCCCAGCCCTCTGCTCTCGAACATCCACTTCTGGAGCACGCTCAGCCCGGTGGCGCCACTCAGCCCCGCCAGGAGACAGGGGGCGCACACTCTGTTCCAGGTGAGACTGGGCCAGACTCCGTTTACCGTCAAAAATACAACTGCAGTGTTCATTTACTACACAATGAGAAGGACCACAGTGAGGCATGCTTTAGTTACCATTTGGTTTTAGAAACTGGAAATGGTCTTAAAAGTGCAAACAGACCACACTGGGAGCACAATGTTGTAGACCAGCTTTGTGGCAAATGATCACAAAGGGCTAACACTTCCTCACATCAAGTTATTAAACTGCAAGTCTAAAGATACACATCAGAAAGTAATTTTCTTCAGTATTTATCGGGATACCTTGGTATCCAGTAATATACTGAGCCTCAGGAAAACTTGTTTTGCATTACTCACTGCAAGAATTCACAGTAATACAGTAACATTTGCAGCAAATCACAAGTTTTGTATCAGGTGCTCCGTCATTGTATTAAGCAGACATAAGCAAGGTCAATTCAGTAGGCTGATTAACAGTTGGTAGCAATACACTTTGTACATCTGATGATCTTCTCTCCTTGTGATCGTGTGCTCTGGGGTGGTGTTTTCGCTGACGTGGTCTTGTTGTTTTCAATGCTGTTTCAGTTCCCCTCTGTACTCAACACACACATGCAGCTGCCTGTGTCCAACATGGACGGCTCTGGGACGCCAGGACCTCTGTCCCCTGATCCTCAGAAGACGTAGAGGAGAAATCTAGACCCTCAGGTGGACTCGGATGCGAACCTGTGGCCATTTTTATTGTATTGCTGACAATCATCTGCCTGCTGGCCAAACCTGGCCTTCACACAAGGGGGTTAGGGGGCAGGGGAGGGGGAGGGGATGGGTCACAGGCACTGGCTTCAGTGATGCTTTCCTTTTGGCTGCAGCTGTCTGGGAAAGAGGAAGAATTTGTTTCTTGCAGATGATGGACATCAGGGGTAGAGTTTGACAGCAACACTCGTGGAGCCCAGAGCCTTCATGGGCGGCGGTGTTACATTTTTGGTGCTTAAGTGAAGGTGAGAAAGGCAGAAGACTGTCTGAACTGACAGTAGGAGTCTTCAACCTCTTTCTACCCCAGAGGGCAACCGGTTGGTCGGTCTTTGGAAACAACTTTTTTTTGTTCTGAATTGCTTTCTTGGTAAAATCTGTAGGACCCTTACAGAGCTGTGTGACTCGGCGTTAGCAGAAGGCACAGCTGTCGTGAGGAGCTGAGTTTGTTGCCCTTGGAGGCAGGTTGGAGATTTGCAATGAAACCCCGCTGCCATTGAGAAGACCCCTCGTCCGTTTGAAAGGAACAGGCGCTGAGAACATCGGTGTCGGGTGTTCAAGAGAAAACTGTCCAGGAACCGGAAATTCTGGGTTTTTATTTTTCCTTTAGTACAGTTTTCCAGACAGAAAATGTGCCATTGTTCTGGTTGTTTCAGTTAATGTTTTTTTGTCTCCCATTTTCATCTTGGAGTTATGCGGAGGAATCTGATGTCTTTCTTTCTGTGTGCAAGGATGTCGGTTCACCACTTTCCTTAACTTTCCTTCCAAGATCCCAAGGGAAGTTCAGGTCAAGGTGTGCGTACTTATTTTTTGGCTTTGAAGTCCTGGTTTTCAGAGAACTCAGTTCAGGAGCTCAATGGCTAGAAGAGGAGTTCTGTATTGCCATAAGGCGAAAATGCTTACACTATTCCCAAGAAAAACATATTTCTTGACTCGTTTTTGCTTGGCTTGCTTTCTAAAAGGAAATTATTTTTTTGGACTCTTTGAAATCAAGTGCTTTATTTTAAAGTAGAACTACGGCGTACATACTTAGGTGTTAAAAGATTCATTTTAATAGAAAATGATAAACATCTCGTGTAGTCAGAACTGCAATACAGCTAGTTGTTTGTAACAGCTATACTGATGTTTTATTATCACTCCAGCCTCACGGATGACGCAGTGTTAACTCTGATGTTGGCATAATTTGTGATGTCACTAGTGCTGAGCCCAGCATTGCTAATGATGGTGCAAGGAGCCCTGTTTTTAAACCCTTGCTTTTAAATAAATGGCTTTCTTGTTAGTCCTATATGAGCAATAATCATTGTGAGCCTTAAATGATCCTAATTCCTCTCTGCTCACCACAGCTCTTATTGAGGGTGTAACTGTGTAACTTTGTAGACGAATGGATCTCCAGTTACCTGTAAAGTGCAATGGCTCAACGACATCAACCAGATTGAGAACACTGGTTTAAAATTCACTAGAGGCATCCTGTCAGAATTACAGCCTTTCCTCTTTATTTCCCCGCAGTTTAGAGCTGTTCCCCTGTAGAACCTCACAGTTAATTATGCTAAGATTACCCAATACTGATGGGTAGAAATGTAATTTAGAAATATGAACCTGCTCCTGGGCCTTGCTTTTTCCTAAAAGAGCTGAAGTACTTCACAGACCATGGGCTCTCTATACATGTGCACTGTTTATCATGATGTAGGATGCAGTTTGGTTTTACGATGAAGGGCGGGTGTCATAGCCTGTGAAATGACAGGTGCATGATTACGTTTATAAATCATTTCCACAATGCTGGGTTTCGGTAGATAAATTGTATTAAATTATTTGAAGATCCTGACATGTAAGAAATGCTAGTTAATTTTATTTTGACACTTGTGACTGGAACCCTTCATGCAATAGTCTGCAGAGAGGCAAATATTTATCTCATTCCAAAGCTGTTTGTTGTCAGGTCCTTCCTGGCAAAGGTCAAGCTTTCCAAAAGTAAAACAATAGAAGCGTGCTGTATCTATTGAGCCAGTTTGGTGGCGTGTGGCTATTGTCTCAACATGTTGCCCTTAAAATCATGAGTATTTATGAGCCTATGTTTCTGCAGAGCAGTGCTTTCTGGCTTGCATTGGGAATTCAAGACTGGGCCTGCAGTGACAGAGACGGAGAAGATGCACTGTTTTTTGGAGAAGAAGCTATCTTCTCTGTTATAAAAAAAAAAAAAAACAGGAGGTGTTGTGCCGTTAATTCCACAGATTCTTTCCAAAATCTAAACACATTAAAGATGTGTTGTAAAAATCACCCAATGAGTTTCCTGTGATGTGCACGGAGATAGTGAGAGCTGAGTGTTAGCAACAGGAATGACTGCCCGTGCAGTTTCAGGGGTACCTGTCAGAGTTCAAGGTGATAATTGACTGCTAGCAACCGGTTATGTGCAAAGATAGGCAGAAGCCACAGAAGCACCATACAGCGGTATTGCACATTGTACAGGTGTTAGAGAAATGCCTGTAGAAAAATAGCCCTCCGAGTTAGGTTTTTCATAAAAACCAAACCTCAGTCTGCTCATATTGGAGTGCCCTAATGCGAAAGTATTATTGCCTGTGGCTTCTGTGCCACCTAGTTTAAAGGCCTCCAAACCCCTCGCTGTAAGGTGTTCAAAGAGGTGCCATCTACTTTTTTTTCCTCTTTCTAAAATCTGCATTGCTTTGTGGAATTTCGTGTTTACTGTAATGAAAAAAAAAGTATTTTTCTGGACCTTGCTCTTGTAATTGACCTCCAAAATGTCAGAACACGGACTGGACTACAGGGGAAATTGGGCTTGACTTCTATCACTGCCGTTGGGGACGAACTGGCTTCCCACATCAACAGATTTTTCTGGTGTTTTAGAACCTAGTGTTAAGTAAAAGTGTCGTACTGAGACCTCACCACCCCTGGAACTCCCTGGAAAGAGTGGAGACCAGCTCTGTAGCAGTCCCTGGTTCCAGATGTGTGTTGCATCTTGGTGGGTGATATGTTAATTTGGGATGAAGCCATTGAACATGACCGTTTATAACTTTCATACCTTGATGTTTCTGCTGTGGGCTGACCCTTTTTTTTTTGCACATGGTGTGATTTGCCAAGTTTGTTCCACAGCCCGATGCCTTGACCATCAAGGTCAACTTTTTAAAGAACAAATCCTCCACGATCCATGAACACGACTCAGGTGGATTGCCTATGTTTCATTTATTCATTTTTGCTCTTGTGCAAAACGTGCTGCACTCTCAATACCTGAATGAAAAATGCTAATGTGACCAAAAAAAATGTGATCTACAAAATCTTTAGTTTTAGCCTGATTTCAGTCTTTTAGCAGTTTTTTTTTATCGCCTGTCACGGTTTTGAGAGGACTTTTGTACAAGGTCCTTTGGGGTCACACCTCTGGTGTCCATGACAGGGTCACCCCCAGCAATGCTGGCTCCTGCTTTCCCTGCTGGGTGGAAAGGAGCTATTGGGGTACCTCTTCCGAGGATCTCACAGCAGTGGGGATGTGAACCCACAATGTTCCAGTTCAGAGTGCAGATCCCCAACATCTATCCTGTGGCCCCTATATGTGTGGTGTGCAAGGAACCATCTTTTAACCTAAAATTGATATTTGTGTGCTAAACAAGGCAGATCTGATGCATAGGAACAAGGAAAGTTTTATTCTATGCTGAAAAGAGAAGAAAAGAAACATAACGTTTCGGCTGTGGAGCCTTCTTTTTGTGTTTCCTTTCTTCTCTTTTCAGCATGGAATAAACCTTTACTTGTTCCTTTGCAGCCTACGCATGCTGAAGTGGCTAACCTCCTTGAACTAGATCTGGTGCATAGTCTTATCAAAATGTTAAAGTTTCTAAATCGTCTCTGACAAATAACTCTCCACTGCCTTTCTCATGAGGAATGGTTGGAGTGAGCTGTGCTGTCTTTTCGACTCTCCTTTGAACCTTTAGCCTTATGAACTTTTGTATCTTATTGTGTTTTTTTCCCTTTTAGTCTCCGTACATGCGCCCAGTAATGTTTATCAGCACTTAAAAGATGGGGTTCTTTGTATAACTAGACAGTACATTACCACTTTGTACAATATTTATTTTGACTGTTGTTGTACCTGTTTCTTATAGCTGGCATTGTTAATTTCTTTTGTATTTGAAAAATTTTAAGTAGTATTGCTATCAGATTAATTTCCCATTTGAACAGCAAAAATGATCTATGCACAAAGTACTTTATGCTGCAAGGTGTTTGACAAAAACTGGACACAACGCTTAGGATTTTTTTCTAAGATTGACTTTGTTTAAGTAACTCCTTTGTTTAAGAAGTTTTAAGAATGATCAATTTTATAAATTGCAGTTGCTCTTTCTCAAAGTTTCAAACAGACCATAAATATATCTTATTCCATTTGTTTGAGATAGAAGATGAATGTGAATGTTATTAGGTTGGTTAACAAAACCATCACCGATTTCTAGGCTAATGAGAAGGCTTGGTTGGTCCAATGATTACACTCAAACGCTTGATGCTAAGAGGTTTCTGGTTCAAGACGCATCTGTGCCACAGACTATCTGTGTACCTCTTTGAGAGAGACTCTGCACAAGCAGTTGCTTTACTTATGTCTGTTACTTTGAATAGGAGGATCTGCTGGATTGATTACCTATATGATTACCACAGGGGAGGAAGGTACAGTAGTACATAAAGAAAGGTGGAACTCCCGTCTTGACTTTCTTGCCCAGATCTCTGGTATTGAACTTAGCAGCCTTCATGCTGAGGTTGTATACTCAATCGACACAATACAAAGCACAAAGCATAGCAGCTTTGAGTTTTTAGTGGAAAAACTCAACAACCTCACAATGTTCAGGTTTGCTTATTTTAACACTTCAGAACACTAAGCAGCACCCTCTGGTGTTAAATACAGGCTACTGTATGAAACACTGGCCTTGTCGTGGCAGATGTTCTGACAACGGACCAGCTGTTCCGAACATCTGAGCACCAGCAAAAAATGGAACGGCACAGCCATTACATGAACCTGCTGAAAGTTAAATTGCATAATACCATTAATATTCTCTGTCCTTTGTGATGGTGATGAACGGGCTGTTTTTGACCATATTTCTTGAGTATTTCTAAGTGGTGGTTGGTGTGCTCTCTCATCACTGTGTACCACAAGCACACTGAGGGGCGGGGGTTAGGCACTAAATGCACAAGTAGGACATTTCCTCCCTTTCCATCCTTATTTGGCCATCCCACCCACAAAACCTGACCCCTGGCTTCTTCAGGGCCATGGTAGTTTTAGGATTTAAATCATTTCACATGGAGAACATGAGAGACTGCTGTGGTGTTTCTTGCCTCGCACAGATGGGGAACACCGTTAACACATGACAAAGTCAGTTGTATTTATGTTGTAAAACTTAAATGCTGGTTAGGAACATGTCAGCTGCTGACGTTATCATGTCGGTCTCCTGTCCTCCACACCATGGAGAATTTTAGTCATGGGCCGGAATCCCAGACTGGACTCTGGGACAGTTCCTGCTCCGAGGTTTGAAGAATTCGGACAGCTCGGTTGTCTAATCTGTCTCGGTCTCTGTGGATGAAAAGCGTCCTAGCTAAACATGTTTGGGGGAGAGGAAATCCCCACCCTCTAAAAAAATGATTTCTTCTTAGAATCGGAGAAGAGAAGAAAAGGGCAAGGGGTGTTTTTTGGAGTGTATAGAGCATGTTTATCGTAAGCATTCCTAGCACAAGTGTAGCAGATTAAGAGATGCTCTATATTGTTAATGTTATTATTTAATTAATTTTAATATGCTTTGATTTTTCATCGTTGTCCTGTTTGATGCTACATATGCATATGAGGGATTATGGTTGTTTTTGTGAAAACAAAACTATATCCTTTTTTTCCACCAAGACCCTTCCAAAGTAATATTTTAACATTCTTGATAGAATTTTATTATGCCGTTTATCTTTTTTTTTTTTTGCTTGTGTGTGTCTTGCTTTGCATGTTAACTCTTTTGTGGACTAAAGTATTATTTAAAGTGGTTCTTTTGCTCTGCTGATGTTTACAATGACTTTCTAAAAGAGACAAAGCCAGCACTTTTAACCCATTCAGAATGGTGTTGTCTTGCCATCAGTTTTTAAAACATTTGGTCAGATACTCATCTGCATGCTGTTCCTTTCATCACATTGCAGGGCACACAGTGTCTGACATGCAGTATTCTTGTCAAATCAGTGGTGATTCAATACAATCAGTACACTGTAAAAAGAAGAGATGGTGTATTGAACTGTGAGACTCATTCCAATCCCTTGACTTGGAATAAGTCTATATTTCTCAGTTTTCCAAGCCTGAACATGATGATGCAGCACAGAATTCAGAATTTTTTATACGAGCAGATATTTTAGAAGGCTGGGATCGGCCTTATCTCATACTTTTGCTTTCTGACAGCCAAGTAGTGTTTGAAAACGGGAACGTGCTTGTTGCTCAGTGGTGTTTCCAGAGGCGAATACAGTATAAGCTGATCCTTTGCGCTGTGATTCAACAGAGAGTCTTAAATTGCTGTATGTAAAAGCTAGTAATGAAATTCGACTCAAGTTATTCCACTTGTGAACCTGCTCCAGCTGGAATGCGTTCAAGGCAGTGGTTTGACAAAACCCTCTCCATGTTTTTGCCTGGTGTTTGGGAGCTGTTGCCAAGCTCTGGCGAAATAAAAAGAGGTCGCTGTGCAGGTGCCTACCACCACCAGATACAGCCATACCTGGGAGGATGGAATTGCGCCAAAGAAACGCAAGGAATTTATTTTGAAATTTTATATGCCCACTGCCATCCAGAGATATGAGTTTGGAGATGGTTTGCTTCTCACTATTTAAATATCGTATCATGTTCCTTTAGAACGCTGTATCTCATGTTCTCCTATTCTGTTCCAAATCGTATTCTTTGAGTTATGTGGATTGCTAAGGTCTCTGAAATTTTTGTGGCTTACATCCTGCATTACACAACTGACTGCAGCTCGAGTTGGTATATGCAATTGTGAAAAATGCTTTTTAACATGAAAATCTGCCTCCCCTCCCCAAATTGTAGGTAGCTAGAGGGTTTTGAATGAAAAGGTGGTGAGCAGCTGTCTCAGGTGGTGTTAGTATAAATTGAAATTTTTAACGTTGCCCACAAAGTTGAGAATAAACCTGTCTTAAGCAGGAATGAATCAGGATATGTTTACTCAATACAGGGTATTAAATAGGTGACATTTCAATGTGGAGCGTTCTGATCTTCAAAGTTGTGTTTGAAAGGTTTTGTTAAACCTTTGCTTATGTTTCAGGGTCCCCTAATCATTTAACACAATTTGGTTGTTCTAGCAAAGTTATGTTCTGTACAGCAGATTACAACACTGGGAAGATAAGCAGATGCCTGACATGGTCTGGGAGACTCTGGACATTTGCTCAGCCGTGTCACAACCTATGACCTTGGCGTGAGCGTCTGTTCAGCAGTTGGGCAGATGTGAAATAAAGTACAAAACTCCCTACAAGTTCCATGTACTCAATAATTGCAGTTGTAATTTGTGTTCATTGTGCATAATGGGTGTGTTGTGTGTCTCAGGTGCATTTACAAAGTTGAGGTCACAAAGTTGTGAGCAAGTGCACAGGTTTTAGTATATATAAACCCTTTAACATTACTTCCCAGAATGCACTTTAAAAATAGTGTCTTATTAAATCATTTGGGGATCCTGATGGCTATCTTCATATTATATCAGCAGTTGTACATGAATTCTCAATTGTGAATCAGAGCAATAGTGAAAGATCAATGTTGTTCCACTAGGAAAACCTCGGCAAACTTGGCATTTATATTTAGACGTTTTTATTGTAATGCAGCTAATGTACAAATGCTAAAAGCACATCATGTACTTTGTGTTTATACAAAAAAGTATATTTTGCCTATACAAAGACAAATTTTAATGGAATGCTTCTGTACTTCTCTTTTGCAATTGTAATTGTTTGTTTTATGCTTCTGAAATGTTTACAGAATTGTTTGGGCTTTGTACAGAGGTTGTGGGTTCAATTTTAAGAGGGCCTGTATATTAAAATGATATGATTGCTACTCTGTCTATAGTTGTTCTTTTTCTAAGATGCTCAGAAAAGGTGAGCTGTGTGGAGTGACTCACTAATGACTCTGTGCTGTACCCATTTTAATGAGTTTAAAGGACAATATAGACTCATCCCCACCACCACGTTGTCTACCATTCACACTGAATTTATCACCAGGCCATATATGCTAAATAAGGTATCTATGGCAGGTAAAATCTCAGGCATGGCTTACTTAATACCTTTGGATATTCTGGAATACAATGGCTTCCTCTGTCAGACTCATATGTGATATATAATGAAGCAACCATATTACCACCTGCCCAAATAGGTGACCATGTTTTAGTGCTCATCTTGTTCTGCAAGGATACCATAGGTGGGGCAATTGGCCGCATCTCCTTTCTAAACCTTTTTGTTTTGTGTTGCTTTGGCAGATGCCTGGAAGTGATCATGTCCTATACAAAGACAAACCTG
Organism: Lepisosteus oculatus; assembly: GCF_040954835.1. NCBI lineage: Eukaryota > Metazoa > Chordata > Actinopteri > Semionotiformes > Lepisosteidae > Lepisosteus > Lepisosteus oculatus. The sequence continues at coordinate 37,702,978 of NC_090700.1, forward strand.
ATTTCGGGAATGAGCTGCTGTAGACCCTTATCCAAAAAATGTGTACCAAGCTGTTCAACTGAAAGTGGTATAGGAGAATTAATCAGCATTAATTTGGGTTCCTGAACGTGCAAACTAAGACTTTTACAGTGCAAAGAGGCAAACGTCTGACAGCTAGCTGGGTATTGAAGGGGCTTTGACAGAGCTGGGGAGTAAGTACTCACCGGCACAGGGGGGTTATCCTCAAACGAATGTCACAAAAATCTCCTGCAAAACTGCAGAAAGAAGGATCTTAAAGCATTGAAAAAGGTTCAGTTTAGAATTAAAGCATCCCCCAGATGTGTTAATGCTGTAGCATCCAAAAAAAACAAAGAAAAAATCTGCGTATACTGTGAAATACAGTACAGTGAGATTGACCAAAAAGTCACCTGCTTGTAAGACTTATACTGTGAATCCATCTGTAGGGAAAAAAAAAACGTTTAACCACGAAACGCATGACAGGGCACACTTTGTTTTCTGAAGTACAGAAAAGTAAGTGGAACTTGTGTTTGGTTATTCTCTCGATGCACAGCGACCACAGCTACAGTGCTAAAATGGATGGAATGAAGGTGGTTTCTGCTGAAGGTTCTTCCACGGGCCTGACTGAAACCTGCAGCTTGTTTTTTTTTTTCCTGCTAGTTCATTTGGGATCCTTAAAAAAAAAAAACATCCCCAAGATTTTGGGATTGATTTGTTACCAGTAATCAACCCTATGCACAGATGTGAGCAGAATTTTGTCACCTCCTTTATACCGTTTCTGATCCTCAGTGATTAACTGAGGCCACGGCAGATAGAGGCTTTAAACAATGGCAAAAGCACAATGGAAACACCTGTGCTGTGCGGCATGAAAAACCGTTAAACTGCTCCAGCTGAACTGTAGCCCAGGTGCCATAAATCACCCCTACAGGCCTCTGCTGATCACCGTGGCCTTAACTAGCGGGAGCCTGAACACAGACTCTCAAGGCTGTAGAAACACCAGGGAGGTCCGTTTCACTTTTCTTTCCCAGGCACTCCTCGTTATTCCGCCTTGTGTGGTCGGCCCTAGTATGCACTGGGCTTCGTTTGGTTTTAACGCTTCGAGTACCAGGGGGCTGGATGTGGTGGCGCCGAGCCGGTCTGGGAAGGAAGTCGATGCCCGGTGTGAGTGTGATCGGGTGAGAGACCCACCGGCCCTCAGGTGCGCAGAGCGTGGGCAGGCTGGCACCTGCTGTGAGCAGCTGCAGCTCGAGTGGGTGTGTGTGTGTGTTGTGTTTGGGGGGGTAGAAAGAAGGAGAAGGGCTCCGTTAGGGTTAAAAGGAAAACCACACAGTGAAACAATGGAAGGAAGCCCAGGCAGGAAGGCAGTGTTGTGCCCATCTTGTGACCTTTGCATTAAGCAGCTACAGGGAGCTGGTGCACAATCAGAGGGTTGGGAAGAGTGTGTATATGAAGATGGGGGCTGGAGGTGGGAGCAGCAGATTCTACACATCTTCATTTACAATCACTGTATACTCAATACAGGCGAAGGAAGGCAGTGCATTCTTTCTCAGAATGTTTGTCCGTCAAGATCCGTCTCTCATTTTCACAGTGCATGTGTTTTTATTTTTATGTTTTTGGACCTGCTCAGAATTTTAATCATAAAACCTTAAGAGCTGACCCAGCAGTGTCAAAAGGAGGGGCGGGGGTGAAGTAGATGCTTTTGGATGCACTCTTACAAAATGAAGTGGTGGGGATTGTTTTAAGAACAAAAACTTCTGAGCAAAAACGGATCACCAGATAGGGAAGATACAAACTCCCAGTACTTGTAGCTCTTGCAGAAATGAATCTGTTCCCTAGAGCTTATTGTACTTAATTGATTGGCTGGAATGATCCTAATTAGGTTAAGACTGCGCGGGCGAGAGTGTGGTGGGATTTACTGTATGGAGTTATTTAGACTGCAGTGAATCCAATCTGGCTTGAAGGGCTGTTGAGAAGTGTTTTAGAGCTGCAGTTGAGCACCTTTCTGTCCACTCCAGACTCAATTTCATGGATTCAGGAGAAGTGCAGGAAGATGAGGTGCTGCAAGCCTGTTGCCTTCCAGGCTGTAGAATTCCTCTGTGGTTAGTTGTTTAACAGGTGGACAAGACTTCTCATCTCCAGGCCTAAAGGGCCAAGGTGCCTTCTGGTTTCCATTCCGAGGTCCTCATTACATGACTAAACTAAATGCGGTGTTTAATGAAGATGGCTTCACAGAAGATAAGGGAAAAGATTTACTTTCTGGACATTGTCAGTTCGAGCCATGAGTGGCGACCGATTTCTTTTGTGTAGGCCTGAGCAAGAGACTGAACTTCCCTTTGAGACAATGGCGGATCCTGACATGACAGGTTCTACAAAACTGGCTGTTAATGTTAATTTGTAGTTTATATACATACAGTAGAAAAATAAATGTGTGTTTGGCTTGTGTGAGGTACTGAGATGCCAAGTAATTCATCAGCACCATTTTATTCAAACCACTGCCAATCTGGTCAGAGTGATCTTTAACAGTATGATTAATTGTTTGGGTACCCTCTCACTCCCCCCAGAGGTAGAGGGGAGTTGCCCAAGTGTTATTGATAGAGGCTGGCCTCGCAGAGACCCTGTCCAGATCAGCAGTAACTTAGCAAGGTCCACTGTCAATGTGGTAAGTAAAATCCAGGCCAATGGATACACACTTCATCACTTCCTCCCTAGAGATTAGAAACTGTGTTTTTGGAAATGTTTGAAAACTTTTGGAGGGGTTGTGTTTCTACACCACTTTTTGGAAACCAGTTTACGATTAGAGCAGGGATCCCCAATCCAGGCCCTGGAGGGCTGGCACCTCTGCAAGTTTTAAAAGTCTTAGAAACTGGGAAGATCTGTTAATAATGAAACCTATTTAAGCCTGTGAAGCTCTAACCTGCAGATACACCCACAGCACTAAGACTGGGATCTCTCCATTAGAGTGTGGTAATGAGCCAACAGGCAAAGAGTTCAAGGTAGGGCTATGCCCTCAATGTGATGCCTAAACATCGCAGGGCTCACAGTCAGACATTTTTTTTAGAAACACTAATTCAGACAGCCTGTCTTTAGTTCTGTGGGAGAAAACCCACATGGTCACGGAGATCCCATGCAAACTCCACACAGAAGGTGCCACAGTGCAGTGAATTCAGGACCCAAAGGCTGTGATGTAGCAGTGCAAAACACCAGAACACAGTGCTGATCAATTGGGGTTTTTTTTAATAAAATGTGACAACTGCTTTTCAATCACTTTGGTCTGAAACATACAGTACTAAGGCCAGCACATGATACTACTAGACACAGATCAAGTTTAATTCCTCTTCCATACCCTGTTTATCAGCTTCAAGTCTGATAGCAGACCCTAATCATGCCTGTTACCATTAACACCATGTTGCTCCTTCTTTCCCACACAGGGCTCGGTGCAGTGAAAGAGCAGGTATCACCTGGGCACACTCGGGTTGCTTAGAAAAACTACTTATCACTACAGAGTAATGACGACAATGCTACCTTTTGCTTTTTTCAGGTAAGAATATTTTATAAAGTTTTTTACATAATAATGCTATGATTCATGGAATGCCAAAGGGATCCTCCTCTTAGCATTCAAAATTGCTTTGAATATAAAAATAATCTGCATTTGATGATTGGTACAAAAAATTACTTTGAGAGACCAAACGGAAAAACAGGATGAGGTACCTTAATCGCAATAATACTAGATGAAATAATATCCATACATTTGTTTTTCTGTTTTGATCATGTGCACAATGAATATTTCAAGCCACGGCTTCAAAGTCCAAAATTTTAAACGGTAGCAGAAATAACCAAAACTATCGTTGATCCTGAAGCCCTAAATTTTGTGAAGGTGAAAGCCCATGAAAATCGAAGAAGAGAATAAATATTCAATAAATTAGTGAAATACAGGGGTGTCTTTCTTTCTCTGACCGTTTCAGGTAGGATTTAGGCCTCATGCACAGTGCCTGGGAGGTGGGCCTTGTGTAGGGTGTGCCAGTGGCTTCCCACGTTTCCAGTTGCCTTTTGTTCTCTCTCCTGCCTTCCAGCTGTCAGGGTGGATGGTACACACACTCCTCGGTTATCTCACTCCACTATTTCAAACAGTCTGCTCCTGGCTCCTCCACCATCGCCGTTTTACCTGGGTGCCCTGTGGATCAGATCAGAACAGTGTCGGAGAGGAAACGGGCTGTTGTGGCGTTCACTCACCAAAAAGTCTGATCGTCTCGCGCTCCCTTACCTGAGAGGGAGATCTTGTGCATGCGGTGGAAGAACAGGAGAACGAAGAAGAGGGAGAAGGCCAGGCAGCCGATAATCATCCCGCACAGCATGAAACTGTAGCTGCCCTCGCTGTGGATGATCTGGGAGACAGAGGACAGGAGGGGGCAGTTAGGTGTGGCTGCAGATGGCAGCACCCGAGCTACCAGCATGGTGACCAATACTTTTGACCTATGAGTTATTCACATCCAGGACTGCGTGATTCGAAACTGTGGACGGCACTGAGAAGAAGCCCCTTTCTATCTTATTCTACAAAGAAATCCAGCGGTGATAAAAAATGTCACACACAGATATGTTAAAAGACACGAGCCTCTTCAGTCTTGTGCAGAGGAGATTTTGATGCAGGATTTCAAAATCAATGAAGGATTGACAAAGTGAAACCGATGGGTATTTCTTGTGTGATTAGGAAATGGTACAGCTGGCACATGGCTTCAAAAACAGCCCTTTATGAAGAAGACTGCCCGGGAACTTGGAAGAAACAGCTGGATGAGATTCATGCATTTCTTGTAGGTAAACAGTCAGGAAGGGAAGAATGATTTGTATCCTTAGAAAGCTGTTATTCTGCTGTAATAGGTGAACACTTACCGATCCAACAAGCACTTGGAGGACCATTTCGCCCATCCCCGCACTGGTCACCAGGACTGTCGTGGCACACCCTGCATGAGAGTGACATCATTATCACCCATCCCATGTGCCAACCTGCTCCGCACACAGGCAGTCTCAGAAGATCTAAGATAGTCAGGGATCATCAGGACAGAAGAACGTGCACATGCACTATATGCATGAAGCTCTGCACATCTTCAGATGAACATTTAGGAGTGTGACGCTGATTGGAGTACAGGCGTTCCTTTCATCAGCAGGACAGCAATCACCCACGCTGCTGCTGAGAGAGCCCTGGCTAACTAATCGCACCCTAATCTCGATAATGCTCTGATTATTGTGTACTGCTTCCATTAGGAATCCTGGTAACAGTCATCAGAGACATAACTCTGTCTGACAAGAAGGGGAAAAGCAGAGGAGTAAGTGGGCTGGACCAACCTCTGGATAAATTAAATTTTGCACAGAAATGGAAATATCATCTCTGCTTGCTATTTGCTGCAGATACCAGGATAGTTTGCTGAGACATGAACAAGAGTGGGAGTACCTTTGTAGTCAAGGATGTCCTCTGTGTAGGCCAGCATGGAGGGGAAGATGCTACTGAGAAACAGCCCCAGTAAGCAGGTACCAATGAAGAGGAATATGCTGCTGGTGAAGAAGATGAGCAGCAGGAGCACTGTGATAATCACACCAGCCTGTCGGGAAAAATGGATGAAACTTAAACCATATCCCGTCTGCTCTTAAAAAAGATGGATTAAGTACAGTCAGAAAATGTCTACTTTTCTAACACAATTTCACTGCCAAACCCAAACTGCCACCACACACAATTCTGTCCAGTCATGCATCCATCAGTGGAAATCAGAAATCATAAGAGCTGGCCTGGGAAGTACATTTGAATCGCATGGAACCGCATGAAGGGCTGCAGTCCTGTAGCTCTCACGCGGATCCCTAATCCATTCATTTACAAGATGGAAATTGTGTTCCATTTTACCGATTGTATATAGCATGCATGGCATGTTCAGATCAGTAGTGACTGATTTAAGTAGAAGTAGTAACTGATTTGTAGATATAATATGCACAGGCAATCCAAAGCTTGCACTCGGTCTTACCAGGTTCAGCAAAAGCAGGCGAACAGGCTGGAAGCGGTAGGACAGGGGGATGGACACCAGTCGGCCCACTGTGATGGCGGCCCAGAACACACTGGCTAGGTACCCCGCTGTCTTGTGTGGCAGGTTCATGGGTGGTGCCACTGCGTAGGTGTACACAAATCCAGAATATGCCCCCTGGTGGAAAGACAAGGTAAAGCAAATCTGACTTGAGTGCTGTTGAGAGTGGAATCCACATGAAAACATGGACCAAACAGGGCTACAGCTACAGCACTATTCAGTGTCATAGAGACAATGTTTTTTAGAGCACAAGGATACTTAGTAGTATAAATCTAATACATTCTTTAATGCAACTCTCTGTGGTCCAATTTCACACCTGGCTGGTGTGTGAGCAGGTTTTCTACATCTATTTAAAGCAAAAGACAGGAGATAATTGGGAGGTTTGGCCCAATTAAGCTAATAAGCCTTGATTTAGGTCATTAGAGCCATGCTAGAATGCAAACTTGCAGGACCAGGATTGCCCACCTAGATGTAATGGATGCAAAAAATGTCTACTGTCCAACAAAATAATTATTTAATTACACCAAATGCTCAGCTGTCCAGTAACACAGGTTCTGGAGCCTTAATGATGCAAGTTTGCTACGTGCAAAAATGACGTTTTCCCTTCTACATTTCCCTTAGATCACCTTTAACTTCAAACATATTACAACTAAAAGCCCAACACTGTTAAGTAAGTTGGTACCTATCCTATTCTAGTTAAAAGAAAAGTGAATTGAAGGAAAAGTGTTGAGGTATTCATATACTTCAAACTGAGTTTATTCAATACCTAAGCTGCTCTCCAGTACCATGAGGCTGCATTGAACATAACAAGGTCACTTACCACAATACCGTCTGTCATGAAGAGGACCATCCCTCCCAGGATGTGAATTCCAAAGAAAGAGAGCGGAGCCCCTTGAAGGGTCTCGCTATGACAGCAGCTGAACAGGTCACCATGGCCTGCATAAAACAGGGAGAGTTCATACCACAGACTCCCACACCCACTCTCCATTCAAGAACAATGAGCCAGACCACAGACTTGTTACTGATACTATTGCTGGTACAAAGCAGCCGGCATAAATTTAAAAGCCTTCCCTCGTAGTGGTAAACTGGTAGTAAAGTAACCTTTAATCCACTTCAGGTGCTGACAGCCATAATTCCCAGCATGACCAGAGTTATACAGTACATCTTGGTGCTAACATGCCTGTTTTTCTGCCTGTGCTAGAGCAGGAATGAGAGATGTCCAGCTTTACCTGGAGCGTCGGAGTCCTTGGTATCTAGCGTCTGTCCCTCTGTGCCCTGTGTCTCCATGGCAAGCTCATCCGTCTCCAGCAGTGGGGGGCTGCTGCTGGCACAACAGGGCACCAGCCTTTCTCTGTTCATCAGCACAAAGACTGCAATGGGAACCGGCAACTGGCAGAGGAAGGTGAGCAACAGGACACTTAGAAATCCAGGCTTTCTGCTATGAGAACATTTCATTACTGAGGGGAGCTCAAGGTTCTCCCCTGACTGATTTACCTTCCCCTTCTTTTTTTGTAAAATAATGTTTAGATAAAACCTGCCTTCCAGTTTGCTGGCAGGGTTTATCTATTTTGCAGCTCTGAATTCTGGCTTTTTCTCCCTCTGTTACTTTATTGAAGCTTTAAATGGATTAATAAATGGTTAATTAGAGCTATTTTAGTCCGTAGCTCTTGGCATGATGCTGATTTGGACATTACTTGTAGGCCCTATATTTATTTCACAAATATATCCTAGGCAGCTTAATAATCACAGATCATACAATGAGGCAACACAATTTCCTAGACTGTAAGCTACATCACCATGACCTGTTACTGTTGGATTTATTCCTTATTCCACGTTATTCCCAAAACATGGGATAAGGTAGTTCTATAGATTTATTGCACTTAGTTAAGTAACTTAAAGTGTTGGCTACAGTTTAAGAGGGGAAAACAATGAAGACGTCTAAATCACATTATGAGCTGAATGAAGGCCAGCTCTAAGGATATTGACAAGCTGGGTCCTGCATGTTCCGCAGCAAATGAGCTCAGCACCAAAGTCTGCAGAGTAATCTGGGACTGCTTGCTATATGGTACAATTGGCTTTTGTTGTGACAATGCATGTTGCACTGGCAGATTTAACTTTGCTCTTTTAAACTGCGTTTACCCCTCGGTTCACTACAGGCTTGCATACTGCTGCACAGGTTCTGTACTCCTGTAGAAGGTGTGTTTTTTGAAGATGTGTGTCTGCAGGGTCTTGGCGTGCCAATGCACAGTGATTTATGGGAGTTCTAGAATTTTAAATCAAAGTCTTGTCCGGGGTTCCTTGGTGCAATGCAGAGGGAAGCAGGCATGTGATTTGAGGCAATGCTCAGGATTCAGTGTCAACAACACCCACACATTCTGCACTGCTGTTTCTGTCTGCAAGCCTCCTGAGCTCTGTGCAGTGCTCGTTAAAAGACACTTTCCGGTGCCAATAATATGCAAAACACATTCGCACATCTATACTAATGGGACCAGGTCTGAGCCTTTTCTTAAAGGAATATTTAAGTGAAGTCCAGATATTTAAAAAAAGCTATTATAAATCCAGAGAAGAGACATTCTGTGGATTTCAAATTTTTGAATTTTGCCTTCCTCCCACTATTTTTGTTATCCTTTGCCCTCAGGCAGCTCTGACTCTTCCTCTCTCTGTTATGCACACAGCACAGAGCGAGACTTCATATGCAAAGTTTTCATTAAAACAGATCAAGAGTCATAACAGCAAGCCCATTCAGGTACAAAAGCTGACTGTTTCTGTATTCAAATGTCCCATGAGTGCCAAATGTCCACTCAAACAGCTGAACACTTGACAGAAATCTGCTTTTCAAGAACAGGTAATAAATTAACTATGACATACTTATGAAGCCTTAAAATCCAAACATATGTGTTGAGACTTACCTAAGTGAAACACAGCAATACAAAAAAGTGAACATTTTGTTATTACGATTTCTGTTGCACACTAAGGTCCCTATACTAGATGATTTAGGTTTTTAAATCCCCTTTACTTACTTTGTGAATTTAAGTCCTAAAATGTTTTGACTACAGGGCCATGAGTATCTAAACATTTACACAGGAAGGAGCCTGTGTTGAAGTACTATGGACTTCCTCAAGGTAATAATCAATCCCTCATTGGCAGAAAGGTGCTGGTGAAATTGAGACTGGACAAAGAATACATCTGCTCTCCCCTGGACGAGACAGTCTTCCGCATCACGGTCAGTCAGACCTCATCAGCCTGTCTGCGGAAGAAGGGAACTGGAGCTCCTGGCAGAAACCCATGTGAGCCCGACCAAGCATGCAGACTCCACACAGACAGACACCTGAGACGACGTGAACCCTGGACCCCAGCGCTGTGAGGCAGCGGCGCTGACCGCCCCACCTGCCGTAACATCCTCAAGGCCATATAGCAGTGCTTTAGAAAGGTAAGCAAAAATCTGACTAACTTTTCAGCGCCCTGATTCTCCGTGTTGCAATGGCAAAAGAGACAGATATTTCCCAAACTGGGCAAATCAGGCCCAGGAGTCGGACTCAGTGGCTGCATCTCAGGGCCATATCCAGCTCCTGAAGCAGACCAGCACATTTGAAATGATGTGAATTCCCTTTCCCTTCTGCCACATAAGACCAGGGGCTCAGCCTCTTATATTACCGAGTCAGCAGTCTCAGTATTGAATATTGTGGTACGTGTGAAACGATGATAAATGGCTGCAAGTGAAATACATGGCACCCTTAATAAGCTTTGTACTGTATTTCGATTAAGCACAATATAGTCTGAGTGCCTTCTTTTCTTATATGTTGTGACAATTCAATGACTGCATTAGGTGTATGAGAGGGAGGGATCAAGACAGAATTGGGATTTTTTTACCATTTCTTCATTGTCCTGTATTTTCTTTCAGTTTTTGCTCATCCAAGGTGTTGTTTATTTCCTACAAGGCAGGCCCCACGGGTATTCTGTTGTGTATGTGGAGTATTTTACACTAGGGTCTGAAGATGTAACCACAAGGGGAGGGTCCTGGCTTACGTTTATCAGCGCCATGATCCAGAAGGCGTAGGACACCTGCGTTACCACCTCTCCCTCGGTGGGCAGCTGGTACTGGGACAGGTTGTGCATGGGCGTGCCGGCCAGCGCGTTGCGCAGGTGGTGCATCATCCCCGTGCTGTTCTCCGTGCTGTTGCCCACCACGCAGTTCGTGTCCGACAGGAAGGGGTCCGCAATGAGGGGGCTCACCAGGGCACCAAAGCCGATGAAGAAATGCAGAGCCTGCGCAAACACGAAGCAGGGAAAGGCAGGCATCAGCTCAAACCCATGAGTCACCCCTCTGTTTGGGGATAGCACGGACAAATACACTGGGCTGTGCACAAATCTTCCTGGGAATCTGAAAGAAATGAGAACACAGGTGGCGTGGAAGCTCAGGCTAGATTCTTCATTCAAGTGACAGATGCTACAGTGCAGGCAGACGGTCTCTTTTCTGCTCTTGTAAAAACTTGCCTCAAACACTTTGAGGTAAAATTCGCTTCTGCCACTGGAATGGTAGTGTAAGCAGATGCCAAACCAGCAGTGGAGTTTAGAACACATATACTTAATTCTTAATGTGCAATTCTAGCCATTGAAAGGATTTTTTTGGCTCTAGCTCAGCCTTTAATGTTTGAACTAGAAACTTTGCTGGGGTTGTAACACTTAAACGTTTGTGAGGTTTCTACCCATTGGGAGTTTAGGGTTTCTGTTGAAAATCCACAGGGCTGAGGTGTAGCCCCAGTGATACTGAGGCCCCTGGCGGAGCTTGGCTCTCCGCAGGGACAGGGCGGGGGCTGACCTGCAGGAAGATGGCGGAGTCTTTCTGGTACAGCTTGACCAGCTGGATGTTGGCGATGGTGTCAATGACGCCCATGGCCAGCCCGGCCACGGCCATGGCCACTGCCAGAAGCAGCACATTGTGGCACAGCGGGATGATGGCGAACACCACCGAGATCAGGAGGGAGGAGACGAAGAGAGCGGACAGGGCACAGAACAGCCTGGGGGAAGAAAGGTACCGTCAGCTGTGTTCTCCACATTTATTATTTATTTACACCAGCATGACCTGCATGGAACCCAGGTCCTTGTCAAGGTAAGGTGGACTGCATCATCTTCTGTTGTACTGGCTCTTACATAAGTTACATTGTAGGTATTCGTTTAGGGCTCTGTAATTGTAAACACTTCCCTCCAAGTCATGAATGAATGTCACATGAATGACAGAAGTATTTAATGCTTTGTTAAAGCTCTATGCGTCTCCTACTCCATGGTATTTCTGAGCTGTAACACAAATGACTTATCTTGGGCCAGTAGTCACACCTACTGTATGCCGGAAGGTGGGACCTTGTACAGTTGGTAAACCCTGTTGTCACTGTAGAGGGGGAATCATTTGGATTATTAATTGCAAAAGTGAAGACACATTGGTGCCTGCTGAGCCACCAACAAAGCTATTTACCCTCCAGCAGCACAAACCCAAATACATATCCAAGCTACTGGATATATATTTGCTGGAGATGCTGTGGCTTCCTTTGCATCAGACGGTGGCGTGGATCGTGGGCAGTTACAGGACCAGAGGCCAAGAAGGTCGTGTAGATGAAGCAGTCAGTGACATGAGAGGATGGGTGGGTCTGGGAGAAAGGGTCCAGTGGAAGAGTCATTCTGTGATAGGGACAAATTCTGTCTGATCACTCAGGGAATAGAGACCGTGCCGAAGGAAGTCAGGTGGAATTAGGTTCTGTGTGCAAGCATTCCTCCTGGGGGAGATGTTCTATGGGCTCAATTGAAACTACGCCCCTCAAACCAGCACAGAAGGTGCCCTCATTATGAGCACTGCAAGAAGCTGAGCTGCCATTCACTGGAGATAGGATGTGGCTCTCACTGACTTTAACCCTGTGAAGCTCCGGCTCACAAAGGCCTTGCTGCGTGGCCACCCCAGGCCACCCCCTCCCTGGTTCAAGCTCACCCAAGCTTAGCCTGTCGAGCTCCGTCACTTTGAGCAAAGCAGTGAAAGTAGAACGACACCCCAGCAATTGCTCTGGACTATAGGGACGGTTCTGAAATAGGCTGTGCAGAAATATCACAATTTCACATGACTAAGACAAAGAAGTCAGCTTTGACACAGATAGGCTCCTCATTAACGAGCCAGCACGGGCTGTTGCTGCAGAAATGTATGACCTGAGCAGGATCCTCCGGAGCTGCATTCCAGACGTCTTAAAAGATGACCTTTGTCTGCAGATGGCTTCCAGACAACTGCCAGCCTTATAATATTTACACTTCAGCCTAGGTTTCAAACACAATAAGACAATACAAAAGCAGAAATCCCCATAGATAGGCTGGCATACAGCCCTGAGTTGCTACTCCCTTATCTGCAGAACATCATTCCAGCCACCAAGATCGGGAAAATATAACAAAATATCCTTATTTTTTTATCATAGATCACCATGTTGCATTGCAAGAGAAAAAGCAGATTTCTACTGGTCTTTTTTTTATTGTTCTCCTTCCAGGAATACCCCAGTGTGATGGTGCCATCTGAAGTCCTCTCCTTCAGGAGTTACATTGGACACACCTCTCTCAGTTGGCTAATTAATATTCCCCGGGTGGCAAAGGGGTTTATATGATGGGCCAATTGGATGATGGAACATTCACAGGATCAGCAAATGAGTATATAACAGCAGTGAAGTGCAGAGGGCAGGGAGCCGTGTCTAAGCTCCTGCAGTTCTTGGGAGAGAGTCAGAAGTAATTGGAACTGTATACAGTAAGTTTAGACAGCACTGGAGTAGCCCTCCAGCTGCAGTCCTAATTCCACTTAGTTTTATTGAGTTTATTGAAGAGTTTTGCAAGTAATTTTTTTCTTAAGGAGTGGATTTGGGTCATGAATGATGGATCCAAAGTGAATTTAGCATTTTGTCTCTACTACGTATTCCTGGATTAAATACAATTTCTCAGTAGTCCCTTTAAAGATGTCAAGTAGTGCCAATTATATTTGGAAACGGGGCACCGATGGTTAAGCCATGTAAGGTGTACCAGTAGGTCTCCAAAGACACAAGGGACATATCTTCCCATTAAAGGGGTGGTCTGGCCATTACTGAAGGGATGAGCCTGCTTCAGCGTGTCAGATTGTCCCTTAGAAATCAATCATAACCCAGCAAGAGGAAAGGAGTTTGTCAGGAATTTGACTGTTCCAGCTCCTCCAGGGACACTACTTTGGTTTCCTTGTGTTTGGCACTCACCATGTCTGCGACCCATCATTCTGTTTATCCCTCTGTTCTAAAACATTAAAGCGAGAGCAGGTAATTCCTTTCTTCCCAGCCCAGCAGGGCAGTGTTTTAAAAAGGTAACATTGTGCTAGTGGAAAGACTTTCGGCTAAGCACTGGTAGTACCACCTGATAGCACAGTCCTCCCGTTGCCAAACTGATAAGATTAAGAAATTAATCCAGGCGATTAAAAAATGGACATGCGAGTCCTTAAGGTTCCTAACAAATAAGAACATTTGCGTGATGAACTAGTTGAGCTTCCCCAAAAGTGTTTTTTAGTTTAGAATGGATGGAAGGCGAGTAATATCTGAACAGTGAACTTTTTTATACTTCACTTCAAAATATTAACTAATAACAAGTCTGAAAACCAGACAGGAAAGGCATCCTACTCCGTGCATTTCCACAACGTAGAGGGACGGTAGTTTAGCCTACAGTTTACTGATGATTTTTAATCAGGGCAGAACATATCCAATGAGCAGTTTTTGTTTTTCATCATAACATGCTGCATAATCATCCTATTCCTGTACAGGCCACTTTGGGGGGAGGGGTAAATTACACTTACAAAAGTAAAAGCAGCATTACATAAGCATTCAGCACTTTTTTATCTAAACCCATGTGCAGAATTAACCTGATGCATAGGTTTAAAAACAGTTAAATTACAAGGATGAGTACTTTTTAAATCCACAACAATCTCCCAGCCTCTCTACAGAACAAATGAAGGCAGAAACCATGAAAGTTCAAGTTTGACCAGTACCCACATGAAGAAGAAAAATAAAGTATATTATTCTTGGACTTCCTTGTGGGACGTGTCTCCTAACGAGGGTCACAAAACTCATTACAGACATGTGATGCCAGAAGCAGAAAAAAAAGATTTATACATAAACAAAAATGACAGCCTAAGCTCTTATAATTTAATTACTGCACTGGGGCCATTTCTGGCTTCTGAATGAATGCAAAAATACATCCTGCAAGTTTTTTTTCTTCTGAAAAACTAGTAGAGTATTAGTAGGAAAAAAAACGACAAAATACCCATGATGGCCACTGGATTTCAACAACAAAAACACACACTTCAAATGAATTAGGGCATGGTGTTTCAGCAAATTTAATATAGGAAATAACAAACTCCAGAAAAGAATGCAGCAGAAGAGGACTAAATGGGACAGTGGGTACACTTAATGTTTCGTGTGACCATTACATTGAGGAGGCGAACACAGTGGTGACAACACAGTCGGTGCATATCAGCCAAGCTAGAAACGGCCGGAAGACCTACAAGGGATGCCAACGCATATTCGTGTACGTAGAGATTTTGTCCCGGACCATGCATTTCTCCAGGGGAACAATTGATTTTCCCACTTTGAATTCCCCGGAGTGAATTTTCCCATTCCCGGAGTTTTCCATTCCGTTAAACAAAACTACTGGACGCAACAAGAATATCCAATTTTTCTCCGGCACGAAAATACTGGGGCCGACCTGAGGCGGCAGCGGCGAGGGCGCATACCCACGTGAACCCGACAGCGCTACAGTACGAATTATCAGTATTAAAAGCCGTATCTTTAACCTTCAGAAGTAACTACACATGCCCTTCGTCAGCACACTTGAATTAATATGTTTTTGGTGAGCCACTTAAAGCACAGCACTCCTGGTCAAGTGTTGGAAGGAAGAAAATAAGAGCGCAGTGCGAGGCGCCCCCGGCTCTCGGAGCCCAATAGCGAAACGCTCATAGCTCGCGATGAACACTCCAGCGAAAAAGACTGCGTCGTGGTTCTTATCGCGGTCCTACAGCATTATTATACAGAATTAATTTCCCTTTTTTTAAAAAAGGATCTAAAATATCTAACAAGCGCATTTTTAAAACAAATCTGTTGAAGTGGTAAAGCTCACGATATTAATGATCCCCCCTTATTTCATTTCAGCATCCAACAAAAGTAGGTTGTTCGCAAACAGGACAGGCACAGAAGGGTAGCATCAAGCTGAATAAACGGGGTTGTTTTCCCTCGGTCAATCGCGGTGTAAATTAACGTGTGGAATTCATCTCACTTTGTAGTTCTGGTGTTAAACGTTGACATAGTAAGGGTCTTCAAAAGTGTAAATAGATTTCACATTCATTCAAGATCGATTATTTTGAGTGGGTGGCCTGCTGTAGCTTTGCAGCGTCTGAATAACCGATAACATACTGTAATATTAACTCGCAAAAAAAAAGGGTTTTTATGAATGTTATTTTATGAATGCATGTTGTCACAACGTTATGCATTATACATTTGAGTTATTTATGAAGGGGTTTCCCGAACCTTTGCTATTCTTTCGGATGCCGTAATCTCCTTCATAACAATCTGAGTTTTTCACGCCGACTATAGCTCAGAACAGGTTAATCGCGGAAAATGTTGTAGTAAATACAAATGCACTGGGCGACTGCCCAAACAAGGTTAAATGGCGCACGTCTTTGAAGCCGTTAATGACTACGTCTGCTGCTACTAGTAGTACATTAGCTGCAAATACCAGCGCTGTTTTAAGGAAACACTCACGTTTGCTTGAAGACGCCGCCGACGGAGCTGCCGATCAGCAGACAGAACTGCTGCGAAAAGAAGACCCAGGTGATCTCCTGCAGGGTTGACTGTGTCTGGCAGCGTAGGTCCAGGATGGTGGGACCCAGGAAGGCGATGCAGAGCCCGAAGCTGAAGAACACGCTCCAGTAAGTCAACGTGTGCAGCAAGTTCCGTTTGAAAAGGGTCCAAATCCGTTCGTCCCACATTGCGCTGGCGGACAGGGAGTAGAGTCTCCCGAACTCCCAGCTGAAGTGTGTGTGAGGGGGGTGGGAGCTCAACCCAGAAAACTCCGGGCAAGGGCTTCAGCCGCGGACGAGACGGAATTACACTTTCTGTGAGGGTAGCTGGCTGGCTGGCTGGTTGGTTGGTTTATAGGTAGATAAGCAAGCAGGCAGGCAGGGAAGGAGAGGGGAGGGAAATGTGCCGCTGAGCTGCAGTCGCTGGCTTGCACTTTTCAGGTCACGTCTTGCCTACCAGTAAATATTTTTAATTTTTCATCACGACCAACTTTACACACTTTTCAGGCTCCGCCCTTGCGCTGTACGGTGCGGCTCAGACAGTGCCACTTGTTCTGGTTTAATATTCACTACGGTGAAATCAAACAGGCAGCCGACCTGTCCGTGTTCCGCGCAGTGGCAGGTGAGGTGCTCTAGCACGGTATATAAAGCAGACCTGCGGATTCCCACCCCTTCTGGGTGTCTGCGCTGGTGAAACAATTATGACTCAAAGTTAATGCTTAAAGCGGCGTCTCTCGCTTTGATAAGCTGCTGTGTTTTTCTTAATTGTAAATAATTTCCCACTGGGTAATTAATTCTGTCTAAGGAATGGTTTTGCGGTTTTTGTTTCTGCTGACATGCATCCGGTCCCGTCGCTGGTATTGACCAATACCCTCCGAAACTCCCCCCAAAAATAATGCTGGGGAAGAGAAGACGAATCTTAACAACCAGGACAGTATGTAACATTAAAATTCGTTTTTGCTTCTGAAAGTTGCGAATGCTTCAAGCGCACGAATTGCCTACGTTATTGAACGGCAGATTACGAAAACAATCAAGATGCTGCTACTAATCAAATCTAAACGAATAAGTTGAGCATGAAGGAATTTCTTTGTATTAACATCTTCTGTATTCATACAGTATGTGGCAACGTAACTCCCCGGTTTATATTTCCCGAAAATGGGAATATTCTACCTATTGAATTACTGAAATGTAAACGTTTGATGTCTGACGGAGGAAATGTGACCTAATTGGGGATCTGTGGTTATGGCAGTGGTATCTTCTATCTTAGTTTACTGCCTTTGATCAACGGGTGACTTTGTTCTAACTTCTCTTCACGCAAGCGGAGGATCGCTGTTCTATGCATCCTGCGACCCAGTCAGTTTGAGCGGGCTGCGTAATTTATATGTATCGTAATTCTGCTCTCCCAGTAATCTTGACCGAAAAGGCCCGCACGGTAGCGCGTCCGTCGGAAAGGAAGGCAAGCGTGACTGATGTCGGGGGGCCGGTGACTTACACAAGGCGCACCTGTTTTCCAGGGAACACTGCCCGATTCATTAAGAATGACAAAAGAGTACTGGGAACAACAGAGGCCTTGTTAGGTACACGTCCACCAATCCGATTCATTTAGTGAAAATCCGGCAGATTGGGGAAAAAATCTGTTCACTGCGATCTTTAAGGGTTTGTAGAAGAAGCTGTACTGTAAATCGCAGCATATTTGAGAGCACCAATGTTTTGTACGCATTCGCTGTATGCGATGTTTTTCTTCAATCTTCGAAATTCCTACGCAACGACGAGGAGATCTTCCACGTTGGGTGTGGGCGAACAGGCTGTCACAGGATCAATTAAATAACAGCATCTTAAGTCTAAAAAGCAGAATTTGAGTTTTATGTCAGTTACTACTCGGTGGTTAAATCTCGCACGTGAACTCCTGTAAGAAAAATAAACACGTTTTTGGGCTCGTGTAAATATCGACCTCGTGTTTGATCCTCTGAGTCAGGCCTGTGCTACTGTATATGTTGCGGTATGTGTGTGTGTGCTCAGTTTTGTACTTGGTGTTGTGTTGCATACTTACCATGATAGTGTGTATGTTTAAGATGCTTATGTCGCCGTCTTCTGTGCTTACTTTGGGGACATTCATTAAAGATGTACCTGGACATCAGTGAGCAACCAGTACCCTGTACCTATACCAGCTCAACTGGTAATATTTTTAAATGACGAATTGTTCTCTTCTTTTTGTTGTTTTACTGTTCTTTTAACATAAATGAGGAATATAGAATGTGTGAGTTTTGTTCAATGATAGGAAACAAAATGACCATTGGTTTGAAAGGGAAAAAAAAAGCTTAAAACAAGATGAAGGTCATAGTTTAATAATTTATTGAAACCTTTGTTATTCTTATCAGTTTTGGCTTTGAAGTAGTCACAATACATTCAGCTTCAATACAACTTTATAGAATAAGGAAATCACACAAAATATTTAATATCACGTTTCATACAAAATCTAAATATATTGTATTTATAAAACATTTAGACATTCATCTACAGAAGTTTGAAACAAATGGCAGTTTCTTTTATTATCTTTCATAAAAGTCTCCATAAAACAAAAACTTTTAAATTACATATCCTTTCTTTTAGTTACATGTACAGTATGCAAAATAGCTTCAAAATACTCAGATCTGCTTTCCCACAACAAACAAATACAGAAATTCACTGGCTCAAATGCTGCAAGAATAAAATAATTTATTCCAAATTATACTTGATTATTATTTTATAGCTTAACATTAATTTATCGGTACATTAAAACAGCACAGAAGATTTTCCCACGGGGGTGTTAGTATCTAAAAATGTCCATGCCCCATTGTCATCCAATCCCATCTTAATGAAAGTTATTGATATTATTACTATGTCTGGGTAGTAAAAACTTCACTGCATGCTTTAATTGAGTACAAGTGAATGGACCCAAAAATATTGCACTAGGGATGTTGCAGTTACGGTTTTTGTAAAAGCAGAAGCGGTTTGCAGCACAATGCAACCAAAAGCACAAGAGTCCCTGCAGACAGCAGGTCTGCAAGTGGAAATGCACGGTTACGTTCACAAGGTCTAAAGTGCAAATGAAGATGATGTGCATTTCGGACTGAAAAAGGGATGCACATTTTACACAAAGTGCAGCAGAGGTCTGGAGCAAGCTAACCAGATACGTAGGGTGCAGCGTGGTGCAGTGGCGAGGATTTTAGAGTAGGAACTGGAAAGGTCAGGATGGTGGGGGCAGTGGTGAGCGTTAGTGTCTCGCAACACAGGGGCTCTGAGGTGCTGTCTGCGTGGAGCTTGGATGCTCTCCCTGTGTTTGTGTGGGTTTCCTCCCACAGTCCAAAGACATACTGGTAGGCGAATGGGCTTCTGGGGAAGTTGGCCCTGGTGCGAGTGTGTACGTGTGTGTATGTGCCCTGTGTTGGACTGGCATCCCGTCTGGGGTGTACTCTGCCTTGCACCCTTTGCTTGCTGGCATGGGCTGACCCTGTGTTGGATAAAGCTATTATAAAATGGAAGGTTATATGTTCAAATGCCAGGAAAGACAGCAGTTCTACCTGTGAGAGAGGTACAGTGCTTCACCCAAGAACTACAGCAGCTTGTAAAATTTGTACCACCAGTAAAATAGCTAGCTTTGCAAATATAAAGCATTATTTGATTATTAATTCGTAAATTCCCTTGAATCCTTTAAGAAACAGTTAGGTAAATTCCTTGGATCAGTAATCTGCTAGTAACTAAACAAGTAGTTCAGGCCAGAAAAACAAGACACAGAAGTTCACCTTTGTAATATTTGGTGTAATATAGTCAATATTCTGCTTATGTTAAGATGTGTTATATGAAGCCAACACCCTGATTTCTTTTAAGAAATGGCGGGATGAGATCCTTGGCTCAATTAGCTACTAACTTCCAAACAAACTAAATAGGCCACACGGTCTTCTCTTTTTAAAATTCTTAATGTCAGTGCAATTGATGTGATATACTCTGGTAAACATTAAATTGAATTAAATTAGGCTGATAATACTGTCTTGGTGGCAAGGCGTGAGCATGGTGGCCTTGACATTTGTCCATAATCTGATCATATTTTTACACCCTTTACTCTGACAGCCAGAGAACTCTCTGTATTCAAGGTTGTTCCAGAATCAGGACTTTGGATTACTGTGAGGTATAGGCTACAGTGGCAGTGCTTTATCAGAAATATTCCTCACAGCCTGCCAAGATTCCTTGCCCACCTATAAATGGAAATGGAAGAAGTAACCTAGAAGTGAAAATGGACAACTGTCCCTTGTTGTCACATCACACAGTAGTGAATACAAGCATGCTTGCATCTTGTTTAGAGACAGGATACGTGGGATGGAGATTCCTGGAAGGAGCTGTGATAATAAAATGAGATGGAAAGCTAATGAAAGCAAAACACAAATTCGAGCTGTTTGTACACAGCCGATCCTGGGACTCTGTACGGTCAGCCATTGCGGAAAGAAACGCAAGCTTCTGGCTGGGACAAACTTCCCTCGATGCTGCACAAAACGGATGAGAAAAGACAGAGCTTGGACATTGTGTTCTAAATCGAGGAGTTTTTGCTTTGATTGCAGGTGGACTTGATAGTCATAGTCCTGTGCTGGGGTCTGATCTGTCTCCATTCCAGATGATGTCGAGGCACGTAATGAGGTCCCAGCTGCTGCACCAACAGGAGTTTTGTCTGATTTCTTAGGGGGGAATCCAGTCTGCACCTCTGAACCACTGCAAACCCACTCCCCTGATGGGGTCCCACTCAGGAAAGCGGGGGGTTACCGATAGTCGCTCATCTTTCCCAAATGACCTGTATCTTCTGGAATGGAGGACACCCTCCACCCCTTGCAGCACCCCGTTTGTAATGAGTTTAGAATATACTCTGTCGGCGATTCTTTCCACGAGCTGAATGAAATACAAAACCAAAGCCTTCATTATTTTTAAAGTTGATTCCTGCCCTGAACCTGAACCTGCAAGTCACTATCTAAAGCTTTCCTTTTCTGTCTCTGGAGAAAAGACAAGCAAAGAGTGTTTAGGAGATCTTAAAAAAACATTCACTACTCTTTAACTCACCTTGAGACAAATGTAAATAAAAGAGATGTAGATAACCCTGTGCCAAGTTTCACGGTAAGGTTTCTGTTCATAAGTCATGCCTTTGAGTCTGTGTAATGTTTTTTGATATCAGTAATACTATTGTCATTTCAAGATATGAAATGTGTGGTTGGGCATAAACTTGGCCAGAGAAGACTGCAGGATACTAAAATAAAGCCTAGTAAAGAAACCTTTTCCTTAACCTGTCTTGTAATTGTTAGTAGCCGTCTCAGGCTGTGATGTTTTTGAAGCGGTGAGCTCACCTGCTTGCTGAAAGACGGATCCCCTGTATCCCGGATCCTTCTGTAGCTGCACTTCAGGCAGAGAGAACACCGAGGCATCTGCGCACACAAAAGACACTCGTTGGTTGCCTGTTTTTCAACATCCGTCACTGTGTCGTTTTTAGGAGACTATCCTGATCCTCGGCTTCGAGCAGGGTGGAGGAGTGGGGTTTGACAGGGGGCCTGGGTGAGTTTCGAGGCCAGCCCAGAGAGGTTACTGGTACAATTAAGCAGTAACAGAGGCAATAAGAACCTTTGGTTCTCAGGAGCCCTTAACTGGGAGTTCTTGCTTTGCAGTTGTGGCTCTACGTGTGTCGCGGTTTTTAATAAAGATACATTTTAAAACTTTTCAAAAACTTTGTAAGTAAGTGGGCCTTTCCCATTTGCCAGGAGAGCAAAAGGAAATATTTTCACAAGCTAAACAACAATTGATAAAATTATATTTAAAAATAAAGAAGTTATCAAACGGTTCTTACTGTCCAGCAATGAGTGGATCCTTTCTCCTAGGCTGTTGAAATAAACATGTCTCAGCGCGTCTTCTGCTGAAATTCGGCTTTTCGCCTCGTACTGTGTGGGCAAAGGAAGAGAGTCGGGTGAATTAAGCAGACCAGAAACAGCGCCACCTAGCTTCCCAGAGTGCTGAACATCCACGAGGAGCCCCTAGTTTAAACTCAGCTGGCAGCCGAGTTCTGCTGTGACCTGCTCTAACACAGGGGCCCGCCCTGAAGAGCTCTAGGTGCTACCAAGCATATGAGTTAAAAAGCCTGAATAACGCCAAAAAAACATGATTCGTAATGTTTTTTTATTGTGAAATTTCACATATCATAAAAAGCTTAGAGATGATTTCTTTTGCAGGGGCTGTATAAAATACAGTTTAGTATTATAACTTTGTGTTGGATTTCTGGAATGTCTAGAACCCTTTACAAGCAGTGGTCTGCTTTTTATCATGCAGATTAGTCATCCTCAGTTGTGAGAGAATTACAAGTCCATAAGTGATTTTACAATTTGCACAAAAACATTGATCTTTTATCCATCTGTCCACTTTCTGACTGCTTCTTCCAATTCAGAGTGGCAGGCTGGAGCCTATCCTGGCAAGCAGCATGTGTGCTCTGGTCCAGACGCCAGTCCATCGCAGGACACACTCACTCCAGGGCCAGCTCTCCCACAAGCCAGCGAGTCTACCAGCATGTTTTTGGACTGTGGGAGGAATTCTCTTTTATCTTAAATGGAATTTTCTTGTGAAAATCTTTCAAAATTGCATACAGCTGCTTTTGTATAGGTACAAATAACAGAACAAATACTGTTGTAGCTCCTGTTATTTTAAGAGTTAGATTTTGCATGATGTTGTTTTAATTAATAAGCTAGTTTGATCTTAAATGAAAAAGAGGATGACGTTGATGTTGCATTTTTATATGAAATACACCTATATATACAGTTATATATTTTGGTTTGGTTGGGGACATTTGCGGAGATTTATTTCCCTGAAAGGTGTGACAGACTCCTCTGCTCAGAGCCTCTTCAAAGCAGGAAAGACCAGGGATTCTGGGTTCCGCTGTTGAGCTGTCATCGGGTAAAAATGGAAACAGGAGTTTTCTATATGACTAATCTATACCTTCTCTTGGTGTTGTCTTTGGTTTGTTAAAATAATTTTCATTTACGCACAATTATTCTGAGACTGCAACAGAGCGGTCTCTTCATCCAGTTGATAATTAGCACTTGTTCTTATCGCATAGCTCCAGAAATACTGGTCGATAGAGTGACCATAGTCTCTCCACACCAGCCAGACCTCGTAAATGTCTTATGGCTGCAATGCTTTTTTTTCGTTTTCCATTTCATTTTTTGTCCTTTGTTCACAAAGTACAACAAGAAGCTGCAAAAAATACAGAGTAACAACAGACAATGGATAACTGTAGCTCCAGAAAAGGGAGCTCTGTGATTCTGAGAATGATCTCAACCCTCTGTCAGCAAGTACAGTAAGTACAAGAAATCACAGTGCTCGTAGTGCGGATTTCATCAGGTACATGACGGTTAGTTTTTCCCACTGACAACATGGTGTTCTTTATTATCACTCTGCCCACATAATTCCCTCTGCTACCAAAACACTGCTGTGTAAAACTTGCAACATGTCCTCCTGGCTGCAGCAGAAATGAGTGATCTGACTTGGACTGATTGCTGTTGAGGTTGAACTTTAAACTGAAACGGTCTCCATTCTGAAGCAAAGCCTGTGAGAGAATCAAATGAGCGTTTGTGTGCCAGCCTTGCTTCACCAAGCGTGAGACACTATCACTTCCAGGGCCACCGAGAGGAGGCTGCTGGGAGGTTGCAACACCACGACACTTATACAAGTCATTTTTATTTATATAGCACCTTACATGCCATAGCAATTCAAAACCCTTCGAAATTAAAGCGACAAGAAACATGAACGTAAGAATGATAAAAATCATAATAAAACAGCATGGGTGGCACCATGGTGCAGTGGTTAGCGTTGCTGCCTCTCAGTGCTGGGGGCCTGGGCTCAATTCCTGGGGTCCTAACTGCATGGAGTTTGGATGTTCTCCTTGTGTTAGAGTGGGTTTCTTCTGGGTACGCTGGTTTCCTCCCACAATCCTAAGGTAGGACTGGTAGATTCATTGGCTTTTGGGAAAATTGGCACTGGTTTGAATGTGTGTGTTTGTATCTGTGTCTGCCCTGTGATGCACTGGTATCAGGGTGTATCCTGTCTCGTGTCCATTGCTTGCCGCAATAGGCTTCAGCTCCCCTCGACCCTGTATTGAAAAAGGTGGTTAGAAGATAGATGGGTGGATAAAATTGTAGGACTTAAAAGTGATTCAACAGAGATGGAAAACCCTGGTGAAGCAGACGTGTTCTTGGCCTTTGTTTTGACAGTAAGGCAGAGGGCGTGGGCTTTGCTCAGTACTGTTTAACTGCAGAGTGGCTGCACCTTCTGAAGGAGTGACAAATCTATGTGACAAAAATAGAGGCTATTCACTGCGCTGCAGAGTTCTGAAATTGCATCTTATAGTCTCTTATATTTGTCGTTTTGAGTTTGTTGATGTTATGGGTGGGTTACCAGAGATTGCACAGGAGAGAGAGTTCATTGCTTCTGTAAAGATATCAGTAGATGTGTCTATATTGTAAGGATTTCTCAGAACTAAGTATATAGACAGTTCACTCGCTTTATATTGTTCCTTGCAGCGTTTGAGCACTTGAGCAGACTTGGCACTGTACCTGTGAATGTTTCTACACTGAAGAATGAGTCAGTGTGCTTCCTATTACACGTCAAGGCAAACATTTACACAGCTTGTGATGTGCTTTACTGTGTTTACCATTTATTGTCCAGAATAATATAAAAGTTTACATGGTTAAACTTTTTGT
Source organism: Lepisosteus oculatus (assembly GCF_040954835.1). Taxonomy (NCBI): domain Eukaryota; kingdom Metazoa; phylum Chordata; class Actinopteri; order Semionotiformes; family Lepisosteidae; genus Lepisosteus; species Lepisosteus oculatus. The sequence goes on from NC_090700.1 coordinate 37,727,622, forward strand.
GAGGTAATAATACCAGTGATAGGGTGAACAGCTTGTGCAGCTGTTGTCTGAAATAGCTAGTTGATTTTAAAATAGTCCTGTCCTCATTGTTCAAGGAGACGCTCACAAGTATAGCTGAGGTTTTGCCTGGGCTACCCGTCATGCCTGTGCTGGGTAATTGCATAAAAAGTCAAAGTGCGAGCAGTGAGAACTTGCACCTTCTAATCTCAGGAGGGACATGGGAGTCTGCAGCTCAGCAAACTGAATGGATACTCAAAATTGTGAAGAGCTCTTCCTTGGCATATGTTCATTCTTCAGCCTAAGACTTAAGAGAGCTCAGTGGTGTAGTGGTTAAGGTTCAGCACTCTCCCCTCCATAGCTCATATTCAGAGGATTTCCGATTTGGTCGGAGAAGAGACTGATCAGTCTTTTTGATCCAGGTATTAAAAATCCTCCAGGGCATCAACTAAACGATCACATTGAACGTCTTTACCAACAGTGCAACGTGCACCAGAGGTAACAAGTGCAAACGACGTAAAAATGAATTTTTGATTTTTGTTCTTTCGAGAAACAGCTGGATGAGATCTGGCTACAAAATGAGACAAAAGGCTCCTCTCGTTTCTAACCGTTGTTATGTTCTTATTTTTTTTCTATTAAAAAAACTTTATTAAAATTGTAAGGACTGTATTAAAATTGTTCCCAGGTGGTGAGAGACAATCTGGTGTTTACAATTACATGACCAAGATAAAAGGAACAGAAAAGCAGGGCTCTTACCAGTAAAAGGCTCCCAAGGAAGTCAATTCCCTCTGTATCTAACCTGCAATTAAATGTACAAAATAAATTGTGACATTCGGCAGATGGCAGACCAAGTGGAACAAAATGTACAGTGCAGGAATGGATTGTTTTAAAAGTAGTTGCCTACACACTTTTGCAATCTTCTAATTTCCTGGTCCTTTGAAAAGAACAAGCAATGAACCATTCAGCCTCTAGGTGGCGTGTGCTGAGCAGACAATGCTGGCAGACATACAATGCTTTCCTGTAATCCCACTAATACAGAAGGTGAGAACCAGCCTTTCTAAACACCCAGTCCTCTTTTGCTCTCCTCATATCCATCTGTCCTTCTAATTTTGTCTTTTCTTTGCGGTGCTTTTTTCTCACCAGTCATTCTGCCTGGCTCTTTTTCCACTTGTCTATAAATGTTATGGGCCTGTGTAAACAGTTCTTCTGTGGGTTTTGGAAACACTTTTTCTGGCATGGAGAGCTGTTACAACACGGATTAAATCACCAAACCGGTGCAGCTGGATCTTTCCAGACATTAGCAGCTGAGCTTTAAGCAGAATCGCTTTGTGTCAATGGCCAGTTTGGATGGGGCCCATTGGCCAGTCCTCCCTGGATAATGTCCGCCTTACCTTGGCACATGGTTGATGAGGGGCTGTGGCCTGTAATGGGGGAAGTGGTAGGACTTGAATTCTGCGTTGGCAGTGATGCCGGGCCAGGTCTCCTCTGTAGGGGTCCCTGGAAGACAAGGCAGTGTGGTCACTGGCCCAGTAGGTTCCCAGTAAAGGTGCGCAGTCCCAGGGCAGGAGTGTCTGGAAACAGGGCTCAGCAGCAGCAGGCGGAAACCCCATCGGTGCACAGAGAGGCGCAGATAAGTGGGATAAAACTGATATGAAAAACTATGATTGTGCTATAATTAAAAGCCTTGGAAACAGATGGTAGAAGTGCAAATTTAGCCTGGCAGATATGCTGAGTTGAAAGAATCCACAGAAGTTATTACCTGAGGGCTGCATTTTGTGCATTAATTGGATGTTATTCCTATGAGCATCCCAATTTTGCAGTTAAGTGGTACACAGTGCCTGTTGAATTCTCCCCAACTCTGAAAGCAAGCTCTACCTTGGAGCTATGTCACTACAATCCAGGTTTTTTGGTTTGACTGGAATTGTTCAAGAGGTGAATGATTTTTCATATGGCTGTTTAGATCTGGAATGGTCTCAGCAGGACAGCTGGCATGCTGCGAGCACCACAATGGGTATGTAGGGAGAAACAAAATCACCTGAGGTCTGGGGGGCCTGCTGATCCCAGAAGTGTGCTGCTTTGTTGGATATTGTGTTCTTCCTGAGCAATGGGGGTCAGAAGGGCCACGTTACATTCCTGTGAGAATCACAGTGTCATCCCCTTAATTTTCACTATCTTGCATTGTGCTGAATCCATATGAGGTTCAGGCCTTCAGAGGAAGAGCAGAGCAAGGCTGAGGCATGAAGAGAGCAGTGCAGTGAAACTCCCGAGCCATCTGTTTATATGGGAGAACATAACAGCCCAAACTAGGCATGGTGTTCCTGCAAGGATTGGTAAGGGCTTGGGATGAGTAAGGATCAATAAGACAGGGACAGTCTGTCTAATGAGCAGGAAGTCTAATCTGGGTAATGAGAGGACAGCCAGGGCCACATTGCTGAAAAATCTAGCACATATTCTTCATGAAAACAGACATTTAGAAACATAGCTCCCTTTAAATGGAAGATCCAAATTTAACAAAGTGTAATGGCTGTCTGCTTTTATCATTAAGAATGAATGTATTCAATATTTTAGTTGTGTTTTTTGTAAACAATACACTGTATGTTGCCAGTGTGTTGAATATTGTCAGGATGTCTTGTTCAGCAACTGGCAAAAATAAAGGCACAAAAATTCTAACGCTTGTATCACTGCGGAACTGAATTGTGATTGAAACGGACAATGGGATAAGAGTCCAGCATGAAAAACCGTTCATCTTGTTGCACAATTAGCAAAGTTTAAACATTTTTAACTAGAAAACGGAAATGGCCCAAAGTACATTCAAAGGGATGTCGCGTGACATAAAAACAAACACAGAAAATGAGACACTAAAGATATTGATTAACGTAGATAGCTCCCTTTCATTTCCTGTTCATGAGTGGGTAGGAATTGTACTAACTGAGCCAGATGACTTATTGCTGGGTAATTGTCCACTGGGTTTTTCAGCTGCTGAAAAGTTACTCAGACTCGTTAAAATAAAACTGAATCAATTTTCTTTCTGAGAATTGTCTCATGTATTTTTCCACTGTGTGGATTCTGTCTGCAACATTTTGGCCCTGCGTATGTGGTCATGCAACTAATACAATTACTTTTTGCGTACCTTGTGACCTAATACCAAACCAAGTAGGAAGTTCAATGAAATAAGATGACTGATTCTTTACATAAGGCCAAAGTACACAGAATTCACTGGCTCATAAAGAGTAAGATTTCTAAACCAACCCTAGTCCAAGATACAGGTATATAGAAAGCCAGCTTCTAAAGGTATAGGTATATAGTTTTTTGCTTCAATAACATAATGGCATGTGAGGTACAGTATACATGTTTCTCATCAATTGTTTATACTATGTTTAGAAGAGCACTGATAATGATAAATAGTAAAAGAGCACAGGAAAACATCACATCAAATAGGATGCAACAGTTTAGAACTATACAACCCCATATGAGAGTTTGTATACAGTACATAAAATAAAGGGGGAGAATAGTGATGATTTTTGGTGTTAACTGGATTACAGGAGTGGTAAAGGCTTTCTTCCAACATGCTTCCTCTCTCTGGCATGATTGAACTTTTCTGCCGGGATTGGTGGTACAGCTGGATCACGATTTGCTCTCTGTAGCCTCTGCCAGATTCCGGAAGCCCGTTCTGGGTTGTTGTCTTATTGCATTTTTCTCCATATTGAAGTCTGAGTTCAGACTTTGGCCCATACTGTTCCACAATGTATAAAAGCTCAGCCAAATTTCTTCTCACCAACAAATTAAAACCATTCAAGAAGAGAAGAGAAAAGATACAAAATCCTGGCTTGTTCATAAAATAAAGTGATACATTACAAACACATCCATCTTTTTAATATCTAAATTCCTTTTTCTAGAACTCTTGATGGGGGCTCTTGGTACAGAATCAGTGGGTTTTAGGTGCTAAGTCTCTTTTATCTAAGTTAGAGAAGGGCGTTTTGAAATGTATGAAACAGGTCGTCCCATGTGACTCCTGAGTCATCTGGTATTTGTTCCAGCTGTGTTCTTAATGAAGGGCTAATTGATTTCAATTTTCTGTCTACTGTAAGGCCTGTTTTTTACCTTTTCTTTCAGCTCTTAACAAGTTGAATGGGACTGAAACTGGTTTCAAGCTTATACTAATTAGTGAGATTCAGAACCACCCTCATTCAGGTATATCAGCTGAAATGGAAACAGTTGGACTTAAGTAGAAGGAATGAACACTGATTCATCGTGGGAGCTGTCTGATACTGTGTGATTCTCACCTGTGTCTGTTCACCATGAGTTGGTCACCCAAGAAAAGTTTTTTAGTGTGACATACAGTAAGACAAGAACAAATTGTTAATTAACAGATTGAGGACGGACTGCGGAAGGTTCTGAGTGCTGGAAATATTGTGCTTTGGCTGGAGTAATTTTGAAACTGAAGTCTGAGTGTAGAAAAGTGTAAAACTTCTAAACAAGGAAGCAAATGAGGTACTAGTTAAAACTGGTGGTTCAGTGGTAGTTGTAACGCAACCAAGCAGACACTGGAGTCCTTCAGGAGCAGGGTTGTGAATAGAAAATTCTGTAAAATAGAACGTTTTGCTTTTTATATAAAGGTAACCAAAGTTTGAGAGGAGAAACCACAAATCTTGATATGTTTTTAAATGAGTAACGTTATCTTGGTGCTTGCAAAATAGCGTAATAAGGATGTTTTTGTAAGGAATTAACTGAGAGATTCTGTTTGTGCAGTATGTGTAGAGGCACTATATTATTTTAGATGACGCATTTCCAAGAATAAAATACTGATCTGAAACTAATAAGAGATTACATGGCTCCATAAACTGGGGCAGTGTTCTCTGTAATTACGCCTACCGCTGCCTTTCTTGTTTTCGGTACCCATTCTGTAACAGCTACGTTCTTTCTACATTGCCGCCCAGTGTTCGTTTTATCTACTGCAGCCGCAGCTCTCACCTAACAGCCGAAAGATCAAGTGAAGCTCCTCTTTGACGGTGGATCCAGGAAACATGGGCCTTCCCGTCACCATTTCGTACAGAATACAGCCCACGCCCCTGCAGGAAGCACCACAAGAACAATTAAACCTTACAAAACATACTGTAACTGAGCATTTTAACAAGGAATAGGTTTATTCCAAGCTGAAAAGAGAAGAAAGAAAACACAAAGTTTCGGCTGTGGAGCCTTCTTCCAGTGTCATGCAGAGCTATGCTACAATAAAATACCCTCCCCCCGCCCCTGGCTTGACCAGTCTCCCACACAACATTGGCTTTTGCACTATGAAAGTCTGTTTCGGGCTCCTACTGGGGCACAAATCCCCAATTGTGTCAGATCCCTTTTGTGCCTGGTGCTTTATTTGCTCTTTGTGGTTGCTGTTTTTTAAATTAGCAAGACTCTACATATCTTTATTGTATGAATACATTTGTTACAAAAATTGACCACCCTGCTACTAAACTCATATTGTTTGCATTTCCAAAGAATTGATCCACCCAGTTCTCGGCTCATTTCCTCTTGTGTTTTTTTTATCCCCACTGTCCTCAAATCTATAGTGATTAATCTAAGACACGTCCTTCCTTAATTGATTTTAACTCTCACAAAACTCACTGCTGCACTGGAGCCAAGCTTTCTCTGAAGGCCTCTAATCAGATCAGTTTAGTGGCAGTGAAATACATATTGCGTTTTGATGTCAGAGACTCCCTTTGGAAACAAATTGTGGCTGTTTTTAAAAACTGATTTCTGAAATGCCTTGTGACCAGCTGATTGGAAAGGTCAGGCGTGAAAAACGTAAGGAAGAATACTGGCAAAAGATTGTTTTAATTATGCTCACTGTTTTAAGACGACAAGTCTACTACAAAATTAACCCAAACTCTCAAATGAGCTTTCTCCCAGATGTGATGGTTAAGGCACCGTTTGTCTGCAAACAGTGTTCTGTAATATATAACCAAATGTTATACGGAACACATCCGGTTTGTCTGTCAACGTTTGGCTAAAAAATGGCTTTTTAATATGTCCGGAAGGAAATGGGCCTGCCTTCGAAGAAAACTTAAATGACTGAGATGAGGCTTTTTTATGAAGGTACAGCGAGATAAAAAAAATACCTTGCCAGTCAAATATTGATGGAACTGTCTGTACTCTGTCACCCCTGACCTCTGGTTGTATTAACAGAGATAGGTTTGAAACGTCCACACATGGAGAAGAAAGTTTTGTTTGACATACTGTAGAGTTGACATAGGACTTTTCAAGTGTCACACAGCAGACCTCGATGTTAAGAACATTCGTGTTCCAATAAATTATCATTCAATCCAAAGAGTGCAGTTTTCCAATAACCCAAATAACAACAGTAGGGCATTTATCTGACTCCTAAAATCTACAATGTTTAGAAATATTTGACCAGTTGATCACTGAAGACTGTATGACAATTTTTGAAAGAGTAGGGTTGTTGTTATCCTTGATGTCCTAACTTTTCCTCATCAATTCAAGTGGAGAAACGATCTCCCAGTTTGCACTGAGTGGCTGTTGTGAGTCACAGCAAAGGGGGCAGCCCATAAAGTTATTCCTCTCCTATTTGTAAAGCTCTTTTTGAGATTTAGCACTATATCAATGAAATTAATTATTATAAATACACATACTGACCTATAATGAATTATTCTTAAACACTTACTGAAGCTTTAAGCAACAGTTTTGTTGCAAAAATGTTTTCTGTATTTTAATGTCTGCTGCACTTACTTAATGTTTTTAAGACAGAAATTTGTGTAGTTTATTGAGAGTATGTGTAGGTGAGACGAGAGTTAAGAGTTGAGGTTTGTGCAAGGTTTGGGCAGATGTGAGGATTAGAATTCATTTAATGGATAAGGCTTGGGTGTGGGTTAGTTTAAGGATAGAATTAAGGAAAAATATAGGATTTGTAAGGAAAATCACATTGGTTAGGATTGGGCTTAAATTTATTTTAGGGATCTACCATAAACCTACTGCTGCAGGACAGTAGTAAGTATTACAGCCGTAATGGGTTCAGCCCCCGGGGAGCTGTGTTTGTGGAGTTTGTATGCCCTTGTTTGCGTGGGTTTCCTTGCTGGTGTAAGTGTGTGTGTCTGTGTCTGTCTGTGCCCTGGCTTGCGCCCAATGCTTGCTGGGATAGGCTCCGGCTCCCCTGTGACCCTGTACTGGATAGTACAGTGAGAAGCAGTGAGAAGGTGGATGGGTGAACCTACTGCAGTGTGATGGAACAGCACACTTCCCCCTTTGGCCCGGCTGCTGCCTGTCACACTCACCACATGTCGATCTGCGTGGAATACTCTGTGGAGCCCAGCAGCACGTCTGGGGGCCGGTACCACAGCGTCACCACCTCGTTGGAGTAGGTCTTCGTGGGCACCGACTTGGCACGGGCCAGGCCTACAGCAGGGAGCATGGCATCAGATGTTTTCTAGATGTTAGTTCTGATTGAACGGCTACTTAGCAAATATTCTTCTTGTTATACTTAACAGATGCAGCTTACATACTGTATAACAATTGTGACTTTTGCAGTGAAGTATGGTAAATGAAGCAATGCTCTGTGTCCAGATTTTGTAGAGACAGATGGTAGAGAAACTAAAACAACAGCTCCAGGTTCCCTGCTCGTCCCACCTCTTCAGGTGCTTTACAGAGACCTGCTGGTACACCAGCTCCCCCAAGGACAGGATCCCCTGGTTTAAGGTTTAGGACATTAACCACCCCCTGCCCCCTGCCTAAATGAGAACCATAGCAAGGGAAACGACTCTCTACTGGTCTCGGGGAAAGGCCTGTACCCCTCACACCGCAGTCTTACCAAAGTCGGCCAGTTTGAGCTCGCCCTTGTCGTTAATGAGCAGGTTCTGGGGTTTGAGGTCCCGGTGCAGGATCTTCCTCTTGTGGCAGTAGGACAGGCCTCGCAGGAGCTGGAACATGAAGATCTGTGGGACAGGGGAATTAGTTAGTGAATTAGTTCAGATTAGTTCTGAGATTAGTTCAAGGGTTCCCAACTCCGGTCCGCAGGACCTGGAACCCAGCAGGTTTCCTGTGCCACCTTAAATTGGTCAACACTCTTAGTCTGTAGAAAAAGGGATCCTCTGGTTCCTTACACCCAAACTGGATTAAGTGAAAACATCTCCCAGGTGACAAGCTGCGTGTAACTTAAAGAAGTGTAAAAAAAAGCCACCTGTTGAAGTCCAGACCCTGAGAGCTAGCACTGGGAACCATGATTGATATTCCTTCCACAATTCTTTCCAGTGGGTCATGGAGCCGGAACTCCCTGAGCTTTCTGTCGGCTCTAGCGAACAGAGAATACAGCCTGGGTTACGTAAAAACATGGCTGACCAAAACCATCTGGGTCAAGACCTGGCTTGAGCTGCAGTTATCCCTGTCCTCTTTGGGAACCTGATAACAGACCCTGACCACAGGGTCACTGGAGCCTTGCAGTTCTCTTGCTAACTTCCTGAGCTGTTTCCAATGGCAGTTTCAAGCCTTCCCCTGCTGGGTCCATCCATTAAATGCCATAGAAAGGTTGACGTGGAGAACAAGGAATGGGAGCTGCTGTAATTGGATTATAGTAGGCTCAGTCCTCATGGAATACTCCCTGTTGCCTCATACGGTCAGATTGAACTCATTTTATCAAGCTCCTGATGTGGCATTCTGTCTTGTAGAATGTAAGGCTGGAATTGAATTAGCAACAGGAAGTAGAATTCCTCTAGATTTCTCTGGTGCCTCTCTGTGTTGTGCTCTCAGCATGCATGGTTGCCTGCCATGTATGTTGTGCTAACGAGTGGTGCCTGTGTTAATCTTTGTGCCAGTATCTGCATTTTCGTAGACCGAAAAGCTTTTTTTTTTTCTTGATTCCTTAGACAAAGCTGCGCATTCAAGCACAGCAGCTGCAGATGACAAGGACTTTGCAATAACTTTGATTTTCAGAGCTCTCCCAATTACCGGCGCCTGCGAAGCTGGGATTGTGCTGCCGTGTGGCATTCCTACAGTTTGCTCGGAGGAAAAAACTCTCGGTAACCTTAGAAACCGTCGCCTTAATCACTTCCAAGAAAAGCAATCGGTGACAAATGAGACTGTCTATATACAGTAGGCCACTTGGTCTCTCTTCAGATCTTAATAGGCTGCTGTTCATTAGTATGTGTAAAGAAATCACCTTCTATCAGCAAACATGACAGTCTCTAAAACAGCATTTGTATGTCAGATCTTTTCAATAACACTTCTTAAAATTAACTGTTTACATTGGATTTGGACAATGGAACAGCTGTGCCAGTATGTGGCTTTTTAATGTTAGGCTGCCCCAGGTCTGAGTACAGTATGAAGGATGTTAGTTGGTGTTGGTACTTTCTTACTGCTAGACTGGAGTGAAACACTTGGAAAACAGGATTTATAAATGTCCCATATCTCCACCCTTTAGAAATTCTTCTGTTCACTTTGAAATTCCTGAGTGGTTTAACTCCAGCTTACATGTCCACAGTCCTTCTTGCAGCCTTCAATCCCCAGACTCCACTTTGCTATTGGTTTCCAACACAAAACATGGAGCCTCTGTTGGCTGGCCTCCTGTTGTCATGCTCCAGGTCTGTAGAAGAAGGTTTTCCCAGTATTCCTGCTTTTTATCCGCTGGCCTTACTGTTCCATTTTGTTTGGATCATATTTTGGACAGTGCAGAACTGTTGTGCTTAGCCCCTACTGTGTCACAGGTCCAGTGTCTTAGCCAGTAGCAGTTCCTGGTGGGACCATCTGCTTTGAAAGGAATACCTAATTTTCACTTCTTTACATGCTTTCAATAAACCACCTATTGTAAAGGGATCACAGAGACCTCTACTGCTGTAAAAGCACTGGCACATCTCTGCTTAAAGATATATTTGTAGCTAACATGGAACAACACATAGTTTGGAAATGCAGATGGAGCCTGACTATCTGATCTTTCAGTGTCTTTATGAAGCCGTTCACTATTTTGATTGACCCTTGACCATCTAAACCTTGTTTAAGGGACACATGTCAGGAATCTCTTTTAAAAAATGCTTCCCTCACTGGTGCGGGCCCTGGGTTCTGTTTCTGCTTGGAGTGCCATGATCTCCATATATCTCCATGGGTTTTCTGCGTTTTCCTCCTGCCTTTCACAGACACACTGGCCCATTTCAAGGGTTTTTGAATTGCCGCTGTGCATGAGTATGTGTGTGCTCTGCAATGGACAGACGTCCCTATGCTTCCATAGGTTGTTATGGCTATTGGTTTTGTATTGTGTTTATTTTTTCCTGTGTTTTCCTTTTATTTATTTAATTCTTTCGAATGTATAAGCACTTTACAAAGCTTTACATGCTTACACAAATGCTGTAAAGAATAAAGAATATCGTTCTTATTACAACGTTTTAGGGAAGACTTACTTTCACATTGTAAATGCTCATGATGTTCCCACAGTTGTCCAGGTACTGCTTCAGGTCACTGTCCTGAGAAGATGAGGAAGAGAATTCAAGACTGATATACCCACAAGGGAAAGGCAACTATTCAAGATCAAAAAACATTCTATTCATCCACCGGAATGCATCTTTAAATCACTTAAAAGCCTTCCATGCTTGTTACCAGAAATCTAATCCCTTTAACTGCAGGCTGCGCACAGCGTGACTACAGAACGTCTGTTAAGCCAGTTCTGTGCTCTTTAAAGCCCTATACAGTGCACATTGAGGCCAGGCTGACAATCCATAGCACTTAACAGTATCACAGTTCTGGTCTGGTTGTTTAAAGGAACAGGGAAATAAGTAAGAAGAAACACTCTGTCCTGGAAACGATCAAGCTATTTCAGTTTTTTTTTGCCTATTGTGTTACATTGTGTTCTTTTTTATGCTTAAACATAACAATTGCTTACAATAAGTTTTACTTCAGAATAGAGCTTCCACCTTTCTTTTCTGTCTTCAGCTAAAACCAAATATTTATGTAAACTACATTACAACATTTTGATACCTACTGTCCCATCCCTCCCTAGATTTAAATTGCTGTTAGAAAATTAGAGGCTAATTTTCCTACGAGACTCAAAGCTGTAACTTGTACATGAATTGTTTACGGTAAAGAAGCAGCTGTAATGAAAGTCCTTACCAGATACTCAAAAACGAGGGTGAGAGAGCGATCAGTGTGAATGATGTCATGCAGAGTCACAATGTTGGCGTGTTTGAGGTTCTTTAGCAGCGATACTGCAACAACAGGATATTACAGGTAGGGAGCATGAGTGTCCATTACTAATCCTCGAGCCAGATTGCAGCAGTGCACCAACATAAAAACCCTCCTACACAGCTTCTCTTTGGCCACAAGTCAGATTTCGGACACTGCACTCTCACTAACTCATTTATAAATTTGCTGGTAGCTGATCTCAAGTGTTATTGCCAGCACATTTCCCCTGTTATAGTCTCATGAAAAAAGAAAAAAAAATATTATTAATGCAATAAAAATATAAGAAAGAGCAAACAGTTGAAAATGTACTGTATTTAACCTTTGCTTTATCCCCAGTCCTTGCTGTTTCTCGAGTTAATCCAATGTATTGCAGTTCTCCCTTTGTCCAGCAGGTGACAGCAAAGTTGCATCACCATCAACACCGCAACACTGAGACAGTTCAAGCACCCATAACCCTAACCTTATGGTTTCTCAGTACAGTACCTTCACGAATAGCAGTACAAGGGGCGCCTTCCTCGTGCTCTAGTCTAATCTCTTTCAGAGCCACCAGGTTCTCTGTCAGTTTGCTTCGGCCTTTGAAGACTGTGGCATAGGTCCCCTGATGGGTGGAAGTGGAGATGCAGTTTATCATTGGGAGATACAAGCAGAAAGAGTGAGGGAGGCATAGTGTAGCAGCAAAAGAAGAAGAATACAAAGAAGTTTCTATAAATATGTTAGTGAGGCTTCTCACCAACAAAAGTAGGTTACCCATGTGAAGAAACCTGAAGAACTGTCGGCCTCCTTTGTCATTAACCCACTTCCTCAGACCCCTGTCTGTGGAAATGTTAAGTGCCTCTTCAAAGATGATCAAACTCTGAACCACCTGCTGTGGGTAGCTTGATCAGAACTTCATATGACTTAGACCTGTAATGCTATACACCACCTGCCTCACTGCCCTGACCTGGCAGCACCCAGTGATTTCTCTCTTGATCCTTTAATGCAGTGCTTTGTCCAGCAGAGGGCAGTGCAATGCAGCATTCACTCAAGTCTTGGCACCATTGCCCTTCAGCAGTGTGTTGTTATAATGGTGGGACATGAGTCCATACAGGTGTAGAAACTATGTGGATATGTGATATGTACCACAGGCTTGTCAATGGTTTCACATGTATTTACAAATGCAGTATTATAATAGATCATAGCCTTAATTATAGAAACAACACAGATTAATTATTGAAAGAGAGTGAAAATGGGACATTAACAGAGGCAAATGAGTGAGGGAGGTTAATGGGGATCATCACTCAGGTGTCTCCTCTCCCCAGACTGTTAGCACGTTGCCTGAGCAGGTTTGTGTCTAGTTTTCACCACTGCTACCTCCATCTGTCTTGCAGACAGTTAGGAAGGGCCCTCTTGCGTGGACACAGATAGATTAAACTTCTAGACAGATCCTTACTTGAGCGGATCTTCAGTACAGCTGCCAGATTAAGTCGTCACAACTGCTCAGATCTCATCATGTCTACACTTGTGAATCGCAGTGTAATTTTGTATGACAGGACCCTGTGCTACAATTGTAACTTAAAGACACAGGACAACCTGAATGAGGGTTGACCAAGTCAGAGCTCCTATAGCATATCCATCTTTTCTTATCTACTGTCCCACACCTAGCTCAGTGGTGAATGATTATGAATTTCCACAAAGGTTTTCATTCCTTAACCCAGTTCTGCTAACCTGGAACCTGCAAGAGGACTAGCAAACAGCTGGAAGAGTTGAGCGGGTTTTAGTGGGACCAGTAGGGAGCGCTCACCCTGGGAGTCTGTGTGAGTCCTAATGCCCCAGAATAATGATGATGGGGAAAAAAAGGTGCCATCCTTCAGATGAGTGTCAGATCCTGACTCTCCATGGTCATTAAAAATCCCAAAGTGTTTCTCGAAAAGAGTAATGGTGTTAACCCTGGTTTCCTGGTCAAATTCCCCTCTGGCCTGTACCAGTCATGGCCTCCTAATAATCCTCATCTATAAATTGGCTCCATCAGTCGGTTCTCCTCCCCACTAATAGCTGGTGTGTGGTGAGCGTATTGGCGTAATATGGCTGCCATCGCATCATCCAGGTGGGGCTGCACATTGGTGGTGGTGGTGGAGGGGAGTCCCCATTACCGGTAAAGCGCTTTGAGTGGAGTGTCCAGAAAAGCGCTATATAAGTGTAAGGAATTAAGTACTACTACAAGTACTACGACTACTACTACTAATAATAATGGGATGACAGGAGTTTGTGAGTAATTGCTGGCAGAATGTCTTGCTTTGTGCTATGCAGATATTTGTAGATTTTCATGAACGCAAAAATGTAGTCTATAATGATTCTTTTCCTCTTGCCCAAATTTTGACCTCTAGTATATATTTTGCATTTGTGCTCACTTATGTCTATAGAACCGCAGTTATGAGCTTGTATGTTTAATTAATTCATTAGGACACACTTTCTGTGACTCACTATGTATACAGGATGTCAATATGTAAAAAAATAACAATGCTGATTAGACAAGATGAATGAGTGAATAATCTGCTTTTGAATACAGGGTTACAGTTTACACTGCAGCTGTGTGATTTATTTATAATTGTAAACCCTGGAGCAGTTTTCCCTGAATGGTTCATCCAGTAACAAACGCTTACTCATTATAGTAACTGACAGTCTTCCACCAGACCCTCTGAGACATATTGTCTTTGCTGCACACTCCTAGAATCATTCATGTGTCAGAATATATTTTGGGCTTTTTAAGAATTTGTGTTTGCGGCACATCTCAGACAGGCCAGAAAAGCAGGTTTGGAAAAAAGATGCTCTGATAATCATGAAGTACTGGTTCCTCATTTATGTAATTCTTTATGGAAAGCTGCCCTGCGGAATAAGGTTTTTGGGATTGATGGAGATTGGGTATTGCAAATGACGAAGAGCATGTGATAAGCTTTTAAAAATAGATTACAGAAGAACACCACACTTTCTTAAAATAGGCAAGACTTACCTCCCCGAGCTTGTCCAGTTTCACATAGGTCTCCAGTTTCCCAAAGCCAATGTCAGACTGAAGAAATCAAATATCCATGTGCATCCATCCCAGAGGTGGGCAGTGAGCACAGACAGAACAGACAGGTGTTAGTTCTAGCTGTTTAAAAGCAGGACATGTGTTAATTCTAATGGTTTAACAACAGGTCTAATATTTCGGCTATGGTGGTGGGTTACTTGTCTTGCAACAGATAATTTGAAAGGTACAAGGAAGCTCAGGTAGACACATTCAGGCATCATTGATAATTCATACCTAGCATGCATAAATAATAAAAGTAATTACAGTGCTTGGATCTAGTTATCTTGTTTGTTTAGATAACACTATACTCTCCTTTACTTATCTGTGTTGTGAAGCAATATATGTTTATGGTTGTACAGCTATAAATGACTGAAGCAGAAGTATTATTAATATATATATATATCACATCTGTACCTCCACTGCCCAATTTGTATAAAAGCCTAAAACTTTTGAAACCTGTAGGGATCAGCCCGCTATGCAATAACACAGGGGTGTGAGTGTGGGGGTGTGTCCTGGGGTGGGGGGTGGGGTTGGCTGCGACACTGACCAATGAGGCTCGTCGTGACATTCGGCTCAGGGGCTTGGAAGCTGGAGGACTTTCCAGCTGGAGCTTCTGCAGGAAGTCCTGTGGGAGACGGATGTCCACCGGCAGGGACATCCTCTTGCTGACATCCTGTCCAGGAGAGACATCACATGGACAAGGTGAAGAGGAGGTCCTCCTCCTGCTTGTGTTATTTTAACTAGGTTAATCCATGGGAAACTATCGTTTAAGGGCTCGTCCTTCAAGGCAAGAAGAGGATTGAGGAAATTGGACCTCAAAGTGTTGTGATTTTATGATGGTCTCCAAATCGTCCTAAACTATAGGTCTTAAGGACTGCAGATGAGTACTTCTGTTGCTGTAAGTGACCCCTGCTGGTCAGACAGACACATGGTAATGGTATAAAGTCAAAGTGAAAACCCACAATCACATGAGAAATGCTAGCTGTTCTGCACTGAAGTGGCTGTCTGGCTTCAGTGGAAATGATAAATACGTCTTATTCAATCCTGTCTGCATGCACAGGGAACTGGAGGCATGCTGTGTTTTAAACTAGTGTAGACTCCCATCCCTTCAATTCAAGGTCCCAGGTGTGTGTCAGAACTGTGCTGTGGTTACAGAGATTGGTAGTTTCAGGGCATGGAAAGATTCCCTTGGGAAGTATAATAATAGCCGCAAATTTAATTCCTGAGCTGGTAAATAAAAAATTGAATTGGAGTGGCAAGGTAACCCAATAACGTTCTTCCGGTATGGATTATTTCTCTGTGCTGCAGTAAAGCCTAGAAAGAGAAGCATTTATGTGGTAAGAGTGAACTTTTTTTAAGAGCATAAAGTATTTTTGTTGCTTTTATAGTACCATGTGAAGATGCTAGTTATTGCAAAAACAACAATAATAATAGTCGCATTCCTCCTGTAGGGAAGACTCCTCTTTGGTCATTCAAGCTCTTCCACACAATCAAACTGGATTGGATGTCTGTGTGAAAAGACTGTTATTACACATAAAGGCTGTGATAAATCCGAGCGTTTAACTCCAGGCTGCAATTTCATTTTATTTTTGGAATACAGAAAGACATCTAATAATGTTACAGACAGGGTGCAGAGTATAATGGAAGCAGCCTGTATTTCTATGAACTCACTCATCAGCGTGTTAAATTGGAGGTTTATGACAGATTTTTTTTTTCACCGTCAAGGTGACAAAACAGTAAAGATGAAAAAAAAAAATCCCTGAGAGGGATTTGATTTTTACATTGTGAGATCTGGAACTGCATTGATCCGCGACCTTCAAACAGTGTGTGTTTATATTGATGCCAACAGGAGGGGTAATATCTTTTTCCTGTTTCCTGATCATTTTCACTAGTTTTGCAGCATTGTGTCTGAATAAATTAGAGATGTGCAAGAAACCTTCTCTGCTGGATACTTGGAAGTACTCTGTAGGTTTTATTTTCTGGAAATAAACACATTTAATGTCTCTTCCAGTAAAGCTCAGCAAGTTATATTTTTTATTTATTCAGGTTTTTTCTTTACAGACTCCTTCGCCTAGTAATTTGAGCGGCATTTGCAACAACTTTGCTCCTTTAAATGAAGTCCCCCACAACAGAGATACTAGTGATGGTTTATTTAACTGCATTTTTTCCAGAGAATGTCAGAGCCTACGAGATGTACTGTGTTCCTTCCCGTTTCTGCTGCTGTGTAATGACTTTCAACTGGATTTCAGACTCACATCAGTCATTGGCACAGCGATCAGTGGCAGAGAAGTGTTTTGAACTAGGAACCTCCTGGTAACAAGGCCTTTACTTAAACAGCAGAGAACTTGTTACCAATGCTGGTTAAACAGCAGAAGACTAGTTACTAGGGCTGGCTAAATAGTTTAGGGCTTGTTTAACAGCTAAAGACTTGATAAAGAGCAAAGGACTTCCTGCCAGGGCTGGTTAAACATTGGAGGGCGTGTTACCAGGGCTGGTTATTATAGTTAAAGGCTTGATAAACAGCATAGAGTTTGTTACCAGGGCTTGTGAAAATGGTAAAAGCTTGTTAAACAGAAGAGAACTTGTTACCAGGGCTAGTTAAATAGTTAAGGGCTTTTTAAACAGCAGAGGACTTGTTGCTAGGGCTGGTTTGTTACCTGACCTGGCCCGAGTCAGTGTGGCTGTCGTAGCAAGTCCCTCCCCCTTCCCATGTAACTTACCTCCATGGAGAATCGGCGGTGCTGGTGGCGGCTGTGGTACCGCAGCTGTGTGGGGGACTGGGTGCTCTCTTCACAGGGCAGGGGGCTGTGGTCGGGGTGCAGGGCACGCAGCCGCAGAGTGTCCGGGACCAGGTCTGGGAAGGGGAACAAGTGAAAGATTCAGCGGTTCTCAGGACTCGCTTAACACAGAGGAGAGAATGTGAAAAATGTGTTATAGCAACCGCATACTACTGGCTTCTCGATAAAAACATTCCCATCTTCTGGGCCACAGATATGTCAGAGATACACCAGCCCGGGATGGACCGCGACTGGAGTCCATATACTGAGCCCTGCGGTACCCAAACAGGAGGGATGGAAAGATCTCTGAATTGTCACAGGCAAAAAAATTGACGCCAACGCAGCCATCGATATGCAGTATTTATCTAGCGCTGTTTCCTGATCTTTTTCTTTAACCTTCAAATTCACAAATCTGTAGACCGTGCCAGTTCTTTGCTGAAAACAGGGATAACTTCCATGCCATGTATGATCGTCATTTTTTGGAAAACTCTGGCTTCTGTCACCTTGGTAGACCTTGGTTTTTTATTAGTTTTTTCCAGTGCTACTGGGAGTAATAGGAAATAATCACACAAAGGCTGCTTAAATGAGGGTCTAGACTTATTGAGATTTAATGGAACATTTAATCAAACAAATAAGATGTGAAGCTTATTTGTCATTATAAAACCATTGCCAAACCTGATTTAGCAGACAAGTGACTCTAAAAATGCATTGCAATTCAGTAAGTACTTAACCTCTATAATGATGTACATACAGTGAAAAGCCTTTCACATGCAATCCAACTTTACATTTGATAAATGACTTTAAAATCAAATTGCCCATGTAGTTCCTTGCATCTAATGTAAGACTGCTTTATTGAAATGCAAAGTGCATACTCTGCATGTTTGTGTGCTGTGTGCAATGGTACAGACAAACTATATTTTAGCACAGCCTGACACCTGACACCATTTCAAGCTGGGACTATTTCCATCCTTATAATATCCCTCTATCCAAAGCTGCTTATCTGTGGTGAGGGTTGTGGCCACCCAGAACGTACTCCTGAAAATATAGGACACGAGGCAGGACTACGCACACTACACAGGGACATTGAGATGCCTAGGGATGCTGTCTTTGCAAGGATGCTTCTGGAGAAATCTGGGAGAAGACACAAACTCCACACAGATGGTGCCACATGTTTGAACCCAGGACCTAAAAGAGCTGTGAGACAGCAGCACTGAATCCCCATCACCATTTGTTATAACATCCATCCAATCCAGAGTTGCAGGGAATACAGGAGCCTAAACTGGTGTCAGGGCTGAGTTTACACTGAGGCACAGGGACTCACTCTACCCTGAAGGTCAGAACCAGGGGCGTCATCCTGGGAAGGCTTTATTGCAGCTCAACGTGCAAACCACAGGAGTTACCTTGTGAAGGACACTGAGAGGGTGCGTGCCTGGCACTACTGAGACTCTTGCCCCTGAGAGGCACAAACCCAAAGATCTCTGGGCAGAGCAGGTACAGTATAGTCTCTCTAATGCTCCTACAAAGTTAATTCCTTTGGAGACAACTCTTAAGGTTACATATCAGGTCATATATGAGAGGCAAGCTTTTTGGTAATAAAAAAACGTTTTTATTTTATTTAGAAGCCTTATAGGTATCACAGATGTAAAGCAGTATAGGATTCATATGGTAATACCAAGGAGGACTAAGCTATTACAAAACAGGAATTAAACAATGAGCTTACTGATGCCAGGAGTCTTCTAATGAAGAAAAACAAAAAGCAATTTTAAGCATAAAACCAAATACTTTTCCTAGTCTAACCAGTCCAGCCTTTGATATAACTACTGTAAGTCCCACCTTTATGAGTAAGAGACTATTCTACTACCGAAGCAACCCAGAGAGTCTCCCTTTTATACTGTTTCACAAGTCCATTCTCTAATTTTTCATTCTTTTTTTTTGTACAAACTCTGAAAACTCAGTTTTCAGTGCTGCGGTCTTCAGGGCTGAAGTTATCTTCTGCCCATTTGAGAAACTCATCTAAGATCTCTTCCAGTTGTGCTGTTCTAGTTTTTCTCTCAGGGGGCAGAGCAGCAGCAGGTAGAAGAGGGGACTGAGCCCTCCAAGTGATCCTTCTGACCCTGGTGCTCCCTGGCACTCCCTTGACACTGGCAAGCAATGGGCACAAGACAGGGTACACTCTAGATGGGACACCAGTCCATCACAGAGCGCACACACTCACAGCAGGGTCAGTTTTCCCACAAGCCAATTCACTTACAATCATGTCTTTGGAGGAAGAGGGAATTATGGGACACACCTTCCTCTCTAGGAGCTGTTGTCTGGCTCCGAAGCCTACCCAGCCTGTAAGGGCAAGTTAGATTGTTGAGCTGCCTCAGAAACAGCTGACAGTTCAGCTGCATAATCTGTAAATTTCATATAGTCTGTTCCACCTGCATTCTGCACCCCAGTGTGTGTTTTTTTGTAACTTTTACAGCTTTTCAGTGCTGAAGGGAGAGGAGAGGAGTTAAAAAACAGTAGAAAAGTCACAAACCAGAGGAGGCCACAGTCATGAACGGGAATGGCCCGTCCGGAAGGGCTAATCAAAACAGCAGCTGGATTCAAGGCAAGAAATGTGATAATTAATACGACTGAGCTTGTCTGCCTCTCTCCGGATGTGGCGGGCTCACAGAGGTGGTAAAGATCACAGTTGTAACTGGGAGCTGAACGCGATTTTTAAAACGTATAAAAGAACAGAGCGTAACAGTTTCTTTGTCTTTAGCTTACTTCAAGGGGAACGCCCGGAACTGGCTGCGTTTGTCGGAGCCCGTGTGTTTTGCTCTTGTGTCGGTGACTGTCACGACGTCCCTCCCGTGAAACTTTTTTCACCTAAAGCACTTCGTGTTTTCGTTATCCTCGAATATATAAGCTGGAGACGGTGTGTGTGTGAAGAGAAAAACAACCGATTATTCCAGATTTCAAAAATAAGAATTGTACTTTCCGTTGTGCAGGAAGGCAAGCTTTGTTGGATGATTTAAAAGATATTTAGAGATATTGAGATATAACAAGATATTTAAAAGCAAATATCTCAGTCCGTTATTTTGCTTCGCAGTAGGGGAGTAAAGATTTTATTTTAATTAGTTTATACTATACTGTAATAAACATGCTTGCGAAGGGTGGTTTTGATTTTATTGTGATGTCGGAGAGGAGTTTTTTTATGATTTACTGAACAAAAAGCTGTTGGAGAATAAAGGAAGTTCTCCTTAAGACTGGAAGAATTCAGGAACTTGTTATACAAATAACGCTGGAAAGCATTTATAATTCATTGTCTAGATGTTTTATCAATATCCTTTAAAATAATAAGATCTTAATTGTAGGCACACGGTAGAGACTGTGTGCAGCCTTAAACTCGCGTTTGAAGCAAAAGACTGTTTGCAAAGCAAATATCAAACAGAAATAAGTATTTGCTTGGAAATTGTTTGGGAAAAGCGGAGAGGAAACGTAACAATGAAGCCTTTTATAACTGTAGCCGAGCACACAAAGGATAAAGCTGATAAGACACTCCGCAAAGAACCCGAGAATGCGAGGGTTTGAAAGGCTTATCTCTCGTGTGTGGCAAAACGATATAGAGGTAAAATGATAAAGAAATACGCGCCTGGCTCTCGAGAGAAAAGATTGTTAAAATCAAACTGCTGGCATTGATTATATTTCTTCACTTTTTTTAAAACTAGGAACATACACCTGAGAGATTTTCAAATGCGCTTTTATGATAATTACTGCTCCATAATCAGCCTTTTCAGTAGATCAAAAGCTTTTCTCTCCCTGAGTTTAATAAAGCCGATCCACTCCCTCCGCCCCCATCCTATTTTTAATAGAGAGGTTCCATTAAGCTAAAAAATAAAGAACAGCTTCCCCTTCTCCTCTCGCGGCTGACCGTCGATATCACGGCTACATAAAGACTTTCGTGGAGGTAGTTTGCTATTGAAAATATATTGACCTTGAGGGCTTTGAAACCGCTACCCGTAACGCCACGACAAGGTCTCGGAAGGTTATGCAGCTCTGTGATTAAACGCGCACCTGGCCCTCCTTGGTTCAATTGTTAAAAGCGCTGAAGTGCCAGCGAAGTTCTCCAGTTCTCATAATTTACACAACACGAATGTTTAGACCTTTCAAAACCACGCAATTTAGAAATGAAGACTTAACACCCACATTAAACAAGATATGTGTGCTTGTGCAGGCTCTTTAATGAGGAGCTAGTTTCCAGTAAGCTGGCTGCCCAGAGGACCTCGGTCGATAACGTAGGATGGGCTGTTGGACTGTTACTCAAGGCCCCCCTTAATTATTACTTCTTAACACAAATGAAAGTTCTTGCCTCATTAACCAACATGCAGTTGGTTAGTTCTTATTCTTGAAGTCTGGAAGGCGTTCATGGTTCCAATTCAAAGTCTATCTGCTCCGTTATCTGAAGTTATTGGTTTTCAACTTTCAGCCTTGCTGCTGGATGAGGCCTTTTTAGACCACCAGCTTTCTGAACAGCGTTGAATATAGTTTTTTTTTATTTCCTCTTCTTAGAGGAATTTTGTCCAGTCCTAGTCCCAGAGGGAAGATGTGTCTGCAAGGTTTCTGTAACCTTTCTTTAGGTCTCTTTAAGATGTTAAACTGGCCCAATTAAATTGAGCTGGTTGAGCTCATTAAGAGCCAAGTTGAAAGAAACTTGTAAATGCACTGTTCTGCCACTTGTTTTAAAACCCACACTGGTGTGGAAAAAAATGAAGTCAGAAATTATTAGTATGAATGTGAGGATGCACTTATACGCTCTTAGAGTTTCTGAATGTGCAATATTCCCATGGCTTTCCATTATGAACGTTTATCCTGGCATATCAGCACAGCATTTTCATTCATGCTATGCCCTTACTTGGTTGGATTTCCATAGTTCATGGTATTATAGCAAGTAGTTATAATAAGTTATTTAATAACTGTCCTTGTATTGTTGGGTCTGTTCTGTGATTTCCTATTTCTGTAAGGCTGGGAGGGGAATCCAGTATGGTTAAGATCTACCAGTCTTTTTTTGCCACTGTGTCTAGGCTGTATGAATGTATGCCCTGTGTCTGGCTTAATAAACACTGTTATCCATTTCATTAAAACCCACACTTACAGTATCCTCCTTGACCATTTATGCTTGAATGTGATTTTTCCTACAATTCTTTTGTCTTTTACTAAATTTTACTGTACAGCTTTCAGAAGGGAATGGGGGGGGGGGGGGGGGGGGGGGGTGTTGCTTTTCTTTTTTAAATATTTCACACTAGGAGTTACTAGGCTTTGGTAGTCAGTTTTTGGGTACCTGGAGTGATCCACAATATCTGGGTCGTGGCTTGGCAGTGGGTGGTCTTGCATTGGTCTAGCTGACATATAGCAAATTGTACAAATTTAGTCGTTCAGCTTTCACCTCCTTTTCTGTGGCAGAGCAGAAAAGCCAAAGAACACGAATAACACATCAGCCTTCTTGAAGCCCCTCCCTCACTGATACCAGTCAGTTTGCCATCTGAAGCTCACGCCGACTCTGTGGGACAACAGCAACAATAGAGCACTGTACAGTCTCTCCTCCCGGAGCTTCATGAAGATGCAGTCAGGGGGGTGGGTGAAGAATGGCTGCCCCCTTGCTGCTGGGAGAGCTGCCTTATCGGCCCATGACTGACTACGCACAGGGTCGCACCTGTGGCTTCCTGGCTGCACAGAAAGCGGTCTCTCTCAGTGTGAGCCGTCTGCAGTCAATCTGCACAGCGCCCCTGCTTTGCCATACCAGTCAGAGCTGCCCCAGAAGGAATTATATTAATAAAAATATGAATAGCTTTTATTTCTAAAGCGCCTTTCCAAACCCAAGGATCCAAACCTGAGGAAATCCTTTGGCAGTGTCACGCACTCTGCAGCCAGAGGGCACTCCCACTCTGTCCTGTCCCTAGTTTCCTGTGCTTTGCTCTCCTTCCAGTGTCTCTCTCTCTCGGGCTATATATTATCGGGTCACTTATTCTGCTTCGCTCAGCATTGACGTTCAGATGTCCTGAAACCCGCCTAGCATCCAGGTTGCCCCACATCTGCTGCCTGAGGGCATTGGTTTCTGTTCAACTCCTGAACTGCTGAGCCCGGGCTTTTTCCCCGTTCCGCCTCTACGAATTTGGGTCTTTTTCCGCTCTCCTGTCTCTCCATGGTTTGTCCCTTCCGACATCCCTGACAGGCAGCTCATAGAAAGTTAGAATCCAACAGATGCAGCTGACAGAATCCAAGGACTCACATAAAAACAACATAAGGATAAAAAAACAAACCTATATAAAAAATAAGTTAAAAGATTAAAAAACACTGCAAAATATACTGGCTGCCAAAACGCACAGAGCATACTCTCAGACCGGAAGCAGAAAGGAAGGTGGAATGGTGGTGTCAGTCGGAGGGGGCAGCATGGTGCACACTGGTGCACAACAGACCCAGACCCAGTTAGTCAGCAGCCAGCAGCCATATCACTCTGCAACTCACAACTGGCAGCCCAGTGAGGCTCAGCAGGTGTGAGCCTGGTCAGTACCTGAATGGGACGCCTCCTGGGAAAAACTAAGGTTGCTGCTAGAAGAGGTGTTAGTGGGGCCAGCAGGGGGAGCTCACTCTGTGGTCCATGTCGGTCCTAATGCCCCAGTATAGTGACGGGGACACTATAATGTAAACAGGCGCCGTCCTTTGGATGAGACGTAAAACTGAGGTTCTCTGTGGTCTCTGTGTAGACTCTCTGTGTTACCCCGGCGTCCTGGCCAAATTTCCCATTGGCCTTTACCAATCATGGCCTCCTTATAATCCTCATCTATGAATTGGCTTAATTACTCTCTTGGATAGTCCTTACTTTAAATTCACATTTTACCCACTCAATATAACACCATCTATGAATTGGCATCATTACTCTGCTCTCCTCCCCGCTGATAGCTGATGTGTAGTGAGCGTTCTGGCGCACTATGGCTGCTGTTGATTCATCCAGGTGGGGCTGCACAGTGGTGGTGGTGGAGGTGAGTCCCCATTACCTGTAAAGCACTTTGAGTGGAGTGTCCAGAAAAGCGCTATATAACTGTAAGCAATTATTATTATTAAAAATAATTATTATTAATAATAATTAGTCAGATGTATCACTGTGCTGTCCAGGCACTTGGACGCCTCTTTTAGAATGAAGATCTCTCTTGTTTTCTTTGTTCCTTGAGACATTCACTTGTATCTCAGGCACTGCTCTGGCAGCACTGTTAAACCTGGTCACTGTATTCTTTGACATGATGTACAGAACATTTGTTTACAGTCTGCTTGATGGACAAAGTCAGACAATGCTTTCACACATCCAGAAGCTGTGTTAAGTATTTTTTGTCACAGAGCTTTTTCAATTTGTATATCACTTTTTTTTGGTTTGAATTACTGTGGCTTCCCATTATTTGCAGCTCACTGTGCTTTACCGTACTATCACCAAGATTTCACTGTGGTTTACTACAATTAACTGGACTTTTACCACACCCTTAGACAGGCATCATGATTTGCAAGAACTTTCAATTTTTGTGTTTTAGAATATAATTGTAGATAGGGTTGCCCCCTTTGTTGCTGTTACAAAAGCCTCAGGTTCAGAAGAACTGACACCTGGACGTGCTCTGCTGGAGTGATGTAGACCGTAATATCTCACATTCACAGTCAGTTACTGTACCCATTGGCAGTTTTCCACTGAATCGTTCAGAGAAATGGTGTACACACGCTGGATGTGGCTTCAGCTTAAATGAGGCATGATTCAGAAAGCAGAATCTTGTAAACCAGCGAAGGTTTTGCTGTTGTTCTTTCTTGTCAAGATGGCAAAACGCTGAACGTCTCTTTCATGTAGTGGATTTAATACAAAGGGAGAAAAGGAAGCATACGCTGTGTAGCTACTGAAGCCGAAATCTTTTGGATTTGTAATTTGAACATCACAGAACCGAGAGGAAACTTTGATCTTCCTGCCGGTAATAGGGTTCCTATCAAGCAAGCCATTTTCTTCTCCTTAATTATTGTCATCCAGCAGATACCCAGTGAAGGATGGAGGAAGCTGCTTTTCTGGACACGCTCACAACTGCCCTTAGGTCACAGTAGCTGAATTTTTAAGGATCTGTGCTGTGCTTATCAGACAGTGGGTTTGACAGAAGCCTGGGCTGCAGCAGCAGATTAATTCTCTTCCAGCTGTTTTTTTTTTTAGACAGAGTTCAATAAATGGATGAGATTAAATGGAACTACTGATGTCGCTTTGTTAAAGAGGTAGAAACCGACTTCTCTAGCAGGTTGCAGGTGACAACCAAGGAGATCCCCTGCTTTTTATTAAAGGTGCTGCTGTTACTATCGTTCCAGAAGGAGGTGGACATGTTTTATGACACTAAGACACCTCTACCATGTAAAACGGAAAGGCTGGTGTTCAAAACCAGGTGGAAAGAAATGTATGAACGTCTGCAGGCAGGTTGAGAGGGAGAATGGGCTCATGCTTAAGCTGTGCTCCTCTTTCTGGACTGTAGTCCTGGAATGTGGGACTCATTCATAAAGATGAAGGAGGAGGCGTGGAGGCAGTGCGTGTGCATCTCTGCAGAACATTCCCTCCAGCCTGTGAGACACGCAGTGCGATGGTTCCTGTCTGGTGGTCTCAAAGCGTTCTTCAGCAGGGGGGCGTGCTTGATTAATTCCTCTTGGCACCTCCCCGACCCCGCTGGGGGCATCCTGTTGAAGAGCCAATGCACACAACACATGGACAAATCCATCTCCGGTCTATTTTTAGCCGGCCCCAGGGGCTTTCACGGCTCTGCCAGCGCTCTTTACCCTCGTATATCTCAAGCCAGTGTGGGGGCTGGCACGGAAAATCGTTAAAAAAATGGAGACAAAATTACATTCGTCCCAGTCTCTTTCACTCTCCTCTCCGTTTTCCCTTTTTACAAATCGATCGAAAAAAACAACATTGCTTCGCAACGTAAGGGGATTCTTGAGGGTGTTGTCATGATAACCGTTAGAGAAGGGAAGATCCGTGAGTCGTGCACTGCGTCAGCTCACACTGATTCTGACGAGATTCGGTTTCTTTTACCTTCCAACCATACCACTGTGTAATGTCAAGATTTCTAAGAAGGGGGCGTGAGTAAATTTCACATGCACACCTGACGCCAGACTTGGGTGGTTTTAAGTGGGTCTTATTGAAAGTATGCCAACTGGTTCACTTGGTAAAGAAGACTCCTCCTCCTGAACTGCAGTGCAGCTGGGAAGCTGGCACCTAATAATTCCTTTTATAACCACATCAAACTGCTTTATGTCTTGCAACAGACCCCTGTACTGAAGTACACCTCACCAATTAAGACAGGGGGGAAGGGATTTAGGGGAGGCCAGTTCCCCATGTCCAGAGTGGAATTAAGCCAGGATATCTGGAAAACCATGCCTACTATTGAGATCTTTATTCATCAAGTAGTCAGGACCTTAGTTTAACTTCTCATTTTAAGACAATACCTCCTTACAGCATAGTGTCCCCCTCCACCATACTAGAGCATTAGTGTGAAACTTTTGGCCTGGGGGAGTGGAGCACCACCTACTGGTCCTTTTGATTTTCCTGGTGAACTCCCGTCCCAGCCTTGCGTAACTACTGAAAGCTCAGACGATCAGGCTAAAAGGCTGTACAGCTGCTGTGGTGTGTTAAGTGGTGGATGAGTAGGTCCCCTCCTATATGTGGAGCACTTTCCAATCCTTTGAGATAAAAGCTTGATAAAGTTCAATCAATCATGATCTTGATGATGATAAGAAGAAAGAGAAGATGGAATAGCTGTTGCAGCATCGTTGTCATTACAGCACTGCCAGGCTAGGATTTGGGATTCAGGATCACTGTAACAGAGTGGAAGAAGGATAAACTGGTGTATCTACCAATTTGCTTTTTATGTGCTGCTTGCAAACCTTTTTTGCTGGCAGTCGGAAGAGTGTAGCACTGGCACACCTGATGTCATGTTAATAAAGCAGAAAGGCAAGATGATGTAGGATAATACTGCACTGCAAAAAAGCAAAAAAAGCAAAGTTGTGCACTGACAGCTGCTGCTTCCTAATGCTGAGCAATCACTCCTCTGTAACTGTTGAAAGGCTCTAAGGTAAGCATGTCTCCTTATAGCCCAGAGGATATCAAACCATGTGAAATGATTCTTGAGAAAAAGCCAGCAGCAAAATGGCAGTAAATCTAAAAATGAAACCACACACATGGCAATTTAAGACCCATTTCCTGAAGTCTAATCTGAACATGTGGCGTTTAAACTGCATCTGTTTACCACACAGCAGACACTGCAGGCACAGACCTCCAGCAGTCCTCTTTCCTGGTGACAACAATAGGCTTTCAATGGCCTCGATCACACTGGAAATGAGTGATCAGTATTAGTGTCTTCCTTAAACATCATTTATCTGTCAACCTGTCATTTGTTTGCAGGTCATTGTGTTTAATATATATACACTATACTGTATATACTGTACACATTTGGTATTATTAATACAACAGGTTGTGAGGGGATGTGTAATGACAACTTGACAATCACGTCAGAAATGCTGATATTTTATCCGGCTTTAGTAGGGTAATCCATGTGACTTTTCTTTTATGACGGGAGGGAGTCTGCTTTCTGCACAGTTCTGATCATTTCAAGTCCTGCTAAAGTATAGCCTCCATCACGTACAGTGCCTGCATTGATTTAACTCTTAATAAAGTGTGGAATGGATCCAGCTGCTATGCCATGGGATTCCTATTCTCATTCCATAAAGGTAAACTGCCATAAGCCCTGAGACAGCAGGTAATTTGTTTATCTGAGGAAAAGAAACAGTGTTTAGAGCCTTGATGTGGCACACAGGACCTAGAGACAAGAGGAGCGTATTGAATCAGTGGTTTTTAATTGCATATTTTGTTTCTGTGCGCCTATGAGAGGAGGTGAGGAAGGGGGCGGGGGAGTTTGCCGGGAGAGTACCATACGATATGGAATCTAATAAAGCTCATTTGTGTGAGGAAGCCTCAGTCTTCAGTGAGAGAGCTTTGTTTCTTCCTTCTGCCTCTGATTTCACGCTTCACACTGATTGCCTGTTGTATAGGAGCTTTAATTATCTGGCCCGGCTTAATTAGCGGCTTGGGGAAGGAAAAAAATAATTAGTGAACCGACCTCTCCCCCCCCCCACACCTCCAGCTGTCATCTGCGAGGGCAGCATCTCATCTCTGCCGCCAGCGAGCGAAATAAAGCATGGCTCATTTCAGATCACAGCCGTCGCCACGGGGGATCGGCACCCTGATAGAAAGCAGCTGTGTCACAGAGATGGCCCCGAACTCGCACACCCCGAGCAAGAGACTCGGGGTTTCCTGTCGTTAAACTCTGTTTATTTTTAAGGTTTTTCCCTTCATGCTCGCTCAGGATCCTCGGTGCTCTTGGTTTATACTGTACATGCCTTTTTAAAAATGGAATGTATTCTAGTAAAGCACGGTGAAATTATGGTAAAGTGTTGAGAGGATGTTCGCTCTGCCCTTCCAGTCCTTCTAATGAAGAAATAAATAATTAAGCAGCAGAACAAACTGTGATATTATGGATGGGGGGAACCAGAGGAACATTGTCGTAGACTGTTCTCGGCTCTGCTCCTGAGGGAACCCCTGTTTCCAAAGGGTGCCTGTAACTATAAATCTGTTTGCTGGTCTGGACTGGTTTGGATCTGTTTGCGGGATTGCTGCCTTTTCCTGCACTTCAGCCTTTGTTTAAAAAATATCTAAAGCACAGAACTGTCTGCAATCCCTCCTCAACTTGCTAATTAAGAATTTGCTCCCTTATTGCTGATTAAAAGGTTATTAGTAGGTGACCGGTTTATGATGAACACATGGGTGGGAAAGACAGTGTTTTAGATAGACTAAGCTTCTTTTTACTCTCCTTAAGCCTAGTTGATCACATTTCTGCTGATACTCCTGAATGAGGACAGCTCTGAAGCTCACTAATTAGGTTCATACCAATTCCAATCCCATTCCACTTTTTAATAGCAGAAAGCAAATGTAAAAAAGTAGCTTTAAACAGATATTAGCCTGTGGTTAAGAACTCAGATGGAGCAAAAACCAGAGCATGCAGGGGTCCTTGAGGTGCAGATCCGGTAACCACCAGTGGAGAAGAACAGTGAAGTAAATCCGAATGGGGTTTTGGCATGGATGTAATAAAACTGCAAAAACAGAATGCAAGCCTACTGGGCTAAATTCTGACCCCGCTTTTCTTCCTTCATGTTTAATTTGTTTGTACATCGAACTTCTAACCTCTTTATTCAGTACAGGGTCGTGGGGGAGCTGGAGCCTATCCCAGCAAGCAACAGGCGCAAGGCAGGGTACACTCTGGACAGGACATCAGGCCATCACAAGCCACACACAGACACAAACACACATTCACACCAGTATTCCTAGAAGCCAATTAACCCTCCAACAAGTCTTTGGATTCTGGGATGAGAACAGAACATACAGGAATTAGTAGATAGTAATTGGAGACAGTTCCCCAGCTCTGTGAGGCAGCAGTGCTAACCACTGTGCCACTGAGACACCCGTGTTCGAGCATGTGTTGTTTAAATTGGATATATACAAACATATGAACATCCATAATGAACATCACTGAGCCACGTGCCTGCTTTCCCCCTGAGCAGGATATTAGCCCTGGGCATATATACAGTAAATGTATGTAAATATGTACATATAATAAATGTACAATACAAGGTGTAAATACTTGCAATTTGATAGGCCTCCTTGTAGGTGCAATACATGGTATTGACATCCTGTAGTTTAATAAGGTAATCGATTGGAATATATTAATATCTTGCTAGGATGAATGAGAATCCAGTAAACATCGTGGTATACCTGACAAGCCAGCATAGTTTAACCAAATAGTTCAAGTAGGTAGCTGTGTCAGCATGCGTAGGCCGCAAAGAAACAGGTAAATGTTTATTCCACGCTGAAAAGAGAAGAAAAGAAATAATGTTTCGGCTGTGGAGCCTTCTTTGGGTGGGACCTTCTCCAAAGAAGGCTCCATGGCTGAAACATTGTGTTTCTTTTCTTCTCTTTTCAGCATGGAATAAACCTTTACCTGTTCTGTTAATTTATCTCAGTGAATAACCTGTTGTATACTCTATGGGTTCTACTACCCATGCCTAAAACTATAAACACTGCTTCACTGCTCACAAGATTGTTTAAATGCATTTTGCTTTTCATTGCTTGGATCAATATCCTCAATAAAGGTTTTTTTCTGCTTTTTGTTCTGAAAACAATGGACATGCCTGTGTCAAATGACCACATCACCAGGGAAGCATAGCGAGGCACAGACTCACCCTCATTGTGGCGGTTGTTGATCTGGTTGATTTGTTCGGTGAACTCAGTTAGCGACTCCTCGATGGTCTCCGTCCGGGGCACTGACAGAGAGAAACGGCGCTTGAAGTTCCTCACCTTGTTCATCTCAAAGCAGAAGGATGACCCTGTTAAAGAAACCAGGATGGAGAAAGGTTAATAACTCCGATAACTCCTTGCAGCAACCATTCTGCACCAGCAGCCCCACGTGGGTGATACAGGGCGGCCATTCTGCACCAGCAGCCCCACCTGGGTGACAAACAGTGGCTTTTCTGCTACAACAACCAATTAAGGGGAAAAACTAGGCCATAAGTACCACAGATATCCTCAAAAACCACCCCCACTCTACAATCAGAATACTCTGGTTTAAGCCTCAACGCTATCTCTCATGAAATTCTTAGTTTCCTCATCCAAAGCCAGTTAACCTGTGGGGGTTAACTGGGAGCACTCAGCGCAGCTGTCCGATCGTTGGGCCAACAAGTTACAAGTAAAATAGGACAAATAGCCTTTCCTTTGTCTAAGGCATTTCTCATGTTGTTAAAACAGGGTTCATATGATATAACTTGAGGTGATGAACCATGAAAGGCACTATATGTGTCTAAATAAAGGCTCTTATAAAGGTAGTGTTCAAATTTTCCACGACCTAGTACTGGTGTATAATTTGCAGAGCTCCCATTTATCACTAAATAACAGAACTGACTGGAAGAGAGGTTCCAAATTCCAAATTCCAAATGAAAGTTTCTTTCGTGTCCTCTTCCCCAAGAATATTTGGAAGTAGAACATGAGTCAATACAGGGGCTCCTAAAGACATTAGTGTGCCCTACAGCCATCTGTCACTGGGGAGAACTGAGAAGGGGGTGTGAATTGGTTAAGGACTTAGATGCCCCAACCGCCCAGCTCTTTTCATGAAGCCCTGGCACCGCCTGAACTTTGTGGACTTCAGGAAAATCGCTGTCCTTCTCACTCCTGTAACTCCACATTCACAGGTCTCCTCCCAGACCTGAGGTCTGGACACAGTGAGAGGTTACTCTCCTGGATTGTGGTAACACTGTTGCTATGGTGCTCACAAGAGCTGTCACATCAGATTTGAAACTCCAATAAAAAAGCTTTTCCCATTTGCAAATAGTACAAACAGTCACTTGCTCTTACTTACAAGCTTTTGTGGTTCAATTAGTGTGGCAAAACATATTCAGGGCAGATATGGGAACTGGAAGATTCTGTAAAGAATGCATCCCTCTGGACACATTACCAAGTGCCCAGGAGGCAAAGCAAAGCTTGTTATATGCCCAGGAGGAGGAATTATGTGTGTCCTGGACTATGATTGGTTCAGAAATGCACTCTACAGTCCAAGGGTGTCAGACTCGGCTTTAGGAGAGTTGCAGTGTCTCCTTGTTCCGGTTCCAATTGAAGTACTTAATTGATCTAATTATTTTCTTAATTAGGCTTATTGTAGGTTTTTACACTTGTTCTGTGTGCTTGGTGTTTTTTGTTGTTCTGTGCTTGCTAGTGGTAACGGTGCTCTTGAGGCAAGATGCAGGCGTTTTTGGAGCCTGAGGCAGTAAGGGGCAGGGGGGAAGAGTATTAAATTCACAGAGTTGATTTGGTAATTAAACTAATTAAGCAGCTGAGAGCTTGGCAGGAACAAAAGCCAGATGGCACCGTGGCCCCGTAAGAATGGAGTGTGGCACCTTTACTGTGTCTGGAGCCGTGGTGAAAACAGGGTGTGAAGGACACGTTAAGGAGCCGCTCTGAGCAGCGATGAGAGTGAGGGCCAGTATCTAGGAGTGATCTCTGTCTGGCAGAATGAGTTCGGGTAGCATTAACCTGCTGAAGCATAGAGATAAAGTTAAAATGGTTGGTAAGAAACAGGTCAGGCTGCTTGCAGGCTGCCAGTGTAAAACCCTTCAGAACCTCCCTTCAGTTCTTCTCAAGACAATTACAAGTCAGGCTTCTGTTTTTTGCTATACAGTAAGTGACCACCTAGACACTTCAGTATGCAGAATGTGAGACATCAGAAAATACTCAAATGCAGGTGATACTCTTCATTCAGTGCATTTCTGGGAGGGGGAGGTGTTCAGGGAGGTAGGTTGGGGTGTTGGTGTGGGCAAAACAAAAAGTCCCCCAATGAGAGAACAGAAGTAAAACCATCCCACTTCATCTGACCCAAGATAAGAAGGATTGGTAGAGAAACTCCCGGTCACAGCAACAGATATTACCTTCCCAAAACAAGTTAGTTATGTGCAGACCAAAGTCTATTATGGGAGCATTTATAATTTGTTCCATTTTAAAATACTTGTGAATTAAAAAATGTGAATTAAAATTTAATGTGACCCAAATTGCACAGCCGTCTGGTTTTGTGAAAGGAGTACATACAAATCTAATTGTTTTTGTTTCATCGTACTTTAATTTCACTGTGGGTTTTAAGTAAGTAAAGTTTTAAGTAAAACAGATTTAAGGCTGTTGACGAGGCTTGATTTCAGAGAGCTGACCTATTCAACGGCAACGTTTTTTTCCTTATTTTGACAGCACTGCTATCCAGGTGTGGGATATGGATATGAGCAACACCCTGTCTGTTCTGAAATCTGAATGAGGGTGAAGTTCTGGGTCAACTCCTTGCAAGCCAGCATGTTAAAGTCTAAAAAGTAGATCCTCTGTATTGCTGTTTTATTCTTTCCCCACAGTCATACTCACCTAATCCACTGTTTCAGACTAGGGCACTCTGTTGCTGAGCACTGTAGCAGGCTTGTTGCTAGGGACCTCCTCTGCTCCATTTGTTCTGCATGTTTCACAGGAACTACAGTAGTCAATTAATTAACAATAATAGAGGAAGAGCCTCGATAGCAGGTGATTTAACCCCTTGTGGCCTGAGGGAATCTGTGTTGCTTTAAAGCTGTCAGCAAAACAAACAAACAGAGGAGTAACAAGCCAGGTGCTTCGGAGAGAGCTGTATTGACTGAAAGTAGTAAAAAGCTTTGCAATGCTCTTGACAGAAACACTTCTGAGCCTTCTCCTGCAAAACCTTCAACACTTCCGTCTGATCTATCCATCTGAAGATTAATCACTTGTAACACCTGGCTCTCAAATTGCGACACGCCATTGTTTGCACATCTCAGACTTCCCACAGACAATTGACACAGAACATTTCATTCTTTTGAGCATGTGAGGCTGACAAAAGGAAGAGTAAAAAGAAAAAGCGTTAACTAAGTTAATACATAAATCTTTGACTCTTGGCACAACCCTTCTGGAAAAAAAAATGTGTTTCTATTGAGTTCAAACCCACTGATGAGGCTTCATCACAGGAGAAGCTCTGCAGGGCCATTTTCCCATAGGAATTATATGTTGTTATGCAAAATGATTGCAACACTCATTGTCTTGAATAATAAGAGGTGATGTTCTGATCCAAACAAAAGAGGTCAGAACATCCTATGTGGTGCAAGACATGGAGCTTGCCGTAAGGGCAGGTATGAGACAGGTGGAAGAAGCCATAGCAGGGAATTCTGGGATGGACACCACAATTACGGTACAAGGAAGGTTGTTCAGTAGTGTTTTCTTCTCATTCTCCTCTCACCTCTTATGCATTCTTTATAGCCCACTTTCTTTGTGTTTCCAGATTTCCATTTGGCTTCAGCAGAAGCCCTAACAAGACTAAAACGCATTTCCACAGATCTTGACTTCCACAGAGCTGATTACAGAGGAATAAAATGGCTTAGTGGCAGCATTCTCTGACTCTGTTTTTTAATGCAAATATACAGTATACTGTATAAAGTAGTTTCTAAATCTGATAGCTAATTTGTGGCAGTTCCGACTGAAGCACTCAATTTGCTTGGCATTTGCAATTTTCTATAAAGAATTCATTAGAGCAAGTAATTTTCTTATGAGTACTGCTTCATTTTTCTAATTAGCAAAATCACTCAAAAAGTGTCAAAATTCAAGCAGAGTGAAATCTATTTAACTGCATATCCAGCCATTAATTCTAATTATAAATCACGTTCCATGCTTTTTAAAAATCTATACAAATCCAAATAACTACTTTTTTATGAAGATATGAAAAAATGTTTTTTAGAATGTTTCCTTACATTCTAAATGTAAAGATTGCAAGACTGTTTGGGCGTAAGATTCTACGTAAGAGAAAGAAATCTTTAGTGGAGGAACAAATGCTAAATTAATCAATTTTACATTTTTAAAGTGTATTTCTGCACCTTTGCAGGTCAACTATTAAAAGCATTTTAAACATAACATTTTGAGTGAGAAATGTGTCTCTTCTAAAGTTTTAACTTATAACTGAGATACATTTTTTGCCCCTTCTATTTAAAATTTGAGTATCTTCAAATAAAGTATCTTCAAATTCTATCTTAAGGTTGAATTATTTTTAACCTAATATAATTTTTAATATTTTTTTCTATACAACAACAGCAGTGATAATAACGATGTGAGAAAATCGTGATTTTTTTCCCATTTCATCAGAGGTAGATTCTTTCAGAATTTGTGGAAGTGATGCTGCCCAGAGGTTATGCTCTGGACTACAGGCCTTGTTACAAGATGTCAGCCAGTGCAAATTTGACCTCTACACATGCCTTGTTGAAAGACACCCTGAACAACGTACTGTATATGCCACCCCTTACTGTTCTGGTCTCATCAGATCTCAGAAGCAGAGCAAGTCTAAGACTGGTCATTACTAGGATGGGAGATCTTGAAGAGAACCAGGTGCTTTTTATCCAGAATTTCCATTCCAGCACCTCAGTATGGTGAGTGGAGTCACTGTGCTGTGGGAGATGCCATTTTTTGTACAAGACGTTAGATAGAAGTAGGCTTCTTCACCAGTTGTATTCTGGCAGAATACCACAGAATTCTGGCTAAATTCCTTTGTGAGCTTGAACAATCTGGTCTCTCTTAAAATTCCCCCTTAATTCAACGAGTGAAGCCGTCTCTCACTGCTCCATCTCAGCAATGTAGTGGGGCTGCTGGTGCAGAATGTCTGCCCTGTTTCAGCCGCTAAAATGACTTTGACTCTAGAAATTAATCATGTTAAAAAAAGTACTTATATGTGGCAGGCTGGTCTTTGAGAGGACTGTTAGGACAGCTGAACTGCCACTAATGGCCACAAAATAGACACACTGGGTGTTAATTAGTTTATTAAATTATTGGTGGTTTTGATTCAATATTCTCACATGGGGTGCAATTATGAACTGTTTGGGGATATAAAGTGTCTCATGGGGTGAGCTGGGAGTTTGATGAGTTTTGATAGGTGTTTGCTGAAGAGGTCTTGGTTGGTTGTATGACTGGAAAGTCTCTAAAATAAAGCCTCTTGAACTGCCCAGTATCACAATTGTGGATTTTTATGTGTTAACATCCCTAAAGACACCTTATTTAATGATGAGGTCTGTCACAATGTATCCATCCATCCATTTTGTAATTGCTTACTCCTGGTGAGGGTCACAGGTAACAATATATTCTGCATATTATTTTAACTCCATGTCAGTCTGTGCAAATTTCCTCCATATCTGATAGCGATGAATACAGCACCTGTTGTAGACAGGTATATAAAGCCTTGCAGCTTCTAATAGCTGAAATGAATCAACATGCAGATCTGCATGGAGTGTAAGAAAAAGGAATGTATTAATAGCTATGAGGGTGCTATACTCCTGGGTCCTGCAGTCTGAATTCTTCTTGATTGTACAGAAGCTACACAGCCTCCGCTCCACTATAAAGAGCTATGAAGTAAGTGTTGTTGAGCATGTATCAAACACAGTGTCAGCTGTGGGTGTTTTGCTCAGTGTGCTAAAACACTTATTCAGAGTCTGCATCTGATCTGATGAGGCTCGGAGGGGGGGAGAGCTGAACAATCAATTGTTGACTTTCTCCCAGTGCAGATATAACATGGCTAAGAACCACAGGCATAATTACTAAAGTACAAGCTGGGTATGAATCCAGACTTTCGCAGCTGCTGAATCAGTTTGTTTAGTTCATTAAATTGCGTGGCACAATTAGTGGACAACATTTTCTGTGTTAGGTAAAAAATAGTTAACTTCGCAAAATAGAGTTATTTGCAAAACAGAGTGCAGAAGGTTTTCGAACTGCTGAGTGGAACAATGTGTGACATATAAAGTTTGTGGTTCAGTCGTGTACTGTATTTTGATAAGTCTGCCAGCTGAGAAAAAATGTGTTAATTTAAAAATAAAGGGCAGATCTGCACGTATTGCTGAGGTGATTTCAAGCAAATATCCTCCCCTTTTCTTTAAAACAGCTGTTAGAGGGCTTAAGAATTTGAGACATTTTGCACAGCAACATCTCTCACTCGGAGGTGAGGAAGCAAGCTGTTCCTGAGACACTGTGATGTTTTGTAGGAAAAGGCCTATCCGGCCACATCCTCAGTTTTAATGATTTAACTAAAAAGATCGATGTGCCCTGTATATTTACAGCTGGAAGGTGACTTTAACATGAAAATTGTTTGCACATTTTTGAGGAGGAGAAAATTTGGGGGCAGCTGAGAGATCTGAGTGAGACGAAATGAGCAATACGGTTGTCCACCCCCGGGCCTTCTGTGCAGGGCTGGCTGCCCGGTTCCCTCTTGCCGTCCCGAGAATTAAATATTTGAAAATCATAGGAGCAACTTTCCTTCTGACTGATGCAAACGGCAATCCCTGGAGCTTCGTGAATCTGGGAACCAGTGGTGCAGAAAAAAGCTTTGTGTGCTCCTGGAACAGTTAAGCATTATCACCTGGAAGAGGAATGGTGGATTGTGGGGCAATTTTGGCTTGGAACAGGACTGCCGTGACAGCAGAGACTTGGCCTGAGCCCTGGAGTCAGACGGGTTTCTCTCTCAGCTACAGATTCCCCAGCTGTGCGACGGTGCAGTGACTGTGTGTCGCTTTTGACAATTTACGGCTCTATTTTGTGCATGCTGTTTCCCCTTTAGTGTGGAGGGGAAGTGCAATGAATCTGGGAAACAGCATAAATCAGCATTATTATGATAAGCCCGGGCAGGCTCTTATCTGGCTGCCACATTCATCTGGCACTCTAAAAATGTCAGAAAAGGGTCCTTAATGGTCCCTGTGGAGTAGGCCGAGAGTGCCATATCTGTGTCATCTTATGTCTCTTGCAAATCATGCTAATGCTATTTGCCACTATAAGCCCGTTTATCAGAGACATTTATGTACAACAGGGGTGTCCAATCTCAGTCTTAGATGGCCAGTGTGTCTGAGAACTGTCATTCCTGCTGGTTATAGTCTTAACTGGACCAACTTTGATGGCTTCCCCCAGCTCTGCAGGTGCTGCTGTTTAAAGAGAAAATGAAGATCTGCACACACAGGTACAATAGTGTATTTCCCATCACTGTGGTGTGTCACCTATGTTCAAGTGTTTTTACAGGTGTGAAGGAAATGTAACATACTAATTTGATTCACTTTCTGTGTTATCTTTGTAAAGGAAACATTTTGGGAAAATTGCCACCTTTCTATTCCATGTACAGAGCCCCTGTCTGCTACTTCACACTCCATTGTCTGAAGGCCGCATTGCACATGGTGGAGTGGCTGTGACTGCAATGTTAAATCCTTGTCTGTGAAGACTTGGAGTATGAAAAAAGCTTGTAGTGATTTCCCATGCTGTGAAAATGGAGAGCTAAACACCTTTGAACCTTTGCTTAATCTGCTGTGATGGGAGTGATACAGCACTCTGGTGTAAATCATGTTTTTTTATAGTGTTTGCACAGCAGTTCTATAAATACTAACTATTACAAAACAAACAGACAGCTCTGTGTCAACCACCCCTGGTCTGGGAGAGCCCCAGTCCAACAGGTCTTTTAAAGAACCATTAAATCACCAATTTATAAAGCCATGGAACAATTACATTATGATCAATTCAGCAGGTGATATGTTAAATTTAGTCCTAATGATCTGTAAATCACTTACTGTATACAGTATCTAAGCACTATGCAACCCTTAAGGAGAACTGCAACACTATTTGTATATTTTGGAGTTAGAAATAATCTGCAGTGATGAGTGCTTTTCAAACCACAATAAAAGTACAATGTTCAGTAACTTACAAGTAACTTGTAAAACCTTCACTTTTGTAGGTGTGAGCAGGTATTTCCAGGTATGTGCAGTGCCATATTCTGTCATTTAGAAAGAGGCAACAAAACTTCACTTGACGTGAAGCGGCTCTATTACGGTGTTAACAAGTAGGCCTGTGAATAAATCGTTTTAATTCAATAGAAATATTGCTCTCAACTTGAAGACGATTTTGCCAATAAATGGAACATATTTGTTAACTCTGCATGCAAATCACAAATCACAGCTGGAGCATTTATTCAGTGAAATATCTGCTGCCCAACCTGGACGTATTCGTTTGTACATCACATTGCATTAGTCATTACAATGACTAGTGAGCAGGAAGGGCTGCGTCATGTCAGGGTTTGTGGGAATTCTCACTCTTGCCCGTGATGAGACCAGAGGTTTGCGACAACATGGTGACTTACAGTACATTCATAATGTTCTTGATTTTGTACTTAATTCTAAATTCGTAAAATTTTTCTATACCGTCAATTAACTTATCTGTTACCGAGATTAAATAATGGGTCTGAGAAATTGAGACTGCAGTTTCCCTTTAAGAAACACAGTTCTCTAAATTGAACAGGTTTCTTGATTAGTTCTTCAGTAGTTTACAGATGTTGCCAATCCTTAAAAACAGGGAATTTACAAAACCAGCAGGATCAGGGATGGAGACACCTGCTCTTCTGGGAAGAGACACAGCCACTGGCTGCCATGAGTTGGAAAGAATCTATAGGGTTTGAACGCAGTAAGGTAACTAAAAATGTGAGGTGAAAACTGTCCTGCAGAGGGACACTTACACTACCCTCTATTAAACCTGAGATATTAAGTATTTGACCATTTGTTTACTAATGTATGGAAATATTAGAAATATACTCATTGCCTAACAGCTGGTGCCTGTTTATTTTATTGTGTTAGTATTTTACTTTAAGAAAGCTAGAAGAAGCTGGTACAGTACACATAGATTTCCTACAATTTAAAAAGCGTGAAAGAAAAAGTAGCACCATTTTCAGAACCGTACTTGGCATTTCATGTTCAATTATCTTATCAGTGCTCTAAAGGTACTTGAGTTTAAATCATCCTTACAGCACAATAGCAAACCTCTTATTACAGAGTGAGCATGATGCCCATGGAACATCCTGGCACAGACACACTGGAATGATCCCTGAGCTAGGGTACCTCCGTTCACCTGATCATGACATTCCCTGGAAATTCCAAAGACTCTGCTCATATCATTTGCTTTTTAATTAGTAATCGTACAATAGATCAGAACGGACACTTTATTATCTCTGTGGTAGTCCCTTTTGGTTGACACAGATGTGATTTTGTTCCTTTTTTGAACAAAACTGAAGAGTGGCAAGTCTTACATTGAATAATCCCAGAAAGCCACTCAGCACTTTATATACATGTAAAGTATATATGAGCCATATCAAAACAACACAGTGATGTGGCTTAAACAAACATGCCTCAAACTCAATTTGAAACAAAGCCGTTATAAACAGTAAAAGAGACTAAACAGTGAAAAATGAACCAGCAGACACAAGTGGAAGTGCATTAAGAAAGGGAGGAACGTCTTTACACAAAGGGTTGTGGGAGTATGGAACAGGCTATCCAACCTCATAGGAGAAGCCTTTTTGAACTTCTTTCACACAATTGCTGGGTGAGATCCTTGGATCAATTAGTTACTACCAACTAAGTCTAGATGGGCTGAATGACCTCATCTTATGTATACTGTAACCTTTCTTTTGTAAGAACAAGGCATTATGCTTAAAGGTTTTGCCCATTCCTGGCAATTCTCTGCTCTCAAGGCCGTGCTGAGACGTTCCTGCTGCCACAGTGGCCTCCCACACAGTCTGTGACTGCTCCTCCCACCTGCAACTCAGGCTTTTTTCTGGAGGAACCAGTCAGCTCTACTCTGTGGGACAGTGTCCTGAGCAGCCCCTGTAATCGGGACACAGGAGGTTGTGTGTGTGTGTGGTGAGAGGAATGATCAGTCTGACACTTGTGGAACACTTACGCAGCTTTAGAGTTTAGAATTTTTCACGAGACTAT
The DNA here is from genome assembly GCF_040954835.1 of Lepisosteus oculatus. NCBI lineage: Eukaryota > Metazoa > Chordata > Actinopteri > Semionotiformes > Lepisosteidae > Lepisosteus > Lepisosteus oculatus. The sequence goes on from NC_090700.1 coordinate 37,768,047, forward strand.
AGTAGCTCCGTGAAGTTCCCCCCCTACAGACAGCACAAACGATGAAACCCACCTCACTCGTTAGTCCTACGTTTGTGCCATTGAAAGTAGCGTTTGTGCTGCTTTTGTTTCCGATATATATCGCCTTGTTATTTCGGGGTCGTGACGTCGCCCAGCCCCCCTACGATGTGGTAGGGAAACCAAACCGGTCTCATTTGTTAGTGCTGCGTTTGTGCCGGTTTGTGCCGTTGAAAGTAATTTCCCAGCAGCTTCCCAGCTTCCAAGAGCATGTATCGAGCTTCCCGGTGCACGCGTTTTGCTTGTAGCAGCTCGATACATGCTCGACCTGTAGGAGTTAAGCACGAAGAGGTTCTAAAATTTATCCTGTAAACAAATTACAATTTTTGGAATGCATGAATAACATTAAGATAATATTGACGGATAGATGCGATTGTGCATTTTATAACTATTCAGATCGCCTCTAAATGACCTGCAGTATTTTTAAGTGAACGACGTTTACAGAGCTAAAGTGCATCCAAAGTATGTATTTGACGTTTTTATCATCAGATCATTCTTGCAATTAAAGGTACGATGATTTAGTTAGCACTGTAATGCGACTATAACAATTAACTGTTAACTGTTAATTATTGTGGGAAGTCACGAATTTCCAAATTAGGTGTCTTTTGGCGTCGAAAATAGAATGACAATTTCGTGGGTTTCATACAAGTTTAAAAGCATCATGAAGGATCAAACAAGATCTTCAGTACTTAATATTTGAATACCTTCGCAGTTTTTATTCTCATGGCGCCTCGCTCGATATTACCCTTGGGGGGATGCATTTACTCCAGCCTCTGAAACCCTTCCGTGGGTGCACGTTCTTCTGGTACGTTATGCTAAAGTCCGCTGAATATTTAAAGACAAGGTAAAAGCTCCGTGAAGTTGCCCCCTACAGACAGCACAAACGATTAAAGCCACCTCATTCATTGGTGCTACGTTTGTGCCGGTTTGTGTCGTTGAAAGTAGCGTCTGTGCTGCTTTCGTTTCCGAGATATAGCGCCTTGTTTTTCCCGTGATCATGCACGATGAGTTTGACCTCCAATGACCCCGTCTGCCGAGTTCTAGCGGTCTGTTACAGTTTAGTTCGTACCCTAAGCATTTTAAAGATAATCAATATCCATAAACATATGAGCCTCCTTAGATGTGAATAATACTAAGACATGACGCATGCCAACAAGATAACCATCTATGACATAAACCTGTGGTTGTAATGTAAAATCAACGTGATTGTAAGATCTATAGTTTTTATTTTATACGGCACGTTTTCCTTTTTCTTTCCCTACCATGAAACGGTCTTGCCAAACGCATAACTGTGGGATACCATCGTGACAAGACCTCCACAGCATGTCATGATAGGGACCACATGTATAAGGCATGTATATCACGGCAGTGTATATCACGACTGGCGCTTTTCTTCCATGCCACCATGGCACCGCTGTCGCAACAAAGGTCTCATATCAGGATATGATATACCCAGATAGCACGTGTCCCGATATATGGACTTTGTGTCACGAGATGGGGTCAGCATATCCTGTCAGGGAATGTCCTATCGCAACATATGGACTCCATGTCGCGACATGGGGGCGGGGCATTATGTCGGGGTATGTCATATCGCGATATAAGGGCTTCATGTCGCGACATGGGCATGACCGGTTTTGTCATATCGCGATATAGAGCCTTTCATGTCACGACATGGGGGTGGGACAATTTTGCCGGGGGATGTCATATCGCGATATATGGGCTTCATGTCGCGACATGAGCGTGACCGGTTTCGTCATATCGCGATATAGGGCCTCTCATGTTGCGACATGGGGGGGAGGGGGCGTTTTGTCGGGGTATGTCATATCACGATATATGGACTTAATGTCTCGAAAAGGCGCCATGACAATGATGCGCCAGTCGCAATGGGTATCGCGATTTGATCGTGAGGCGCGCACTCCTATCGTGACATACTATCGGAGTCGTGAACGCGCTGTGGATGCCATGGCATTCTTTGTCTGCAATTCAGTTTTGACCTTGGTTCTCTTACATTGATTGATCAGTAATTGGAAACCAATGGATGTGTTACTGTTTATCCAGCATGTTCATACGGCACACAGAACTTCCGCTGTGGCGCTTTACCCAATCAGAGCGTCGATTCTCACTCTTTACCCAATCACGGCCCGAGCTGTTCGGGGGTTTAGCCAATCACGGGTCTGAGAGCTGTTCGAGCTAGCAGCGCTATTAGGATCGGCTTGTTTACTGTCAATGAGAATCTATTTTTAAAATGCTTTACTTATTTGCAAAATAACTACATTGGCTTGTTTTTTTAACGTCTTTATCGATTCACAATGTCCCGTACTCTTCGAAATAAATACATTTTTAATTTGCAATATAATTGTCTCCGCTGCTTTCTGTAATGAATACATGGTATGTGTTATTTACTACCCGCGACAACCTTGTACGTAGTGCCCCTTAAAACATGCTGGTTCTTTTTCACGTTAAAGAATGTGCTTAGCATAAAAAGTGCAACAGTGGTCTTGTTGTTTGTAAAGTAGCAGATTCAAGCCTTTTTGAACACGTGTCGACTGACGGGTCGAATCTTTAGACGTCCCTTGTTGCACATGTTTAAGAAGGAGACGGTGAGAAACTGATCACTTCTTCAGTTTTTTTAAAAAGCACACCGCTATGAAGTATGAAGACGTGCTCGTTAAAGCCTCTTGGTAAGAACATGCAATTGTTTGCTAGTGTTCGCTTTTTGAGACTACACCCGCAACTCTTCTGATTAGGGTATGTGATATTCGTGACAAATTTAATTTTCCTGCTCACACAACGGCACAGAAGACACTGATATTAAAGGCAAAATCCACCCCCGTCCCCCATCCGGGCAAACAAAGGAACACAATTGCAGGACTGTTACTCTCGGTAACAGACGCGTGAACTCGGCAGACGGGGTCACTGGAGGGCAAAGTCACCTTGCATGGTCGCGTGATCACCGGGAATACAAGGCGCTATATCTCGGGAACGAAAGTAGCACAAACCGGCACAAACGTAGCACTAACGAATGAGGTGGGTTTCATCGTTTGTGCTGTCTGTAGGGGGGGCAACTTCACGGAGCTGACAAAATTTAAAGAAAAATATAATACAAGACTTTTCTGGTTTATTCTTTGAAGAGTTGGTGAAGAGTGATTTTAAAAGTAAACCAAGACCTTGCCACTATTTAGCCTCAAAGGTTTGACACTGTGAAATGAAAAAAAAATCCAAAAAGTATTTAAGATAAATTACTTATCTTTTTCTTTTAATATTTAAGCACAGGGATTTTATAGACACTAGTTAAAATATCTAGTCATTATCAGCACTGTTGTGGCATTGTAGACATCTTGTGCTATAACATCTAGAAGATATTCTTCTTTTTAATCTAATGAGTATTGCTATGAAAGAAACTCATAACTTGATTTGCTGGTTTTCTGATGATGTAAACGCTTAGGCAGAGGTTATCCTCTAATCTTTGATATTGAGACTTTTTCAAGGAAGCTGCAGTTTAATCGTTTCTTGTGGCATTGGATATATACTAAACCTTAAGTTGCTCATGTAAAGTGTAACAACTTTAACATCATTGTGTTTCTTCAAGATACATGTAAATCTGTCTAAAAAACACAAGCTTTTTCTGTCAGATTCAGGCATGTCACACATGTGAGACTATTTATGGAAGCAAGAAGCATAGTGATTTTTTCCTACACTTTCTAAGCTTTACACACGGATTATTAACAAAGGCGGCTGTTACTAGCACCGTAGTTCTCAAGTTATAGTCCCTGCTTTGCCCCTGGTCCCGAGATAGCTCAGCTTGAACTGAGATCCAGTGGATGTTTAAGAGGGCTCATTCTTGGCAATAAAACACAGCTGCAGTTACTTTTGTCTGCCAAATTAGATGTATTCATAAATTAAAAGTCCATAAGTCTAGTGCTTAGACCCACTGACCATTCACAAATCACAAGCTCAGATCTTAGACCCACTTACCATTCACAAATCTCAAGCCCATTGTCTAGATCCACTGACCATTCACAAATCACCAGCTCAGTATTTTTCATTGAGAAAACATAAGAGCAGCAGCCAGCGAGGCCTGGCATTGGAAGTTACACTCAGCAAAGCGGTCAAAGGATGGTCTTAATCTAGATCTTTGCATGTCTCCTTTTCAATAGGCTTTAATTGTATATGAACGAAATGTATACATTGAAGACCACCTGATAAGAGAATGTTTTTTTTTGTGTGTCTGACAGAGGATCAAAATTGATTGACCTCTCGTAATGTTAAAAAGAAGAACTGCTGGGAGTTGACTAAAATCCCATCCAGCCCCATAATGCGTCGGCAACAGGCAGAGAGGTGCAGTGGCAGCAGAAGCATCAGACTGTCTTGACAGGGAGGAAAATTAAAGTGAGTCCCTCTAGGGTCTGGCTGCAGCTGTAGGAGTGCAGTACACCAAGGCAGTCTCCAATTTGCATGTCTTTTGTACACTCAGATCACTGTGCAAATTAATGCTTTTTAAGACAAGTGAGAGTAGAGGAGTCAGGAGGTTTCATTTCTGCCAGCACTGGTGAGCACAATCTTTTTAATATTCTTTTCCTTTTTCTAAAAAAGAAAACCCTCCCTTAAATAGGAGCATGACCCTTTCATTCTAATTTTGCTCAGTTTCGAAGCACTTAATTGCTCTGCCAGGAACATGTTCCAAATCAGGATGCGCTCCATTTATCTTGTTTACTGACTACAGCTCTGGCTTGTCAGGCACACACAGACATATTGTGATGTCAGCCAAGGGCAAAATTTGCTCAAGTTTGATTCATGCTGTGCTGTGAAAAGTCTGAAAACCTGGATTTCGAGAGAAAATGTGAATTTGGAGCATAAAAACAGGGGAAGAGACAAGATCCGTGAAGCTGGCCCCCTTACAAACAGCACAAACGATGAAACCCCCTTCATCAATAGTGCTGAAATGTGCCGGTTCGTGCCATTGAAAGTAGCTTCCCAGCTGCTTTCATTCCCAAGATATAGCGCCTTCTTTTTCTGGTGATCACGTGACCATGCACGGCGACCTTGACCTCCAGAGACCCTGTCCGCCGAGTTCAAGCGCTCTGTTACGGGTGTGAGAGTAACAGTTCTGCAATTTTGTTTCTCTGACCGGTCGTGGATCTTGCATTTAATACAGAGAAATTCAAACAGAGAAGCAAAACAAGAAGGCGCTATATCTTGGGAACGAAAGCAGCACAAACGCTACTTTCAACGGCACAAACTGGCACAAACGCAGCACCAAAGAATGAGGTGGGTTCCATTGTTTGCGCTGTTTGTAGGGGGGAAGAAGAGACACCCAATTTCCTAGTCGGTTTCAGCCATTTTACTTTGCTCATGACACTCATTTCATAAAAACATTTCAGTGCAAAACTGTTTTGTTAGAAACAAAGAGGTTTATTTGATTTTCACTGTTTTCAGATGATCCACTTTAAATTTGTGCTGAATATGTAGTTCTTCAAGCATTATGCCCTGTAACCACACTGATGTTATCAATATTTATTATATTAGTTTAAAAAGCAGGACTTGAACTTGGCTGAACTTCTTTTATTACAGTACTCTTTCATTGCAGGCTACCAACCCCACTCCTTCAAACTCTCTTTTTATTGTCGTTTGTTAAGCTAAACTTGAAAATGGGAGGATTTTAGAGACCAGTCAGTCCTTACAAAATCTGCTTGTAGGCTCTGTTCCTGTCTTTCCTCATCTGCTCACCGCCCCCATACAAGTGTCCACCTGACCCCTCAACCATGTAGCTGTTAAATACTATTCTTGTTATTCCTGAAATGCAGCTGGTAGAAGGTCTTTGTGGGGATAAAATTACAAAGAGTGTTGCTGAAAGTTAGCTGGAGTTCCTAAATGAGATTCTGGGAGTGGAAACAACCCTTGTCCAAAGCCACAGAGCATGCTTGGCAACCCTTCACCTGCCCTTCGTGGAAGTTCACCACAGTGAAATACACTGTATTCTTGCACTTTTACTACACTTCTACAACGTCTTTGCTATGCCGTCGTTTTCCAAGGTCTTGCTCTAATAATAAGTCACTATGGATTGCCATGTGTGGTCTTTGGTGTGCTTTGTAGTTTTACTGTGGCGTTCTGTGGTAAATGCTAAAAAGAGCTGTCCCACACTGCCGGCTTGTGTCACCTAAGGGGTACTAGGTGATTCATTCTCATGGCCGGCAGTCACCTGTTATCAAGGTAACTCTGAGTCAAGAATAGGTCTTTAGATATAGGTAGACATGCCAGCCTTAAGTACCTACCTGCCTGTGTTAGGAATGGTTGCAAAACAGAGAAATTGCCCTCAGCCAGTTGAGCCTCAAAATCTCATCCGGCCTTTCCTCAAAAGAATCCTGGTGTGTCAGTATCAACAGCAATTTTTTTTTCAGTCTCCTGTGACTTGATTCAAAAGTCGAATCAGAGAATGTTCCTGCAGCTAAAGATGTATAGAGACACTAAATACTTTCAATTCTAAAAGATGTTTTTTAGGGATGGTTTTGGTAATACTTTAGAGTACACTGTATAATTAAAGGTTTCGTAGATATTTAATAGATTAACTGAGGTTCTGTAGCACCTTCACATAACACCTACACAGTATATACAGTACTAACTCTAACCTCATTGTTACTGATTATGATTTTCAATCATTAGTGCTGAGGGGGAGAAAAGTGTGACCAGAATGTCATTACACATTCGAAAGGTGAGCAACTTGAAATTATGTTGTCAAGTAATAAACATATATTTACTTCAGTGAAAGGACTTAATTAGCATTCCTATTCACCTACACGTCCTTCATACCAACTTGCTACTGAGTTTCTGGAACACTCTGCGGCTGCTGACAGGGGTCCACATTCTACGACTGAGGTCTTTATGGAGACCCTGGAGGCTGTTACACTAAGTACTTAGTCAGGTAAGAGAATCAACAGGTGTTCCATCCCTGTACAGAGGCTGATCAAACAGCTGTTGCCAATTAGGAGAAACAGGGCGGAACCTGCAGTGTTTAACTAACCCTCAAAAAGGAGAGGTTGGTCATGGAGAAAGTGTGTTTCTTCCTCTTTCACCCACGTGAAGGGTGTATGGCATGCGTGAAGAAAATGTGTCTGGGAAGCAGGTTTCCTCTGAAACTGTCAAGAAACATTGTCATGAATGTGTTTGAATCAGAGCACGAACGTTTGTGCTGCACGCTTCACAACCAATTAAAGCCTCATAGTTCTGAGCTGTGGAGTTGTGTTGCATTCAGCAAGGAAGAAGACTAAGTAGTGAACAAGTAGTGTATTATATTTTAATTGAGCTAAGCTTATCTCCTAGGGTTTTTGGAGTTCTGTGCATATGGTTCAACAGTTTCTCCTTTAAAGCTTAGATTGGTGAAACTGTGCTCACGCGTTATCCTGATTAGCCAAATGTATAGTGTTGCCTGGAAGTATTTAAGATTTACTGCAGAACTAGCTAAAGACTTCCTAGTTTCTGTAAAGATGGAAACAGTATGCACAAGGAATCCATGCTTTCCATTGTAGATTGGGCCAGGTAATGAGCTATAAATGAAGTGCAGCACATTGCTGCGTCCTTGGCTCTAGTCATTGATCATTCAGACCGTCTGTCTGGCATTGTCTCCTTCTCCCTGTTGTGTCCTTTGTTGGGATAAGACCAATGCCCTATCTCACTGGCTTAATCTAACTGAGACTTCAATCATTCCACTGAACCTTGTGCATTTAGGTCAGTACCTCACAGTTTCTTCATTCATGCCCTGGAGGGCTCAGACACCTTTTAAAGGAAGAATGAAAGCAAGCTTTCTATTTTAAAACTAAAAGGAACAAAAGCCTTACCTGAGGTGAGTGCTTGGTTTGACAGTGCTGCAGTCTCTGATAACTGCCATGAATGAGACAGCAGTGAGGTGCCCTTGACACATTAGACTAGAATATGAAGCAGAACATTTTTAACCTTTCTGAATATTAAAAATCAGAAAGAATATGCGGGGGATTACCTCACTGCTGAAAGCTTATCACGGATCCGTGCAGGGTGGAAAATTCTAGGCAGGTGGGAAGTGTGTGGCGCTCTCAGTCTGTCGGATATTAAAATCGGAGTCAATTATGTTGTGTTTGCGCTCAAACCTCATATCAAGGCTGCGTGTCTTCCTGTTGCTGTGACACAGGATTGAAAAGGGAAGATGCTTGAATAAACTGCGAGCAGAGTTGCATAAATAAGGAAGTGTACTGGAACGTTGATGTCCTCTTAAGGACAGAGGATCCTCAGCCAGCTCTTCTGGTTTATCTCTGGTTCAGGTGTCTTCTACAATGTTCTCAATGAGCCAAACGAGCTCCTAAAGGAGAATGCCTGCCTCACATCTGAACCTCTCTTGTGCTTGAGCACCTGGTTCATCATTTCCAGGACTCTGCCAGTCTGAAACTTAGCATGATCCTGGGTGCCCCTGAATTACTTAATAGTTGACAATGAGAGTCTACTAAGTAGAACAGCTGTGTGGTTGCTGTGTAAAACAGAAGAACAGATTAGAAGACAGAGGGCTAGCAGGTTCTCATCTGGATCTGGTCTCTCTGAAACCTAGAACTCCTAGGTCTGCTGAATCCTGCATCCGAGGACGATGCATCACTTGTGCATCACTTTTCAGACGAGTTCAGGGAATTCAAATCGGCTCAATGTGCAATGCCTGGTCCAGTTGATTGCAATAAATCTGCCACTTTATCGTTACATAGATCTAACTGTCCTCCAATTGTGTATCTGTAAGCACCCGGCCCGTGGTGTTTGTGATGTCCCAGGGCGATTGTTACACCATGTCAATGATTGATGTAACAGGAAGTTCTAGCGCAGCCTTTCTTTCTATGTCTAGAAACCAGGCATGAGTGGTTTCCCAGAGGGAAGGAGGGGGTGAAGTGATATAGTAAAATCCCATCCAGGCCTGCCTCTTAGTGATGCCATACAATATCACTGAAATTAACCAGTAAACCATCCCTCCTGCATGAAACAAAACCCAGCAACAGACACAGGAGAGAACTGGATATGACCACGGCACACCGCTTTCCAGGCCTGACTGATTTTTGAGGTCTTTTTGGCTCTCTGAAACACAAAGAAGGAGGCAGATCCTTCTTCTGGTTCATTGCAAGTGTTCCAATTTGTGCAAGAAAATACATCCTCCTAAACCTACATTTTTATCAGTCTGAAGGTTTTGCACTCTGTAATAGGTTAGCCGTGACAAGACAATCTTTGTCTTCAGGTGCCCTTTTCTTAATGTTTCTTAAAACAAGTGTTGCCAAGTAACCCTGTTTCAAAACTCATGGAATGTGAACTCGGGACTTTGATGTGGACCAAAAACAGGAACTATTTGTTCAGCTTTGTAGGTGATTTTTTTGTTGTTTTAGACTTCAGAGTTTTTACTTAATGCTAATCTGAAACTTACATTTCCTGCAGTTTTGTGAACACTAGACATCTGGAGGACCTGACAGACTGTTGGAATAGAACGGAAATGTTGCTCTTGACAGGAAAGACCAAAAGCATCCCAGAAATCACACGAGGAAGGAGGCTGCGCCATCAGAAAAGATGGGCGTGCAGTGTTCAGTGGTTTCAATTTAGTATCACCGATGATTTTATGAATAAAACTATGAAAGTAGAACAATAAAACCTGTAACATCCTAAAAGAAATGTTGGGAATAACTCACTGCCACTGCCTCCGGCCTAATGGATTAAGGAAGTGAGTGCAGTGGAGGATTGCCGTTGGACAGACAGGCAGGGATAAGACCGTGTTGATGGGAAAACAATCCCAGAGATCAAGCTGGAAACTTCTCTCAGTTGTAACTCTTTATCTTAATAAACCCCTTCGTTTCTTGTTTAACTGTATGCAATTGCATACTTAATCTAAATCTACATATATAATCTTATAAATGTATACATAAACCTATGTGTCCATGATAATGCATAGATATGCTTACTGCAGGTTCAGAGCTGAAAACGCTGAAATGGACTGACAGGGAATATAGATGATAATGATGACATACTGTATGTGGAATTAAGAGGACTTTAAGTTTCTCCTAATGTTGTAAAAGGCACTGAATTCTCAATCTGAAGTTATTATTGAATGAGTGTAGTCCATCTTTTAATCAAATATTTACTGATTAAGGTCTTCTTTCTTTGCCGAAGACCATGCTTCACCCAATGAAGTATAGAGCCTTCTCTTGTACAGTGCCCTGTCCGTGGAATGCACTGCCTTAATCCATTAGAGACTCTGCAAGCTTTGAGATTTTAAAAACCCATTTAAAGATCTATTTTTTCACTACAGCTTTTAATGATTAATTTAGTTTTGCTTTTGGCTTTCACATTTAATGCATTATTGTGTACTACATATGCATAAAAGTTCAATAATTTTGCAACATTGTAGCATATAAGATAGATCCATATGTATACGGTATATGTATAGAGAAATCAATCAGCATTGCCGTTCACTGCTCCTGAGTTTCTATCTGCCTTTCCAGCAATGGCTGGCTCTACCCAGTGTCTGCAGGACACAGAACTGCCCCATTCACAAATATCAGGTCAGGGACTGGTCTGACAGTCCTGAAGGGCATAACGAGATAAAGATGTTTTGTAAGCTAATCAGCATAGCTCAGTACAAAGGACAATGCACTTTTCAAAGTTTCAGACTTGCTGCTTACATCGTGTGAAGTGTACAGTGCAAACAAATGCATTGGAATGACAAATGATTCAAATGAGCCAGACGTCAAATACACTTTACCACAAGACTGTCATAATTCAGCGTGTCCTTGAACCTCTGCAGAAAGTCACGTCCTTGCCCATGGTCAGACTACATTCAGCACTGCCAGCTCACATGCTGTTCAGGAGAATTCATTCACTTAGCTGTCTTTGGGCCATGGGGACAAAGCACAGCCAACACAGATTAGATTTTCCCTGGCTAACTCATCACATAAATTAAATAAAATAAAAAAGAATATGATATTGCTTGCTCCTGCAACTAATGACTTGTTGAGTCATTTATAGGAAGATTTTTTCTTGAAGCTTTGGCGAAGATGGTGTGGGGAACAGTCATCTGATCTATTCTGGCTGGCCACAGCGATGAGGACTTCACCTGTCTGTGATGTAAGTAAGGAGCCCAGTTGTCATTTATTTCCCAGCCCCCTGATACAAATTCAGCATTAGTGTTCGCAGACCATCGCCCTACTGCTATGCAAATTGCCTTATTTCTCTGTTCCTTGCTGTGAACTTTCTTGCTATGAACTAACGTGTATTTATTATTCCAAAGCAGCTCTTTGCTCAGCCAGCACCTTTTCTCTCTTGCCTCTGCTGCACGGACAGCGTGCCGCTCCCGGATTTGTTGGCTTTTAGCAGAGACCTCTACTCTGCAATAATAGATCTAACCTTTTGGTTTTTAAGTCACCAACAGCGAATGGCTGTTAAGGAAAATGCACAGGCCTTTATCTCCAGGCATGAAAACGCAAATCTTTGTACAGCTCAAAACCCTCAGAGCTCCATCTGAACCAGAGTATCCGTATAGCATGAATGAATCTCAAAATGTAGAGGGCAATTGTACCCTCATTTGTATGTGTAGGCAATATACTGTACTGTATCATATATAACACATATTATAACAATATGTACCTCTAGAATACTGGAAAAGCATGTTTTTAAAAGGTAGGGATTTAATACCGTGCTTGTTGATCTGACACTGGTATATAGTGTCATAGTATATAGTTCATTAAGCAATAACATGCAAATTTACTATTTTTAAAGATTATATTAAAGATCCCTCCATGCATCAAAGCATTCATCTTTCCATATTTAGTAATGCGTATGTAAAGATAATTTAAACCTAGAAAAAATAAATGCTTGTATGTTTGTAAATATGTTTTAATATAGTCTCTGTGGTGTTGAGCCTTGCTAACACCACAGTAAAGTTCATACTGGGGAATGGGGGCAGTTGTGGTCCCAGATTGAGCAGTGCTGGCCATGCTGGGTGTGAGACAGTAGAAGGACAGAAGCAGGTGACCATGACGTCTGTGTGAACATGCAAGACTCCAGAGCTGGCACTGCTCAGGCACATGCTGAGGAGGGTCCTGGCTCACTCTTGGGTACAACACGATCTGGCCGTCTTACTGATTCAGCGCATGGGAGAGAGATTCGGATTATTCAACATCACTGTCTGATGCCCATTAGCGCAAAGCCATCAGAACTCCTGCTTTCACAAACTTTTCTCTCCTCCAGTAGCATGATCTGATGTTCTTTCTTTTGTTTTCATTTGGAAGACATCCTAGTCTATATCATTGAGGTATGAACACAGGGGGCTTGATTTTCATCTGTGGGCGAACTCCCACATTAAATTCATTTAATGATGAAATTTAATGGGCTATCTTCCCACCATTGAAACCACAGGAACTGACTCTAATTGACCTAGAAGTGTCTGTTCTTCCAAATGTCCGATATTTCAATACTAAACAAACAAAATGAGAAGAGATTTATCATTAAAATTTCAGTTGGTCACGGATTTTTTTGTTTCTAATCCTTATTTGGGTGCTTGGGTGATTTATATTGTAACATCACTAATCACCTAGGGCCTCTGTTAAATGAATGCTTGCCTGTGATTAATGAATCCATTGCATTAATTCAGTTTAATAGCCTCCTGATAGAGAGCTATTACAATGCTAGGTTTACACAATTCCTTTGTGGGTTCTCATTAGTTTGCTGAAGGCTTACAAACAAGATATAACTGCTTCGTGGTTACGTCCAAAACTGCAAGGTGTAACACCATTCTGTTCACAGCTACAGTCTCCCTGGATTTGAATCCTGAAGAAGATGGCAAGCAGATTCATGTGCTGTTAAAAACACAGCCGTCAAAGGAACAGGAATGCAAAGGCAAAGCGACAAGTTGTTTTTGCTTTTATCTCTATGAAATCATTTCAAAAAGCTCCAAGCAATGCTTTTGTAAGAATGCAAATAAAAGTCACCTGAACATGAGATAAACACTGGCTTACGCTTCACAATTACAGTGAATTAGCTGTTGGTGTTTGGACTGGCATAAGTGGTGCCTCTGTTACAGATATTTATAACGGGAATTGATAGCACATAGTTCTGAGCTCCCTCCTGCCAAGTCTTCATCCACTGAGATACTGAAAAAACTGCCATCCAGCACTAGAGCCACTGAGCAACTGAACATACTGCAGCCCAACACTACAATCTGATTAATGAACAGTTCTCTGCAGTCTTGCAATTCCCTCCTGCATGCCTGTCCCAAACATAAATTAACAAATGAATGTGTTGGCAATTACAGACAAAAACCTAACCAGATGAGAGCAAGTCTCAGCATTCCATGAGGCCCATACAGAGAAACTCTATTAGGAAATCCAAAGTGTGCAGAGAAACTGTCCTATAAATTACTTTATTTCCTTGAGTTCAATGTTAATTTGAATTCATTTTTAAAAGGCCTAAAATAGTGCATTTTCTCATAGTTCCTGGATGATTCTTTGGCCAGCAAGACCAGAGTGCTGTCCTCATGTGTTGTAATGTAATGGGCCAGAAGCTCTGTGTTCATGTATTTTAAACTCACCCTATCATTTTAATTTGCTGCCTTAGAAAACCAGTCCTCTTTCCCTTGGCCAATTAATGGTTCAGTTAATTGATTACGTTTGTTGCTTTGTGTTTAGCTAAGTAGTTCCAGTGGCCAACAATTGTAATAACTGCATCTTACCACTGAGTGGCAGTGTTCAACATATGAAACTAGAAAAGAGACGTGCACCCAGCTAAGAACAGCTTCAATGACGCAGCACTGCCACCTATGAAGACAAGACTCTTGGCAGAACCAATCATAAGTAATTTTACAGTATATACCTGTTTCTCAGATGACTGCATTGCATCCTTAAACATATATCATTTCCCACGGAACGTGGTAGCCTCAGTTAATACAAAATGCATTTTTCTGTCTATTTCAGAGTTTTTGCATTTATGACTTTGGTTTTTCACTTTCCAAACAACGATTTTGTATTTTTAACGTGCATGAAGGTGCAGGTTCTATTCAATGTAAAATTTTAAATGATCATTCTTCAACTCTTGCAGTTGATAGCATGCAAAAATCTAATGCGAAACTCTGTTTCTACAACCTAGGTTACATCTCAGCATAAAATGCACTTTACAATTTCATACTGTAGCAGTGGGAATAGACCTCCAGTTAAAACAATTTGCATTTAGTGAATTTTGCATAATATGTTCCTTAACCAGTTCAAGCACTAGTCCTGCTCCACTGAATTTTTGAATGTGGTACCAGGTGTAGGCCAGGACTGCAGACACTTAATAGTTTGAACCTTCAGTTTTATAATACAGAGTAGGAACCTGAGCACTGAGCTGTTTAACCAAGCCCACTGCCTTCCACATTCCAGCACTGTATTCACTGACCCATTGAGCTCATTGCTTCCAGCACTGTTAACCATTCAATCTCTAGAGATACTTCTCCTCAACACTCCAACCGCTGAGTTGCTGAACACACCACTGTCTAGCACTCTGGCCACTACTCTACCCAACATAATGCAGCCCAAAATCCCAACCATTTAACCACGTAGCTACTGAATATGCTTCTTTTAGATACTTCTGCACCACACTTCCACATTCCAGCCATTCAGCGACTCAACACAAAGCTGCCTTGTACTCCAAGCACTGAGCTACTGAACACTTTGCAACCCAGCAAGCCAGCCACTGAGCCACAGAATGCACTACAGTTCTACACTCCAACCACTGAAATACTGAACACATTGCACTCCAGCACTGAGCCACTGAACACGTTGCAGCCAAGCATGTTGACCACTGAGCCACTGAACACACTGCAGTACAGCACTTCAACCACTAAGCCACTGAACACACTGTACCACAGCACTAAGCCACTGAACACACTGTACCCCGGCACTAAGCTACTGAACGCACTGCAGCCCAGCACTCTGAAAACACTGAACCACTGAACACCTGCACTCCAGCAGTGCACACACTGCAGTGCAGCACTCCAGCCACTGAGCTACTGAACATACTGTTGCTTTGCACACCATCCCCTAAACCACAATCCTGTATCTCCCTTGTACACAGATATATTTTGGATATACTTTGGCCTGGAACAGAAACACAACACACACCTGTAGGGGCAGTAATGTGACTGTTTCTAGTTTTCTAATCACATACAGATGTTTAACAGAGACAGCAAGCAGGGCTTTAATACTTACAAGAGGGAAGATAGCAGTGAGAACAGGAGCCCTACTCCTTCAGCTCCAGGTCTCTCTTGATAAGCACTAAGAAATATAATCCCCAGTGTAGACTAATGATTAGGTCTGCTGCTGGCAGGAGATGTGAGTTAAGGGTCCTTTCTGTGGCCGTGGTCAGAAGCAGCCGTCCTCTTCATGTGCACAGTTCTGACTAAAAAAAACAACAAATGTGTTTCACTGAAGTATTTTATAATCAGAGCTTGTCCCCGCCTTCCTGCTTCCCTCCCCACCTCTATTGTTATAGCAACAGCCAATGACAGGGGAGGAACAGACAGCCTCTTTTAACCAGCCCTACACAGTGCTCAAAGTACTTCTCACTCTGTAGAGATAATACTGCAGGGCTTTCTGCCTGTGAGGTGAATGTGTTGAGTTTTTATTTGCTGCCTCTGGAAGGTGTTGAATTAGCAGCTCTGACTACTTGTGAAAGAACAGGTCTCTTTCCATTTCAGGACAAGCCAACACAATCTCAGAAAAAGTGGTGCTGTCAATTGGGAACATTGAGTATTGCTGTTACAAGAGATTTTACACAACTAAACAGACAGGCATTTAAAAGGCACATGCACCATTACAAATACATAATGAGCATGTAAGCCTGGTTACTAAGACCAGGTACAGACCAGTGGGAGTCTCAGTCTTCAGATAGCCTTGACATGCTTAAGAGGTTGCCGGGTTTGTTTACCGATGTTTAGGTGCACTGCTTTGCATAAAGCGGAGAGTTGCGGCTCAGTTCCCAGTCACATTACCAGTGACGCAAACTTTTTAATACAAGATAATTTACAAGTGAGCCATTCTGTCCTTCCTGCTTCCTTGGGTACTAACAGCTAGCTTGCCCAAGGATGTCATCCAGCTCTGTCTTGAATCAGCTTTAAAAACCGTGGCCTTGTTCCAGACTCCTTCAAGTCTCTGTGTAAAGAACACTTCTCCTATTCTCACCTTAAAATACATTTCCTCTTATTTTGCACTTGTGCCCCCTGTTCACCATTGACCATAAAGACTTCCTGTGAGCTTGTTAATACAGTTCTGGACTTTGAATACTTACATCAAGTCCCCTCACCAGCTAAGGGGTTGAAGAATAAAGAGAGTTCAGTTTTAAACTGAGTGTGTCCTGAGCATGCGGCACAGTCCTTTGAGATCATGAATTAACTGAATAAACCAATTTAAGAAATTGAATCAGTCTGTTTGTAATGTGGCAACCACAGTGGTGCACAGTATTCTGTGGGAGATCTTAGTAATACCCAAACCTACAAATCCTGGGAAACCATGTTGTCAGGCCAGCCTTCAACCCCATATTAGAGGCTAGGCTCTGTCTTAAAACCTTCCTTTACACAACAAATTTTAATCTGGTTTAATTAATTGTAGTCAGTTGTATAAAGAAGAATGTTTTACTTCTTCACCTACTAATATCGAAAATGGCTCCAGTAGCAGAGAAATAAAACTCACTGTCCATCATTCTTTGCTGTTAGCATAGCTGCAGGGTGTTCCCCCCGTGAAGCTGAGGGTTAAAGTGCGCAGTAGGAGTTATTTCCCTGAGAACAATGCTGTCTACATTGTTTCCAGTTTGCACTGTTGCTTCCAAAGTCAATTTGCCAGGAACACATCGACAACTGTGTTCAGTTTCAAACTCTGTGGGGGATACATCTTCAAAACCTTTTACTGCGAGATGTCTTTCAGCAACGTTTTGATTGAAGAAATGGGGGGAGAAAATCATACTGGTAGAGAACTAGAAATAAATTACATCAAAGCTCTTTATAGCGCAGCTTTAAATGTACCCATCCAGTAAAAAATTTCGTGCTATTTACCTGTTAAAATGTGCTTTGTCTTTTCCTTTAGGAATACAGTGACCTGCCTTGGAGTAAATTGCTTTCATCTCTCACCCAATTACACCTCTTTGACTCCATTAAATAAAGATTAAGGAGAGTCTGAAATCAAAATGTTATTCTGCAGTTCAGTCAGCCTTGGGGATTTCTTTCCTTCAGCTGGGAATAAAAAACGTACTGTATATATGTCTTTGATTAGAAATTTAAACCTGGGCAGGGAATACTGTAGAAACTACAAGAATCCAAAAGAAAATGCAATAAAATAATTTAATCTGAAGTGGCTAACAGGGCTCTGCACTGAGGCTTTACTGGTGAGAGAGGTTGGTGTTGTCATGAAGCTGCAGACCCGTCTCCCAGACTGTAACACAGCACTGAGCCCAGAAAGGAGGCGAATGGAAAGGTCATGTGCAATATTGAGGAGGCAGAACCAGTCAGCATTCAGGATTACTTAATGCATGCAGTGAAAAAAAGGGGAGAGGAGGGCAAAAGGCACAGGAAAACCGTCTCCCTCTGCTGGGCACAACAGTCACTCCAGACCCAATTAGACCAACCCTTAAACGATCTAAGAGGTTCCTGAGAAGTGCCAGAGTGGGGGTGGAGAGGTTTGCTCTGACAAGAAAGGGCAGAAATGTGGGTTTATTAAACTCTGGATCGTTGTCACCAGACATCATTCAGGGTCACTGAATATGCATGTGCAATTTAGTAACTGTTGTTAACTGTCAAAGGGTCTTTGCTTTACTGGAATGTTTTCCTCTTCTGCTCAGAAATACAGTGCCCTTTCCTGGCCTCTCCACATGCTGGGCATACTAGCATTATGCATTGTAAATAGAAGGTAGTGATGAAGCTACCGCTCTGATTCCTAGATGATATGCAAGCCCAGGTCTCCAAGTCTTCACCACACACACATTCCCCTTTCTCTGAAGGGGCCAGTGTGCTCACTAGTATTGTGCATACACATGTTGCACCACAGGTGCACAACACTGCTCCCTCTGTGTCTGAATGTTCATTTCACCTGAGTTCGTAAGTACCCAGTTTAACGTAGTGCCTACATAATGGGATCCAACTGACAAAGATCCTTTGCCACTCACAAGTTAAGGAGGCATGTGAGCTCCATTGGACTAAGTTGCCATTGTTAACTGGAGTTGTGCTCCACAGCATAGTAATCTTCCCCATAATAGGATAAAGTAAAAAAATATAAGATTATACCTGACTGGCACAACAGGCCACAGTAAAAGTGCAAAGAAATGCATGGCACACTTAACTATTTGTTTTCCTAACAAAGATGGCTGCCAGCACCCTAAAAGAGTATGACCTGAGCATCAGGTCTTGTACCTGGATGGTCATGAGTTCAAATCCCAGGTGAGACACAGCTATAATAATAATAATAATTGCTTACACTTATATAGCGCTTTTCTGGACACTCCACTCAAAGCGCTTTACAGGTAATGGGGTCTCCCCTCCACCACCACCAATGTGCAGCATCCACCTGGATGATGCGACGGCAGCCATAGTGCGCCAGAACGCTCACCACACATCAGCTATCAGTGGGGAGGAGAGCAGAGTAATGTAGCCAATTCATAGAGGGGGATTATTAGGAGGCCATGATGGGGTAAAGGCCAGGGGGGAAATTTGGCCAGGACACCGGGGTTACACCCTGAAGCGCCCTGGGATTTTTAATGACCACAGAGAGTCAGGACCTCGGTTTTACGTCTCATCCGAAGGACGGCGCCTGTTTACAGTATAGTGTCCCCGTCACTATACTGGGGCATTAGGACCCACATGGACCGCAGGGTGAGCGCCCCCTGCTGGCCCCACTAACACCTCTTCCAGCAGCAACCTTAGTTTTTCCCAGGAGGTCTCCCATCCAGGTACTGACCAGGCTCACACCTGCTTAGCTTCAGTGGGTTGCCAGTTGTGAGTTGCAGGGTGATATGGGCACCCTTGAGCAAGATGCTTCCCTTGGACACCTTAAAATGTCCAGCTGTACAAAGGGATACAGTACAAATATTGTGCTCTGGATAAAAGTGCAATCCAAACAATTATACAAAGAATAGCAACACTCTTCCTGTTCTGACCAGCGTCTTAATGCAACAGTGGTTTAGAGCCAGTCAATTACAGGCAGGGTGTTTGTTTTTTTTAACTCTTTCTTTAATATCAACATGGTTATTGAGATTTAAAATACATCAAAGCACATTTTGGGATTGGAAGCACTTTGGCACAGCTATGTGTATCTGATGGGCTAGAAAATGCAAACAAAATGTGATCAAAGATTTTCTGTCAAATTGCTGTAAAAGGGAAAGGGCTTTATAGAAGTTTATGAACCAGGCATGAAACTTGGATGCCTTCCACACCACAGTGTATAAAAGTTTCAGTGATTCCTGGTGGAATCAACTGCTGGGTCAGTAAAGCAGTTGAAGGGGGTTATGTGATGGGACAAATGACCTCTCCTCTTTTGTAAAATTTTCTTTGTTCTGATGCTGTTAAATTTCAATTCTAATGTTCCTCTGCAGACAGTGTGTAAATAGGAACACTGCACACTAAAAATACCAACATTAATCCCCATTGTTCTTGTCTGTGAAAGAGCAACAACAGGTGGCCAGCAGTGGATCTGCTAGGAGGGTCAGTGTGGATATTACATTACAGAGCATGTAGCTGAGAATTCAGGTACTGATGATCTAGGCACAAACAGCTGACCACTGATGGAAAGCTTCAGCTACCACAGCTATGACATAGAATATCAAACATTCCACAGAAAAAAATAAAAACCCCAGAAAATATAATATGAACAGGGTTTAAAATTTCGATTTGTCCTACTGACAGGTGCTAAGAGCAGGCTCTTGCTGTAGCAGTAAGACGGCTCCTTGTGCAGCTCTTTAGTTCTTTAGTATGGTTTAGTGTGGTTTACAGTATGTACAGTTTTGGTTTTCAGGACATTTTGTAGTCCTTAGTGTTTGTATCAGTGTACAGAGCTAGTGTCTGCCAACATGCTGGAGAAGACCAAGGAAGGGTTATTAATACAATTCACCTTTTATTGTCAGATCTTGATCTCTGACACGGTTAGCTTGAGGACCATGAATGAGTGTTCTGTCTCCTTCTTTTGCAAAACTGAGGGACTTTTCATTTCAGTCCCACACACCTCCATATCACAACCTGGGCTGAATGGGACCCGGTTGCAGACACTTTCAGAACACTGTGAATTGCATGTCACCTCCTGTTCAATGTGTGCTTGATGATTGCAGAGGTCCACACACAATAATATGGTGTATGTATGGGAGGTGGGGGGGAATACTTCATCTTGTAACAGTATGAAAGCTGATTAAAACGATGTGGGTGAGATTCATGTGGAAACACCAGATATCATTGCTGGTGTAGCTATTCACAGAACACGGTGAGTCCACTTTGATTAGCCAAGCCACAATCTTTATATTCATATGGATGCATAAAATCTAAAAATAAGAAACTAGGAGTTTTTAAGCAGTGAAATCAATGTAGGGCATCATGCTGAGTGGTCTGGGTGTTGCTGGTTCGAGACCAGACTATGTCTTTATCTGATTGCAAACTGGGTTTCCCTAAGTGGCAGAGTGTAAGAGGTCAGGTTTCGTCAGGGCTTCAGTCATCTGGAGTATCAATATTATGGAGAGAAATGGCGACCTCCTGTGGCCTGGCAGATGCCTGCCCCTTGCACTGCTGTCAGCAGTCCTCAGATCTGTGTTCGTTCGGCTGAAACCTGCTGCATGAAAAATGGCAGATGGCCCAAAGCAATGTGCACTTCAGGGGAAAATGTGCACACTGCTGGTGCTGACCTTATTGACAACACCGCTCTACACTGGAGGCAAATTAAGAAAAAGAATAGAATCAGTGACTCCAAGCATACAAAAAGAAAATCACACAAACTGATTTGTTCTGTGTGCCCTGGAGCTCACTGAGACTCTAACATGATTTAACTTTGTTTCAATGTTCTCTGATGTCTTAGAATGCTTGTATATACTGTAACACCCTGAGGGGAAGAGGAAGAGAGCACAGCTACATTCCCAATACAAAGTAAAAGAACTACGGAGGGCCAGATTGAAGGTAAAAAAAACTACAACTCCCAGAAAACCTCTGGGCAAGACCCTGGGTAAAAGTGAGTAATTATTGGGATCTGACACACCTGGAGGAAAGCACCTGCCTCAGGTAAGAGAAGGTTACAGATCACAGTTATTTAGATTGTTTAGCAAGATAGAGTTGAAAAGGCTAGTGGAAAGATTGAAGTGGAAATATAATTTTTGAAAACCACTATTTTTTAACTTGGTCTGACTGAGAAGCACGATTTAGTTAAACAGATATCTGGACTGGAGAAAGGACATGAGAGAAAGGTATTTTTTGCTTCTGCGTAAGTTGTGGCATTGTATTGGTGAAGCTCACATGTAGAAAGATGCCAGTGTACTAAAATGTGTGTGTATTTGTTTAACATGTCACACTTGAGGAGTGTACTGTATGTGTATCTTGAATATAAAAACAAACCAGGTCTTTCCATGGGGTTTGCACATACAAAGCTGATCTCTTGAAGAGACACAAGATGCCTTTGACCACATGAAATGCTTCGGCAGGATATTCTTGCTTTTGGAATGAGATGTTTAAAAGAGGCTGAGGAGGGTTAAGATCTATAGCTTGGATGTAAAGTCCTGGTCCCAGAGGGCTAGGTGTGTTTGTGGGTTTCCAATGTCTCTACAACAAGCCCTTCTTCTCAGCAGATGTCTCAAGAAGCTGAAACCCATGAAAACCCATGATGGAATAAAACATATCATGCAAAGAGACATTATTATATTCACATTCAACACTATCTTGTGCAGTGAATCCTTTTCTATACCAAACTTATACTAAACTATATTGACCTCATGTGAAAATGTCTCTCAGCCCTTCCCCCAATTAACCAATCACTGAATTAACTCTGCAACCCACACACACACAATAGAGATCTCAAGGCCTCTAGTGCCAGGTAAGTTGAATCTGTTATCCTCACTACTGTGAGACCTGCTACAGTCTCTTTTATAAGCTATTCAATTGGTCTACTTAAGTCAGGAACCAGCTGGTTTGGCTCATTAAGACTTGTGTTGGAATGAAAACCCACCCAAGGGTACCACTGATCTATGCGTGTACCCCTTAAGGACAGGTTTCTCCAACCCAGTCTTGTAGAACCCCAATCCAGCTTGTCTTAAAGGTTGCCCTAAGTACCTGTTTCTAAAACTCTAGACCACTGCTAGGAGATTAATCACTTAAGAAAGCAATTAGATTAACTTTAGGAAAACAGGGCAATAAGATGTGAAAGATTTTATGTTCATAATGTTCTCAAAAAAGTTGCTTAACAAACCTGCTTATCCGAACACAATTAAAATATTCCAGGCCTTTAGAAATTGATGATTCAATAGTTACTTCTTGACCCTTTCTGGAATGGGGCCCTGCAGAACTAAAGTTGGAGACCCCACAAGACTGCTGATAGATCTATGGGCATGTATGAGTGAGCAGTTATCCAGTCTGGTGAAATCCCCTCTCTGATATGTTAAATCACCAGATAGAAGACATTTGGTGCACTGCTCCCATCTCTGTTCCAGGAGTGGCTGAGAATTTTCCTCTGCGTCTTAGCTCAGTGTCCGTGACGCTGTCTTTTATCTCTACTCTGTTCTTCAAAAAGCCAAATCCTACTGGCACCGCAGATGGTAGGCAAAGAGAGCAGAACAGAACGTGTCAGAATCATTTCCATCGCTTCCTCCCCCCACACAGTTCCCATCTCCATTGTGGATTACCTTAACCATCTGGGCTCAGGTTAATCAGAGTGATTTGATGCAGCTTTGCAAATTACAAAGGACCGAAACGTCTGTCTTCTGTCAGATATGAAGCATCTGTCATTTGGGTTCTGATTTGGCTGCTCTTTCTCTGCGCTGGTGAACTCAAGTGTGTAGGTAGCGTGCCCGTGTCACTTCAGTGTCCTATGATTAAAGCTCTGTTTCATGAGAAAACTGAAACACTTTGAATTATGCCAACATAAATAAAGTGACATTCTGAAACGTGGAGTAAAATAGAGGAAAAGGTAGTCTGGCAAACGTGTTAATGGAAATGAAAACTGGTAAATCACGTCTTTGTTGTTGACACTTCTGGTAATTGCTGCTTGGAGCACTTGAAGTTTCTCATTGTGTTCAACTGTTGCAGATCATCACATTAAGATGTAATTAAGAGAATCTGCTAATATATTGAGAGCTGCTACATCCACTGAAAACCATTACAATTAAATTGCACTACGTATGTCACCTACAAGACTTGCACAGATTATAGAGTACTGTGAGATGACTCCAAGTATGTAGACCTGAGTGTTTAATGTGTGATGTTGGCCAGTTTACTTGATGGACAACTCAGGCTTTTCCACCTGGATGAATTAATGAAGTTGCCGCTAAAAAGGGAATTAAAATGTAAATTGAGCACAAGTAATTGTTACTCATTAACTCTTAGGCATCAAAACATTGGCACTGTTGTCTTTTAAAATTCACAAAATCCATGATGCTTTTTTTGCCTTTACTTATTTTAGATTGTGGTATTCTTCTGTTCATTAATAGCTCACTAATTTTAAGGCCTTATCTTCAATCAGAGTGCTTGAAAATCTGATCAGTGTTGCATCTCTGACAGGCAGAGTAGGATATTGTTAAGACAAAAGAGATTATTAATTAACAAGACAAATTGGGAACTGTATTGTTGTCAGTTTAACAAAGGCTTGATGCTCAGCATACATGCCAATAACTTTAAAGGAGTTTTTAAAAAGTCTCAGGGGAATCAGGTGGTAAACACATCTGAAACACATTGACAAATATGGTAAATATCAATGCCAATGAGTTTTCCTGATAATTTATCCTGATAATCCTTTACTGTGCCATGGTTCCCATAGTTCAATACAGGGGTATCAATGTCACTTTCTGAAGGGCCTTGTATCTCCTGTTTCTTCTAACCTGAGTTGTCAATTAAACAATTATCCTAATGATTTTCTTACACAGACATATACAGTGTGCTACGTAAGGTGTTTCGCAGCTAATTACTGAAAATGTTCACTTCATTGAGAAAAAAGTTACTTCTAAAACACGTCAGGTCAAAGTTACAAGAATATCACTTTTGCACTTAATTCAGTATGTAGACCCACTATATACCCTAGAGTTTGTATAGGACCAAAATTCATAGGACACCAGGCACCTCAGGAATGAAGTCTGACACCCCTGGGTTCATGGTTCATGTCTTCCCATGCTTTCACTTGACTTTACTACACTGTGGTGTGCTTTTATTAGGACTTTATGTAGAGTCTTTCAGGAAAGGTTATAGAAGAGAATGTCTGGTACACCTAACTGGATTGGAAGTCTGGA
Source organism: Lepisosteus oculatus (assembly GCF_040954835.1). NCBI lineage: Eukaryota > Metazoa > Chordata > Actinopteri > Semionotiformes > Lepisosteidae > Lepisosteus > Lepisosteus oculatus. Next base: position 37,792,563 of record NC_090700.1, read on the forward strand.
AGTGACTGTCCAACTGTCTCTTGAAAGAAGCCAGGACATACTGTAAGCTCTGACAACAAAGTTGAGAGGCGTGTTCCAAACTTCAGCAACCATAAGTGTAATGATCTGCATTCCAAACGCTCATACCCATAGATTCTACTCACTGTATTTGCCCTGATTTGTCAAAATGAGGTCTTGCTAATGCACAATTTGCACATGGCAGTCCTTCATTTAAATACTGTGCTTGTAACTAAATATCCTTTTTCTTTGATTGCCCTTTCCATTGCTTCCCTACATTGTCTAAAAGAGGAACAGGTAGCTTCTTCGAGCTCAGTATTTCCCATTTTATATTTTTACTATGTTTCTGCTATCGGAAGAAACACTGCAGTTTTGGACATGAAATGTCATCTGGCAAGTGTTTACCTTGTCTTTAATGTTTTCTCTTTGAATCTCCTTTGCATCACCTTTTTAACATTTATATAACTATTTCTGTTTGTCAGCAACCATCTGTTTATCACTGACCTAAATTAGAAAAGGGTCTCAATACAGATCCTTGTGGTACTCCACCCCTTCATTACCTGAGTATTTACCCCTTATATGTTCTTTATTTTTCGTCAATTAACCAGTTCTCAATCCAAGTGTATTTATTTTCCTTGGATGCCTATAGTATCTTCAGGTTCATAGTTTCTCTTTTTAGTTTACACAATGGATCCAGTATGACTGTTAATGTCAGATGCCTTTGAAGGTTTCCCAAAGCCTGTGATGTCTCCCATGCTGATTGAATACTCCTTTGCCACAGCGGTCTTTAGAGCTTTAAAAATGTGCCAGACTATAAACGTTCATGTTTTTCCAGTGAAGACCAGTATATTCTTCACAATGACACGAAGTCTAGGTTGTGTGCACCAGAGACACTCCTTGGTCCTTTTCAGGAGCGGTGAAGGTACAGTATGCCATGAAGGGTGTCAATAATCACAAGCGTTAGAAACAGAGGAGGCCAATTAGTTGTGTCTGGGCTTTATTAGTTTCGCAGGCCTGACTCAGACATACTCCACAAAAACTCTACTCTTCCAAAAATTGGTTTTTATCAATTAATTAGTGTGAAATGCTTTATATGCATGTATAGTACTACTTAAAGCTCAAAGTGCATGTTAAAACAAATACATATTAAATCCACCTCTGAGCTCTGAAGATGAATTGGAAATTCCATGCGTCTGCACACTGAATTCATTTAAAACCACTTATCTTTTATATATTTCACATGCACACTTCCCAGTCACTGCTTTCTTTTGGCGGATGGAGATCAACACCGAACAGACAATTCTGAAGGTCAGTGACGTACTTGCATGTCCTGCAAGCACTCCAAGGTTGTGAGTTCAGGTGTCCAATATTGGATGCGTTTTAAAAAGGAAATCTATTTAAGGAGCTGGCACTGGCTCCTGGGTTAATATTTAATGAGCAAACAGAGGTTGACAGGACAAGGTTTTAATGCCCGATTTGTTTGGTCAGGAACCATTTTTCTGTCTTTTAATAGCTGCTGTGATTTATATGAAAGCAAGTTAAATCAGTGTGAAAGTGCAGGCCTTTTTATAGGACATGCATTACTTCCATAATTCAAGGTGCACTTTAACTCACCTTTGCAGGTTTATCACAGTATAGCTCAATTTTGTGGTCATTTTTTCTTGTTCACTTGAAGTTTGAGATTCTGCTGGGTGGCTTTGGGGAGAGTATCCGATTGACATTTTAATCCTGTCAGGTTTCTTAATAAGGAGATTGAATGTTACGTCCACGGACAATAACTTGTGGTTGTCTCACATGAAAAATTAAGTCTGCATTTCATCATTTTCATTTAGGTTTACAGTTGTGGTTTCACTGGACAGAAACCCCATTGAGCACTCGTGGGGCCTCTTGTGCTTTTCTCAAACCGTTCTGCTAACACCACATCGACACTCTGTCTGGAGGAGCTGCATAGCCAGACTGGCACTACAGGACACTACTTAATTGGCACTACAACCACAGACACAATTAGCCCCAGTAGTCTTGCCAGTTTTGCCTTTATCCTCTAGAATAAACAGGTGATCTTTCATTCGGGCGTTTGTGCTACTAAACATAGACACATCGTGTTTATTTCTAACTGTGGTGGCTGCAATAAAAATCTTTTATCTCTAGAACTTGATTTAGCACCTTCTGTGTGGAACAAGGATGACTCATATTTTCTGAAAAACACCTTTGGCATTTGTTAATTGTGACTGAAAATACTTGCACAGCTTCATAGCACAATGTTGCAAGCCCTGTAATAGAATTTTCTGGAAGGAGTGAAACATAGTTTCACTTGATGGCCACGTACAGCAGTAAGTCAGACAAATGACTCTTGGCGGTCTTATCACAAAACAAAGTAATTTCTCTCCAGCCAGCCCTTGTCAAAAACTGCTGCATTCATTTTGCAAAGCAGTGGACAAAGAGCTTTCATTGTGACAAAATAGCTTTTTCACTGACAGAGGGCAAAGGAAACTGTCCTTATCAACTACAATGCATGCAGCTCTAAATACAGGCCTACAAACCCATTCTTGTTGATAAAATATCTGTGATGTTTACTGGAAAATAATTACACACATGGTACACCTCAGAACTACAAACAGTACAGGATTCCAGGGACAAGGAGAGGAGGCTCATACAAACAGGCTACAAAAGCTAGTTTCATTTTTCCTTATTGTTTTCTTGCTTTTCATGGCTTTGCAAAACCTTTGTTATCAAATAAAAGCATTATGTTTAGAAGAACATGTTGTAGTTATTTCTGATCATTTCCAGAACTCATCATAATCGTCAATAAAGTACTGTGCATCTTGCTTTTGGAAATGATGTAAGCACTGATATTTAAATTCAAATCTGAAGGAAGAAAAGGACTCAAGTACGCTACTAGGAAAACTCTTCAGTTACTGTAATGCTAAAGCAAAATAAATTAAGGTATTTTATGTATCTTACTAGGGGTTTGTCTTTGCATTCAGAATTCAATGACTGGCTTGTAAAGCCCAGCTGCTATTTTACTGTGATTCTTTCAGAAATCTTCCTTCTCTGTAATCAGATCCTAACCAAATTCTGGTCTGTTATCTCAGGCTTGATGCATTCCTGAATCAGACAGTCTTCATGCTTTATGTAAGGGCTGCTGCTGCTATGGGATTTCTAGAGATCTGTGTGAATAAAGGGCCAACAACCCCTGGCTTTTATAGCTATTTCTGGCCTATTATTAGTGTGCCAGTAGACATGATTTATAGAATTTGTGCATTATGCTGCTCCTGCTGGTACAGCATTGATATCGAAGAAGGGTGATCACTGCTGGGATTAATTTTTCGTTCGGTGAACAACTTTTTGGTCCAGTTTATGTACTAAATGGAGTCAACACGTGTTTTCATGGCTGAGCTCAGGGCTGTATGTTCTCACAAGCCTCTCAAACAGCTGGAGACAGACGTTTCAGATCGTCTTCATCCCCTGAAGCTTCCAAAGAAATCCCGCCTTAGTTACTGAATTTTAACTTGTGCATAAAACTATTGAAAGCTTGGTGAATTAAATTATATAGACATTTTAGGCCCAACCTGCAAGCAAACAATGTTGGGGTCAAAGGAGCTGAATCCCTGCACCTGTACTGCCTGTCTTCCTCAGGGTTTTTGTCATTGCTTCTAAGCTTCTAAGCTCCACATTGATACACTTCCCCTTTTCCTCTCTCTGTCTCTGTGATCGCATTTTTTTTCTCCGATCCACTCTTTGAAGTGAATGAAGTGCAGAGATGATCTTCGCGAAGCTCGGGAGATAAAAGATTGAAAGCACAGTGAGAAAGTGAGCCGTGCACCTGTTACACAAAGGGGATTTGCGGGCCTGCTAATGACGCGGAATCGCCGGCACTGTTTGGGCGTGGGAGGGGGGGTATCTGTGAGCGCATGGCGAGCGCGGGGGCGAATCCTGCGTGTTGAGGGAACCAGTGGGTCACCGCGCCAAAGATAAAGCCCTTTCGAGTCCACTCACTGCCGGATGCGTCATGACGTGAGCAGGAAGTTTTAAAAACGGGGTGGGTAGGTCAGAATTACAGGTGTTGTTTCGAGTCAAATTCTTTGTCGCGTACTATACACTTAATTCTGCAGTCCCGCTGAAGGCGTGTTTAAGCCTTCAGAAACCATAGCAAAACCAAAGTAATAACCGAAGACGTATTTGACGTATCCTGTAGTCCAGGATTAAGTTAAGTAGTATAACTTGAGTTATTCGTCAGCCCTTTTGTTCTTTTTAATACCACGAGTTCCATCGGAGGCAGCGCGTTTGTTTTAGGAGCGCAGCACTGCTGGAGCTCTCTGGCTATATATAGCACACTTATGCAGGCAGCGGGAGTGGGGGAAACACGTCTCCTTCTGGATCAGTGGGATTTGACTGGAGGAGGTGCTGCTATGTGCTTGTGGTATTCGGAATGTGGGAGAAAGGTTGTATCCTTTGGGATGCCAAAAATTACTGTCAGGAAATACGAACGCGTGACTGTCAAATCGTGTCTAATGCGCTGAGCAATTTCAGCAAAATATATGAACTAAAAATCACATACATATAATTTAAGCAATAACCATTTAATGTGTAATCCAGTCTAATACCAGCCTTTTCTACCAGCCGTTAAACCCACAGATATTATATTAAACTATTGTATACAGTATATGGCACTTGACAATTCAAATCACACAGTCATTTTCAGTGTTAATTACATGCTCTTCGTTTGTGTATGCAGTACCTACTAACAGGTCGGGCAGTCATCTTCCTGCAATACCAATCTGGGTCACCGGAGGGCAGTGTTATAGCTTTTAAGCGGTCGAGACCCGTGATCATATGAACTTAGTGAATTCATTGAGTATTTTATGGTGAGCCCAGTCTCTATGCACTTAAAAAAAACCCCAACACAAACTGTGTATAGTGCTGTTCGTACCACAAGGTCCAGGGCACTTCACAAACCATTGAAATAATGAGATTGTTGCAAAAATACTGTTAGAAGAGTACAGTCTGAATTAGAGGCATAGATTTATTTATATACTAAAGCTAAAGATAAGTCTAATTTGGCAATATTTCTTAAATGATAGAAATACACTCCTGTGGGATTTTTAGCATCTGACTCAAAGCTTAAAGCTGAGTGAAATATCCCCCAGAACTCTCGCTTTGGATTTAAAACTAAGCATTAAGTCACCAGTCTATTTTTGACAAGTTAAGCTGTTGGTGAGAACTCCCAACCAAGACGTCTGTCATCTCAGAGTGTGTAGGAAAACCTCCGCAAGCCACCTTCAGACGGAACTGCGATGACTGAAACTGCCAGTGCTGGAGCCGGGCGCTGCGACTGGGACCCGGATGTGAGCCGCCGCGAGGTTCACGGCTTGAGCTTGCGGAACAGGGCTCATTGGTCGCGCCGGGCTGCCTCACCTCCTTGGACGATTTAGAGGAGCTGGAAATCTCCTTGGAGACGCGGCCTTGTGACTTAACGTCTTGGCCGATCGGGGTGGTTTGGCTCTGACCCCAAAGGTGGCTTTGAGTGGGCATGGTGCAAGCTGGGCAGGGGCAGGGCTGGTGCAGTGACCACCGAGACTGATGCTGCTACCGCTGAGGGGGAGACCGCAGCAGGGCTCGTGCGGCACTGAGCCTGTTGCACAAGGTGACGCACTGTGACTGAATGCCTGTAGGGGCAGAGCGGTGCTGGTTGCTCTCGGCTTGTCTTCAGAGCTCCAGTGGGAAGCTGGCTGAGGTTAAGGACAGAGGCCAAGTGTGGCATAGATTTTGGTTTCTGCCCGGACCCCTGACATGGTAAGAGTGGGCATGTTGACCCCTGTGTCCTGGCTAAATCCTCCTCTTGCCTTCAACAGACTGGACTCTATAAATGAGTTTCCCCTTCAGTGAACTGGTGAAGCAAATTCTTTTCTCCCCTTGATCTGGACTGGGGTACCGGTGTTGCTCAGGTGGGGGCTGGATAAAGTAGGTTGAGGGGAGGAGGCTCATTATGTGAAGTACATAATAATTTAAACAATATGATCAAATTCAGTTTTCATGTCAGGCTGAGGATCACAGGAAGGGTTAGGTGTACCTTTTTACCATTCTAACATGATTCCTAATTCAACAGTTTAGCCGTGTCACCCTGCAGCTCACAACTGGTAGCCCGCTGAAGCTACGCAGGTGTGAGCCTGGTCAGTTCCTGGATGGGGGACAAACTAAGTTGCTTCTGGAAGTGGTGTTAGTATAACCAGTAGGGGGCGCTCACGCTGTGATCTCTGTGGGTCCTAATGCCCCAGTATAGTGACAGGGACACTATACTATAAAATAGGAGCCATCCTTCGGATGAGACATAAAACAGTGGTCCTGACTCACTGTGGTCTTTAAAAATCCCAGGCCGTTTCTCGAAAGGAGTAGGGGTGTTATTCCCCCATCCTGGCCAAGTTTCCCATTTGCCTTTACCAATCATGGCCTCCTAATAATCCCCATCTGTGAATTGGCTTCATGACTCTGTTCTCTGTGAAAGAACGTGTTCGTTCTCACAACATGGTAATAATGAACAGTTCTCAAGTTTTTTTTTTCCTTGTCACTAGATGGCGCTTCCGAGTCGCAGCTCCTTCATTGCTAGGCTATTGTAACACAAGACACAATAGTCCGCATTTTTCAAGCATAGTCCTACAGTCCTTTCTATCCTCATTTTTAAGATACAGTAAAAGGCTTATTCTTTTAGCATCCCATACACAACTAGACGTATGACATCACTTGTTTGGCATTGTTTTACTGTCTATGTTTTCCTTTGTCAAGCCACATTTAAGAGCATAAAAAACCCTGCATGTTGTAGGCTGTAACTTGGGTATGTTTGCCCCTACAATGCCATGCAGGCTAAAAATTGAAATCTTTAAAAAGAAAATGAGACACTAATAAAAGTGGATACTTGTATTTCTACGGATCTTCACCATTCATCTTGCATCTTAGTTGATCTTCATTCATCCAGGATATCCATCTGTCCATGCCAGGAGAGTTCATTGGATTAGGGTAAAAATCTAGTTATCAGAAGGTTCCAGGTTCAAGTCACAGTTCTGCTATGACTACTAGACCTGTTTGCTCAATCTTTAAGAGGAACTATAAAGCAGAGACTTTTTTACTGTTTAATATGCTGGTCACTCTTGGTAGAAGCTTCTACTAATTGTTTAAATACCCTCTTCCTTTCTAATACTCGAAACCTTTTAGGATGGCAGCAGTTTTCAGGTGCCAAAAAGCTCTCAAGATGAACTGAACATCCATTAAGGAAAATGAGTAGTCTCATAGTGACTTCCCTGGGGCCTGGCCCTGTGCTGGGATACCGCTCTTGTCAGGTGCTCTGACTGCGCTGCAGATGTTGCTCCTCTCCAGCTGTTTCTCCACTTCCACAGAAATCAACACCACAACTGCACATCCAGCCTCTTAACAGCTTTCTCCTGCAGCTCACTGCACTCAGGCCATCTGTCTGTGACAGACAGCAATCGCCTCGAAGACTCCCAGGGCCTCCAGCCACCTCCTCAGCCCCGTCATAGTGGAATGATTGCCATTGTGGGCTCATCAAGCCTGTACAGAGTGGAAGAGCAGAACTCTGCACAGACAGAATGTTGGAGTCTCGTTCAAGTTCGGTTGAGTTATCTCAGGTAATCAAACTATACAGATGCTGTACTGCCTGGCACTCTGGTACCAAGTTACTCCACACTTCCTGCCTAATCCCTGAGAAAGATCAGATTGGTTACTTCAAGGGTGGTCATGACCCGGCGTAGCCCCCAGTCTAGCAGGCTTTACCTGCTTCTGAACAAATTAGCAAATGAAACATCTGTTGCGTAGCAGTACTTGTGGCGTTACTTTTTCCTTCATTTTCTGTCTCTGCGTTAAGGGAAGAAACCAGTGGTGGAGTGTGCCATGATTTTACAACCTGGCGACATAAGTGTGAGGTAAAAAGCATGAAGGTCAGTCCTCGTTTTTCTCAAGTAGGTGTGTTCTGTGAGTGTATACTCTAATGAAGCCCCCCCTCTTCGTGTTTCACCCAGACTGCTGACATTTGGGTCTAGTGACACGTCATCTCAGCGCTGCCATCGCTGGGGGTAGGGCGCCAAGCCGCGCTCACGTCTCTTCCTCGTCGCTTGACATTCAGCCAGCATTTAGTCAGAGGCCTGACTCACAGCCAGGCCGGACTTGTGCAGAGAATCTTAATGCACCAGAAGCTGCTCGCTATGAGAAGATCTGTGCCGAGGAGACTCCGCCCCCCCCCCCCCCCTCCGCCGGCGGAGGGCGGGTGTCTAATTGGAGCTGCCGCTGTGAAAGTGGCCTGCTTTTCACCTTGCACTCCCCCTGTCGTGTTTTCTTGAGAAGGGTGTCTGCTGTAAAGGCAAGCCGCGCTGGAGCCATTGATCAGAGGCCGTAGAAAATACTCCCTGTGTGGTCGGGCTCTCGAGCTCTCCAGGGAGGAGCATTTGTGCTCTTTTTGCCCCTGCCCCCTCTCTTCCCCCTTCTGGGGTACCTGAGAGGGGGCCTCCTCCAAGACAGCACCTTAATGGAAGGCTTAGTCATTCAGAAGACCTTTTCATCCGAAGCCATTTGAAGGAGACCAGGGGGTGGGGTATGTGTCAGCAGATCGGCTGGCAGAATGGCCAGCAAATGCCCTCAGATTTCAGTGTCTCTCCTGCCCTCACAAGAGGGTTCAGTAAGTGGCTCAGGGGTGTCGCACAAGTCAGTGACAGAGCTGGGTTTTGAACCAGCTATTACCCCAAACCACTGGCCAGTGCAGCTTTTTGACCTTTTAAACGTTTGACATAGAGATTAAAATTGTTCTACGGATGTCAAATTATTTTTCATTTATTGCCCCCCCTAATTTGTGACTTGTCCAAAATATACCATTTAACAAGAGATGCGCTGGTACAATAAATAGTAGCAAAGGTGATGATAAGGACTTGAAAGGAAAGTTAGACACCTGATTAAAGTATTTAGGTGTCAGTTTGGGGCTTTATTATTTTTTCCAATAAAGGATAATCCATCCTCCCTCATTGTTAGGATAAAGGTGGGAGGGCTAGTATATCCATTCTTAGACAATATTCTATTGTCTTAGGAGAAGACAGCTCTTAGGGGAAGCATCTGCTAAAGGTGACTCTGAAAGTGAATTGGAGTTTGAACAGGTGTTCTGTGGAAGATTTTCCAGTCTTGTTTACTGCACACGTGTGACCCAGGCTGGGCTAAGAGATGCTCGCAGTCCCAGCAGCAGCAGCGTGGTGGCAGATCTGTTCGGCTGAAAAAGACTTCCTGGAGAGCAGTGCCAGCTCGGTCTCTATTCCACAGGCTCCCTGCATGTGGAGGTTTTCAACTTTCCAGGCACCTTCGGACCAGTCAAAAACTTCTGATTTTGCTAGCTGATGGACTGACTCCTGGTTTTGAGTGCAGATAATTCTCTGCTAGTAATTAATCTGTTTATCTGATTTCCATTTAGACTTGATTGTTTGATGTTGAAATACAAAGTGACAAACACCTTGATGGATTTTTTTATCTCCTGTTTCAGTTGTTTCTGAGAAGACTAATGACTGTCTTTGTTAAGATCGCTAATTGCTTAGTGGCTGGCCTGCCAGGTTTTCTGTCTGGACTCTGATAAAAAGTATTGACTGGATCTCCCTCTGGGTGGGAGGGTGCTTCTCGGCACCAGCTGCTCTTTTGTACCAGAAAATAGTTACTCGTTGGCCTGAACACAGCCAGAAAGGCAATATTTCAGCTGGTAATAACTGGTAATATTACATCACAGGGGAAGAGAAGAAACACTGATCTGTTACAGGATTTACAAATCATACTTTTGATAAAGGAGGAAATCATTGTATTTTTAATGGACAGCTCCAGCGTTTGGACTTTCCATCAAAAATAAATGGCTTGAAATGTCCAGCACCTAATGCTAAACTATATGTAGTGCTTCCAATGTTCAGTGTCTATTTAGATCCTCTCTACCCACCTTTAAAGCTGTAAATGGAAGGGTTCAACCCCCTCTGTTTTTAATAAAATTGCATTTGTATGACCAAAGCTTCTCGGATGTCTTTCACGTTCTCTGATCACTTTCTTGGGAGATTGGGGGTGAAGCCACTGCAGACTGAATTAACGGTGTGCTATCTGGAGACGCACCTTGTGTGCAAACTAGTGAGGACTGCAGAGGCAGAAATGGCTCAGGAACAGTTAAGAGACTTCATTACGTTTCCATTAAAACAGATGTTAAGTTGAAGAATGCACTTGCTGGAGCAGTGGAGCATTTATACACCCCCATATAGAGTGCTGAGAACTTCAGCTGAAGTCAGGTTTTAACCACTCTTTTGATCCAAATGTCTCTGATATTGAATCTGTTCAATCCACTCACTACTCACGATTTTGGAAATTATTACATCAGAATGTGTTACAATTCCTTGTGTTGCAAAGGCAAAACACGTGCACCCATATAAATATTTCAAATGCAAGATGTCTAAATGACAGTCTGCACAAGGGTGTCATTCTGTTGAGAACTGGGTGACCAAAAAATAGGAGATATCAAGGCTCTGTGAATTCTTTTTTAGCACAAAGCTGTTCTGAGGTATATGAAAATTGCTACCCATTTTCCATCACAAAAATAGGACATAAGCATTTTTAAAGAATAAACTCAGATTTCATGTAAGCTTTTGTATTTTTGTCAATATATAAAAAGAGTTATATGTACTTCCAGATAGCTGGACTGGTGTAAAGTGAGTGCTGGGCGCACGGTTAGTTAGCAATAATAGGGTGTTAACCATCGAAATATTGTGGCTCTTCCGTCTCAAATGAAAAAGAACAAGAGGAGAAATTTGAAAGAAAATGTGAGAAATACGATTCCTCTGCAGTAGAAGCGTAGAGCCAGATGTGGTAAAACGTATATTGCAGGTGATACAGCTGTACATCTGCCTGTGTGGGGCTGTGTGTAAGGTAGGGATCAATGCTTGAGGATCTGTTCACTGGCCCCATCTTCCCGAATCTCTGTATTGCAGATTGTTAGCAACATCCTCTGCCTGCGATAGAAGGGACTCATTATTCTCTGCCCACTCCGCTCCCCGCTGCTGTGCAGACTGAACACAGACACGTAGCTCCAGTCAGGCAGCCCGGACCGCGCCGTTCCTGCCGCGGGGAGATTGATTACTTCCCGATCAAGGAGCGAACCGGAACGGGAGGAGAGGAGAGAACCGCGGACACCTGCCGACCAGCTCGTCTGCAGCAACGGCCGTCCCATCTTCTTCGCTTCCTTCCTCCTTCCTTCTCCCTCCCCCAGCTCTTTCCCCTGTGCCCTAAGCCACTGACTCGATGACACATGGATCTAATCCCAAAGAGCATCGCTGACCTCTTCCTCCTAGATAAAAAGCAGGAGCGGACAGTGGAATCGTGCTCCCCGACTCCACGGTCCATTTCCTCTCAGTCATACCAGCAAGCAATAAGCCTGCTGAACATCTGACCAGTATGTTCATTTAAGAACATGAGAAAACGTACAGATGAGTGGAGGTCATTCAGTCCCGCTAGCCAGTGAGAGAGTTAGTATTCAATTGATACAAGGATTTTATTCAACCCTTTCTGGAAATAAGATGGTTAGCTTGTTCCCTACTCCCACAAAGCTGTGTTTCCACTTGTGAACCAGTCCTACTATACCTAGTACATCACCACTTGTTCGAGCTCTTTGGCAGACTCTCTCTGAAGTAAAAGCGTACAGCGGCAACAGAACCTCAGTGCACAGACAACTGCGACAAAACACACCCACCTTTCTGAAAACATGCTAAAACCCCAACTGGCTGCAAGAATGAAGAACGTTTCGCACCCTGAGACACGCAGGTTTGCCATAGCAAGTGAAAGACGCACATTGTAAACACCGGTTCTGCGTCTACAAATGACAAATAGCCCTTCATGATCTTTTAAAGCAAAGGAGAAAGGATTCCGTGATGGGTTTAATAAAATAAATGGGTTTAACAGCTCATGCAGCAGCGTTAACTATCTGTTAATTGGTCGTTAAGTGGCCGGAGTGTGAATTGCCCGAGAGGGAGTCGGGAGCTGCAAAAACTGTTTTGCTTCACGTCTCATTTGAGAGCTCGAAATGAAACGTCTGCGTCTCCAGCCGGCGATCCTGCTGGCGTGCCGGGTGCAGGAGCAGCGGGGGAGCGATCCACTAAACGAGGGACCTTTCGGATCGTGGAGGGAGTACTGGTACGGAGGCTGTTGCCACGGGGACGGCGCATCTTAAACAGCTCAGCGAGTGTTAATGCTCTCGTGCCTCCCTCAGGAGAGCTGGGTGAAATATTCATTAATTTCATGGTTCAAGGTGACAGATCTAATTTCGCTGATAGTAATGGAGATAGATTGCTTTTTGCCTGCACAGCGCTGGGCAGCAGAGCGACTCCTGATAGAACTAATCCCTCTGCAGACTCGGAGCCCTGTGTGCCACTCGCCACAGGAAACCCAGAAACCAAATGTGACTGGGGACTGATGAGAGGGTAGAGGGGGTATTTCTGGAAAACCTGAGTTTAAATGGCCCGCGCCCCTTCCTACACAGGTCAACGTGATTATACATAAACTAAGCTCTCCTCGAAGTACACGGATTTGGAAAGTAGGGTGTGCGTGAGGTGTTAGGGGAAAAAATAATTATTCTCCTTCAAGTACAGGTCTCAGTGCAGGCAGCTATACTGTAGGTCCATTCCTGCATGCTTGTGGAAATGACGCTATTCCAAACTGTGGAACAACCTGACAAAGCCAGTACATTTTTTGTCTGTCACATCTGTTCTGTTCGGCTGTTTGAATAACACGGCTTTTCTTTTTTTGCGTGTGCTCTAAATCCAGGCGGCCTCTCCTTAAGTGCGTGTGTGAATTGGTATGAATTATGCTTATTTTTTATCCTCTTCCCAAGGCTCTCTACAGCACAACCCAAGGTCAGCAATGCAGCAGCTATCTTCAGAAGTTCATCTCTGTGTGCCGCGCTCATGCAGATGGGCGCCACTGGAACAAAGCGCGTTTTGTTTCAGAATGCAAGGTTTTTACTCTGCGGAATATTCCGTGTTCCTCTCTTGCAAACCCATGCATTGTTAATTTGAGCCATTACTTCTGTACAATACGTATATAGACTTAATCAAGCTGTAAACAAGAAATGCAGTGTCTGTAGGTTTTGAACAGCAAAATGTAATTACTCAGGACTTTTACTTCAATAGGGTTGAACAAACTCTCGGCTAAAGACTTTTGCTCTTCCCATATGATGTTTCTCCGCAGCATATACGGTACTCATTTCAACAGCATGGCAAACAACACCAGATGCATGTCATTTCGTTCTCAGTATGATCTATGCTCTTCTTATAGACAAGTGACCTCTTTTAAGTTCTGGGGTAGAAACTGTCTATGTGAAAAAATGTGTTTTGACTGCTGACCTCATCGCATCCTTTGTTCTTGTGTTGATTAATCTTGTTTTGCAGGCTCCAGAAAAAGTGAAATAACATACTGTAGCAGTAGTCTCAATCACCTTTATTTCTGTGCTGTGTTTCTAATGATTAGGCAGCAGTGTAAGAGTCTGGACTGCAGGCCATGGGTTCAAGTCTGTTGAGGGTTACTGCTGTTATACCCTTGAATTGGGGAAATCACTCCAGGGAAATACGCTCTAGTCCAGCACTGCTGCAGAAATGGATTTCCTTGATTTCAGCTGATCCACCTAATAAAGGAATACAAACTTACTCCTCTTTATGCACAAATGTGGTTACTAGAAACTCTTATTTGGGACAGGACATGGGGAGATTGCAGGAAGGATTTTAGCAGGCTCTCTGTCAGAGGCACAGGTGGGAGTGTCCACAAACTCTGGCCCTGTTTTAATGATGGATTGTGTGCTGGAAACATGAGGTAACTGGAAGCCAGTCAAGCAAAACCTCTGAGTCGTGATGCTTCATGGCCGGTTCTGTATCTCACAAGGGATAACAGCACTCACGGATTAAAGGCATCGAAAACGTACTTGAGTACAGTATGTGGCCGGCCACTGGGTGAGGAGGCTGGGACCTCCCTGCAGTGTGAGGAGTGAGCCAAGGGACCACTGTAGAGGAGGGGGGATGCAAAAAATGAGTGTGAAGGAGAAAATGAGCTTGCGTACAGTGTTGCAGTATTTTTTTAATGTGGGAAATGACGTTGAGAATGATTATGATTTAGGACAGCGGAGGAGAATTGAACTTGGCTACTGTCATCCCTCCTCAACTTCTGTTGTAAACTCCATTAATCATCAAAACAGTGCAGCAGACCCTGGTAAGATGGCATCTTTTGGGCACACATCTGGCTTGATTTAGTACAGCCCTCCAGGTGCTGAGGAGGTGCCAAAAGTCACTGTTTCATTTTTTTCCCCTATTTATGAATTGGCAGTTGTAATGTGCAGCTCTTCAGTCTGTGGGTACACCTCTCATCCTAAGTCTGAGTTGAAATGTGTTCACTAGGGGCCTCTGAACAACATTCCTCATTTCCTGCGACTGATTCCAATTTCCTGTCGTCTCTGTTGTACACAACATCACTCACACGGCTTCCTCATAAATCTGACCACTGAGTGATGCAGCAAAGACGTTTGTTGAAACAGCAGGCCAGCAGCACCAATTAACCCTTCCCAAAGTTACACCAAATGAAAGATTTGGCCGATTGGGATTCTGTCAACATTGTACCTGAACATTCTAATTGCACAAAGAAATTCACAAACAAAACAGCATTTGAGACAGAGCAGTACTGTGAACTGTATGGCCAGGGTGTGCGTCGCTTAAATGATGCATTTTAGTTTAGCATTCAGGACTTCCCATAGTTGTACCACATCTGATGCACAGCTTAGTGAGATCCCTCATTCGGTGTGCTCCAGTAAAAGATGACCTGCTGTATACATTTAAGGAGGCCTGGAAAAGTGTCAGCCAAAATAAGCAGGCAGCCAAAGTATTTCAAAGCCTGTATGCAGTGTCCAGTTTAATTAAAGAAGCTGATGGTTTTTTGATTATGATTTGTACCTTCAGTCTTAATGGCCCCACATGCCTAAGAGGTCTCAGGTTCATTTCTCAGTATTTGATGTTGTGCTTAGCAAGGACTGACTGAGCCGGCAACTGAAAACGAATAAATCCCAGTGTTCACTTCATCTCGCTTGGACAATGGGAGGTGCAAGACCCAGGCTCTCTGATGAAAAGAAGTGCCAGTTGGATAGCCCCTGAGATAACTCTGATCAGTTCAAAGCAGATATAGAAGGAGCCCCCGGAGTTCACATTTTTCATCTGTGGTCATTTCTTTTCAGCGGGAGGAGATGGAATGAAAAAAAAAGAGAGAAAGAGAAAGAAGAAAGGAAAGGCTGGTTTCCAACAAGGGGATTTCCTCTCAGTTATGACACGTTCTCTCAACTGATGTGAGGGGATTTCACAGTCCCAGTGATAACTGATGTAAAAAACACGCCCACACTTTGAACAGAAATCGGACTCTAGTATCTGACTAATATGTGCCTAACAAGACTGCAAGATCTTTTTTTTTTAAATCCAGAAATAACGGAGGCAGGAGTGCGTGTGCTTTTGTTTAACCAAAAAGCAGCCAGGAAATGATTTAAAGTACTCGCATGCTACCCCTGTTTCAAATGTCTGTCGGATTAAATTGTTCCAGCAAAATGCAAATACCCAGAGACCCCAGTGGTAATCTGCCACTCAATATTGTTTTCTTTACTCAGTACAAATGAAAAAAGGGTCATTTGTGGTTGGTTTTAATATTTCTTAGTCCCTATTGGTCCCCATGCCTGCCAAATGTTTAGATTAGGGATTCTCAAATCTGAACGTCTGGGTCCAGCATCTACTGGGTTTTATGTTTTGTTTTTTTAAACAAAACTCCTAAAGCCTGATCCAGGAATGCTGGTGTAGCTATATGTTTTCAATCCAGCTGGGCTATTAACAACATTAATTAGCTCATTATTGGCTTAATGGGCAGGTATAAAAGCTCCTCGGCTCTCTGAAAAGACTCAGAAAACCTGCGGAAACACCAACCGAACATCACTGCTCGTCACTTACAACAGCCTTCCTTTCACATTTTATATTAAATTATTTGGGGTTAGGATAGTAAAAGGATACTTTTAGTACACTTATCTAAAACATCTTGCATAAATAAATGTGTGATTGGTTTTATCTGCGAATTTAGCGTCCTGAGTGAGGATGCACCCCGAACGCATCCTGATGCTTACACCCGTTCTCATGGAGACATACTTTTAATGTACATTAAAACGGCTTTAATGTACGGCATCTTTCAGGGGAAGCATTTGTCTCGTAAATCGAGAACATCATGCATATTTCCTGAAAACAAATACACAAATCTGATTTTTTTGAATGTCAATTTACAGTTGTTTTCACGTAAAGTAGATTTGGGGTTTCTTGAGGGTTATGTAACCCAGAAATGCCAGTACAGAAGCATTCCGAAATTCAACGGATTTTTTTCAGCGTCGACTCGCCATAATCCTGACGAAACGTTGAACGATTCATATTTCGCGGCGAGCGTTGCACTGTCATGCGGGAAGAGCTTTTTAAGTGTACTGTAGCTGAACTCATCCTGATTAAAGACATAAACGTGGTCTATGATAAACACGGAAACGTAGATTGGTTGAACATGAAAAACCTTCGTAGATCGTTCCTTCACTGAGTGCATACTAAAAGTTCGGATTTTTTTTTTCAGTTTAAGCAAGTTATTTTTCTTCAAGCATTATCGCTACTCCACAAACACTATTACCATTAATTTGCGTCACAAACTTAAAATGGTCCAGAGATATTTTTGACCGAAATGGCGTCCTTTCCATGCCTTTTTTTATTTTGGAAACTACTCACGGCGGACAGCCGGAAAAATAGTTAAGAGTATGTAAATATTCTGCTGGTTGTTCATATAACATTTTAGATGTACTGTAGCTGATTATGCATGGCTATCCAAGATGGAAAAGAAGGTAAGTGTATTTCCTTATTGAGCTTTCACGGAATCTAAAGAGAAGACTTATTTGATATTAGTTGCACATGTTGTCTGATCGTAGTAGTTAGTAGGGATTATTTGCTCCTTTGTGTGTATTTTGCGTGCGTTTAAATCAATTGCTGTTTCTATTTTCGGTCTTACAGTCCATAGCCAAAAGCCATTCACAATTTTTAGTAGGGGAGTTTGATTCCGCTGGTAGACGCCCCTACCTTTTCAGTCAGTAGCTCGCCGGCTCCAGTGGTCGGTGAGTTGGAGCCGGCGCTGAGTCAACGCTGCACGTCACTCGCCTAGGTCGTTGAAATGAATAATGACTTTTAGAGGCAATGTTACTTGTTGAGTTTGGGTACACACCCACTGGGACGCATTATCCTTGTCTCTGCTGAACAAGTCTGCATGAATTCACACCTACTTGATTGTACAGCATGTTCTTCCTTTGTAACCGATTTCGCCCCCAAGTTGATGTACAGTTTATGGCTTTCAGTCTAAGTATCTGACTGCAGGTTGAGCTCAGCTGGGACAGACTGGAGCAGTGAAGGCTGAGTGGTGCTCACATCAGAACTATAAAAAAAATCTCGGGGTGCGAGTGTTCATGTGTTTTTTCCAACATGACTGTTCCTTTATATAGTATTAAAGTCTCCTCCTCCACGTTGCCACGCCTGTGGGAGCTGTGGGAAGACTTGTGGACGTATAATTGTCAAGAGTTGCTTTATTCTGTGCGGCTTGGAAACGTGAAGCGATGCCTGACTTTTCTGTACGTCATTTCCTTCAAATGCAATTTCTAATAGATTGTAACTTATAGCTATGCTTGTTTTTTCAAGGATAGGAGAGAGCTGACACAAGCGCCTTAAATAATGATGATAAACGTCTTGCTACTTGGGGACACGTTTCAATACAGTGGAATTGTTATGGGGTTTGATGATTATCATCCCATATTAATATTGATGGTCACGTTTGGCCTTTTTTTATTAGTCTATACCCAATGGGTAACTTGCCTTAAGAAAAAAAAAAACGACAATTAAACATTGGAGTGGAAATCGGGTAACTCATAAATATCTGCTTTCGTTAAAGCTGTTAAGCGAGAGTGTGAAATAATGGCCTTTTCAAGTAAAGCATTGAAAGGGAGAGGCGATTTGTTGTTATGAAAGCTGTTTTAGTAGAAGCTGTTTGCAGTGGTTGTTAAGCCGCTCGTGCCCGCTTGGTTTCACGGGGGCCAAGACAGCGATGTCTTCCACACGCCGTCTAGAGAGCAGCAGCTCCGCGCTTTGTAACGTTGCGGGCCATTACTGACTGCCATGGGCTCTTCACCTTCAGCCGGATAGAAAGCTGCTGTTTTACAAATAGAAAGACCGATAAACGGGTGGTAGATAGACTGACCCTTGGGTTTACAGACAGATGGACACACAATCAAGCGAGAGGGAAGACATCTGTCTCGTCTCCTGTGCGCACACTTGGTCTTCGCTTTCTAATTCTGCCTCGCTCTCTCTCGCTCTCTCTCCAGGCAGGCAGTGTGTAGGCTAGTGGAGCGTGTCTCACCGAGAACCAGTGAATAGTAATGAACTGAGCGTGTGTATTTGTGTGTGTGTGAGAGAGAGCTGGAGGAGGGGAGAGGGGAGCTAGGCAGGCAGAGTTTTCTAGGTGCTGCTGATGCAGTTAGAGAGAGAGGGAGGAGAGAGCTTGCAGAGGAGGAAGGAGGCAGGAGGCTGCCAGCTGAATCACCACCATCACTTCATTTTCTCTCTGTTCTTTCTCTGGTGTGGGAGATGAACGACCAAGCCACCCCCCGTCTCTCTCCCTTTCTCTTCTTCCCTCCACCCGCGCCACCCGCCGCCCCCATCCCCCCCCCTCACCCCCCCAGTTCAACCGCCATCACCCCACGTTGCTATCCCATCTCTTTCTTCTTTTCCTCTACCCCCTCTTTCTTGTTCTTTATTTCTACCCCCCCTTTTTTTTCTCTTTCCCACACCCCGATTTCCCACTCAATCTCTCGCCGCGGAGAAAAGGACTGAATAACAGCCACACCGTGGAAACCACGAAGAGTCAAGACAGTCCCGGCTGCCTCGCTAGGAGACGACACCTGCGCTCCTCTCTCCTGACTCTCCGCGCTCCGTGGCTCCGAGACCTTCCGTTTCGACACAGAAGGATTAAGACCAAGGGAGGCCGACTCAGAAAGCCCAGGAAAAGAATTCACCTACCCCTCTGTCAAAGCGCTGGAACTCAATTCACTTCAGACAAGTTTTTTTTTTCCTTCCATGTCCCGCTCTCCATCGAAAGAAGAGGAGAAAAAAAAACTTGGAAGAATAGCGGAAGCTAATTGCTCAGGTTTCTGAGGGCTGCCAACCTGAAAGAAATTTCAATCTAATTAATTCCCCTACAAGAAGACTCAAAGAACTTTTTCCCCCCTCTGCTTTTCAGACCGAATAATTGGAGCCGGAGATTGCTTCCACTGTGCTCTTGTCACTTTTATCAGTTCAAACGATTCGCAAAAGACACCTGGTGCTACCTCGGAAGTGTCTTTATTGGTGTCTAGTATCTGGGATAACTACAAACAGCCTACGACAAGACTTATTTTAGATGTTTGTGTCCCGTATTATAAAAGGCGAAAAAATTCTTAACACAGACTTTCGTTTTCGTGGTCGAACTTTTATCGCGGGGAAAGCGGGGACTCTCCCTGGTGCCGTGTAGGTGTAAACCTGGCGAATAGTTTCTGGTACCGTTAGCAGAAAATGCCAGGAAAGGAAGGAGCAGGAATGAGCGGCCAAAACAAATGAAAAAAAAACTACTTCAGGTCTCAGTGAACCCCCACAAGATACCAAGTACGTCAAGTAACTGCTGTCCATTTAGCCCAGCTCTCAAACTGGGTTTCAACCGCAGGGGGAAGAAAGCAGGGGAGACCTAATCCTTTCTCTCGTCTCTTAAACCCCCTTTTTTCTACGAGTCTAGGCGAAGGCACACTGCCAAGTTTGAAGTAAAAGGCTGATTTTTTTTTTAAAAGGAGAGGGAGACGGGTTTGGCTGGGACCGTTTTTCTTTTCTTGCTTTTTTTCTTTTTTTATTCCCAAAGAGCCCCCTTTTTTTCCCTCCGTCCACAAGTGAAAGCTCCTAATCGTTAATCCGGCGACGTCCCGTCAGACTGTCCTTTACAGATTTTCACATTGATTGGCTGACTACTCCAGACCCTCTCCGGCTTCTCTCTGCCAGTCTCCTGCGCTCGCTCGCTCTCTCACTCTCCTGTTCTGTCTCTCTCCCTCTCATTGTCTCTCACTACAGTGTCGGCTGTGGGGAGGCCAGTTCTTCCCCCCAGCTCGGAGGCAGAGGAGAAGGAAACCTAGGTAAGTATAAGATGCGATCCATAGATATTACCGCGCTGTCCAGTATACTCTTTCTCTCGTTGTGTGTGTGTTTCGGAACATGAGGAAACATGCGATTACATGGTATGTGGTTGCACTTAACAGTTAAACCCGGATTCACACTGAGAAGCAGATAGTAACACCAACATACGTGTATGTGCGACAGTGCAGCGATAAAGGCACCTCAGGTCGAGCATTGGCGTTTACCTTGGTTCGAGACAATGTATCGACTGCGTTGTAAGCATAGGTTTATAGCAACGTCTTGAGGTTTTGTTTTTAACAAAAGGCGGATTCGAAATGCACAGCAATGGCAATGAGCGCAAATATCTAATCCTGAATTACACATAGTCACCGCATAACATAGTTCAGCCATTTGGTGTTTTAGTGTGGTTTACCAAGGTCCTGATCTTGATGCATTGTAACTAAACATACATTTCTGCTCCAAGAGGCATTGATACAGAGCCGCGTACGAAGACTGGGCATCCATTTGCCCTGGGGCAGGGAGTTAGATTTAATTCTCACTTGAGCAGAGGCATCTGACGGGCAGTGATGGCTAACTTGGTGAATTCGCGGGGAAAGATCCTCAGTCGCGAAGCAGCCGTGCGCATTGCTTGTCAAGAAAAAAAAACTCGAAACATAAGCCGCAACACAGATGCGGCACAATGAGAAAACTAGACCGCCGACCCGCGACGGCAGACGCCGCCTTCCTGGAGAAAAGAACTTCCCCGTACGAGCGCCCGAGGCTCCCGATTTTACTCTTGATGCCGTTTTTTCCGTAAAACCCGAAAGTCAGCTTGAAGTGTCCGGTACAATGATGTTCTCTAGCGAAATTACTGAGTGCCTCACGGATTTCTTATTTGTTAAATGAAAACCAGAAAAGGGGGCTTGAATTTGTCACCTTTTCCGCCATTATATTTTTAGAACTGTGTGTGGGGCGCAACTCCGGATTTAATGCGTGGTTTGCGAGTGGATCCATATTCCCTCTATTTTTGGACTTTCCGGCAAGGGTAAAAAACACGGACAGCCCGGTCCCTCATTCTACCTAATCCACGTAAAAACTCAATTCGGTCTGATCCGATCCGCCATCATTTTAATGCTCCCATTTAACACATAAAGGATACCGAAGTTTTAACTTTTATTGCACAGAGCTAAATGTGAAACCAAATGTTTTTTCTTTTCAATTTCTTTTTAAAACGTTTAATATAAATTAAACGTTTTTTTTATACTTGGGTTTATCTGATAAAAAAAAACAGATTTTAGAGAATGTGGGACTGTGAATATTATCAACCGTTGCATAAATTGTTATTTTAATCTATATCTTAGATTCATGTATGGAGCCCACTGGGAATACAGTATATACACAAATACACTACTATAGACAGTTATTTAAACAATATCGTGCACACATTCATAAACATAAGTGTATTTGCAACGTGATAGTATGTTCTAAGGAATTTCATGAAAATGCAGTGTTGTAAATCGTGATCTACACATCAGACCAAATTTGTACCACTGCAGTTTATCTCTGGGTTAGGCATTGCAGTCAGTAGCTTAATTACAATTAATAGCATTTACCACATTTACCGAAGTTGTGCCCTGTGCCCCAGGGTGCATCCTGCTTTGCGCCCAGCGGTTCTCTGGACAGGCTCCAGGCCACTGTAACCCAGAACTGGCTAAGTGGTTACTGCAAGTGATGTGATGTGATTGACCAAAGTAGTCCTGCATCATGGTGAACCACCTCTTCCACCACTAAACAGCAGATCGAGGGAGACATAAGGAGATACTTCCCAAAATAATTCAGGGGAAAATCCAGGAAGGCTAGATTGTTCAAGGCCTGAGCAAAATGTAAGCAGGACTTTAGGCTTAACACCCTCTCCTCTTATTAACAGTACAGGGAGATCTTGAATAGCCAAGAAGTTGATACCTTGTTTTAACATCTCTTCAGATGTTAAGCACCTCCTTTAAAAGATTTCTTGTCTTAATACTGGGGAAATTCTGGGCCAGAGGGAAGAGCACCACCTACTGGTCCACCACCACCACCACTTATAACAGCAGCCTGGTTTTCCTTAGCAGTTTCTGATCCCATTATGGACCAGGAACATCCTTGACTTAGGTTCTGAGCCCCGATGAGCTCAGGCTTCAAGGCAGCCTTGCTGCTGTCAAACCGTGCCACAGTGCTACAGCGGTGTGCTGTGGGGTCAAGCAGGATATATTAGATCTCAGTCAGTGGGCATCAAGATGTAAGCCCAGAGTTAATCATGTTCAGGAGAGAAGGACTAATGCATGTCTGAGCGGTTTCCATGGAAGTCTAATAGCTGCCCCTGCATTATTGAAGCCTGTTAT
The DNA here is from genome assembly GCF_040954835.1 of Lepisosteus oculatus. Lineage (NCBI taxonomy): Eukaryota > Metazoa > Chordata > Actinopteri > Semionotiformes > Lepisosteidae > Lepisosteus > Lepisosteus oculatus. The sequence goes on from NC_090700.1 coordinate 37,815,214, forward strand.
GTGAGCCTGCGGAGACACAGGCAGGAGTCTTTAAAGAGCAGTGTCCTGCACCGGTGAGCATCATGTCACTCTTTGAAGTTTGCTTGCCTTATGTGGAGGGACTTGTAGGAACCGGGCAGCTGGGAGGTGTCCTGTATAGGCGATACACACCCACCAGCCGCCTCACGCATCCCAGTTAAAGGACCTCCGATTACATTAACCTCTCGGGTTTAAAGAGCTACAACGGAAGGGGCGCCAAATGACAAACTAGAAGGAACCGTGCTGTTGGAGTGATGGAAGTGAAAAGGAAAATATTTTTTCTTATAGTTTCTATTTTAGTTTTTTTTTTCCCATTTAGACTGAAGGTTGTGAACAATCTCAACTCTAGGTTGTAACATTCTTTGAAAATACTAAACAGGAATGATTGCCAGTAAACAAAACATACCATTTGTGAATATGTGATACAGCTTTTTTAGTTATTGGCGTAGGATGTCTTTGACCTTAAATGAACTAATCAAAAATGAACATTTTCAATTGATTTTTAAACAGCTTGTTTTTTGTAGTCAGTTATGATTTGGAGTATAAGAGGAACTGTTCTGGATATTTCATTTGGAGAGGAGATGAACCAGTAGTAGTTCTTGGTTACAGCCCATTGCCTCCAGACTGAGCAGAATTCGTCCTGTCAGTTACATTCTGAGATGAATCTAGAGTTCTGGAACATCCACCCTGCCCTTCCATGCAGTTTCTGATCTTCTTTGGAAAGAAAGGCATCTGAAAAAAACTCACACATACCTTGGACTACATAACATGCAACAAGGATTAATAGATGTATTAAACTGATGACTAATACAATACCTATAAAACTCTTAATGAAACAACTGGTGAAACACAGTCTACCGCAGCTTTTCGTCGTAACATCAATGAGGAATGCACCTCTTTTCCAGAGTGTCTCTTCTCGGGATGTAGCATGACAGAAGGTGAATAGTACTGATGGGTGGGGAGGTCATAAAGTAACAGCTGCTGATAACATTTTGTGGGTAAATACCGAAAAACAATTATTGCAAATGATATGAAGGTGGAGTAATGCCAGGGTTTTTGTGGATGCAGAATAGGCAACCTGATTCTCTAGATTTGAGTATTTTTTTAAACAACATCAACTTGCCTGTTCTGTGGTGTCACCCTGCCACAAGTGCAATATGTGTGATTTGAGCTCTTGTGTTTCATGCAAACATACAGAAGTTGCAGGTTTGACCCCTTGTAATATACAGAATAAGGTTGTGCAGAATGTGCAACCCATTTTGTTGGTCTCGCAGCAAACACAGCCCCCTTAAAAGTAACAGCAGTAACAGTAACAGCCCCCTTAAAATCATGGTTACTCAGTGGTAAAGAGGAAACAGGATAACCCAGGGTTACTGCTGATAACACTGGTTACACACAGTAGGCTCATACCCCTCGCGGTCTGGCAGCTTGGGGATTCAGAGGAAAAGAAGGGATGCTCTTGTTTCTTTTCTAGAAGAGAGTGCACAAGTATAGATTTGTAGATGTTTATAACAGCTCTGCTGGTATGAAACTTTAGATTACGTACGTTTTTATTGTGTGGTTTTGTAAAAGATCATTTTCAGCATAATTGTCCTACGAAAACGCTGTAGTGAAGAACGACTGTATCCTTTCACCTGTTTCTCACAGCAGTTGATTTTAGAGGTGGAAGGGGACGTAACAATTTGTAACTGTGTACAGGTACAGGAAAAACAACCAGAGCTCCCGATGACGTTCTATTTCATGCCAATGTTTTCGTCATTTGTTAGCTTTGTAGGGAGATAAAGAGTTAAATAACACTAGATTGGCTCTCCTGATGGCCAGTATTTATCACTGTAGGAAGTTATAAGGAAGGCCGTAATAAAGGTTTGTGTTCTAGGCTTTAGAAGAGACTGTTGTATATCTGTATGGCATGTAAGATGTCACTGCATGGTTACAGGCAGTAAAACTGTACAATTCACACCTGAGCCATGGAATTTGAACCTATTAAAAGAGAACTGCAATCCTATTTTTATATTTTGGGGTTTGGAAAGAATCAGCATTGATGAGTGTTTTTCAAACCACAATTAAGGTAAAATGTACATGGTAACTTGTAAAATATCCACATATCACACAATCTATTAAATTTCTGGGTACGTGCAGTCCATATTCTGTGATTCAGAACAAGGCAACAAACGTCTGGTGATGTGAAGCAGTCTGCTTTTTTATTACATTGTAAACAAGCAGGCTTGTGAATACATCTCTTTAATCCAACAGAAATATTGCTCTTGGTTTTGCCTATAAATGGAACTTGCTTGTTAACTCTGCATGCAGATTGGAAACTTTCTGCGGTAAAATATCTGCTGCACAACCTGAACTTAATGAGATGTACGAGTGAATTACATTAGTGACATTAGTGGCATTTGAATGACTAGTGAGCGAGAAGGGCCGCATGATGTCACAGCTAGTGGGAACTCTCACTCTCTCCTTTGGCAACAACATGGCGACATAGTACTTTCACAAAGTTCACAATTTTGTGCTTAATTTGACATTTGTAAAACGTTTCTATGCGTCAATTAACTTATTTTGTTACCGAGATTTAGAAACTGCTATGAGAAATTGGAACTGCAGTTCCCCTTTAAAAACATACATCAGAGCTAATTCAAATATACCAACCCCAAATCTGAAATTTAAAACTCCCAGACTCTACACCGAACCCCAGTGTTGTCCTTCTAGTTCAGGAGTCCCCAACCCTGGTCCTGAAGAGTCACAATCAGGTTATTTACTGTATATGAGTCACCATAAATTACCTGTTATTGAAAGATAAGGGACACATGTTTAAGCAATTGATCAATTAAACCCATAATGTCATAATGAAAGGATCACTGGTCCTTGAAGGCTGGAGGTTATTCTAATTGTTTTTTCCAAATGATCTGTAATTTACTTAATGGATTGCACCATCTGTTTAATTGATCATAGTTAAATTTGTTTCAGGCCTCTAGAAATTTAAGATTTATTGGCTACCTCTGAAACCTGCTGGACTGGGGCTCTCCAGCAGCAGGTATGGAGAGACCCCTGCTGTAGAACTAACTGTACTGTTACGCTTGGGGTACCCGTGTGTACAGCAGCAATCCTGGGCAGGTTGTGTGTGTGGGGGGTGCCTGCATCAGGGCCTCAGTGACACAGAGTGGGATGGGGAGTGGGAGTGGAGAGCAGGGGAGGACAGCAGCTCTCTCATCAGAAAGTCACTCCAGCACCCCACGTGAGCCATAACAAGCTCCAGTCACTGATTTATTCATTGGCAGAACTTTCTGTTCCAGGGCGCTATTTTCGAAATCCACCCAGAAGTACTCTTTGCTTTGCTTCACTTCAGATTCGAGCCTAAGAAATGAACAGAATGTTCCCAATTGTGAAATCTTATTTGGCTAACATGCTTCAATTTTCATTTTAATTAGCATTATTCCAGTAAGAAAAAACCCAAGGTAAATTTCAAGACTGCGCACAATGTAAGGATACCTGTTTTCACCTTCTATCCCACCAGTTAAGGAAAAAAGCAAAAGCGTCTTGCTAAGAAAAAAAAATTGAAATGACCAGACTAATCTGTTCTATCTGATGGAATATGGTGTTCAGCTTGAACACACAGGCACACAGACAGATGGGTTCACACACAGGCAGCTGTGCACAGATTAATGCGGAGCTGTCAGGAAAGCCCTGGAATTTCAGACAGGATGAATGAAACACTGGAAGTAGTGGTAGGAGGTCCTGAACATTAGAAATCTGGGGGTTGAATTATTGAGAGCCTCAGCAGGTGTAACAGTTTGTCATTGAGTTGTGTGTGTGTGCGCGCGCCTGCGTGTGTGTGTGGAAAAGGGATGGACAGCTTTGAACTGGAGGAGCTTTTTTGACTCAGCCCTCCTACACCTCGTTTGGGAAGTCGACTAATCCACAGCCCCCACAGGAGGTCCAGCAATACGCTAATGGGCAGGTGACCCAGAAACCCTCAGTGCTCCATCAGCTAATCCTGTGCAAGAGAACAACTTTCTGACACTGGAGACATTTCTAACCAGCACAAGTGCCCCCCTTTGATTAACGGTCTTTCCAAAAGCACAATTCCTGAAATGCATTGCTGTATTTTTCTGTGAATCGACTGACTCATTGGCCAGGTCCCGGCAAAATCTGAAGTGAGTCAATAACTTCTGTATTCTAGATTTGGATCTGTGAAAGTAGCACAATGCTACTCTGAAGTCCCTTGAATCGTCCTCCAAAGATCATTGCAGGGAAGCTGTGGATCTTGATTTATGGACCTTGATTTAGCTACCACCGTTTTGCAGAAACAAGGGTGATAAATCACTGTTACCTGCCTACGTCAGGCTGCCATGATGCATTTCAAAACAAGATTTCAATTTTAGTATATAAAAATATATATTTTTGTCTTTTTGAAGGGACGACAAAACGAGCTTTGACTGCAGGTGGTGCTGTAAACAGCTGCAGAGGTGGCTCGGGTCAAGCAATGCCAACATTTTTCACAGTGTTATTGATCCCAAATACTATGGCATGGCAAATGGGTATCCATCATCTCCCAACTGTTTGGATGCTTACTTAATGTGAGGTGATGTGCTGTTAGTCCCATTTATACTGATTGCTGACTTTGTTCTTTCTCCCTATAATAGGGACCACAGCCAGCGGCTGTGGCTGCGATTTTAGTTTTTCCTAAATCTTTCCTGAATCTAGAGGAGCTGAGCCCACCGAGTATGGAGGTGTGCGCGTGAAAGGGTGTGGGGGTGTGTGTGCACCAGTCTGCACGCACATATGTATGAATGTGTGGTTGTGTAGGCGGCTAGGTCTTTGAAGCCTCAGACAAAAAAAAAAATCTCAAATCTGCCTCAATTATACCGCAGCCCCAAGAATCCACTTTGATCAACGTGAGGGAGAGACAGAAAGAGACTAAAAAAGAACAGAGAAAGCAAGGGGCCGTGATGAGAGGCACAGGGATGACTGAAAAATCCCAAAAATGAATTAAAAAAACTAATCGAGTTTAATGCAAATATAATTGAGATATACAGTATATATAGCATCACAGAGTGTGCTGGTATAATTATGAAGTTATGCAACTAAATTATTGGGCTTTCACGGTTAAAATACTTTTCTGTGTGGGCTGACCGATTTTCACTCACGAGCTGTGTTGCAAGGTGTCAGTGTGTTTTGATAACACCTTTTACATACTTGAAAATGCTGAGTCTCAAAGCGATTTGACTGAGTTAACCGATCTGTCCCACGAGAGAAGCTGTTTTAATTAATAGATGGAGAGGAAAGACGGAGAAAAGTTAAACGAAAAATTAACTCCTGCAATTACCTGGCGGAGAATTTGGTGTTTTCATGAGAATGCTAAGCGTGCCCCAGAAAACTTCATATTCTTCGGTTTTTAAAGGCACCTGTCAAGATGCTTGTTCTAAATTTGTCCTGAAAGGAACCTCGTCTGAGTGTCCAGCCTTGTACTTGAGGGTCTTATTTATGGAATAGCTGCTTAATCTAGAGGTTTCTTCCATCAACAAAATTCCTCCAAAACCCTCCTCTTATTTCTAGAGCCATGTGATCTACCAGTGATGATTACATTATGCAAAGGAAACTCCAGCCTTGGAGCAAGATGCTAAGAGTAGCCGGTGGAAACTCTAATTTCCTATAGAGGGTGGGGGTCTGTACTTATGGGCAGAGAACCTTCACTGCAACTAAAAGGATAAAAGCTGAGAAATATGTCTCCTGCCTTGAGCACTGTTCACTTCATGTGATTTTGAAGGAATCACAAACGGGGATTAACAGAATTCCTTAAGAATGAGAGAATCCAGTTCAGGGGAACGCTTGCTCTGCCACGCAACTCTTCTGTGAGTCCTCTCAGCTCTAATGGGGGGCCTGTGTGTGAGGATTTTTCCAGAAGCTGCTTGATGACGCCCTTTGATCAATAAACAGCCGGGAACTGGATGAGCCTCTCTTGTGCACTTTTTTTTGTTTTCTTATGCTCTTAAGTTGAATTATTGCCAGCTCTCTCAGCTGACATCTATTGTTAAATGATGACAGTGAGCTATGTGGGACAGACGGCTTTCATTCTCTCTGTTGAGATTAAAAAGATCTATCTCAAGTTGACAGCACTTCCTCTTTCAGATGTAAAACAAGCTCTTTATTTCATTGCACAGAGAGTCGGATACCCTTCTTTACTTAAACTTTCTTGCGGTAGTGTTATAGTCCCAGGATGTCCAATTGTAGGTATCGCTCGGTTTGTGTGTCATTTTCTTTTACGTTTGTGAGAAAGTTGCGTAGTGAAAGGTGTCAATGGGATAAGATGATTGTGGTCTGCACCTTTCTTCATTAGTTTAGTTTCAAATTTAAAACATAAGGCAAAAATTCAATTTAGGTTCAAAAATAAGGTAACAAAATATCCCAGGCCAGGTTGGCGCAGTGGACCAGTGGTGAGCATTGCTGCCTCGCGGTGTTGGGACCCTGAGTTAAATCCCTGGGGTGCTATCTGTGTGGAGTTTGTATGTTCTCACCCTGTTAGTGTGGATTTCCTCCAGGTGCTCTGATTTCCTCCCACAGTTCAAAGACATGCTGGTAGGTGAATTAGCTTCTGGGAAAATTGGTGCTGGTGTGAGTGTGGGCATGTCTGTGTTTCTGTCTGTCTGCCCTGCAATGGATTGGCAAACATTCCAGGATGTATCCCGCCTTGTGCCCATTGCTTGGAGGGATGGGCTCCAGTTCCCCTGTGTCCCTGTATTTGCTGAAGCAGTTAGAAAATGGATGGATATCTCTTATCCATAAACGCATTTTATCTATATCGGTGTTTGGATACATACAAGTTCTGTGCATCCTTCATTGTGAGCCCAGAGGACTCTGCCTACCTGTCCTTAAACCATTAGCTTAAATGTGGCTGACTTGTGCAAACATCAACTAACACTGAGTGCTACTGCAGACAGGTGTTACACAGCAGACAGGTTGTGGCAAGACACTTGAAAATGATCTGGCTTGGTCTGACAGGCCATCAGACAGTGTCAGCAGCATTGCCACTTTCTAGCCCACTTTCAAATCAAATCTCAGAAGCTAGGCAAGGCTGGGCCTGGTCAGTACCTGTATAGGAGACCAGTATGGAGAACAAGTTGCTGCTGTAAGTGTTGTTGGTGGATGAGTAGGTTGTGTTTTTATTCTGAACCAGGTTTTCTAATCTAATGACCCCCTGCAGTGACTGTGGATACTGTGCTGCAGGTGAGACTGTACTTCATGTGAAATGAAGGAAGATTCCATGGCATTGCTTGGAAGATTGAGGGTGTTAACCCCTGTGTTCTGGTTAAATCTCTTTCTGAGTCCCCCACAATTCAGTTGATGTCTCTGCCTAATCTGTTGTACAGTAGGACTGCTGGTACAAAACAGCTGCCACATGTCACCCGGCTGGGTGCTGCCCTTCAGATGTGGAAATGGGTCCTTTCCTTTGAGATGGGAAGTATATTAATGCAATGTCTTATCATCCCACTGCCTGTTTGCACCAGGAAACACGCTATCAGCAGTTACTGGGAGTTACAGATAGGAGGTGCCAGACTGCACAGCTCACAGCCTCTGCTGGGCACCAGGGACTTTTCTCCTGTCCTTCAGAAGAGAGAGTTCACCTCTGGCGACAAAGCTGCAGCAGGCTATAGGAACTCGACATAGGTTTCTGCTTGTTTGAGTCATTCTGCTCAGGGAACCATCTGAGACTGTGGAAAAGTGATGTTGTGCCACAGTGTTATTGGTTACATATTTGGCTTTGAAGAGACACGATTGCACGAAGTAGGAGTGGCACCAATCAAAGTTATCTGGGGATAGATAATATGTCTATTCAAGATCTTTATTCCGAATTTGAGTCAAGTTACAACATGAGGTTAGAAATGTAGTTATGGTTTGTGTGTAACTGCAGCCCTGATCTTTAATCCACCTTCCAGTCACAAACTTCACACCAAACACAAGATGTTGCTGTGTCTGAGAGAAGCAGAGTTCTTGAACAGGTAAACACTAGAGGCCTGAGTCTGTTGCAGGGCTATAGAAAAACACTTCAGGGATTAACTACCATTCCATTTGCATGCAGGGAAGTACGGTACCTTTATTTCAGAGATCTTGTGAAAGTGGAATTTTTGGGCTGATTATGACGTCATCGGGGACGGTCTCTGGTTGTTTTTGTCACGCTCCCACCACAAGAGGGCGTTAAGAAGCAAGCGGCTGCAGTACGGGCGTTAAACAATAGCGTCTTATTTAGAAGCCAGGAAGGCAACATTACATATTTTGTATCGCCCCCCTCCTCCCCACCTTCAACAAAACACACGTCCCCCTCCCAATACCTCAGCAGGGAGCAGGGGGTAATCCAGACCCCGGGAAGCAGTTCTCCTGAAAGCTTGGCGCTGGAGAGCCCCACAAAGAGCTTTGTCCCTCTGCGGGCAGAAAAGAAGTCTCCTCAATGAGGTCTTTGTTGCCTAGGACTGAGAAACAGCAAAGGAGTAGTGAGCACTGAGTGACAAATACCTGGCCCCCCGGTGCCTCAAATATCTTAGACACGCACTAGATACAAAGTGCACAAACACTGCCTCTGTACTCCTCTCACTGCCTTTGTGTTAGAACAGCTATGGCATTTTTAAACTTTTTTTAACCCAGGCAGGGGCAGGGGCAGGGTTAGTCTCGATTTACCTGCGGATAGACTGCAGTCGGGAAGACTGTGGCGCAACTATGTGTCTCGCAGCAAACGGAGATGAAACATTTTTAGCGTTCTGCGTTAAACACAGAAAAAAGAGGAGTGTCCACTTTTTATATATCGTTTTTGTTGTTTTTTCTTTCATTTACCACCTCTGTTTATATAGAGGCAGCTTTTTATGGGGGGCAGACAGAGCAGGAGCCCAGAGGAAGGTATATTCTAGGCATGCTGAAACAATCTGTACCTGGATCTGGGAGAAACCCGTTGCTCACTTTATTCCCTGAATATGATGTCATCTTCCTACCGTAGAGAGGAATGCTTCTCACTATCGGATTTTCGAGGAGTCTGAGCGACAACAGCAAGCCGACTTGCAATTCTCGGTTGTTTTTAATCGGGACGCTAAAATGAGAATATTTTGGGGAAAAAGGAAGGATCCGAGATCTTTCCGGTCAATGCAAAGAGGAGAATCATACTTCTAAGGCTTCTAAAAGGGACACCCAAATATTAAAAACAAACTGCGACGGTATAACTGTTATCCTAGTTCCGGGGCTTATCAACATTCATGATTATGTCATTATCATATATTAATTTGTGTTCGCTTACATTAGGTGCTAATTTAATTCGGAACAGAAACATATGATAAAATGACAATAATATGATGATAGAAATCATCAGCATGGAAATGGTTTATTCTGCAGTTGGGTGGTTTTTGGATGTTTGTCTGTGAAACTGCCTGTTAATGTCTTTGGCGTTTGTCCCTCAGACACAAACTCCTGTAATGACAGAATCGGAGTATGAATATGAAGGTCTTTGGTATTATTAAATTCTTAAGGAGTTTTTTTCCCTGCTGTTCGTATCTTCAGAACAGATCCTTCAGTCTTCTGACAATTGTACCTAAGGCGAAAATGGAAAGTTTTATTCTCGAGATTAAAGTGCTTTTCTCATCTCACGGAAGAGGAACCTATTACTGTTCCTGAATTCAGTTTGCGGGTGTTTCTATTGTTAGGTTTTAATTTCAATTCCTGGCCACATTTTTTATTTAAACAATCTGGCTGCCAGTTTTACAGTTCATACGGCAGTGTAAGGTCACACATAAGAGATCGTAGATTTCCGTGCAAACGTTTGAACATTTTCATTGTCCTGCTCTTTTTTACTCAGTGTTTTTTCTTCTTTGTGCAGAAACCTAATTCCAACTTGATCTTTTACTGAAATCTTAGCCATTTTGTTTTAAAGTAGTGGTTAATCCAGACAGATCTGTCTTTTGTAGTACAAAAAAAAGCTTTGTATCTTAGATATGCGAAGAGGAACAGGTAATATTAATGACGGGGAGCTCCTGACAATGAATCAATTAGATGTGATTGGTGGATGTGATGGATTAGCCTCTATACTTCATATTGGCTGCTCATATATAATGGGGTTGTGGTCAGGGCTTTGAAAATTCAAATCAATGTGAATTAAACATTGCAAAATAACAGGTTTGGTTTTTTCCTACCCTGACTAATCTGTCTTAATAAGAGTTAGTGATTCTAACGGTACAAATCATTAGAGTTTTTGAGTCAATTGTTTATGCTCAAAACGTAAAGGAAAAATATCACCGCATCTCTCTCATTACACTAAACCTTTACACGTCATGACAAAACGTTTACTTTATTTTTCCACTAGAAAGCGTAAGATAAATGCAACTAAAGAAATTGAGAATGTATATATTTCCACCAAACGAAACTGTAAAAGTTGAAGTAATTTCCGAGATCAGTGCCCGTTTAGCGCGCGTCAGTTCTCTGTGCGCATTCCGGTTCGCTGCGTTTGTTGTCGCCATCCGTCTGTTTTTGCGCGCAAAAGTATAGACTCGCGATCTCGAGTATATTCGGACTCGTGTACTAAATATTCGGTTTGTCCGATTTTTTGTGCATTGTTTTCCGTCACATACTGACTTTGATAGATTCCTTTCGGTGGTTTTAATGAAGCTACATGATTTTAATTTTTCAAAGTAAAAAATGATCTAAGGGCGTATGAATTGTGTCCCTTGTCGTAAGCGCTATTCATTAAAGGCTCACAAAAAGTAAATATGAATATTCGTTCTTTTTTTTAAATGTGTTTTCGATTTATGGTACAAAATGCGATATTTGATGAAATCTCAATGTTACAATCCCGTAGGCTGACATAGACAATGCCAGTATTTCTGGTATCATTAGGGTTTTCGGTCAACGTCCAAAGGGCTTAAATTAAAAACTTTAAACCAATATGATTCCAAAGAAAACAAGCTAGTGTTCAGTCTTATCAATCACAATCATCTGTACAGATTAGTACATTCAGTCCATACGGAAGCACAGAGATTAAATGTCGGCATTCCCACAGAAAGGTAAGAAAACAGAGATTGTTTAATAAGCTGTGTATTTAAACGTTGCTTTGTTGTTTACTAGAAAGATTAACTTGAGTTTCTGTCCTTCGCCCTTGTAGCTAGACAATCCCTAGCTAATCTATGAGTGGAATTATAAGAAAAAGCCATTCTCTGTATCTATTTCTGTAGAGCGCCGCATAATCTCCAAAGTCTTAATTATGGTCTGGGACTCGATTTTCTCCTAGTGATGAATACCGTGATTGTTGCTGCTGTAAAGAAAGCATCGAATTTTCTCAGACAATGAGGAGAAACGGCTTTTGCTGTGAAAATGAAAATGAAAACTACAAAATCTGTTGCAGGATTTCTTTCTTTGCATTGTTGCTTTGATATCTGCCCAGAAAAGTGTTAGGACGGTTTGCAGAACATGGCATATTTAAAATGAGGGCAGACAAATCTGAAAACATCTTGTTGGCTATTATCACAAGCCTGGTTATGCTTACTGTATTTCACAGTATATTGGCCAGGATAAATTCCAAGTGTATCTTGAGTTCGATGTGTTCAGTTAGAGTGACAATGTATTCACTGTCAAAGGCTTAAAACATAAATATAAGAGCAAGGGCCTATTATTTGTGAAGAGCACAATGACATGGAAGGGATCGTTCTCTGGAAATGTCAATATTGTGACAGTTTCTTCTGCAGAATTAACATGTTTTGGAGACATACCCAGATCCAGATGTGGTAGATCCCAGCTACCACAATCATTTACAAATATGATTCCAAATGTTGCTGAAAACCTCTAGCTTGAATATGTTAGGGAATATTTTGTATAACGGGGTTTTAAAAATGATAGTAGAAAGATTTGCAGTTTGGGGATATCCGATGTAGGATCATAGCAACTTTGCAAAAATGTAAAGAATTGTTATGCTTTTGTAAACGTTTTTTAGAAGACGGTAAATGGAGATGTTCAATACACTGTCAGCAAGTCAGAATATTACTGAACTCCCATAATGGTAATTTAACTTTGACTTCAGCAATGCTGCTACAATGTTTCACTGTGGCTGTAAGTACAATGCACAAGCATGTTTTGACAATATCACAGAGAGTCAACAAATTTACAATGCCACAGATTTGCTACAAATCTTTCTACAAATGTGCTACATTTTACAATGTTGCTACAATAAGAATTCATGATCTGAGAATTCAGAGGAAAAAACAATGAACATCAATTTTAATAAGATGCTCCTATGGTTCCTAGTGTAAATTTCTTTATAACAAGTTGTACATTTTAAATCTGTACTGATAAGTCATCAAAGCCGTATTTTGTATCTGTTCTTGGGGACCTTCAGGAATAGAAAGAAGACAGATTTGGGGAGTGCAGTATTAAAAGGCATCTACAGAAATTTTTGCTGTATGTTGGAGTTTTCTTAAGCTGATATGGTTTAATTCTGAGAAGTTGGGGGAAAAAAATGGAATATCGAGATACAAATTTGTTACTACTAACAGGCATAAAAAATTAATTGTACACATAGGGGCTTTAATTATTGATGTTTTGGGTCTGTTTTTTATCCTGTTTTACCCGTTCTGTTCACAAGCTATCTACTGTATATGCCTACATCGATCTTTGTTCCTCTTATGAAGAAAAGGCCTGTTTGATTATACCAAGGGCAGGTGTAGTCAACAGAGAAGGCATAGCTTCAGTGTAGCTATCATTGCACACTCTCCTCGGGGCAAAAGGGGAAGGACAATTCCAAAGCCTATTGAAGCCCAGAGTTTCGAACAGAGGCACATGTTGGTCAGAACATTGGCCTTGGTTTAGTGAAATTTACCACTGGGACTCCCATTTCACTCAAGACATTCCACCTAGGACCAGGAAAGAGTTCTAAAATTGTATGGATTGGAAAATAAAAGACAATATTTGAAAGTTTATATATGAATGTTATAACACCCATATATGCACGCCCTCTTGATATATTTATTATTGAAAACAGCTTCGAAGCTCATACTCCAATGGACTTCTGTGCATGCTGTACCTTCTCGAAATGGCGATGGAGACCCTGGTGCTCAAGTATCAGGCTCCTCTAAGTTGTAGAGAGACCTTTAAATTAACACTGGCTCCAGCCTGGGAAAACACAGGTAATTTGACTTCTAATTGGTTTCCTTAAGTCATTAATGTCTGAGATGGATTGAAAACCCAAAAGAACTCTGTACTCTATGATCAGGACCTGTATTAGAACAGTTTGGCCAATTCATGAGGTACTGTACATGTTTTACAGTGGTATGATATTCACCAATGGCTTATAAATGTTTAAAGGGGGGGGGGGGCTTGTGTGGTATTGAATTATTTTCACACCCAAATAAGGAATCATGCAGAAAAGACTTGATAACCAGTTTAATAGGAGCAACCTTTAGCTCCTGAGCTTGTTTGTTAACTTTTAACAGGAGCAACACTTTTAAGATGGACCCAGTGCACCAATCTAGATGGGGAAACAGACATTTGTGCCAAATAATTGAACTGCTGGGATTGAATTTTTCACTGAGCATGGTCACTGGGGGATTTTTCACAGAGAAATTAAGCAATATGTATGCCTCAATACCAAGTTAGCACCACAACCTTTTACATTCAACAACAAAACAAAACAAAATATGAAAGAATGCTCCATAGTGGCATCACCTGATAAAGATGGTGGTTTGTGTGTGTGTTTTTCCTTGCATTTAAACTTTCAGACTTTTCTGAAGAAACCCTCAATCCCAGGCTGGACATGGCCATTCTTGATAGCTGCTGTCTTTGTGTTTTGCCAGTGTATTCTAGGGTCTCTGCCAAGGCTAAAGATAAGGTCCAGTGGAACCTGTTTCTAAGCTTGTTTGATCACTGCTGTGCTCTATGGCTTTCTATTCCTATGTGATCTTATGTATTATCTCATGTAGGGTTCAAAGCCATTGGGTACAGAGTGGAAACTCGGCTAAGGAGAGACTTTCAATAAGCATCTAGGAAGGCACCTGAGATTCTGTTACATCTACAGGGTCAGAATCAGCTTTCTAATGGAGAAAGGATTATGCTCTGCCTTATGACACCACCCCATTTAGGAGGGAACAGCTATTCAACATTGTAAGTATTCAGAGGAACAGAGGTTGTAATGTATATTCTTAATGTTCTATTTACACACATTGGAATGGAGATGGAGATTACTTTATTAGCCATATACAATTTCTTGTATTAGGAATTTGTCTTTTCGCGTACCCCAGCTTGCTCTCCATGAGACACACAGACAGGGAGAGAAGCTTGGGGTCAGAGCGCAGGGTCAGCCAGTTATACGGGGTTATATGGGGTTAAGGACCTTGCTCAGGGGCCCAACAGAGTAGGATTCCTCTGCTGGCTGTGGGAGTCTCTTATTCTGCAGTTTCATGGTAAATACATCATCCCCTTCAAGCATGCCTGGTTTATCAATGCAACTGGAGAGCAATTGCAATTAGGTTTGAGGGTTTTTATGGTTTAGTAGAGAGGTGTTAAGATAATGTTTAACAACAAAGTTTTTTTTTTACTTTTCTGATTTTTAAATGACGAACGAGGTATTTCTCTGTCCCAGAGTACCCCTTTGCCTAAATCATATTATTGGGTATTACTTCCAAGAAACATAATATTTCTATTCCAAATTACTTTTTTTAATGTTTCCTAACTTACTAATTGCCTCCTAATTGGTTATCAAGTACTGATGTAAAGAATCAGCTGCTAATGACCTTAAAACAATAAACCAGAATGAGGGAATGTGTTCTGCCCCAGTTTCTGGCACAGCATTAATGATAATTTCATAGCTGCTCTTAATATTCAAGAGAATACTAAGAGTTTTAAAAGGCATGCAGTTCAAAGGTCAATAAAATTAATTGATTAAGAACTCCGTTCGAGCGAAAATCACAAGGCATGAGAAAACTGTAAGATCACGACTGAGAAACGGCGGTCTACCTTTTTATCAAAAATCCAGCTTTTTGCACATTTTGTGTCATAGTTTTACAACTTTTTTTAGTTTTCATCTAATGTACAACCATTTTTTAACCCCATTTCTTACAACACACGATTTTGTCGTCGGAAGACGCGGCTGTCCTTTCTTGGGACGTGTCGCCATATTTTCAAGTCTTTGCCTCTCGCTGTAGTGGGTCAATTTCGTTCGTTCTGTCTCATATTAGGAATGGGGCTCCGACTTCCTAGACTATTCCGAGGATTAGAGGAATATCCCGCCACAGGTATTCCACTTATTTCGAACTAGAATAGGTTATTTCATTTTCCAAATATACTGTTTATATGGCGAAATCAGATACAGTGGGGCCGGAATAGTACTCCTAATATTAGTGGAATTAGTCATCTCCACGTACACAAGTAAACTCTACACGAGAGCTAGCAGTACCTTTATTGGTTTCTCACAAAGCTTGATAAACAGCAAAACAATTAAGCATGCACACCCTCTCTGCTCAACGACTCGATACGTACGCTCGTCGGTTTCTTGGTAACTGTCTCCCTTCTTCACTACTGCCTCTGTATGCTCTGAAAGGCTTTAACACCAGGGCAACACATTTCTTCCGCTATTTGCCCCCTACCTCCAGACTTAGCCCAGTGGGAGTTCCACGTCTAATTTAGAAGAGATTTTGTTTTCTTTCTTCAGATTGCGCGGTGTCTTGTATTAGATTTCATTTTAGCGTCTTCAAACCTGTACCGGGCACTTCCTGCCAATCTGATGCCAAATTCGCTCGAGCGAAAAAGAAGGAAATGGGTTGAAAACGTTTGGGGAGATAAAAGCAGCAGCCGTCCCTCGTCTCCTGGTGTTTTTCGGTGCTCGAGTTTAACAGCTCAGGGGCTTGGAAAGGACGCGGCAGTGAAAACGCCAGCAGCCTGCGAGACAGAGACACTGGGGCCAGAACGCACTCTCCGCACCTTCCTTTCACAACACCGAACACCGACCACACACACACACGGACACAGGAGGGTCCCCCGACGCAGACACAAGGCCAGTGGAGCTCTACCGTGCTCAGAATTGAAAATCCATACATGTTTAATTTTTTTCTCAAGCGTAGCCGCAGTTCGGAGTCAAAAGTTTACGCATCAGTACCAGAATGCCAAGGATTTGGATTAATCTTCTTTAAAAGCAAAGTCTAGTCTGTTCACCGCCTCCCCCCACCCCTCCTTCCAAAACCCCTGAAATCCTTTCTAAAAGAGCCAGCAATTGCCAGTTCTTAACATTTAATGTCTCAGAAGCCCGTCTCTTCTGCTGCGGGCAAAAACGCGACCTGCGAGCGATCATGTCAGGAGAGACGTCCTGCCAAACCGACCGCAGTCCGGGATCTCGCTTCTTCGTGCGAGTGACGTCACCGCTCCGTTCGCGAGATTAATTGCGGCTGCCTCATTATCCCCGGGAACCCAGACATAAAAATTTGCCTTTGATGGTCTCATTGTCACAGTGGGTAGTCGGCTGTCCTCCAACAACGGCTGACGTTCTGTTCCTTTGAAATGTATTGCTGTTTGTTCGGTAGGGTTCCCTACAAGACGCAAAACCTCTCCCAGGTGTTTGGGGGTGAATGCTTCTTATAAATAGAAATGATTTCTCCCACTCTCTCACACACACTCAAAACTTACCGAGCTCTCTGGGGGGAAAAGCTTCTTTTCTTTTTTATTTTTATTTACTACTTCAAGTCCACAAATAGAGGCGAAACGAAAATCTGGGCACCTTTAAATTTGAAAGACATTTCAATAATTTTACGAAAAAAACATACAATGCGGGCGCAACCCCACATAGTCTCTTTGTTAATAGTTTCTATATTCGTGAGGACATTTACTCAAGATTGTGTGCATTCCCTGATGATACCGCGCGCTCACTTGGCGCGCAGTGTTTCCCTGGTCCCACTGTATCTGATTTGTATCTTTGACGAGGTGCCGCAGGCGCCCTCCTTCAGCAGCCGGTAATTGTTTCTGTAGCACAGTAATGCCTTAACTCCTGTCTCGAGTCGGAGCTGCTGACTCAGGCCGTTCCTAATGAATTATTCTGTATGCATCACCGCCGGGTTCTCTTAATTAGACTCGTTGGGAGCAACTGATGGAACGTGCACCGCGATGGGTTTCTTCCGGCTGCAAATTACCTGCGGGGAAACGGCTGCGCCAGTGGTCGTCGGGGCGGGCGATGGGGAAACTCCAAGTGAGGCTAAGAACCTGCATGTTAGAGTATCTGCTCTTCTCAATGGCCTGTGCAGGAATTCATAGGCGTCTTTATTTTCTCTTTAGTGACGCGTTAATTAAGGCCTGCGAGCAGCCTAACTACATAATGAATTTGTGCTATTGTAAATATACAGGAAATGCTACAAATGAAAGGGGCTCAATCTATTGCTGAGTAGTACTGATCCAAGGATTTTGTCCAGCTGATTGCAGAAGGATTCCAGACAATTTGCTGCAACAACATGGCATTGTGAAAAGAAGCACTTCATGTTCGTAGTACAAAGCTCTATTATGCCAGGACCTTCGTATTGGGCTTGAGTTATAGAAAGGAGAGTACCTTAAAATCGACATTTATTCTACACTTAAAAAAAAAGCCAACTCAAAGTCAATGCCAAAGCAGATACAAGGGTAAACTGAGAGTACCATCATCAGAGTGGAAGGCTGCTGAGAGACCCATGCTTCTGAACTGCACTTTGAGAATGCCCAGAAGATCCTGCCCCCAGATGGGGAAAGATACATACCAGGCGGGGCAAATGTTGTTAGCGTTTCCAAGAGCTAAAAGGGAAACTAATAGCACAGCACTTGTTCCAAAATCAAATAAAACACCTTGTGGGTTTGAAATTGAAGATCTGTGATAAGAAATAACAACACATGACAAGAGGTGCTTCAAGCCCCCCCTCTCTCTATCAGGGCAGCCCTGTGTATGGGGCTCCAGTTTCACTCTACAGGCATCAGGGCCACAGCAGGAAAGAGAAGGGTTAACCCTCACCCTAACTGAGGGAGATGGACTCTGATGTCAGTGAACGAAAGCAGAGGCAGCTGGGATCATGCTCTGGACACAACACAGCCGTTTAATTAAAATGCAGCATTTTTATACAGTAGTCTATGATTATTTGTACTCTGCACAAAGTACAAAACATAATAATAATGTATCTTTCATAAGGCAACACCAAAACTGGGCAGTGATGTGGAAAATGCTGCATCCACATAAAGTCAAATCACAACGGAGCACCTGGTGTCAGGTCAATGTACAATAGACACAGAACTAAATAATTCTAATTGAATTATAAAAACAACATTTTTTAATCATTTTCTCACTTCTCAAAATTGTCCATTGGAATACTAATTGGTCATTTAACAGATGAATTCATTTATTGCAAAGAGACTAAAAAGTGAATTGTTTCTAATGGCTGGTGTAGTCACTTATAATAGGAGCAGGGTTTTAAATATCAATTACCAATTCCTTTCATCAGTGCCATTCTCCTACAGCTGGGGTGTAGTCAGAAGAGATGTTAACTCAGGTTCTGATATCTTGGTCATTAAAGATCCCAGCACACTGTTCATAAGAATAGGGGTGTCACCCCAGTGACTCTCAGCTCAAAAAATCTGGATTCTTTAAACTCTCCCTTAATTCAACTAGTGAAACAATTTCTCACTACTCCACCCAATCTGCTTTGTATTGGGACTGTGGGCCAAAACGGCTCTCATGCATCACCCAGGCGGGAGCTGTACTGTGAAGCGTTTTGAGATTAAAACTGAAAACGCAAATGCAAACACTTAATTAATGTACTTTGGCTTGGCCTTATTGGCAGACTTTGAGGCAGAATCTGATATGGGTTAAAACCTTACAAGTTAGTCCTTCTATTTTCTAACTACTTCTTACAAAATGGCAGGGGAGCAGAGGCTATTCTGGCAAGCAACAGGCATTAGACAAGTTACAGCCTGGATGGGATGCCAGTCAATCACAGGCAGACACATAGACAAACACCAGGGCCAATTTCCCCTCAAGCCAATTAACCTACCAGTATATCTTTTGGCCAGTGGGAGTAAACCAGAGCACCTGGAGGAAACCCACACAAACATGGGGAGAACATAAAAAACTCCACACAGATAGCTCTACAGGTCCATAAATGAACCCAGAGCCCCAGCCCTGCAAGGCAAGAATGGTAACCACTGCACCACCATGCCATAACTCCAAAAATATTCTTACAAAGCTATACCACCAGCTCAGGTGGGTGTGTTTCTACAGAACACCTATTCCTCTTGGAGCCACATCCTCAAGATGTTTGCTCAGCAAGAGCTCTCTGTTTGCATGCCAGTGTGTCCAAGGCTCCAGTGAGGCTCCAGGGGTGTTTGCTGCTGGATGCACTGTGTGTATGGCTGTACTGCATCACTCTTTTTCGCTTTTTTTCAAGTCCCTCATGCAAAACAGATGCTTGCGTGCTGCCTCGATCAGCTCGCATGAAGAGGTTCATGCTGCATGTACACCAGTGATAAATTTGTGTGGCAAAATAAATAAAACACAGTATAAATTACATCTAGCCACGTAAAGGCAATCGACTAGCTTTAATACGCTTTTCATTAATTTTTGGCACGTTACTTAACTAACTTAGTGCAAAGACATTCATCTCCTTTTTTTATTTCTATTCCACCTCCTGTAACTAAACAAAACAATGCTTCTTAAAAAAACAGGAAATCCTCATTCCTGGGCACTAACCAGTAAAATCCCCTGGAGGACTGCTTTTGATGAATCACTTTCCTGCCTATTGGAGATTTTTCACCTCTGCTTTACCATATTCAGACCGTTTACAAAACTTTCAAAGCTGTACTACATCTCATTAAGCTTATCAAGCTTTACAGCATCTGTTCTTTTCAGCTGGTGTATTTTTCTTTTGTTTCATGGCTCAGCTAGTTTACCCTTCCCAATATTTTTCTGTTTAGTGATGGCCACAGTAGTGCTGTGTTGTTCCAGGAAGAGACATTCTGACTGTAAGAGATATTGAATAAGACCACAAGAATAAGAAAGGTTATAAATGAGAGGAGGCCGTTGAGTGTGTCGTGTTCATCTGTTAGGAGCTTCATGATCCAAGACTATTATCCAGTGCATTTTTAAAAATCCCACAGAACCAGCTTTGGCCACATGAGAGCTGGTTCCAGATCCCTACAAACCTGTGCTTAATAAATACACTGCTGTTTTCTATTTTGAATGCGACTAAACTAAATTTGCACTTACGTCCCCCAGACCATTGCATAACATCTGACCTTTCAAGAATTCTCTCGAGTTGGCTTGTGTGGTGCCTTTTGGTGGTTCATTTTGTATGAAGAAGGAGTGTGTTAGTATATATAGGTGGTCCTGTCTAATTGCTGGAGTCACAGGAAGAGACAGACCTACTGTATGCAATAAATTCATCTACAGGGCCTTTGCCTAACACACTCATACAGGGAACACTTGAGTGAATACAACGTATGGTTGTATGGACATACATGTTGAGTCAGATGCTGTAGAAGTTTAACTCTTGAATAACTGGTGTCTGACAGATCAGATCTAGAGCCGGACACAAATGGAGAGATGCCATTAATGTTGTTTTGATATGATATGTTAAATCCCTGGCTGGAAAAAATGGGAAAATTCTAAAACAGAAGAGGTTTGCAAAGGTTTCTTTACTTATAAATGCCTGTTTGGTAGATCTGCCTAACTGGTGTCCAGAGAGAGACAGAGATCTAGTGGCAAATCATCATTTAAAAACTGACTTGAATTATGGCTGAGGTGACTCAGAAGCTTGACAGACTTCCTCAGCTCTATCATTTGGATTAATTGACCTGGGGTTCTTGAGTTTTGCAGTAATCAACTATCTCTGTGGCATTCCCTGCACCTGCAGGCTCCCAGCGAAATCCAATTAGCATTAACTTTGCCATCAGGAGGTGCAGATCTTTGCTGCAGTGTGTCAAACGCTGAATGGCTCAGCAGGTGGGCATCGGAGGAGAATATCCACATGTCCCATTCTCTCCTGAGCCAGCGCTTGAGCATCGCTGCCAGGAGGCCAGGTTTTGAAAAAAAACAACAATAATTTGCGATTCAAAAAAATAAATGATAGGTTATCACTGCCAGTGCAAGCGAGGAAGATTTGGATTGATTGGTTTGCGTAAGAATGATATTTAGCTGAGGTGCTGCAGAATCTAACTGGCTGGGGCAAAGGCACATCTCTGAGAATCCCCCCATATGCCTGCCTTTTCAGTACAGTTTTCAGCACATCTTTAAAGTCTCTGGGACATTCAAAACAAGACTCAGACTTTGCACTTTCTCCAATTAATTAGAGATCCTACTGTGCTATGTCTTTGAAGGAGGATGTAGAAGCATGATTTATTTAATTCCGCTTTCCTTGTGTGCATGTTTTGCATTTACGGTAATGTTTTTAGTTTTTAAAGCTTTCTCTCCTATCTTCAGTGCTAATATTTCTGTTGCCTCCAGATGTTGCACATCTGTGTATATTATTTAAAATGCATGTGCCAGAAATCCCCCAGACAACAAACCTTCCAAAAATCATTGTCAGTCCTTATCATTTCCATCATGACAGTCATCATAAGAAATGCAGGTTTCCCAGTGTTGGGTATCTCTCTAGTTTAATTATCTGTTTCTTTATTTGGAGTCTCAGACAAAGCCTGGTCAGGGGGCCACTTGATTTCTCAAACTGGAATCGTTTCTGTAATATATGAGCTGTCCCTCTGTCTGATGTCCCTAAAATAGAAGAGAAATGAATGACGCCTGAGGAGAAAAAGAAACAGGAACAATTCTGGAGACATAACTAGAGTGACACCTGACAGCCCTGCGTGTGGCATCTGATGACAAAAATAATGATGGAGAAAAAACAAAGAAACAAGTCTGACAGCTGAGATTGCAGAGGCGTGATGTTCAAGGGCATTTGAACACAGAGCCCACAATCTCCTACATGTTATCTCCTCTCTCTCTCTCTCTCTCTGCCTGCAGGTGTGGCAGTCTTTGGATGGTCAGTGAGAAAAGGTAGGCAATGCCCCAGTTCACCTTTGCCTGTTTTTGCGGGCTGCACGGCTTCTGCAAAATGAAGCGCAAAAAGAAGGAGGAGCGTCAGCGCGATCAGGAGACGGCGGTGTGACTGGGCCATGCGGGGCTCCAGGGGGCCACGGAGGTCTTTGAGTACCCCGCCCTTCCTCCCCCAGACAGCACACTGCCCCTCGGCAAGGACTCGCGACCGGTGTCTTCCCGAGACTGCATCAGTGTGAAGACAGGGACCAGACTACATCTCCTGGGCCCGCCTCACGCTTCTTGGGCTTCTGTTTCAGTTTTGTCGAGTCTCGTACAGCGGTGCTCACAAACGCCAGGCTGGGGCAGGGCTGGTTAAAGGCGTGGGGGTTTCCACCTGGAAATGTTGTAGCTCCGGGCACTTTCGAAAGCCGCTTAACAAAATAGCTTAACAAAAAGAATGCAAACACATAAGACTCCATTGAAGTGCCGCCCAAGCATAGTACAATCAAGTACTTTTTCTCCCAGAGCTTATCAACATAGTTGCTAGTGCAAAACTGAAATACAGCACAGCAGGGCAGAATTCCCCACAATTTCTGAAATAGCTTGAGCACAAACAGTGTTATCATTTTCAATTCTTCAAATAATTTCTAACCTATTGACAAAATACAAGCTTAACAGTACACAGCACTTCATTTTCTCTTACCTTTGTCAGTGGGAGGCACAGGAGTGTACATTAATGATCGAATGTCCACGGCAGATCCACATGATTTCACTCGCTGCTTTCGTCCACATCAAAATCGTTCTGGGCTCCTGAAGGGCCGCAGGCTACCGGTTTGTGGCCACTGCTGTAGAGTACTCAGAGTGCACGCCTGCAGGCTTGGAGGTAGCCCCAAAGCCCATGGTGAAACACGCACGATTGCACATTGAGTGGGTACTAAAGCAGTTACAAGCCTCTTGTTTTAAAAAACAAAACAAGTGCCAAGGAGAGAGGAAAAATGGCTTTGTTGACTTGCTAAAGCAAAGGGATGTAGGGGATGGAAATCTCCCATCCTCTTGTAGAAAAAAAAATGCTTGTGTAAACTTCTTAATTCTTAACGATTGCTTGTGTAAACTTCTTGATTGTGCAGAAAACCGTGACTTTGCATTAGCTCCAGGTTTCAGGCGTGCTCATCTGCTTTGAGAGGCCCATGACAGTGCTGTTCACATTGACTTCTACAATAGTCCCTGAAGTTGTGCTAGCCTTGCAGCAGTGACCCCTGTCCCTTTACAAGTGCCCATTGTTTATCCAGTGAGAGCTGCACTCGTCCTCCACTTAGTGCATCATGTGCTGTGTGCATTGTAAGGCTCATTGTTTAAAAATGGAGTAAACGTGGTCCGCTTTCCTTATGAACAGGCAAGAGCATCTTAATAGTTACCCTCATTTATTGGGAATTGTAGACTGCTACCAGAGGTAGCAGGAAAATTGAAGAAATTGGCAATCCCATGTTTTAAAATGCCAAAAGAGAGGCTTAGACATATTCTTGTAAAACTCTCTCTGGGGAGCAACATAGCTGAAGCATTTGGGTCAACAGTGCACATTTATTAAAACAAAGGAGCTACTTCTATTGGTGATAACAGCTCACCAATGCCGGTAGTTTTCACAAGCAGCACTGGCCACCCATGGGGAATGGCTTTTCCCTGTGGGTGATAATACTCACTTGGAGCTGCAAGATGATTGCAGAATAATAGGCAATAAATGAGCCAGTTGGGCCCAAGTGGCCTGTTCACATCTCCTGCCCCAGCCACCCAGCAGCGTGCCAGCTTACTTACACTGTGGGGGAATAAACAGGTTAGCAATTGGTGTTGAAACAAAATCCATGACCTTCAGTGTTCTCTTTGGGCACTGTGGATGTAGGGAACTACAGTATGACACTTGGGCACTTTGTACAGGTGACTGATGTCAACACTGAGAGGCAAAGTGAGGTGGTATTGATGGCGGTTGTGGGTGATCTCTTGCGTGTCTGTCTCCAGTGCATTTGTAAGCACTTCCCCTAATTAGCATTGCTGTGTCATTGTACTTCTTGTTTTCTTCCAGATCTTTGACAGTATTAATTACAAAGACATGATTTTACAACATTATTCTGCTAGGGAGCAGTCTGCTGCTTGTACGCTGGAAAATGAGCTGTTCAAGCCATCAAAAGCTGTTAAAGCCTCACGTCATGCTTACAGTTCTTTTTCAAATCTCAAAATGTATTTCATTTTGAATGCTAATGGGCGGCTTAGATAACATCTCTCAAAAATACATTATATTATAAATCGCATTTGCACATAATTTACAATAATAAAAGTGACCACTGAGTCCACTAAAATGAAAGCCAGGCCTGTCCTGGGCACTGCACTGATTGTTACAGTGAACATGATCTGCTCTTCATAAAGCCTCTAATAAGAATGTTTGGGGCCAGCAATGTAATTAACCTTTGCAATGGAAAACACCGCCCTGAAAAATATGTTGAGATTATTCAAAGGGAAAAGCTTAGTTGCAGCAAGACGATATGAATTGATAATTCAGCGACGTGCTGGATACAGCTGGATGCAGATGGCTTAACAAACAATTTCCTGCAAGGGGCTTTCTGTTCTCTGTATTGTAATTTGCTCGGTTCCTATCTTTTATCGCACAAAGCCTATAGTTAACAATGGAAAAAGCAATGTTAAGTTGAGCATATGCAGTCACCCACAGCTGTCTTCCCATAATCAGAGGTATAGTTTTTACTCTACCCTTTTTCCTCATGTGATAACCTAAGCAAGGTGTATTATTTTCAGTATCTGCTTCACACAGTGATGTCATCATAAAATAGAGCCTATTCTATGTTGTGCTGTTGTTCTCTCTCCGTTTTAGTCAGAGATGACTGAGAGAACATTTCAAATCAAAATACAATTGCACATGAAACCATAAAACAGCATAAAGTATTTAGTATAATTTAGGCAGAGAAAACCGAGACAGGTCTCTATACTTTGCACTCAAGCCTTTTTGTCTGAAAGGCAAGTGGTTGGATAAGTACGAGATTCAAAGACTATATACCTTTAAGAAAGTGCAGAATAATTATAAAGCCATATTGAGAACATTTTTTAAAGAGAGGCTTTTATGATACATGAAACAGGTGCCTAATTTAACAGATGTTACAGGCATTGCCTATCTGAATACAAAGTAGATTAATTATTATGCAGTGTTTTTTATATATAGCAGATATCCAATGATGTTCCTTACTTTTAATCTCGGCACAAGGAAAAAAAAAGATTTACTTTTAACTGAGGGAAAGCAATTGATGAAGCAAAGCCTAGATGCAAGTTCTTTTTCTATGAACGGCCTCATTAGCTACTAATGCTGCCCCAGGATTTACCCTCTTAAATGGTATGTAATAAAAAAGATTTTTTTATTTCCCTGCACTCAGCAGGCCCATTAAAACGGTATTTTTTGGGCTAAGCAATAGTGCAGCATATTAAAGTACATTTATAGTACATATATTTTAATGCAGCGGTTCCCAACCTTGGTCTAGAGAGACCTCTTTGTCCTCGGGGTTTTGCTTCAGCCGAGTTCTTAATCACAGGCTAATAGATTCAAATTTTCTATCTGAGGCATGTTTTTAAATTTGCTTTCAGCTCGTAAAAAGTTGAATGAGATCGTAATTGGCATTCGCGTCAACCCTGTACCAATCACTGAGTTAGACAACAGTCCTTATTCCGCAATCAGCCGACCTCAGCAGAAGAAGACATTCATTGTGGGAGCGTTTGATATGGTGTCATTCCCACCTGTGTCTCTTCATCAACAATTTATCGCCTATTAAGGCCTAAATAAGCTTGAGGAGTTGCTGAAGCTATTGGAATAGTGCTGGAAGACAATAAAGTCGGCTGTTCTTAAAAACAAGTACTGAGCGCAGAAGCAGGTATAGGAAAGTCTTAACAGCAGGCCGATCGATTGAAGGCAGTACGTTCGCGCCAGTGGTGCTCTGCTTCTTTGGAACGAAAATCAGTAGGACATCGAGTTGCGCTTTAATCAACGTTTTAGAGGATTTGCTTCTGTTGTACAGTAGGACAGGTTACCAAGATCTAAACCAATTTCTCCACTCTCTGTACCAACTGGAGGAGCATGCTTTCTTTTAAAAAAACGTCCGCCTCTTCCCGTTAGAAACACTGTTTCGAAAGCGCTGTTGGTCTGTTTTTATCGTGGTGAAGCTCTTGAAAGATGTATGGTATTAGTAAAACTGTGGCACATTTAGGTCTAAATCTCCTCCGCGCTCTGTCTCTGGCGTTGACAGCAGCGTTGGCACACGCGAGCTCGCGACAGAGCCAGTCCCTTCCAGCGGAGACAGTTGTCCTTTTTGTCTAATGAAGATTAAGCTGGGTTTCCTCTTCCTCAGCTATTCTAATTAGCTGATCACCAAGCCAACGAATTATTTAGGAAGGGGAGATGTCAGAAGCTGATAGAAAGCTGCGAAAGTGAGATTGTTTAATTGCAAACGTAATGAATTTTGTCAGGAGCGCCTGTCAAGTCCTTAATCAAAACAGAGGCCAACAGAAGGGAAGTCGAGGCAGAAAACGCGGAGATACCCGATCCTCCAGCTTGATTGCTAATTTGCACAGGTCGGCTTTTATTATGTTTCAGCTCCTGAGAATAATTCACATTTCAGGAAGAATGTAATTGTATATATAAAACAAATCGAGTGCCAGAAACGAGGATTGGAATCAGTTGCTCCTTAACAGTAGAAAGGTTTTTCTTCAGACTCGGGTCTGTGTGGATAAACGGAAAAACCGGGCATTTTGCAGTGCCCCGATATTTTGGTCTCTTCTGGTCCATTAATTGCTTTTCAAAGTGTGACGGCTTTTCGGCTTTTCCAGAACTGCATCCATCTTGATTCTATCAGGTTTTTTGTTAACGGGGAACCTGTTATTTAATTCAATTTAAACTAAGGTTGCTGTGTAAAGAGAAACAACATGACATGCGGGGTAGGTTTATGTTTATTGATCCGCGCGTACTGTATGTATCTTGTCTTGGAAGAAGGAACAGACCGGATGAGAGGCACTAGCGTTTGTGCGCGGAGCTGGAGTCGAACTGGCCGCCCCAAGTGCGTCAGATTGATTCCAGCCCCCCTTCAGATCAAACCTTCTTTGCTTCTTAAAAAACATTTTAAAAAGACGCTTACTACCCTCGAAATTTGCAGGTAAAAAAAACCGAGACTGTTTGCATTGGAGGCGCAAATTACGTTTTAATAACACCTATCTGATCAGATAGATTGGATCTGAGATGCGCTTCACGGCATACTAAAACACGTCATAATGAAACGGCTATTGTAATGTACCGAGTCAATATTTTCTTCTGGTGTATTTTAGAGCACATCAGTGCTTTTGCAGCTGATGTGTGTGTGTGTGCGTTGCTGTACACGATCACGAGAAAATATTTTGCGCTGATTGTACCTGCTGCGAGAGACGTGCAGGAGCGAAACTACAGGTCAAGAGTCTTTGCCTTAAAACCTTGCACTTACAAATCCGTTTCCCAGTTAGTTGAATGGGAAACCACATAAGGGAATTTGTCAGGTGAGCTGTTTTGGTGGAGTCCGAGCCTTGAACGGCTCTTTCATGTCAGCTTAACGTATTGGTTGGTGTGAAGGGCTGCTTCGCAACAATCTCGCAATTGGCGGGTCTCTCAATGCTGCGCATTTTACCCAACATATTTCTCTTTCCGTTTGCCACTAGACCTCTAGATAGGTATTGCAATTTGCATCAGCTGCACAGCAATCGTTTGAGCTCCTGTGTTCTCTGCACCTCGCTCGGTAACGCGTGTTCCTAATCGGAAGACGTCTTCTAATTAACGCACAGTAAGAATTATTAAGGACACAGAACCAAAACAATAACCCGCGGAGCATGGGCTCGCGTTGGACAGCTGCAGACATGAAATACGCGATGTCATCCTGTTTCTCAAAATAGTTCATTCGCTAGGACTTATTTGCTAGCTGTAGGTCGGAATGAATGTGCCTACAATTAAAGTGCACCGCCAAAAAAAAAAACGCAGCCTAGAGGTCATTCAGCTCACACTGGGATCTCACCCGGCCGTTTCCGGAGAAATCCCGCGAAATAAGATTTCCCAATTTGCGTGGAATCAGATTCCACACTAGAGTCGCCTTTTCCCAGACTTCCGCAACAAGAAATGATTCCAGCAAGATCTGACACATTTTTTTTATCGGTTTAGTAAACAGCTGTTCTGAACGCTTCGCAACTTATCTGGAGTTTGGAATCGGGCTGTGAATACTTACGCCATCAACTGTACCTGCATGTAGTGTACAGTTTTCCTGCATGAAAAACTAGATGAAATATTTCAGTACTGTTTACTATTTTTCAGTACGGTAAATACAATGCAGAATTGCACAACAGGTATTCAGGTCGCACTCCTGCAGGATTTGCACAATACCCAAGATGACCAAAAGAAGTTGGCAAGAGTTTTTTCAGTGGATTGAGATATACCCGCACTATAGCAGTCATTCCATTGCCTGCTTGCGGAATCTAGAATTCACGGATCCTTGTGAATGTTTAACAATGAGCTTATTTTCCAATATTGGCGGTTTGTATTTGTTTACATTTATTGTTCGTAGTGCGGGTGGTAATGTACTGTAAAATAACATCGGCCATAGCAGATAAGACAATCTTTTCTATTGTGAATGTCTTTTGTACAACTAACGAATGCTTTTGATTATGAATGTAGTGTATTAAATGGGTATGTGTGTAGGGGGAAGTCTCCATATTTTTTCTATGTGAAAGAATTTTAACTTTGAATTTCATCCTTTAGGTAACTTACAAAATCCCTTCTTCAGTTGCTTAACTCCTGGCGAACCCTACAGGTGAAATGATGATCACTAACTATTTTAATGGTAATTAAATAACTATTTTTAACCAGCCGCAAAGCTGTTCAGCGGTCAATTTTAATACATTTATAATTGTCTATAGTAATTCATGTCAGACTTACCGATTAAATTCCAAACAATTTGAATTTCTCATACCTTGAATATTGCTGAATATTCTATTAAGTATATTACTTTTTGTAGTTTTTGTATTCAACATTAATAGAAAGTCATGGCAATACTGCAGTAATCGTGTGATGAGTTTAGTTTTATAAATATAAAATATCTATATATGAACGATATATGTATATAGTTGAGTGCTTCACTTTGCCACCCACACTTTTGTAACAAAACTTAAGAAAATAAAGTCTCAAAAACCTTTTTTTAGTTTGAGTATTTTGTTTAGTCTTTAATTAAACCGCCTTTGTGTCTTTAGCGAGCTCTGAAAAGACCAAACTAAAAGAAATAGAGGTCTGAACACCGTGTAATGTCATAATGGGGCTGACCATTGTCTGAAACAACCAGGGTATTCCTTTGGACGACAAGTTCTGTTGGTGTCGCATGGAGCCCAGATGAAACGTTAGGAGAGTGCACTGCGTTGATGTCCGTGATCACATCTGCCCTGTGTGAAGTCTGTGTGAAGAAGTGTAACTGGAGCGACTACGTATCGGCAGACGGACCTTGAAGGAGGAAGGTTCTAGATTTAATAAAATATGTGTCACAAAAGAACAGAGCAGCCTCTATTAGAATACATTCCACAGCTCAGGGACTACAAGCAACACTGGTAGGGAGAGCCTTATTAGAGTGTCTTGTACACCAGCCTTAAACCAGGGATAATCTTACAGCCCCGAGCCTGATAAGAGGAGTAATGCATTGCAGTTTTACATGGGAGCAATAAAAAGCCATTTAATCCAGCTGGAATGCAACCCAGGGCTCATATCGAGTGTTACAACACCGAGCTTCAATCTAGGGAGCTTGTACAAGCCTAAAATAGGTTTGCCGGTAAGACACAAGAGTTCCAAAAAAAAAAACAACAAATCCTTTTAGGGAACAGAGGTGTCGCAGATTAGGAAAAACATCTGTGCTCTGTTTTCAAGGGGATCTGATCTACTTTCGTATGGCTTCATTCCATCAGCACTTGCTGTAATGCTGGTGGTGTACTTCCACGGTTTTCTTCTTTTTGTTTTGGTAAGTATAGCAAAAATACTGTTCTTGTCTTGTAGGCTTATTGGTGAGTATTTCACAGACGTCAGCTTATTAAACCGTGCAGAGGAATTGCTGCACGGTTTAATAATGTCCATAAGGCACATCTCACAGGCCCATTTTAATACCATTGGAAAGAAAAGTGACGATTTTCTCTTTGCCGTGTATGGCGAACGTGCAGTAGTTTGATAGTTCCTAACATCCATTAGACACGGAGTCACCCCATTTCCTACGCTCACGATGAGAAAAGCCTTACCTACAGCGGAAAACATAGCCCTGAGTTTTTAACAAGCGTAAGAAGCCGTCGCCAGTAGAATAGTCTCATCTCCTCTTTCGTTTAAAAATAAGCAGTAAAGTAAAGCTTGATGCAGAGAGCGCTTTTATCTATAGGGAAAACAGTTTTTTTTATTTAACTGAAGATTATTGCCCGAGGTGCCCCGCTAGAGCTTGGCGGAGTGTAATTGGTTGGATTCAGTTTTACCGTCTTAGCTTTCAGAAAAGAGCCGAAATGATTATTTTTTTGGTACTCAGAGGAAAAAGGCGTCGCGCAAGAGCTCCAATTCCGCCTTGTCCCCCTGAAAATTGAATAGTGTGTAGACTGAGCCTTCAACCCTGTCGAATTTGTTCTGTTTATATGTTTCACTTCAGCTCTTAAGACAGGAATAAAAAAAGGCTTCCTCCTCTCCCGGCTTTTATCGCCTTACTTCTCCGCTTTCCATTTCACCAGCTCGTGTTCCTTATTTGCATAATACTGCGCCCATTATCCTTCGGAACACTTGTTAATTTACCAGACCCAATAATTTCGCGCTGCCAATAGGATACCTAATGGCTGAGCATCCAATGTATATAGAAAAAAATAATACAATTCCAGTTTGTGTGCCCTGATGGCTCTAAATGTACCCCTTTTAAAATGCAGACAGAAGCAGTAAACAACAATTTATAGCTGCTACAGTGACAGAGAGAGAAAACACTCCCTTTCTATGTCAGTTTAATTTGGCCTACCACAGCAGCATAAACCAGTGTCAATTATCCATATACATTTGAAAATAACACAATGAGGGAGAAGAATTAATAGGGAGGAACACTAAACTTTTAGAAGAAATAATTTCCCAAAGACTTTGTTTATTCAGGGTAGTGTAACAGAGAAGTTGATATCAAAGACTTAATTGAACTGAATAATAAGTGGCGTAGGAGCCTAATAATTACAGCTCTGCATTTTCAAATCCTATAACATAATCCCCTATTTACACATCTCCCAGTGAATTAAGAAGAATTAAGTTTGGTTTATCACCCATGACAAATCTTTGGCGCTTCAAGCATCTCACCTGGGCAAATGAGATCTCTGACGCCATTAGTCTCGCACAGTCCCTCGTGGCGATCTGCCTGGCATGAATAGTCAGCACGCCAGACGTGACCCGAGATTCGTCAGAGGGATAAAACATGCTCAGCTTTTCGAGGATCCAGGACACCAAAGAGAGCCCGTTTCGTTTGTGGGCTTGATCTTCCAACAGGTAACAAGACTCAAGCCTGGTGTGAGACAGGCGTCAGGCGTCAGGCGTCAGGCGTCAGGCGTCAGGCGTCAGGCGTCAGGCGTCAGGCGTCAGGCGTCAGGCGTCAGAGCAGGGATCTCCAGGCTTGGGGCTGTTGGCCACAGCCCCAGCCTCTAAATGATCAATTTCTAAAGGCCTGTGACAACTTAAGTGCGATTAAATAAACCTGGTGGTTTGTTATATTATTTTGGAACAAATTAAACAGCTGTTCAGCCCTCTGGGACAAGAGCTCTTTTCACCGAATACTAATTAAGGAATTAGTTCCTTCATTACCTAATCAATAAATTCAAATGGTTCCCGTTCTTTAAAATAAAATATATTTTTTCAAAGATTACAAGACTGATGTGAGAGGGGGCAGCTCCAAGACAGGGAGCTGGTGGACACCTCTGCTTTAGACTTGAAGAGCCAAGAGGTAGAGGTCTTCTCCTGTAAGAAGGAATAACAACACCCAGGAATTAAGCATATTGAAAGATTTACTAAATGTTTAGGTCTGACCTCCTGCCCACAGGACAAGGAGACTGAAACTCCCCTGCAGGGTGAGGAGTGACCAAGGGGCAGTTGCAGAGGTGGAGATGGGGTGAGGTTGGACGCAAAAAGACATATGCAATATATATGAGAGAGGGGGAGTATGTATGGTATTTATCATTTAAATGAGGAAATGACATCAAGAAGCGATCATGAATTACTGATAGCTAAAGCTGATTGAACTTGGCTGCTGTCATCCGTAACCAACTTCCATTACAAAATCCATTATCTGCAACGCTAATTCACTTCTAGGGTAAGGAAAGCTGAGCATGTGGCACCTGTCCCTAAAGGACAGAATCTGAAGCCACCAGCACCCTCTACCCCACACCTTGTTGTTTAAATTATTTAATTGATAAGTAGTAGGATTGATATAGGAAGGAGCTGGTCTCATCAAAGCGCTGTAGTGAAATGGATTGTTGGAGGCAACAGGCTGAGTTTCCCTGCAGTAGCATTTGTTTGCCATGAAGTCCTGGTGTCAGATATAATTTCATATTTTTGAATTGCGTAGAAGTTTGTTAAAAGAAAGTTTAAGTCTTTTTCTGTGTTTTTTTTTGGCTGCGGGATTTTGTTTTGCTTCCACCCAAGTCAGTCCAATCTTCTCCGCCTCACTGTCTGCTTTGAAATGCGCCACACACACTCCTCAGAAAGTTGATTCTGAAGAGCTGTGAAACAATCCACTCACTGCCTGTGACTGTCTTCTGAGGTTTGGTTCAATCTGCATTCCTTTCACTGCGGGTCACCGCTGCTTCGCTTTTTGTGTGTGTGTGT
The DNA here is from genome assembly GCF_040954835.1 of Lepisosteus oculatus. Classification (NCBI taxonomy): domain Eukaryota; kingdom Metazoa; phylum Chordata; class Actinopteri; order Semionotiformes; family Lepisosteidae; genus Lepisosteus; species Lepisosteus oculatus. The sequence goes on from NC_090700.1 coordinate 37,848,132, forward strand.
TTTATTGATGGATTTTTGCTCCTGGAGGGGAGGAAAAAAAAACAAAAACAGAAGCTCTTTGAGCCTTCAATGACAAAGAAGCAAGCATGAAGACTAATCCATGCATACAAAAATCGACTTTGCATTTTCTGGAAATGAATCAATAAATGCAAACCATCTTAATGAAGGTCTGGCTTTTTTTTATTTATTTGTTAAAAACCTAGCTGGTTGCATGTGGAGCTGAGAGAAGTCAAGTGTGCTCCTATACCCCAATCTCCCCACTGACCCCCAACCCAAACCACAGCTTGTGGGACATCATTTGCAGGACCGACAGCACATGGTGGGGATCTGAAAAGAGGCGGTAGAGATGAAAGAAAGTCATGTTTTTTTCTGTTCTGCCCTTTGAAGATAATAGCCCATTCACTAAGTTCAATACACTTCATCGTAAGAGCATAAGAATGATTGCAGAAGGCCATTTGGCCCATGTAGCTCAATTAGTTCAAAGTGTTTAATTGATCAGAGGCTCTTGTCCTGCTGTTTCTTGAAAGCAGCCGGGGAACTGGCTTCAGCAGCATGGCCCAGTAGCTCGTTCCATACTGCCACAACCCTTTGTGTAAAGAAGTACTTCTTGTTTCCAGTTTGAAATGCAGTTGGCATGACTTTTCCTTTGTGTCCTCTGGTGCATCTTTCACAGTTGATTTGCTCAGAAGTGGCTTCATAGCCAGCTGGGAAATTATAGTTCTTAATGTATTACCTGCCTACAAAGGCAGATGTATTGTCGTCAGTTCTTGACATTATAATTCAGATATGAAACTTATTGCACCAAAAAAGATCTGTGTTTTAATGTGACATTTACTGTTAATTTACTGTTTGGTGTCATAACCAGTTATTAATTGCTAACCTGGACGATCAATATTTTATTGCTTTCAATACCTCACTGACTGTATTAAAATTGAGGAGCATTCTTAATTCTTTAATAAAAAAAACATCTATGATGAATGCCTCTAAATTGTGTCCTATAATAAAGTCTAGCACAAATAACATTTTTCACCTCACATGATTAATACATGTATAAATTACAATGATCTTCAAATACTCCTGTTTATAACCTCCCAAACTCCTTCCACAAAGATTGCTGGGAGTCTGGATGATATTCTGTATTGGGCGAGGATATGGTCCCAGAGTCCTGTGGGACTTTATGAATCTATTAAGGATGAGGGTTTGAATTATTATTATTCATGGTGCAGTGTGCACTGGGCCCCTGGGACCCATTCCTGGGGGGGTCTCTCTGTGTGGAGTTTGCATGTTCTCCATGTGTTCATGTGGGTTACCTCTGGGTGCTCCAGTTTCCTCTCACAGTCCAGTGACCTTCTGGTAAGTGAATTGTCTTCTGTGAGAATTGTGCCTAGATGTGAGTGTGAGTGTGTGTCCATATCTGTGACTGCCCTGTCCAGGGTGTGTCCTGGTGTGCCTGTTGCTTGCCGGGCTAGGCTCCAGCTCACCTGAATTAGAAGAAGCAGCTAGAACATGGATGGATGGTTTCTCATTGTCTGTGCCCTTTTCTAAGGGCATATTGATGCAAATAAGAATACCAACATTTCCTACAATACAATATATATGCATACAAAAGGATTAAAAAGTATTTAATATATGCCTACATAGAAGGGATTTATTTTCAGGAGATGAATAGGGAGCAGGAGAGATAAGCTTTCAAATTTTAGAAGTGGAGTTTACTGCGCACATGAGTGCCCTCTTTATCTCAGTTCAATACAGAATGAAAAATCTTTGTGTACATTAAAGAAACACATTTTTATGAAGGTACGATATGAGCAGATTTTACTGGAGTCATTTCAGGCGCGCCTGATGACCGTGACTGTGGCACTGGACCACAATGGCCAACCCAATGCTGCAGTTTGGCGAATGGGGATACTGGGCTGTAGGGACTCTTTGGATGTGACTTAAAACCGAGGATCCCGGGTAACTGCTCTTTAATGATTTGATGGCAATGAGTTGGTGTTTTAATGGCGTAACATGTTAAATTCAGCTCCGGGTGTGTGTATAACAACCTACCTAAATCCCCCCTTTAACTCAGTAACGGAATTTATCGCTTGACTGTGGTTGATGAAGTGGGTCCCCTTGCTATCTGAAAAGCGCTTTGGGATCTTTTCGGGTGAAACGCGCTGTATAAAGGCTGGAAGTTATAATTATTAAATTAGTGCCAGGAGGAAGGAAGGCGTGTTTGTGGATCGTACCACTAAAGACGTGAGAAGTACACTGCAAATGATACCTGTATTTTTGTTTTTAATTAACATGGTTATCACTGGATATTTTTATTCCATTTTCTATAATTCGATTAGTATAAACATATTAAGACAGCAAAGGCAATCTAAAATTAAAACTACTGTAGTATAGTTTTTAGCTACTTTGTTGAAGTGGTTTCGACCGCACAAATTTGAGTTAGTAGGCGAAAGGCTTAAGCCGCAACAGGATTTTTATCTTTATTATAACAGAATCTATATAAATTTTAATATTAATGTAACTTTTTTATCTTAAAATTAAGTTTGTGGTGTCTGTGAAATATATCTTTATAATTAAGACAAGCAAGGACTGTCTGAGAAGGTAGGTGGAAAGGTATTTTTTACGTGTTTTTAAAAGTACGATTGTTTCAACTTTGCGACATGTATTTTGATTGTGTAATATAGCGCAAACTTATACAATGACGTGATGGTTTTTATTTTTAATATAAAACAGTTTTTTTATCGCACGGTATGCAAAAATATCGTGTTTTAGTTACAAGGAAACTGCACTCCAATGGATTAAAATTGGTTGATGATTTAGTGGTAAAAAAGGCTGCGTTTTACACGTAAATGTAAGTTTTTTTTTTAATCGCCCAGATTCGACACAGCTCTTTGTAGTCAAATTTCTATGCATGTTTCTTTTTATCTATAATGTGTACATATAAATTTATAGTATAAATTTGAGTTTCTATGGTCATAGGTCTCGACCTTGCGTGACAGCGCAAAAGTATTTCAGAATCAAATATGAGATCACCTGTGGTCAGCTCAATTAAGTTGTTTGCTTTTATGTAAAAATAGAGTGAGATTGTTTGGGTTTTTTTTTTCATTTCAACCTCACGCAATTACTGGATGGTGTGACTAGAGATTGTCCGTTTTTTCCTTGTTACGCCTGTGGGTACGGTTTGCGCCGCTTGTCCAAGAGGCTATTTCTTCACGGGAGGGGTGGAGAGGAAATGAGGGGTGTCATTTCTCTTTTCTTCGCCCCTACCCCCCCGAAAAACAAAACAGTCAGGGGTTTCTTTAAAGACGAGCTTGTAGTGGACTGAACAGCTGCTGGTGCAGCCTTGCGCCGGAGGGATCAGGTGGCAGGACAGGCCCTCACTGCGCCAGGGGAGTAGGGCCGGCTGGGGTCGGCCTCCCGTCGTCACAAGCGCGCCGCGTCCCGGAGAGAGGCTTCTGGGCCCGTGTTCCCCAGCCCGGACATGCCGGTGTTTGTCGACGACCCCGTTTTGCTCTCCAAGGAGAGGCTGAAGTCGGAGCTGGTGGCCCACAGCGTGCCGCTGCCTCCGGGAGAGAAGAAGAAGCAGGTTTACTTGGAGCTCTACCTGAAACACGTAGCCCACAAAAAGCCTGCGGACTTCTCTAGCGACGAGGAGGAGGAGGACGGGGCGCCCGAAGGCGAACTTGTAAGGATGCATTGGTTCTGATTTATAATGTTTACTTGAGAGACGGCAAGTTCGTCCCCTTTCTTTACTTTATCTATTAGAAACCCTTCAGCATTTAGTGCGATGGGTTGACAGTACAGCTCAGATGACTTCACCCCAGATTATTGAATTTTACTACAGTTGGCAAGCCACTGCCCTCTTCAAGTGAGGAGAACGGGATGATATTTACAACTCTTATTGTGGGGGCAATGCAGTTAATAGTTTTTGAGATTAATGTTAATCCGTTGCAACATTTTTGAATATGCAACTTTGCCATCATCAGTGTGGTGACTATAGACCGTATCATATACGAGCATTTCCCCACAAAAGATTGGTATAGGATGGGCTGACAATCTTTTTCAATTTTTCTTTGATATTGCATTCTTGTTTTCCTGTTAGCGGCAAGCCAGCGGTCTTGAAAGCAGTTTGCCCGCTTGCATCCCAGTGGAAATGTGGTGAAGCACTTTCTGGCGAATTGCACATCGGCTAAGCAATCACAAATTAATTAGAGCAGTAGGGAATGGACAGTTGCTTGCATCTTCAAGCTGATGCAAACCGCGGAGGCTTAGTGATTTCACATGAAACAAAAAAAGCCCAGATTTATTTCTTGAAGCTTCTGTTAAAACTGCTACATTTACCAAACAAAAAACATCTCAAGAGGAATTAGTATGCATGGACATGTTTTTACTTTGCAGTGATGCTCTGAGTTGTGATTATTCCTGAGTCTCTGTTCCCCGTGTTGTTTTCAGGCTCACACATCCTGCGGTCTGTCTGGAATGGAATGACTTTCGCTAATCTTAATTGCATTGCAAAAAGGCAGCACTTTAGATTCATTTTCAGGTGTTTCTGAGCTGCCATTTCTAATCACAGCAACAAATACAGCTGCCTTCTTGTGTGTGCCTGTATGTGGAGGAACCCTGAAGAATTAGTCTTTCAGTTTCCAAATCAAAGACCTGTTTGGCCACAGTAACATTAGCCATTAACACTTCTGCACGCCGTGAATAATATGGTAAATATATAAGTAAAGATCCCTTGTGTCAGCAGTTGTTGGAGACATTTATCCCTGGGTAGAGGGGCCAGGGTACTTATTGCGTCTCAGCAGGGCTGCATGTTGAAGAGTGTCCCTTGCCTGTCTAGTATGAGTGTTCCTGCTGCTTTTCTTCCTTCAACTGCTGAAGTGTGATAGGCCTGCTGTGCACATTGATCCAGTATGAGGAGACAGGATCTTGAGAATCCTGGCGATGATCTGCTGCTTTCTAATCATAGCCGGCCTGTCTTTGGTGCTTTTCACAGCATGGATTCCCATATCGCAAAGCTATGGCACCAAACACAGTATTGGTGTGTGTGTGGGGGGGGAGCACTTTTATACTACTTTTGTAAATATAATTTGATTTTTAATTTTATTTTTGATTGAAGCAGTTCAGTCAACTGCAGCTGATGGGTCAGCGACACTGGAAAGCCTTCCCTTTGTAGAGAAGGCTCCCTCTACACGTTAGCAGTGCGAATTTCTGCAGCACTGACAAATTTCACAAGTTGGTACTGCCTGGAGTATATATTGTTGGATATATGCAGGTTATTCAAAGAGCTGTCTTTTTTTTGTTTGTTTTTTGTGTTTTGCATGTTCCAGGAGGGAACTGGTTAATAAGGACTGTGAACCTCCTGCTGGTTGGTGGGCAGTATTTTTATTTTTTTTATTCGAGTGTTCTCCTACTGCAAAGCTGAAGTCAGCACCTGCTGACTTGAAGCATGGATTGCAGCTGTCACAGAGCAGCAGCAACTGATACCGTGCCTTCCATAGGGTCAGAGTTAAAGTTCAGACGAGAAGCTGTGCAGAGCAGTGGCAGAGAGGCCCCGGAGAAGGGGCTGGTATAGGTCATAAGATTTGAAGATCTTTTTTTTTTTTGTGTGTGCTCTGTGAATAGGGCAGGGCCGTGTATTCAACTGTATTTTACAATTTGAAAAGAAACTTTCTGGAGCAGGTGAAAGGCACTTGTTTTTTTTTTTAAAAAAGACTTGTGCTTTGTTTCTTAAAATAACTGTCACAGCTTGTTTAGGTGCATTGAGTTTTCCATTGCATTGATTCAGAATTAGTTTCACCCTTTCCTAATGGATCTTCCTGGCCTCTGTCCTAACTGCTGTGTGCCCTGTGTGCTGTGTATCACTGTTGGAATCTACTGTCCTCAGAAGATGTCATATTTTTAAAACGTATGATTCCTTAATCATCGTGTCCTGTCCATGCTGTGCTCTCGGTGAATGCAGTTGAATTTCATAGTGCATGTCGTTGCTCGATCTTGTTGCCCTGTGTGAGGCATGTTTCTGGTTATACAGTATATGTGATGGTACCCCTCACAAACTCTCCAGCTCCGTGAGCCTCTGCAGTCTTCCCTTTGGATCTTGCTGCTGGCCCGCACACCCGGTACGGGTTGAAGAGCAACCTGAAATATGCCAGTCGTGCCAGACGGGCTTGATGGAAACGCGTAACTTGACAATGAACAAATTAAGTGAGGATTGAGAAACAGCCTTGCAAATGCAATTGTCGCTTCAGTTTTGCGATTATATCGTTGTGCTTCAGTTACATTACACCCACCCCCGCAGAAGCTCAGTGGGGTCATAAACTGATGCTGCTGCTGTTAAGGTTCGGCTCATGGCTTATGCACTCCGTTTAAGAAATCCTTTTAAATCTAGAATTGTCTTGTGTGCCTGTTCTGCTACCCCACTCTTAGTGGGAAATGAGAATCTTTTATTTTTAAATATTTCATTGCAGAAACAGTTTACCAGATGTGGCTGTTTTCCTAGTGTACCAGCTTGGATAACGAACACCTGTGCTGCTTAGTCTTGCAGATGTTTCGAAAGAAAGAAGTGGCTAATTTATGCATGTAAGAATTGACCTCGCGGTGCTCGTCTCCTTGTTCTTGAAGTTGAATGCCTGGTAGTGCATCACTGTCGCAGGAAATAAGATTTTGAAGTTGCTGCTTGGAGAGCACAGTTACTGTGCAGCACCTCTCTTCTCTTGCATAGCTAGCATGCGGCCATGAATAATGAGGCTTGTTCGTGCTGGGCTAGCATAATTGATCTGTTTCAATAAATGTGAAAGCAAATGAAGAGAAAGCAAGCTGTGGTGTCATTTTGTGTCCTTTCTGAATAAAACAGCTGAACAAGGATAGTTACCAGTATTCTTCTATCCTGTTCTATTCAGACCCAAGCGGTTACATGTGGCTCTTTATCCAAAATCAAGGGAGACCCCCCCCTCACCCCACACACACACTGCCTTGCAGCAGAGAAGCTAACAATCTGTGAAAGCACATTACTGTGGTCTGTAGTCCCACCTGGAGCAGTCAATGACAAATCCAGGTTGACAGAATTGGAAGAGGCAGGGAGAGCCACACACAGTGGGATAATGAGTGCTGAATCCTAATTTTGATTTTATTTTCATTGCTGAAAGTGCACATTTTAAAAGAAGAAACAAAAGAAAGCTGAAGCATGTGAAGCCAGAGCCAGCTGTTGGTTATATACGCCAGAGCCTCAAAGCAGTGCTTGGAGTAGGACCTACTTGACAGTTTTCAAAAGACGCAGTACTTTTGAGCCTGGATACTACATGTCAGGAACTGTCATCGTTGACATGTATTGGAGCAGACAGTTTTAAACGGATGCGCTTTATTAGCTTATATCTAAAAGTTACAAGCTCACAATGTGTGTTCTCTTAAAAAGCATTTTTGTTGGCCATGAGAAAATTGAAAATGTTTGGATTATAGGATTAAATCAGTATAAGTAATGAGGCTGGGGCTCTCTCTCTCCCACAGGAAACTGTTATTGAAGAGGAAGACGAAGACAAAAATACAGAAGTCATGGATGTCTACCAGCTGACTGATGAGCAGCTGAAGGGGGAGCTGATAAAGCATGGAGTGAAGCCAGGCCCCATTGTAGGTAAGGACAGGTAGTCACTGTTATAATAATTGCTTACACTTATATAGCGCTTTTCTGGACACTCCACCCAAAGCGCTTTACAGGTAATGGGGACTCCACAGGTAATGGGGGCAGCCCCACCTGGATGATGCGATGGCAGCCATAGTGCGCCAGAACGCTCACCACACATCAGCTATCAGTGGGGAGAGTAATGTAGAGTAATGCAGAGTAATGTAGCCAATTCATAGAGGGGGATTATTAGGAGGCCATGATTGGTAAGGGCCAATTGGAAATTTCAAGAAGCACCCTGGGATTTTTAATGACCACAGAGACTCAGGACCTCGGTTTTACGTCTCATCCGAAGGACGGCGCCTGTTTACAGTATAGTGTCACCGTCACTATACTGGGGCGTTAGGACCCACATGGACCGCAGGGTGAGCACCCCCTGCTGGCCCCACTAACACCTCTGCCAGCAGCAACCTTCGCTTTTCCCAGGAGGTCTCCCATCCAGGTACTGACCAGGCTCACACCTGCTGAGCTTCAGTGGGCTGCCAGTTGTGAGTTGCAGGGTGATATGGCTGCTGGCTATGATATGGCTGCTGTACTTTGCTTCCTTCCATTGTCATTGCAACATGATTTGAGAACCGAGTGCAGAGGGTTGGATTGGCAGCAGCATGGTGGCTAGCAGCGCTGTCTTGCAGGGCTGGAGCTCTGGGTTCAGTTACAGGCCTGGGCTGCTATCCGTGTGGAGTTTGTATGTTCCCCCCATGTTTGAGTGGGCGTCCCTCCAGGTGCTCCGGTTTCCTCCCGCAGTCCAAAGACCCGATGGTTGGTTAACTGGCTTCTGGGAAAATTGGCCCTGGTGTGAGTGTGCGTGTCTGTGTTTGTCTGTCTGCCCTGCGATGGACTGGAATCCTGGCCAGGGTGTACCCTGCCTTGCGCCAGTTGCTTGCTGGGATAGGTTTGGCCCCATCGCGCCCCTATATTGAAAGAAGCTGAAATGGATGGATGGGTATAGTTGACTGAATGTAGTTATAGTGAGGTGATTGAGATGATTTTTCGCATTAAAAATGCATAAAAGTATTTAACATAGAGGTTAGTTTAACACTCAACCAGATTTAACACACTGTGCTAAACGCATGCTCATTCATGTTTTCCTGTTAGAGTAGCACTGAAACAGCAGGATTGCTCACTTGCCTGCTGGGAAGAGTAGCATTAACATTAACAGGTCTTTTTGTACGTTGCGTGGCATTTCTCTCGAAGCCCATTGTAAAACATTTGATGTTAAATGACGATCTCTGGGGTGGCCAGCAGTGACGCTGGAGAGCCAGAGTCTGATGTTTTGACAGGCATTCTGTAATCTTCAGGTTGTAAATACTTGGAACACTTGAGCAGTTTTAATCAATGTAGCAAGTAATTAATTTGTTCAATTAAAGGAAGAGCAGCCAGCTCTCTTCCTTAAGGGTGTTGGGCTTTTCATTCCAAATGATTTCTAAATGAATGAACTGAACAGGCTGCTTGCGTGATGTACTGTAATTGTTCCAAATCTTTAGAAGCTGGTGCTTTAGTGTGATAAATAAAAGCTGATGAATTGTAGCTCTACAAGACTGTACTTGGTTGCCCTGGGATTACCTAGTTAGTGCTTGTTGGTGAATTATACAGTGAATGTGTTAAAGTACAAGGACGGTGCTGGCAGTTACACAGGTACAGCGAACTGTCTGTGGAAGTGTATCTGAGCCCCTGTGTCAGCTGTTACTCGACAGCCTGGAGGTCAGTAGAAGGGGACGCGTGGACAGGGGGCGGCGGGGTGTGCTGACGGAGTGTCCCGTCTGTCTCTGTCAGCGTCCACGCGGGCCCTCTACGAGAAGAAGCTGCAGAGGCTGGTGGACCCCAGCCGGAAGCCAGCCCCCGAACTCGCCCAGAACAGTACCCATGATGCCAGTCAGTACTCCGACAGCGAGGAGGACGAGACGGGTACTGCCGCAGAGCGCTCTCCTGCCTGCTACGTGCTCTTTAACGCACAGTCTGTGTCTGTGTTAGTTTGTCAGTAGCAGCCAGTTGCTTTGAATTTTCTAGAAGACTGTTCCCTTTCAGGGCTGAAAATAAACCTTGTTGCATAATGGTTTTCTTCATTTTACTAATTCCATACCCATATACATTTTTAATGTTTATGCCACATGTCAAGGCATGCTTCGTTTGTAGCAAACCTGAAATACACTTCGTATTGGCCTGTATATGTCAGCTTGTGAGACTTGAAATAGCCGGTACTGCCCTTTAAGAGGAACACTCCTAGAAGTCTGTTTATTTCAGTCCTTGGCGTTGTGATGTGTTTAACTTGTTAATTTGTGACTTGTCAGTTTGTGCCCCAGTAGCTCATTACTATGCTGTCTTTATCTAGCCGTTTACAGTGGCTGTGTGTTATCTGTAAGAATTGACTCGACCTTTCTTTTCAGCATTAAACACTGTCATCTTTCACACTCTTGATGCGATGCATATCTCGTACAGGTTCAGAATATGAACCGCAGAGGGCTGTGACAGGCACCGGCAGAGCTCACCATGGTCACAGTCAGCTCAGCCAGCACAGGGTGAGTACCCCGGCTGTGTCCTCATGGTTTTAGGTACTAATACGCTGTGTGTTTGTGTTGTACTGTATTTAAATCCACAGGTGAAATAGCAGTATTGAGAAATTATACACTCAGGCTCAAGTGTCTATTCATTTTCATAAGAGGGAATTGGGTTTTACAGTGCTCTAAACCATTAATGGGGAATATACATAAGCATTCCCCTTAATGTTTTCCCAGTGTGTTAAACGTTTCTCTGACTCCGATGGGGACATATATAGGAGAACCTTTTTCACTGCTCATGCATGTAGTTGCTCAAGTATTTAGTTGATGCTGGCTTTGCCACAGTAAGAAATGAACAAACGGCAGTGCAGAAGGTGACGAAGACAAACATGTATTTGAAGTCCTCATCAGCACAGCAGAAGATGGGTGTCTGTTCGTACACGTTAGTGTAGATGGTTGTAGTTCTCTTTTACAATTCTCACACAAAAGTGCAGAACAGGTCCTCAAACCTGTAGGATCTCAAGTGAGTTGCACGGCCCATAATTGAGGCATCAATGGAAGTGTGTGCCCAAATAGTTGTTTCTTAATCAGCAGTGCTATCTTGTGGTACTTTGCGTAACTGCACTTAAGATTTCACAAGCACAGATTTCAGTACTGGAAAGGAAGCTGTTTTTTGACGGTGACATTTTTGAACATTGGTTCACAAACACAGAATAAACATTGAGGTCCAGTTTTTGTTTTTTTGGGTGGGGGGGGGTTGTAAACTATCAAAATCAGATCAATACATGACATTTCCTCCACCCCTGCATCCTTCCTGCCTTCAGTGGGTCTCTGTCCAAGCATCCAGTAAAAGGACTTCAGACAAGAAGCACAAATGATCCTCAGACGAGAGTTGGCTCTGATGGAAACGTTGTGCAATAAGGATGTGACCATGTCTGCACCATCCCTCCGGTCTTTGTTCCTGCCCGATGCTGAGGAGTTTGCAGGCGTATCCCATGGTGAAATAAATGAACAGCTCTTGCACAAAAAGAGGCTAATTTGTTTGTCTCCTGCTTTAACAGGAAGGCAGTCCTCCAAAGAATGATGAGGACTTTTATTTCTACCCACAGTGTTTCTCAGCTTGTCAAAGAACAGTGAAGGTGATTTTTCGTTTGGGGATTTACTGAATGCAGAACTGTTTCTGGGAGTGCTGGGGAAACCTTTCTTGTGTGTGTGTGTTCCTATACCTTTTTTGGGTATTTGGAAAAAACACTTTGTTGGGGAAACAAGCTTCATTTTAAAAGACAGGAAGTGTAAGAGAGAGCCATGGGTTGGGGATTTACCCAAGGGAAACATCTTCAAAGTAAAAAAATACTGAATGTTCAAGTCAATATTTTCAGGAAGAGGTAAATTTAAGAGCGGGAACTACAGAAAATTACTCTGACCCATTTTTCTCACATTAATATTCATAGTTTTTTGCAATGAAAAACTTTCCCAGCTGTTTCTCACCTCGTTCAGTGACGTTGGATGTGGGCCCATGCATTGGGAAGTTATCTCCTGAGGAGTCACAATTCAGATCTCTTCATATAGGGTCAGAAACCTGTCCTGAGTTAGGCTTTGCCACAGACAGACATTTTGAGAAGTGACACACTGTTATCCAAGCTGTTCACCGATCTCCTCAGTGCACTGTTCTTGCGTCTTTCAACAAGCTTGTTGTTTGTAATGGGGGTCTGTGATGTCTGTTTGTGTCCCCAAGCTCAGGAATAATCCTGCTGGTGAGTGTGTGTCCACACCAGATAAAAGCCAAGGTCCTGGCTCACAGTCTGCTCCTATTCAAAGGGCCACCTTCACTGGAATACCTGCAGATCCTGGGGTACGCACCAGCAAGCACCAGCCCTGTCTGTCCTATACTAGCCCATTACGAAAGCTGTGCTATGAATAATTGGCTGTTAATCTTTATTGTTTTGTGTATTTGATCAATACAAATGTACCTAAACTGCATTCCTTCTACTTAAAAATTTAAAAACCCGAAAGTGAGAATTGGAATTTGGGGGAAAAAAATCTTCACATTTTGAATAAGGGTGTTTCTGCTGGGGACAAACATGTTTTTTTTAATTAGTTCAGTAATTAGGGCTGTGTACTGTCTTGGACGCATTCATTTAGCATGCCACAACTGAGGTATGTTTATGTTTCTGTTGGTGTGTTCTGTAGCTCATAGCTGAACTGGATTTGGCTTGTTTATTAAAAGATGTGTACTAGGAAGTTTAGGTTTGTGCCAATTAAATATTCATTCTGTAACTGTTTCTAGGGAGGCGAGTGCTGCTTGTCATTGTAAAATTTCCCAGATGTCACACTGGAACACATTTAACAATCATCTCAGGCATTCTTTTCTGCCCGTTTTATTTTTGGCTCAGTTTCCGGCACTCTGTGCTTTAATTTACAGCTTCTGTGTCTCTCTTTACTTTGATAATTTCAGCTATTATGATGACCACCCACGCATGCTAAGCTGGCATTCTTGAAAGGAGAGTGTTTCAGCATAAATAAATGTAATTCTGTACTTTAGTTTTTTAGCTTAAACTTGCAGGTTGATTCAGAATTAAGTGCACTAGTTTATGACTGGGGAGGACAAACTGTAGGATGAAATTTGATCAGATTGTGTGATTTTTATTTTACAAATCCATCGAAGTCCTGGCTTTTTAGTTCAGGACCACTTGATGTAAGTTTTCAGTTGATCATGGCTTAAGTGTGGACATGTACTGCAGATGTTTTGAGTTTGAATATTTTCTAATTATAGTAGTACTGTATCTTTCATTTGTGCACAAGCTTGTCTCAGATTGTCATGGCCTGTTAGATAGTGTTTCTGTTTCTTTCCCTGCCAGGTGTCCCCTCCTCTGTACTCATCCCTGCAGGCCAGTAATGCTGCCAGTCCTGCTGTCTCTGCAGGAGCCGTTTTCAGCATCACAAAACTGGTCGAGGAGGGAGGTTTCTGACTGAGTAAAAAACAGTGGGATTGAAATCCTTTAGAGAGGAACCCCCCTTGTATAATACGTTATAGAAATTTATATACAGTAGTTCTGATGTATTATTTAGCAGATAGTTGATCTGTTTAAATAAATATTCAGATTTAATTATGGACACTTGGATTTTACCAAGTTACCAAAAGGATCTAAATATACTCTGCGATGCTTTTGGAGGATTTGATTATATACCTAGCAAAAAGTTGGTTTCACTAGAAATGAGAGTTTGTGACCAGTGGATCATAGTAAACACCATTACTATGAGTAATAGCAAACAGTTACACCACCATTGGCATAATGTCTACAAATTTCTACTTGTACACCTTGGAGTGTGTTTAATATTTATGTATCAATTTATTGATTAATTTTGTGACTGACGTTCAGCATTGGATTAGATATATTAGATATATTCATAATAATGAATAGTTTTAATGTAAGTAACACACTGTGTTCACTAAAGAACACATTGTGTTATGGAACAGTAAGCCTTAAAACTTGTTAAAAAAATAGTATGCATGAAAGAGTTTTACCATAGTGAGGATTAAGATTCTGGCTTTACTTTTGAGGGATCTTTGTATATACACATCAAATGCAGCTTCAAAAGATGTCTTGAATTCAGCACTTCTCAGAAGACTTTTTTTGATTTGATTTAGCTTGCTTTGGTAGCTTCTTGCTAAATTTCCTGGCAGAGTGTAGGTTTGATGTGGGCTCAAGTTCAAGGCTTGATGACAGCTCTGCTTTTACTTCAAATGCAGCTGGAGAGCAGATCACCTTCTACTCCACCTTTAAAGCCTCCAAGAAGAGGCAGTGACCCGAGCTGCATTACTGCGAGTCCAAAGATGAAGGGGGTCAGTACTGTGCTTCAGGCAGTTTTAATATTTAATGGCAGAGTTATGTGATGCTGGGGATCTCCTTAGTCTTTCGATTTGCATCTCAGCTGTGCCTTTGATGATAATATTTGTGCTAAATCAGATCTGAATTCCAATACACAATTCAAATTTTCAACTACTGCACTGTTGAGATACTTGAGTTTCTTCATTGAAGATTTAAGGTAATAATTTAAAAAAAATGAAGGGCAAGATAGTGATATTCTTTCTGTAGTGCAGACATGGAATGGGAAATTGTCTTTGGAACACGTGAACCATTGAAGACTTCATTGTCGATGACAGCAGCCACATCAAGCCTTTTGCTACCTGTCCCTTTATGAGACATTTGAATGATTCACAAAAATAAATTTAATTGGCATGCCACAGGGTAAAAAGCTGGGGGTTTGATTCCAGTCTTACTTTGCTGTGGCAGAGAGTTGTCATGAAGGAATTGCATGAAAAAAGTAACCTATCAGTTTGAGACACTCATCCGTATCCCTTGAGCTATAAAGCCAATTTTTACTAAAGGTCTGTACAGAAATCAGGTTTGTGGTGTTTCCAAACACATATTCAGCTCTTACCTCCCAGTGTCTATACTCAGTCTTAGTCCTCAGTTGAAGTCTTTTATTCATTTCCGTGCTTCCAACTGCTTAGGCATAGATAAGACTTTCGTCACTATTTCCCTTTAAGTGCTGGCACGTTTTGAAAGACTGGGTGATTTAGCGTATAATATATGTGTGCTTGAAGGGGTTAGGTTGCTCATTTGTACTGGGTCTTTGTTTGTCATTTAACTGGCTTGATTGTTGTCCAGGTGGACTGTTTCTCCATGCTGATGGAACTCTTTGATTGTTTTTTATAATTATGTTGACAGGGTCTGATAATGGTGGACAAGGATACGATGACGAGCAACACTCCAAAACATGCACTCAAGGGCTCCCTTCTTGAACGGGACATCCAGGCAGATCATTTTATTGTGTTATTTCTGTGCCTTTTGTTGAAGGACACAAGAGCACTCACTTGAGTTTCTGTCTGGATTTCAGATTGTTACAAAGACTGTTTTTATTTATTACCCAGTGTATGAGTACTGCTTTAAAGTATGCACGTTCTGCCTTAAAGCTGAGTTGGACTTAACATTATTAGCTGAATCTTATTTTCAAAAACTACTTTGAACAGTTTTTGTAACTTTCTCTGTGGAGAGGGGTTAAGGGAGTTATTCTACATTTTATTTTTCAAATTATGTTTTGGTTTCTTGTGGCCACTGTCTGTATTCCTTTTGAATATCATTTTTTTACGCTTTCACAGCCTGACTGTATGTGTGTTGGTAGTTGTGTATGCACTGAAGTACCAAAAATATTTTTACATCTGTCTAAACGGCTAAAAATTATTCAAGGCACTGTTCGATAATTGTTTCCATTTAAATCTATGTACGACTTGCAATAAGAAACATTATTATGCAATGTATGAAAGGGGCTTTTTTTATTTTTTTGTCTTAATAATTTGGCTTTGAGAGAGACCTCTGGATGCCACATCACAGATAAATCACTGCAGGTGTAAGGCCATACTTTTTCATCTGCGGTCAAATCTGCATGTTGCCATGGGTTCTCAGTAGAAAAAAGAAATGGAACAGCCTGTACCCTTGCCAGCCGATTTAAGGTCACCTTTTGATGCTTGTGTGCTGGAGTGAGGGATATAATCTAGCGAATCCCTTCAGTGCAGAGGCCTGCCTGCTGTTTGGTCGATGCCACTGGGCTTGACCTGCCGTTAGGAGGGCACTTGAAACCCTGTAGCGCAGGGGTCTGGGATAGAATCTTGTGGTTTCCATTCCATCTAGGCTGTCTGTTGCTTCATCTAACTTAATTTTGGTTTACTGAGTCAATTCTCACTTGATCTGTACGTCTTGAAGGCACTCCTGTACACTGGCCTGTGGTTTTTCAAGACATAAACATGATGTAGTTAATGTAGTGTTTAATGCAGCAACGCATAAATACAAAACAGTCCTTACGTTTTCATCTTTTTTTGTTCTGATAACCACCATTCTTTTTTCCTAATAAACAGTAGATTCTTTGTTTTTTCCAGGCTGTCACACACGTAGGGGGCGGCTATGGTGTTGGCATCTCTTTGCACTGCGTGTGTGGATCTCTCACTTTCCTAGCCAGATCCCGGCTCTTTCTCTCTGACCTGTGGCATCTGCAGTTTGACTCTCTCTCGGCACCGCAGGCCTGGGTTCTGACTAATCACTGTGCTTTGTGTCGCCAGGGAGAATACAGGCCCAGGAAGGAGGATGTCCTGGAGGAGATGTTTCCTGATGAAGTTCGCACCCCAACGGGCATCAGGTAACTGGAGTCCAGCCCACCCACTACCAAAATGAAAACCCTTTAAGGTGTGGGCGTTTGATTGGGGAACACCTTTTTGGACTCCCTAATTATCTTTTTTTTTTTCCTTAAAGCACAGGATGTAATTGATGGAAAATGCAGCAACAATACAGACCCAGTCAGATCTCGTATAGACCCCATGTGTAGATATTTGCAATTGCCACACGAGAAACATATCCAAATGTTGTGAGATAGAGTAGGGTACACAAAGAAAAGGTTATTTCTATTGCACTATCCACACTTTGGGAGTATTAAATACTGTTTAAAAATAATTAATGTACATTAAATATATTGTTCAAACGTGGCTTAAAATAGTACCATTGTAATATATTGAGATACAATATGTCTGCAGAATAGCTCCTGTTACAAAACTGTAAATGAGTCTTTTAATATTTTCTTTTGTTTTTGTGCAAGGTGATTTGGGTAACTGCCAGCACGTTGTCGCATATTGTAACATACTTTGTAGTTATTCATAAATAATGTGGGCAGTCTGCAGCAGATGATTTAAAGCTTTCTCTAGTCAGTCCTTATGTTTTAACAAGCTTTGCAGTCCCAGAGTCGGCTGTCGTTTCATTTTACTGGAGTTAGAATGTCAGCAATAACCAGTCAGGACTAATGGCCCCTTTCAGGAGACTGGGACAAGCCTCATGCTGTCTAAGAATGCCATTAATGAAACCCACGAGTTCTCTGAGGGAACCATGGCTACACTAATGCATATGACTTTTGAATTTGTTTCTCTCTCTGGACTTAACTGTTGCCATGTACAAATATCTTGATAAAAACGTGGCATACGTGGGCGTTCTTATTGATAACATCAGCCGAGATAATAGACTTCTTTGTGTCTTTCTGAATGTTTGCCTTTTCACAAAAAAAAAAGCACACATCCCATCCTTAAATGCTAAAATTGTCAGTAACAAAACATGCATGCTTCTCAGCTGTTATTTACATGATCTTCACAGTTGTTGCTTTATGATAAGACAACCTGCTGGCTATGGTAGAAAGGAGAAATATTTTAGTGAACTCCAAAGGAACGTTATGCAGTGCATATCTTTAGTGTCCCCATTTCCTGCTTTTTATGCTGTAAGAAATATAGCTGGCTGCTAACTGTCTTAATTGGCTCATATCCATGTGCCTGGAAAGTAGAGTGAAAATGAACTAAAAAATATATTCTATGCAATGCTCTATCCCCTGCTCTGAGTTATCCTGGCATTATAAAATCCTACTTTGTTACTTGCTGTCAGATTTGGCTGCTCAACCACTTAAGTCAAATCCGCTGTTTATTTTTTTCAGAATGTTGTGTTAGCCTGTCGTATTCAATGACATTCCTTTGTCATGTTGCTAGGGTGTCTTATCTGGAACAACTCCTGAAATATTTACTTATTTTGCCTTTCTGCTTCTGTGAATGATAAAGGGTTAATCTAACGGTGAATTTGGAAAACTATTTAGCACTCGCCGCTTGGAATTCTCGTGATCCACCCCTACTGTGTTGGCAGCTGCACTTGGCTTTCAAATGATTGTTGCTGTATGTATATAATGCCCCTCAACTCACACAAGTCTTAAAAGTGTGCACTTTGGTACTGTAACAACAGCTAGTGACATCAATCAGCATTAGGACAATAACACTTTTTTAATAAGCTGTTTTTTTTATCTTTGAAACATTTGTCATTTTCTTTGCTGTTACAATAAAAGCTCAACACGTTTGTGTAAGGACTGGGTATTGTGAATATTATGCAAGCCTGCGGTTCTGGATTGGCCAGTGTTGCCAGGCATGTAGCTCTTTAATACCAACACATAGCCTTACATTGTACAGTTTAAATGCGACAACCAACCTAGGTCATAATTGGTGAAATACTGCTGGTTGGACACTAAAGATGTAGTTGCATGCATTACCTCATTCGTTCTTCTTTGTCGTGTGTTTTTTCTTCATCACCAGTGCCACACGCAGAAGACCCATCAAGGGTGCAGCAGGCCGCCCGGTGCAGTTCAAGTACAGCGAGATGGTGCCCCACTCTAGACCCCTTCAGCAGGAGAAACAAGAGGAGTTGCGTTGTCTCGTTCCCATCTGGATCCAGGTCCTGGTCTTCTTCGCCTTAGCTGGCTTCTTCCTGTTCGTCTACTATACCATGAACAGCCTGTCTGAGTACACAGAAATCTCCGGCCAAGGATCAGAAGTCACTCAGGAGCAGCTGCCTGCAGCCCCACAGGAGGCTGCGATGGCGCAGGATACACCACTACATACAGTTGGGCAGGAGTGACACCAGATACAGGCACCAGTCCTTCTGCTCCTACAGGGTTAAACAGTGTTCCTTATCCAAGGTCCTGGGAGACCCCCTTAAGCCAGGGCTGTTTTGATTGTGGATTGTTTATTTTAAAGAACTACGGAACAGCTGTGGCTTGTATTTGGTGTAAACCAATTTGTTTTGAATGAGTGGACTGGGTTCTATGTAGACTGATGGCATTCTCCCAATATGAGGGTTAGAAATGGTTATATGCTTCTGAGGTGGAGGGGGGAGAGTTATTTTTGCAGTTTTATAAAAATTCATCAGGTCTAAGGCTTTTTATTCTTTTGGTGCTAAAGAAAAGTGCCTTTCTGGAGAAACAGAAATTAAACCTAGGAGTTTGGTCAACGTTTTATAGATAATGAAGCAATAAAGTTAAGAGCAACAGCAGTTCAATTCTAATTTCATTTGGAGATCTAAAGAGCTTGTCCTCCATAGGTTTTCGGTGGTGGTTGAGTAAGGCTTAACATCCCATGGTTGTGCGGCACAAACGGCCAAAGGTCTCAGGTTGTATAAGCACTTCTAATATTTCCGCATCTCAGATTCCCACTCTGTGTATGGAAGCACAGAGAAAAGGGGAGGTAAAAAGGAGCTCTCCTGTGGCATGTATGAATGTTAGAAGGTGTTATCCTCTGCCTTATAGTGGTATGTCAGCATACACCATCTGGAAGTGTTCCAGCAATTTCTGAAGAGATTGGTATTTTCACGATGCGAAAGAAGCCTGATCGTCAGTAGAAACGTAGCGCCACAGCGCCATCCCAGCACAGCCCAAGGGGGTCTCCAGTCGTTTGCACTTGAACTGCAGCCCTTGACTTCTGGCTACTGGTTTTAAGAAATATGTAATGTTTGGTTCGTGTCCTTGTAGGTTTTGTAGGCGTTGTTGTAAAAACTGGTATGTTTCCAAACTATTTGAAAAAAGGTTTAATAAAGGATTTATTTCATAAATGACATGGCTGTTAATTCATCCACCCCCTCACTTGTTTGTGCAATACTTACTCGGACCTTTCTTAAAAAGGGTGGGCGCCGGTTAAAGGGGGTGGTAGGTGCACTTCTGAGAACAGATTGCCCTTTCCCCCTCGGTCACCCTGTGGAAGCAGAATGCCAATCCAACGTGTCTCCCAGTCCCTGGCATGTGCTCTGCAGATTGACAGGTCTGACGTTGTCTCAGTTCATTGGTAATTAGGCCATGCTGAAGCCTTAGTGCATGCTCGACCCATGACGTTTTATTTAAAGGCTGGTCTGTGAAGAAATGGCAGTTATAGGCTTTTCTAAATGCACCAAACTAAAGCCCAAATTGTGTGAGCTGACTTCCAGGAACAGAAATCTTCAATATGCCAAACAGTAGTGCGTAAGGTGTAATGGAGGGGGAAAAAAAAACGATTTGATCATTGCCTTATTGTCAAGGCTGTGGAAAATAATGACCTGGTGCATAGCTGATATAAAACTTGAGGCTTTCCGTCTCTGTGTGTGATCAAAACTGACAGTGAATGATAAGGAGAGAGTAAAGATGTTGCCTTCCAGAATACTGAATCTTGCCTGCAGCAAATTCTGTTCTATGCTTGCTAATGCTTGTTTTTAGGAACCCTGTGGTGTTATATGGAGCATTATTTTTCTCTGCATTTTAACAAGGAAGCAGGGGAAATTGCAAAGCAAAACTTTTTGGGGCTCTTAGAGTTCAAAGTATTTCAAAATGTGCCGCAAGGCATTGTTGGACAGATAAGGACAAAAAAGTAACATTTTTTCATATCAGTTTTGTTTTTTATGAGCAGGAAGACTTGTTTGACCCATGGGAATGATAAACCTGATGGCACGTAAGCCTTAGGTTTTGTTATTTTTTTCCGCTAATTTTAGCACATTCACTTCCACATTTTGACAAGATTGTGACATTGGAGTTGCAGATTTGCTGCGGTGCACCAGTCGGATTTACCCTGAAGTGAGCTGACTAGCTACTAATGACTGTAAAGGTTGTGGGAGTTTAATATTTTTTTTTTCATTTGTGTACTTCAAAGCAATGACGAATGGAGAAGAAGAAAAACAACTGTTCAGGGCTGCTTTGATACGAAACAAAAAAGGCTTCAAACATCTTTGTGCCAAAAGAAAATTTGCTTTGACAGTTTAATCAGGTTTCTTCTGGGTGGGAGTTTTGAGTTGGCTGAGAAGAATGTGCTTTTTCAATAGGTGTGGGAGATTGTAATATTCTGTGACTCCAGACTTCTCTCCTACCCTATTACACTTTTGTTGTCCCATTATGTAAGAATGGTTGCAAATATGAGGTGGCTGGTGGGCCCATGTAGATTGGTTACCTGTTAGTTTGATTGAATTCTGCCCTTATGTTTTTAAAGGATCCCATGTACTCCACTTCAGTCACATAATTTTGGAGCTGGTTTCAGACTCTCCCAGTCCTCTGTGTAAATAAGGGTCTCGTTTTTCGTCTTAAGTGTTCGTTAATTTATACCCCACTGGTGTGCCTGGCTCCTTGTTTCACTGCTGAGTTTGAAGCGGTCGTGATCCATGCTGACTTAACCCATGCACTTCGGGATTTTGAATATCTGAATCAAGTCTCTGAGCCTCGCTGTTCCAGTCTAAAAAGGATTAGTTGTTAGTCTCTCAGAGTTTGATGTTGCCTTCAGAACTAGAATAAATGTTTGCAGTCCTGTGTACTGCCTGAGGAGCAGCAACATAATGTAATTTAGAGACCAAAACTGAACACAGTATACCAGGTATGGCTCAAGAAATGCACTGAAGAATTACAACATGACTTCCTATGATATTAAACTTTTTGTTATACCCTCTCTACTGTTTGTAATAACCAAATGTGTGGTGTTTAAGTCTTTGCTGGCAGCAATGGACTCAGCGACTGCATGCGGAAGACTGACGGTGCCGGTGTTGTCACAGGATACACAAGCCCCAACCGGGAGCTCCAGCATCAACTGGAGGAGAGGAGTGGACCTACAAGTTACTAGGAGGGCACAAGAGGTGCCGTGTTGTTAAGTGAACCCCAGCTCTCAGCCTTGGGGGATCCCTGTCTCTGTTGTCTGGTGACCTGATCCAGCCTTGAACCTGCAATCATGGAACTCAAGCAGGATACCCTTCCTTATTAAATTCACTGTTTACTTGGGAGTTCCCAAAACTGAAAGTGGACCTTATTCTCCCTCTCCCTGTATTGCACACCAGAGTCTGTTAAAAGGTCTGAAGAAAGTGAAAGACCATGAGACCAGCCTTTTTCCAGGAGGATATCGGAACATCTGATGAGACTTCCTGCAGAGATGGGGCGGCTCAGAGGACAGCACTGCTGTAGCGAGATCGTTCAGGAGCATCGCCGTTTATGAAGATGCTATGCAGGTATTTCTGAATACCGGCAGTGTCCCCTCAGCAGTCAGAATTCTGAAAGCACGAGGGGTCGTTGCTGGAGTGTTCAGCCCCGGGCTACGATGAAAATCTGAAATTCTGGAATCATGTGCCCAGACTTCTGGGTAAGGTTGTGAAAACTGTGAAAGTGATTCTTAATGCTGGTCTCCTCTACTGTTGCCTTGTGATTCTGATTGTGTGTGATTTCTCTCAGCCACCCCTGTTACTGCGTTTTGAGGTCTCTTTTTTTGTTGGTGTCGTGGTATGTTCTCTCGAAGGGAAGCAGGTCTGCATTACACTGGAGAGAGAAGCCCGTTGCCATTTGTTCTCCAGCCTCCCAACCTCATCTTTCCTTTTAAAATTGAATTTTGGAAGCTCTGGAAAGTATACGTATTGCACAGACTATGATCTTATGATGCACCTCTTTTATAAAACGATAATGAGGCAACGAGGATTTGTCCCGGTGAATTGCTTGTACATTTTTTCCTGGAATTTACATGTTGCTCTGCCTTCAACGAGAACAGCACTGAATTGCAGCCAGCCTTCGAGACGGCTCTCCTCCGGTTAGTATGGATACAGTACCGCCTTGTGTCCTACTGCCCAGTCCACGCCACATGAGCAACCGGATGGCATCGGACATCTTTACGCACCGCACCTTCAGATCATGCTGGGCAGGTTTAGTCAGTCCCCTCAAAGTGATACCACTTACATCCCTAAAAGAAGTAAGATTTTTAAAAATAACACTTAAGCATATTTTAATCCAGTAAGGATGCATAATGTATACATCAGATTATTTCTAAGGGATTGTGATATTTGTGCAGTAGCTTCTCTATGTACCCGGGTTTATTTCCCGTGTCTTCCTTTCCAAGGGAGGCTGAGCGGCGGATCCTCCGATTCGTGTTACAGTAGGAAAGGTTATCAAGTAACCTCACCGACAAACTGGGAAACTCCGCGTCTGTACAAGAACTGTGCTAAACTGTATTTAGAAAGTACGGCCGTATTTCAAAAATGACACTCAGGCAGGCTCATAGCCCCGAACTGTGAATGTAATAACGGAAGTAAATGTGTTTTGTTCCCACCCATTTTGGTGTTATCCTAAAACGCAGAACGCCTGTAAATATTGTATGCAGTAATTGTAATGGCACCACTGTTTCTGCTCGAAAAGAATGTTGTGTTGTATTTTAATAATACATTCTCGAGAAGCTTTACATGAAAAATATATAAACGGCAACTAAGGATAACCACGAGCAGCGAAGCCGTCCTTTTATAGGAATGCGTTCTCATTAAAAATACATACCAGACGAAACAGGTAAGCAAAATTGCATTAGGACTAAAGCAGGATGTGAAAAGTTGCAAAAGCAAAGCTGTTTTTATCGTGCATTGTACAGTATGTATTGGCAGCAGTGCTTTTTTATCCTGGTTTTTAACTGGGTTTGAAACAAATTGCTTCTGTTCACTTGGGATTTATTTTAGACTTCTAGCCATGAAATGCCAGACCTCGTTGGAGCTGTTAGGTAAGCGAAGCCCGCGGATGTTTCCGAGCTTAATATTGTAATGTCAGTAGCCTCCTATTCAACTGAACCGCGAGCATATCCAGTGTGTGACCCACATAAAGACGAAAAATAAAAACAGTTTCGTAGTCACCTGCTCTGTGGCGCCTGTAGGCAGCGGACCTGGCGACTTTTAATAACGCTGAAGCATCAGTCATCGGAGAGCACTGTCTAAACCAGGGTTTCGGCTCCTGCTGGAGGGGCGAGGAGTGGCCATATTTTAAGGGGAGGGGCTTTTATGCACTGTAATGCTCCCCGGACTGTCCCCGCTGAGTGGAGCGCAGCTCTTGAAAGGCTTCTTGCAGAGAGGAGTAGACACCTGTCTTCGGCAAACGGAAAAGTGAGTCCTGTGTAATTTGTTACCGCAAAGCTCCGGCTTCAATAACTTTGATTGAAAAAATAATGGATACATCGTGCGATCTCATTCTTTTTAAAATAACTGAAATTAATCATTTTACTGGGTTTATATGGTCGCGGATTTTAACTATAAAAGTAAGTCGAACCGCTGTGCTGTCAGTTTTAATGGAGCTAATTAATTTATCTCTGGTGGGGGGGTGTTGGTATGGCACAGAATGTAGTACATTACGAATGTCATTCAGGCTTAAGGCTTCTCCGGCTTTTAAAGAGGTCAACTCGGCAACTCCACCCGGAATGAAAATCAGTTGTAGTTAATGTAACAAAAGAGAGGGCGTGATTGTTCCAGATCCTTTGCAAAGTGATGTTAATTTTCGATGTGTGAATGCTGGGATGATCCATACTCTCCACTTCAACTTTTTAGAAAGACGCAGTATTATACTGTTTTTAATTCTTTAATGCGGACGTCTGTTTAACTTACAGTAGGTTACTTTTAATTTAGAAGGAACCACGATTCATTATACTGTGATTGCTCAGCAATTCTGTTTCGAATAGAAACTAAACTCTGATTATCTACATTCCTTCGAATACAAGAAAACGTAGCCTTTCTAGCGCTTTCTGTCGAATTACACGTCATCCCTATACTGTGCTGTGGAGATACAGTATATGTATCTAGTACAGTTACCTATGGACTAACAAGTGGGCCTAAGTATGGGTTTACATTTCCTTTGCGAAAGGAGCTATCGAGCTCCAAAGGATTTGGGCAGCATTTAATTCTAGGGCTGTCCTGTCAGGCAAACATACGTTGATTAATTTTGGTCACTCATTAAAAGTGATCTTCCTATATATTGTACCAGCACCAATACATTATTTTTTATAATATATTTTAAAAGTGATATCTGCATGTGTATATCTCCTTATGAAAGTTTATCCTAGTAAATGTGTGTGTTTTTTATACAATACCTGTGGTCCTATCATGCTTGAGCTGTGGAAATACTTTATTTTGCTATTTTCACCGTATCTACAGTTTCTTTCCTTTCCTCTCTTTTCATTACTGTGTTTTAAATCATGATTTTGATTTTCCTTGCTATTGTGTATCCTAGTAAAATTCTAAATGGGACATCTTCTTTAGAATGTTCTTTGTAACAATTGTTAGAAATTGTTTCATGCTTTGTGACATTTCTTAGGCCCTCTATAAACTGATTCCTGGCAGGTGTCATTGCATCTCCGGGGCAGAAGCATAGTGGGCACACTGTACAAATGCATTTGCAACACTGTCCTTAGCTGGCATTGGAGTACGAAACCCAAAGATGACTCACAAATGGAGGTTTTGTAACTCCGCTAAAGAGCCGTAGGTTAATGCAGCAGGGCTAATTTTATTTTTTCTCTTTTTCCTCATGCTAGCCGTGTCTCTCAGTTTCTCCCTTTGCAAACCACAGCCCAGCATGTATCCTTCTGGAGTGGAGGTGCAGACAGCTGCTGTCCTTTTACTTTTCATTTTTTTTTCTTCACTAAGACGTACATCTGAGGCCTAATATTATCAGATGCAGACTTGCGCCGTCTGTTGCCGCATGTGAGGGGTTGCCATGGAAATGAGGCTCGTCTGGATTTGCCAGAGACGGGGTGATTAGCATAATGAGTCAAAGTGCAGAACCAGAGTTGTGCGCCGAGCAGCACTGGGGCAGTGAGGTGTTATGTGTTATAAATGAGGTGGAGAAAGACAGGCGTAGAGAAGGAAATACAGACACAAGGATGAGCTAAACTCGATTGGTTCCCTGGAATGTTTTCGGTTTCTTACTGCAGTTAACCTTTTTACAAATGGTTTCCAGAAAGTCCTTGTTCCAGTTAATTCTTGGTTACTGGAGTGATCCTCAGCAACTTACAGAAATTGTAACTGGTCTGTAGAAAAACTGGTGATCAGAATTTCTTTCTGCCAGTGACTGTATCTTTCAAGACCAGTAAAACTCATGTCATGGATGTTGCACCTTGGTCAATTAAGCAACTAAGGATCAGTTCCAGGAATGGGCAGTGCTGGCTGGGCATCCCCAGAGTAGCGTTGGCGTAAGTAGGCCAGGACTGTGATGCCTGCAGACCTGCAGTGATGTCACAGAGAGAGACTCTGCTCCTCCAGACAGGCACTCCGCAGCTCAGCGCGTGTCCAGTGAGGAGTGGCGCTGCAGGTGGGTGTACCCCACTCCCGAGACTGCACAGGAGTTTTTGCCAGTGAACATTAAAGCATCTGGTAACTCGGTTGGGCGAGCATATATAAAATATTCGGCAAATGCACAGATTTTAAAAAGGGATCAGTTCAGTGATAATAGTTCAGGATCAAAGTCCTGTAGCAGCATGGAGTGGATCCCTTGGGCTGAGGTTATCCGGTGTTTAAGGTAAGGAGTTTGTTACCAGGCTATTGCTAGTTCAAGCCCTGGCTAAGCTCCTTCTGCTTGATCATTTGGTTAAGATACCAGACCAAGATCCTTCCATCACTGACATTGCAGGATCAGTTGTTAATGCCATAGTTTTCCCCCTTAGTCTTTTGGAAAAGCCTTTGCATAAAAAGTCTTTAAAAAAACTGTTATCATTGATCACAAGGCTTTAGTAGTGAAACATTGATTTAAGCATTTTTTGTCATATTAAACAGTAGTTTCCATCCATCCATTTTTTAACAAGCAAGGGGCACAAGGCAGGGTACACCTTGGACAGGATGGTTGTCCACTGTAGGGTACAGACAAACACAGACATGAACATACTCACACCAGGGCCAAGTCTCCCAGAAGCCAGGTCACTGGCCACTATGTTCTTGGACTGAGGGTGGAAATTGGAGCACCCACTTGAGGGAACCCACTTGAACAACATACATCCAAACTCCACACATATAGCACCCCAGATCCAGAATTGAACCCCGGGCCCTAGCACTGGGAGGCAGTAACACTAATCACTGCACCACAGTGCCGCCCTGAGCACTGATTTGATTTACAAATATTCCCCTTTTTATCACATGGTTGAATCCTTTTGATCTGTGCCAAAAAGTAATTAAAAAATGAATTTGAATGCAATTTACTTGACAAAAGGGAGATAAAGGCCCAGGTTTATGGGAACCAGGCCAAACGTTTTCTAATATGTGAGGGAGAAAGACATGTTTTCAAGATCAGTGACATGATTAGAGTGCCTTGTTTTAAACTGTAAATTAGGATCCAGTAAACTAAATCTGGTGGGCGTACATATCCCCTTTGTTGTTCTCACACTGTGATGCAGGCTGTTAAAAACAGTTCTTCTCTAAATCAGGATTGATGTGCTCCCCAAACATGCCAGCAAAAGCTATCTGACTCCCATAACGAGAGACCGCCACACTAGGTCATTGTTATGTGTGCAAAGTGATGCTTTTAAATCTATTATTAAAGCTGAGCGCGTCTGAGCACGGGATTCAGCCCCTAGCATTTAAAACTGTCATTGTTTCTATGGCAACCCACCCCTGCACATCAGGCAATTTTCGAGCAATAAATTCTCTGGGATTTTTTTTAAGGAGCGCTGGTTTCTCTTTGATCCCCCTGCTTCAGAGGTGACTGGAGTTCACCTTGCTATGATTAAATTTGGAGCAGGGAATTAATGAATTCGCTTCCCAAGCACGCCAGAACAATGCCCATGTCATCACAGCCCAGGGAAAGAAGTGAGAGAAGAGAAGTTCAGAACTCTGTAACAAAAGAAGACATTCCTGTGCCCTGGTCTTTGACAAATTCACTTACACGAGATTTATGTGGTATAATTGATTTACATGATATAATCTCTTGGATCTGAACATTAAATTTACAGAAACTGTAACTGGTCTGTAGTAAAACTGGTAATCAGAATTTCTTTCTGCCAGTGACTGTATCTTTCAAGACCAGTAAAACTCATGTCATGGATGTTTTCCTGTATTGCAGTCTTTTAGATTGCTGGAAAATGAGTTTTTCCACCCTCTGGCCTGAAGTGAAGTGTTGTAAGGGAATGCATGTTGCTGATAGTTGATTTGCAATGGCTCCCCAGTTATTCAACCAGTAAGGGCCTTCCTTCAGGGAGAAGGTCCTGATGCTGAGACTGTGCCAGTTTTGGCCTAGGCTGCATCGTTCACTGAGACCAGGACACAAACTGAAACACATCATTGGGTGTGCGCTGGTGGAGCTGGTTGGGTCTTAGTTGGCCAATTAGATGTGTGCTGGTGGAGGTGAGTGGGTCTTAGTTGGCCAATTGGATTTCTGCTTGTGGAGTTGGGTGGGTTTTGGTTGGCCAACTGGATGAGTGCTGATGGAGGGTGACTGATCTTTATTTGGCCGATTGGATTAGTACTGTTGGAGTTGGCCTGGTCTTAGTTATCCAGGTATTTCTGGGCTGTTGGTACAAAAGCAACTGAAGCAACGTCCGTGAAAAATGTGCGTTTTGCATATTTTAATTGAAGCAGTACAAGACGATTTATTTCTGTAGCTGAATGAAGTAAGGGGATTATATTCCTATGCAGTGGGGAAACATGAGAATGTGATCTGTTAATTAAATGATGGCTCATTTTTCACATAATTGATTTTCTGCTGCCGGCGGTTGTTTTCATTTAGCTCCATTTCCGATGGATGATTCCCAGTGCTACTGTGCAGATAGCGTGTTACTGCACACTATGTCCAAGCTGTTCTACATGGTTACAGGGTGAGCAGACTTCTTCCTGCTCCCACAAATTGCCCATGAAGAGGATATCAAGCCTACCTTTCATGTGTGGTTTTGAAAATCTGAATTTTTCATTCATGCAACCAACCCTCCATCTATCAACCCCTCCATCCAATTTCTAACAGTTTTATCTAACGAAGGGTCACAGTAGAGCTGTAAGCCTGTCCTGGGAGGCGAAGGGCGTGAGATGGGGTTCACCCTGGATGGGAACAAGCACGCACACACTCCCAAAATACAGTTTGACTAAGAATATTGGATGAAGAACATTTCCGATGACAAAGGTTGCAGAGTAAAGAATAATGAATAAATAACATTTTTTTGCAGTAATTCACAACAGATGCCCAGTTCTGTAGCTGCCAGGAAATGCCACGAAGCCACTTGGATGTCAATGCCAGCTGTGGTCAACACACTCATCCCGCAGAATATCACCGACAATCTGAAATGATTTGTTCAGATTTCTTCTGAAAGGGGCACAGCTATAAAAGAGCAATTAGTTAAACACAAAATGGCAAAACCCCCTCCTGTGGCCTTTCTGTTCATTTAATGACTACAAAAGCCAAATGCGTGGTACGCCTTCAGAGCCGGAGGGTCCCGATTAGTCCCGCTCCAATCCTGGATGTGACAGGTCAGCAAGAGGTCATGGGCTGTTAGTTTACCCATGGTGCTTTTGGGCGGGAGTAGTGCTTGTCTCTGGGAGCCTGACAGCCCCAGTACTGCGTGTTCACTGGTCCAGGGAGGGAGTGGAGAAGGGCTGGTTGCTTGGTTACTAATGGATGGGTAGCGACAGTCCCCTGGCTTCACACATTGCATATTGTGTACTCATCCCAGGAAGGACACAGCAGACAGCCATGAAAAATCAATTACATTCCAGCCTTGGGATTTCAGCCTGTTTCTGTGTTTGCGGTCAGGCCTCCAAAGTGGGGCAGGCAGAGATTTCAATAGGAATGAACAAGTAACTGAAATCATTATTTGATATCGCCGACCACAAAGCAATTTGTAATTCTCTCACACAAAGCCGCATTTCTGGCATTTTACTGAAAGGCAAATTTCCTATACCCGTTCCACAATTATTATTTTTTCTAAAGATTCTTTGCCTATTTTGAAATGGGAGTTTCTTGAAGGAAAAATAACTTTCCTAGCTGAAGCTCATTTGAGATTTTACAGATAAACTAATCCGTCATTTTGCGTTTCTACGTATAAAATACAATATTTTTTATCTTTTGTCTTGCCACGTATTATTAATGATGTTTAGTATTATTATTGCTAAATGCTGAGGCAAATAGAAATGGACTAGCGAAAATTGTGAAAAAGTCTTTTTTGTGGTTAAAAAATACTAAAATTCCGCACCTGGCTCTCATACTGTAGCTGTTGTTGAGGGAAAATTCACCTGGATGTCCTTTTATTTGATTCAAAGTCTAGTCTCTCTTGCATTCCAGGACTTTGCTGGAGAGAAGAGGATATTTTTTCATTCTTCCCTGGCACAGCTTCATATTCTCGAGCCCCTGCGTATGCCCCCCTAAGTGAATCCAGTGTTGGTGTGGAAGAAGACCATTGGCATGGCTGTGGCGGCCGCCCACGAGTTCCACTGGCTCAGCCTGGCCCCTTTGCCCACTGGCCGAGTGTATCATTCCTTAGCAGAGGTGGGGGGGCAGCTGTTCGTGGTGGGGGGCTGCGATGAGACGGGCCAGCCCATCAGCGCCTTGGAGCTGTACTCCCCCGAAGTGGACCAGTGGGTCGGTCTGCCCCCGATGCCCACCCCCCGGGCCGGCGCTGCTGTAGCTGTCCTCGGGAAGCAGCTGCTGGTGTTGGGCGGGGTGGGTATAGACCAGCGCCCCCTTAAGTCTGTGGAGCTGTACAACACAGAGGAGGGCCGGTGGAGGAAACGGAGCGCCCTGAGAGAAGCAGCCATGGGTATCTCTCTGACTGTGAAAGGTGAGGGAGAGAGAGACACGGAAGACAGAGCTGAGCTGACTCAAGGACTAGACGTGAGGTCAGGCTGCAAGAAGTGATTTATCTGCTATACAGTATCTTCTCATTAACCTATACTAGTAGAGGTCACTCCAATTCAACTTGGGGAAATGAATAATGGCGTGCAATGGAATTAGAGGCGTCTCCTGTGTTCTGTAGAGCACATTCACCGGTGGGCCTGTAAGTCCCTGGTGTCCTCTTTTTCACAGTGTTCACACAGCTTTGCAAGAAAGCAATGAGTATGGATCTTCTTGTAGAAACATGTAGCGAATATCTCCCTGGAGGTCTTTCGCTGACTGAATTATCCCTCTAAGTGATTGATTCCATAATCGATGGAGGTGAATAGTGAGGTTTCCCTTTTACCTGGGCCTTGTTAGATACAGGATATCCCCATCCTGTCATCAAGGTGCTGCAGCCAAGGTCACACCTGTTTTCTCTTTACCTTCATGTGGGTAAACAGAAAAGAAAGTGCTGTTTTGATGTGAGCCTTCTTCCCTGTCTTCACCAGTGTGACAGGTTTATTATTCTGCAGCTGAGTGCTGTGTGAATATATTTTGCAGTTGTAAAGGTATGGATGAAATAAGAAACACTCCTGCATGCTGTGAGTAAATCACGTGCAAAACAGTGATCAGGAGTGTTTCTAATTAAATTATTGCCCTTCGCTATCTCCTTACCCAAGCGTGATTAAACATGCGCGTGCTTGTCCTTATTCCTTTACCAGGGAGAAGGCACTGGTGTGGCACAGCCACTCAGCTGTCAAGCTGACAGGGCCCTGACGCCCGCCCTCTTCTGCCTTTTCTTTTCGCAGATGGCAGGGTGTTTGCAGTAGGAGGGATGGGGAGGGATCTGTTCCCCCGGAGTGTCCTCCAGCAGTACGACCTGCGCAAGGACATGTGGGTATCGCTGTCCCCCATGCCTACCCCGCGATATGATGCAGCCGTCCACCTCCTGGGTACCAAGATCTATGTGGCAGGTGATTGAGTCATCCAGCACTGGGTGTCTCCAATGTGCATAATAATAATAACAATAATAATAATTAATTCCTTACACTTATGTAGCTCTTTCTGGACACTCCACTCAAAGCACTTTACAGGTAAAGGGGACTCCCCTCCACCACCACCAGTTGTGAACTGCAGGGTGATATGGCTGCTGGCCAATAATAGTATGTGTAAAAATACAAAACACAGTACATCAAGCGCAGGAGAGTCATGGGGGTGGTGGTTCAGTCAGCACAGACCGGCACTGCATCTTGCATTCATCTGACTTCTTCATCACTTCCTTTTCCCACTTTCATCAAGCCTTAAATTCATAGTCAAACCTGTTTGGAAGGCAGGCAAAAGGGAAATCATTCACAACACTGGAAGACGTCCCCTGACTTACGGGATGTGCGGTGTTTACACTGACCTTTTTTCAGACTGACGCAACCTTGTCTCTCCCAGAATCCTCAGTCTCACAGCGCCGTCTCTCCTCCTGCAGGTGGCAGGCAGTGTAAGCGGTCTGTCAAGGCCTTTGAGGTGTATGACACCGAGAGCCGCTCTTGGGCTGTCCTTCCCAGCATGCCCTGCAAGCGAGCATACTCAGGCCTGGTGTGGGACAGAGAGGGGCAGCTGTATAGCCTGGGGGGGCTGCGGCAGGGGGGCGTCCACCAGCGGCCCAAATTCACCAAGAACGTCAACATCTTCGACAGTCAGCAAGGTGACCGTCCTCATGAGGTACAAGGCCAGGGAAAGGATTCCAAAAGTGCTTCATTTCCTGCAGGGAAGCAGGGATTCCAAACAATACAGGAGATGGGACTGCTGTTGCTTTCTCACTTGACTGTGTGCAAAGCAGTTTCTTCAGTAGTGTCAGACAGTTTTGTGTTTAAGTAACAATTACTACTGTTAAATTCAAATTGTAAAAATTTGGTAATTATAGTAACTAGAAAGAGATACTAAATATACTGTCTTCCTTTTTCCATGGAATTCTCTCTGGGGCTAGTATTTGTAATTGCAAACATACAATAACTTTGAA
Organism: Lepisosteus oculatus; assembly: GCF_040954835.1. Taxonomy (NCBI): domain Eukaryota; kingdom Metazoa; phylum Chordata; class Actinopteri; order Semionotiformes; family Lepisosteidae; genus Lepisosteus; species Lepisosteus oculatus. Next base: position 37,880,731 of record NC_090700.1, read on the forward strand.
CTAGACGTGTCTGTACAAAATCTTAGTAGCTCACATAGGACAAACCTTTTTACTGGCTACGATAACTAGATGTACTGCATTTACACTGTAACGACTTTTTTGGAAAAAAATGGCAGTGCATACTTCCAATTTTAAGGAGAAATATTTTCTAGGCTAGTGTGATGGGCTGGTCGTTTTTAAGCAAATTGCTTTGTTGTATTGAACACCACACTTTTAATTGGTTATTCAGATGAATGGGATTTTTCTGGCCTCTAGTCCTCTGAAAGCAGAATCTGAAACAAAAAAAACTTATTTTGTTTTTCCTTAATTATAGTATTCCATCTCAGTGGCTTTGCAAGAACTAGCTTCTTGCCTTAATGAAACTCTTGGGCTCCTGGTCTTAGCTAAGCTAAGTGAATATTGGGCTTTGTGAGAAATTAATTAAATGAGCAAAACTTGACTGTGATGTGATGCAGGGTCTTCATGCTCCTCAAGAAAAGAACTGCTATGATCCCTGTTGAACTAGCAAAAAAGCAAATTGCTGTGTCTGCCATCTATCATGTAATTCTGGGTTTCAAAAATAAACTGGAAACAAGGTCAGAGTCAGAATGCAACAAATAAATTGTGTTACCGTATCTCTCGCAGCAGCACTAAGTCTCTGGTCTCTGTCCTTTGCAGGTGTTTGGCAGAAGTCTGAGGAAACTGTGTCCTTGAAGACGAAGCGAGCAGATTTTGTGTCTGCATTCCTGCAGGGGAGAGTGATTGTGGCTGGAGGACTGGGTGAGAGAGGGGCAAGAGAGCAAGTAGGGGCAGCCCCCCTGTAATCCCAGCCTTGACTCAGGCACCAGGCACAATGTGGGGCACACACAAGCAGAAATGTCTGATCATCTGGCCTTGTGCATCCTGCAAGAGTGTCCGACCAGGACACTCCTCTTTATAACCTGGGCACAGTTTTCTCTGCCTTGCGACATGCTCTATTGGGACGTGCTGGGGTTTTGTCATAGACGCATATGTGTTTTTGGAAGTGTGCTGAACGTGGGTTACCACGGCAACAACCACTTAGGAGAAACAAGTAGGTCTAATTTCCTGTAGGGAAGAATGAACCTGTTCTTTATTGCAGTGTAAACTAATTTTGGTCATATACTGATGTTTTACTGCCATACAGTATATATCACTTTGCTATCATGTCTTATTTTCAGTCTGTAATATGTTAGATGGCGTATTGGAGACATTGCATTGTACAGACCCTGAAACGGGCAGGTAGTGTCCAGTGGGGCAATGGAAACTGTTTGATTATTTCTGAAGCTGCCATGCTGTTTTTCGTGGAAGTGCCCTCCCACATGTTCTTTTATACCCTGAGTGATTGGAAGTGATGCAGAAGAACTGTGGGATGAGTCAGAACCTCTCGCAGGCGGGTCCCTGTCACAAGGGTCACCAGTGAAAGTGTATACAGTATGCCTGGGGGCTGCAATCCTGAGTGTTTTTAAATAGGTCTCTATTCATAAGCAGCTAATTTACAACAACCCAGATGTATTTAATCACTAAACACCAAGTCGGAGAGGAAGTGCAAATTCTTTATTTGCATTAATTTACAGAGCTGTAGAAACCCAAACTGTGTTCCAGCCACAGATGGCAGCTTTCAGTGTTGAACACATGGCACTCTTACTGTGATCAATCTTAATGTTACAACTAAATATGATACTGAACATCTGCTTTCAATCAGCACAGTATTTTACATATCTGATACCACGAATGTATTTATATTGTACTTAAAAGGAATCACTAGATTGATTTTTCAGTCATCGAGGGCAACACTGCAACAGGTTTTATAGGTCTCCTTGTATCATCAGCAGCATAAGACCTGTGCTGGAGGGAGACATTTCTCTAGTTAAGCCACCAGTTAATTGAGCTAAAGCTAACTTAGTCTTCCTTGGGTTTTGTGGTGTTGCTGCTTTAACTTAAGGACAGCTGCTTGAGTACAAAGTCAGACTGTGCAGTTTGAGATGCAGTGAAGGAGCTGCTGTGGCTCTGATTGTACTGGGTTGCTCACTGCTGGTATGTGGGGCTGTCTCTGCAGGTAACCAGCCCTCCATGTTGGATTCTGTGGAGGCCTATCACCCAGGAAAGAGGAAGTGGGAGTATCTGCCCCCTATGACCTCACCCCGCTGCTCCGCCTCCTGTATTGTCATCCAGGACCGCCTCCTAGTGGTGGGAGGAGTCAACCAGAGCCCAAGCCCTGCCCATGAGGTCCTGTATGTGAAGCTGGGGGAGTCGCTGTAGCCTCTTTCGTCAGGACCCAGCAGTGAGAGCTGGGGATTGAACAAGGACGCTGCCTCTGTGCACTCTGAGCAGTGAAGGTCTGTCTCTAGGAGAGGACTGTGCATTTCTGCCCGCTGGGAGCCTCTGTTACTGTAGGTTTTCATTTCAGCCTAGCTCTGAACCAGCTTACTGACTTAATGGGGCCAGTTTGCCAACGTCTCTCAGCTCTTCAGGTGCTGCCGCTTTAAAGAGACCAAGAAAACCTGCAGATATAAAAGTCTTCTCCAGCCAGGATTGGACAGCCCTGCTCCAAACCTCCAAACGGTATTGGAGAGTTGTTCAAATCACAATAGGAGGCTAAGGATTGTTTGGCAGCTCTGATTTCAGCTACCTTTCAGTTACAGATTGGACTAAAGCAAAGTAGACCTGCATTGCGTTTCGTAAACTGAACTTGATTTGTTCTTCACACACAGCTTTGCTTTTACATGCAGAAAATGTGATATTAACCAATAGCACGGAGATCAGATTAGAGTCATTAGGCAAGTGATATAATTTTTGTTGCCTTTTTTAATCATATCTCATCTCACTACGATGAATGAACCAGGCAAGTAAGATGGACCAAAGAGCCTGTGACATGTAGCTTTTCACATCACATACTATATGGGGTACCCCAGGGATCCCCAATAAATAAGAGTCCCATCCAAAAATTAACTTTGCCTTTCCAATGAAAACTGAACTGTTATATCACTATGGTTGGTTCCAGTAGCTGCTCACTTTATTCATGATACAACTTCTTATTCTATGACCCATTAACCAACTCTTACTTGTTAGATTCCACACCGGTTAGTGATAAAAAAAATTATAGGTTTATACATTCACTAGGAGAGGAGAAACAAAAGCTCCAAAGCGCTACTAGCTTTCACACATATATTCACATACAAATGGGTACTAACCTAGAACCAACCAAACAACATGGGTTGTTAGAACTATACATTGATTGTTTCAGGGAGACATCAATAACTTTAGTATTACAATTTGAATGATTAACTGTAGCACATTTTCGACATCATTTGTATAAGGGTGTTATTGAGCATTTTGCTCCATGAATAAGAAAGGTACATTGGTTGCATTTGATTTTTCAACATGGGAAAGTGAGAGACGAGTCCACACCTGCGCCGCATTGAACCTTCCATCCAATGGCGCAGCTAGAGTGTTGACGCTGCCGTTTTTGATTGGTTCATCCTGCTTTTCCCTCTCCCTGATACGCTGGCATATTTGAGGGTTGGCCCCGCCTTTCCAATAAGAGCAGTAGGTATTTATGGTTTTCAGAAACTAGTCATCAAACTTCAATAGATTGCTTACAAACATAAGCCGATTGCATGCTTAAGCACAGTGTAGTTTATTCTGTGTTTAGAGGTAACTGCAATGACCCTCTACGTATGAGTCTTCAGAAGGGAGCTAATGGAAATAGCCACATTACGATTTCAAGCCTTTATCTAAAGCAGACTTTCAGAACAATTTCTGAAAACATACTGCACATATATGTAGCGTAGAGTGGTATTGTTTAGAATGTAGCAACAATACAGTAAATTATGAGCTAAAGCATAATAATAGTCGAATACCTGCAGGAACAACATCTTAAATCATAGAACTCAATAGGGTACACTGTTCTAACTTTATCAGTTTGCAATAATTACATTTTCTAGAATAGAAACAATAAATTGAAGTAATTGTTTTAGTTCAGGTGCACATGTACAACTTTAGAGTTGTATTAGTATTTAAGGTGTTGCAGTGTAATGCTATTTTTTTCCAGAGGGCTTTTGAGTTGCAGTAGCTAATACAGTATTCCAGCACTGTTTTTAAAGTGTGATGCAAGTATAAGGATAAAGTGTGGTTTATTTTCAAAGACATTAGTGCAATAAATGTGTGTACGGATTTTCTAATATTTGTGATTTTGTAGCTCGGGCATTACGCGACGACCACAAAGTTTCATATGTCAATTAAACGATTTCAGTAGTTAGAACACGTCTCTGTGTGTAAATGAATCGGTATCTCACGTACTGTACTTGTTTATTCCTGGAAGCACCTTATGAAACTATGAATTCTACACCAAATACTGTTTGTAAATTGTCTTTACTATCACACTACATTTGAACGCTTAAAACAAACAAATCGTCATATTTTACTGCCTGTAATATGCACATTTCTGGTGTGTGCTCGCCAGTTGTTTGTCTACCAAAACTGACATGAGCCCATGCTATAAATACCAGTTTCTTGGCCTCTGGCTGTTACCTCCAGGGATTTATTAATAGTCTTGCAGGCCAGTTTATATTTCAGACGCTATTTAACAGCAATCATGATCAACCTGGGCGATTTGTTCTTATTTCAAGCAATTTGTCAGCAAATTTAAATCCTTACTTTACAACTAATGATATTATAAAAAATAAAATCCTTTATTTAATTATGTATTTTCTGTTGAGAACATATTTATAAACCTTTACTATAGCACTATAGGGACAAATTAAACGTTAAATATTGTAGCGTAAAAGAATACGACTTCACCCTGAACAACGTGGCTACCCCTACACTGGTTTTACGGGCAATTTGTCAGGTTAAACAACCTGCTAAAACTCTACACTCTGCCCTCCCTATAGGGCTAAACGTGCTATTTGTTATGCACACTGGACTTTAAACTCTGACGTAATCTCGGTTAGTGCAATTTTGCTTCGCTCTACCTCATCCGGGCAAGAGAGCGACGCCAGCCGCACACGCCGGACGGCCGGGTGAAAGCGCTAGCTAGCGGCTTGAAAATGACAGGACGTAGCACGAGATTTCAGCTCTGGAGGTTCCTGAAAGTCGCCTTGTTGAGCGCGTTACTACTGGTGTGTGTTTTGCTAGTCGTGGCCACGATTAGGACTCTGACCCTGGACGTGAACGAGGGGCTCGGGCTCGCTCGCTGGGAAGAGAAGGAGATTGTCCCCTTCGGCATCAGCCCGCTGCAGCGACAGCAGCTACTGGATAATTTTAAGGGTGGGTCCTCCTGTTGAATAATGGACACGGGGCTATAGCTTCTGCCAGGGTCGTGCAGGTCTATAGGTCAGTACAGTAGTAGCAGGTTTTACTGATTGTAACGTAAGCTCTTTAGGGTGCATATTGCTGAAAAGAGCGGAAAAGCAGGTCGTTTTTAACTTGTGTTATTTATGTAACTGCGATGTGATTTTAGTGTCTCCAGTTCATAGCTTGTGTTCCGTTGCACTTCAGGCAAAACTGCAGGCAAACACCAAGCAGCAGCAATAATTGTAACAGCTGCAACGAAAGAAGCAAAAACATTTGCTGACTATGAAAGAAATAAGAGTAACCCACATCGAAAGACGTTATCGGTGTGTGTTGTGTTTTTCCTCCTCTTAGTTACGCAACGCCCTGAAAACTTAATCGCGTAACTCCGCAAACCTGTGCAAACTGATTCAAGATAAGTCAAACATGGAGCAACCCGGTTTTCAGAGCCAGGAAGTCTTAAAATTGTAACATGATTCAAAAGTCTGTGCTTTGAGTGATTTTAGCCAGCGACTAAACTTTTTTTTACAATGAGACATTCCCTACAACATGATTTCTAAGTTAACTTTTATTCTCCTTTTTAAATTTAGTTCACTTATTTGCAGCTTGATAAAATAACAAGACGCCGTCTTTTCTTAAAACAGAAGCATCGCGGGTCGGGTGTATTTGAAGACGTTTGTTGTTTCTCCCGTTTTTTCTGGTTGCGCAGCGGCGATTCGCATCCCGACGGTGTCCTTCTCGGACACAGAGCTCAACTACACAGCCCTGCGGGAGTTCCGGGACTTTCTGCCCACAGGTACCACAGAACCACCTTCTTAAACCCTCTGCACATTTAGTTATGTTATGGAATCAACTATTAACTTAACTGGCTTAAATTACCCCAGTTATTAGGGATCTAGTCTTGAACAAATGTATCCGGAACATGATAAGGACCCAGTGCAGGTCTAGTCTGTAAGCAGAGCGATGGTATGGCTGCACATTGGTGTTCTCTCTAATACTACAAGGTTTGCGTGTGGTGAGCGAGCAGAATGGTAAAGCTTATGGTATAAAAATTTTCTAAGCTTTGATATGAGGTGAGAGGTAAAGAAAAGGGAAAATGAAAAGTGGGACTGTAAATGGATTTCTTTTCCCCTGTGCCAGTCTTCCCCACTGTGTTCGCCTCCAGCCTAGTGAAGTATGAGCTCGTTGCCAACTACAGCCACCTGTTCACCGTGCCGGGCTCGGACCCGGGCCTGCAGCCCTACATGCTGATCGCCCACCTCGACGTGGTGCCCGCCTCCGAGGGCGACGGCTGGGAAGCTCCGCCCTTCTCTGCCCAGGAGATGGGCGGCTTCATCTACGGCCGTGGCACCATTGACGACAAGCACTCGCTCATGGTAGGGACCGAGTTGCAGGACAGGCCTGGCCAGGAGGCCGGGAGGCTGCGGCCTGTCTGTGTTATCCAAGATCTTCCCCTGTAACGGATGGTGCAAACTGAGGGGGATTGTCATTAACAGTTCTCTTGTCTGTGGAGACAAAAGTGAACATGTTTACCTGAGCTTGTGTTTTAGGTTGTAAGTTTAACTGCTAACATGTAAAAAGCCTATGGATGAATATGGGTATTGATATGGATCAATAATGTGTGTTATCCCTACAAACAGTTGCACTTATTCAGAAGCCACTTGCGTGCCTCACAAGTAATAATAATAATAATTAATAATTCTTTACACTTACATAGCGCTTTCCTGGATGCTCCACTCAAAGCGCTTTACAGGTAATGGGGACTTTCCTCCACCACCACCATCAAAGTGCAGCTCCACCTGGATGATGCGACAGCAGCCATATTGCACCAGTACACTCACCACACACCAGCTGTCTGTGGGGAGAACAGTGATGAAGCTGATTCATAAAAGGGGATTATTGGGAGGCCGTGATTGGTAAAGACCAGAGGGAAATTTGGCCAGGACACCAGGGTAACACCACTGCTCATTTTGAGAAACGCCCTGGGATATTTCCAGGAAAGTGTTCCCATAATAATACTGGGGCATCAGGACCCACACAGACTGCACCTTTTCCAGCAGCAAACTTTGCTTTCATAGGAGGTCTACCTCCTTGTGGTGGACTGGTTAATTATGTCAGAAACTATCATTTAAATTGTACTAAAAGGGAATTAAAGTATTCAAATCTGGAAAAGTTTCAAAAGCCATGCATTTGTATCTCTGTGGAGGGATCCTGTTTTATATTGGGTTTTTTTTGTTTGAAGAAAGTCACATGTTCTTACAGGGGATAACGGACAACACCAGGTTTCATAATTAGGGGTCTGCATTCTTCCTAATTGAACTCGGTGTAAGAGCACTTGCATTTGTGTAAAAGTGAATGGGACAGGAGGTAAAAAAAAGTTACTGTCTCTTCATCTCTGCAGACAGAGAGCTTTTGTTGTCTCCAGGACAAAGAAATGATTAAAAAATTTTATCTCAAACAGTTGTTCCTCTTTAAATTGGCTCTTTTTCCGATGCAATCCCTGCTTGCTGGTATTTTCATTAACAGTCCAGCACATGACCTGCTATTGAGAAAGAACAGCACTAGAATCCTCAGTCCAGGTTCATAATCCTGGGAAATTCTGAGTTCAGTTGTTTTTAGGAGCATTATAAGTCCCTTGTTTCAATAGCTTTTAACTATTAATGCCTGTGAACGAGGCACTGCTTTGCACAAGGGGTTGCGGGAGAATGGAACAAGTTAGCAAGTAAAATGGCAGAACATGGTACCCTGGTTGCTTTCAGGAAATGACTGCATTATATCTGCTCATCATTTAGCTGCTAACAGCCAAGAGAGCTAGATGGGATCAACAGTTTCTTCTCCTTTGTGACTTTTCTCATGTTTTTCTGTGCTTGTCTATCTGCAGGCAATCCTGCAGGCTCTGGAGTACCTGCTGCAGAAAGGGTACAGACCTCGGCGCACATTGTACATTGGCTTGGGTCACGACGAGGAGGTAAGAGGAGACTGAGAGGGCAGAATGTGTGAAAACATCTGTGAATCCTTTGATGGTCACTGACCAGGCCAGTCTTGGGATTCAGAGCTGATGTTTCATTGAGGAAATCAGAGGCTTAATTGGGGTAACTTTTTTCTGCGGCATAGTATATTTTATTTTGTTAGAATTTTAAGTTGGAAACTTCTTGCGAGTTAATGTAATATTTCTTTGTTATTTGTAAAAAGCAGTCTGATTCAGCATTATATAGTTTTGTAATGGGACTTAGCCATAGTTTGTCACAATGTCATAGTGATTTGCATGAATCCAAATATGAGAACATGCAGGTATTGAATACATACAGCTCAGGGTGATTAAAAAGCAGGTTACTTCAAAAAACGTCCCCAGAAGTGATCAAGCCTCCCCCATTTGGCTAACTGTCAGAACTGGCTCCAGTCCAGGGTGTAAGATTGTGTATAAAGAAGTTCAAGTTTGTCATTCCAGCCATATACAGTACAAGTATACAGAGGAGCGAGACATTGTTCTCCAGGTCTACGGTGTGAACACAGACAAGACAATGCTATAGACAATGCTGACATAGACATTTTCTAGCAGGGTACAGGGTACATAAAGTGCAATGTGCATAGTGCAATTTACTTTACAGGTTTGTGCAAAAAATACATCGGACAGTATGCCTGACATTAGGCAAAAAAGAGCTAAGTTTCCAGATTTGGAGTAGGTGCGGTAGGTATCAGGGTGTTGAGGAGCCTGACAGCCTGTGGGTGAAAAAAAGCTGTTACAGAGTCTGGTGGAGCTGGCCTGTACACTGCAATACCTTTTACCAGATGGTAGGAGGGCAAAGAGGTTACAGGAGGGATGGGAGGGATCGTCCTCAATACTGGAGGCTTTGTGTGTGCAGCGTTTGTGGTAGATGTCCTGAATGGATGGAAGGTAGGCTCCAATGATGTTTCCTGCAGTATTGACAATTCCCAAACCAAACAATGATGCAGTTTGTCAAGATGCTCTTGAGGGTAACTCTATAGAATGTGGATAGTATGGGGGGGGGTTTGAGGAGTATGAGGTTTGCCCTTCTCAGTCACCACAGGAAGTGGAGACGTTAGCTAGGGAGGTGGTGTTGATGGTCCAACTGAGGTCATCTGTGATATGCACACCAAGAAACTTAGTACTTCTAGCTTTCTCTACAGGGGAGCTGTTGATGCAGTGCAGTGAGGAGTGATCAGCGCAAGCCCTCCCGAAGTCAATTATCATCTCTTTTGTCTTATCTCCATTCAGAGACAAATTGTTGTTTAAGCACCAGAACAGAGGAATATTATTATGTTAATTAGCTGGTCTATGCAAATTTAATAAAAATGGTAAGAAGTCAATGTATCCAGGACCTGTCATGGCTTGTGAGAGTCTGCAGCTGGCACAGTCTGGAGTGTTGGTGATTATTTCTGTCCCTGCACTTGTGTTTCTGGTGCCATGCAGGTAAACGGCCTGCAGGGGGCAATGAGCATCGTGAGGAAACTTCAGTCTCGCGGTGTGAAGTTGTCCTTTGTACTGGATGAGGGTCTGTCTGTGATTGACGGCGTCATTGACGGACTAACTGAACCGGTTGCTCTGTGAGACATCATTATCTGTTATACTTCTGCAATGAATCTGATCTATGCAATCCTTTTTTAACCCTCCTGATCAGGTTAAAACATGATTTTTAGAAGGGGACAGCTCATATTTGTGCAGAGAACTGAGGTTCAAATGTACTGTAGCTTGCTTAAAATCAAATAGTCTTTTCACAGTGATTTCCCATTTACAAGACCAGATCTATCTTGTCCCCTCAAACTTGGGTGAAGTTTGCCTCAGAGCACTGCAGAGTTAATGTGGAAGATTGTAAAAACACAGGATTGAACCTCACACCCGAAGAAGGCTCCACAGCCAAAATGTTGTTTTCTTTCTTCTCTTTTCAGCATGGGATAAACCTATTACTTGTTCCAAAACACAGGATTTCCTAATATAGAGATGAGTCTTGTTCGTCTAAAGCTTAGAACTATTTCAATTTCACCTTGAACATTCATTGTTTCTTTTCTCTTCTAAATTGAGTTACCGCCAAGTAGAGGTCGATTCCTGTAAATTTTAGCTTGAAAGACAATCGGAGCACTTGCTGACTGTGTTTTGCAGCGAGAATTAAATAGGAGGCTTCATGATCCTGCACTTAAGGTAAAGATCAGCTCACCAAAGGGGAGGGTTTCCAGCTTTGTTCCTGACTCTGTATTGCTCTGAATATATTTTCTTCTGTTCTGCCCTACAGGTAAAATGCCAAATCTGTTGTAATGCTACAGCAACAGGCATCAGTACCTTGATATTTGTATCTCATTTTGCATAAAATCATCACTGTCTCCTGATAGGCTAGAGCATTTCAACACCTTTACAGAGTTAACAATTCTTAGAAATTCAGAGCAGCCTAGAAATTCAGAGCAAATGTTGCTTCCATCTCTTTAAGATGGGGGAAAGCCGTGTTTTGTACTGAAGGGGGGAAATGACAGAACTGTGTGTTCCTCGCTGTGGAGCAGTATAGGTATCGGTGAGAAGGGCCAGGCCACGGTCAAGCTGAGTGTGACCACGAGCCCCGGGCACTCCTCCATGCCTCTGCGAGAGAGCAGCATCGGCATCCTGGCAGCAGCTGTGACCAGGTGAGAGAAGACAGCCGGAGCCAGAATCGGCCCTCTGCAGTTCGCAAGATCCATCCGTTTTCTAACTGCTTCATCTTGCCCAGGCAGAGGGAGACAGACCCTATCCTGGCAACACAGTCCACAAGATTTTCTTTTAGCTACTATTATTCACCTCAAAGTATAGGAAAAAAAAAACATCAATCCAAAACTGATTATCAGAGCACAAGGTAGAGTTTAGCAAATGTACTCTCCTGATTTGCAGTGAAATATTGTTGGATGGGTCTGGAGCAGACTGCTGTCTGTGGTGACCCCTATAGATAGAATGTATGACTTGTCATCTTGGACTTCTGTGTGCAACACACTTCTTTTCTGCTGTTTCCAGGCTGGAACAGAACCCCATTCCCAGCATGTTTGGGTTAGGCCCAGAGCTTGCGACCTTTGAGCACCTGGCCCATAAGGTAAAGTTAGCTTTCCGACATTCCTGGTGTATTTAATTCCAGGCCCTGGGTCCTTCCGGGTCTGTACCTATCAGAGGGATGTCTGATACTTTCTTATTTCCTCTGTTTCTGCTGCTTAGATGAACATCCTCATTTCCTCTGCCTTCATGACCATTTTTTATCATAATATTTATAATAGTGTACTAATAATTGAATTCATTGTTTGATTATGGGGGCATTTCTAATTGAATGGCTTTTTGTTTATTATGCTCAAGTTCAGGAGGGGTTGCGGCTCATTCCTGTTAAATGTGTCGTGCAGGTGAGAGTGGTGGCCCTTCCTCTAATGTATGTATTCTGTGTAATAGCTATGCAAGTCAAATGTGAACCACCTATTGACACATCACTTTGTGATGAACAGACATATGTGGAATGGTGCTGTGGCACAACCATTTCCAGCGTGTTTTTTCTGTCTCCTTCTGCTGAGGTCAGTTAATTACATTTCGGAAAACGCACCCGAATGAGGAAAGTTCTGAAACTCATTAACCAATGGAGAGTTGATAAGTACATGTACCTTTCACTGTTAGAGCTGGATGCAGATTTTAAAAGTATTGCAACCACTTCCTGTGACATTTTGCAGTTCACACTCCCTCTGAAATTCTTCATGACCAACCTTTGGCTGTTTTCTCCCCTGATTGGCAGGTAAGCGCAGTCTTGAGTTTATTTTGGTTTAAACCCGTTCTGCATTACTCGTCTTTATTTAGCAGTTGCTGTCTTCCCCTCCCACAGGGTTATGGAAGGAAAACCAGATTCCAATGCCTTTGTCCGAACTACAACTGCAGTCACCATGTTTAACTCTGGCATTAAGGTATAATCATAGCAGATACACTAGTAGAGAAGAATCTCTGGGCTCCGCAGTTCAAATCTTTATACATAAATCTTTGTGAATGGTTACAAGTTAGTGTGAATTTGCTTAGACATGGCAGATGAGTGAAAATTGAACTGTAACTAAAAGAAAAGTTCAGGTTTTTATCATTCATACATAGTCAACAAAATGGTGAGCTTTGTTCACTTAGGACCCAGAGAGAAATTAAAAACGTGCTAGTGCAGTTACCAGTGGGCTCCAGCAGGTGGCTCCCCTCAACAAGGTTTACCCTGAAGTAGAACCATTTCTAAGAGCTGGTTGTACAGACACCAGCTGTACTTGCTTGCCTAAATTATTATTATTAGGTTGCCTGTGATCAGTGCCAATCAGGATCTGTAAAACTACTGCTAAAATCATAAGAAAATATTGCAACTAGATGCATCTTCCTTTAAATGCAATCTCTGTATCCTTTTAATTTCTGTTTAAACCCCCATTTATATGCTTCTCTGTGCTGTTAGATCAATGTCATCCCTCCGTATGCCGAAGCGTTTGTCAATCTGCGGATCCACTCTGCGCAGACGCTGCAGGAGGTAAGTGTGGGGATGTCTGTCTGTGCACGAGGACCTACGGCCGCGCAGGGGAAATGGGCGAGACTCAGCCAGACAGGCGCAGAAGCACAGTCCTCGTGGATCCGTCAGCCCGAGAGGGTTGATCAAAACCTTTCTCTCGGCAGGAACGTAAGAATTTAGAGGAGTGTTAAACAGGCTTATTTAAGCAGTTTGTTGGGTCAAGTGGGTAATAAAGGGCTTGGGTGGCACAGGACCTTCTCAGGAGCCTTTGGGTGACTTCTCGTGATGAGGAGTGTAGTGTGGTGGGGAAGACATCTGAGAAGCAGACTTAGCTGTGACCTGCCGTGCGATGGCTTGGGGAGAACCAGCGTGTTCTCGGTCCCGCCTTGCACCCTGGGCTGATGGGATAGGCTTTGACTTGCTGCGGCCCTCACCAGAAATAAGCGGCTAATTGCTCAAGGATGGATTTGACTTGACCCTGTAGGTTAAAACCTGATTGTAAGAATGGGGACTCCCCTCCACCACCACCAATGTGCAGCACCCACCTGGATGCAACAGCAGCCATAGTGCTCCAGAACACTCACCTGGTAGGGATTATTAGGAAGCCATGATTGGTAAAGGCCAATGGGAAATTTGGCCAGGATGCCAGGGTTACACCCCTACTCTTTTCAAGAAGCACCCTGGGATTTTTAATGACCACAGAGAGTCAGGACCTTGGTTTTACGTCTCATCCGAAGGACGGTGCCTGTTTACAGTATAGTGTTCCTGTCAGCGCCCTGCTGGCCCCACTAACACCTCTTCCAGCAGCAACCTTAGTTTTTCCCAGGAGGTCTCACATCCAGGTACTGACCAGGTTCACACCTGCTTAGCTTCAGTGGGCTGCCAGTTGTGAATTGCAGAGTTATGTCGCTGGGTCTTCTCCAGGTCCTGGAGATAATCAGGGACATTATTGGGGATGAACGGGTGAAGCTGGAGCTGGTCAATGGTTTTGATCCCCCTCGCGTCAGCTCCTACGACGAGAAGTCCTTTGGGTTCCAGATCATCAAGAAGACAGTCCTGGACTCCTTCCCCCAGGTGACAGTGGCTCCAGGTAGGACTCTGCCCAGATACACCTGGACAGTCATTAAACAGCCGACCACCAAGGGCTGAATAAAGAATGATCACTTCAAAAACAAGAATGCAGTGAATTTCCATTAATTGTTCTTCCCCAGTTTTCTAAGAACAGAGCAAAACTTGACATCTTCTGATCAGTTTTTCAGTCACCCATGTGAAATGTGTGTTACTGTTACTGTTGATAAGTATCTTTCAGGAGACTGAACCAGTCACATATCTGAGTGTGCCTTTATCTGATTCCAGTGGTTGGGGTGTTTTTGCAGGTATCTGCGTTGGAAACACGGATAGTCGCCACTATGTTGACTTGGCCAAGGACACCTACAGGTTTACTCCAACCTGGTTTAAGAAAGGTGACTTACGCAGGTGAGACAAGATCCATTAACCTCGCTGGACCACAGGGGTGATAGGTCTAGTAGCAGGTTTTTAATTTAAACTCAACTTGGTGAGATTTGATTGCACAGATAATTTCAGGACTTTTTGTCATCCAAACTAAATTTAGAGATTTCTGAAAAGTCAGCGTGAGGTACGTAGCTTGTTTCCTGCCCAGGTAGAGTCTCTTCTTTCACTTTCCTGAATTTCTTCCTTGAGAAAGACCTGCAAAAAGCTTAAAAGCTTAGATTTTTGACAGTAGGTGAAACATTTCCTGTGGTTTGTGTATTTTAATAACTCAGAGGATTTTTCTTAATTTTGTTGCTGGATGTTTTATTAAATTTAATGGCTGATTTTTGGAGTCGCAAATGACTTGTCTACTCATACATCCATTTCACATATCCACAGACAGTGGCAGTTAGAAAGTCCTGGAAAAAGTAGTAATTATATAAACGGGTGGAGAAGGGCAGATCTTATCATCTAGCTTCGCTAAAACAAACCTTGAAATGTAATGAATGTTCTAAATATTCTTCTCTTTAAGAAGCAGTGTTAAAACTTGGCTTATCTCAGAGCAGTGTCTGAAAAGAGACTTACAAGCACTCAGAACTTAATTATTTTCCACATTTCTCTGTTCTGATACTAAAGGTTGAAGTCTTGATTCACGTGTCTTTGATTGAAAACATTTTTCTTTGATAAGGGCAGATAAAATGTCACAATCTTCTCAGTTTCTCTGGGATTTAAGTACATTGTTTGCAAAAGAGAAACTTTCCACTGTGACAAATCCTTGAGAGTATCTCGCCAGGAAGCTCTGTTCAGCCCATTCTGCTTGTCTAAGTCCTGAATGGTTTTGTAGTGGAGACCCATTGGGTTGCTTACAGATGGGTTGCTTTGTTCTATCAAATGAAAACCTGAAATCAAAACTCATGAGGTGATTTATTTCAAAGCACTTTTGGTCTGCTGAATAATTTACCCTATAATCTGAAATTGCTTTAAAAAGATTGAATTTAACAATGTAGCTAAGGAGGATATTTTAAATTAGGTTTTCAATTACGATTGTTGATCTGGTGTTCAGGAGAGAGGAACAGATGAAATTAGTGCGCACTCAGTGTAGCTGCTCCGTGATGAGCTCAGCGCTGAACAGCTTGCAGCCCTTTAGTCCTACTCCACTGCAGTCCTTAGACAGGAGTCACCAATCTCTTAATTGTTAGTATTGATCCTGATATGAAACAACTACTTGATGAGCTGGTTGTAGCAGAAATACTCTGAGGATGGAGTGGATTGCAGAGACTGCACATTTGGTAGCCCCTGCAACAGGATACTGCTGGAATGCACAGGCACTTCAGACCCATTCAGACAATCGCGTCTGCTTCGTGCTGGTGGAAAAATAGCTCTCTATTCAACTCGGGGATGTTTATAGAATCTCGGAATGGCTGCAGTAATGTGGCACAGAAATGACTGCACTTTTATGTAACAACACCTTTTCAGGCATTCTAGGTTTTTTTGGGTCACTTGGCAATGAGTCATATTCTATTTATAAAGCAGACACAGACATAGTTACAGAAAATGTTGTGAGAAAAACTATTTTTTCTCTGATTCAGTGCACCAGTTACACAAACCAAAATAACTGTTTTATTTGCAGTTTTATCACTCGTGCACACCGTGCTGGGTTGACATTTTGCTTTCTTCTTTTTTCCTTCTTTACTTGATCTTGGGGAAACTGTAACCATCTTATTTGAAGCTTACTCCTGATAAGTCTGCATTTTGTAGTGCCAAAAGTAGCTTTGTAGCTTCATGAATGTGTCGAGAGGAACAGACGAGGATCTCCTGACAGTGAGCCAATTAGATGTGGCAGGTAAATGTAACGGATTAGCGGCTACAACACTTCACCGAGGGCTGCCCCTGGAGTTTTCCAAGATACTAACTAATATGAGACAGATATGGCTAAATGACCAGCTTGGCTCCTTGCAGCTAAGTAACGGTCGAAATTGGTGCAACAGTAGAAAATACTAGTGGAGCATTAAATAAATTGTATGAATTTAATTTGGAAACAAGTAATACTCCGTTTCATCTGTAGTTGGCAGCAGGCTGTCTATCTGTGAGCTCTGAGGAATGCCAAATGTATTCTTGAGTTGGCTGGGTGGATACAGGGAATGGGAGCCAGAAACAACTTTACTGCTTCCCTCCCCCAGGTTTCATGGTGTAAACGAGAGGATTTCGGCTAAAAACTACGAAGACCTGGTGGAGTTTTATTTTCGGCTGATTCAGAACTGCGACATCCGCAAACTGCCCGAGCCTCATGGCAGCCTTCACGATCTGTAGAGAACTGTGGGCGTCACGGGCCGCTACCAGCAGGAGCGCCATGTCTGCCCTTCACCAGACGCTGGGTGTTAATGTGCTGGCAGAGGGCTAATATACTGA
Organism: Lepisosteus oculatus; assembly: GCF_040954835.1. Taxonomy (NCBI): domain Eukaryota; kingdom Metazoa; phylum Chordata; class Actinopteri; order Semionotiformes; family Lepisosteidae; genus Lepisosteus; species Lepisosteus oculatus. Next base: position 37,897,401 of record NC_090700.1, read on the forward strand.
GGTTGTGCTGGGATAACCTGGAGCGGGTGATACTTAAACATGGCCAAGATGTGCCAGATTGAGGAGGATATTTGAGGAGTGATCTAGTAGATAAACACTGGTCTGTGTGCACTTCAGTTAATTTACCTTTAATTGATGTGTTCTGATCACTTTCTTCGTCTTTTTAATTGACTTAATTGGTATTTGACCCATTTTTTAATCCTAGGGTTTGTGAGGCACTGCTGTGCTGTAAGCAGATAGTTGCACGGTGAGGGAGCCGTGTCAGACAAACAGCCCCTGGCTCAGTCTTAATCTTAATATAAATCAAAACAGTCTTGTTTCATTCTTCGAGAGTGCAGGCAGGAGATCTGCATTTCACCAAAGCATCAGGATTCATATTGTGGATTTCCTAGGCCAGCATAGGTTTAGTTTCAATAGTGGATGATTGCTAACAGTGAAGAAAGATATCTCAACATGGATAGCCCCCTCTCACAGTAACCCAGTTTTATTACATTTGTTCCACTTAACATTAAATCTCCACATTCCATTGCGGTGGAGGTGTAACTTTTTTTTTTTATTTAGACCTGTCTAGACACACTGACCTGCACAGGATTTCTCCTAATCTCTGGAAATATTCTCGTTTTCTGGAAACGAGCCTCTTTCCTGTTGATGTAATTAGAATATTGTCTCCCAGTTACCGGAGACATAAAAGCAAAACCTACTGTATCTTTTGGATACTGTTCAAGATGTAACCTGATCCCACCCCAGGTCAAAATTCACTTTAAAGATTTGTATTATTTAATTGGAATTGATTTTCTGTCTCATATGTCTCTATGTCAGTGCCCTGCTGTTAACAAAATATTGAAGTTACTTAAATCACAATTGAAAATAAAATGGCTTAAATTCTTTCTACAAGATGTGGGGACGGTCAGTTCATATCGAGTTCTTGTCAGAGATTCATGTGCGGGACAAGCATTCAGATTAATCTGAAGTTTAAAATGACTTCTGTTCTCATTTAAAAAGGAAACCTTGATGATAAATTTGTACAGAACACATTGTATAGACTAAATATAGAATGACCAAAGACTGAGGATAAGGTTTTTATAATAATCAGCCACCTTGCAGGTGGATAGTTTGCCAAAACACCCACTGCTCCTTCCTGCTCTTTTCACAAATTGGCATCATCAACAATTGTATCGTTGCTACTTGGAATGTAGAAATATAAGCTGTTGTCTTTCCTTTCTTAATACACTAGTGCTGCTTTTGACAGACTGCTGATGGGGGGAATGCTTGGCACCATTTACTTTAATTTTTCAAAGTTAAACATTTGACATTTCCAGGCAACAGGGGACACAGTGGAGACACAGTGCTTTCAGCTAATACACAGTTTCCGTCAGCACACCATTGTTTGAAGAATTATTTACCTGTGAGAAGCTAGAATGGAAAATTGAGACAGATATTGGTCCTGCTCTCCTTGTTACTTATTATGGGAATACAGTAAGGGAATGTTGGACAAAATGGAAAACAAATTAAATCCTGCAATTATTATCCTTGGAAACCTCTTTACTTTTTGATCTCCTATAGGCCTCCTTCTTTAGCTAATCTTTTTTTCCCCGGTCAGAGGACAGCATCCACTTCAGAACCTGTGAATTTTATCGCTTGTTTCCACAGCGTTCTTAATGGCTGCTTGCTCATATGTCGGCTCAAGGTTCCTGTTGGCACGCTGCATGAAAGCCAGGAGGTAACTGGCAATGAGAAAAGTAGCTGATTAGTTTTTTTCCCCTAGTTAATCCTCTTGGAAAAATCACCAGCTTACTTTGGAAAAACCCTGTCTCGAAAACTCATTAGGGAGCTTGTAGGAGGTTTTTGTCTTAAAACATGTAGAAACAAAAAAGCAGGCTTATTCCCAGGGACAGAAGTTTGTCCGTCGTTGCTAATACTGCTCACAAAGCCCAGCCTTGTGCTGTGGAAAGGTTGTTGCTTCCAGCAAACTGTTTGCCTTGATGTTTTACTGCTGCAATCGCACACTCCCATTGGGTCACTTCTCCGAAACCTGGTTAATCCTGATGTTAAAACCTCCTGGGGTTTCGGGGTGGTTTATTTTCCACTCTTTCAGCATTTTTCTGCAGAGCTTTCTCATTTAATTAGGGTTTGAACCACATACTGGGGAAAATGACAGCAATGAAATGTACAGGTTAGCGAAGCCCCAAAAATGAATGTTTTAAATTCAGATCTCACAACGAGAAAAACAAGGTGGGAAGGAATAAGGGAATGGGGGGTTACATGCTTCCTGGAATGTTATTTTGCTCCTGCCAAGGCTGTAGTAACGTTGGGAAATTCTCCTAGACTGTTCTCTAATATTTTATGCAATCAGTCTGTTTGATTTAGTGTATTTTAGTAGGATATTGCAGTTTCTGTTGCGACCAAATGTAAACTGCAGAAAAAAGATGCTGGCAAAAGTGACAGCTTTGTGGATCAGACACGCAGAATCAAGCCTGCACTGCACTGTTTTTTGTCCTGATTGTACAGTAACTATAACATGCATTGACACTGATGGCTCCATATGTTGCTGACTACATCCCAAGATTCCTCCATGGCTTTCTGAGAACGTCGGGAAGGTTACAGATGAGAGGAGGCCATTTGGCTCATATGGCTCATTTGGTAGTTAGTAGCTAATTGATCTCATCCGGGCGTTTCTTAAAAGAAGCCAAGGTTTTGTTTTCAACAACATGGCTAGGCAGTCTGTGTCAGACTCCTTAGGAGCTTTGTGTGACAAACTTTCCCATTTTCCAATTTAAATGCTCTTTCCCATAGGTTCTACTCAGGTTTTCTCATTTGTGTTTTACTGTTTATGACGGTATCTGAGAATAGAGGCAGAGGAATAAAGCTTTCGTGCACTGGCAGTGTTGAGAACTGAGCTTTGGTAATAGGCGGGAGCCTACATTTTGCTACACACATGGGGGATTGTGCTCATGCTTTATAAAAAAGCATTTGGCCGGTTTGCCCCACTTGGCTGCCCTTGCCGAGCTGCTTGAGTGCTGTGATATGTGACTTTGGCAATTTGTCCCCAAGTCCCCATGTGGTCTGATTTGAGTCTGCCAAGCCCAGCAGGCCTTGTAGGCCAAAGCCTGCTTGGGCCCCAGTGCTGCCAGGGCTTAACAGGTTACTCCACGCCAAGGCCACTGTGCCCATCTCCAAGAGCAGGCAAGCCTGGGCGTTATTCCTGGTGCTTGACCTGCTCTTACATGTGTGCCCTGTGGTAGAAGGGAGCTGTTGCTCTTGGTGGCCATAATCCAGTATCTCATCCGTCATTTTCATGGGACACTCCGCACTAGAGGTCAGAACTGATGGCCGATGTCTTTCGCTCTAAAACATAATACAGCACATCCAAAAAGCCCCCTGATGAATAGGTATGCTCTGGCGTTATTGAATGATGCGTGTTCCCAACAGTAATTGAGGGTGCCCATTCTCAGCGGGGTCTGAGCTCCCGGGGCGGGACTCTATGGGCTCAAGTCACGGCCGCGGCTACAGCCAAGTTGTATGCTAACTATAGAAAGCAGGGCGCAGGGGGACCCGCTGGCTTGAGTGTAGCACAGGGAGACGGAGCCCGACTTCAGAAAATGAGGGGGCGGCATGGACAAGTGACATCACCACGGAGATCCGACACTCGCGCCGGCAGGAATGAGGAAATGGCTGAAAGAGAAGTCAGGAAACAGGTCTCAAAATAGAAAGACGGTGTAGGGGTTCAGACGTCCCTAGGACCACGAGAGAAAAAGGAAGTAAACGCTGTTTTGCGCGGCGAGACAGCCGTTTAACTGTAGTATGTATAGGGACTCTTTCAACTGAAATCGAGGTGTTCTGCTGTCGCTTCTTGTAGCGAATTGGGATCAACGTGAAGAAACCTGTGCAGGGAATGCTGTAAGGACCCTGGTGGCTTTATAAAAAAGTTTTAACTCCCTGCTGCGCCGCGCTGCGGTGCGCCCCACGTGCGTAATTTTAGTCTAAAGAGCAGGGGCCAATTTAAAGACTTGCGAAAAGTTTTAATTCAGTTTTTTTCCACGTTGGTAATGATTTTGGAAAGTCACCGGAAACGTAATAATATAATTTAACGTTGACGTTAAAGCTCCAGTAATAAAGCGGTGGGCTTACAGAACAGGCATCTCTCAGTACCGGTTTGGTGACCAATTAACAGCCTTTCGATTAAAATATTAAAACAGAGTGGAAAATAACGTTGTCACAAGGGCTGCCCTTGTTACACAATAGTCGGACGTACTTCCATTGTCTGGGATTGAAAAATTGACTGTACTTTCCATTCTGACCCGACGGAATCAGACGCACTTTAGGACCAAGCCTCTCTTAGCGAGCGTTAAACTGGAACCAGTTCTGGCGAGATGGTGAGTTAATTCTGAACTGCGGTCTCGCCGCATGGCCACGCATTCCGACACAGTGGGTACAGTACACGCGCGAACCAATCCGAGCTCTGCAAGCAGTTGAAAAGCCGCCGGAGCTCTTTTTGTGTGGAGGAGTATAATCCTAGTTTGTGACTCGTCATCTCTCCCCGCCTCTTGACTTCCTGCTTTGCAGTATTCATATTCCGCAGCTGGAGTTTTGCTATGCTAATTGTAACAATGTAACGGGACCGGAGCGACGGTTTTAGTTCAGGGGGGGGTTATTCATTAATCCAGGGCAGGAAGAATACACTACATAAGGAATGACGATCGCCACAGCTGCTTCGGCCTCCGGGAGAAGAGCGCGCGATCTGGGAATTGGGATGGTAACATCGGGAGCTGATACATTTGAAGAAAAAAATCTTGGACTACTGAAAGGTACAGCTACAACCATTTACAGCACTTGTGTCGCTGCCGGCGAGAAAGTGGTCGTGTACGGCTGAAGTACTAAGTTTGAGCTGCATTGCGCAATGTAGGCTATTTTTGATGATGTCCTTATCCTCCTATAGGTGTTTTCTACAAACCAAACGATTGATCGTCCGATAGTTAAACGCTAAGACGACCCCAGGAACACGGGCTTCTATACATTTAAAGAACCAGGGGGCGTCTTTGACGCATGATGATTATTTGAAAAATAAAGTAACACCTTTCATGCGGGATGGCTAGTTTTCTGTTCACTGGCGAACACTGCTTAGGCGACATTGAGTCTAAGTGACGGATTCGGGTTTGATGCTTCAAAGTTCAATTGCTGTGGATGTACTGTAGGAGGAAGTCAGGGGCATGTTGCGACTGTTGCTTTCGAAGTGCTTTATCAGCAGTGGCTTATATTTAGATAACGAAGTGGATTTGGAGTTATCATGAGAGTTTTGTAAACCCACGTCGGAGGCGGCTTGGAAGGTTCCTTGCATTAGTTGGTACAAACTTGAGCCTTGACCGTGTAAGGCGCACCGGAACATCTCAAGCCTCCTATTTCTTACACAGGAGTGGGTTGAAAATGTTTTCAGAGGTGACAGAGGAAATGGAAGAGTAGTATTGCTATCGGAATTAATTTTGCTTTGTTTAATCCTGCCCACCCACCGTTTTAAGTAGAATGCCGCTTTGGTAGTACAAACAGGTCCTGTTAATTTAACAATTTTACTTCTGGCATTTTTTAACTTTTGAAAAGTGTGTCTATTAATATGCGTTTAACATAACGAGTGCCTTTGGAGCTGCATCTTGCTCACTTGTATGCTGAGAGCACACCGAATGTGCGTGTCATTGCTCAGTTCCAATGCTCGGTATGGTGCTGACTGGTGCGCCTGTACAACACGGCGTGTCCAGCTCATAGCGCTCCGTCTGCTGAAACCCAGGCTTAAGAAAAACAACCCGCCGTCGAGCTTGTAAAGCATATCACTTGGGAAATTGCAGTCTCTAGCACCGCGGGGAATCGTCAAGACAAGAACAAGGTGGGAAAAATCGCTATTACCCAGGCAATACGGAATCTTGATCGATTCAGCGGTTACGACTTAAAAATTCATACAGATTGATAGGCGGATTCATAGCCTTCGAAAGACGTTATTTCGTCTGTCGCACATAGCAAAATTGCAGTACTGGAAGAGATTTAACACAGTATCATGTATTATCCGAGAGTAAGTCAAGATTAAATGACATGTAAATACAGTCGGTTCTGTACAAGTATCAGCCGTTGCTAAGAATATTTTCGTCTTTTCTCGTCCCGTGGGTCCTTATTTTATCATGTAATTATGTCGCGATCTACACAGCAGTTCCTAAAATAATACATCGAAAAACAAATACAGTAAATGATTTGCAGTTATAAAGATCTGAACGCAATGGTGTCAGTTTTAATTTGCAGTAACGTACATACGCGTCCCTTCTGTATTTCTAGGTAACCGGGAGGATAAAATCTGAATTTATCCAGGCAAAGACCTGCTATCCACGTTTCATAGACCTTTAAATATAAAAAAAAAAATCCTGCCACGTGTTGAAAGGTGAGACGATTCTATGCCCTGAGACGGCCTTGCAAGCTGGTTTTGAAAGTGGAAACACAGCTCTGAGCGCTGAGGAACTGGCGCTGACGTTGGTGTGACATCTGAACGAAAACCGAAGAAAAAGGCCATTCAACCAGGAATTCAGCGATTACAGCCATCGTAAAGTTCCTATTTGTGGGAGGATCAGCCAGTGTACAAATTTACATTTCTTCCAAGAAATGTAACCCCTACGAGCTCGTTTCAAAATTAGGTTTCGTCATTATAATGGAAAGTCTGTGAAAATTGTAAACTTCTGCACTGAAGGTTAAAAAGTTCAACAGGCTTTAGTTTTTCATTTGAGTGAAATAAAACTAAATTTGCAGAATAGTCATTTTTAACTTCCCCGTTTCTGGAAGAAAAAAAAGAGGTGCTTTGTTTGATGGAGATTGTTACCTGTGTGGTCCGCAAGCCAAAGTTACACTTGAAAGAGAAGAGAAGAGAAGAACACCTGTCTTCGTTTTAAGCGCCTAAAAATACATATTTTAGTACTTTTCGAAATATTTAAGGATAAATCATTTTGTAATATATAGTATGAACATATTTAAGTTCTTTAATGGGATAAATTAATTTAAAGCGTCACAAATTTGGAGGAAAAGCAAGCTGGGAAGAGACTCGTTGCTTCGCCTGTTCATCTAAATAATTAATATATTTCCTGGAGTAACCGTATGGAACTTTGGTCGGAGGCTCAAGAAAAACAATCAAAAATGTCCACCGTCGCTGGAGAATCCAAAAAAGAAGCGTCTCTTCCCGTTTTCCACCACGCGAATGGGACAGTGCATCCGGTCATACGGCCCGACAGCCAAGAGGAGCTTCGGCTAGAAGCTGGGGTCTGCGAGCTGACGGAGGTCCCGGCCTTTTCGGACCGAGCCGAGCCTGACCGCGACAGGGCCGAAGTAGTGGTGATCGACTGCCGGGCCAACGCCAAGGGGCAGAGGGAGGAGGACGCGCTCTTGGAGAACGCCAGCCAGAGCAACGAGAGCGACATCAGCGCCGACCAAAGCCCCATGCCCGCGGCGCCGCTGAAGGAGACGTCCTTCTCCATCGGGCTGCAGGTCCTGTTCCCCTTCCTGCTGGCGGGGTTCGGAACAGTAGCCGCCGGCATGGTCCTGGACATCGTGCAGGTGAGTGAGCTTTGCGCCGCGGGAGCTGCGGTCACGCAGCCATTCGGAACCCAGTGACGCCCTGCGGCTTAAGGAGACACGAGTTTATCGTACATTAACAGTGTGCATAAAGACAGAATAATGAACTTGTATGTGTGTTGCAGTTAAACGGGACTGTGTCTTCTAGTTATACGTTTGTAAACTATCAGCAGTACAGTAGTTATTGCCTGGAAGGAATAAGGGGGAACTCTGAACATGCATACACTTGACTTTCTTTATGTGGTCACCCTAAATATCGCAAAGCTCTGCAAGAATTGGCATTGAGTTTTGATGTGTTGTTGGGATGCCAAAACTCCACAGCCCCATGGCTACAGGCTACGTCTTTAGCTGACTGCTGTCACACCACAGACTGGGGTAAATCCAGATAAGAGATGAACACAGGGCTTTTACTAGCAGATTGCTCTATCATGGTTAGGAGAAGAGCCTGGAATGATATCAAACTGCTCACTGGTGATCCGCCCTTCCCCTAGGGCTGTGTGCAATTTTGAATAATGCAATAATTGTTATTCTATTTAGAGTCAAGTTACCATAATGGACCAATTTCATTTACTGGCTCATGTCCTAAAGCTTGAAAGGTACCCATCTCTGATAAATTACGACTCATTGATGCCAAATGAGTGGAATGTCTTCTTCTTGCTTAACAAAGGGAGATAAGGTGATGGTATCAGTGTACAGAATGGGTATCATATCTAAGAAAACAGTTTAAAGCTCTCGATCACTCAGTTGTAATCTACAGTAATTGGAATACATGCTTTAAGGTCTGGTACCCAAATCCTCAACGATCCACAATTCTGTGAATAGAGCTTTTCAATTTTACAAAATTCACTGAATAATTTCCCAACCTTAAAGTAACCAACGTCATCCAGTTATGCTGAACTAAATAGCTGCTTCTCTTCAAAAAGTCTCAGAAATGTTGCAGGATATAGGCATATTCCTGGCAAGTATCAACAATTCTCTATACTGTACATTCTCTTACAGCATGAATTTTCCTCATTCCCCATGTTGTGAATGTAATGTACTCAAAGCTCAAATTTTGCGTTGGAGTGGGAAGTATTTCAAGTCACCTTGTCAGTCTGCAGGTTGTACACATACAGTAGATATGTAGTAGTGTAGGAATGTCTGTATTTAGAAAGCCGTGTCCTTTGGATCTGGAAAGTAATTTGTTTTTGGCATTCCTCACTTCCGTGCATTTTGCCATGTTGTTCCCAAGCAGAGATCACAGGGAATCTGTTTTTCCCATCCTTTTCCCCCAGCCCAGAAACTCTCAAAGCATAATGATTTACAGATCTAGAGCATCATCTTACAAACTGCCAAAAATAGGAGATTTGGCCTGCTTTCCCACAGAACTTGCTGTCCTGGGGCGTTAATTACCCATGAACCAGGCCCCCTGTCTCATGATCCCTCATGAAGCACCTGGAGTTGTTAGTGTTGGTTCTGTTTTGTGAACGGTGGTTTCTCACATGGGCGCTGGAATCTGTGCCTCAGACGCTCGTTTTGATGCGACAGGGTTCCATGTACACACGTGTCCTGTAGCAAGTGTTGAGCCCTGCTGGCCAGCATCCACTTTTAGAAGCTGACGGGTAGTGAGAGGGGATGACCTTTTCTTCCTGTTAATGTCCTTGGGGCCAATGCTAGTGGAGCTGCTGGCTCTGATGTCATTGGAAGGGGGTGTGGTCCTGGTCCAAGACCCAAGGACCAAGAAGGAGAAGGAAAAAAAAAGCCCCTGTTCCTCTTAAACAAGACCCTTATCTCTGTCTGTGACCCCTCTGCTGTTGCCCCCAGTGCTGCCTGCTCGACTGTTATAGAGCACTTCTTAGTTTAAAGTCAACTAAGGTGCTCTTTCATTAGCTCTGGAAAACCTAGCGTGCTTTGGGAGGGGAAAAAAAGTCTGTGTGGAATTTCTGTAATTGGTTTGAAAGAGAAAAAATAACACCTGAAGGTTAACAGGCAGCTTTTAATTAGTTTTACAAGATGCAATTTGATAACAATGAAAACCAAACCTAATAGTTGCAGGTTGTGTCCTTTTTCAAAATGGCTTTCTACTTTGTGCAGGGTGCATGCGTAAGTGTGTGTGCCCAGCTGGTTTAAAAATAACAGCCCCTGCATCGGTGGCAGGTCATTTATTTCTAAGGTCAGTCTTTCCTACAGTCGGATCGAGTTTGGAGTGTCTGGTTTCAAGGAAACACTGACGTTTTAGGGGGCTGACTGGCACACACTGGTGCCCTAATTCTCCTGTTGTTTCAATTTTATTTGTCATAATGTGACCTCGAATTACTAAAAGCATGCTTTGACACAAGTTGCAAGGTTTGGAGTCTCACTGAAGAGGCAACTGTCATTTCTTAGACCTTCTATGTCTTTAGCTCCTGAAACCTCTGCTTCTCTTTGTCCTTCAGCTGTTTCCTTCACTTGTTCCTGTGGAGTTGTCTGAGTGGAAAATAGTTTTCTGTAAAATAAGGTTTTAATAAATTAGAGATAATTTATTAATGACTAATTATGTTACTAGAAAGATCCATAACTTTTTAATATTTTTAATATTCAATTTTTCCTTCCTTGTAGAAGAAGTCTGTGTATATATATATTTAAAAAGCAACAATAAATACTTCATACGTCACTAAGGGCCTCTGGTAGGCTAATATTTTGGTTCCTTTATTGAAGGGTGAATAAGTTACAGTAGGCTGATTTTAATTACATACTGCTCCTTTTCTGGTTCCCTTTCCAACAGTTTTGTGCTTTGTGTTTAGTTCTGGAAACCATGAACTCTGAAACCTAGCATAGTGACCCAAAGTGCATTTTTAACACCCTTGCCAAGTGTTGCTGAATGGGGCAGAGATTAATTGTCAGACTGCTTTTCCTGGCTGTAACGTATTATGGAGTGCATGCCATCTGCAGAGTACTGCAGTTTTCAGGGTAGACGCCCCAACACCAGAAGAACAGGTGACAAGAAGGCAATGAGATTGCCGTTTTGGTTCCTTTGCTAGAGAAGATGAAGAACCCATGCTGTCCATTGAAATACCTGTTTCGCTTTCTTAGCATGCAGTGGAAGGAATGCTGCTAACTCCATTATCCAGGGAGCAGTCAAATAGGAGTTTAGTTCACCTGTGTCCTTGTAGGCAGGATTATAATACTGATGATGAAACTCTGCCAGCTTAGGAAGGGATGGATTTTCAGAAGCTCCTTAAGAACAATGTTGATGATAATGAACAAACAGGCACGCACAGAGGGGTGCCTTGGGTCTTTGTGGACAGCACAGGGAATGTTTAAGCAAGGCTGAGAGCTGGGTGTTGATTGTGTCATGTGGGGTACTGAACGGAGCCGTGCTCTGTGCTGCAAGACCTCGGCCATGGCCACTTTTCAAGGAAACACTGCCATTTCAGCCAGCTAATGGGAACAGACCAGTTTACTGATTCCTGTTGTTTTGATTTACATTTGTCATAATGTGATATTGAATAACTAAAAAACGAACTTTGACACAACTGTTATTTCTTAAACCATCTGTGTCTTCAGCCCCTGAAGCCTCTCCTTCCCTTTTCCCTTCGCCTGAGATTCTTGCGGAATTGTTTGTGTGGAAAATAGTTTTGCGCAAAGTACAGTTTGTTACTTTCTACTTTGTTCATTACTTACTAATTAAGATGCTACAAAGAATGTTCCATAAAGGCTAAGATTTTCAAAACCTTTTTTTTCCTTTATACATGTTCTGGGTTCTGGATCCCTATTTAAAAAGCAACACTAAATATCTCCAATGTCACCAAGGGCACATTAAAGTTCAATATCTGTATTATCCTCGTGAAGATGTATGTGGGTGTATGCATGAAAAAATTTGTATAAGAGTTACACATGTATACACTTTGAAAAGGTAGTCCTCCAAAATGCTAAGCTATTACTGCTTCCTATTCACAGATTAAGTCCACTGAAGAAAATTAATAGAAGAGGTCTGTGGACTAAATGTTTTTGTACTTTTGTAACAATTACCCACCCAAGGCAATGTTCACGCTCCTTTTATTGTGCTCTGGATCGCTGCAGAGTGGCCATGCCCTGACTCCGCGGTGAGGCATGCTGGGAAACGAGCTTCTCAAGTACACAAGAGATTTCCCACTAATAAATGTATCATGTTTCCCTGGCTTTTGTGATTTAAACAAAAAAAAAAACAACAAAAGACTGATCTTGGCTGTTCCAGGGGCAGGAAGAGAAAGTGCAAGTGCTTACACATTCAAGAGGAAAATAACCTGTAAACAGAGTGATTTTCTCCCCCGCGGAAGGAATTCTTGGTTCACCACATCCAGTACCCAGTACATCATTATGGCCACCGCTGCGATGAGGAGAGAGGGACAGACGCTGTGTCTGAACTCAAGTGACACAGCTCCTCTCCCCCATCTAGCACAGCGAGGGCCTGTTCTGCCTCCTACTGAGTCCCGGCTCAGTCTCACATCGTCCGCCCTGAGCCGTCGGGCTGTGCATCCGGTTAGGAATTTCCAGACGGGGTCATTTTTATTCCTGGAAAATGAGGAGGTCCAGAGTCTGGAGAGGCTAAATCAGCCAAAACCTAACCCAAGACACTATGACCTGCTGCTGAAGTCGAAGTGCCCATTTTACTTTTGTTTTTATTTTGTGAATCGGTTCATTGCCATAACAGCTAGAGTGACTGTGACTGTCCCAACACATCATGCCCATCACAGTGGCTTCCAGATCAATACTGTGATAGCACTTTAAAACAATGGGCTATTCAATCAGCCTTCATTATGGATAAGGGGCTTTTAACAATCACCAAGCAATAAACATCATTTGTTACTATAACATCCTCAGAAATCAGTGGAAGGCATTCTGGGCATACAGTGCCCTCCATACATGTTGGAACAGTGAAGTCAAAATGGCTATTTTCGCTATATCCTCAAGTAATTCTGATTTGCTGTATAGTTCACCCCAAATCGCCCATTTTTTAGGATTCAAAATATTTGATTACAGTATACTGTAATTTATTTGTGGAGTTACATGAACAGTGGTCTTTGAGAACTAACCAATTTTCTTTTTTTTTACTAAATTTAATTTAAGAAATCTATGACTGAGTCTGTTAGTTTTCGGGTTGTGTTCAGGCTTATGTTCCTCATGTTCTGCCTGGAAAAGGGGCTTAAAATGCTTTTGGGAATTTTGCATTTAATGTAATTAATGGTAAAGGACACACCTTTTTACTGGCCGTCTTGTAATTCCTGCCCTGGCCCGTGCCCATATATGCTGTAGTTAGCAAACAGCCTGCTCAAGCTGGCTGTGTTACACAACTTGGAAACCTGATATGTAGCTGGGAGCTGTGTGTGGAATTCTGGGATTGGTGACTGGTGATCACCCTCATGGTACGCTGCTGTACCGTCCAGTGTCGTAGATCACAGGCACTGGAGCTAGGGCCAGACATCTCTGCACTAAGCATGCTGGACCTGTCTGTAAATTGTCACGTCCCTGAGCATTCAGAGGGATTGTGATTGTAGCCGTGTCATCTTCATGTAAAGAAAAATGTTTTGTAATCTTCCATTGCAGTTATTACTCATTAGTTTATTGAGTTGAGTTAATAAAAAAACAGTAAAATCCACGTTGTATGCAATGTCATATCCTTGTACCACTTTCAAGTATTTTTTGTAATTGAGGCATGGTTTCGTACAAGCATGCTGTAAGTTTATACTCCTGTGCTGTTGCCAGTTGTGCTCATTTCATACTGTACATTTCTTGGTGTTTTGCCTGCTCCCTGTCTGTGTCGCAGATAAATTCATCTGGCACTGTGGTCATCCAACAGTGCGCCTAATTCCTCGTTTTGGAAGAATACGTTTTGTTTTTTGTGGTCTCCCAAGAATATATATTCCTGGCCTGTTTGTCTAGGTTTCAATCTGGTAATGCTGTTGCTTTCTGAAAAAATAACTTTTGCCGTTTTTCAAAATAAACGCATCTGAAGTTTTTTCAGAGAGCAGATTATTTTTGTCCAACCAACACTTTTGTCTAATAAATCATATCCTGTATACCAAGGGCAAATAGTATGAGCAAGGGTCTGAGGATTTCAAGATGGATTCCAGTGACAGGAGATGTTGTAAAAATTACATGGTATCCCTGAGGCGGTTTCCTCAACTGTTGCCATTTTAAAGCTCTGCGTTTTTTTTAAAGTGCTGTGAGTTTGGGACTGTTATTTCCTTGGTTTCTATGCAGGAGTTCTCTGTTGCTGACAGCACAAGATGTCTGCTCAGTGGCCTGTGTCAGACCAGTGGGCACAGACACACGGGGGGCTTCGGGCAGGGATGCGGTCAGTCCTAGCACTGTGAGCGGGAGTCCTTGGGCAGGGACCGTGCTGCGCGAGCAGGCAGGCGGGCGAGAGTTCAGCCGTGTGCCCTTGAGGGCCGGCCTCGTGCCTGTCTCGGAGAAGCCTCATGATCAGATCTTCACAGGCAGTCACACGCTGCTCCTGAAGACCCCCTGAAACGTGGTACACAAGCTTGGCACCTCTCAGGCCCCCCGCTGGCATTGCTCCTCATGGTAATTCATGTGCTTTCTAGTGCCACCGCATTAAGTGGGGCTTTGTTCTCAGTGTATGGCCTTCAATCTGCCGTGCACAATCGAAGCGCTAATATTGGAAGGGCTGCTGTTTGTGTTTATACTGTACATCTTCTTTTTATGGTTTCACATTTCAGCAGTGAAAGGTGATGGTTGTTTAAAACAGTACTTCCAAGCAGAAACCGGTACTGACATATCAGGCTTCAGTGTTTATCACAATGTGACATACCTGTATCTGCAAATCTGCTGGTTTGTTTTAAAGCAAATAAGATTAGTCACTTTAGGGCCGATGTGTATACAGTTGTACTGCATGACTCTCAGCCGGAAAGACCTGATGCTGTTGTGAGTTCTAGAGCTCTGAAACAAGTTTGTGTACTTGTACAAAGAGCAACGCAATCAGAATGCCTCTCTTAAGTCACTCTAGTGTAACAAGTGTGATAGCAGTCCAGCCTCAGTCTGCCAGGGGTCTCTAACCCTGGTCCTGGGGAGCCTTAATCCAATCACAGGTTTCTAATGACTTGGAGCAGCAACTGAGACTACATAAGCAAGTAATTAATTTAAAGTAATTTAACTAATGTAGGTTTCAATTAAGCCTTAAATCAGTGCTCTTCAGCTCTCAAAAACCAGAGTTTTCTTAATTGGACAGTTAACTTTCTTCATTCATCAGTAGTTTACAGGTCTTGCACATCTTTCAAAAACTGGTTACCCATAAAACTAATTGGATTGAGGGTCTGCAAGGTTGGTGACCCCTGGTCTAACAGAACACTGAGACAATACATTGATCTTGAGATGTATTGTACCATCTGGTCACTGTCAAAAGTGAAAGATATGCATCATTAGTCTATGCAAAGGTTTTCAAGGCATAAGAGACTTGTCTCAACAGAGATCTACCCCTGTCAAGACATTAGTCATCATCCCCTTCTTGGTCTACTGCAATGTCTTTACCACCTTCTGGCCTGAACGTGTGAGATTTTAGAAGCTGATTAAGCATGGGCCTTGTCTGTACTGAGGGGGGAGACTTTAATGGTAAACCAGGTAGATCCTGTATGTGGTGTTGGTGGACCAGTAGGTGGCGCTCCTACTTCTGAACCACAATGTCTAAACCAAGGTCCTGGTAACTTGGTTATTAGTGTTCCCATGGCATTGTTTGTAAGAGTAGGGTTGCCATAACAGAGTTCTTCTACATTCCACTCTTGGCTTGTACAGAGTAGCCCACCTAAATCTCCCTTTTAGATCATTTAGCACAGGAAGTTCTTAGTTCCCACCTGATCTGCTGTGTAGTGGGGCTGCTGTGCATCACCGAAGATCTTCCGCAGTGGCTCAACTATATTTCAAGCTCTTTGGAATTAAAATCGGTATTGAAACGTCATGAGGTTATTCATTATTACTAATATAACAGAGGATATCAAATCCTTGACACCCTTACCCCTCCCACTGCGGGTGCTCACTGTACAGCTGCATTAATTATCAAGCATTTCCAGCTGATTATTTGAGAGGTTTGGTTATTCCGGGACCTTGCAATGGAATGAATTGAAAGTTCTGCTCTGTGGCAGCTTCGTACCCAGATGACGGGGGTCTGTTCCTCGTACCAGCGCCCCCTGCCAGGAGGCTGTGCCGGGTCCGGAGATGGAGCCGGCGGGCCCCGTTCAGTCACCACATTGTTCTTTGTTTCTGTGTTTGCAGCACTGGACGGTGTTCAAGGAGGTGACGGAGGTGTTTATTCTAGTTCCTGCCCTCCTGGGGCTCAAGGGGAATCTGGAAATGACTCTGGCTTCCCGGCTCTCCACCGCAGTGAGTAAAACACCAGACGCCGGCCGCCCCCTACGTCTCCTCCTGCCCCGCGTCTGCTTGCTCCTTGAGTAATGTCCCCAGGCACGGCAAGTTCAACTCGTTTGGCCCCGTGACTCATGCGGGTCCGAGGTTTCGGATTTGGATTCGGATGCGAGTGGTCTGACTTTCTACAGGGTACAGGCCTGGCGTGCACTCCGTGCCACACTTTGTGATTATCCCTCCTGCTAATTATCTGAAGATTAACCACAATTAAAGTTGCAAGCTGTGATGAAAAAAAATCTAATCCGATGCCAACTAAGAAAAGATTAAGCAGAATGAATGCACATGACTGCATTATTTGAAGTTTTCTTTTAAGAAAACGGGTTATTCGTTCAAGGTCAGATTTGCCGCAGTAGTGAAAGATTTTTTTTTTCTTTTACACTGAAGTGGTGGCCAGTGGTAGCTTTTTTTCCCCAGCGGGTGTCATTTTGTGCTCTTGATATTGTAGAAAGAAGTATTTCTTGAGCAAGGTTAAGGTGAAGGAGAAGGCGACAAATTAGAAAATTCTCCTTCTCAAGTAGACAAATACGAACCTACTTTACTATGTGAAAGGTTACGCCCTCAATTTAGATCATATTGCGGTGTCTCGGTAAGGCAGGTTTTCTATGCATTCGTCAGTTCTAAAAAGTTTAATTTCATAAATACGTGTGGTTCTGATTTGATTTGATTCCAGAAAGAGGTGAAGGATTCAGACAGTGACATTTATAGTTCTGGTTATGTTTAAATCTTTGTAGATGTAACATTCATAGCTTTAGTCTTTTCTCTAAGTTAGACTCCAGTGGATCCTTGTTACTGTTGCACACGATTTCTGCAGCCTTTTAAATGCTAGGCTAAGGCTGTGTGACTCATAAACTGTTAATGCGCTCTTGAGAACTGAAGTGAATTTTCCTTGAAATGTTTTTGGGTGAAAACATAACGAATAAAGAAGCCTATTTTTTTTTTTGCCTCCCACTTTTTCAGTTTCATCCGAGTTTCTCTCAGTATGCAGTAGGGCTGGCTCAGACCTTTTATCTGCATCAGCACTTACCCTCTTATCTCCCTCCAGACGAGCGTGCAGTGGGTAGATTTGGAGAACTTCCCCCCTGTGTGTTGCCAATACATGCTGTCAGGTTACTGTGACCAGATCAGGGGCACCTGGTTCTAAACCCTCAGCCAACACAAAGCTGGCACTCTGCAATGCCTCCAACTGTTCATAGTTGGGCGTAATTTAACCCCTGCAGTTCCGAAGCATGATCTGTATTTATTTTTCCTAATATTCCTTGTTCTATGACCTTTTATTTTGAGCAGCTGAGCTGAGGGTCAGGAGTTTTGCAGCACCGTTGCTGAAAATGTTTTTTTTTTCATTAAGTTGGATGTTGTAACAGCCAATCAGCGCACTGCGTTAGCAGCAGTAACACACGTTCAGAGCAGCTTCCTGAAGTGCCAGAGGCTTTTAAAGGTGTTTAAACCTAATTATTAGCAGTGGTTTGGCAGAACACCTGTCAATGTCCCAGGCTTTGGGTTAAACATTGATTAAGAGCAAAGCAGCACGGTGAGGCCCTCTCAGTAACAAGCTGCTGCTGAGTGAGGAAATGGGGAGACGGATGACACAGCAACACTGAGAGACAGAATGACAAAGAAAGGGAGAGAGGGAGAGCTGCCTTGCGCTGACTTTAACACACAGAGCAGCGACGTCTCTTCACGTCCAGTGAAGCTCGCTGGCCTTTCAGTTATTGAGTTTAGAAATCCTCAAAAAACATTCATGCCTTTTGATCTTCCTTTGCAGTGTGACAATTAGCATAGACTTATTAGTAAGCCGATACCCTGCTCTCAGCCCCTGACCCTTAATTATATGTATGAGGACCAGGTCTTTTCAATGAAAGCTGTGTGGATCCAGTGATGCAGGAGTCCTCTTCAAACTGCCTGCAGGGTCTGTGCTTGGAGGTTGTAATTAACAGACAGTGAGCTGAGGTTAGCTGAGGACTTAAATATATGTTGACAATGATAGCCGTAGGGGTTTTATTTGAAGATCAAAACCTTTTTGTTTAAGATAGCAATCAAATAGAAAATTTCTGGCTCAAGGGCTCAGATCATCTTTCCACAACAAAACAAGCCGACACAATCAAGTTTGTCTTTGTGATGTGAGAGCCCTTGACAGCACTTGACTGCTGGAAAGGTGAAGAAAGATGAAGGCAAAATGTGTTGCTTTTCTTTATCCTTGAACCTTTTTTTTCTTATTCATTATGTTTTTTCAGATTGACCCGACAGGATGTCATCAACAAACCTATTCATTACATACTGTAGTATATGGCAAACATTCCCAGAATTCCACTGGGAGTAAAGTAATTTCTTGATTCCTTGTTCTTCAGGCCAACATTGGGCAGATGGACACTGCCAAGGAAATGTGGAAAATGATCATAGGAAACTTGGCTCTTATTCAGGTGAGAACAACCGTTGTAAATCATGCACCTGATACTCTGCGGACATTTTCCCTTAAGATTCGCTGCTAGCAATTTAACTTCCTGAAGACGCTCAAGAAGGTATATACAGCCTTTAGATTCCTGAACCAAGAGAGCCCTAGTCTAGCAATGCTTTAAGGTTACCCTAAATTGCATTTTCATAAAGACTAGTATACTTGTAAGTTTTTGAGCAGTCTAACAAGAAATGTGTTTAAGGTAACTCTGCTCCTTGTGGGCTGAAGGGTTATCTGTTGTCAGAACTGTGCTTATTCATCAATGACATCCCTTCCAGGCTTATTGAGTACACTCATTCATCACAGGAGTTTTCCTGCTCACATTTTCGTTAATTCACAAAGAACATACTTACTAGACTACAACTCTTGATGTAGTAATATTGATTTTACTGCTGTACTGTATTCCTTTTCCTAAGCCACTCTGTCATACTGGGTTTTTGAACTGATTGAAGGCATATAACAGATAACAGCAGTAATTAACACTGAAGAGGAACGTTCTCTCCCGTCTCCGGTGTAGGTTCAGGCCACGGTAGTGGGATTCCTGGCCTCCATTGCTGCCGTCATCTTTGGCTGGATCCCAGAGGGGCATTTCAAGATTGGCCATGCAATACTGCTGTGTGCCAGCAGTGTGGCCACAGCCTTCATCGCCTCCCTCCTGCTGGGTAAGGGTTCAAATAGGTACAAGATCACACGATACACACGTTCTGCTTCTAACAGCTCCACAAAATACTTTATTGACTTAACCCAGAAATGTGTATCAACTTTTTTGCTCTAGAAGAGGTCCTTTTCCAGGGCCTTGTGTAGCTGACAAATATAGATGTGTGGGCAGGTATCGCATTATTTTGGAGTCTTTAATTCCCTGCACTTTATAGGATTTTTACATGCCATGAGTCAAAGTTGATTTGATTCTGCCAGCTGCTTTCTGAATCAAATCTTTTAATGGGCTCAAAGAAAAGGGTACAACAGCAAGAATCCCATTGCACAGCAGTTTGGTCCATTTCAGGTTTTACAGATTGTATGCTCTTGTGCAAATAGTACTGATAAAGCAATGCATTTTTTTGATGAGAAATTCTGAATTCTTTCTGGGCAGGTCTGATCATGATTGGAGTGATCATTGGCTCTAGGAAGATAGGCATAAACCCGGACAATGTTGCAACACCCATCGCGGCTAGCCTGGGCGACCTTATTACGCTGGCGCTCCTGGCTAGCATCAGCACGGGCCTGTACCAACAGCTAGGTAAGACCTCGGCTGCCCTTTGTACACCTGAACATGGTCAGTGGAATTGTGCAATCAACATGTCCTGTAACACGTGCCATGTTTCTACTTGGTGCAGAGCGTCTGCAATGACGTTTACACCCAGTTGGACCAAAGTTTTGAAAACACTAATGAGAGGTCATACATGTCACACACTCATTTATGTTTCATTTCAATCTGCTTTTCATATTGACAGGAAACCAGCCATTGGCTTATATGCAGAAATGAATATCTGGATTTTCTGGTTTGCTGGTGGACAGTATTCCTGTCCGTCACGGCTCAATAAAAAGAATAAGATAAGAAGGGGACTGCTGACGGGCACAGGACGAGCGCCCTGCTGCTTCCCAACTTTTTTGAGCAGCATAGCCTGATGTTGCTCTAGTAATCGAGAGATTATGCTGAGAAGACCTCTGTGGGGCATTGCCTGTGATCAGAGAGCAGAAGAGTGAGATTCGGTGCCTTAGCTCACAGGCAGCTCAGAGGGTTTGCTAAGCAGTGCCTGGGCTCTGCAGTGAATTATTTGTTGCCATGGATCTGCAGCTTTTAGAGCGGATCCCTGGGAGAGCTGGGGGAGATGTGCTTGCCTTTGCTTTGAATGGACTCTGGGAATAAAGAGGGAGTGGGTGAAGGTACTGTAGCTTTGTGTAATAAACTCATGCAGCTAGTTTCTGTTGCAAAGGCTTCTTATCGGCTCTGCAAGTACACCGTGGCAGTGATGGCATCACGTGTGCTGAGCTGCTATCGATTCGCTAGCCGGAATGCTTTCCTAGGGGCTGTGTGCTGCAGGTGCTGCAGATGCTGGAATAGTGCCAGCCTTTTTTTAATGATGCAATCTTTTCATTCAAACTATCATCGCTGCTTTGTTTCCCAAGACAAACCTAAAGCGGCTTTAGAAAGTCATCACAGTGAACGGGAATGGTGTAGAAACTCTTTATCCGATTTTTGTGGGCATTCTGAATGTTGTTTTGCTGGGGAAGGGGGAGGGGGAGTTAGGCATTTTTTCACAAAGAGGACAATTGTTCAAACAGAATTTCTGGACTCTCTTAAACAGTCCTTCATCCACAACAAAGAGGGCTTTTGTGTCAAGCAGAAGGAGCAGGACTTTGAGCATCCTGCATAATTTGTCAGGTGTGCTCAGTTGATGAAAGTTTAAGGTTTAAGAATTGCACTGCAGAGGTGCTTGTTCATCTACATGGTCACACCTGCCCGTCTCATACAGGAGCCTGAAGCATCCTGGTGTTTGTTCAAAGAGTCTCACTAGTTGAATTCTCAGAAGAACCACACCAGGGCCCTCCAGGCGGCAGTCCACCATGCATTAAATAACACACAGGGCGTGTAGAGGTGCTCCTTGTCTTGCATCATCCTGCCCCATGTTGCAAACACACCCCCAAGCTCCCCCTGTGATACTAATGTAGTTGCAGACGCCTTGGGGCTCACAGTACCAGAAGCTGGTGGGAGGCTGTAAGGGTCCTAGCAGTCTAGTCTGCTGGCATCTCCACCACCTAAAGAAGAAAAACGTCAACATGTTTATTAATTTCAGAAGACAACAGTGTAGCCTGGGTGGGGGGAGGGGGAGGTGTACCCCACCATCCTCTCAATATGGCCTGTCTGACCATACGCTTTGGTCACTGAGGTCTTTACAGATGTCTATAGCCGTTAACAGTCTAGCTGTACCTGACAACAGTTGACCATTGGGCACAGAGGAGAGGTAAGCAAAAACTCCCAGTGAAGAAACCTCTGGAGGTCCCAGGCCCAGTGGATATAACCCCCTCCCCCCTCCAGGCAATACAATGGCCATATGCTGCCTCTGTCTCCCCGTGGGTTGGGCTCACAGGCTGTGCTATGTGGTTGCAGAGCTGAATGACTACACCAATCCCCTGGTGTGTGCCTTCTTTGTGGCGCTGACCCCCCTGTGGATCGTCATCGCACGCCGCATCCCCTCCACCCGCGAGGTGCTGTACTCGGGCTGGGAGCCCGTCATTATCGCCATGGCGATAAGCAGGTAACCAGGCAGCCTCACCCCCAGCCGTGCAGGTGACCCATGTACAAAGCACATTGTACAATACCCCATGTAGAAAGCAAGGAAATGGGCACAAAGTCTTGAAAAAAAATTCAAGCACCATCTCAAAACATCTCCACATAGTCATGGTACTTTAAGGCAGAGTCACTGTATAGAAGAACAGTAAAGTAAAACATGCTCACAATGTTTAATAAGTAAAATATCTAAAAACAAATGCAGTTTGCATTATGGATAAAGCACCTGGTTATGAGTAGCTAATAGGTCACAGAATCTCATCCAGCCTGTTCTAAAAGGATCCCAGGTGATCAGTTTCAATAGCGTGGGGGCTTATTCAGGACCACTATTCTTAACCTTCGATGTAAGGAGTTATCTTGTGTTCTTTCAAATAATTTGCACTTTATCTAGGTATTAAAATAGCTGCTTCCTATGTTCTTAACCAGCATCTCTGACTTCTGAAGCTGAAACGCCAGGTATTTGTGCTGTGCCAGGCCTCTGACTGCCGCCTGTTTGTTCGCCCTCTCCAGTGTCGGGGGGCTGATCCTGGATAAGACCGTGTCCGATCCCAACTTCGCCGGGATGGCGGTGTTCACTCCGGTCATCAACGGTGAGCATGTTCTCCTGCTGTCTTTTCTGGCTGAATTGCTTTAGTCCTCCAGATGAATTTCCCTCTCCCTGGGAACAGCCGAGCAGGTGAAGATTTAAGGAGCACGTTCTGAAGAATGTCCTGTAGCTGGAGTCCCTTGCACTCCATGCCCTGAGTTGAAGACTGCTCTGTATTTACCAGCTCACACATTAATTCCCCAAAAATACATGTGAGTTGCTTGGTAGCTGTCTCCTACCTTCATCAGAGTTTTTGAGGCTGTTGTGCTGAGAGCCCTCTGCTCTGGATCAGTTAGATGTTCCAGAACCATTGCACGTTGAAGCTAAGTTTGCTTTATTTCTACAACATAATAATAATAATAATTGCTTACACTTATATAGCGCTTTTCTGGACACTCCACTCAAAGCACTTTACAGGTAATGGGGACTCCCCTCCACCACCACCAATGTGCAGCATCCACCTGGATGATGCAACGGCAGCCATAGTGCGCCAGAACGCTCACCACACATCAGCTATCAGTGGGGAGGAGAGCAGAGTAATGAAGCCAATTAGGAGATTATTAGGGATTATTAGGAGGCCATGGTTGGTAAGGACCAATGGGAAATTTGGTCCACACCCCTACACTTTTTGGGAAACGCCCTGGGATTTTTAATGACCACAGAGAGTCAGGACCTCGGTTTTACATCTTATCCGAAGGACGGCGCCCGTTTACAGTATAGTGTCCCCATCACTATACTGGGGCATTAGGACCCACAGAGACCGCAGGGTGAGCGCTCCCTGCTGGCCCCACTAACACCTCTTCCAGCAGCAACCTTAGTTTTTCCCACGAGGTCTCCATCCAGGTACTGACCAGGTTCACACCTGCTGAGCTTCAGTGGGTTGTCGGTTGTGAGCTGCAGAGTGATATGGCTGCGGGCTTTGAACATGAGAAGCCCCAGTTATCCCCCACCTTTCTTCTGCTCTGACGGCGGATGTGTGGGTGGGCTGCGATGCTCACAGGCTTGCTCTTGGCGGGCAGGTGTTGGCGGGAACCTGGTGGCGGTGCAGGCCAGCCGGATCTCCACCTACCTGCACATGAGTGGCATGCCAGGCCTGGAGCCCAGCGTCCCGCAGCGCAGGTGCCCCACGCCCTGCAGCACCTTCTTCGGATCCAGTGAGTCCCCCTCGCCTCCGCAGCATCCACACGCCCTGGCCCGTTGGCCGACTGTCCTCCTGCTCTCTGTGCTCTGATTGTTTTGCAGGGACGTAAGTGACGACAGTTGGCTCATCTCCTTTGGCTTCTCTAAATTGTGGGTGGGCAGGCCTGGTTCCGGAGGGCTGGTGTGTCTGCGGGATTTCTAGGTCTCTTCAAAGCAGCAGCACCTGGAGAGCTGAGAGACACTGCTGAAGTGGTCCCATTGAGCCTGTTATGAGCTGATTGAGGTTGTTGAGCTGGAAAGAAAACCCGCAGAGACGCTGGCCTTCCCAGCTCTGAGCAAAAGTATTAGATTGACTTGGGATCTCTGCGTTTCAGAAGCTTTATGCTTTTTTTTTAACTTTCAGTCAAAGACATTACACACTGAGCCACAGCTGCTTCATAAAAATGAAGACATTTACAAAAGGCGGCATTTCAGTATTCCTCATTAGTTTTTACAGGTGCACTGTCTGGGGACGATACAAATATTACAATATGAGCAATTCATTAAAGATGTGTGATATGTTTACAGTTGGTCCCCTACTCAGTGCTGAGGCACTGTGGCGCTTGCAATGTGTATCAAATAACCAGTTCTACCTCCGCAGCACTGCAGGAGTGGCTGAGGGCCCAGACGGCAGTTTGGCCATTCCAGATTGGGTGGGCTTTAAGTCTGACTTTCCCACAGTGCTTCAGTGCCCATGATTTAACTATCACCCCTTTGCCCGAGTACTTGGTCTCTGGCTCTGCCTGATCGTTCAGTGCTGCGACTCGGTTGTATTATCCGTAATTGTTTTAGTACCTCTCTGTTATGAGGCAGGCAATGGTCAGCGATTCTGAGAATGTCCAGTGTGCGGCTGTGATTGTGATGAGGGCCTTCTTGCTCTCTCCCTCGTCCTGCAGGCGTGAACTCGCGATCTGCGCGGGTGCTCTTCCTCCTGGTGGTGCCCGGGCATCTGGTCTTCCTCTACACCATCAACTCCATGCAGGCGGGACACACCACCCTCACCTCCATTTTTGTTGCCTTTTACATGACTGCTGCACTGCTACAGGTACACAGTGGGAGAAAAGGGCTCTTTATTTATTTTTTTAAAGCTCCTGCTTTGTCTGCTTAACCCAGTTTTGAAAAATTTATTGGCACTAATTGAATCGTATTAGGACACAAATTTAAAAGGCTCAGGCTGTTTTAAAAGTGTTAATTTATGAACAAACTATTGCCTATGTCTTCTCACATGCCATAAGGCAGTGCTTCAGATTTTTAACAAATGTTACACAGTACTAAATAACAGCTTGTTCAGTTGAACAATATTGACAGCTGGTGAATCGGCATCTCAGATGCTGACAAGCTGGGCCTTTACAATGTGCAAGTGCTTCTGACGCACTTTAAACAATGACTGTCACTATCGGCAGATTTGTTGATGCTCTTGATCAGTGGAGTCTGAGACATAGTCCAGCATACAGGAAGTGCACAGACTCTGGTCTGGTCAGTGCTGGTCAGATCCCAGCCCACACAGACCCCTATACACTGATTGTCTCCATCAGCAGCGATGGCTAGCAGGACACTGGCAGTGACCTCGGGTCTAGACACCGGCCTAGTGTTGAGAATCATGGCGGACAGTGGTGTGCAGGACAGGGAGCTTGGCAGTGTCTTCTGTGTACGGCTGCACCCCTGGAGTTCCTCACATGAATAAACGAAGACCTGGAAAAGGCCTATAGTGCCTGAACTGAGAAAATAACTAGGGCTTAATGCTGCTGAATTGTGCACAGGCGTTCAGTAACACAGCGGGACTCTCCTGTTCTCTCTCCAGGTGCTGATCCTGCTGTACTTTGCTGACTGGATGGTGCACTGGATGTGGGGGAGGGGCATGGACCCTGATAACTTCTCCATCCCTTACCTGACGGCCCTGGGGGACCTGCTGGGAACTGGCTTCCTGGCTTTGAGCTTTCACATCCTGTGGCTCATCGGGGACCGCGACACCGACGTCGGCGATTGAACGGCCCCCTTGTGCCTGCCTGCCCCCATCCTCCCTCTCTCCTTCCGCTTCCAGGACTTATTTATTAGAATAATTTGTTATTCGTTTTAGCGGGAGAAATCACTTTCTCATTATTTTTCAATGGGGATTTTTTTTTTTCCAATGGCCCTGTCGGCCACGTTTGTAAATGAGGAGATCATTTTAGCGTGCAGTGCCGAATTCAAAAGCGAGCGTATAAAAACGAGGATGTGTTGATTTATGAAGTGCCGTATGTCATTGTTCTTGCTTTGTTCTTGAAAGGAGGTGCTGTTACAATATCCTTTTCGCCTTCTAGCTGAGCCCATCAACAGCCACAACAGAAGGCAAAGAAGCAAGCTGAGAACTTCGGACCAGAACGTACTGACCTGACTTCCCTGCTTGTCTGAAAGCTAGTGAAAAAGAGCTGTGGTGCCGCTGGAATCTCTGTCTTGATTGTTTGAGAATACTGCCCTGGATCTTGTACAGTACTGTAGTCTTCAAAACTGGGAAAATATGTAGATCCTAGTGGCACTTCAGACGTAGTATGGCTCTGGATGACATTGCTCAGGTGACTTTAAGTGGATCAACTTTTTTTTTTTTTTAGTGTTTGACTTTCCACAAATTTCACTTTCCATCGCCTTGTTACTCTCCAACAGGTTGTATGGTACAATTTACTCTTGGGAGCAAACTATACCATATAACCTGCTGGGCAAGTTGAGGTATCTTTGTGTTTAGATGCACACCCAACTAAAAACTAATTTACAACGTGACATGCATTTGCTTTGCGACCCGAAGCATAAAAAAGGCGTAAGGGCACGGAGAGATTTAACAAAGTGCACAGTAGAGGAGGGTGGACAGTAGCTGTGGCTTACAACTGGTGGAGCTGGTACAGATGTCTGCACCCTGGTCAGGGAGAGCCGTGGACTACAAGTCGGACAATGCAGGGAGATGACCGTAGAGGGTACTCGTAGCATCCACCACATACTGCATGACACTCCCAACACTGGGCCGTGCGCTCTCTTACAGACTCCTGTGACATGAGCGCCCCCTTGTGTGAACTGGCACCGTCACATTCTCGCCGAACATTTCTCGGTACATTTTCGTTTCTCGTTTCCATGTTTTCATAATGCAGGTGCCAGAATGCGCACTACAGTCTGCATCTACCTTCTGGGTATTTTGGCTGATGAACCCGTAGGCTCGTGGAATTGACCGGCGTCCGTGCGGCTCCCCCTGCCCAGGGTTGGAGATCCTTGTTCATTCTGTGCAGAACAAGAGGAAAGGAAACAGTCTTTGCTCGTGGCATTGCAGTTTGTTTTAGACGTCGCCTTGAGGTCTTTCACTGATGTTCAGGTTTCATCTGCCTGGTCTCGGTGAATTGGGAATATTCGTCATTCTTTACCTTTGAGCGAACTAGACAATAGTGTGGGATCTAAATTATGATTCTCGATGGGTGTCCATTATCTCTAAAGCTTAAATGCTCTTGCCCTAAGTGATCCGGAAAGCAGGTCTCATGCCAGCGCAGTTAAATTACTGGCTCTGTAAGGGCATTGGCATTGATAATGGGGCTTGAGTGCTAACAGGACGATGGGTTTGTTGTTTGGCAGTGAAATGTAATGCCGGCATAATTTCTGCTACATCTATGACAGGTTTATGATCAGCTTTACGGAATGAATGACCGAACCACTATTCCCTTGTTGATATTTTTAGCCAGAGGAACATTTAGTTCAGTAAAACATGAATTTGTGAAATAGAGGACGTTCTGAACACGACAAAATTGAGCTAACCAAAAACTGTTTTTTTTTAAGTTTTTCATTTAATGTATATGCAAGATATTTTAAGATTCACTGAGTTACAAAAATAGAGGCGAAAAGAAAATTAAGTCTAGCAAAAAAATGTTTTTTACCAAAGCTGTCACTTTGAGATATATCAGGGTTACGTTTATTTTTGTCTCTTCTTCACACAGTGTCATTGCTGAAAAAAACATCAAGAATGAGTAGCGCTTTTCGATGTTTTTTTCTGCGTAAAGCTTTTTTAGAAAATGCTGTGCAATCGTACGATGCGATATATTCAGACGTTTTAAGACATTTTATGTTGCAGCCACCTAGTGGAAATAGCGTGTAACTACAAATGTTTTCTAGGACTTCACTGTTCCAAAAAGGTAGCTTTTTGTTATCGTTCTAGAATTTTATAAAAATTAAATAGAAAACATATTTACACTGGGTCTTTATTAAGCGTTCCGGTATTTGCCCTAAGTATATTTTGTACCATTTTCTTCCATTGAATGCTGTAATTATGTTGCAGTTCTGTCCTGTTTGGTAGGTTGTCAGCTTAGTAGGTGGTCCAAGCAAAGAAACCGTGATAAGATAAAGATCTCCTTAACAGGACGTTCTCGGTTCGAGTCTCAGTTTTGGAAGCTGTGTGTTTGCCTGGATGAGTGCTTGAACCTGCTTCTGCTGCCCTTACACACCTCAGGTGTAAAACCTGGGGTGTTAATATGAGTGATTAGCTAATAATGGCACAGCCTTCGATGGATGCATCCAGTGTACAATCAGTCTCCTGCCATGATATGTGCCTTTGGGCAGACCATGTGGATTTGCATCTTAGCTGTCCAGGATGGCTCTCTTTAAAATCCAGCATGTTCGGGGGAAACACATCACCTGTCAGACCCATGATTACAGTTTTAATGTATCTGAATGGTGTTGCTCATGAAATATTTTTTAAAAGGTGTGTGTATGGAAGGATTTTATGTCATGGATGAATGATTGATTTCAAGTGTGGGGAAAGGCATTGATGAAACAAATCATTTGTAAGATGTACTGTAATACTGTCCTCTTAAGCATCCAAAAGATGTCCATTTCTCTAGGTTCAGGAACAGAGAAGGTGTTGCTGTATGAAAGGAAGGCCAGATCATTGCTATTCCATTAGATTCTGCTCTGAACTCTACAACTCAGAATTGGTGCCAACTTTGTGCCAGCTGTTGAGATCTTGAAAGTGCCCTTAGTGATTGTGAGCCTTCAGTATGGAGGAAAGTAGTGTCGAATGTTAGTCTTGTGGATTAAGATTATGATGCTATTTTCTATGCATATGTGCACAAATTATACATAAATATATTTATTCTGCAAATAAGTTATTTTAATTTTGTGTTCTGTACTCTTGTTTTGAATTGTGCCAGTATAGCAAACATTTTGTAACAGTATTGTGCCTAAGGAGAGCAAAATAACTGAACAATCACTTAGTACACAATGAACTAAGATTATGTAAATCCTGTGCAAAATATGGAGTACCTTAAGGGCAAGAAACTGACTTTTCATGGTCATTCTGAAGTGAAATAGCTTTTTTTATATTTTAAGAGTTTATTAGTTCAGAGGAGGCATTACTTTATGCTGAACAAAACTGAGTATAACCTATTTGACTGTCATTACTAAACATGGATTTGTGAATTGCGTCGGTAACACTTCAAAAGAGAGAAACTCTGAAGATTAGAAGTCATCACTGTTATAAATGTCAGCATGGCACAGTGCACTTTCTACACAGTGCACGTACTGTAAATGACTTGTGGGCTTGCGGACTCTGTGTTTCGGGTCAGTGGTCTATCCTCCGCCCAGTTGCAGTTGGGTCCCAGCAGCTGGTCTCCGGATGAGGACAGACTGAGCTGGTGTGAAGTCCTGTGAGGGCAAGCAGGAGCCCTGCTCGAGTCCGTGACTGCAGCGGTGAGGAGGGGTGGGATGCCCATAGTGCTCTGCTGTTTTGCAGTGTCTGGCACTGCTAAAGCTGGATTGCATGCTGGGATGCTCTTCTTCATGGAGATGGAGACAATATGTGCTTATTTTGGACTACAGTTGCTTTCACCATTACAAGGCCATCATGGCTTATGGGGATGCAGAGATGATCTGAGCCCTTCATCTTGTTTTCGGCTTGTTATTTACTGGTCTTTGCCCCCTTTCCACACAATGTTAAGGCGGCTCTGCATGTTGGCATGATTGCCTGCACATCAGCGCTCTTATGTCCCAATATTAATCATGGACTGCTCATCTGCTGTACTTTATAAATGTAAATTCTAGAAATAAAGAAAAGTAATTTCTTAGCTCTGGAATCTTCTATTCAATACCAAGGGTGATGTCAACCTTGAATTCTTGCATTTCAAGATTAAAACACTGTATCACTTTATTTTTTGCCTTTTCAAGCAGTTTTTTTTCTTTAAATGAGAAAGCTAACTAATATGACTAATAAAAACTAATATGACTGTTGCCAAGCCTATAATATTATACCCAGATTATTGTGCTGGCATTGCAGCTTCCAAAATGCCTTGTTTCATTAGAAATGCCTTCTGAAAAGCTTGCTACTTTTGCAGAGAGTGAAGGTGCTCATTAGGAATGCTGGTTGAACCTGATGCTAGAATAGTTTACAAGGTTAGCCCACTGCAACACAGGTTCACCCAGAAGTGGTGGCACAGTTGCCTGAGATGCACCAGGGCACAGTTGCCTGAGATGTACCAGGGCTAGGTGAGCTTGCCACACAACAGGGACTCTTGTACTACCTGCCAATCTATTTCTGCCAGCACTGGGCGCAGTACTGGACTCCTGGTTTGTGGTGAACAATGGGTCCGAGCTGTGTTCTACTCAGGCCCGCTGTCAGGTGGGGGATCTAGCAGCAGGGTTTAGATCAGTCATCACCTTCAGCCTGTGACTGTACCTGACGTGAGTTTCCTAGGCACTCAGTTTACACAGAATTATCCTCTGTCCACAACAAAGAAACTCAATTTGGGTTATGTTTTATGAGGGAAAAAGCACACAAAGCCATGCTTTTGTTTTCTCTGTCTGAGATGATACAATGGCCTCTATTGTGGAAACAAGTAAATGTATCCCGAGTAGACTGAATGGTACACAAAAATGAGTCATCTGTTCACAGAACAGGAATTACAGCTTGAAAGTTAAATATGGACCTTGTGACCTGATCGGGAGCCAAGGCCAACTGTATTGTGCCAGCGCAACCCTGCCAGTGCAATCCTGCACTTCAGCTTTTGCTTCATCACCTGTGGCTGGTGACGTTACACTCTTTGCTGTGGAATTCACAGGCCTGATAGCAGTTTGGGCAGAAGCGCATCATGCCAGATAAGGCCACTTACATTACGTCTTCCACAAGATATCAGAGAACTCAGTGTTCAAACACGTCTGCAACAGTGTCACGTTTAAAGACAGAATGTTGATCTTCAAAATCTACATGTATCTAAACTACTTTACAGGTTTGTTAACATGTTGATTCCTGGCCTAAAGCTTCTGAAACTTCTGAATCTGAGTTTTGGACAATTTTTTTTTATTTTAAATTCCCACATGAGCCTTGAGCAGAGACAGAAGTAAGAGAACAGGGTCACTTGCAGTTTCATTACATTATTGATTTGCTTTGAAGAACTATGCTCTGTTACTAATGATTGATTCTCGAACAAGAGAATCAATGGTCAGTCCCTCAGGGAAGGTTATTTCATAAGAATTCCCAGCTTAGACCTAAAACCAGTAAGTAACTGACAAAGGCACTCTTAATTATGAGGGTCTGAAAGCAGAACTGCAGGTTCATAAATCCCCCACAAGCTCTGTCAGGTTAGTCTTTGAGATAGAGCTGGTTTTACACACTATTGGATCTGAGGTGCAAGTTTTCTCTGCATTTCTGGAGGTGTACTGGACAGAGGTTGAAGACCCCACCTCTCTCTCACATCAGAGTCTGCAGTGTGAAAACAGCATTTACAAAATTCGAAATGAAAGAATCCCATTTATTCCCTGGCCTTTTATTGTTGCTGGCCCACCTCTTTCCTTGCATGTATACTCTTGAGCTAAAACCTTTCATTGCAAGCCAAGGGTTGAATCACACGTTATTTCTACATTTTATTTTTGCTTAAATCAGTGCATTGATATGGTGAATCTTCCAGGGTTTCTTACAGTACATTCACAAGCTGTGGAATAGCAAGACAATATAATATATGGTCTAGTTACACAAATCCCCAATTTCACCATGAAACACATTGAGGAATGCAAAAGATGCTGATTGAATACTACACTTGCAATACAAGTTTTTTTTTTCTATACACCTTTTTACCAAGATGTGGACAGTTAGACCGAAGAGACATTTCAAGGAAAACAAGAGAGGGGGTTGTATGTTACATACAGACCATTCCTCTGCAATAAGATAGCACAAAGGGATGCTACACTTCATAAATATCATCCATTTATACAGTACAATTCTGAATAACTATGCACACGCATCTGTGAAAATTATATTTGAATAAACTTAGCTTTTGAAGCAGGAGATTATAGGTACCTGAGCTGCGACCGAGAAACAGGACTTGAAGAGGTCTGGCAGTGAAAAAGCCAGGGCACTTTGTTGGATGAACTTGCCTGCACATCCTTTGTCTCATTGACTGTTGTATTTGGAGCCAGTAACTGGACCCCTTGGACAGGAACAACACCCCCAGCAGTCAATTGATCATCTGTACTCAGTCCAGCCTTCACGCCCACCTCTTCCTCCTAGCAGCTTTAAGAGTTCCAATTCCTCCAGTCTGTGTAGGAGCCCCTCTGCTCTCCAATGTTTCGGATCCCAGGAAAAGCTGGGAGACCCAGTGGAAGCACTGGGATGTCCTGCCCCTGCATTCCCATCTGCTCTGGGCTTGAAAAGGACTCCAGGCATTGATCGGATGGAAATGTTTTGTCAAAATCCCACTTGATGTCCTATCTAGTTCACGGGGTGTCCATGGTCTCTCTGAATCTCCCTGTCATTGTTGCCCTCACACCCTGTCTGATGCCTGTAATTTGACCCAGATGCCCAGATGCAAGCTTGGTGGCTTACAAGAGTGACCCCTGACGGACTAAAAAGGCTTCAGACCAGGACCGTGATCAAGTTGCTTGATTCAAATCCAGAAAGCCCCTCTTCCCTGGCGTCACTCTCAGCCGCAGAGAAGCACTGGGGTTGAATCTCTTCCACCCTCTGTACCATCCCATAATGCACCCGTGTGCACTCAGCAGGAGATGAGGAGGGGGTTGGTCGTGCCACGCGGGTTCCTGCTCCCAGGCTGCCCTCCGCTGCATTCGCACAGCAGCTCGCAGGCCAGCAGCTGCTGGCACAGAGTATCCAGGACCTGGAGAGAGTGAGAGGGGCCTGTGGGGAGACAGGTGAGAGAGCGGTTGCACATTTTCAGGCACGGCAGTTCACATTGCAATGGTTGATGCGCTATGCTGCATGATTTTACTGCATGTTTTTTGGCTGATGCTTTTATCCACAGTGACTTGCATTTGCACCCGTTTACACAGCTGGGAAATTATCCTGGAGAAATTCAAGTAAAGAAACTTGCTCAAGGGTACAACAGCAGTGTCTCAGCTGGGATTCAAATCTACAACCTTGCAGTTACAAGTCCAGAACCTTATCCACTCCTCCACATGGCTTCCAAAAGTTACTGTTGTACCATACCTGTATGCGCATAAATGATTTCACACCCATTAAGCACTCTTTATGCTTCTGAGAAAAGGTGCAGCAATTGTTTGCAAGTGGAAGACTTTACTTCATTACAATAACCAATATTATTTTCAGTGTGACAGAGTATTGAGTCCACTGAAACTGCTTGGCCCATTGCTGTGATAATGTTGAGTCTTATGCAGTGACAATTTTGAGTCTAAATGTCTTTAATAAAGAGGTCATAAGAAAGAAAACATAATAAGAGCTGTTTAGAAAACTAAGTATATAAGCGGGCTGTGATATCACAGACTAAAGAAGGAATGCATAAAATTAGTTTAAAGCTTCTCACAGTATCTGGTATCAGGATTTATTAGGTTCAATTTTGATAAAGGCAAGAGAGAGGATTACCATGACCGGCTTTGCTACAAACTTCTAAAGTGTCCATCAGGATCTTCCCCAGGGCTCGGCGAGATATATTCTGTAAAACAGAGGGTGGGTTTCGTCTGAGGCTGTGCTACAGTCAAAACATCGTAGTTCTCAGAAATGCAGTTCCACCACTTACAGGTAGGTGGTACTGTTAACCATGGTAACAGCTGAAGCAGGTGGGCTGAAAGAGGTGATCGTTCTAGTTCAAGAGAGGGACAGATGGTGCTGCCTCTGCTTTTCTAAACACTGACTAACCACCTGACAGAGTGCAAGACTGGAGGAGCAGCAGAACGTCAGTGGTATTTTCCTGAGTTTGATCATCTTTCCATCAAAGAAGCTCTGTGGAAAGGGAAGCGTTTTCCAGGGCAGTAGTCCTGGCGCTCTGCTTGTGCATTACCTTACTGCGCAGCTGGAGCAGCAGAGTCAGCACGTCGGCCAGCTTCTCCTCCAGCAGGGACAGGCGGACGCGCTCGGTCTCCACCATCTGCAGCTCCAGCCTCAGCATCTCTGCTTCCTCCTGCTTCAGCTGGAGGTCCTTCCCCACCGAGCACAGCAGCTGAGGGAGAGAAGCCCGTGAAAACTCAGCTCGGTAACTCTCCTTGATTCCCATTTCCTTAGCTCTCATCTCTAGTCAACATTAAGCACGTGGCTTATGTAACGAATACGCCCCTGCGTATAAAGAGATCTCAGCCGCCCGGGGTGGGGGAGTTCTCCTTTAGCTCAGCCCCTGTTGCGTGACTCCAGAGACCTGGGTTCATGCCCAGGCAGTGAGGGACGAACTGGCAGGGCAGGAGTGGCAAGGCCGGAAACCCCAAGAACCGTTACACTTACAGCCTGTGAAGAGACGTGACTCATCAGTCCAGGCAGTAGGACAATAAGACAGAGTGTTTCCTGTTCTAGTCTTACGAGATCCCTGAGTCTTCTGGTTGGTGCTCCAGATGAGAATTTCACTCTTGAACTAATGTCTTAATTTTGTCCACCACACTCTTTGATATTTTTTTTTCCCTGCTGAAATCATTTAAGATGACCTGGTTAACCTCACACACACAGCTGTGTTACAAGTCATCAGGAGCAACCCTAGGAAAAACTGGCCCAGCGAAGTAACTGAGGCCTGAGACAACAGGACATATGCCTGCCTTCTGGGGAACTGAGTTTCACGCCCCCGATCCAGGTACCTTCTCCAGCTCGCTCTCTCTCTCCGTGCCCCTCTCCTTCTCTTCAGAGCGGGCGTGGCTTTTCCGGCTCCTCCCTCTGAGCTCTGCCGTCATGGAGATGCCGTCTGGGGGGTTACCGTGGTTACAGGTCTGGCTGATGAGCAGCTGGCGTGCAGCAGCGTTCTGACAGCTGTCAGGAAAGAGAAGGAGGCTGCAGGTCAGTAAACTTCATCAGAGGAGAATGAGAAAAGGCAGGTGTTCCCATTTAACTCACGTACCTACAAAAGAACAGTGTACATGGCTCACTGCAGCAGCACAATGCATCTGTGGGTTTCTAAATTTGGACAGTTCTGGGTGCCTCACGTACACTTTGTATGTTGCGTGGTTTGTACACTCAAGGTTAGCCAAATCCACTGGCATCTTCTAAAAGTTCATTGGTATGTGCCGTAGAAAGTGAAGTGATATCAGGGTGAAGCTCTGGTACCGCACAGAGAGATCTGGTAAAGAATAGCAGTCAGGGGCAGGCATGACAAAGCTAAGCCAAAGCAAGGTGGCAAGTAAGGCAAGGCATAACAAATCCATCATGATCTACTTTCATAGACACAGATGCCGATCAGCGGCCAAGCTTTGTCTGTCTGCACAGCTCGGCTCTGGAGCAGAGGTGCTTATGTGACAGCAGTTGCAGCAGAAAGACAGGGAGTGGACTGGACTGGACTGGACTGGACTGGCTGCTGTGGGCCACAGACGTTCAGCCTCTTCGAATACTTCTAAAGATCGGAATCGCAGGGAGCTGTGAAAAACGTCCTATTTGTCCTTATAAGGAGTAGACTGAAATTACATTGAAGAGAGTTCTTTATTCTGTATCCTCGTGCTGCACTTGTGAAACGAGTGGGATACAGATGTTAGGGGACAGGGAATTGAACCAGACCTGAAAGGCCCAAATAGTGGGTTCTGTCCCTAAATATGAACGCAAACCAGCAACCAAACCAGAAACAAGGAGGTGTTTTTTTCCTTAGTCACGATTCTCTTCACTTAAGTCTAGTCTTTGTAAAGCAACAAGACCCATTTTCCCTGTTGCAGAGACACTAAATGTGTTCTCTCCTTCTTCGGCACCACTTGTTATTAAGTTATTAAATACAAATGGGGGCAACAGTGGTGTGGAGGTTAGCTCTGCCTCTCAGCTGCTTTATCATGGGTTCTGGACAAGGGAACGGTCTGTTTGGAGTCTGCATGTTCTGTTATGGGCCATGTGGGTTTTCACTGGGTGTTCTGGTCTCCTATTGCAGTTTAAAGATTGTATGGAGGTGTGAGTGAATGTGTGTCTGCCCTGTTATGGACTGATGTCCTGTCCAGGGGAGAGTCACATGCTCTGTGTTCACTTATCACCATGGAACCCAGGACAAGTTCTGGCCTGACAACCTCTTGGATTTTGAAATTACCTACTTACAGCTCTTCAAGCATAAAACGCATGAGTCCAGTGAACTCATATTTGCCAGCAAAAACCGGACTGCAGTCTATGAGTGGGCGATGCTCTGTGAGCAAAGTGGTACAGTGAGTCAGAAGACATCTAAAAATGGGAGGCACGTCCTTATCTAAGGCTGTAAGGCTCAGGAACAAACTGCCAGGCCGAGTTATTGGATGAGATCCGATGTCAGCAGTAATAAATGAGCAGGTGGGCTCCCTGCTGTTCTGCAGCTCACCCCTTGGCACAGCAGTGGAGGCGGCTGATCAGCCTCTTGACTTCCACAAGGCAGCACTGCCCTTCCTCTCTGCCCCGCTCCTCCTCCTCGTCCGAAGCAGCGCGCCCCTCCACGGCTCTCTGCAGCCACTCTTCCGCCGGGGGCGAGAGGCAGACTGCCGTCACGGCCTCGTCGGCCGCCCACTGTCCGCTGTGGGAGTGGGCTTCGTCTCCTCGGGCGCAGGAGTCGTCTCGGCCTGTGGGGGAGTGGCGCTGCGAGGGGCCCTGGGGGTCGGAGGTCATTGGGGCAGCGGCCCCCTGACTCACAGTGTCCGTCTTGCACGTGCACCGAGTCCGAGTCCTGCGGAAGACAAGTCAACACGCCCTGAAGGGGGAGCACCTGGGCTGGTCTCGTCTCTGCCCTGTGAGACCTTGCAGGATCTTTATCTTCTCTTTCATTTACTCATTTTCATCACATTTTTCTGTCCCTCAGGTGTGACGACAAAGGCAAATATTGCAGCTATTTATTAAAAGGACAGAAAAGACACAAGGAAAGAAATGCAATCTTGGACGACCGAAGGAGAAAAACCAGAGAAGGCTGCAGGTTCTAGAAATGAGATTTCAGATCAGTTTTAGAAACAAAAATCTGAGGATAGAAACTTCTGAGGCAAACATCGCAACAGCCTGGGGTGACAAAGCTGACAAAAAACGCTCCCGTTTAATTAATCTTGCGTTTTCATTTTGGGTCAGGCACCAAGAAGAGGCCTGAACCATGACACCTACAGTGTAAAATTAGGTATTGTATGTCATTTGTTTAAAATAAGTATTTTGTGGCCTCTAAACCATTCCTCAGACAGCAACAGCTGCTTTCCTGTTTGTCATCAGTCAAACTGATGAGGATAAACTCATTGCTCTTGGGAATAGACCTCTCTTTTTTTTCCTCAAACAAAGCAAATATGCAAAAGGTGTTTACACAAAGTTCTTGGCATTGTGGGTGATCTAGGGAATGAATGCAGTAGTAGGGCTGAAAAGATTGAAGTCATCTCCTGTTGGCAGTGTCGCTGTTTGCCTTCAGCTGTGGGGGGTGATTCTTCTCCTCTGCCCCAACACCTGGAATAATGTGACCTTGCTCTTCGTTGACAAACCCCACTGGGCTCTTTCTCACTGGGGAGGAGGTTGGGGAAAGTGGGGGCGCTGAGGCTGTGAGTGGGGGCACACTGTCCCCACAGGGTCCTGTTTGCTCAGAGCAGGCGAGAATGGAGATTAGCTGGGCCCTGCTGGGAGGGAGTTACTGGGAGAGAGCTTTCCCGTCATGCTAAGGGGTCATCAGCCCGGTAAGCACCAGCTGCTCTCACTGCTGCAGTCCCCAGCCTTCTAGCCTGCAGCTCTGATTGTCACATTCCAAAAACACACTGGAATATTAGAAGAGCAACCAGTATATTCATGGGCATTAACGAACATCTTGGACTTAGGTTTAAAGAACTGCCGCTGAAAACTCTTTAGTTTTGGAATAAAAAGGCTACAAGAGGACTTGATCCACTGAGAACACGAAGCATTTCCTTACATGCAGGGTTAAGGGAGTCGGGATTCCTTTTGAGAAGCAAATGGCAGCAAAACCAGCTAGATGGGCTGAATGTCTTCCTCTCCTTTGTAACCATTCTTATGTCTCTCCGCTTGCAAAGGCGACCAACACACAAGGACAGCAAACAGCAGTCAGTGACGCTAGCCAGACGCACTCCTGTGCCTGCAGC
Organism: Lepisosteus oculatus; assembly: GCF_040954835.1. Classification (NCBI taxonomy): domain Eukaryota; kingdom Metazoa; phylum Chordata; class Actinopteri; order Semionotiformes; family Lepisosteidae; genus Lepisosteus; species Lepisosteus oculatus. Next base: position 37,935,303 of record NC_090700.1, read on the forward strand.
GACACGCTTCCCTGAGGCGAAGCGCTGTTCCTCCCTGGGCAAGACCATCGAATTCAGTGGAGAGTGAGGTCAACGGGTCCTCTGGGGAACAGGAAGGAGGCAGGCACATGTCTTTCACTCACAGTGCTCCAGCCCGAGCTGTTTGCTAAACATATCAGTGATTCTTCATTGTCAGGTCCTGCGGGTGTTGTGCTCAGATCGAAACAGCAAAAACAATATAATCATTGTATCCTTCTCTTTTTTTCCTCATCAAACACACACATTTACAAAATAACTTATATTTATATTTATGTCTTTGCACCATGATTAAGAAAAAACTAGTAGGTTGAAAATGTTTACTTCACATCATAAACGTATTGAACATCCTGCTTGCAAGGCATGTATACTCTGTACTCTGGATTTGAGATATTTTAACATGATTTTATATAGGGTCTTTAAAAACCATCTCAAAGTGCTTATTTCTTCAACAAGTAAAGACTTCTTCATCCTCTAAGGAAGGAAATAAAAGCGTAATAATAAATAATATGAAAGGCTAAACAGGAGACTGGAGGAAATGTGAAATGGTAATTATAAGGTCAGAATTTAAAAGACAAATCTGAACTGGCAGCTCAATCAAGGAAAGAATTTTAAAAAGCCCTTATTCCCTAAGTCTATTTCTTTGGTTTACAGATTTTAAAAAAGCATCTACAGATAACTCCATGGAGACATCATGAGACGGAAAATTCGATCTGGCCATCCTGAAATGCGATGATAATGCCTTTCACTGCCCAGCGCTGCTTTAATTGGAGAAGCCTGAGGTGGAGGAGGTAGCACTGCATGAGCCTGTTAGCAGCAACTAATGAGCTCCACCTGCCTCTCTCTGCTCACTGCAGCGCGTCAGCCGGCTCACCAGGGTGGGCTTCAGGGGGGCTAACAAGCAAAAGGAGGGAGAGGGAAGCCGGAGGATAGCTGAGCTACTCCTGGCTTCCCCCTCCACCTCCCACACCGGAGCTGGGCTGGAGAAGTTGGCCCTTCCTCCTCACGCGGTTCGGCTGACTAACTCGAAACTGGGAATGCACACACCCTGCAAAAGCTTGTCCCTTGCTCAAAATAAGGAGGGCAGAGCACATAAGAAGAGCAGTTACAAAGGACAGGAAGTTGTCTGGCCCATCGGTCTCGTTTGGTATGTGGCTAATTGATCCAAGGATCTTTTGAAAGAAGCCAAGGTAACTTGTTCCATTCTCCCACAACTCTTGGGGTAGCCTCCTGTTGTTTAAATGCACTTTCCTCTTAGTTTGCATGTGTGCCCTCTGGTTTGTGGTTTACTGAACCCTGTAAAAGTCTTATGGGTGCAGCGTGCTTTGATCTCCAGGGTCAGGGTTTAGTGAAAAAAGAAGGGGCTCACTGCAATTTCACTCACTTTCTGGAATTGATGCTTCTCTGCCGTATTTTGGCCTGGACAGTCAGGAAGGCTACACATTATCTGCTGATTTACAGATCAGGAGCAAGTACTGGCCTGTCTGCTCTAAAAGACGAGGGAATACTGGGGTCGGCACCCCTGATCCTTAGGTATACAACTCAATGGGCACATTTCCCTTTCAACAACATGACTCAGAAATGTTAAACACCGATCAGCTGACCAGTAGGTGTGGAGCAGATTAATTAACAGAAGACATATGAAAAGACAAAGACTACATTATCAGAATCACTACATATACTGCATACTGTACACACTGTTTTCTTCTCCTGTCATTTGTTCAGCAAGTATGGGACTAACCCTCCTCTCCTAGGGAGATATTCTGACTTAGAAATGTTCATCCATGAGCCCACAGATAGTATCTTTGCACAATTGGCTCCTCAGTCACGCACATACAGCAAATGCATGATTGGAAATTGCAGTTCGTCTTGTACCAGGATTGCTATTGTAGAGGTACAGCAGGAGGGCACAGCTAACCAGCTTCATGGCAAGATACCTATTCCCTATTAGTGTGTGAACAATCCACCACAGGGTGAATTTTTTTCAGCAACTTTATTATTGGCTTGCTGTAGTGGAGAGACAGGGTCTTAGGCTTGTGGGTTCAGTGGGAGTCTTGGTGGGGAGGCTGGTCACTGTGCTGCTAGAATAATGCCTATATCTAGAGCACTGAAATTGTGAGACTTTGTAATTGTGTTCAGGTTTTGCTGCTAAGCTGTTCTCACAAGTGTTCAGCAGGCCTGTTCCCAGCGTTGAAATTGGAGTACTGTTTGCTGTTTCTCCCTCTGCCATCTATGCTGTTTTTCTCATTAAATTACATAGTGAACCCGTGAAGCACTAGGGATATTTCAAGTACCTGACAGCCACAGCTTTAGCAGGATGAAAACCTTGAGTAGAGCCTTGGTAATTTGCAGTTCACCTAGTCTAACTGCTCCAGGGGTCTGTTCACTGCAGTGCTGTGATTCACTTTGCCTGCAGCTGTGGACTGAATTAGTTTTCGCATGTGAATACAGAGACAGGGTTTATTGAAACCTGAAAAGACAGGAGGACAAGGTTCAGATCCTCCCCCCACCAGGCTGCATGACACCCCCTGCTGGGCACTCCTGTATTAAACCCACACTGTCCCCCTCGACCTCTATTCCTGCCTCCAGGCTTTTGTCAGCTCAGAAGAGTGTCAATTTGTCGGCTCTGTGGGCAGCAAAAGAGCTTTGCTCCCTGCAGCCTAGTCTTTCCCCACCTGCAAAATGTGCATTTGACCAGCCAGCCTCCTCTTTTCTTTGTCTTCACAAGACCTCCCCCTTCAATGGCAAGTGCACTGTCCCTCACTTCTCTGCCTTTGTCATTCTTGCCAATCCAAAACCTTCAAACCCCCCTACGTCTTTGCAGGTCCCTCGAGAGTTGCTGGGTCAGTACAGGAGCTCTTCTGTGTCCCTGTACAGTCACATCAAATCCCATTGCTTAGCCTCCTCCAGCACCGATTAAATTAGTAAACTGAATAACAAGCAGAGAGAGTCATGCAGACCCTTCACATTTAAACATAGGAATTGGTCCCCTGAATCTGAAGCAAGAAAATCCATTCATGCACTGGGTAACATACATATTATTTGTCAGCCTGCTATTTGTCCACATCTATGTACGACTGTGCTTTCTATTCAAGAACAACAAAGATCCTTGCTCATTAATAAAGCGCTGAACTACGACCAATCTTCTCATGTTCCTGATTAATAGTCATCAAACAGTTTGCAGAGATAACTAAGGAAATGCCCGGATTAGTACAGCCTGGCCGTGGGTAGGAAACAGAGGACAGACGGGGGGTGAAGCAAGTGTCTGTGTCCCAGGCCCTCTCCCGCTTGTTCCAATGAGATTAGGAAACCCTGAGGTCCTGTATTCACTGGCTTCAGGATGCAGGCTGGAAAAATAAGCCTGGCCCTGTAGATGGTAATCTCCTTAATAATAACAAGCCAGAAACATATAATTAAGTCGTCCCAAAGATTCCCTTATCTGTTGATGGCAAATTGTCCACTCCATCCCCTCCCCAGCTGCTCTCCTCCGCAGCCGGCTAGCCTGTCTTGTGTCTCAGAGCAATCCCAGGCCTCCTCTTTGTCTCCAAACCTCACACCAGCTCAGACAATAGTTGAGAAATACAGTAAATGAGGACATTTTGCCATCTAATTAAGTTATCTAAATCAAACTGAACAATCCGTGTGCCTGCTCTACATTATTACTGGTAGAGAAAAACCTTGCCCAGGACACATACTGTAACAGAGAGGCACTGCAGCACTGTTTCTGAGCTATGCCTGTGCTCAGCTATTTTATACTGCACTAGCAAATAATGGTCAGTGGGACACTAGCGCAGGACTTTCCATGGTGAACAGAGGTAATGTGATTAAGTGTTTTTTTACCACAATTGCAATTACAATAGTCTTTTCAGCATTTTTTCTGGGTCTTAGTTAGGGCCAGGCTTAATATGTTTAAATGCTGAAGAAACCCCCAGACTAAAACACACTGGTAACAATAAGGACCATTCTGAAAAAGTCTCAAAAAAGCAAGAGACCATACAGGAAGATATTTTGTTTCTTAATGAGCCACCAAAAATCACAAATCACTGCAGGAAAGTGTTTAGAGGGACCAATGTCTTGGACGAGTCTTGGAGTCAAAAAAAGAATTCTACCAGCACTTCATAGCTCTTTTTAGCTCTTTTATCAAAATTATTTGAACTCTTTTCTTTCCTTAGGATCACCTACTCAAGTCAAAAAGACAAAAGAACGCCTTCAAGATGAGAACCTCAGCTCTAAAATCATTTAAGCACAGCTTTCTGCCCAGCAGACCCTGAGGAAGGCCTATGTCATCACTGAAGACTCTTCTCTTCTTCATCAGAATCACGCATAGAGGCAAATTGAGCTTTGTTCCAGAGGCCATCAGACTTGCAAACAATGAGTGTAAAGACGTTTTATCAATATGATCTCTGCCCCCTCTGTATATATACAAGTATGTTAATTCTTTCTTAAATACCTAACAAACTGATTATTATTTTAATTTGTATTATAGTACAGAGATCTTACAATGCATGTGCATTCTGTTAATGTCATAATCATTTTATGGACCTTTTGCAGTTTTTACTTTTTTTTCTTAGCAATGTTGCGACACCATGTTTCTTCCAATTGTATTTGGGATGTGTTGTGTTTCACGCTGCTTGCTGCCTAAGTTGCACCCCTTGGGGATGAACTGACCTGGGAGCGTCTGACTCACCTGTGTGACTGGATCTCTGCCTCCAGCTCCTGAACCCGGCCCTCTAAAGCAGGGACCAGGCTCGCTCGGCCCTGCATCTCTCGCACCTTGGCCAGCCCGGTGACCAGGGCGGAGCGGGCGTCCTCCGCCTTCCTCTTAATGTCGCCGTTCTCGTGCTGCAGCCAGGAAACCAGCTCCCCCAGCCGGCGCGCCTCCCCTGCGGCCGCCCCCAGCTCCTCCTCCAGCCTCTGATTGAAGCGCACGGCCTCCTCCAGCTGCCCGTCCCGGGACGCCCGCACGAGCTCCAGCTCCCGGAGCAGCGCTCGGGTCCCCCGCGCGTTCCGGTCCGCTCGGGGATCCCTGTCCGCGGGCGCCTTCTTCCTGCCCGTGTCTCGGGGAGACCCCTCCCCCTGCCTGCGGGCGGCCACCTCCAGTGCCAGACAGCGGGCGTCGCTGCCCTGCAGGGCTGCGCGCAGGTCCTCCACCAGCTCCCGCAGGCTGGCATTCTCCATCTCCAGCTGGCTCCACGCCGCCCCCTGTGGACCGGAGTCTGCAAGGAAGGGGACGGAACAGGAAAGTCTGTCACAATGGTGCACAACTGCTGTGCTCAGGCACTCTCCTGCAAGTTTCAGATGTTGAGCTGCTGGTTGGTACTAAACGTAATTAATCAATTTAAGAATCCAACTAGAAAAATTAGAATTAGAACCTTTTCCTCCCAATTTAGTGCTGCACTGACCTTGGGAGATACACAGTAGCCATTCTGTTCCAGTCACTCCTCTACACCACATACCTGGTGTGAGCAGTTGCTTCGACATTCCAAGTGGACGGATGGGAGGCCAGATTAGACAAATACAAGGTGGAATTCAGCCAGGACACTATGTCTAAGAACCTCCTCCTGAACAAGGCCGAGAGATCATCGAGGACTGAGTTGTCAGGCACCTCCTACAACAGGGTCCACAATCACCTGATAGAAGCATTGCTTTGGAAATTTTTTAACCAATGTGAACAGTGTCACCTGCTGTTCCACCAGAACTACTTGCCATGGCAACCTTGTTTTCTTTAGCCTCCCATCCCAGTTCTGACATGGCCCAACATTGCTTAACCTGTAGGATCTGATGAGATCAGGCTGTAAGGTGGTAATGCTGTCACCTCCTTAAATCAGATACTGTATTTAAGGGTATAAATACAGTAATAAAAAAGTAAATTATTTTTGGACTAGGTGTTCTTCACTGCTGGTTTAATTGGGGATGTGGGGTTTATACTGTGTCTCAGTAGTGCATGTCTCTGAACTCCTACTTTGTCTCATCTGTGTATCCATCCCGGCAGGGCAGAGCTGTCAGTCTGGACTTGGGACTTAAAGGAATAGGTCTGGCCTCAGTGTTTCCAGGGGCTTGACTGGGCAGTGTCAGGTGAGTTTTCCCCTCTACTGTCCCACAAGACCAAGATTAGCTGAAGATCACCCTGGTGTTTACATGCAGAGTTCTGGACATTTTGCAAATCTTAAAATATGATTTGTACTGTTAAGCACCTAATCTGTAACTCAGATTTAAGTCCAGCCCTTATAGCCTGGACTTCCACAGCCTTGATCAAGACCAAGAAACAAGAGGACACCCACTTATTTTCAACCCTTTTGTTATGTGGGATTACAGCATTTAAAACTTCACGCTGGGTTGTTTTTTTTGGATGTTTGCAGATACTGTAGATCATTAGTGATTTATCTCAAGAACCATACGAGACACTTGTGACACCAATAAGCAGTATGCCCATAGTGTAAGCTTGCTTAAGTTTCATTGTAAACGTTTCTCAATCTGCACGGCTGTCTTAATTTCTTAAGGGTGACAAAACATTACCTATAATGACAGATCAGGTGACTAGAAGCAAACTTTGTGATGAATAAAGTCCATTGTGCCCTGATCATTGCTACCCCTTATTTTTGTAATATAATCAATTTTTATAAAGCAGACAAAAGTCATCTTGTATTTCAAATGCATAATGATATAGCCTAAAGGGAAAGTCTCACTATATGAAAATGTGGAGAGCAAGCATGTCATGCATTTCCATTTCATATTCTGACTTGCTCGCTCTATTTTTTTTTCAAAAAGCAAGGTCATCTCTTATCAGGTTTCTGCAGTATGGGAATCACAAGTCAGACCGAATCCAGGACGGATTGAGGCCCTGCAGCACTGACCTGACAATCTGGGGTATGTGTTTTTTTCCTTGTTGTTCTTGTTGAACTGAACAAATGGGGCACAAGCTGTCCATGAGTCACAGTTTCAGCTTTTACGACATTTTAAAAATGCATACAGTACACACATCCTAAATCTGTCATGCAAATCAAGCAAACCTCAAGCCCCAGAGGAGCAAAAGTGCTGGATATTAAGTTACACCAAGGACTTCCTTTGCACATCCTGATCTGGACAAGATTAGGACACTTAGGACACTGGGCAGTAGTTCAAAGGGGGTGAAATTAGGGTAAATAAAATGAGCTGGGACAGCCTTGAAACAAAGGAATTTCAACCAATTGCTAGATGCAGTATACTTATCTGGGGGTTGTCAGCCTGCCAGTATTATCTTTACCTCTTGAAGATGACTTGATAAGAAAACAGATTGTAAAAGTGACAAAGGCAACAAGTTCAAACTGATTGATTTTGTTTCTAATGACAGACACTGTTATAAAACCAGGCAAGGAGACTGTGTGAGAGCATGTGTCTATAAATTGATCAATCAATTGCATTAATCTTTTGGCCAGTTACTCTGGATTAGAACTCTTTCATGCGTGCCTAACGCCAAACCTCTTGCAGCTCAGGAGGCTCCTTTTGAGATTGAAATAGAAATTGTTTATACTAAACGGAGGAGGATCACCACTTTTTTTAAAGCAGGATTTCATTTGCAAAAATGTTTTCAGTAATACATTAGTCTTTTAAACTGTTCTTAAACTGGTAAGAGTGAGCAGATGCATGTTTAGTACTTCTTAACTAATTCTTAACTGAACATGCAGTTAAGAATTTAAAAGATTAGAATATTAGAGTGTTCACTACAAAGGCTACACTGAAAATATCCACCATAAAAAAACAGAAACACTTCTGAAACTGAGACTGGGAAAACAAAGGTCAGGCACAGGTATTGAATAATTTTGCAGTACTTCCATTTCTAATGAGTAGTTTATGATTATGACAATTAATGTATTTTGAGCTTCATACTAGTAGTGTCCATATACACTGCCCCTGATCTATGCAGTCCATATACCATATACAGTCCCCAGTGAATTTATTAAATGTTATTACTTAATTATATACTAATCAGACAATGGGAATTTAGCCTTGTTTGATAGTTTAATTATTTTTTCTAGTCAAATTTTACTTCGACTAATAATAAAGACATTACTGATTATATGATCGTGTCTACCTTACCAGTGCAGAAAACGAATTAAATGCGGGACTTGAACAAATGTAATGTTTTAGCGTTGGGGGTTACATAAAAGTTAATTTTCAGAAAACAAAAGTGTTTTGTTATTTGTTATGAGTAACAACATGTAAAGAATGACGCGAGAAGCCAAGGAGCAAATAACAGCTCGTGCCTTGCATGGAGAGGTCTACCTGTCTCATCCTCTGACTCCTCGGAGCAGCGGTGCAGATTGTCGAGCTTCAGGATTGACCCCGATCTGTGGATCTGTTTCTTCCCGGAAGGGACATCTTTGGAGAGGTCGAAACTGACGCACTTTCTCCTTCGAACCCGTGGCCAACGGAGCCTGATCTCGCGCTCTATGTGTTCAGTTTCCTCGGCCACGGGAAGGCGGGCGTCAGCTTTACTGCCCCCGGAGCGGAGGCAGAAGTACCCGCAGAGACGAGAGTGGAACTCCTTGAAGCCCAGCTCCGGGGGCAGCCTTGAGCAGATCCCCAGTGTCTCTTCCCCAGCTGCCTTCTCCTCCTCTCCCTGCTCGGCCTCGAGGATTCCCAGTACCGCACACAGCAGCCTAAAATCCTCCGCGGACACGAGGTCGTCCCCGCTGTAGTAAGCCAGATGGTGGAATATTTCCTGCAGGTACTGGTCGATGCCCGTCGCCAGAACCACAATCTCGTTTTCGACGCCCGGGTCCGGATCGTAATGGTGAGTTAGAGCGCTACGGAGCCACTCGCTCTTGCGGGATGGGCGAAAAGTTGAGAGTGTCCGAGGAGAACTAGGCGGATCTGTTACTGTGGGATTCTGAGAATGTCGCATCTTTTACTGAAGAAACAGTACTTAAAGAGAATTATCTAGATAATCCTGAAACATGTATTGTTTTTTTTAAGCAGGAAGCTTAAACTTCTCACAAAGTTCTTGTAATTTAAATTTGTTTAAGCGTTTAAAGAAAATGTCAAAGCTCCAGTTTTAGAAAAAAGGCAATTAATATTCGTTCTTGACTGCGATAACAAGCTCGCCTATAAAATGACAAAGCAGTGACTTTGGCGTTCACACCTCAGCAACGACAGGTAAATCATTTAACTCGCTGGCTAATCACTTTCAGTGGTAGCGGGGTTATAAAAAAAACCGTTTTTAAACCTCTCAAACTCAAAACCTGTGAGGGGTTATAGGAATGTGCGTTTAATACAGTTTTAGAAAAACCGCAGGTATAACCGTCTAAATGATATACCTGCTAACTAAAACAAATAAATGAGATATACGAAGAGAAACCAAATAGGTTTAAAAAAGGAATAGAAAAGAAGATTCCCAATAAAAAGCGTCAAGAGCTGCAAAGCGATATTTAGTCCACAGACGAGCAAGCGCAAATAACAAATATACAAAAAAAGTTATGAGTTGTTCTCTTAATGGATAGCGGTCCTGTAAACCACAGATTTAATGTGATGACGATGGATTACATCAGAGAGATGTCCCGTCCTTGAGGGCTGCTGTGACATCCAGTACGGATCATCTTCGTCACTTTCTTCCTCCTGCGGGCTCCGGGCTCGTGTCCTTCAGCTCTCGCTGTGCTCTGACTTGACTGAGCCGCAGACGGCGGCACGGGAAGTTTTCAATTTACTACTCAACTCCCCCCTCCCTCCTCCCCTCGCTCGCAGACCGGCCAGCACCACCCACCGCGGCCGCCCGGGTGTTGTCAAGAGCTGAGATCAAGCGCAGCAGAAGAGTCGAGTCCTGGAATTCATCGAGCGTATAGACAGCGGGTCCTAGCGCCTCCGGGCTGCTAATGCCAAATTATCATGTGGGTTCTCACGGAGTCTTAATTTATTTAATGAAAAGCAGGGAAAACAGTAGGTCTATTTGTCATATGTTTTAAAATTACGAATATTGCTTTGAAACATGGGGAGGGAGACTCTAACACAACAATCCGTTGAAAATACAATTTTACATTGCTGATCTATACATTAATTTTTTCATCAAGTTAGAAAAAAAGTGTTGAAACAGCTTCACAGCTGATGGGTTGAGAAACGTATGCGTAAAAATAATGCGCAGACGTGTATGGCTTTGAATGGGATCTGGACTTGTGGATGTTGGGGGGAAAAGGCAGAAAAAAGAATACATATTTATAGAAAATGTATAACTCAAGTTAATCAATAACTAAAGCAGCCTGGCAGGTGTGTATGCTTTTCTGCACGGTTTACTGTCTATTGGGAATGTTCTAGTCATCAGTATCGTCGTTCCGTGAAGTGGGTTTGTCTGCTTATGGAATTTGACGGAAATAACCAGCTTAAGATCACACTCGTTGACTTGAGCAAACAGGGGAGGGGGATTTTTACGAAACTCTCCTTCCCTACAGAATAAGCATGGGAATTCCTGCGTAATGTTTGTTTAACGTCGGACTCTTGTGTTTTTGCCGTGCACTTCACACAATGGAGCCCTTGTGTGTGGTAGCGGGCCCTGTAGACGCAGTAAAACAATTTATATATTTTCAGTGATAAGGAAGCGGGCAGCAGATAGGTACACCCTGCTTCACCCAACTGTACATTCTTCCGTTTTTCCCCAGGGTCACCGAAAGCCCCTCTGCGCGTTAAGGATAAGAACTGAACTGATATAATTCTTGTGTCGTCCCCTCGCCCAGCTATCAACGGTGCACGTTCAATTTAGAAAATTAGTGCTTTTGCTCCCCATACAGTAAGAGATTTTACCTTTTAAGTTAAATCTGATATAAAAAGTGAGAGTCGGATAAATTTATAAATACATATAGCGCGACTACCATACTAGGACACTACCAATGTGACAGTTTCCGATTTTATTACACGTATTCACCGGAGACGCATTCAATAGCGGGCGCACAGGTCTGTTAAAGTCTGAGAAACTAAACCTCATTTAATAAAGCCTTTCCTATTCGTCAAACATCATTATAGCATATATGAACACGATTTCAATCTTAACAACTCTTCTAAATGAGTTTGAAATGTCTCGTTAGGATTGGTATTATAGACTTACAAAACGATTTTTGGTCTTTTAAAAAAGATGACAGGAGAATTATGAACAAAAAGCACGACATTCCACCCGCCATGCTTGGCACAGTTATCACATCATTACTCAAATTTGAAGTTTATTTCCTATATATCCCAATAAAACGTCCGCTGATGTATTTTACCTTCATTACCAGAAGGTACTAAAACTGACTTTTGACTAAAAGAGTTTTAGAAGGTACTAAAACTAAAAACCCAAGCGGCCCCAGGAACTGAAAGGCAGTGTGCGGGTCTCGGAGAATGCGGGCAGGGCGGTGCTGAGTGACCGTGGTGCAGAAAGAAGAGGCCGGTGCTGAGTGATACGGATCTGAAGGGGAGAATTGAGTCTTTCAAAACGCCAACAGGCACCTCAACGCGCTGCTGGCTGTCAGCCCTCCCGCGCTGGTAATTTACATCGACAGACCCGACATTGTCAAGAAACCACGAAAGAAAAAAAAAAACAAGCTTTGAATTCAGCATTCTGTAACCAGCCTCTGAAATATAACGAGCTCCTTGCGCCTTCTCCTTCGTGGCGAGGCACGACCCAGTTAAAGGAAGTTTTATCCGACAAGAATTTGCATGTATAACGTGTTATGTAACCCTGAACGATAGATACTTCTGGAACAGTGTATTGGTGTGGGCATGAGAAGAAAATAAGTGTTGGAATAAAATAAAATGTTCATTTTAAAACAATTTTGGATTTAACAAGGAGTGAGGTGGCACTAACTGTTCTCTTCCTCATCCATCAGCTTTCTTGAATTACTTAGGGTCTGATTTCTTCCTGTGACTAAATGACAGATTCAAGGCATTTAATACCTGCCTGGAATAAGACTGCACATGCACATGCAGAAAACACAGCACCTGGGCTTAGAAGACATTGCCTATGTGTCACCCCCGATGATAAAAGCAGAAGCCTGAGATTACTCCCACAGATCCCAGCAATTAATGTCATGTAAAACTTCCTGCCTCGTCCCCCTCCCACTGCCTCCACTACTCAGTCACTGCAAGTGAAAGAAAGATGAAGTCTGATAGGGCAAGGGGGAAGCACTGCGGGCTATTCCTTGCTCACTAAGAGGGATGACTCAGGCGAAGAGATCAGAGAGCATTAAGAAAAACCCAAAGAAATTAGTCACCAGCAGATGGGATTGATGTCCTTCATAATAATTAAAGGAGACAAATGCACAATGCTTCATGCCAGGTGATTTCCTTTCCATTCATCTTGACATGCTTGGAAGTGTGGAAGTCGCGATGGTCCCGCGGATGGAGGGGATTTCGTTTGTCTGGTGTGCTGTTGGAGACCACTTCCCAGCTTCGGGGTTGTCCTGTGGCTTGGCCGGGTCCCGGGTGCGAGAGAGGGGGAGTCACGAGGAGGACAAGGACTTCCTTGACCAGTCACACCGGACCTCCATGAGCCGCCGAGCCCGTCCCAGTGGGGAATGCCATTGAGGCAGGAATAGGAATACTGAAAACAGAAAAGGGAAAAAGGCCCGAGCACACTGACAAGACGATCCACTTGCGTCAGCGGGAGTCACGCGTCATTAACTCTTTCGTTACAAAGCGTACTGGTGTGCAACAACGGGTCTTCCGGGAGATGCCCCCTTTATGTGTTTCACTTGTGTCTGCTCGTCACAGTGCCACCCGAGGTTATTGCGTCATGTGAATTGAATTATGTCCAAACTCATTGTGAACTGACAGCCGGGATTAAACACCAGCAGCCTAGGGGGATGTATTGCTGCCCATGAGGTTACTGCGCTCTGGTTAAAACTCCTGTTCCAGCAGGCAGATAGAAGGACAGTGAGGGCACCGCCTGTGGTGTGGCAGCAGCTCCCCTCCTGGCTGGCTCTGTGAATGGGGGCCGTTACAGCCCATCCGCAGTGCAACATCTGCCCTCAGTACAGACGGGCCGATTAGATTATCTCTCGGCAGTGTTGTGCAATCGGTCTTCACACAACACCCTGACAAAGCAAGGCATTGTGCTGCTCTGAAGGGTGCACGTAAACACACACGCAGCCACACAGACACAGATGGCCCCATGTGCCCTGTAGAAACATATACTTTATGTACGGTACACGCAGACCGAGACACTTGCGAATGGGGAGACACATAATCTCTCACACACTTGTACAGTTAAATATTACTTTTGCAATTACCATGATGACACTCCAAACGTACTTGCTTGACAACACTGTTAACCTCTCCTATAGAAATGCAAAAGCTTGCTTTTCCATTTTATGAAAGGTATTTGAGATTTTTCCTGTGCATCAAGTGGGTATAAGGTTTAACATTAAGCTATTTCTTAGTGTCTGCAACGGTCCGTACCTTTAATGTTCAGTATGCTTGAAAATACTGCACATGTACATCTTTTATATTAAATATAGTAATTGGCATTTCCATGTTCTTTTTTTCTTTGAAAGGTCTTTCGCACTTTACACAGAGTGGGTAGGCATTTTGTGATGCTTTACACCCTGCATTCCATATCTGTTCTTCATTTTGTTTAGAAATGTTCCTTTTGTGAAATGAACATTTCCAGACTCTGAAATATTTCCTCTTTCAGGATTTAAAGTTAAAACAGCAAAGGCAATTGTTTTGTGTTCCTTTGGTGGGTTTAAAAGAAAAATACCTGTGCACTGTCATGCAATACGGAAACCAGTACTGAATGAGAGATTAAGCAAGTCTAAAAGCTTTTGTATCTCTTTGAATCTGGACAGCATTTGGGGCCGTGCAGCAACGCGGTGCAGTGCCTTTACATGCCCTGTGTCCTTTTGCCTTCTGCAAGCGCATTTAATCAACCTGAAAAGGACTGTTTTAAAATGAAAAGCTTTAGATAAACATGAAGGGGATGGCGGATGGTGTGATGGTTGGGGGGCAGGAACGCATTTTGTTTTTATGGAGACCAAGTAACAGCCCGGGCAGTCTTGGAAGGCTGTGTGTGGTGTCCGTACCATATGTCTCTGCTGGGCTCTTCATCCCTTGAAGCACAAAGGCCTGGCTAAATTTACTGCACCGAACTGGATGCCTGCAGCTGCTGTGTTTTTCTTTCTACACTAGGTCTTGCGGTGACCTCTCACCTCTAGACAAGAACTGGTCAGTGTCAGCTGCTCAGTGAAGCTATTCCCAAGTCTGAGACTTTGTCCCCCAGCTCTCCGCTCCCCAGCCCCCTTCACTGCTCCGTTCTCCAGGCCTGTGTGTCAAGGTCCTCGCTCCGCGGTGCAATCTGTACCCTTGCTTATTATTGGAGAACAAAGTCAGCATTCTGTTGCCAGACTGGCATCAAAGAGCCGAAGCACTCAGTTCAAGGCCATAAAACCATCCGGAAATTGTTCATGTGTTGCGTGGCTTTTCTTTGGAGTCTGTGTGTGAGATTCTAAAGTGTGAAGAAGCTACATTTTAATACTCCTTGCTCAGTTTCTTTCAGTTGCTATATCTGAGATGATGGAGATCTATGTGTCCTCCGCTCATGTGTCGATATACAGTAAGTGCACAATCTATTCAAACTACACTATATAATATTCCAATTGTCTGGAGCACTCAGGTTGTAATAGAGCAGAGCCCAGCATGACAGATGCGTGAAGGAGTGCAGTGAGGTTTACTGAAGATCCCATAACAGATGACCAGTGGAAGACAATAAAGCCATGGACCTGATCATTGCAGACTTATTGCCACTGGAGCAAAAAGCATCAGCCTTATAGGACAGCACAACTCCCTTTGACAAAAGAAGACATTATTTTTCTGTTTTCCTCTTCCTGCCTTAGTTACCGTCCATAGTTACCAGAGTCTTTATAATACATGAAAACCCGCAGTTATATTAAACGCACATCAAGCCGGTGCAGTATTTCTGAATGAAGTGCACAGTATTTGAAAGATCAGCAGATATGGGTATTGTTGCATTTTATATCGTTTGTGTGTAACTCAACCTGTGATGGTTTATTTTAAACCACTTGTCTTGTCTTGCATCCTTAAAGACTGAAAAAAAGTTTCTAAAAAAGCAGCTGCAAGCTGGTTGTTCGTTTCTGTGTGGGGTGGGTTAGAGGCTCAGTGGGGAAGAGAATGACTGGAGTTCAGTCTTTGCTTAAGGTCTGGTAATGGCAGCAATCTGATCCGGACAAAATGCCCTGGAGGTAGATGGTGCATTAGCTGTGATCATATTTGTGCAACATGACAGCTGAAGGCCGCTATAAGTGGGACTTTCAGGACATTATGACTTCCAATCAGAGGATGCACAGCAGGGCACTACAGCAGCTATATGGTTAGAGAGAGACACTGATCCACACAAGCAGGGCAGTAGGGCATGGCTGGGAAAACTGAATCACTTCATTTGTAGAACGAAGAGCATTTTCTAAAGGTTCTTTCAATGGCAGCAGTGAATGAACTTGACAACACAACAAGACTGGCTTCCCCTATACCTGCAAAGTGCCCAGCATGCTTCAGGACAGAAGGGAGACTGAACCATGCTGCACATATTCCCAGTTGAACCGGCATCTACCAGCCTCAGAACCAGCCTGTTAATTGCTATTGTATCAAGGTTGGGGGAGGGGGCATGTGGGTGCCTGAATGAGTGTGGCTCACTCTCCAGCTCTGCAGGCATGGACCCCAGAACTCTCTCCTTCCCTCTCCCTCCCCTGTTCCAGAGTGGGCTGTTTGATCTCCACTGCCACAGGTCTGGAGCAGGCCCAGCTATTCACCCTGCTCTGCACATGCCTGTCCACGCCCTCTCGTCTCCATAAATCTGCCCTGCGCTCCCTGCTCCAGCTTAACCCCTGCCTGTCCCGGGACAATGGGTCTTGATTTACAGGACAAGCGCAGCAGAATGAGCTCTGCTCTGTGGGCTTCTCTCCGGCTGGCAGCATGGCAGCAGCTGCATCTCTCCTCCTTCCTCCTCCCCCCTGACAGTTTACACAGGGTTCTCTCTGCGGAACTGGTCCCCACAGTGATGGCACTCTCACAAATCTATTGATTTCAGTATTTGAGAAAGTTTCGTTGTATCTGTATTACAAACGGTAGTAGCTGTAACTGATATAATCTGTGACTAAATCTGAGTGTTCTCTAGCATAGCTTGGAGACCCATGATGGTGAATGACCTGACCAAGAGGCAACGTGTGAATACTGTATGGTAAACACAGACTCTGTGCTGTTCATATGTTTGGTCTTGTCTGTGTGCACCAGCACAAACCATCATGAACCTTCTTAAGTACGTGGGACAACACCAGATTTCCAACAGCCGAATAGAAGCTGAATCAATGGAGGGCAGGACAGCATTTTTTTTTTTCACGCAATGCAGTTGGATATCACAAAGAATGGTATTAAAAGATGGACCCAGATCCAGAATAATAATATTAAATAGCCGAGTGTCAGAAATGTCAGAACTTCTGCATAAAATGAAATGATGTTGTGCTGTTTTTCTAAGTGATTTAAGACAGACTTTTTCTTGCAAAAGATTCCCCCTCTTTTTCTCTGTTTGTCTCTGTCTGACTGCATCTGTCTCAATAATGAGTTTGATGATGTGCACACATTTCCTCACCGTTGGGTTATTAGAGGAATGCCGAGCCTGGAGATCCACCCTGCTTGACAGACAGCGGGTCTTACAACAACATTCCAGCTCCCAGAACAATAGGGAGAGTGCCAGTCTGGAGAGGAAGGATCTGACAGCAAGACTTGTTTTCACAGGCTTTGGCGCATTACATCAGCGGGGTACACATCCACACAAGACAGCTCAGCGTCTTCTCGGGAACGCCAGCCCTTAATGGCCACCTCGCTTCCCTGCGCTTCTTCCTCAATGATAGGACTGGTGGCGACATTGTCGAAACGGTGTTAGCCTGTATTACAGTGGTAGCTGTGTGTGGCTTGCCGCGAGATTCCCCACGGTTTTCCGCAGGAATTCACCAGTAATCCCTGAGCTGTGGCTGTTGGAGCAGGTCTGGGCATCATGGATTGCTGAAGGCAAGACAGCGCTCATTCCTTTGGAGTGAGAGCTACCAGCCACCAGATACCCAATTTGTGATCAGGGCTCATGGCTGTGTAGGGCGTTACATGATGTGTTTGCACAGATTAAAGTAAATCCAGGTCCGCACACAGGGAGTATTGTATTTGGTTGTTTGGTTAGAAACTGGTTAAATAAACTCCTGCAGGGAAGCGGAAGCCCGCAGCTTGTGTGCACCCCCCCCCACACACACACACACACACACACGCGGACACGGCATTCTCATGCTTCATGCTCTGTGTGCTGCCTCCCCTCACACACATTGTTTGCACAGTCACAACAGAGCCCTGCTGTTTTAGAGACAGCCCTCTGAAAACAACCAGAAGTGTCCAGTGCGCCGACAGCAAAATTCTGTTCCTGTGGTACGAGCATCACATGAGCACAGAGTCTGTGTATACCATCCAGTATTCACATAATGCCTCTTGGTCAGGTTATTCACCATCATGGGTCTCCAAGCTATGCTAGAGAACACTCAGATTTAGTCACAGATTATATCAGTTACAGCTACTGCTGTTTGTAATACAGAAAGCCGTTTCCATGAGGCCAAGCTCCCGCATTAGTAGGTGCTGCAGTGTTTGTGCCTGCTGTGTTTTGTGCTTGGTATTGTGTGTGCACCCTTTCTCATATTTTACATTTTCATGGCCATGGTTGATATTTTTCTGCTTAGTTGTTGCATCTTCCTGGTTTATAATCCCATCTGGCCCCTGTTCTTCTGTGTTGTATGGCATGTTTTAGCCCTGGGTTGATTATTTTATCTGCTTTAGAAATAAAAAGAAACCAGTTGCCCCATTGTGAGCGTAGTGTATCGTAGAGAGTGCGGGGTGGGCAGTTCTGTGGGTTTTTATGGTCCCTTTGAAGCAGCAGTTCTTGATGAGCTTAAAGATGCTGTTACATCAGTAACCAGCGGGCTGAAGGCAGGGAAAAAAGAGAGAGATGAGACAAGTTAGAGAATGGACAAAAGAAAAAAACAGCAAAATCCAGAGGAAGCAAAAATGAGAAAGTACACAACTAAAGAACTAAAGAAGAGAATAAAAGAAAGGAGATCACAGACAACAGAAAAGAAGTGAGAAAGTGTAAGAGAGAAGGATGGAGGATGAGAAAGATTAGAAAAAGAAAAATGGGCAGATATGTCAGGGCAGTGGGCACAGGGGGAGCTGGGCTATGACTCATCAGGACCCCAGCGCTAATCACGAACCATCTAAACAAGCACAGCCCTGATGCAGGGTTGAACCCCACTGTTTGCCAGCAGGCACAGCACATTCCAGCCGGGCATTCCCATGGGCATTAGCACTGCATACCCTAGGGGCCCTCAGGGGCACCTGTCTGTTTAGTGAAAGTTGCTCCCCTTGAAGTTGGAGCCAGTGACTGAGCAAACTAATGACCTTTGACCTTGCCTAGAGAAGCAATTTCCTCTCCACAACACTGGGCTTCACTTGAAGCCGAGAGACACTTTGACCTTGTACTTAGAAGTTAGAGACAAGCTTACTGGAGGCTTTCATTTTGAAAAAACAAAAACCCGTCTGCAGTCTAGGTTTCAGTTTTTAAGGTTCGACAGAAAAACAGGCATTGACTTTTTTTTCTAAATTAGATTTACATTTGAGAACAGGTTTAAAGGCAGTTCTGATCCGAGGAACTAGTCTATCCTACTTTAAATCTAATTAAAAATTGAAAGAAACCCTGTAGCCATCACACGCCTACCACATGCCAAATAATGTATCATGTAAATACCGTAATTATGTTGAACTATAAACAGAGAACATGCATCCTGCCACAGTTATAATTTTCAGCAGCACAAGCCTAGGGCATGCCTGAGCACAGTCTTTCTCATGAATCTGATGAAGAAAAACACACAGTGCAAACTCACAGCTTTTAGCACATCTCCCCTTAAATGGTAAGGACTTTTCCGTAATCCGCCCCACCCCAACATTAATAACTCATATTTCCGTCTGAAGGGTGTAATTGTCTTTGATCTCCCTGCAGGTATTTATCTATCAGCGGAGCCTGTCGAGTGAAAGGTGATACTTCAGGTCATGACAACGGATCTGCCAGCCAAGTTCAAACACAGTGGTGCATTAGGATCCAAGAGGGTGCAGACATCAGGTATACAGTACAGGCGCCGGCAGAGTGCATGATTGTGTCCAGAAATGTAGAAGATGGCTCCACAGGAACACCATCCTCTACATTTAGCTCTGGATTATCCTAGACTGATGTTGTGCAGAAATTACCAGCACTGTTGCAATAGATGCCTCTACCTCTACTAGACCGTACATTCAGAGCTGTCCGTTGGCTTAGGCGAACTAGGCCACTACCTGGGGCCCCAAGGCCACCAGGGGGCCCCCTCAATGTGCAACACAACAGATTTGTTTTTATCGACTTGCTCACAAATGTGAACAAAAATTCCCTCCAGTGGCGCTTTCTGTTGCTGATGTGCTAATGTAGGCTGTTAAGGTTTGTTATAAATGATAATATTACTTGCGAAGGTTAGTGTAGTAGTTTATTTCACTGCCAATTTAGTCAATGACTCTCATCTTCGCAGTAAGATGACAATACCAGAAAGCAGTAAATGGTGTGATGATCACTTTCAGATCAATTTTATTAATCATCGAACAAGTAGTGAACTTTTACTTGCGGCGCAAACTACGTTGTAATGGTTTAAAATTAAAATCATGCGCAGTAGCTGCAACCGGTAAACGCAAATTGTCCTCTAAAAGGACGTACTGTACTGTATCTATCGGGCACTGAGGAAAGGAAACGCAGAAAAGAAGAGCAGGATGAGCGATCTCAAAACAGAGGGACGCCAAATCAAATCACAATTGGAATAATGCGCTTGTATTTCATTCGGTTTTGAGTCTGTCAGATTCATGTAACTAGCGAACGATACACAAGCCACATTTTCTAGCCGGACACGCATACTGCTTGAGGTGTTTTATTACAAGTTAACAGATTCACGCTTCACGTTATTGCTTTCGATGTTTAAACGTCATCGAAACGTAAAATGTCTACTTCTTGTTCTTGCTTGTAAGTTATGTATAACGTGTCCTTCAAAGCAGGTTAATAAAAGTTTTCTAGTTATATAATTCATTTATTTAATTGTTATAAATTGTCAAATAAGGTTGGGGTGGGGGCTAGTTGTAGTGTCTGCGTAAATTGTGATCTGGAGCGAATCCACTCCAAGATCTTGCCTTGGTCACCCAAAAACACGGACTGTCCCTGTCTAAAATAGTCAGTGGTCCCGAGAGTAACATGAAAAAGTCTGTTTCGTCGTATCAGTCGATGACTGGCGATGTCCCTCTCGTGTTTTTAAGAGTCATAACTTTCTTCCAGTTCGTCAAATTCCTTTTCAGGAACAAGTAATAGGTTTATTCCATGCTGAAAAAAAGAAGAAAGAAAACAACGTTTCGGCCGTGGAGCCTTCTTCAGGTGTGTGAAGACACCTGAAGAAGGCTCCACGGCCGAAACGTTGTTTTCTTTCTTCTTTTTTTCAGCATGGAATAAACCCATTGCTTGTTCCTTTGCAGCCTACGCATGTTGACGCAGCTGCCCACCTGAACTAAATTCCTCTTCAGACGATGTAAGGGCCGTTTCCAATAATACGTCACGCTCGTTTTCTTTTAGCACCGAGGAACAGCGGCCACCTGCCGACAGGTCGCGCTTTCCGTAGCGCCTGAAAGTGTACGTGCAGGCTAAAGCGCAGTCATGCAATATATATATATAGTAAAACTACAGCGTATACACACAATACGTTATATCTGCTTCCTCGGATCTGGGGATTTGCGAGCCTATGTAGCGCCTAAGACTGGTCACACAATATAAGCTCTTTACTGACCCCTAGTGGAGACACGTTTATGACATATACAAATATTGTGGTTTGTCCCGTGCCAGTAAAATGACTTGGTCTCGTGTTGCAGTATCTTGTGTTTTGTGTGTGCTGTGATGTTACTAGGGGACGTACAGCGAGCTACTATGGTTAATTAAAGGGAGAAACACTTACACCTGGATAATGCAAGGTACAAAGGAAGACAACAGCGCTCTCATTTAAGGCTTTGATCTATCAGTATGAAGACGAAGATTTTTTAACTACCATGATCTCGTGTTTAAAACTCTTGATCTTTTGTCAGTTAAAATAGTTATGTATAACGTCGTCCTCAATATTGTCCAGCAGCCATATCACCCTGCAACTCACAACTAGCAACCCACTGAAGCTAAGCAGGTGTGAGCCTGGTCAGTACCTGGATGAGAGAGCTCCTGGGAAAAACTAAGGTTGCTGCTGGAAGAGGTGTTAGTGAGGCCAGCAGGGGGCGCTCACCCTGCGGTCCATGTGGGTCCTAATGCCCCAGTATAGTGACGGGGACATTGTGCCGTCCTTCGAGGTCCTGACTCTGTGTGGTCATTAAAAATCCCAGGGTGTTTCTCGAAAAGAGTAGGGGTGTAGTCCCGGCATCCTGGCCAAATTTCCCGTGCCTCCTGATAATCCCTCTCTATGAATTGGCTACATTACTTTGTTCTCATTCCGATGGAGCGACGCGCCGGTTGGAGTATTCTCGGTCGCAGTTTAAAGGCAACGTCAGCTCAAAGATTTGGTTCAAACCGACAAATGGAGACCGGGCCCTGCTGATGCCCGCTAGGAGAGAGAGAGGACGTCGTCCTCAATATTCGATTTTTCGAATGTTGCTGCTTTCTGTTAATTACTCCCCCATAACGTGCATATTACGTTAGTCATCCCCAACATGTGTGGGGATCGCGCATTTCAGTTTGCCAACAATCACAGGTAGTACAGCAAACTGGGAATCACACACTAGCTCGGAAACTCCCGAGAAAATCCGGAGAATCTCGAAGAAACTCCCCTTTCGGATCCGAAGGCGACTGTAACATAAACCCGGGAATTAGTCTTGCCTCGCGTGTCAATCGCACCATATTAGCCTCATTAAAATGGGGGATGGTTTCTTTATTCTCCTGTGAAGCACGAGGTGCGCGTTTTTTTCACATTTCTGTTCTGTTCTTATACGGTTAAGTCAATGTTTACTTCGGTCTTCCTCCCGCCAGTGGGAGACAGCGATTCTTCTGAGACGCGTATTTTCATTTTCGTAGCCGGGCCGCCCTCCTCCTCCTACCCCTCTGCGTCACCGCACCGCCGGGCTTGGATCCGACTGGTCGGGTTTGAATATTCAGAGTGGGCGTCTACCCTTTGCTTGTCGCTGGCTTCTGTCGCCTCCCGTGACCGTGGGCTTGCCGGGCTGCTGTCGAGCCGCACCGAGTCTCCACGATCGGGTGATTGTCGGCGAGGGCGGCGTCAGAATTGCCATTACCGGCTGCTTCTAGAGTGGTACCGCGCAAACACGCACATCGGCACCATCCTCTGTAAAACAGCATCATTTTGGTTGCGCTATCAAGGCGCCGTGTGGGTTATCGCTGCAGAGAGCACCCTTTCCTCTTCTGAATCTCTGCCCCCCCACCAACTATCGGCAATCCGGCCTCACGGTCTGACTTTGCTTGTTACACGGCTGACACCAAATTTGCCAACAAAAAAGGGTAAAAGGTAGCCAAAATGGAGACGGAGATACACGTGCCGGTCGGCTCGCCGGTGATAAGGAAAGTGCCCATTTGTGTGGACGAGCACGACGTAACAGCTGGCGCACTGAAATTGATACAAGAGCTGCGACCGGCTTGGGACATCGATCGCGTCAGGACGAAGGTGAGTAGGAGGTTCACATCCTTAACACGGTCTCCCTTTAATCCGACAGAGCCTTCTCGGTTTTCTTTCTTTTCCAACACAATATTAATGCCGCTCCAGGAAACCGAGAGCATTCTTTTTTTTATTTAAAAGGTGCCATTTTCCTCCTCTTTTGCCTAAAAACAGCAATGTCACGAACTAAACAACGTCTGTCTTCAGACACCTCGTCATCAACTGCAAGTCAGTTGCTGTCCATATTTAACGGATTACTCGTCATTTCAGTGAAGATAACACCGTTTACAAATAAAATGTAAATGCTACAAGGAAAGGATGCAACGTATTGGAGATCCAAAGCAATTTCTTTTAGCTAAGAGCGTGTTTCACAATCCAGGAGTTGATTTGTATTTTATTTGAATACGGCCCTGATGGCGATAATTCTGTTTTAATTTGTAAATTAAACATATCCATGCATTATCAGGTGCAGTTGCTGGGTTTTGTGTGTTCATTAAATATGCTTTTGCGACAGGCCTTTATCCGTTTCACAGATTACTGTATTGTTAAACAGTGACGGATGCGTGTACTCAGTCGCCAGACCAAGTTTAGTGTCGCACCTGCAAACTAGCCACAGCCCGGCGCCGAGCACTGAGCAGCCACAACTGAAAGTGACAGCCGCTCTTAAAGGGCCAGACCCCTCTTCTCCCAATCTGGAGTCCGCCTAGGCTCGCCACAACAATCAAAGCCAGGTTGTGGTTATTCACGGTAGATATTCAGCTCTTTTAATCGTTTCCAGGCGTACCGTGCTGACTCGTGTCTTTCAAAGAGCGAATTGTTTCCTTTAAAATCGTGTTAAACGTCTGGAGTTCCCCTATGTTTTTAACTGTTAAAACAACGGTTTCTTGCTGTGGTCCTGGGAAGTTTCTTTCTTTACATATTTAATTTATTTAGCAATTTAGTTAAAATCCTAGCTAAGGATCAGGACAGTTTTTGTTTAACGTTTCTGTAAAGTTACTCGGTTTTACTCCAACGTTTCAGTGCATTTCTGTAGACGTTAGGGAGTAGAACAATTTTGCTGCTGAAACTGATTTCTAATTATTTCGATTTTTCACACAAATGAACACTTAGTTACACATATTATGAACATGCGTATTAAAAACTAAATATATTTTCTTTGAATGTCTTCGGCCTACTTAAAAAGATTAACAAAACAATGCAGATAAACACAAAAACAAACATACAGTTCGCAATACGAGGTCAACTCTAAAATCTCCGTAAGAAATCCACCTGACCATATGAATGAAATGGTGGTCTGTGATCTTTGGATTGCAGTGATGGTGTGCTGGTTGCCTTGGTGACTGAGAGCTCCAGTCATGACTCACTGTGGACGGTGCGCTGTATCTTACAGACAGAATGACTTTGACCATCCATAGTACTGGAGCCTCTTTGCGCTCTAATGACACAAGTCTGGAGAGGCCGACTAAACTGTTGCCCCCTGGGAAATTTCTTTGACTAGTCGTGTAGACCACGTCGTTTTATAATTGGGGTGACTCAGTGTAAGCCTTATGTTGTAAGAGACTCAGAAAGCTTGGCCGGGATATTGTGATTAAAAACCCTGAAGAACAAAGTCCATTACAAGCACAAACAGAGACAGTAGGACAGTACTCGTATGATTTTAATGAAGTAAAAACTCGTTGGTCTTGCAGTATATCGTTTTGGGCATCTTGTTCGTTGACTATCAGTTTTTGTGTTTTCTCTCTGTTTTCAAACTCAGAGTATAGTAGGCTGGTAGACTCAATTTTCTTCTTTTATCCGAATTGTTATCCTTTGTGCTGCATCTCTCTTTTCCAGCTTCGCTGGTTGACTAGATTACAGTTGGGGATCTCAATGTTAATGGTCACTTTCCTATGTGCTTATCTTTTCAATGGTGTTCTTTGCTGCGATACCTCATCTTTATCATTATTTATTTGACTGAAACGTATGACCTTAACCAAAGTGTCTCATGAAGCTACAGTGTCATGATATACAAGGTGAGTCCTGCCGCCTTGAACTGTATCTTTTGGGTCTTGGGTTTGATTCTGGACTGCGGCACCCTTTGTGTGGAGTTTGCATGCTCTCTTTGTGTTCCCTGTGGGCTTGGCCAGGTGATCTGGTTTCCTGCCACTTCCTGAAGTCGTGATGGCTGGGTTAATGTGTGTCTCAGCTGTTGCTTTGTGCTTGTGTGGGCTGTGCTGGATAGATAGCCCAGCACAGGGTATATTCCCTACTTTGTGGCCTCTCCTTCTGGGATAGCCTCTGGGTTGCCAAGATCCTTATCGGGTATTAAACTGTTTTCTGTTAATGGCTGAATGATAGAAAATAAACATTATATGTTCACAGGTAACTGATTACCAGAAAGTTGTGGAGTGCAGTGAGGACCAGAGAGACATAACAAACTGCAGGATGCAGCAGAAATGTAATGCAATTAGTTACTGATCTGCAGGCACTTATGTAAGTTATTACCTTTGGAACATCTGTTTCCTGGAGTATTAAGACACACTGAACTGGAGCATGGCTGGTCATTAAAATTCAACCATTCTCGGCAAGGCAGAGGAATCAGGGACACCGTTTATATAGCAAGGGTTTAATTCTGGATTTTCACATACATCTACTATGTACCATAGGGCAGCAGTGAGGAGCAATGCTCAGGGTTCTGGACTCATAACTGAGAGGCTGTGGGGTCATATGACAGGTGAGACACTCCTGTTGTACCCGTAAGCAAGGTGCTTTGCATTAATTGCTCTAGTGTAATTTCCAGCTCTATGAATTTGTGCAAATGTAAGTCACTTAGGATAAAGACACCCGATTATATAAATTAGTAAGTCGGTAATAAGTTTACATATAAATCTGTACACATATGCTGTTTGTTCATTAATTTGGCTGTCCCTTGCCATCAAGCATATAGAAGATTAATTATCTGGCAGATAAAGCGGGTTTTGTCTCTGGGGACATCTGAACCTAATCTGAGCAGTCTCAGTTTACTTCCTCATTCTGACACCTTTGGACCTGGGATCTTTCCCAGATATTGTTTCTCCATCTAGTTCGGTCATGAGGCATGATCTCAGAGGAGCTGATAACAGTGTTGTTTTTCTTCTGTCTTGTCTTAGAAATGGTTCTTTGCTCCTCTGGTGTGGTTGACTTGGTAGACTGGGAGAAGAAGAGAACTGTCTTTTGTAAGCCTGGGCCCTGACATCTGGTCAGTGTCTGCTGCATGTTGTACTGTACTTGTTTCAGCCCCTTGCAGTAAAGCAGGAATGCTGTCTGCATTGTAGACTCCCAGTGTTGTTTCAGGTTTAATGTTGAGATCTTCAATCACCAACTTGTTCTGATGGCCAAATGCTGCACTTGCTGGTTTTAGGTCATGCTGGATTTGTGTCTCAGTATGAGGGTCTTCTGTGAAGGGTAACTCCCCTGTTATTGGAAGTGCTTAACACTCTCCAAGCACTTATTGTGACTCTGATTTGATGGTGCTGTGTCATGTGCACCTGGGGTTTCTGGTGGAGGATGTTGGGCTTCTGAATGTTCAGTTTAGGTTCCATCTTACCATATGACTCAGTTACAATGCGGACAGCCATTCCTGTCAAGGTGTATACTGTGCCATTGTCAGGAGGTTTTGCTGATGATCAGTAGCAGAGTTCAATGACTGAAGTTAGTTTTGGACCAGATTTTTTTTTGGACAATAAGAAAATATATTGTCTGTTCAGTAAGTTAGCTACATTCCAAGAGGGAGTTGGTAGGTGGCGACATATTACTTCAATAGTGTTGTCTAGTGAAAATACGTCTGTAGCTAAAAAACACAATTCATTTGAAATACATACTGTCAGTGTTACTGGACTTATAGCTGTCTGTACAGCCACTGTAATGTTTGTGCTTCTGGTAGGACAGTATGTCCATATAAAGAATGTCAGGAATGTTACTGTAGGCGCAGCTCAGAGTATGTTGTGCGTGGCAGTTAGATCAATAGAGTAACAGTGGTGGGGAAATGAAGAATACTAGGCTTTAACACTTGAATTAGTCATATTGTTACTGTTTTTTAAAGCCTCTGCAGTAAATATATTTTAAAAACCTGTCAGAGCTGTAACATGCATATTTAGGAGTAAAATACAAAGATGCTTTCAGATGTAGCCTATGGCTGCTTTGTAAAAGACAGGGAGAGGATGGAGAGGGACATAAGAAGGGCTCCTCTGGTCTGTAGCCAGAGTTTGGGCCTAGACCACCTGATTGGGAAACCTGTTCCACAAACTCACAGCTCTGTGTAAAAAGTCATTTGCTATGTATTTATATTCTAGTGCATTATAGAGCTTAAGCGTAACTTCCTTTGATTTAATTTCCACACTTTTTGCTATATATCTGAGCATACTGTTTCTTTTTTTTTATTGCTTCCACACATTGTATTAGTGAGGATATAGAAAAGTCAACATCCAGATCCCTTTCCTGCAGCTCAGAGTCACCCACATGATAGTGTGAGTCCTACTTCCTGTGTGGATTACTTTGCACATATAAATGCAAACTTTAATTTGTCACATGACTGCCCGCTCCATGATTTTGTTGATGTCATTTTGCCATTCCCTAATGCGGGGGGGTGGTCAATACAGACACACCAATTTTATATCATTTGCAAATGTCATTAATTTTGTAAATATACCAGGATCTAATAATAAATATAGATCAGGAAGAGCAATGGACCTAAAGCAGACACTTGCTGTACTCCGCTGCTTACTTGCCCACAGTTAGAGTTCATGCATCATGTCCCTGGAGATGTTTCCTGTTCCTAATCGGGTGTATACATTACCGTAGATTCCTATGGCTTTTAACTTGAGAATTTGCTTCTGTTAATCTAAATTTTAGTGTTGTAAGCTTTCTTGGTTGTTTGTTTAATCAAGTTAATCAAGGCCTGCCCTTTCAAGCACCGTGTTCTAGTTAAGCTCCATCATTTCCATAATATTTCCAGTGACAGACGTTAAACTGATTGTTCTGCAGTTCCTTTCTTTTTATAAATTCATATAAATCCTCCCTTTAATTAACTGGTAAAATGTCCTTCCTAGTGTCTATGCACAACTTTCCTTGTTTATTTAAGATATTGAAACTCTTTTTCCTGAATGTCAGAGAATCTGCTCTGCCGGTGTTGTTGGTGGTGTTGGTTTACAGTAGTGTTGGTTTACACAGCCTGATTACTGAAGCTGATTAAGTAGAGTGGTATTCAGCCGGGCTTTTCATGAGAAGGTTCTCTGTGCTTTTTTGGACCTAAGAAATTGATCCAGGATAAGTAGGAGTGAGTCTATAAGTGCCCTTCCTGCTTGACTCCGCCCCTCTCCCTCTGTCTCCGCCCCCTCCTCCAGCTCTTCACTGATGGCATCACCAACAAGCTTGTTGGCTGCTATGTGGAGGAGTGCCCCGAAGACGTGGTGCTGGTCCGGGTGTACGGCAACAAGACGGAGCTTCTGGTGGACCGGGACAATGAGCTGAAGAGCTTCCAGGTGCTGCACGCAAACGGCTGCGCCCCCCACCTGTACTGCACCTTCCAGAACGGGCTGTGTTATGAGTTCATGCAGGGAGACGCGCTGGGGCCCCAGGATGTCCGGGACCCCAAGCTTTTCAGGTACTCCTCTACAAGACAAGCCGGTGATCCCTACAGGTTGACGGGGAGCTGGGGTGCCTCTGGGTGAAGACACTCGGCATATTGCCATGGATTGTAAATGTAACCTCAAATGATTTTCTGGAAGGGACTATACTGGATTGAAAATACTCCTCCTGTATAGCAATATAAAAATTGTATTTTCTGTAGAAACTCATAGGGAGAATTTTGAGATTTTTTTGTCCCTTAATGGACACTGAAAGAGGAAATGTTCGGTGCATTGTTAGCTTCACACAGGGAATCCACCTTGTGAAACAGGGAAAAAACAGGAAAGAGCAAGGTTATTTTTTATATGAGGGGGCTTCCTGTCTTAGGACTTTACCTCCCATGTTATAAGAAAAAAATACTATTTAAATCACCTGTTGTTTAAAAACAGATGCAAGGGCCCATCACAGATGAGGGCAGCATTCCGGAAATGTGACATATCGGGAGACTTTGTCCTGACTAGTAGAAGCAAATTGCTACCAAAGAAGTTTGGCTAAAGACCAGCTGTCCTTTAACTGAATTCCAGATTTCCAGATTCTTGAAGTTATTAATTTTGCCTGGTTAAATTTGGGTCAGGAGGTCCCCCTAAGAAAATCGGGTCTGCAGACAGGCTGCCCAGCTTTTTTCTCAGAACAGCCTGGCATTCTTACAGCAGGAAAATGCCTGCCTGCTTAATATTATGATGTCTTGTCAAATGACTATATATGTAATTCGATTACGCTTTAAATGTAGGTCATCTTCTATATTTTAAGGTGCAGGTACAGATGCACCCCGTCACTTCTGCAACTTCCTTAGCTCACAGTGTCATCACCCACATCTGAAATGTGGACAGTGTAAACTCTGCCACAGCAGGTGTCAGGTCTTTTGGGTCATCTCGTGTGGCAGAGTTAGCCACTGTTTAGGGAATGGAGCTGTGTGTGCCTGAATCTCAGCATGAGCGGGGAGACCCACACTTATCACACAGGCTTAGGGCACCATTAGTGGTAAGATAAGACAAAGGATGAACCCTTTAAGATCTCACCAAGTGTAAAAGTAGAGATGAATTAATTGTATTTAATGATTTCATTGACCAGGGCAATGATTCTCATCCTAGTTTGTGTGTGTGTTTAGAGTGATGTATTAAGTGCTTCTCCATCTGGCTCTTTCTGTGCCGCAGGCTGATAGCTCGGGAGATGGCCCGAATTCATGCCATCCATGCCCATAATGGCTGTATACCCAAGCCCAACCTCTGGATCAAGCTCCGCAAATATTTCTCCCTTGTGGCCACTGAGTTCACCGACCAGGCCTCTAACACCAGGTAACATTGCAGAATCAGGCTGGACTACAGCCAGTCTAAATACACTTTCTATGCTTCCATTCATAGAATTGTAATGCACAGCTGCGTGGAAGATGTTGGCTAACTGTCGCTTAATTGTAGAGTCCAGCAACCACAGTACCTGCATTTGAAATCAAAACGCGTTTCTCTTGCCTGAAAAGTGAAAAGGAAAAAAGAAATAAACGAATAGAATAGAAATTCCTTGTGAGGTACGCTCTGCTTTTCTGCACAAGTTCCCTTACATAAACTGGTGTGTTTGCAAGGAAATTGGATTCGCAGACATGTGCAGAGAATGAGAGCATATTAGTCTGTGGCTGTATTATGTGTTGCGGCTCCTGCCTATTGGAAGGAGTTGTGCTCATGGGTCTGGCTGTTAGAGGGATTACTGCTCTTTAAGCCCATTAGGATAGGGAAGGCGACAGGACTGATTGGCTCAGCCAGGCCACCTTGCGTTTGGAATGACCCCTGTCTTGTTGCGGTATTTCTTAGTCAGGCCACACGGTAACCTTCTGGAATGCTCTCAATGACGAAAGCTCATAACCTGCTTGTCTGTGACCTTTCCTGTCCTGAGCTCCTGGGTGCTAATTTCCACCAACTCAGGCTTTGAGAAGGGGCAGAATGAATATTTCTGCTGCATGTGTTTGACATCAGTAAGTATATACTGTACATATCCGTTAAGGTCTCTTCCGTTATTAAAATGTCAAACATTCCTTTTGAGCTAACATGCATTCAGGCCGACCAGAAAACACAACAGTTGCAACTACAGCAATGTCCGGTAGCCTGGCCTTGTGCAACGTGCAGGGCCTTACGCAGAGGCTTGTTCAGAAATGTTTGCTGGAAAATGCATGTTGTAAAACTCATTAATTCTGTTATGTTTGAATATTTTGATTTTGAATTAGATTTGTCTTTACACCCAACCAGATAAATACTTTTTATATTTATATGTACAAAAAATACATTCATATATGCTAAATATTGATAAGTGTCGCTAACTCCTTTTCATTTCGGGAAAGAAATGGTGTTGTGCTCTAGATAAATTAGCCCTTTCACAAGCCTCCAAAACAGCTGAAAATGTGAAACTCTGAGAATCCAGGTTATTTTTATTTGGGGCCTGATGTTTTATTTTTTTACTGTTTCTGAAGAATCCAACAGGAAGTGCCTAGTCAGGAAGTCCTGGAGCAGGAAATGACCTGGATGAAGGACCATTTGTCGCAGCTGGGCTCTCCCATAGTGCTTTGCCACAACGACTTGCTGTGTAAAAACATTATCCACAATGTGAAAGAAGGTAAATACTCTACTCTGTTTGTGAACTTAAAAACATGTTCATACTTTCAAATAACGGCTGTAAATCCATATGCGTTCTGACTGAGCAACATGGGTTTCAGGCACATGAATTATAAAGACATTTCTTGTAACAAATTATGTTGGATAGATAATTTTTGATGATCACTAACCATTTCAGTACTATCAGTAATGTGACCAAAAATGGGATTCATTATTTTTGTTGCTAGGTGTGATTAATTTTTTTTTTTGTGTAGAGTCAGACATTAAGGTGGTAAAGTGCCATTAAGCATTTCTTAAACTGCTAAGTATTCTCTCTTGTTCTTGCAGGGCATGTCAGATTTATAGATTATGAGTATGCCAGCTACAATTACCAGGCCTTTGACATTGGGAACCATTTCAATGAGTTTGCAGGTAAGTGGGTATGAGGTTGCTAGGCAAAGGCTAACTGAGGGAGCAACAGGGGAAGGAGGCAGGTGTGCATTCTGGGAAGAGTGCCCAGGGACAGCCAGGGATAGTGGCAGAATCTGTCCTGTCTGTCAGGCGAGACTGAGCTCCATTTCTCAAGGGCCTCTAGTCTGACACAATAGCAACAAGGAGTTGAAAGGCCTCTACTAAATGTAGATTGTTATTTCTGAGGCATGATCGTGTTTGTTTAAAAGTTGTAACTGTTTTTTTCTCTCTCTCTTCTACCTGTTGCATATTTTGTGTTGCCTGTCCGTTTGCTGTTTTGTGGGTTTGTGGGTTGTGTTTGTATGTGATGGGTTGACGTGTTGTTATGTCATGCTTTCTTTGGTGTTTTGCTGTGTGTGTGGGTGCTCCTTGTCTAACCGATGCTTGTGTAACTGATGGTCTGTGTTTGTGCTGTTTGTGTGTGTTTTGCCTATATTGTTTGTGTTGTGTGCTTGTGTGTAACTGATGACTTATGTGTGTGTGCTGTTTCTGTGTGGGTGTCTGATGGCTGCTGTGTGTGTCAGGAGTGAGCGAGGTGGATTACTCGCTGTATCCCAGCAGGGAGCTCCAGCTGCAGTGGCTCCACTCCTACCTGCAGGCCTACAAGCTTTTCACCAAGAAGGCGGAGGAGGTGAGCAGCCGGGAGATAGAGACGCTCTACGTGCAAGTAAATAAGTTTGCTCTGGTGAGTGCATTCAGGCACGAATTTAATATTTCTTTTTTTTTTTATCATTCCAATCCATTGTGGCCCAAAATGATATCAGAGACTCTCCTCGCCTCTTTTAACATAGCCTGCGATGCACATGATTCACTCACCCTAGTCAACATCAGAAAGGCTACAAATGAGGTGGAGGTTGTCCTGCACTGTGCTTTGCTAACAGCAGATGGATTTAAAGCTGTCATGCAGGATCCAGGGGAGCTGGCTTCAAAAACATTGCTTTATCTGGGCATTTTTTTTTTGTGCCTACATTCTTTCCACCATTTGGTAGTTAGAAATTAATTGATCCCAGGATCTCATCCAGCCATTTCTTGAAAGAAGCCAGGGTAGTGGCTTCCACACTATGGCTGGGTAGCTTTGAAATAATAGATTTAAAATTTGATTGTTGAAATTTGTTCCCAACAGGTTGTATTCTTTGTATATTTGCATGCATTATTTTTCATATTGGAGAGACATTATTGCTTGAAACATTGACAGCTGGAACAGATGTTTCACGTGGGCCAGTTGCTTTAAATCTTTTAAATCACATATCAGTCACTTGAGGCAGTGAACTTGTTTTCATGATTGAGGCTGTATATATTTGCTGAATGAGATACAGAGAAAGGCAGGTGCCTGCTGTGCTGCTGTCTATAAAACCAAGGTCCTGTGTAAGACATTAATACTGTATCTGTGTCATTTCTCTTGGCAGGCATCTCATTTCTTTTGGGGGTTCTGGGCTCTGATCCAGGCCAAGTATTCCACCATTGACTTTGACTTCCTTGGGTAAGAGAACTTCCCAGAATCAGGATTTATTCAAAACTGAAATGCTAATGCAAGTCTAGAAATAGAATTCCCATTGCATAGGTGTTTTGAGTCGGTTCAGGATTTCTGCACTACTTGACTGATTCTAATCGGATGGCTGGTGTGTGTTTGCTGTGTGTGTTGAAGGGAAGCTGTCACCACGTGGTGGGTATCTCATATGTGGTACAATTTGTTAGATATATTTGCATAGATACTTGTATGCTATAAATGCTCACTAGTCCGATAACTGGTGTTGTAGGGTTTGTTAGCTGGAGGTCTGAGCTCTGTGCCTCCTTGAGCTCTTTGCTTTCAGTTGAAACACCTAGTGTGTGGTGGTGGTGCACTTCACTGCACCGCCTGAGTAACCTCACACTTAAAATGGCAGCTGTGATCTCTTGAAAGAGGAGTGGCTTGTGGTAGGCATGGTCAGAGGGGCCTGCCTGCACATCCTCTTTCTCCCTGTGTGCGGTGGCAGGGTCTGTAGCTGCAGGCCGAGACATTAAAGACGCACATGAATGACATTGGCCATTCCAAATGTGGTAGGTATAACAGAAATGATTGGTGATTTGATTTGATTTAAAACAAAAACTAATGGGGATAAAAAACAAAATTCTTCAAATTTATGCATGTAATTGCTCCTAGAAAAAAAATCAGTAGTCCAAAATTTTAACCCAAATGAGCAAGTTCATGTGAATTCCCATAAAATAGTCAACATGTTGTTGCGTGAGTGATGACTGGTAGAAAATGAGAACCAGGGTAGTCAGTCTGCAGTGATTTTGAAATAGGAGATTTTCCTGACCCTCACATTCTGTTACCCCTTTCTCTGATGGAGCTTAAGGTGGACTTTCTCTCTCTCTCCCCCTGTCTTTGCCTCCCAGCTATGCGGTGCTGCGGTTCACTCAGTACTTCAAGATGAAGCCGGAAGTGATGTCGCTGGGGATTGTGGAGTGATGGGGGTGCAGAACACGCAAGAAGTCTTCACTCACTCTCTCTCCGTCTCTCTCTTCATCGAGACTGAAACTGCAAAACTGAGGCTCCTCTCTATAGGAGAAGAAAGGGCTGGGGGTGGGGGTGGGAATTTGGGGGTAGGATGGCAGATTTACTGTAGAGGATGGAGTTAGGAGAGTGTGCGAAGGGGGGGTATGTGCGATGAGAGGTGGGATCAACTCATTTCCGTTGGATTTGCGATTCCCTTTGAGAAATATGCCCCCCTGTTTCCCTGCGTGGCACTTTGTTAATAAGGCTAATATGTATTTTGTTCTGCTTTCAAAGAGTAGTGTCATTTAGGGTTTATGAGCCCTGTCCCATTGAAAATGGGCTTTGTTGATGGTTGTGACAAAACACAATTCACAGAATGGAACAGGAAGAAACATCTGTCTCTGCTGGCTTGCCCTTCCATGCCTTGCAGGGCCTGATGCAGATGATCCTGCTGAAGGCTGTTATGCTATATATACTGCGGACATGGAACAATTTGGGGTGAATGTGGGATTCAGGGTTGGAACGTTTTATTTTTTGGAATGCTTGTACATTGGCAGGGTTTTGCATTTTTGTTTTTGTGTGTAAAATGGGTATCCAGCAAGTTACAGGTTCAGAATGGATCCTTATTTGTATCCTCAGAAAATCTAAAAGAAACAAGTTGTTGGCAGACATTCTGAGGCTTGTCTTCTTCAGCGCCCTGCCCTGTTTTGGGGTGTTTTGTAGGTTGACGTGATGGAGTATCTAAGCTGAATGATGAGCCTCTAGAATCTGGCTCTGCTCTCTGCCCCCTACTTGAGCTGTCTCTGCATTACCAGTGGGGGCCAGAATCTAGGCAGCTGCTTACTGTAAACGTGACAGTGAGCTGGTACTTTTTGCACTTAAAGCTGTGACACATTCTTTACTGACCTCTGTCTCAAGTCATTCTCATGGTCCAGTCTTTGTCACTGGAAACTTTGGGACGAAATCTATCTTGATTCTGAAACTGTAATAGCAGCAGAAATAATTGTGGCCAGTGTAGTAGTGGTGGTTTTCTAGAGCTCACTCAGTAATGCTTCTTGGTAGATGGCTGCATTCGGTATCTCTTCTGCTTTTGTGTTATTGTCTTTGACCTTACTGACAGGTGGTGGGGCTGAACTGTCATTGTGCACTTGGCACTACCAGCACAGGAACTGGAGCAGCAACAGGAGATGATGCGAGCCAGGTTTCCTGTTGCTGTCACCTTGGCAAATGCTGTACTAAGGGGGGAATAGAGGTGAGGGAGGGGCGTTGGATGAGTTGGATAGATAACTGCGCTAGTGGGCTTTAAGGTATGTGGTCTGCATAGCCTGTGGTTGTTGGAAGGAGAGAGGTGGCGGCCATGTGCACTATACTGCGCAATGCTAGCTGGAAAATTAGAGTACGCTCTGAATGATTTGGAAAGCTTTGTAGAAAGTCTTTAACCTTGAGGTCCTGCGTGAGTGTGTTGTCATTAATCGGTATGGGCAGTGGTTGGCTTACTGAGGTGTGTAAGTTAATGGCTGCATTCCAGTCTCCCCCTCACCCGACCATCCATGCATGAAATTTTTGGTAAAGGTTAAAAAGAAGGTTCTCTGAGGAAGTAGGTTTCAAATTAAAATCTGGCATGGATGGTACAAGTACAGTAGCAAGCGACTGATGAAAAGATGTTGCCTACCCTGTAGAAGAAATAAATTCGTCATTTGCTTTCTTAGAAAAGCTTATCCCAGAGTGGCTTGGAAGATCTGGCCTTTGGAGTTAACGGGGAAGCGTTTTGTCCCACGCTTTCCTTTAGTTGCAGCTGACTGATGAAAGGACTGAATCAACAGCCAGGACCAGATGATTTATCTTTACATGATTTATCACTTGGCCATGCTTCTGTACTCTTCTGGGGAACAAGCAGTGTGGAACAATACACGACAAGGCGGAAAGTGGATAGTTCTGTTTTGTTTTCTGTGGATCAGATCCAGATAAATAGGCACTTGAAATGCCCCACAAACATTTTTCCTTCTTTGATGAGCATAGTGGAGACTTCACAGGCCACACATCATAATTCACTATACAGATTGCCTGTAAACCTGTCAACCCTAGACTTGGAGAACCAAAACCCAGCAGGTTTTTAAGGTCATCCTTACATTGTTAACATAAACATTTTGAAACAGTTTGTTTCTTGGACAAACAAACATGTTATTTGTCCAATTAAGAAGTTTAGTCATCAGCGATGAGTATTGAAAATACCCTACTTTAAAGGTACTATTTCCAAACTCTTCAGCACACAGAACTTTACACAGCCTCTCCCTAACAAACCTGCTCTTATTTCTGACTAAACAGCTTCTTACTAATTGATCAATTAATAATGAACTGACGCTGGTGGGCGTGACACTGTACATGATGCCCACAGTGAGCGTTTTGTCCTTCTGCAGAGGCCCAGTTGGTTACATTCCAGGCAGCACATCTGAATGAGGGCAGGTCTGAAACTCAGAAATGGGTACCAAGTTGATCACAATTACAAATCCCATTGAATCTTTTCAGACCTGAAAGCAAACATGAAAAATATGAGCCTGTGCTTAAGAACTTGACTGGGGCAAAATCCAGTGTTCGTCCAGGACCAGGGTTCAGAACCACTGTCTCTAGATCATTAGTAGCCATCTTTACAGCAGCCCTGGTTATCACGAGCAGCAAGGGTTGGTTAATGTTGAGGAGCCACAAGTCAAAACACCTGTTCCTCTGACGTATTTCCTCAGCACTCGTGCCTATTCTCCAGTAGGATCATTAGATGATCTCTTTACATTCCTGGGCATTTTGTACAGCGATAAAACCATAGCACCCTGCAGAGGACAAGGCAGTTCTCCGCTCCTTGGCTAGTAATTTCAGTGGCAGAGTTTCATTGGATACTCTACTGTATTGTTTTAGATGGACTGCTTTGTGTTTGAGGCCAAGATGATGAGCTGTGCTCAACCCTATCTTCTCAGTGCAGAGCACATCATGTACCATTTGGTACTGGAATGTCACCAACACAGTCTCTTAGGGGAATGTGAATCTCCAAATAGATTTCATACTGAATGCCTTGAAAACAAAAATGTATTTTGCAGATGAATATCTACTATTCTTATACATACATTAAATATTTTTTCAAGCTACAAGAAAACTGGAGTTCAGTAGAAACAGCTGCCACTGCTTAAATGGATTAAAAACAAATGATGTATTTTCGTGTGCTTTACCTACATTGAAATTTGTGTAAAGTTCTGAACTTTGTACCCTGAAGAATGTTTGCATTGGTGCTTGTGTAATTCACAGATCTGCATATGTTATTTATTTGTTTTTTGCCAACATTCATACTATATTTGATACTTGCAGTGTACAAATTCTCCTTTTCTCAGAGCTTATTTAGTTCCCCCAATCCTGTGTAAAGTTTCCAAACAAAGTACTGTAATAATCATAATTAAAAGAATGTTGTGTATAGAAGACTATGGTCAGGTTTCGTTGTTGTATAAGTAATGAGCATTCATATTATACAAGTTAAAATAATAAATTATAGTAATGTAATTTTATTTTACTATAATATATTATTTATATTTAAAATGTATTATAATCATTTTTAGATTGCTTTTGACTGATTTTATTCCTTTTAAGAGTGTGCTTTTGAGCCTCAGACTGTAGCTTACAGTATCTTAGCTACTGAAATTTAGATTATTAACATCAGGTAGAAAAGAATGTAATTATAAAGACTGACCTTTTTGGAATATGGGTGAGGGCTGCATTTTCAGCTGTTTAATGAGCCATCGCCTCCATAACAGTTAATAATTAACAAGTGTAAGCTGTGAATTATTAATATACCGCAGAGTATTTTTTTTTCTGTGCAGCAGAGGAATGGTGTAGTCCTTTCGAAGACGGGATTGTGAGATGTGCTTTTAAAGGGACAGAACTGGATCTTGTTTTGTTTTTTTCTTCAAAGAGTGGCAGATTTGAACATTGACTTAGTCAAGTGGGACAGTGGGAGAGCTGAGCGATGAGCGAGTCTCCTGTGAATTGCTTTACAAGCAAGTGAGGGTGCCCATCATCTCACCGTGATGGGCACCTTGTCTCTCATCCACTCCGAAGAGCAACCTGGAGTAAATTTGGGCTGTCTCCCCACCCCCACCCCCCACCCCCCCATTTCCAGCCTATGGAAGATGCGGTGCTAGGGACACTGTTCTCCTACAACTTCCAAGAATGCACAGATATTCCCACCATGAAAACTGGCTCTTGGGGGATTTTATTGGGGAAAAAAAAAGCAGCAGTGATGTGGGACAAGCCCAATTTGGATATGGGAGTTGGTTCCAGGAACATGACGGGATGCAGAGTAGATGGGCGTACAGGACTTGAACTTCTAATACACTGCATAGGAAAACAAAAAAAAATCAGTAACAGTTATTGAAGAGAGGGGCCATGGTTCTTTTCCATTTCCAACATGTCTGATACTTTAAATCACGTGGAATAACTTTTCTGCTGTTCATTTTCTAATATTGGAGACCAAACCGCTAACGTCGTGACAGAGTGGAGTCAGGGTTGGAAGGATTAACACTGAGAATGTACTAAACTGACCTGAGCTCAAACACTGTACAGACA
The DNA here is from genome assembly GCF_040954835.1 of Lepisosteus oculatus. Classification (NCBI taxonomy): domain Eukaryota; kingdom Metazoa; phylum Chordata; class Actinopteri; order Semionotiformes; family Lepisosteidae; genus Lepisosteus; species Lepisosteus oculatus. Next base: position 37,973,825 of record NC_090700.1, read on the forward strand.
GCCTTTGATTCTTATTTTTAATAATGGTTGTGACACATGATGCTTCAGCTCTGTGTGGGATCTGATGCAGGGGGTGCAAGCATGTTCATATTTGATGGGGGAGCTCTGTGAGGCACCAGGGGATCCTCATGCCTGCTTGCGTGTTGTGGGGTGCTGGGATGGCGTTAAGGGCTGGAAGCAGGCTGGGGGTGTAAATACTGTAATAATATTGTTATGGGGAAAAGACATCATTCGATCATGTACAGTGACAAATTTACTGCTCTGTGTTTTCTTGGAGAATAATTTTACAACTGTTAGTAAATATTTATATTAAAAAGGAAGTCAAGAGGCGCCGTGGTGTTTTCATATTGAGTTTTCAGTTACTGAAAGGGAATGTGATAAATTCTAAATGATATATGTATCTGTATGTTCAGTAGGAATAACTTAGTCAACACTACTCCGATCCTGTAGAGCCAGAGTCACACATGATAATGTTCTCTCCAGTCCTCTGTTCCACGGGTATTTACAGCTCCCAGGACTGTGGCTCCCCAGCATGAGACCAGTGCACTAGACCAGGGGCTCACAGATCCAGTCCTGGAAGGCTATAGTGTCTGCAGGTCGTCCTCCACCTCGGCTCATAATTGATCTCATTATTAGCTTAACTGGACCAGGGTAACACCTTTGCCTCAGGTCTACAGGTGCTGGGGGTGTTAGGAGACTTGTAAGACCTACTGGAATGTGGCCCTACAGGACTGGAGGTATGTAGCTTTGTAGTGGAGGATAAGAGGTGTCCTCGGTAAGGAGTAACACTGGTCATATCTCCCTCTCCATGTTAGGGGGCTGGTGTGTTTATAATATACATGTATGTACATCTACACAGCCAGAGCAAGGCCATTTCTGAGGTCTTGGATTCTAGATTTATTGTCACACAGCTGTCCCCATGCAGTTCCAGACATAAACTGCTGGGGTGCTGTGAATGAAAAAACTATTTTTGCACACAGCCCTTGACCATTATAGAAAAATTCCTGGCCTATAGCATGGACAGTGTTGCAGGCATGTTGTATTTGTACAAAACATACTTTTCTCAATGGAGTTTACTTTGCATTACAGTTTGTCCAACAACAGAACAACACATCAGAACCAGACAAACATAGTAGAAAATAATTATTAAAAATGTACTTTGTTCGGTACAAAACAATATGTTGTGAAAAACGTGTTTATGACGTCCTGTTTGTTTATTAAGTATGTAGGAATAACAAAATAAAAGGAGGCAATATTTATTTTTACAAAAGGTTGTAGGAGTCCAGAATAAGTTAGCCATTTGTTGAATCTGATTATCGAATGGCGTTCTTCAGGAAGTGAAAAAGATTCTCAGATCAGTAAGTACCAAACGACCAATATAGATTGACCAAATGCTTTACTGTTCTGTGCAGTCTTTTCATATCCTCCTATGTTATAATTCTCAGTTTATTCTAAGTCCTGACATTAAACTGATTGTGGACGGTAGATTACATAAAACTGGGGGGGATCAATTAAGGTTTTCAAAGTTGAAACCATTTATAAAATTATGCAAAGGTAGTTAAAGTAGACATTTTTTCCAGGTATGTATAGTATTTGTAACTGAGATCTATGAGGGTATTGCATGTAAAACACCCAAAACACAATGTAATTGAATATTACATGTATAAAACAATAAAATAGCTGTATGCACAGTGCATGACCTTGGTTGATATAAATAAATTACTATGTTTTAAGAGTTAGTGGGTTGGTTGGGTGGTAGTGGTTAGCAGTGCTGTGGTGCAGCACTGGGGTTCCAGGGTCAAATCTGAACCTGGGGTGCTATCGGTGTGGAGTTGGTATGTTCTTTCCATGCTCACAGGGGTTTCCCCTGGGTACTCTGGTATCCTCCCACAGTCCAAAGACACACTGGTTCTGATTCTGTGAATATTGGTCCTGGTGTGGGTTTTTGTTTGTGTGGACTGACCCCACCCAAGCCCCACGACCCTTAATTGAAGGAAGCTGTAAGAAAGTGGATACCTGATAAATCTGCATTTCAGATATAATTACATCAAAACAGCAGCTATTCAGCATGGTAAATCAACTTTTCCTGATACTTCCAATAATGCTAACAATTTGCATACAGCGACGCAAATATTTCAATACAAGCGTTTAAAACAAAAAAAAAATAGCAGTCCGTGTTTTTCAGTCACTTTACAGCTGCTGTAAATGGTATACTTATGTACAGTTGCTCATGTTTGTGTTTAGATAAGGACATTAAACATCACATTGCTTCCTCCTTGCACCTGTTCAGTCTTACTTCATCAGTAAACAGCAAAGAAAGGCCCCTTTAACTCACTGCACCGGAAATACGCCAACTGTTTTCCTGTTGTCATGGAGACTCTATCCCAGGAAATGCTACCATTCAGGCTTAGCGAACTTGGCGTGAGGTGTTCCGTTTTCTGACGTGTTATATTTTCGAACCAAAACTAAAATGAAAAACACCGTACGTAAAACCACATATTAATTAAATGCACTTTATTTCAAAGTTAGTTGATTAGTTTTTGTATTAAGGCCTGTCAGATAAATTGTTTCCATTTCAACATCACCAAAGATGATGTGGGTATTTGTTCGTTTAAGAAAACAGTGATCTTATCACTCGTAAATTCAGTATATAATTAGGACATAGTATATTGTCCATAATCTGTATGATCACAATCTACAAAGAAACAGTTATTGCAAATTCACACAGGAACTTGCTTTCCAACTAAAAGCAATCTAGCACCGTCTTAATTGACAGGGATTTGTAGGGAGGACAGATGTTATCAGGACAGCTAGAGTTAACGTTTCTAGTGATAAGAACGGTGCCATTGGATCTTTAAGAGCCAGTCAGGAGTTTGACTAGTCATGATACCTGGAGATTAATTTAGGAAATTCTGGTTTAGGTGGAAAAGCCTTCCTAACCTGTCCACCATCACTTCACAATAGCAACCCAGTTTTAATGTAATGGTTATCCTGGCAAGGAAACATTTGCGTGACCAAAAACTCTGTGGTCGTTATATGCTAAAATTAACCTTGAGGTAATTTGGTCATGGAAAGCTATTGTTTTTACTTATTGCTTGGAAATGTGTAGTGTCTCGTTCACGCTTCCTTGCCCGATCACTTACAAAGACTTGATCCCCTGCTTCTTCCCAAAGGCTTCTGTGTTGGTGGTTCGGTCGGTGTCTGCTTTTGTATATTTCGGTGTTTTTGGATACTACTGTACTTTGATAGAGCACTAAGAGGTCGACAGAGAAGTGTTTATTAGTTTTATTTGTGGAGAAGATGGCTCCCCACCGGAGGCGTTCGGCTTCGAAGTTGCGGGGAAAACACAAAGGCTCCCTCCGTGAAGAACCACTGTGGTAAGTGCCGTTTCGATTAATGTTTTTGGTGTCTACGATGTTAAAGAAAAGGACAAAAAAATACCTGTTGTGGAAGATAAACCATTGCATCAGAAAGCGCCGAATTTAGAACCATCTCTGGGGGGTTTATAGTGCGTTAAATTAGATTGCTATCTGAGCAGGCCTCCTCTACCGAAAGTAATTAGTAGCCTTGTTTGTTTTGTGACTTTGCGCAAGCTGGATACAACTGTTCGTGCATCCAAGACAGAGAATTATGTAAATATTGTGTTAAAGGCTCATCTTAGGTTAGATTTTTAAATGTCCCCGGTGTTTTGAAGGTTTACATATCCGATACAGGCAAGGTTATGATTTGGGATTGACGTTCTTGATTGCATTTTCTATAGTTAATCGTGTACCAGAACTTTAAAAACCAGACCTCAACGCTGCCGTTGCATCAGGACATCTGCGGTACTTTGCTTTCTCACGCTTCCTGCTTCTCTCTCCCCAACTTTCTAAAATCCAACACGCGACACTCACTTCCGCTTGCAAGAATTCTTTATTGCCTTCAAAAACAAAACACTCAAAAACATGTAAATAATACATGAAATATACACCTTGAATTACGCAACCACTTATAAACAAAATATATTTCTATGTCTGTATTTACAGCAATAGCAATAATAACCGACCCATTTGGATTTGTTGAAATTAGTTTTCAATTTAAAAATGTTTAAAAAATGACGTTAAAAAAATTCCAGCATTCCTAGGGAGAGCTCCGACTTGACGGTCTTATTACTGAGAGCAGTCTTACACAGGCCCGTGTGTGCTGCCCGACCGGCCAACAGCGTTAAGAAGGAAGACTCCTTTCCTAAAACGTAATCTCAGTATTTTTCAGTGTTAGAAAAGTGATCATTAAGAACATTAGAAGTCCCCCTCCCCCCAAGTATTTTTCCCCGGGGCCCTACTGTCAGACTTGAACAAAATGACGGGAAAAGGACAATATGGGGCTCCGTGTTATCATCATCTTTTCGCAGTTGAAAATGCGAACCAGCAGGTGGCGCTGTTCACCGCGGTTTAGTTTCTAGGACCGCAAACCAAGTTCTCTCCCCGAACACAAAAAACACGTCACAGTACAGCATGGATGAATGGAAAGAATACATACAAAGCAAGTTACAATAAACTTAATTTAAATAAATATACGATAGATTTAGAAAAATACAATTTAACCCAATGGCGGAGGTACTTGGATTTTTATTTTGGACTTTAAGAAATCTAGTTGTATATAAGGCTGCCAACAACCTCGATGTACACAAACCTTAAAGGAGATCTGTGCATGTTTAATATACATGTATATGTCCTCGCTGATCAGCTTCAGTTATGCCCCACCTATTTGCGTATTTATTAAAATGTATCTCAGTATGCAAACTAAGTAATGAACACCGTGAATAATGATTGCAGACTCGCGGGTCTGAAGCAGACACGAGCACGTGTACACAGTTAACAGAGCAGAGGCACGTTCGTCATGTGCTGGTTTGGCGAGAATAAATCATTGTAACAGTTTTGTTTAATACAGCTACAAACATCGTGTAAGTGCATGATCAAAGCTGGGCTGTGTGTATATATATATAAAATCAACAATTAACTGGGAGACTTTTCCATTCGTTTAAAAAAATCTGCCTTCCATAAGATCATGTATCATCTGTTCAAGATATTTCACATTTTGCCAAAACCTCGTGGTAGAGCAGACTTAATAGAAAGTATGTAGTTTTTCTATATACACACTTATACACCTACAGCTTTTTGAAATGGAGACTGTCACACAGTGCATCTTGCAGGCTCTTTTTGTAAGCCTGTTCCTTTTTTTCTGTCAGGAAGGCTAGGGTTTTGCGATTGATTGCATCTTCCGGTTTTGGTATCCATGAATTCCTTCTTCACCATGGCAGTTTTGTTTCCGGTACCCTCACTTCTGTACAGTTAAACCCAAGACATACAGCCTGATCCCTTTCCCCTTGCCCACCCACAAACACCTGCGGAAGGTCTCCTGTTCAAACAGGGGGTAGTATTTGGAAGGTTATGTGTTCTGCTTCATTCTTATTGTTGTTTGGCTCATGCTTTCTTCAACGGTCCAACAGCTGAACTTGGAACATGTCCGAATCCCTAACCAATACTTCACTCTTTTCATAAGCCTTTATTTACTGTGCTTCAGATAAGTCTGCCAGGGTGGCTAGATCTGCTTGGAGAACTCCTTTACTCAATGGCTGTCATTTTGTTTTCAAGAGGTTACAGATGTATGGATATTAAAGGCGTTAGTAACATTATGAGGCCTGTAGAAACGAGGTGATTAGCTGTCTAATTCATTGAAAAGGCTGTAGCAGCACAGTCCTTTACATGTTTGCTAGGGAAGATGGACATTTGAGACTTCTCTCTTTCTAAATTCAGAATCTCCAAGGTGTTAATCCTCGAGATCTGCTCCACCATATTGTGACGCGCTGTATGGAGAAAATGTAGTACCTGCACAGATGGCAGAGCAACATTCTCCTAGTACACTGGATCCAAAGCATTTTCCTTAGGTGTTTAAACTACGATTTTAATGTTTATTTGAAAATCCATGTGAAAATGCATAGTTCTTGGATGATCTTAAGGCCTTTTAACCTTATAGTCTACAATGTCACTTATGGAACAAGAACTGCTATTATTGTCTGTGTGATTACTATTACACAAATGGAAAGTAAATAGGTGCTTCTCTATACAAAGGGTTATAGGAGTCTACCCAGTTCTGTTTTCAAATTGGATACCTAGGCTACGTTCAAAGAGCGCTTGACAAGACCCATGGATCAATTGGCCCATGAGCTGAATAACCTCCCCTCATCTACAATCTTCCCGATGTTTCTGCGTTTCCATTTGTGTTTTCTCAGGTAAATCGCCGGGAAAGTCTCTGAAGTAATCTAATGAAATATTGTGAATGTAGCTCTTAATTCAGAAAACTTAGCTTCTGATCTTTATATTCACAAACATGTAGAAACCTTACAAAAAATAAATAAAGCAAATAAATAGAGCCGGTCTAATAGCGCCTTTGCTCTGCTCTGAGCTTGGTTCATCCACGTCTCGGAGTGAAATCCGCAAAGCTCTCCTGACGGTGAGACAGGGACTTGCTTTGTGTTTTAAGAGCGTAGGGGAGGATTCTGTTCACAAACATTGTGTTTATGTTCCCCGTTTTTAAAAATAGCAGAGGGTTTTACCCCTTGAGCCCCTAAGATTTCAAAAACGTATAGATCCTTCAAACCCAGAGTGTCATCGAGGTTTAGAATTAAGAAAAAAAGGCAGAATTAAAACTGACGACTCCTGGCTGGCCTCCCAGAGGAGGGCTCTGCCCCTGGGCCTCAGTCAGTGAGGACCACCAGCTCGCCCTCGCTGCGCTCCCCCGGGTTGCTGTCCTCCCCCTCGCTGTAGGGGTATCTCTCCGCCGGCGGCGGTGGCGGAGGGACTCTCCCCTCCCGCTCGCGGGGCTGAGAGGGGCGTGGCTCCAGGGTGCGGGGTAGGTACCTCTCCAGCAGGGCAGGGTGCATGGGCAGGCTGCTCAGGGACACGGGGGGGCTGGGGTACGGTGGCTCCGCGGAGGAATAGTGATGCAGCTGCTGCTCGGACTGGCTGAAACACACAGACGTGCACAGACAGGGGTCAAGCCAGCGGAGCGGAGCCCGTTCGAGAGGGAGGAAGACCTAGCGAAATCGGGACCTGCTTTGGAACGGCCGTCGTGTGTTTCACTTTCGCTTTTCAGCTTCACAGAGAGAGAAAAGCAAACACGAGCACGGTTTGGATTTCTAATCGCATTTGCATTTTGAGGTGTCCCGTGACACACGATCAGAATTTAAACCATTTCTGTTTACACGTTTGTGCTGTAATTGATGTGTTTGCATGGCATGCCAACGAGCCGCCCACAGGACGGGGAGAGCCGTCTCCTCCTGCTGTCTTGAGCAATCCACATCCAGCTCATCAGGGCCACCCCAGACCATCTGCCCGTTCTCCTACCCCTTCTTCCAGTTTGGAGTCATGGGCGGGCTGGAGCCTATCCCAGCAAGCACCAGGCACAATGCAGCAGCGAGGGGCGCACATCACAGACGGACTCGGACCGGGTCTCTCGGGGACCTTTGTCACGACTTTGCTTATTTAATGAATACCCCCCACCCGCCCCCCGTGGACGAGAGAGGATCTCACCTCCCTGTGTAGCCGCCTCGCTGCTCCTGCCTGCGGCTCTTCATCATGGCCTTGTACTCGCCGACGCGCAGCCGCCGCCCCTCCACGATGCAGGTGCGCTTGGGCCGCGGCTTGTACTTGTAGTCCGGGTAGCGCTCCAGGTGCTGCCGGCTGAGCCGCGCCTGCTCCTCGTAGTACGGCTGCTTCTCCTGGTTGGACATGGCTTTCCAGCGCGAGCCTGGGAGACACACAGGAGGCGCACTGTTGGAAGGTCTCCCTGGCAACACCGCGCGGGCCTGTCCCCACTCTGCCCCCCCTGAGTCAGGCCTGATGCACTAACACCCTCCCACCCCCACCACACCGCTGATCCGCACCGGTCCCATGCATTCCGGGATCCAAGATCCAGGAGCGGTAGGGATGTCCACAGCCTGGCTGGATTCCTGCTGCAATCATTAAAAGTTTTATAAAAGGTGGCAGGTTGAGATCAGTGGCAACCTAGTAACTGGAAATAGTAGGCAAGGCTGTTGTGTGTGTGTGCGTGCACTGTTGGGGTTTCTCTGCACAGCGTATTGAGAACTCCAAGCAAGATTTATTTTAATTAGCACCTTTCAAAGAGCGTACATATTGCGCGCAGCGTGAAGAAGTGACTGGGCTGCCTGCTGTAGTTTGTGGCATGCTGGGGCCTTACTGCAATCGTAGTGCTAGGAGGGAAATGAATGAACAGAGGCAGCCTGCGTGTTATGATCAGCAATTGTAGTCCTTTCATTCGTTTTGCAATCTGTTATTAGTCTGTATGCACTTTAGCCCGTATTGCCAACAGACTTCAATGACTGAACAGCAGCGTGTCGTTTCTTACAGCTCTGATGCAGGTGAAACAGAAGCCTTAACTCATAACCCTGCTTAGCAGTTAATAAGTAGCAGCAAGTTTCTGAGGGGCTGTGGACGGAAGGCAGCTCCATGTTCCCAATTATAAAACCCGGGAAGGGAGGGGATGGGGAGGATTTAATGTGGTTGAGCTGTGCCACTGCCTGGGAGCCCTGTAGAATGGAAGGGAATGTCAGTGTTCCGGAACAGGAAGAAGAGGAACGGGGAGAGCTGAAAGGCAGTGCTGAGACACCCAATCTGTGCGTGTAGGTGGGAGGGGGAGGGGTGATGCTCTTGTGCACCCTGTTGTGCCGGAGAGCAGCAGGTGTCGGTCCTAAAATAAACCAGCGTTTACAGGCTGACGCAAGCACGAGCTCACACGCCCACCTCGCCGAAGGCAGCACTGGGAGAGCAGAAGCGGGAACAATGCGGGCGGACCGGCATGTTGTTAGGGAGGGAGACAGAGGCTATAGCCAAAGATAGCACAGAAGGGCCTTGCAGAGAGAGAGAGAAATCAAAGAGCAAAGTGCAAGTCTGTGGGAGTGTAGAAGGGAAGTACAGAAAAAAGAAGTGCACAAAATAATACTCTAATTAAAAAAAACTCCAAGCCTAGTAACAAATTTAAGCCTGAGCCTAAGGTAAAACTGTACTGCCCCTGTGAAACAGCACTCTATTCTCATGTTTAATTCCCATTTCTGGAAAACTGAGCAAAGAAAAATAGAAGAATACATCTGTTTTTTGTGCACTTAAGCATGAGGATTATCAAAAGGTGATAAAAGATTTGGGCTGGAGACTGCCGAAATTGTGCAGAGCTCAAACTTCTGTCCTAGTTCATTGGAACATGACGTGAGAGAGGACAATTGCAGAATGGAACCACTGTTTCTGATTTCATCAGAATGTTTCTTTGAATGTTTCTGCTCATCTCGGGGCTATTCTGAGTGTGAGGTTATCAGTTTCTTTCACAGAACAGGTTCTGCCACCTTGCATTTGGACTGTAACTCTTTCAGTACAATTTTAGATTGGAATAATCGTAACTCTACATTAATAATAATAATAATAATAATTGCTTACATTTATATAGCGCTTTTCTGGACACTCCACTCAAAGCGCTTTACAGGTAATGGGGTCTCCCCTCCACCACCACCAATGTGCAGCATCCACCTGGATGATGCGACGGCAGCCATAGTGCGCCAGAACGCTCACCACACATCAGCTATCAGTGGGGAGGAGAGCAGAGTAATGTAGCCAATTCATAGAGGGGGATTATTAGGAGGCCATGATGGGGTAAAGGCCAGGGGGGAAATTTGGCCAGGACACCGGGGTTACACCCCTACTCTTTTCGAGAAGCGCCCTGGGATTTTTAATGACCACAGAGAGTCAGGCCCTCGGTTTTACGTCTCATCCGAAGGACGGCACCTGTTTACAGTATAGTGTCCCCGTCACTATACTGGGGCATTAGGACCCACATGGACCGCAGGGTGAGCGCCCCCTGCTGGCCCCACTAACACCTCTTCCAGCAGCAACCTTAGTTTTTCCCAGGAGGTCTCCCATCCAGGTACTGACCAGGCTCACACCTGCTTAGCTTCAGTGGGTTGCCAGTTGTGAGTTGCAGGGTGATATGGCTGCTGGCATTAACCCTTCATGGGTTTGCAGGCCAGGAAGCCTGGGCTCGGAAAGGAACTGGACCAAGCTGGAAGACGCGAGTGGTAGAAATCGGATTTCAGATTTTGTGCCTCAATTGACCAATCTCATTGCTCTGACTGGAAAAACATTCTTGTGGTTCTGCCAAGAAGGCTCACCTAGGATCTTGCTGATGCTGGAGTTGTGCATATCCGGGAAGGCCTGCAGAATGCGCCGCCGCTCGTCTTTCGCCCACACCATGAAAGCGTTCATTGGCCGCTTGATGTGTCCAGCAGAGGGCGTCCTGCCTTCTGGGTACCCACCACAGCCTGCTGCTGACAGGGTCCCTGCTGCAGAGCCAGAGAAACCAATGTTCTGTTGGTTTGTTACCACCACTACAAAGCACAGAATGATTTCTTGACCTTGAATTTTATATTCAGTAAAATCTCCCTGTATCGCCCCCATGTGGCATGTTAAGGGTACTGCAAAAACTACAATCACATACAACACAATAAAAATTCACAGTAGTTCGGGTGGGTAGCCGCGTCAGCATTGTGTAGGCTAAAAAGGAACAAGTATTGATAGTTGAAAGTTGCTGATGTATAAAGCAGATGATGATATAGCACTCGTACTATAGACATATGCCCTTTGCAACTAAACATATAAGTTATAGTTTGAACATGACTGAATGCGTCACCCTGAACAGGCCAATCAGCTTGTGGCCTTTGTCCTTGACCTATTTGAGTAAACCTTTTATTTTCCCAATTCAGTGTGCCTTGACTAAGCTGCACTAAACTGCTTCACACAGCCCAGTTAATACATGAGGCTGAATTCTCCACGTGGTTGAATTGTGGGCAAAATGCCAAGCTAACTCATTGAGAAACTATTAGCCTAAAGGGAAAATGAGGATCAAGGAACAATGGTTCAGGAGTTGTATGTAACAATGCCCAGCATAATGGCAACACTGCAACACCCCCATTTCTGCAGGGATACCTACCCTCTGAATCGCTGCTGTGGTGGTCCTCAGTGGTCCGGGATGGGGCTTGGCCTTCTTCTGTCCTCTCTCCCTGCATGGGTCCTTCTCCTTGACTCCAGTCCTGCCAAACAGAAGACAGCCTTGTCAATATAGGGCTCCCTTAGGACAAAGGCAAGACTCCTCCCCTGGGCTCTTTCAGAAGCCTGTGCATCCAAACAGTCAGCAGTATTCGGATTGCCAGTTCAGAGGCTATGGGTTAATCACTCTGGATCTCCTCCCTCAGTCACTGAGTGGTTCAATTGGTGGGGAAAATCCAATTATATAAGTGGGCCCAGCTTATGCACATGAAAGTAGGGTGGGCGTCAAGACACTTAGCACATCCTCATATAAAAAGAACCAGGCCAAAGCTTTGCTGAGAATGCAGATGTTCAGGTCTGCTGTGAAACACTAGGCAGAAGAGCAGGAGTGCCCTGAGCCTAGGGAGCATGGGTGGGCAGGGTTAGCCACAGCAGGGCACAGGAAGTGTTCTGACAGCACTGCCCCTGCTTGGAGTGGCCGTGGGCATGCGCCACAGGAAGCCTGCGACGGCTCCGTCTGTAACGGATCTCACAGGTCTCCGCCGGCCTGCGTCTCACCTTCCTGGAGGAGCTCTCCCGCTCGCCGTCGCCGTGGCTCCGCAGCAGCTGCCGGGCGTCGTGGATGGCCTGCGTCACCACGTCGCCCTCGCCCAGGAACCCTGCGTCCCAGACAGGACAGGACAGGTCAGGACAGAGGCCAGAGGGACCCGGTTTCGTGGAGCAGCCTTGGCCCGTCATGTCAAGGTCTCATTTCACGAACCAAACGGTGAACATATTGCACGCAGGAGAGGCCACGAGGGGTCTTTCAGATCCCTGATAGTAGCTCTTGCTCATCAGAAAGATTACAAACAAGAGTTCAGCCTTTCTGGCCCATTTGATAGTAAGAATAATAATAACTGCTTACACTTATATAGCGCTTTTCTGGACACTCCACTCAAAGCGCTTTACAGGTAATGGGGATCCCCTCCACCACCACCAGTGTGCAGCCCCACCTGGATGATGCGACGGCAGCCATAGTGCGCCAGAACGCTCACCACACATCAGCTATCAGTGGGGAGGAGAGCAGAGTAATGAAGCCAATTCATAGATGGGGATTATTAGGAGGCCATGATTGGTTAAGGGCCAATGGGAAATTTGGCCAGGACACCGGGGTTACACACCTACTCTTTTCGAGAAGCACCCTGGGATTTTTAATGACCACAGAGAGTCAGGACCTCAGTTTTACGTCTCATCCGAAGGACGGCGCCTGTTTACAGTATAGTGTCCCCGTCACTGGGGCATTAGGACCCACACAGACCGCAGGGTGAGCGCCCCCTGCTGGCCCCACTAACACTTCTTCCAGCAGCAACCTTAGTTTTTCCCAGGAGGTCTCCCATCCAGGTACTGACCAGGCTCACACCTCAGTGGGTTGCCAGTTGCCAGTGGGTTGCCAGTTGTGACTTGCAGAGTGATATGGCTGCTGTCATAGTAAGTAATTAACTGATCCCAAGATCTCATCCAGCTGTTGCTTGAAAGAAGCCAGGGTATCAGCTTCAAATTACAAGGCTGCACAGCTCATTGCATTTCCAATAACCTGTTGTGTAAAGATGTCTTGAAAGAAACTAAGGTACTGGCCACATCAATATGACCGTTTTCCCTTCAGCCTGTGCACAGAAGTCCTTCTGATCCATTCAGTTTTGTAGTATGGTGCTATGGCACACCTATAGCAACATGAGCTAGGAGTCCCAGTACTGAGTACTGCACATGGGATGCAGCTTTTTTTAACCTAAACTGGATTAGACTGTGAGCCAGTGTATTTCAAGTACAGTACATGTCCTGCCATTGTGGCAGAAGGAGTGATCTGTAGCACTCAAGGCCTGAGGTTAGTGGCAGGGGAAAATGACATCAGGTCTGTTACACTACCACCTCTTAGACTCTGTCAAGTCAGTTTAATGATAATTAATACTGATCAGTAGTTCAGTTCATGGAAAATATCAATAAGAGAATATTTTCAAAAGCCAGTATTTCTTTTTAATTTTGCATCAGAACTATTGCTGTTGAGGTTTCCAGGATGCACAGAGAATAAGTTCCATTTCTGTGTGGGCTGACTGAGGTATCTGAGCGCACTTTCTCTTGTTTAAAAAAAAATACTGCCTCTGTTTTGCCTTTTTATATTTCAGTGCCTCAGAATATACAATGCTAAGAACTACACACATTGAAAATGAGGCTTTCTGAGATAGGAAAGACTTGCTGCAGGTCTCTCTTCTCTCTTCTTTTGAAGGGACTTTCACAACTAGTGTTCTGCAGTATTGCTGTGAATGTGTAAAACATATCTGTATTGGAAAGCAGAATTTGTTTTTGGTGAATAATTGACCAACATCCTGGCTGATATGATGTTTAGAGTGGTCTTGTGGGATGTCATGTCACATAGGCGTAGAGACTTTAGGTGGTTGCTGTTCAAAAGGGGGACTACCAGTGGTCAAGTGGCTTTACAGCTTTTCTGGCTGACAGGTTAGTGTGCAGTTGAACAAGCTGTATCCGTGCGAGAGCCTTATCTTATCCAGACTGTGCTGGGGGGTGAGCTCGTGTGACTGACCCAGGGAGAGTGCTGTCCTGCGGGGGCTGTGCTGCCGGTCCAGGCTGGAGCCGTATCCTGGGGGCAGTTCCAGGGCCTGGGGGCTGGGGGTCTTCCCCAGCTCCAGGGGCTTGGACTTTGAAGTCAGGTTAAGTGGCTGAGGTGCTTCCTGGAAAAGAGAAACCCTGCATTTAAGTTTCCGTCAGTTTGAGTGCTTAACATTAAGTGAGTGTGGGCACATTGCACACTATGCGGTTGTAATGGGCTGTCAGCAAACTGTCCACAGAAGAATGAAGGTGGGCCAATAGGATCTGCTATTTGTTTATACAGCTATGCTAAGTTTAATAAATGAATGCCTATGCTTTCAACCTATTTTAGAGGTTGCTACTAAAATGCATGCCAATCTTGATATTGCCTTCTGCTCCCAAGGTAACACGCTGTCAGTCACAGCGAGTGCCCCAGCTCTGAGCAGCTAGTGAAGTCTGTCGCACTGCAGAGAATGAACTACTCTGTCAGCGGGATTTCCTACGGGGGTGGGCAGTCGTGTTACTGGGGTCTCCTGTGTCTGCAGGTTCCCATTCATTCTTAGCTGTTCACCTAATTCAGTTCATGAAGGCGCTAATGGGACCAGTTTTATTTCTTCCAGCTCTTCAAGGCTGTGGTTTGGAAGAGCTCGAAGAATCCCGCAGACGCTGCGGCCTGCCCAGGGCCAGGATTGTCCACCCTGGTTCTGCAGCATACTCGTGACCTGCACTCCCCAATTCAGACTAGTCGAGGCAAACTCTCCAGCTATTGTTTATCCCGGTTTTAATATCAATCAAGAACAAATTAAGCAAGAGCTTATTCTTTATGATGACTCCTTTTAAAGCTTCTGTGCTGAGTGTTTGTCTGGAAAAAATACTGAAATATGATCTTGAATTGCATGATTCTAGCAGAGTGGCACTTTCTGTAAAACATCAATTTAAACAATGCCTAAAGTATCTGCTAGGTACGTGGCATGCAGAAATTTGTAATGCTGTAACCTCATTTTAGAAACTGCTTATGACTCATGATGTCTTCAGTTCTTGCATTAAACATGGCTGGGGTCTCCTCTCTCCAAGCCAACTCACTCATGGTTTCCTACACATATGACTTCATCATAAACCACTTCTCTAATCTGCGATATGTACCAAGGATAAGAGACACAATACCTGCAGGTGGACTGGTCCACTGGACCTCTTCACAGGGGTGGAGTGTGTGTTAGGGAGTAGTTGCATGGGATAGTCTACTGGAAACAGAAGTGAACAACAACATTAAAAACCAATTCTTTTCTGAGCTGAAACATTCAGCAGAGGAGCAGGAGTCCCCAACTCTGGTCCTGGAGAAGCACAGGGTCTTCTTGTTTTTACTATACCTGAGATCTCTGACTTGGTGAAGCTGATTTTTGGGATCTCTTAGTCACGATCACAATGATCATAGGCATTGGCTGAAGTGTGGGGCTGTCCAGGACCATGGTGGAAGACCATTTCACAAATAGGACTATTATAGTTTGCAGTCTTTGTTTTAATTCAGAAAACAATAAAAAGTAACGTTGTGGTAGATTCGGCGGTGCAGTGGCTAAGGATCTGCGCCTGTGGTTGGAAGGTTGCTGGTTCGAATCCCGCGGTCGGTAGAGGAATCCTACTCCATTGAGTCCCTGAGCAGGGCCCTTAACCCCAGCTGCTCCAGGGGCACCGTATAAATGGCTGACCCTGCGCTCTGACCCCAAGCTTCTCTCTCCCCGTCTGTGTGGCTCATGGAGAGCAAGCTGGGGTAAGCGAAAAGACAAATTCCTAATACAAGAAATTGTATATGGCCAATAAAGTGGTCTTATCTTATTCACAAGTTAAGGACAATTTTAATAAACGTGACATCTCTCTGCCTTGGTCTGTCACACATAACTAAAGGCAGAAGGGTTTCATCCTACGGCTCAAGGAAGTAGTGAATAAATGTCTCATCTCCCCTTCTGCATTTAAATACAAATTTGCATCTTTGTTATGGCATCTCAACTGAAAGTTTCCACAATGGTGCTCATTGATGTCAATGGAAAATTGAGTCCAGGTTTGTGTATGTAGTTAATTCTGCACCATAACTCCCTCACAGTAATGAAAACAAAACATTTGCATGTCCTAGCCTGTGGTCTGACCCAGCCTTTCTTCTTTTGTTGATTTTTTTATGTGAATCTGGGTATTTAATGTGATGGAACCACATCCTTGTCTACTTCTAGAAAAAATGTATGAAGGTATCTTGGAAAATGTCCCACTCCATGTGAGTCTTTTATAGCCTCTCTTACTGTATTCTGATTCTATCATTTTTATGATAATTAAGTGGGGAACAACTCGGTGTGGAGACAGGTTGGTTTTTACTGCTGTTTCACAGATCTTGGATCCTGGCTTCAGTTCCAATCGTTCAATCATTTGCTATAGCAACCTTCACAACACTTTGCCACAAAGTACTTTACAGATTTCTATAGTGGTTAACAATATACAGTATCTACATAACGGCATTTGAGAATTGGGCACAGAGAAGAGGAAGATAGAAACTCCCAGTGATGAAACCTCTGGGGATCTCTGGCCCATTTATGTCTTCCCTTTCAAGATAAAAGGTTTGGAACTTCAGCATGGGGCAGTTCTATGTGGAGTTTGCATGTTGTCTATGATGGTTCTCACTGGGTGCTACAGTTTCTTTCTGCCTCCCAAAGAAATGCAAGTCAGATTAACTGCTATGCCCTGAATTGACAGGGATCGGCAGTCTGAAATTCAAGATTGAGTATGGACTCAAAAATCTTTAGATCGATCCCAAAATTTGAACTTTCCTTAGCACAGAACAATATGAATGCAGTACTCAGCAAGGGAAAGTAATGGGACCCATTTAACCAGGCATCGTAGCGAAGGTATGTTCAAAGGTATGAAGCTAGCGTTCACCTCTGAGTGATGAGCAAGAATGTGAATAAATTGCAGCAAGCACAGTCTCTGGACATCATTTTACTATTTGGGCTTACTATTTTGCTGAGTGCTCTTCTCTCTTTTGAGAAAAGGCCTTTCTCATCAAAGTAATGGAGCAAAAGGCCTTAGTACGAGATCACTGGGATTGTAGTCATTATTTCGATGCACTTTCCAGCCCTGCAAATTAGCATAGCATATGTAATGACTAAAAGTGAGGCTGATGGATTACCTTAAATTTAAACAGCTGTAAATTCATCCTTTAATGGAGCTTTACTGTTCCTTTCATGCAAGAGCTGCCATGTTTTGCAGAACGAAACAGACCCCTTGGCTGAGGTTTTGCATATCGGCTGCTGTTCAGTGACCAGTGTGTACCTGCCCCCACATCCCAGTAGATGATTTAACAAGAGTGAGGAAGCACTGAAGTTCATGAGGTGTGCTGTTAGCATAGGAGGGAAATTTGATGCATGTGCCCATAGGCACTATATGGTATTGGGATTGGCTTGCACACTCTGAATTGGCTTTCAACCCTCCTGCATATGCATAATCTCCTAGTGTTTGTGGTTAATGCTAAGGAACATGTCATATAACCTAGGAATCTGACTGTATTGATAGATGTACGTGAAGAATGTCAAACAAGATCAGGCATCTTCTGAATTGCTTAGATGAAGGGAGGCCTAGTTCTTTAACTGGAAATGAAATACTGAAGAAATTATCTGTCCTAATTCCATCTTTGTTTAAAAAAATACATACATATTGTAGACAGGAGAGCTGTAAATTCTCTTAACATTTTAAATAAGAAATGTTTCCATAGTGAGGAACTAGGCAAGGTGCAGCTCACTCACCTGGCTTGCAGGGAATGGGCTGAATAGGCAACCCCATCTGAGGGTCAGAGGTCACAGGAAGTGGCTGTGCATTGTGATGGAATGCGGGAATCATCACGTAAGGCATATTCACCTGCTAAAACAGGCCACAGAAAAGGTGTTAAGGCAAAGCCACTTGAATTGGTAAAGGACAGTGTAGTAGTTCAGTGCCTTTCTGCAACGTGTGAAATTAAATCAAGCTTCACGATTAACCAGTTTAGTCTCTGGTAAAGGTGCAGCTGGGAGGATAAGTACCTGTATTTGCTGTTGGAGGAGGTTTATTTTGTGCTGCTGTTGAATCAACTGCTGTTGCTGCTTTGCAATCTGCAAGAGACATTTTAAAATAGTTCAATAGTTCAACATTTTCCTTTAAAACGGACAAGAAGAGTTGCTGGTTCCGGCTCTACCAATGCATCGAGCAGCACATCTCTAACAGGAAGAAAATTAATTCTTTGAGACAACATGATAAAGAATTTTTCTGTGATCTTTGTTTTGTACATTTTTAAAATCCTCTGCCTTTGTTCTTTGATTTATTCATGGAACTACGATCCTTTATAAGTCTCCCATGCTACATACAGTATGCATGTTGTGTCACCTTTCTTATACTGTGCTCGTAACTCAGTCACCTGTGGTCTCTATCATTCTTCACCATATCTCTGTTCCATAGCGTGCATCTGTAGTACTTGGATCATTCCCATTATGTAGCACAGCAGATTTTCGTAAGAGATCTTTCTCCATGGAGCGGTGAGCACTGCTGAAGAATGTCCCCCAGCGTTACCTGTTCCTGTTGCTGCCTGGCCAGCTCCATCTGCTGCTGCTGCTTCTCGAAGAGCAGGGCTGCCATGTTCCGCTGCTCGGAGTGCGCGCTCAGGAGCTGCTCCCTCAGGCTGGACAGCTGGTTTATCATCACCACCAGCTGGAGCTCCTTCTCCGCCAGGCTCTCGGGGGTTCCTGACAGACAAACGGAGACAGGGTCAGTGCTTCGGCGGTCACGAGATCTTGTCCGCGAGGGAAAGACGGAATCCGGGCAGCTCTTCTACATAGATGCATCTACTTCAGGCTCAGTCTAACGGCTGGTGGGCAGGTGAATTTAGGTCAGGAAGAGCAGAAGGGGTTTCCTCACAGAGCTGTGGAACCAACTACCTGCAGTCACATTGTTGTGGTAGAAGATGCTTCAAACAGCCTGACGTGTTACCAATCACAAAAGTAGTTTATATCATTTGAGGACCTATTTATTGCAAATTCTGAAAGCAAACAAAATTGGTCGAATATGGTGAATCCAGGTGCTCCTTACCTTTCAGTTCTGCACTGCTGGCTGAGCTCTTCCCCAGCAGTTTCTCCCTCCAGTCGGTGCTCAGCAGCTTCTCAATGGTCGGCATCACTGCACAAAAACAGTCAACACTCAGTATGTATCTGGAACTGTGCCAGGCCTAAGAGGGACTCCAGTGCCAAAACAGAGCCTAACAAACCATGCACTCAAACAGACCTGGCCTCTGAACTGTGTCCTGAACCCAGTTAAATCCAGCTTATATTATTTTTCCTTTTGCAAAGATTAAATCAGCTGAAAAAAAATCCATACCCTAAAAGATCAGGTAAACTATATTGGCTAAATGGAGAGTCAAGACATTCAAGAGAACCTGTTTCTTGCATGTAGCTCTCTAGCATAGAGAGGCAGGGCTGTGTCTCACCCTCGCTGATGTTGCGGTGAAACTCCAGCCTGTCCGGTCCCCTCTGTGGCCCGTCCTGCCCACATGGGCTGTGTCTGTGCATCCTCTCCTCTCCTGGTGAGCCCTCCTGTAGGGACATAGCAGCTTTGATTAACCTTGCTGTAGATCTGACAGGGCAGGACTCCCATCAGTTCTGATTATTGATTTGATCTACAAGTAATATCAGGTTTATGCAGTTGCATTTTCTTATTGATTTTGGCAATGTGGAACATGGTCATCGTCTATGGGAACATGCACACTAGAGGGAGCTAACATCAGCACCCACCAAGGGAGTGCAGGCCAGTCTTAGGGCGTCAAATTGCTAGCCAAAATACTACATTTCATTCACAAGCGTGGGGATCTCCAGTTCTGGTTCTACAGAGCCCTAACCCAGTGTGTTTTGTAGGTTACCATGAAGTCTCCAATTATTAAATGAACAATTCAGTAGAGAGCTATTAAACACAACTTGTTAAATTCACCACACACTGGGAATTACAGAACTCCTCTCCCCCAAACACGCGTCCAGTCCCTTCACACACACATGTAACAGCATGGTCCTGTAGTGACCATGGAGCCTGATGTGCTGTGAATGAAATGGACAAATCCATAATAAAATTTCAGTAGGGCTGGACTCTGCAGTGCAGATCCATTTTAAAGAAGAGCGGGTCTTTAAAGACTCCCGTGCGTTGGCCGGTTGGGGTTTTACCGAGGGCGTGCGCACGTTGCGGGGCGTTCCCGCCTGGCTCTCGGTGCGGGTCGCGGGAGCAGGAGCGGTCCAGTCGCACGGCGAGGCTCCCTGGGGCTCCCGGCCCACTTCCCCCTCCTCCTCTTCGCACTTCACGCCAACCATCATCACATCCCTGCTGGCCTGGAGAGACGGCGGAGTGGGGCTGGGTTCACACATCCTGCCAGGAACATGAGGGGATAGGGAGAGAGTTCCATCTTGGGTCTCGGACACAACAGGTTCAAACATAGCATATTACAGTGACGTAACCTATAATAATAATTGCTTACGCTTATATAGCCCTTTTCAGGACACTCCACTCAAAGAGCTTTACAGGCAATGGAGACTCTTCTCCACCACCAGTGTGCAGCCCCACCTGGATACTGCCATGAAAGACATAGTGCTCCAGTACGCTCACCACACATCAGCTATCAGTGGGGAGGAGAAAAGAGTGATGAAGACAGTTCATAGATGGGGATTACTAGGAGGCCATGACTGGTAAAGGTCAAGGGGAAATTTGGCCAGGACACTGGAGAAACACCCCTACTCTTTTTGTGAAAGATGCCCTGGAATGTTTAATGACCACAGAATGCAATAACACAGTTTTAGGTCTCATCTGAAGGGCAGCACCTTGGGATCGCAGGATTGTACCATAATGCCCTAGCGTGTTTTACCTGAAGCCAAAAACGGGCCGTCTCTCCTTGTGTTTTATATATGATTAAGAGCTTCTTATTCTTCATCTGATCTTAATCCTTTATCTTCAAGAGCCGAGTATGAATTTAAGCCTTGTTTAGGAAGTTGGAGAAGTCTCTGTTGCCTCAGAATACTTCTTAAGAATAACCAAACCACCACAATGAAAACTCTACTGTGGGAAAACTGGTAGCAATAAACACTCCAGACTCTGTGTTCAGCTAGACACTCCTACTAATAGAGAGCTGTTAAAGTCGGTTGCTTACTGTGTAACCAACTGCAGCTGGTCTGTCAACAGTAAAGACAGAGGAAAATTGTTGCCCTGTCTGAACAACTGCCTTGAAGTTAAGGACTATTTATTTTACTCCAATCCAAGTTGTTCATGCCTTTTAAACATCATCCATCAAGTTCACAAGGATTTTAGAGTAGCTTTCTTATTTCTAATTGAAAACATTATAAAAAAGGTACTGGTTTTTGCAGTCAGCACTTTGAAAACTGAGAACAATAACCTGAGCGCTCTGTGCCAAGATCCTATTGTTTTAACCTGTGCTGTGTAATATGACCCATGTAGTATCAATAACTCCTCACTTCTTGCAGAGGATTCGGATCAGTTACAGTTTAACAAGCCTTAATCCCAAATGCCTTGGAGAAAAATGAATTTGCAAGGAAAAAAGGCAATATTTGTGACGCATTTATAAATAAAATTCTTTGAAGTGCTTCTGTACATCAACATTACACTCCAACGATACAATGCTGATATACAGTACAGAGGTCTAAGCCTCCAATGTCAGAGAGAGGATTCACAATCCCCCTCAACCCAAACATTGCTGATCAATCCTGCAACGGAACCCCATATTGGCCTATCTGGTCTGACAGGTTAGCAATGTAAAAAACAGCTCCCAGCAGCAAGCTCTTCATTCCAAAGGTCTTTGTCTTCAGAGTTGAACAGTGAAATTAAGGCCCCAACCCTTAGTATTTGTTTGAATGCACTTGATGTGCAAAGTTACTGTAAGGATGTACCATAAGGATGATGGGAGCCAAACCGTGTATTTGACATTTTGCCGAAGAAAGCCTTCATCAACAGCAATTCAAGACGCAGAAGGGGAATATTTTAAATCGCAAATAGAAAGAGGACTGTGATTCTCTCTGTAGGCAGGCAAAATACTTGAAAGGTTCTGACCACATAAATATACCTTTATAGAGCACATAGTCATTGGCCTGGGGGCCTCTTCTTTGTATGATTAGCCACAATTAGGGAGTCCTACTTTCAGCTGGTGTGCATGGTGTACATGCATCACACACTGTGCATACCTCAAGATCGAGAGCTCAATGCAGCTGACAGTTTAACAAGTTTTAATTCTAGAACTAGAAACCGATTAGTGTTCAGGGAATTAGCATCTGACTTGGGAGCCGGTGTGTTGTGGAGAATGCAGAAATCGCAAGGTCAAGGCTGGCTGGAATTGTAAAATGGAGTGATGCGTCGCGATTTTGCAGGCCCCCCAAAGTATTCTCGTGACGTCAGACGTATATGAAGCGGTCTGCTCTGAATCCTCCTGGAGGGAAACTGCAGAACCAACAGAAACACACCAAAGCAAAACATCGTAGGTGAATGGGGGAGGTGAAGAAAAGAGTTGAAACTTTTTTTTTTACCAAGAAAATTGCAGAAAATAAACCTTAGCTTAGAGAACAGAATGAGAAGCCCAGCCCTGTGGCTATACAGCACTGACACTGCTGGTCTTGTCTTCAGTCTCTCCTCCCCCTCCAGGCTGAAGTCTCCAGTCCTGGTCCTGGGGGGTCAGCATGTCTGCAGGTTTTCCAGGTCTCTTAAAAGCACCACTACTGGGAAGTACTGGTATTTAAACTGGTCCAATTAATCCAATAACAACCATAATCTTCTTAAGAGTCAAGATGGTCCTCCAGGACCAGAATTGGGGATGGCTGCAGTAGAGAACCAGGACAGCTGTGTTTGTAAAATAGTCAACTGGCTCATTCATAGGAGCGAGATAAATCTCCTTCGACTTTCATTAGGTTTGCAGAAGGTAGGAAGGACTTGCACTGGCATGTATATTGGGGAAATTTGACTGAGAACACAGGAAATAGACCCTATTGTATAATGATTAGGGAGCACATTGTAAATTGTAAATTACAATGTGGCATTGTAAATTGCCACAAGCTTCTAAAAATGACAAGAATACCTGAATTACTGGTTGCTTTCTGGTTCGTTATGTTTTTATTTCTGTTCTATCATCAAGCTGATTTGCAAACGATCCAAGCATATTGGCTTCAGTTGTGTGTCTTGGCACTTTCTTCCTTAAAAACGACAAATCCTTTCCCACTGTGGGTGCAGATTCAGTGGAGGGCCTGACAGCAGGAGGCTGAAGTAGAATCTCTCCGATGGGGTGTGGCTGCACCCAAGCCGAGTCTGGAGAGATCCTCTCTTGTGTGCCAAGGCTGTGCTCTCTTGAGAGAGCTCAGCAAAAACTTGTGCGGTAGCGTTGCGTGACTTCCACCCCTTCCCAAGCCCCCAGAAAAAGACTGTTTCGGATCTGCCAAACATTTTCTTGCAGGTTCTTCCGGTATCTCGAGTGGCAAAGGAAGAAGCATTCTAAGAATTGATGTTGTGGAATAAATCTAGTTGGGATCACTTTTTTAAAGCTTATGTATTTTTTAAAAGCTGTTTGTATGTAAGAAGGTCTATCCACACCTGAAGTGCAGCCCCAACCCGGGTGACGCACAGAAGCCATTCTGCACCAGCAGCCCCGCTGCACAGTGGATTGGGTGGAAAAGTGCAAAACTGCTTCACCAACAGATTTAAGAGAAAACTTTTAGGGAGGCCAGGCTGTGCAAACAGGGCGGAGATTAATTAGCCAGGACTATTCTTACAAACAGTGCCGTGGGATCGCTAATGACCCAAGTTTAAGATCTAATCTCAAGGACAGCTCCAACTTTAGCACCGTGTCCCCAGTTGTTGGTGTAAAAGATCCACCTGCTGGTCCACAAACACCACTTACAGCAGCAAACCTGGTTTCCTGAGCAGGGCCTGGTAATGCTGTGGTCAGTTATCATGTGGAGCTGTCTGTCTGCATGCATGGATGTGGATTTATTTCCTGCTAATATTGAGCTATCCCAGTGACAGGTTATACTGGAGATGGATGTGATCCTGTCAGCCCTGTGTCTTTTTTTAAAGGAGGAAAGAAAAACAAAACCAACAAACCCTAAAAGTACAAAGAAAAAAATCCATTGTTGCAGAAAGAGGAACAAAGGAAGTGTGAACAATAGGCAAGAGATGGACAAAAGCAACACAGTGCAGGAAGCAAGGCAGAGTAATGATACAGGCCAGGAACAAACCAATATCCTCTGTTTAAAAGGGGGGAATGGGGTCTACCACTATTACACTATCAGGGGTCTCCACTGCTTTTAAATGTTTCTTGAGTGTAGCAGCTTTTTGGGGACTGAACTGTCACCAATAAGAAACTGTACCATTCCTCCTCTGTGCTGAACTGTTAATTTGCGTCCATTAACTGTAAACTGTCAAATTCTCTTCCTTCTCCACATACAAATAAAAAGTTGTATATTCGCTATATGTTGTAGCACAAAGTCGTTACAAAATGACACCCAAGTTAATTAAGGACACCGATATATTCTCAAATACAGTCTATATACCCCAATGATAAGCGCAAGTAGAGAGGCCAAGATAAACCTTGTGTTCCCATAGTTGCTCAGGGAATGGGAAAATCCGTTTGCGTAGCACTTCGTCACCTAATCCCAACCCTGCCATCACTTTATTTCACAGCTGACCAGAGAGCACTGGCTAATTCAGAGGCCCACCTGGAGTCCTCCAGGGAGCGGTCATCCCTACCTGGGTCAGTGAGGAGCAGCTCCAGGGCTTCACCATGAGAGTCAGGCGAGAGCTGGCCTCTGGGCATTTCAGAAGCATGTTCAGCAAGACGCTGTGGAGCCTGTGAACAAGTGCAGTCCAGGAGCCTTGTTTGTGTCTGACTGCTCAGCTGGTATCCTGCTATTCTTAGTAGCCAGGCAGGCTCCTGGGGCCGTTCTTGGCAGTACCACCCTTTCCTCAGCACTCTGTGACTTCGATGCTATCTCACTTTCCCTTCTGTTCATGACTTGATGGCGGGGGGTGGCATGCCTGCCTGCCACAATGCATTTACAAAAATACCCACTGCTGCAGACTGGCAGGCCAGCCCGGAACCTGGTAAGTATTTCTGGATTTGCAGGTCTGTCTAGCGGGCTCAGTGCAGAAACGGATAGGGGTGGCGGGGCTGGCAGGCAGTGTCTGGACTCTCAACATTGCGCACATGCGCCAGCTTGGCCCGGGCAGCGAGAGAAATTGTCACAGGCCTTGGACAGGACTTTTGCATGTAGCTGACCTTTCTTTTTTAAATCAGATTTGATAATGGTTTTGGGGAAAGCAGAAATACAAGCTTTCCTTTTAAGACCAGTTAATAATAGTTTTTTATTAGTTTCTCTGTACATAGAAATAGCGTTGTGGAAAAGCAAGTGCGATTGCTCAGAATCGCTTGGAAATTGAGTTCACGCAGTTAACTCTTTAACTACATCTCCCAGCAAATCATGACAGCTGACAGAGATGGAGAAATGAGAATGTGTCCAAAATTATTAGAAATGTACTTTGTCTGCAAGAATAACCCCTGGACTGCCGGCACTAGAATATACATTTGTAATCAAAGTGCAGTTTCATCAGGCTCAAATGAAGTCCCCCCTCTCTCTAAAGACTTGATGAAGCACTGTATATTGTGATATCAGAACCTTCCAAAATTACAACCAAGCTGATAAGTGGCAACTTCTTTTGTTTGAAGTGCCCACTGGAATAAAATATTGATTTTGTTAATGCTACCAAGCTTCAAACTGTCTTAGCTATTGCTTTCTTGTTAATTAAATACCCCTCTGGATTTTCATGGGGGAAGAAAAATTAACAACAGAATTTAAAAAAAAATCCTGAACACTTCACGGGGGGAGGGGGTTGAGCAGCTCTGGAGACATGAGGGGCGCCCGACATGTATATTTTTATCATCGCTGCTCTAAAAGTCATAAACGGCAAAAAGATTTTAAGACTGGTAACGCAGCCTAAAACTGCCCCCTCCGATTCTTCAGGTCCACTCTTTCTGCATCTGTCACACTTCCCTGTCTTGTTCTGCATTATGCCATCCAGCTTGCCTTGTGCCCTCTGTCAGCAGGGGCGATCTGCTCCATTGCCAGCCCGTTGGCTGGTGTCCTCCCAGCTTCATTCACCTTCCTAATTAATTTCAAGCCACGTCCACAGTGCCCCACATGCCCCGTCACTCCCAATTATTGCTCAGCATCATCCACAGGGCAGCACACAGGCAGAACCGCATGGAACCATTTTCCTCTCCTTTGAAATAAGAGGTCTTTGAAGCCTTAGTACATTAAACCAGGGTAGAGCATGAGCAGGACTCTGGACTCGTAACTGGAAGCATGTGGGTAGCTCAAGTCCCAGGTGAGACACTGCTGTTGCACCCCTGATCAAGGTACTTCACTCAGTTTGCGTCCGTAAAATTCCCCAGCTGTATTATTAGGTACAAATGCAAACCGATTTGGGTAAGAGCATCAGCCCAATTTATCTTTTCAGCATTACTGGTTCTACCAATCACACTATCGAGCAAAAGAAAAATTGTTTTGTTTTAAAGTTTTGCATGCAAAAGCTCACAGAAAGAAAATGCTGCTGCGTAGGAAAAATGCAGGTCCCCTTACCAACTACAAACACAATCGAAACCTTTGTTTTCTGATGCACGTTTAAAAAAAAAAGATCATTCGTAGTGACATTTCTGATTCTTGTATTCTTGTAGCACCTGTATTACAGTGTAGCATAAAGGGCTCGCACTGTGTCACATTTTGTAACTATGTTACAGCAAAGATACCGTCTATGCAAATGCCACCCGATATCAAGATATCCACTTTTCTAACTGCGGTTTTCTTTTTTTAATTCAAACCAGACACGTTTTTAACTGGACAAAAATGATGAATGGTGCTCAAACCAATCAACATTATGGGAACACTGACGGACACAGTGCCTTAGCACCCCTTGCAGGTCGTCTCTTGGACTACAAGAAACCGATTAGCCCTGAATTAATTCCATAAACTTTAAAGTCACCATCGAACATTTTGTGCATTAAGAGAGACCTTATTGCTGAATTATTAGAAATGATTTGGCAATATGCCTGAGAGAAAAGGGCATCTAACGCTATCATCATCAGGTCCACTCAGCTGCCAGCTGAAGGAAAAGAGAGCAGTGGAATTCTCACTGCCTAATGTAGCTCCACCGGCTTTCACTAAAAATAATGGCAATAAAAGAGAGGGGGGAATTCACCATGATCCAAGCACTAATTTTAGCACCAGTGAAACGAAAGGTTACCAACCTCTAGAGTGCGCCGTTCACTTCTGTCCCTGGGCTTGTGGCTCCAGTCTTCTACCCCGACCTTGTGGGGCAGCAGCGTGGGTCGCTGGGGACAGGGAAGCACCTCTCGGTGTCCTGGGACCGAACCGAGAGGGTGTGCGCCGAATTTCCCCGAGTGGAAAACGGCGGGTCTGGAATCTTTCAGAGCTCTGAGGTCAGGATGCACGTGCAGCCGGGACAGATGAAATGACAGGGCAGCCTCCGCGATGACAGCATTTGCATGAAATGTACATCCAGCCCTGCTTGGGTTTTGCAATGCCCTAGAGAGGGGACGGCTACTGGGCTTTCCAGAGGGGCGCAGTAACTGGTACTGTGCAGAACTAGGGGATTCTGAGCAACACGGATCGACAGACTCCCTATGTTCTCCACTCTGGGTGTAAGGGGACCGTCAGCTCTGGAATTCTATCCCAGAGGATATCGGAGATATCCACCTACCCTGAGTGCACTTAAATCTAGACTCAAAACCTTTAGTTGCAGAAAGGATTTTACTTAGTGTCAGTGTCTGCTCAATTTTCTAACTTCTGCTGCACTTCTACTCTCTTGTCTTATATGTACTTTGTAATTTGCTATCATTGTAACTTTTTTTAAACATTTACTGTAAAGTGCTTTGAGGTGTTACTTTTAAAAGGTGCTCTATAAAATATTTTATTTTTAGTGTGAGTAGTTTCCCCAGCCTTTTTTTATTCTTGCTTTTCAAGTTCCTGGTCATGAAAGTGATTGCTAAGACATTTATTTTTTTTTCCTCTGGCCATCTCTTTGATGACGAGAAGTGCAAATGCTAGCTTTCAAAAACTTGCAAAGGGACGAGCTGCTTTATTTCACTCCCTAACCTTCAGCAGCGGTACAGGGGTTTTGATACAACTCGATACCTCCTGGGTAGAATTCACCCTCTCATCTCCCCTATGCGGAACCAACAGAATCTACAGCAGCAACAGCGAAAGACTTGCCAGCCACTTTGTACCAAAGCCTTGCTCATTGTGAGGAGGAGCAGGTCTTTTCAAGTCCCAGCCAGGACCCTTTCACGCTATGACAACCCTTCTACATTGTTCTTCTACTGCTGTCCCTAATGGATTACATTTGAACAAAGAGCATCACCACGTGCACACAGAAATACAATTAACCTGTTACAAAAGAGCTGGAAAGAAAATGACGAGCAGGAGTAACAAAAGGGGAGCGAGTTCTTGGAAGTTAGAGAACAGAACTTGCTGCCATCAAGTGACGTCTATAACAGGACCACAGTCTGTAGACAAAATTATGAGCTGTACCCTTGGACTGAGAATCATTTATACAGGCTATTTTTTAGGATACAACAGGTCTTGTTGTCAAGTTTGTATAGTATGTAAGTATTGCAACTATTTCATTAACTGACGAACAGGAGTGACTGAGCAGTCATTCATAGCATCCAAGGAGGAGCCAAACTCCATAAGCTATAAAAAGCATAATAACAAACATCTGAGACCTTTTTTTGGTTGTGGAATGGGTCGCAAATTCCTAAAAGGAAGGAAAAAGGTTCAGAATGCCTTGGGAGTTTAGTATTTCTGCTGTACTCTTTTGTTCTAGGCTGACAGACCAAATGCTCCAGGAAATAAATGGTTATGTAAAAAAAAACCTGCATACTTTATGCAGATGAGAAGTAAAGTAAAGCCATTGGGAATCAAGCAAAAGCAGGCTGTCATAAGGTAATCTGTTGTTTTCTGCTTTTTCCTGCTCTGTCACAGGGACAGTCCCACTCTTTCCCCTCCCTCTGAAAGTGACAAACAAGAAACCGATTTTATCACAGTGACTCCCAAATCACAAAAGATAAAGAGACATAGATATCCAAACCCCAAACCTTCATTATCAGAAAACAATTTAGGAAAATTAGTTCAGTCTACAAAAAAAAAAACAATTATACCTAAAACACAGGAAGCTACAGGAAAAAAATGTATACTTACTGACAAGTGTGAGTTCTCAGTGTGTTTAACACTTGGTATTCATCACTTTTTTATCTCCAATAATGCAGGTAAACTAGTTTGATGTCTCTTGTAAGTTCATTGATTACCTGTTTATTATAGTATATGAACAGTTCCAGCAAACTAACAAGACTTCCCAAGCTACAAGCATAACTATTAACGCATCTGGTGTTCTTAGATTAATTTATTCTCTGGAGATCCTTAACACCACTTGCAAAGATGAGTATTGGATACAAATGTAAGACAGAATAGCAACTAGGTTCAACTCAACAGTACTTATGAATTGCTTACATTGGTGAACAACACTGTTGGAGACAGAGGATCCAACAAGTCTTTGTATGATAAAAGCCAACCTCCAGTTAGAAGATCCCTTGCTTTGTTGAATGTCTGTCTAGTAGCCCTAAATTCCTTTGAAAAGGATGTAATGTACATTACAAGGAGAAGTGATTTTACTTTTACGCTACAGCATGGCTACACCCTTATGAAAGTTTAGTCTATATTTGCAAATTTACTACAGTATTTTTGCATTTCTGTGGTTTTACCGTAGCCTTCACTTGGTTCCTGTGGGATTTATCATATATTCAGTCTTGCTATACTGGACCATGGGAATAGCATGATATACCACAACAATTTGAATGTTCAGTGCAGTAGACCATGATGTTCTTATGGTCTAGTGTGGTAAAGCACATGAGGGCTTGCCGACACAGAGGAAAACTATGGTTCATGAACTGGGAACATACTACTCACTCAAATAGCTTCTGGTGTTTAGATGTTACTTAATGCATTATCAAAAAAGTGTAATTTAGTCATGCATGCATTTCAGCTCAAGCACAATACAAGGCTAACTCTATGCTATCTATTGCTTTAGAGTTCTCTGGGAACACTGGAAGGTTCTCAGCATCTGCAATGTGGCGAAAAGGAGCTGTTAGCAAACGCAACAAACTGACCACTTAAAACCCAATAGTTTCATGCAAAAAACAAAATAAAAAGACAAAAAGTTAATTCAAATAAATCAGCTTAAGTGGGTCTGAAATATGATGGTTCCGGAATAGTCTCAACCTGTGCCCTCTGTAAAAGAGGTTAGATAGCAAAATCTATTATCCTGCTTTCTCTGCACAAGAGCCTCATTCTCTTCCTTATGGGTGAAGGGTTATCTGCAGCATTCATCCAGGAGAAAATAAGTGAATCTGGACACTGAAGAGCAGGAGGACAAAATGCTATTAGGAAAACAAAAGCACGATATGAACAGAATAAAGGAAAGGATTCTTCCAAGAGCTTCCCACCCTCTTCCCCAGTTCAAATAAGAAAAAAAAACATTTTATACTTGTGCTTTTTGGTTTAAATCCTAAATCGTGAGCACTGGCTTGGTGGGTGTGGTGTACGAGTGTTTATATGGTTTTGTTTAGGAATAAGGGATTGCAAGACCGCTGTTCTGAGTGGCCTGCTCACATCCCCCTAAGCACTTCCCCGGCTGGTAGAATCACAGAAAAGTAAATAGGGACCTTGAATACAAAGCATTGCAGCTGTTTCGTTTCCATGGCGATGCGGCCTGCTTATTGTGCGCCGAGGAGGAGAGCGCAACAGGTACTTAACGGAGCCTGCTGGTCCCAGTATTGTGTGCGTACTGGAAAGGAAGGGTAGGGGGGTGGGCAACGCACAATGGATAAAACCTTGTTAGAGACGCATAATTAGAGAGCGCGCTCAGTGGGAACACAGAAGGGCATTGTGGGCAGGGAATTAAGGCCAGCTTGCTGCTGTAAAGTGCTTTGCTACTTTATGAGGTTCAAAAGTGGAATTAATCTTTCCTGTGTTTCTGTTTTGTTGCTTTTCCTTGTGCAGAACAAAAGTCACCATTCATTTCCAGTTATTTGTCATATCAATATCAAGATACTCCAGACTCTGGT
This sequence comes from Lepisosteus oculatus, assembly GCF_040954835.1. Classification (NCBI taxonomy): domain Eukaryota; kingdom Metazoa; phylum Chordata; class Actinopteri; order Semionotiformes; family Lepisosteidae; genus Lepisosteus; species Lepisosteus oculatus. The sequence goes on from NC_090700.1 coordinate 38,004,716, forward strand.
TGTTCTGACCCTAAAAAGTGATATTTAAATGCATTTGCTATAAAGATTTATGTAATTAAAGATTACATCAGAAAAAGAAAGGATTTTCTGCATTTGATTTTGGAGGTGTCCCTTCACCTGAGCATACTTTCTTAAATCCTTTCCATCTAAAGCAAACAGGACCACTACATCATGTCAGCCAGCTCTGTTTACACACTGGAGAAGTATACGTGCCACAGAACACCAGTAATTCAGGACAGAAAATTCCACCTGTCTCTTCTACTCTGTGAGTTATTGATAAATCCTGGAGTAGTGACTCGGAACTCAGCAAATACAATAACATGAAAAATGTAGGAACAGATCATGCACAAGTAAAAATGTTGCAATCCTTTTAATAACTAGAAGATTGATTATGGTGTTATTCGTGTTCTTTGCCAGAACATTACTAGGGAAGAATCATGATGTATAAAATGACCTGGTCTTGGTTAGTTGCACTATTACAATACAGTGCAACTAACTGAATTGACTATTAAAATACATGTAAAACATTGTGAAATGTTTTCTAAACATGGAAAATGTTACATGAACAAGTAACAGCTTCTCCCTCTACTGTAATTTCTGGAGAGCTTTTGCATAATTTTATCAAAATGCTCAGCTGAAGCCTCTGGTGTTAAGGGAGCAGTGCCCTGGCTGTTCTCTAGGGTCTAAACAAATTACCCAGCGCCCTTCTCGAGGCACAGAAACAAACAGGACACCTCTATGGCACTAGGCCTCAGCAGGAGGAGGAAACAAGTACTGTAGGAGAGCAGGACAGGGAGAGAAGAAAATAGACAGGGAGACCTGCAATCCGGTTATTCTCCTTCAACTGGAAAAACTCCCTGTGTGGCAAAAATGAACATATCCTCTGTGCTCAAGCGTGACCAGATTTAGTGCTTAACAAAAAACAACACGGATACAATTACTATCACTGCTACAGCTGTTCAAACACACCATAATTGTAGAAAACATTAGTAATAATTCTACATTTGCCTCATTCATGCAGTGGTTTCTGCAAGTCAGTGATTATTTTCAAGTCTGACTTTTTTGCCTTATCTCGGGATTTACCATTAGTCACAATGGGATGCAGGCCAATGCAAGTTGAGTTCATAGGTTAAAGTAAATGTCATTGCTACTTTCAAACACAAGTTTGTTGGGGAGTAAAAAAAAATGTAGATAAAGGATTATGTACAAAGCATTTTAAAGTTCAAGCATTTACGAGAAGGTGAATAATTTACAAGAATCCTGAAGACTCTTCTTCATCACCACAGTCACTTCTCACTCTTTCTCACTCTTTCTCTCAGCCAGCTGTACTTCTTGTCGGTCTGTTCTGATAAAGAGGAGCTGCTGTGCGCTCTGTGTGACTGTGTGTGGTCGGTTTGAATCACTGTGGCAAGGCTTTTCACTTACAATCATGGAATTTGTAGAGGCCTGTTCACCTCTTAGGGTTCCATTTGTAAATGACAGCCCACAGGCTCTTATTTTAGAAGCCCCTTGCATCTCAAGATCTACTGTTCCTCTCTGTGCAGTGACAGTTCCTCATAGCACACAGCCCACCTTTAACATAACAAACAGTCACACCTGACCTTTTCAAATGTTTTCTACTGCCCTTTAGCTTCGGGGGTGGGTTGTTGATGTTAGATAATTGTTTCACCTGGAATCTGTGAAGATTCAGGGAAATGAGTTTACTGATCTTCGTTCTGCTGATATTGGACCTGAAAGAAAAGACTGTTGCAGTGTGTTGGAAATTTGCTTAAAATCTACCCATCTTTTAACTACCCATTGGATAAGAACTAAGACTTCCAATGAGATTATCTAACTTTATTCCCCTGAACAACTTTTTTTTTTAAAGAATGGAACATTGTAATAGTTTTTTTTTTATTAACTTAGAATTTCATTTGGTTTCCCTTGATATACTTATGTGAATTGTAAACATTTTTTGCCTACTTTATTTAATTTTTGATTAAATAATGGTGAAATTGTTATGCTTAGCAATAGCACATAGCACTAATTGAAGTATTCTCGTGCAGAAGAAGAATTCAAGGTAGAAGTAAAATGGCAATTGGCATAAATATCACGTTACATCAATTACTGCATTTGTTGCCATTGTGAGAAAATGATCGTTTCTATCAAAAGGAGGAAAAATACTGCTGATTGTAGGGTGAATTACCTCAGTGAAATGCACACACAACCACGGTGTGTGTCCTGTAATTAGATCATAGCCTTTGAGGAATTAAAATGAGAAGACTAGCAAGCAGTGACATTCTTGTAGACAACAGAACATGAAGAAACCTCCCATGCAATGTTCAAGAAAAGTCTTGCTTTTTATCTATGGTCTCCTTCAGGTCCATATGTTCAGAGTGCCAATGTCAGTGTTTTGCCAAGATCTACTACAGTGAGTCATATGAGATAGTTGAGGGAGATTTAACACTCCGCTGCTTCCTGGCAGTCATTATTGGTTAATTCTAGGTCTGTCTCTAGATTTCTGGGCCGTGCCCTCTCTATAATCTTGAACTGTATAGTTTCTTCATCTTATGCGATAAAAACCACACCATCGAAAGATGGATAAACAATGGCAGCTGCTCGGCATGCCACCTCGCTCTAGGTGATGGGTCGGGGGAGAAGATGTGCCAGGCTGCGCTATGGCACCGTGGCGTACAGGCAGGGCTCGCAAACGCTCCTGAAGCGACCGAGGTGAGGAGCGAAGTTTAGGTAAAACGAGAAGCAAGAGCCTCCCGGAAACAAGGTGGGATTCTGCAGTCACAGATGTGTATCTATGAGGAGAACAACCGAGGGCACCGCCTCAGGAAACTTCTGACATTTGCATGTTGTGCTCACCCCTGCACCTTTCTGCTCTCCTGCAGGTTAATTTGTAGTGGTTTTATTTATTTTTTTACCATAAATCAACAGAGACCTTTCCTTGATCCCACAAGTGAGCACAAAAGGAAGGAAGGAAGGGACACAGCGTGTCTGGCCATGAGGCTATGTATGCAGAGGACACCTGAGGTGTCTTAATGCTGTCACAACACCTTAAATAGCTGAAGTGAGATCACGAGAAAAGCTCCTAATGAGAGAAGGTCATTCTGGCCACCTGGCTCGTTTGGTTGTCAGTAGCCAACTGATCTGAGGACCTCATCCTGCCATTTATTGAAGGAAACCAGGGTATTGAATTGTACAATATAGCTGGACAGCTTGTTCCAGACTCCTACCACCTTTTGGTTAAGAAGTACCTCCTGTGCCCAGTTTTAAACACACTTCCACATATTTTTTTCCCCACTTCTGCCATCAAGCTGAGCAAATCAGCTGGTTCAGTCCAGGTTTGAGAATCCTGGTCCTGGAGGTCCACACAAATGCCAAACGTCTTGCTTAAGGTATGCAGCAGTCAAAGAGCTGAGAGCAATTAAAGAGTTCAAATTAACGCTGTCAATAGGTTAATTTAGAGTACAACTTTGTAACTGAGAGCTTGAGCAAAAACCAACAGATGTGTGGAACTCCAGCACCACAGCTGAGAACCCCGGATTAACAACCAATGAGAAGGACACAGGCAATTTTTATCACTACTCCATTTCCAAATTAGATTTTGTGCAAGGCTTTTTTTTCTTCTCATTAAGAGGCAGAAAGAAAGTAAGCTAAAATATACACTACAAGAAAGAATCTGTGAATTAATTCTATGGTTAATGAATTGTTGAACGCCGGTCTTGCATCTGTCTTGACAGTGATGCTAAGAAGGTTTAAGACATCTGTTGTGTGCATAGCCTTATCACACCTCTGTACCGCAGTGTGGGACTGAACTCGAAAAGGTTTTTCCTGTGAGGTCAGTCGCCCACTTCATCTTATTACATCGCCCCAGCTGTAGGTTTCACAGACAGCTTTGACACTACAAGATCAAATCATTTCCACATTTCAAACTACATGCCTGACATCTGACATGGAATACTCCCCATAAGTTACAACTTGAGGAATGAATCTGTGATGTTGCAAACTGCCTTTTCTGGGGAAGCTACTTTTAAAATGTAATGCATTTATATATATATATAACTATATATTATGCATTACTTTTTAAAATTAACTAATCGGGCTAAGGGGAAATGTAAAGGAAGCAGATACTGTGATCTGTCAAGCATACATATTGTTACTGTGCAAGCAGGAAACTATAAAAAGTTATTCTTAAAAGCTGTTTCCACTAACTTGTTAATAATAATCACGAAGTAATAAATAATCCATTAAATTATGCATTTTGGATTACTCAAAACTAATGCATTATTTTTAAGTTATCTGCACCAACACTGCAAATTGTGCGATCTTCAATCTTAAAAGTGTCAGGTGTTTGCATTTGGGTCCATTGTAGATCTGTGTGATTGTTCATGCTGCTGGGGTTTTCTTTTAAAGAGCTAATAAGTGCTTTCTGGTAGACTGCAATATTAAAAGTTTGAGTACCTTTTTAAAACGGGCTGACAGATCTCTCTGTTCAGTACACAGATTAGGCTATTCTTTAAAAATCGGAAGTCATTTCTGCAGCCCTAATTATTCCCTCTTCAGGTGTGACTGCGCAGGAAGATCTTTACAGTGAATTTTTTAGCAAGCAAGTCTGGGCACATGGACTGTGCTTCTCTGATCATCTGGAAAGACAGAAGAGGAAAATTACAATAGGTGTCTTGGCGTGAAACAAGGTTGTCACACAACTAGAAATTGAATGAAAGGTCCATGAAGCAAAAAATGTTGTTATCTATATGGGAATCAATGAATTCTCAAAAATCTTTGTATATTCCTTATGCGGTGTATACAGAGACATACAGTAATTCTTCTCACAGTCACCTTACTGCATTTTCCTAGTGTTTTCCTAGTATAGGTCTGTTTGCTGTTGACACAGTCATAGAAATGCAACCAATAATCAGTTAAAATAAATAATGGCAAGCACACAATCTAGGTTAACTCTGAATATCATAGAGCCCTCTGCCACAAAGAAAACAGCAGATCCTGACCTGGTGTTTTGGTCAACATTTTAACAGTTAAAATTAGCCAAAACCAAGCATTCCTCGTATATGGGTCACAGCAATGTTTCCATTTGCTTTCTATCTGAAAGCTATACCATTTCAATGATATGATTCATAAAAGACAGTAACTTCATCATCAAACTAAACAGAGCCCAGTAAGAGGGACGAGTTCTCCTGAAGAAAGACGCATCTAAAGAGAATAAATGTCACGTACTGTTTGGGGTTTTGGCTTTTGTTCATGATATGGACTTCTTCCCTGTGTCCTGAAGCTAAAATGTGACTTAACTTGTTTGCAGAAAACAAAGCATTACCAGCTAACACGTCTGACCGTCTTTGAAGGCTGGTGACACTGTGGGCTTGCTTTAGAGATTGGAGCCCAGCCTGCCTACGACCCCTGCAACGTCTCTCAATTCTGCGCAAATGTTTTGAATTGAATTCCTTTACTTCTTTTTCTATTTTTTATAAACCCTCCTTAAAAAAACCTCCCGGTTCGAAAACAGTCCCAAGGTGTACAAAAACAGCGAAAAGGTGGGTTCAGGATGATATTTTATTAGACGTTGCTGGCTTCAAGTGGCCCAAATTGCACTGTGGTTACAAACGACTTTCTCCAACAATTTATCTCACATCGAAATGGGCGGGAACATGTCTTCGATTTCTAATATTAAAAACGATACGAGTGTTACAAAATTGTTTCTGTGCTATTATACGCACACTTTCTAAGTCAACAAAGAAGAGCTAAGTGTGACTGCTTTGGACAACTTTACCTGTTTGACATTGTTAGCTCTTCTTTGTTGACTGATCTTTCATTTATTTTGTGAAGTGCTATTTAAGATGCCTTGCGAATTAACTAGTTTAACAAACCAGGGGCCAATAATTAGTTTTATAATAATATCTCCTACAACAATTAATATTGTGAAATAAGTATAGTTTAACTTAGTGTTACCAAATAACACTTGTAAAAGAATAAAGAATTTAAAATATTATAATATTATATTAACTTCTGAAGATTAATATTTCAAGATACACGCATGGACTTTGGAGGTTATTTAGTATTTTATTTATTAAAGTGCAGTCTCGGAGCGCTAGAGAGCAAACGCTAGAGTTTTATCTGTTATATTTTTTTCTTACAGGTAAAATGCGAAAAAGATATAGAGTATTTCAATCAGCATATAGAGGTTTTGAAACGGTTCGAATCTGGTTTCAACATTAAAAATTCTGATATTCGTGTAATTTGTTATGGTTTCGATTCAAAACGCCCAATATCTGAAGAAAATGCTACCATAATAATCACAGAACTTTAAACTAGCATCGCCAGCAATGTAAGTTTTAGGGACAATTCAACTGTGGATTATAACACATTATTTTCAGTGTCTGAAACCGGCGATTACTTTAATTAATTAAAATAAAGTAAAAAAAAATGTTACAGCTTCTTACAAAATATACATATGTTGTTAAGGAAAAAGTACATGTTGCGACAAAACACCATCACGCCTGAGCAAGATTTGCATAGTAGAACTACTTGTGCTTAGGAAGAAATTTGACATATAGTTTATGTAAACATTTAGTTGTATTATTATCCTTAATTACGGCAAAGTGCTCTCCTTTCCACCCCAACAAAATGTTGGATGCAGTCTCATTGTGAGCACACCTTCAGCTCTGCTATGCTATTGATGGTACCTATTACACCACGGTACTGCATTTTCAGACAGTCACATCTTTGAGACTCTTAAATTCTGTGTTCTGACTCTTTTAGTTTTAATTCACTTCATTGCTGCGCAGATGGAGCTCCGATACCGAGTTTTGCTCTTAGAACGCCTGTTCTCAGACGTCTTTGGGTGCGACAGCGGCGTTCAGAGAGCCCCTTCAGTCGCCCAAAAGCAGGAGAACCGCGCAAAAATCAGAAAATAAGAGTGAGTTCCCCAAATTGGTAGATCGCAAAGCTGGAAAAAGTGTTCATTTAAATTGGGTGGGGCAATTAAGGTGGGAGTCGCATATACATGCTATGAAAAAAGTGTATTTAATCCTTCAAATAGTATAAAAAATTAGGATGCACTTTTCGGGACCAGAGACCTGAACCTAAACTCGCTACAGATCGATTGCTATCCGGACTGCTGAAAGAGCGTTTTGTTTTGTTCGTGGTCGACCATGATCCAGTTGAATGATGAGAATCAACGTCTAAGATTGTACCTTTGATTACCGATATTTCACTCATGCTGTCCCGAATACCACAGAACCCAGCTGTCTCCTGCAAGAGATTGCAGCTTTGAAACTTGAGACAAAAATAAGATTCTGTTTTTGCAATCTGCATTTTACATATTCATTTTTTTTTTACTTTGAAAAGAAATGAACCTGAATAACAGACATGTTCTTCTGACTTACTTTGCGTTCAAAGACTTAAAAATATTTGTTTTCCATGAGCATTAAAAATAATCTTCTGTGCTACTTAAGAGCCAATATGGGTCAAAAGTACAAACAATATATATTTTTGCGAGTTATTTCTAATTTTTTAATATTTTATCATTTATAAATATTAAGGTTTTGAAAACTAACTCAAACGTCATAAAAATCATTCTGAAGCAGAACCAAGTGTCAAAGCCACATTTTTGAAGCTCAATATACACATGCAAATTAAAAATTAGGACAAATTATTTTCTAGGTTTGCATACAATCTATATATATCTTAAATATCTTAGTGTTTTTGTTTACTTAGGAATTTTCTTTAATGCAGAGGTCTTTCCTTATGTGACTACAATCAACATTAACGTTTCACTACAAAATTTAAGTTGAAATTATCAAAGCATGGAATTTCTGGAACACACTATGAAAATATGCTTAGATCAACCGTATCTATTGCTTACCTCTTCTCATATTAATTTTTATTTTATAAAATAACAAAAACACTGCAAGGATTTTATTATGTTTGCTTTTTCCCTAAATTGGTGAATTTTGAGTTAGGGTAAAGGCATGCGACCCGATTGTTAATTTGCGACACGCACAATCTAATGATGATGTGAAACTTTAAAACTTTCAGACCCTTCTACGTTTTTCTGCGCTCTTTAGGAACTGATTTTGACTTAAATGGTATGAATATCAACTTCATTCAAGTGGACACTGAAGATACAGCAGACAGTAGAGGTGTTAGTGCAATAGACTTTCTGGAGAAGCTCTCCGAAGCTAAGTGAACAATGTCTGCCCGCCACTCTTTTGTAAAGGAGTTCATTTACTTTGATAGCTTTTAAATACATCTCACCTAGGTTCTGTCACAGCTTGTTTGATGGTGAACCCCTTCTTGCCCTTTGCACAGGACCACATTTGCTGGCTCAGACAAAATGAGTTATAGCAGCACCAAAGTAAAGGAATATCATCCATTCAGATTCCCTTTCTCTGGAACTGACGCGGGTAGGTTTTTTTTTTTACACTGAATTTGCCTGAATAACGCGGCTTAGGGGATGGATTGTTTACGAGACTTCATAAGAACAGAATTTAAAACAGAATCACAACTCATTCGAGGCCCTCTCAAATCGATTTCATTCCGTTTTTGTTTTCAAGGATTTTCCCCTCTTCAGATTTCAGAATGATAAATTCTGATAGTTTGGGAAAAACGGTTTAGGAAGCTGGATCATTAAATCGGGGAGGGGAACATAAGAAACATGCAGCTATTTAGTTGAAGATCATCAAGGATGAAGAGCTGCAACAGTGTGAGGGATGGAACTGTTCATGCATATAGCCAACACATCGCAAAGCTACCCCACCCTGCAGAGAATTACCCCACCAGGAATTAGCAGGGCTAAACTTTTTTTTTAGTTAGGTGATGGTCAACATCTCTCCCTCAGTTTGCAGATTTCCATATTTGCTCTGTGCACAACTTAGTGCCAGGAATTACAGAATAGAAAGAGTGCAATCCTTTGACCAGTTCTTAAATGGCCCCGGAAAAAAAAGGATATTTGTTAAGTTCTGTACCCCAATGATCACCTGCTTTATGGGAGGTGTGGTGGGTGTTTTTACCCTCAACCCCACTGTTTACCACCTCTGTGTAGCACCGCACACTTTCCATTGTACACATTGGGTTGAAACAGTTTGCGGTACTCTAAAAGCAGTGTTTGCTAGACTCACCCAGAGAGGACAATCAGAGCAATATTGTCTTAATACTAAAACCTAGCAATTAAAATGAGTATGTGCACGTTTAAAAGTGGTTTCAAACATAACAGAAACAATTATAGCCCATGCAGCCCTAATACATATTAGAAAGCAATCTGTGAAGCCAAGCTTGACCTTGAGTGCATTTAAGTCATGATTAAAGTAATTAGAAGTATTCAGGTCACTCATATATTAGTACTTTATAAATGTACACTCCCCATATTGAAAAAAAAACATTATTCACATCCCTATTAATATTATTTTTTGATTTCTCATTAATCAAGAAAAAGCCACTGTACAGACAAAAGCATAATGCGAATAGAAAGCAAACTGGTGTTTTGCAGTTTGCTCTAAAAAGCATGAGTGAAGATATGCATTAAAAAAAAGACATTCACCATAAACTATAAATATAGAAATCCCAGATCTGGATTTGTGGATTGGAATAAGTTGGCCAACATTTGCAAAGCAAAACTTAAAATAGTAAGTTTCAGAAGTTTCTCCCTGGGCCTTGTTCTAATATGATCAAAAACGTTGCGTTTCTGGAAGCGTTAAAGGGCGAAGCAACAAACAGACAAAAGCTGCCATATTAGAGATTTGGAGCTTACCCAATAATAGTGCTGATGAACCCGATACTGTCTCCTCAACAATGAAGTGAAGTCTCTCTTTCAGGGCTACAACAGTATTTGTTCCCTCCTGTTGGCTCACGCTGTATCTAAAAATCGCGTTCCATTATTGCTGTACTGTTTCTGATTTCCGGTGCTCGGCTTGGCGGGGGTAGGTTCCTGAAGTGGGGGTGGAGGGTAATGGGGGGGCGTTGATAGACTTATCAAACCCAGAATCAGAGCGCGTGACTATTCCACATTCTCAGCACTTCAAATCGACCAAAGATGTGACAAAGTGTGTGTATGTACAGGCTTGCATACAAGTACGCAATAGAAATGAAGCTGTTTCGATCAGCCCACATTTGTTAGTTGTTAACGATTCAAGAAACAAACCGGCAAGAAACGATAGACAAGATAATGAATTTAATTATCTTGAGAGATGTTGTTGGTGCTGTTGCCTCGCACAGAACCAACGGTTCTTTTTTTCTGACAAAGAGCTTAATTCACTCGCTATTTTAAATTGCAGCTTGGGATCCATTCAAGTTTTAGGCTTTATCTTACACCTTTGTGAAAAAAAAGAGAATTCATGAAAAACAGGAAATTACACCCCGTGTTTGTGGCCTACAGTCACATCTATACATTTGTTTAGCAATATCGAAAAAATAAGTCTGAATTTCGCCAAGTTGCTTCCGATGGGAGCCAGTCAACGATGACACACCACAAGATTCTAAATCGAAATTTCAAACTTCTGACTAATACCACTAATGTGAGTTATCATGTTCAAGCCATAGTTAAATACAAAGTACAGAGAAACCTAAGGAATGTTTTTGGAAAAGTCAACACAGGTGTACAGATTTACCACATTAGAAGAAAGTCTCCTTCATATCAGCTGACTTTGAATAAGCTTGTATGAGCAACACGTTGACTTTTTAAAAACCTTTAAAAGTGATGTGAGAAAAGCCCCCCCACACACACTTTATATCTAGTGATGCACTGCCCAAAAAGTCATGTAGGGCCACTTACAGTCTTCATGTGGCCTTTAAGGGCTGCAATACGTGCCCAAAAAAATAATTCACAGGAAATCGGAAAACTACAGGAATCAATAATACATTTAAATATTCATTAATAGGTAAACAGGTTTGAAAATATTAACTTGGAAATCTACTAGTCAGAAGCACCTGTACAGAAGTGTCAAATTCTGAAACTCAAGGGCTTGGCCCAATGTCATAGTTCCTTGGGGTCTAAATTAGTTCATTGTTGTCAAGATTGGAAACTGAAAGGGCCTTTTGCACAAAAACAAAGACGGGAACATAAGTTAACAAAAAAAATAACGTTTCACATAATCTACTAGAAATTTACAAATAAAATAGAAGAATTGGACAAGTCAGAGCAAGTGGCAAACTGAGCCTCTTCCTTCTGAGCAAACATAAGATGGTAAGAAAGATCACCAATGAAAGGAGGCAATTTTGGCCCATTCGGTTGTTAGGAGTTTATTGATCTGAGTTGCTTGAGAGAAGCCAGGACATCAGCTTCAGCAATGTGGTCGAGCAGCTTGTTCCATACTCCCACACCAGAGCCCTCTAGTTTGGAATGAAATCTGACAGCCTGCTTTTTACACAAGTTAGAGTGACGAAAGTGAACAGTGAGGTTATACAATGCCCCTACCCCTGTACAAGAACAACATTTACATTGAGAAAATTCACACTTTATTAACCTCAAACCCACAGGAAAAAAAATGATTCATCCACGGAGCAGAGATGCTGTCTGTATGTAAGCATTTCCTAAACACAAGGGTGGAGGTCAACACACAGACAGGTCTCTGCATATATCCACTGAAGATATAAAATACAGCATTAGGCACACTGTATCCAACATTTACACTGTATTGATTTGTCACATATACCTTTACTGGGAGCCCTCCATGTTGGGACATATTTAACAAATCATCTATGGGATTCTGGGATCAAGCTGTGCTCTGCAACACCATCATAGGAAGAATCTAAGTGTTCACCAGGTGCACACCACTCTCAGCAGAGCACTGAAACCTGCCCTGGGAACAGTGCCAATCCCTGCTGTTTCATGAATTCTGCCCTGTGTGAAATAAGCGTCCAGCTAGTTGGCAAAGAGAGTTGCTCACACTGGGAATAGCTATGGTTAGTCACGCTGCTCTGCTGGGAGAGCAGTAGTCAGGGCTCTGGACTTTCCCAGGCGGGAAGCTATAGTTGTACCATTGAGCTGCTTTGAAATGCTTCTCAGATTGCCCCCGTGAATTCCCTGCGGTGTAACTGGCTAACTCTCCAGGTTGCCATTGTAAAGCAGTGCTTGTTCTCAATTCACAGAGCTGGTTAAACTCAGGATTAGATTGTTTCCACATCTTGGCTACAGTCACCAGTGTTGGAGCAGCTCACTCCAGCTACACTGTTTTGCGGGCCTTTTCCTTTTGTATCCCTATAAATGGTGCTTAAAGTGTTACTTTTTATCAAATATTTCTGTTTTGATATTGGATTAGTCTTCATGTCAAAATACAAGTGCACTCTGACGGGAAGGCCCAGATATCAATAACAAGAAGTGGCAAAGGGCGCGATCACAGCGTTGCACCAATAATGTTTTACTAATGAGCAAACAGGGGCAACGTGTTGCACTAATCCTCTTCCCTCGTGTTGAAAAATCCTGCAGAAACTTTTTATGCTTGAACGCCTCATTAGCATAGAAGGCAGCGGCAGTAAAATTCAGGCTGTTACACAATGTGCCAAAGGGGACAGGTTTGAAAACTGACAATACAATAGCGCGCTTTAAACGAATGATCACAGCAGCGCGGCTACGACCCTCCACCAACATATGAACCCGTTTCCGCCTTTCTAAAAGAATGAAAAACATGACAGGAAGGCTGAGGCTCGCGCAGATCTGGCGTGGAAGGGGGAGCAGGATCCCACTTCACAGTTTTTCCCCTTTACTCCTGCAACTTTGTCAGAGGAGGATTAATTAGGAGGTAGAGGTGGGAAAGCGCGCACACTCACAGGTCGGGCGCGCCCAGCAGACAGCTCGCATTGTGCGGAGCCAGACAGCGTGAAACTAGCCCTTGCGGGCACTTTGGGGGTCCTCTTTCCGTATCCTAGCGAGACAGGGGTGCAGGTTGCAGGTACGAAAAGCATTTGGCCATTGGCGCGCGAGTTTGCGTGTGTGTGCGCCTGTGTTTCTCCTGCAGGGGTCACGCATCGGTAGATACAATCTTAATCCCCTCTCCAGCAACGCCCCCGCCCCCTTCCCCTCTCCTGGAGCTCCATCCAACACAAAGGCCGTAACTCCATAATAATCCACAACACACCGCCAAAGCAAGCCAACGCCGCTTTCGACCCAGGGGGAGACTCCCCAGGGATCCCATAACGAGCTAAAGCCTCTCTCTTTCCTTTCTGGCTCTGTAACTCTGTAGATAACGGTGACCCTTCGGCACTCTGACGGTCACACATTCTGATCAATGGCAGCATCACTGCAAAGGCACGCGCGGTATAGTTTAGAGTGCATCGGGCATGACTAAAGCTGAGCGACAGGACTTTGAAGTGAGCACTTGTAACACTGCGAGTGAAGAATGATTTAGGGATCGTCACCTCTGTTAAAAGCCGGCGGGCTGGGGGGTGCAGGTTCCGATACTGTCATTATTTTGCACAGTGTTAATAATCAGTTCTGCACCGTGTGTACAACTTAAACAAAACATTGTTTTGCATCATTAGCAAGGCTTTTTGTGAGAATCCAGGCTCAGATCTAATTACCTTGAGGCGCTGTAAAGCCCTGAACTTCAGTACTGCGCTGCATTAAGATAGACCGAAAGCTGGGAAACGTTAACCAGTATAAACGAAAGCACATTGACTGAAAATACTTTGTTTAATTAAAATAATTAGCAGTACATGTAAAGGTCCGCGCTGCATGTGTGATGTGCGGATGTATAGTTTACACAACACACATTACTAGGCGGCTGTGGAAGAAACTGGTCTTTTTATCTCTTGTTGATACACTGAATAACTTTACAAAATATATTTACCATAACCACCGAAGTAACAATAAAGAAAGGACTTCGAAAAGGGGCACTCAATTGTTATTAATTATACGGTAAAATACTTCGAGAGTAAGGAGTACAGTACGGGAGAATTGGAAAGAATCGCAGAACTGTCACTTTACTGTTAAACACACCCACATCAGAATAGAGAAATCACTGCAGGATTAACACCTGACAAGTCAAAGCACGCTAACGCACACGGAGTGGCGATAGCAGTGTACACGACTTAAACTTCAAAATCAATTTACATTACACCAGGACTATTCTTGTTTCATCTTGCTGAAACTCATTTTCAGAGGCTGTCGAAGCAATTAGAGAGTTGATGTGAATACACGGAGCAGATCAAAATTCACTTTCAGCTTTGCCTTCGGTAAACTAGTGCACTTCACCAAAGCGCCCCACTGCAACGCGGAGTTGAAAGCGAGCGCAATACAGTACAACTGTGAACTCACCACTCCAGAGAAACCAGTTCTGCTCACTCGTTACTTTTCCGTCCTGGCCGATATTTTCTGAATGAGCAGTTCTTATGGGCGCTCAGACGGGTTTCCTCTTTGGTACCTGGTCACCGCACTTAGCTATCACGCAAGACAGCTGCGTCCCGTTTAATTATAGAAGCCCCGACTGTGTATTTAGTAAACGCGGTGCTTATCGTCAGTTCCCCTACACTGCCTCCCTGACTTTCAGCTATTTTGTTTCCAACATTCTCTCCCTGTCACTCACCTCCCCCTTAAAGGCGCAGGACAATTGTTTTGTACGACTAAAACTCCCATTAAAGGTGCACCTGTGGATTTTGTCTGTCAGGTTATACACGTCGATGAGCGAACAAAAATTACAACCTGCAGAATAAACGGAAAACAGCCTATTAGAAACAGATACATCTCATTGTAGTCCTGTCGAAATTATGCGCGCATTCTCTGCCCAGATTCAGATAGAGACCAGCCTGGTGTTGAAATATTACCGTGAGTCAGAAACGGCAAGAAACGAACAGTGATAATAAGCGAGTGAGACCAGTGTCTTTCTGTAATTTTCACAGCTTGACATAAATACTGCTGATTCCAAAGACATCGGTCTGTATGTGTCCACTAATTAAACACCCGCGTCTATTTTATTTTTCTAAAAAGTTTATTTTCGCTGTCATTTTTACATTAAGTAGTGCCCCCTTTTATTACAAGCGTGTAGTTCGGGATTTCAGTAGTTTCTGAAACTGCGTACTTTACCATGACACAAGACTACGTGACAGTAAAGTACCCAGAATTATGAAACATGAATAATGTAAATAAAGGTTTTGGACAAAAAGGAGGTTTTCTTTGATATATTTTTGGAATTGTTTACTTATATATCAATGAGCTAATAAAAGTGCTCGCTGAGTCCTGATTTAGGGGGCGATTTCGAACACAACATGCGCACATATTATTGAGCTGAAAAACTCATTCCACAAATCGTTCTCAGAAATTGCTTAAAAAGTCATCCCAAGTCAACTATAATATGTTTAGTATTCCTATAGCCCACTTTGAAATATAAAATAAAAAAACGCATTTTGTCCCCACTGCACAGCAGCTGTGCGCTTCAAAAAGCCATTTATCTTAAAAAGGCATTGATGTTTCCTCCGATACCTTATCAGTTCAGCAAAACCTCCTTATCCCCAATAGCTACAAAATACCACATAAAATCCTTTTCTGTTCGCAAATACCGAGTTTCTTCCTTCATTTAGAACATTTCGCCTTTTCTCTCTCAATATCTGAAAAAAAACTCCAGCTGTTCAGATACACGTTTCATAACAGCTTGGGTGTCTTATCATTTACGAACCCATACATTTTACAGGTGTTAAACGAGGTTTACTCCCAGTTTGATTAAGATTTTCTGATCGTTGAGTACTCGGCGAGGACATTCTGTTCATATAGTGCTATTTTCCCAATTCAGCAGTAGAGTCCCATTCTATTAGCAGTATAAACCAATATAATGACATATACGGTAAATAACCTATGTTTTAAAAAGTCGGACAATCATGTCTTCAGATATGGACAGTTACCTGAATCAGAAATTGTAGTGTACGAGTGCAGGTACGTACGGATATGTAAATATGCAGGGAAAATGACTTGAGCACCTGGGTTATAGACGCCGCTAATGAACATTTAATAGAACAGAAGATCAGAAACTTCTGATCCACTTTTGGCTGTGTGAGCACAGAAGAGACGTCTGAATATGTGAACTCTTATTGCAAACCCTAAAATTTTAATTCGCACCTGTTAACCTCCCTATATAATACTGTAAGAACACGGATGGGGGATCTGGGTATCCACAAGTTTTAGCATCACTGCATTTTAAATACTACAGATTATATAAATGATATCTGCCGAGGGGTGCTAGATGCAGGTATTGTCAGGTAGTTTCCAGTTCTCAAACCGTTAATGTGTTTTATTTTCCGGTCTCTCTCTCTTTTTCCTCTTGAGCCGTGAGGTACTGCAGCGCAGGGGTTACAGTGCAAAGCCAAAGTGCCATTTCTAATCCCCTCTGTTCCTGCCTTTGTGTGAAAACCCAGCAGGAAGTAGGAGCTGGGCAGACAACAATTAACAAAAGAACTGTGAAGAATACAATCAGCCATCAATAGGAAACGACAAGCCTTTGTGCCTGTTTCCATGGAGACGCCCGACTACCAGGATTCTTGGATTATAGACCTTTCCACCTCTTCTTT
The DNA here is from genome assembly GCF_040954835.1 of Lepisosteus oculatus. Lineage (NCBI taxonomy): Eukaryota > Metazoa > Chordata > Actinopteri > Semionotiformes > Lepisosteidae > Lepisosteus > Lepisosteus oculatus. The sequence continues at coordinate 38,021,207 of NC_090700.1, forward strand.
CTTTACACTAGACCCAGACCTTCCTTTCTTTTTTGCCATTTAATAACTCCAGAAATTTACACCAACCTTGCGACCTTTGTTTTACCTGAATTAATGAAGCTCATACAGTGCTGGTCCATTTTTTTTTCTTCTGTGTACATTTAGCCTTTGCAGTTTATCAAATGAATGCTTCTCTGGGCCAGGGCACAAACTGCGACGCATTGTGGTCTTTCTGAGCTTTTCTCCTGTGTCACATCTTCTCATGACGCCCCTGGTTCTGTCAACCTGGTAACAGATAAGAGAGCTCATCGGCAATTTCTCTTTCGGGTTTTCTAAAGCTTTTTAAACATTCGAATGCATACTCTACCAGAGGTGCCGACAGACAGAAAAAAGACATGGGAGTAAGACAGAACGTAAATGGAGATTTGTGGTGCGTTTTTTTCACATCTACACGGTCTTACAAGCGCTCCATGTCTAGCGGTATTTCTGACGTCGTAAAACGCATTCTTTTATCACGTTCCTGCTCCAATCAAGCCCAGCTGAGTAAATCGATATAAAACATAATGCAAACCCCTCCAATATTTTTGAATCTTTGTATTTACACATTTTGGATAAGTCGGGTTTTCTCAATGTTTTTCATGCACATCTTATTACCCTCATAGCCACCTTACAACTTCACCGTTTCAACAATATAGCAATCCAGTCAGCAAGGTAAACGTTACAGGAACAGAAGGATGCCCTTCAAATCCAATTCATTTGAGCAATGCAGGACATTGTAAAATGACATTACAAATTGTCAGTTGTCAGTTATTTAATTGTAAGGAGAATTGAAAGGAATTTGTAAGGATAAACTCCTTACAATTATGTATGTTAGTGCCTGACAATTATATAGTGAGGTGCACAATGGAGCAATCTGCTGTGTAGACTTCATTTATAAATTATTCCAAAAGTCTGATTACTGTTAAGCAGTGGTTAATAGGTTTTTAAGTTATCTTTAGAGTGGCATTTCTGTGTAATTCCTATTCTTCTGTATATTAAAAAAACATACATACATAGCCGGGTATATGGCACTGCATACGCAAGGAATTTGCACTGATTTTGCGGTCAACCATTAATTTCAGCAATTTTCTCATATAAAAACATTGCATTGCACTTTATGCATAAATGTTAACTATTACAAATGGAATTGGCAGAATATTACAAGCCCTAAAGTCTTCCATGACAGACTCTGTACTGCTGTAGGATTACTGTTTCTAAGACAAATCAGTCTTTGCACTGATAACTCTATGGCATCTGCCTCATAGGAGAGGACAGGCAGGTTGAGTGAGACTGATCTGCAGAAACAGTCCTAGCCTCACTGAAGGGTTCATTTAGTGTACAGTGTGGCAAAAAGACAGAAGAGCACATTACAAATACTGACTCCACTTTCAAGAATTACCACATTTGAACAGTTCTTCATAATTATAAAGTCCTTACACTTATATAGCACTTTTCTGGGCACTCCATTCAAAGCATTATATAGGGAATAGGGACTCCCCTCCACCACCGCCGATATGTAGCACTGACAGTGCGCCAGTAGGCTCACCACACATTAGCTATCAGGGGGGAATTTGGCCAGGGCACCAGGGTTAACACCCCTACTCTTTTCTAAAAGGATTTTTGATGGCCACGGAGAAGGTAAAAACAAAGCACAAATAAAAACAATAAAGTGCACCTGTAAGTGCCATAATCTCTGGATTCCAGGGACAAGGGGGCTATTTAACTCAAAATACTCTGAGCAATTCTTGCACAAACTGTTTTTGGTACATTTTCAAGGCCCAAGTCATCAAAGAGTGGCAAACAGATACCAAAGCCAGATAGAGATACTGGGACCACAAGACAGACTCAGCTAAAACAGAAAAGCATGTGATCTGAAGGAAGATTGCAGTAGAGGTGCAGGGCGTGTGTCCCTGTTTCACTGCTAAATATAGAAAGGCCTCAATTGTTTTTCTCAAAAAAATATTTCTGTTTATTACCATTTCAGGTATTATTTTGCTCCACATTGCTGCTGCAGAAAGAACAACAGGCCCCCTTGCCTGCGACTGTTATCTCAACAGATGTAGTCTAATTATTTAATGTATTTTTAATTTGTAAAGCTTTTGGCAGGTTTGTTTTTAGTTTCTCTATATCTCTGAACAGCTTTTCACAGCAAGTGACATAATCTAGCTGATTAATAGTGTACATTGAAGTACGATGAAAATCTTTCTGAATAGGAGAATGTATTGGACTTTTTTTTACTGAGACGTCTGTTAAGTCTAAAGGAAGTCTCAATGAATTTCTAATTTCAGCAGTTGTCTCCAGTATGGCACCAAAATTGATCAAGGTGTTTTTCATGTCATTTGAGAAAGCGTCCTTATTTTATTCCTCATTTTCTTCTTAAAACAGCAGAAAAATTAACAATTTGCTAAGGGTGACACAAAGTAAGTCAGTAGCCCCAGCAGGGTCTGAACCAAGCAGATCCAGACATCAAGGCCACTGGACGACTGAGACTCTGTACCCCTCACCATGCCCTTTGGTAAATGATGCATCTTTATTTGGAGCACCAGCATTGATTCAGACTAAACATAATTAACTTTGCTCATCACAACATGAACCTGAACATGCATATCAAAAATGAAATTTGTCCAAATTAAGCAGGACCTTTGAGATTAATTTTTAAGATCATACTTTTTATTCCAGTATATTTATTTTTGCAAATATTCTGAGTTTCTAAGTTTATAATGCCACATTTGCAGAAGATCAAATGCTCCAGAACTCTCTTTTCGAGATTCCTGGTTAGCTTAATAATTTAGTGGTCATGTGTAAAAGGAAAGATTTAGGTTTGTGCTCCACATTGGCCAAAGTTGAAGCAATAAATGCAAGTTACTGGTCATTTGGAAAACTCTTTAAAGAAAAGCAGCAGCTTTCAGAAATCTGGTCATAAACTGAGGCATCAAGAGCAACAGCTTGTAAATTGTGATTGAACTGGAAGCTACTTGCATATTTTCAGAATATGTTTGAGAACTGTTGACATTGTTAACAACTGCTACTACTGGGATGCTGGCAATAAGGCCTGGGTTTCATATCTTTTCTAAAGGTTTTAGGTTAGTTTACCTGATTGGGGATGATGCACTGTAAGGCAATAACACAGTCTGGTAAACACAGTTTACCAGAATAAGTTTGCATGGTACTTTCAAAGCCTCACATTTATACTGTACCATTCATTAACTTGATTAGGCAGTGGTTTCCTCCAGTTTATGTTATGTGTATTTGCATTACTACAACATTATGTATTACACTGTACTCTGTGTGTACCATGTCAGCGAAAAGTAAACATTAATGAGGTATGGCTAACACACAGTGTGGCTGACAAAGGAGATGTACCATTAGTAAAAGAAATGACAGCTCTGCCCAGGGAGTTAAAAAACACTACAGAAGTGAAAAAGTCCTTCCGTCTTAACATGCCACCTGAATGCATACCAAATGGAAATAAGTAGCTATTTTCTTTGCAGCATTCAAATTCAATATGGAAGGCCACAAAAAAAGAAGAAATGCCTGAATAATTGCTGCAGATGTCTACATTTTTAAATCATAGTTTACCATTAATTGGAACCAGATACTGTAACCAAAACCTAGATTACTAATTTGGTTTATCGTTAGTGAACAAATGCAGAATATCTAAAAAGAGAAATAGAAAAAGAAACCACACAGCTGCTTGGTAGTGCTGACTCCAGCACTAACATCAGACTATTTCTAATAGCTCAGTACTATTTGTGCAGCACTTCTGCTTTTTCGTTAGTTTACAAAACAAGAAGCCTTTACCAGCATGCAACAGAACTGGCAGCCAAGGAGCGTGCGGAGAAAACACAAAAAACCGCAGAGGAAAATAACAAGGGGTGAGACGTGCTTCACTGAACTCACCACCGATGGACGAGAGAGATACGAGCATCTTAAATGGCATCAGGAACAGACCGCTGCTTTCCCGAGCTTTTCCGACTCATCTGCAATCTGACAAGATACCAAGCACAGTCACAACTGAGAAGTTGAATAGCATATAATCGTTTTCATTAAAAATCCATCCATCAGTGTTAAACAATTTCTTAGTCCAAGACAGGGTTGTGGTGGGCTGGAGCCTAACCTGCCAGACACTGGGTGAAAGATAGGATGGGATGGGACAGGAATCCCACTCTGGTCACACAGAGGACACAGGGGGTTCAATTTTTAGATTTCACCTCAACAGCATGGCTTTGGATTGTGGGAGGAAGCAGAAGCACCTGGCCAGAACCTATCTGGTCACAGGCAGAACATGCAAACTTCACACAGAAGGTACCCCAAGCCAAAATGGAACTCAGAAACCAAGAGCTACAAAATACCCAAACTAACCACCACATACTAACAAACACAAAAATTACAAAGGTTGCCAAATGTCTGAGGAAAGGACCGCAATCTCTCAAACCCATATTCAGTAGATATGCCAAACTGCATCTTATTATCATTGCACTATCTTCCTTCGGGTCTGAAAGGCTCAGTGATCTTGTAATCCTTTGGTAGATCTCATTGTGCGATGCAAGGACATGCACAGAACTGTGTCCTTAGGCCCACAGGCTTGGAAGGGTTCTGTTAGGAATCTTCAGAGTGAGAAGGGCAGGAAGACACAAGGCAAACTGGGAATCAAAGCACACCTGTGGCTCCCCCATCCAGCTGAGATGCAAAGAGAAAATGACATTGGAAAAGGAGTTTTAACCCATTAACATCTTGTCAGTTTAGAGGTCAGATGGAAGCTGTTTTCTCATTGTAATGTCAAAGTAGCATAATATAATTAGACATTAAAAGTACATTGGCAGCTGCGGCTTTCAGCCCTTTTAACCTATCTGTTTCATCACTTTAGTGCCAAGTACAATTATCCGGATTCCACCCAAAGAGATCACTCGTTGTTTATCTTAGCTTATTTTTTCAGCTTGTGACACTGAACGCTTCATTTTGGGTAAACATTCCTTTTTTATTTCCCTCATTGTGTACTTATTATACCTAACGGCATATCGTTCAAAGTGAAAATATGTTTTATTATATTGCTCCCTGTAAAACTCACAGTGCAGTGCATGAATGTGTCAAAAAGGCATATGAGCTAAGAAAACTAAGGCAGGAAAAAGGTCGCTTTGACATATAGAGTTTAACAATGGAAATATCATTTGAAAAATATTACTAGATTGTAGGTTGGAAAAATATTTCCTTTAGAGTTTTTGGCAACACAGAAATACAGTTGAGTGGGCACTGATAGGTCATGGATCGCACTGTTAAGTTCCGCTTTGACACAGGCAGATAAGCCCGGTGTTGGAATAGTGTTCTCTTCTCCGTGCTTGGCCCAGCTGCACCCATTCCTACTCAATACCCTGCCACTCACTCGATTGGAACCGAGGACGGGCACGAAAAAAAAAAAAACGAAACAAAAACATAAACAAAAGCAAGAGCCGCGTCTCTGCAGGGCTGGAAGAAATATCAATGCTGTCCAACACAAAGCGAGAGCTGAAAATAGCTGGCGCACAATGAGACCTGCCAGAGTGCGTATGAGATAATGTCTAATTGAAAACACTGAGGCCATTGTCCTGCTGTCATTGACTCTATTGTCCTGCCTCACTATTGGCGCGGCGCAATTGTTCCCTGCCATTGTGTCCACCCCCCTCCCCCACCGTGCGTCCTATATTGTTATAATTTCATTACTCGTTTATTTTCTGTTCCCTTCTTTTCTCTCGCACCCCTTTTATTCCAGGATTTAGGAACAATTTTTGTCTGGGTGTGTGCCAGCGTGTTTGAGTGGGTGTAGGTGTGGGTGAGTGGGAGTGTGTGTGGTGCGTGACGGTGTATTAACTGGAGGTTCGCGTGGCTGTCTTGGGGCGAGTGTGTGGGATGCCCAGATGATGGCAAAAATGAATCAATTTACCGCTCCCCTAGATCCAATATAGGCCTCCAGTTTTGAGCTCCTATTTGATTTCTCTGCAGAAAAAGGTTATCCATCTCTCAATATTAAAAATAATGCACGACGAACTTGCATCTGCGTTCTGCGTTATATGTAGATATGCTGGAAGCTGCTGTAAAAACGCAAGCAGGTCACCTGCTGCGCCCATCCTCAAATCATTGTCTTTCTGTTTTTGTGCCCTGTTCCCGACGGTGTGCAAATGTGCTACGTGTGTTGGAGCACCAGTGTTGAGGTGTGTTAAGTGTCTTGGTTGATGTTGGTGTGCTGTTGCATTGGGGTCTGCAAGAACTGTGTTAAGATGTGAGTGATTTCGGTGAATTTACTCCTTTCAGGGATACTGCACTCCTGCCTCTGTGTCTGTCTGGATGTAGCCGACAGTGTGAGGCAGGAAGTGGCAATGGATTTGACTCATCTTGTAGTGGGACAAGGGAGGAGGTGTGATGGCAGAGGGTAAGGAGGAAGGAAGACCGTGTGTGTGTGTGTGTGTGTGTGTGTGTGTGTGTGTGTGTGTGTGTGTGTGTGTGTGTGTGTGTGTGTGTGTGTGTGTGTGAGAGAGATACCTTGCTTGGTATCCTGTCCGAATGAGTATTATTATATACTTGCCTTAGAGCTGTGTCTTTAAGATGAAATGTCTTGCCTCTCAAAAATCGAGGTTTCGAATGCCCCAGAAAACTAAAGTTTTGGCTTCTGGATCTGGGACTGAAAGGGATGCTTTTTTAATCACCCCTGGGCCTTTGCTGAGAGTGGTCAAATACTTTCTTTTTGCAGTTACGTCACCGATGCTGATCCCTCACACTTGCCTGCCATTGCCTGGTACCTCACCTGGTACCCGCATCTACGCAGGGTGAGCGGGACTGGAGAGAAAACCGAGGGCTTTGATTCAGATGAAGCTTTTGATACTGTGCTTATGGGATAAATGTACAACGCCACAAGACAGATAATTTCCAACCCTTACATCAGTGTTAGGAATTTGAGCCCCTCTGTGTCCTGAAGCACCAGGTGTTTTGTGTTGGGTCCTGTACTCTTTTGACAATATGCAGATCACCTGGAACAAGTGAACTACAACAGCAAGACAATGATTTGAGGATGAGGCAGAGCAGGTAACATGGTGGAATCTGCTGTCAAAACTCAAGCACATCTAGGTGCAATGCAGATATCAGCAAATGCATCGTACTTAATTTAAAAAATGTAAAAAAAATTAAAGAAGCATACCAGTTTCATATAAGGAATTGGATTATGAGCATAAAATGTGAGGTTGGCATTTAGAGCAATAATTAACTCACTGTGGAGGGGAATCATAGCATTCTCAGAACAGCCCAGCTCATTAACCCTACTAGCCATTGTTTTAGCTAGTCAGCATCATGCAAAATATGGCTTTTTTAAAATTTGCCTAATCTCATTTCTGCAATCTTTGCAGCCGCACAATAAAGTACCAACGTCACACAAAGGTACTCAACATGGGGAGAACTTACTGTAAATTGAGATAACATACAGTTGGGGAAACAAAAACCCAATCTGGCTCATCTCAGGCCAAAGTATTTCTTGGAAAAAAGCTGAGAAAGTTCCATTTCAAACATCATTTGCATGCCATAAAAATGATGTGTGTTATTGTTTGGATTTTTACACTTGCCAGATGTCCTTATCCAGAGCAATTTGCATAGGTTGAAAAAATTCAGTGCAGGTCAGTGCAATAATAATGCAAAGGTACAAATTAAATACATCAGAAAATCTAGTCAATCGCTGTTCTTGTGAAAAAGAGATGATGAGGCCATTAACAACTGAGAGTGAAGAAAGCATAGTCTGTATGAGGCAACATGCCCATTACTATATAATTAGTGTCAAACTAGTCCAACAGCCACAAGATTAGTTTCACACTAGTGCAGCGTAAGAGTAGGGAATTATAAAATTAGACCACTGTCCAGATCTGTTCCCCTGTTAGAAGGTATGAGAAAAGTAAGAAACCAGTAAAAAAAGCCTGTTGACTCTTTCAGCTGCTTTGTGCTTTCCTGGCACTACAGAAAGTATGCACTAGAAAGTTTGATTTGAGCTTTTTGCTCCTTCTCTAGACTTTATTACAATGCGGATCTGGTGCCCAATTAGAATAATTTACACGTGCGCTTGCTTCCTTTAGCAAGGTGGTTTTCGAGAACTTAAAATTCTGTCAGCCTGTCCCACTTGAACACCCCCCCCCCACCACCACCCATCCAAGAGAGAGTGCTGACAAAGCCAACATTAAGATCAGATGAAATTTAGTTTTGCTGACAAAGCGAAAAGAAAGAAACACCAAAACACCACATTCAAACTGCTTTTGAATCTGTCCAGGTGGTTGCAGGGATAGGTCACCTAAAGAAAAGAGAAACCGATGACCCCTGTTTAGTAATATTAGCCCTTTTAAAGAAGTTTGCTTTTTAAAAAGAAGTGCTTGCTTACTTCTTTTCAAACCCTTTATATCAAGGATGTTTATTTAAAGTATTCCAGCTGTTTGCTGTTTCAAGTTGCATTTGCTCGTCAATGTTTTTAATGAATAACTCAAAAACCTTGGCAGAAATCCTTCTTTGACATTTTACATTCGAACATACACTGCAAAAGATGTTTTGCATGGTCTCTGGTACATACTTTAATATAGGAGAGTGAAAAAAAGTCATTGAAGTTTATGAAAGAAGTACAGAAAAAACAGTGTCAGCCATGTTGTGGAAGTTGTTTATCTGGTATCCTTAAAGTAACAGTTAAATCAGATTCTCCAATTAAGAAGCTACAGGAGACTAAACTAGCAAGACTGGTTGGGGTTGTCTCCCCTTTCCTAGCTTGTTTTTATTCTTCTGTGACACACAGATCACATGCTGGATGTCCGAAGAGATGATGGGATGTGGCCCAGGATTAGCCTGATCAGTGAAACAAATGAGAGGTAAGAGCACTGGGCTCTGAATGTGCTCTGTTGTCTGGGATCCTGCTTCCTGGATGGCCAAGACAGTTCTCTCTTTACTGAGTTTCTGATAGGCTCTTCCTTCCATCCCTTCCACATCAATCAGTCACTCTTGCAAGGAAACCTATGATGTCTGGTATTAAAGGCAGTGAAGGGGGTCCACTCCAGTGAATTAGCCAATTAAAGTGCTCACTCAGAACCAAGATTGAGCTGTTGGCCTGAATGCTGCCAGTTCGAGACAGAAATAAGTTATGGAGACTCCTAAAGCAGTAGTGTACACCTTAGTAGAGAGACAAGGGTGGTTCCGCATTAGTCTTCTCAGGGTACCTGGCCACTCACCAAGAGACATGGTGCTCCTCCAATCATCACTAACTCTCCTGGAGGGTGCTGGGAGTCTGCTGCTTGTCCAAGCCTGAACAGTGTAGGATCACCATGTCTGACTCCTAGCCTCAGGCCAAGTTTTAAACATTCGGCACTTCCAGATTGGGTCGGTATAAAACAAAAAACAAAAAATTGGTGACCTAGAACTGATAATAATGACACATTGGCAAAAGCGTGGTACAATAGAGATCACACCAGTCAGCTACACCGTACTGACAGGGTCATGGACACGGCTGCCCTGGCTGTAAATACAGTCAGTGTCAAGAAGCTGACCTGACAGACAATGTGCTCTGACACTACTGAGAGCTCAAACTCATATGTGAAGATATGTGAAGAAAATGACAAAAAAAATGACTCAACCAGCCAGAGCTGAAGCTTCATAGGCTTCAGTCAGACATGACAAGGCAATTCAATCGATCAGTTTCGCCCTCTCATTGTCCACTCTGCCAATGAGGCTTGTGTCTGGTACCATAGAGCACGGTGACAGAGCTAATGCACCGACAGCATACTGTTTATGGTAAATATCACAACCGGCAGAAGAAGGAGCCAGCTGAAACACTGCAGGGAACAGGAGCACCACCTTGTACATTACACAGGTGTACAGTATAGTGTTGAGCACAAACAAGAAGATTAAGCTGGATTTAATGTAGAGCAGGACAATTGAATTCTGGTCTACAGAGCAATGTCTTGGTCTCTTTAAAGCAGATGTACCTAAAGAACTAGGAGATGTTGGTAAATTGGTACAATTCAGACCATAATGAGCTGTTTAGGTAAAGACCTGAGATTGAATGAAAACCTCCAGATACTGTCCAGAGCATGATGTTATAAACATTAATATAAAAAGTGTAGTACTGTAGGACTAAATTCAAACAAAAGGACAGGCTTTGTAAAACTTAACGCTGAGAAATGCTGAGTTCCAGTTGAGAAATGCTGCATGTTAATCCAATAAAACAAGCATTATGATCAGAAGATTGATAGTGTTCAAAACAGCTAAAGCCATTCTTCAACCCCTGGACTGGATCGGGATTCTTGAGATCACTCCCTATAAGTCAAGGAAATTGTGCTGAGTTTTTAGAATGAAAAGGCAAATGCAGCTTTACAGAGAGTAAACATGATGATATCAAGTATTTGGTGGAGATAAAAAGGTGTTACATTTTTACATACCTCAGGTTGAAAACAACAACTGCACAACTCAATTTGCATGGTTCCTCTCTTCCTCTCTCAGCATTGCTGGAGCAGGCCAGTATGTCAGAGCACAGGAGACTTGTGCTAACTCTTCACAAGTGCGGTGGCTAAGCGATTGCAGATCTAAGCAAAGCATACTGACATGGCGATTTCTTTATCAAATGCTCTTGGTCTGGTTTTACCAGAAAATGATAAATGGAGGGGGGAGGAGGGGGGTCTAAAAGTGAAAGGCTGCTTAAATCTACTGACGTTAAGATGTTCCCTTAAAATAAAATGACATTTCATTTGCCTGACATTTTTATCGGAACAGACTGACAGAGGATAGGGGTTGGGTTGTTTATCAAGTGATGCAACAGTTTTGCTGAAGTTTCATTTTGGTGACAGGTTAAGTGGTTTGCTGATCATTGGCATACTGTACAGTGAGTCAGTGCTACCACCCGGGTGACCCTTATAACCACTGGAATACTTTTTCTTGCAGTAAGGAACGGACCTGCAGTGTAACAACATTTGCCCGAAGTATTATGAAATTATGGAGTATTGCTTTCCATGGCGATGCCTCGCTATGTATGAATCACAGAGCCCTGAACAAGAGCAAACCAGACAAGTGCTAAAGAAGCAACATCTGTACCTGCTCTGCCAGCTCGCCCTATTCACCTCTGCCAGCGGCATCTGAGGTATTTCCAGGCACTTCCGTTGACAGGTTTATGGGGGCACGACTGTGACAAAAGTCAAGAATGGGTGCGTTAAGCACTGTAAACATAGAAGGGACTAAGCCAGCCAGGAATAAATGTAGCGCTCATTGTTCGGACATTATCACATCGGTACATAAATAAATGCCTGAAAATGTTTACTGTTGCAGAGTGGCACCGGGGCGTCAGTCTGCCACCTGGGTAGCCTAGCAGACGGCGGAGATGGTCTCTGCTTGGAGAACAAAGCCCTTGTTGAACAATTGGGAACACTGCTCGTAGAGGAAGAGGAAAAAAGAGTCTATGAGAAGCACAATCTGACCTTGGCAGGGTTTTCCGCATGAGAAAATGGACAGCTTGGACCCTAGAGGTGGGTTTGGGCTTTAGAAACGTCAGCGTCCCAAATGCCACTCATTAAACCCCGTTCAGGCTCGCCAGTCGGTCAGGGCCGCTGGCAGCTGGTCACAATGACCTCCGTGCTCTTCCAATCCTCGGATGTTGATAGGTATCACACACGAAGAAACAACGAGCCTGAACCCGCAATGAACCTGTCGTACTGTGGAGCCCCGCAGCTGCCTTTAAAAAAAACAAAAAAACACATGTGACAGATGATCAGATTTCTGGTGCAATTTCTCAAAAGCGTATTTAAATGCTTTGCATGTAGAGCACCAAACAAGTGATAAGGAAGGCAGAAATTCCTGTTGCATTTTCATAATCTGGTTACCTCTATCTTGAGAGAGAAGTTAGCTAGGGTGGGAAACTGAACAACTGATGGGACTGGTAGATGGGCTTCAGAGATTCAGGTGTTCAAGGAACAGCTGCATCTCTTCAGACCTAATAACAACCTAACAACTATCACATAGGCTAGATGGGCCAAATGATCTCCTCTCGTTTGCAGTCATTCTTATGTACTCTGGTGCCAAGCCCTTGCTTTCTGTCCCGAATACTCGTAAACCTTTATTATTACTGATGGAAAAGAATCATTAACAGCTTCCATGAGCCCACCACCTCTTTAAGTGTGTCAGCGAGGGAGGTAGATGACAGAAAATGAGACTGTCACGGACACAAACGGCATCAGGGTGCTTGTCCAGCCCGATCTTTCAGGGCCTAACACAGAAGTGGAGATGCTCATGCAGAGGGCTGATATTTAAATCACAGGGGAGATTGGTGTTGCAGGGAAACAGAACAGTTTTCCTAGGTTCGGGACACTGATTGTCTTTTGGATGAGAGCTGTAATATCATATTTGTTAGGAAAAAGACAGATTGTGCTTCAGTTTCCATGGTAAATGGAAAATACTCCATAACAAACACCATACTTTCCAAAGGTTTGAAGCTGCCTGGCATGCTTAATGATATGGTGGGTTCTTGAAAACTGTGAATAATTCTTTCATATTAGTACCAATAAAAGGACACAAGGACACAAGAAGAAATTAGGGTTAAGATTATTTAGGACAGAAAACAGCAGACAAGTCTTTGCACAGAGGATTGTGGGAATCTGGAACCAGCTCCCCAACAATGCAGGTGAAGCTGGTTCCACTGCATGAGACCCTTTCATAAACGTCACAGCAGGAAAAATAGCATTCATGGATCATTAAACTAACATCAAGCAAACTACCACCATATAGCAGATGAACTCCTCTCCTTTGTAGCTGTTCTTATGAGCTAGAGTGCAAGCTTGCAAGCTTTAAATGCAATAATGTGAGCGGCTCAGTTTTATTTTCTGATGAATTATGAGGCACGCAGGAGGGTAAGGAAAGGTGGTGTTCTCGTTTCAGAACCTGCTCTTGAAAGCATTAACGAAGGCTTCTTGCCGAGGGTCTGAGCCCGTGTTGTAGCAACAGACTGAGATGGAGAGAGCTGTGAAAAAGGCGTCCGCTTGCTCTCCACACCTCGGGGCTTGCGGCTGCAGTTAGGAATCAGTGTCGTCTTCAGAGCTCCTCCGGTGCCGTTTCCTCCCAGATGAAGTGGGTTCCTGCCACACGCGCAGCCCCCCCCCTCTCAGACCCCCTTCCTTGTGTTAATGAGCTCCCATCCCTCAGTGCTGCTACTGCTGCTGATTCTTATCTCACTTCCTCAGTAGAAGAGTAAAAAAAATTAAAAACCCACTTCCATCAGTAAGGTGAAACCGAGTGTCAGCACAACAGTAGTACTGGCTTGCATTCTGAATTGTTACCGTTAATATTTTTACCTCTCAAGAAAGCAGGGGGGGTGGTCTCTCGGTGTCAGAGAGCTCTGGGAGAAATGCACCTGGTTCTGAGAAGGTTGGGGGTTTGCGGGGGAGCCAGTGTTTTGGGCTCAGGTGTCGGAGGTGGGGGTCACAGGGCTCCGAGCCAGCAGATGGGAGGTTGGTGTAGACCTGTGTATCTGCCACACCTGACAGTTCGGAATGACCACTCCCGGTTCCCCACTCTTTACACAAAGAGCTGTTGGAGCCTGTTGCTGCCTGGGCCTTAAAAAGCCCCAGGCCTTCTGAGACGCAACAGGCTTGTAAAGTTGACCTGAAACTGAAGTAAATGAAAAGGCAAATCGAAAGCTAAACTTATACTACATTGTTTTACTGAGCAGGGCTTGATGACACAATATTCTTAGATCAGTTATTAAAAAAAAGTTTATTTTACTTAAAAGAATCTACTGTATTTACATTGCCTTTCTTCTATTGTACTATTTTCCCACAGCCTGCTAATTAAGTAATCAGCAATGCATTCTTACTTTTATAGATGAACAAGTTGGATTGTTAATCACTGCAAATTACAAATATACTTTAATTGAGTTGCACGTATGAGGAAAAAGGAAAAATGATCAAGGAAAATAAACATTTCCTACAGCAATATTCATAGAGGACTATCGTATTGTCAGGACACACACTGTAGTTAAGCAGCAATATCAATTCAGTGATGGTTTCACACTCAATTCAAAAGTTAATTTGTTTTCAAAAAGTTCAAACATTGTTCTGTCTGAAAGTGTCTGTGTATTCTGGGGCCAGGTAGAAACCCCAGTCTGGAACAAGCACATCCACCGGGCTCTTTCAAGAAACAGCTCAATTCAATCTTCAGATCAATTAGCTGCTAGTAAACTGTAAGATTTATAACCTTTCTTGTGACCATTGTCAACACAAAGACCAGACGGCCCAATAAGAGATTATGAGGTAGAGCACGGAGAGGTGCAAATAAAAGAGAACTCTGTCACTAGCAGTTTTAAGAAAACCTGCCTTAAAACAAATCAAGCTGTGGAACAGCACATACTAAGCAAAGACTGGCTTCTGCTCCACAAGTGCCAGGTTATATACAGTAAAGTACCCCCAGCTCCTCTTGATGGACAGGTAAGACTCCATCTGAACCAGTGGCCAGTCAGACTCTGTAACCCAATACACGATGGCAGAGCAGGCCGGAGAAAGCAAGCACAGCAATGAAAGAGCCTGTGGATCCACAGCAACAAGTAATACACAAAAAACAATGAACACAAAAGAACAAAAGACAACATCCAATGAATACACGATAAGGAATAACCAGACTCGTAAATATAACATTGACAATGTATATGCCAAAGGAGTTCATTCTCCTGGGATGATGGATGGTGGCGGACCCCGAATCTGACAGTATGAACAGGTGAGTGATCACACAATGAATGCATGAACACGAAAGACCTCACTAGAGGTGATGTGTTGGACCTTCATCATGTGAGCCCTAAGGTCCCCGCCAGATATCTCTGAATCGCCTCAGCCTGGGTCACTTCAGACAAGTGTCGCCTGTCAGGGATAAGCAATTTCCCCTCCAAACCCTTACGAGCAAAATACAGCACTTTCCCATTACCTGTTCCACAAACACATTCCTGTCGTACTAGGCATCATGGCGTTTTAGTTTTAGAAATGGAATGTGGTCAGGTGAAAGACACAGGGAGGGTACACCAAGTCCTGACAGGCAGTGAGCTTTCATGGAGACCCAGCAGTGTGTCTGCATTGCTGTTCTACCCTACAGGCAATTCCTGTGTGTGCAGCAGAACTGTAAAGGGCTCCACGATTCCAGAGGATCTCTGTTTGGGAGCACTCTGAGCACTTCACCTGGCCGGGCGGTTGGGTTTCTCAGAGCAATTGGGTTCTTAGAAAACACCCTTCTTGGCTTGGAGAAAAAAAAACATCCATGAAATTCATTTAAAACTGTTCTGTTCTGTTCTTTTGGGTGTTCTGGACTGTGAGTAACTCTTCCTAGTGCACTTCTCACTGTACTGATTGTATTGTATATATTGTATTATTGTATCATTTGTTACACTGTTGCTGTGTTGTCTGTGTTAAGCTGCTGTTGCAGTGCAATTTCCCTCACAGGATCAATAAAGTATCTATCTATCTAACACCCAACTAATAAGGTAATTCAGGTGGGCAGCTGCGTCAGCATGCGTAGTCCGTAAAGGAACAAGTAATAGGTTTATTCCATGCTGAAAAGAAAAGAAAGAAAACAACAGTTTTGCAGTTCTTCTTCCTCACCCCTGAAGAAGGCTTCACAGCCGAAACATTGTGTTTTCTCTCTTCTCTAATAATAATAAAGTAAGTACTTTATTATTACTAATAAAGTAATTGTCAGGGTCCGATGCGCAGACTCACTTGAACACAAGCTTTCTATACACTGTGAGTAGTCGCCATCGTTTTTCACAGGAAAGCCACATAATATCCTAAAAGACAGTATGGGTAAAAATAATAAAATATGGCTTCACATGGTTTTGCAGTTGGTTCGCAGCAAACTATATAATTAACAAGAATTCTGGCAATTCCGAATTTTAAACTTTACTAATATTTATCAAGGCTGACACAGTGGCACAGGAATTAGCATTGCTGCCTCACAGTGCTGGGACCCTGGGTGCTGTTTGTGTGGAGTTTGTATGTTTGGGAGGAATGCTCATTAAAAAAAAGTCTCACTTTAAACTTACAGAATAAAAGGCAGAAATGTAATATTAAAAAATTATGACAGGAAGAGCCAAAACATATCAGTCGCCCTCTGGTGGTTCCCTTCTAAACTGCATCTCACACTTTCGATGAGTGACGTTTGATATACTGTAACCAATTTCATTGAGCTCCAATAGTTCTCGTGATTGAAGAAATAATATTGCAACCAAGTCTCAATAGATCGAAAACTCAACTGGAACTAATGAAGTTCAGCATACATTTATGTTTGATCTGTTGCAACAGGATTTTTGCACTACGCGAAACTTTGTAAAATGAGATGCTTTCCGAACATGCGTTTAATTTTCTTTACGCCAAGCATATCACTGACGAGCGTGTCCAAAAAGCTCCATTTTCATTTCGTCTGACCGGATGTCAGTTGTTTGGCGGGTCTGAGTCACCTCTTTTCCTGGTCGGTCCTCAGAACTTCCTTGCAGCCCGTGGCAGAGCCCCGAGATGGTCGGTAGCAGCTACACTTTTGCCCTCTTGCCAGTTCGCCACCTTAAACGTCTTATTAATGGACATTTCAAATATATATTTTTTAAAATAATGAATTATTCCATATCCATCCTCGAACCTGTAGTGGTCAATGACCATATGCAATGCCTGCAGTCTTCGAAGAGCTCTCTGACCTTGACCTTAATGAGTTGCAGAAGCTTCTATTACACATCTAAGGGGCAGAATGTTACTGTAGATTTGTTTTTGCTTAATTTAGAGGAGTACTTAGAGTTGTTACGTTACCCCCTTTAATGGAATTTAGTTCTTTATAATAAAAATGACTTATACAATTATAGTTGCAGTATAATTTTTTTTTAAACGAGGCATATTATCCAATCCGCTACTGATTCTTGTCCCTATTTCGTAGGGGATCCATTAATAAATCCAGCTGGCGGTGTATATAAACACAAATGTATTTTATATTTTCGTAAACATTTTTTTTTTACACAAACATGGTGATACGTGGCTAAACGGATACACACAGATGTATTTGTATCAATGGGAAGAGTAGATCGCCTCCATTCCACAAGAGGGCACTGTGGAAGAAGACCGACGGCTGTCCGGTTACTTCGTTGCGGGTTATTTGATTTAATAGGTTTTTGACCTTTAGTTAAGGGGGGAAATTTAGCTACAGCTTTAAAACCGTAGTGTTAGAGAAGTATTTACAATTAAAAAAAATAACTTGTTTTCCCTTTCCTGCTTTAGACTGCCACTATCTTAAATGCTGCAGGACATGGATCCGCCGGTAACAGGTAAGAAAATCGGAGTGTTTAATCTCTTATTTACATTTATATTAGTGCATTTGTCCGAGGAACAAGTTTGTGCGTAGCCAGTGTTGCTTATTACAAACGCGAACCATTTTAATACTTTCTAAAATATCTCTCCTTTTCTTTAAGTATTAGATGACAACTCAATACTTACCACGATCCTTTTAAAATTAATGTTCGGAAGACGCGAACATTGTATATTTGAATCGCATCTAATGCAATATGTGATTATATCCATCCACACTTATATTCTTACAAGAATGTAATATTAGAATGAATCAGATTTTATAATGCCGAGAGCTACAATCGGAGTATATATAATCATACTAATTGGGGAAAAATGGCTCTAATTGCTTGTAGGACGCTCCCACTTGTTTGATATGTGAGGCCATGTTGAAGTTTAGTTTAAGTACTGGCTTAAACAGCAGGCCAGGATAGAGATCTGAAAAAGTGTAATTAGGGGTTCAGTGTCAGTGGTTTCAAGTGGTGTTTGGGTTACACATTGATTTAAAATATTGTTTTCTCCAGGTTGGTCGGTTCTTGGACTGTGGCTTAATCTAAACCATGCAAACCAGGTATAAAAGACCATGGAACTAGAGCTTTACGAAGGTTATCATAGTGTTTTAATGGCCGAGCATAATTGTAAGACATAGTATTATGTCTTTTAATGCTACAATACATTGTGTAAAACATTAATGTGAGTTAATTGAATGAAGGATGTTAAAACTTATGCTAATGTTAAAAAGTAAAATCAGGTCCTAACACCAGCTTACCAGTTACACACTGTCAGTTACTACTGTGGGGAACAGTTATACAAGCACATTTTCTTTGTAGTTTTATTAATGTGGTAATAAAACAGCAGACTATCATTAACATCACTATTATAAATGCAATTATACAACATCTGGTTCTATTATATACATACATTTACAAGGACTGTGAGACCAGGGCCCTGATTCAATAAAATCAGGGAAACAACACTCAGATACCCTCTTTTCTCAAGAGTTTTTCCAAAAATAAAATCACACAATGCTCCCTTCTCCCTCAGTCAATTGCACCTTCTCCCTTGGGATGTTGTGCATCAAAGATCTGCGTTCGGTCTCTTAGACAGCAGATACCACTAGCCTAGAAGGTCTCTTGCTTCCTGCTTCTTAAACTTCTTTCAATTGCTGCTGAAAGACCACCAGTGAGGTCAGCAGCTTGGTCATCCCGGCTGGACTGTCATTTTGTCTGAACCTGCTTCCCTTTTCCCACTGGCCTTCTGAATTCTGGCCATTTTGAGTACTCAAATGACAATATAAGGAAAGGGGCAGCTGAGCAAATGCTCCAGAGAATTATCTTCCCTTTAAAGATAAGAGGTACTTTGTGACCACTTCACTGTGAGGTTACGTAAACATTTCAATACCCCTGTCAAATGTAACTATAAGCTCCCCTCAATTATTCACATTCACAAAGAGAAACATCAAGTGTCAGTATGCAACAGTTTAAGAAAATGTAACAGATTTGAGCTTTTATCTGCAACAGTCACAACAGATTAGTTGTTCCCAGTTTGAGAGAAAACTAGGTGATTATCACTGGCAGAGGTGTAAAGTTTTTCCAAACTTGATTCTCCTTAATTTCATGTTTATCAAGAGGATCTCGAAATGGATAATGATTTGGCAGCGGAAGAGATTTAGGTCTTGTAGAGAGTTGAAAGTTGAGAAAATAGGTACAGGGGGTCCCTACTTAATGTCTCCCCTTGACTTTTTGTGACCCTGGATGTGAAACATCCCCGACTTTACATCCAAAGAACAAACTCCACCCTATGTTGCTGTCATCTTTGTGTTTACTGTATGTAAGCAATACACTGCACATTACAATTCTTAAGTGTTAAACTTTAAGTTTAATGTTTAAGTGAGTGTAATGTTAAAAACAATGTAGGTCATTGCTCACTCACACTCTCACACATATACAAGCTCCTCTCGCACACACAAGCCATCTCGCACAACATTTCTCGTAAGCTCTCTCATTGATGGTTAATTCTCAGATGTTTCCAAAATGTTTCAAACAGGTTTAAATGACATTTAGGTGCTCAATTCAATGGGTCATTACAATAACCATTCTGTTTGCACACACAAGTGAATCTTCCGTTTATGCACAGAAAAGGTGAATGTACACTACTGTCGACTTCCAGTATTTTGTTAATTCTTTTTTATTATTATTTATTATGTGTTTAATGTGTAGGGCCATATTAAGGTTTAGTTTCCCTGTGTAGGGATATGGAAAATTAGGGCTGAATTTTTATCTAACAGTGGTGCACATTTTACATACTCTAGTAGCACCAGTGCTTACATCATCTTCATATCTGGTCAAGGTTATAACACCATCAATCTTTGGTGTCGTGTTGACAGGAAGTGATTGAAGGAGGCTGTACCACAAGCAACACTAGTCTTTTTCATACGTGACACCTTATAGTTTAGTTTCTTTATGGTTTTACTATCTGCATGCGAAACCCTGCACATCTACATTAACATCATCTTCCAAGTGTGTGCCTAGCATTGAATTGTATCTGTAATTTTTGGATGGCATTTGTTGTTTCTACAGTGCCAATCCTTCTAATTTGATACCTGCAAATGTGAATTGATTGCTTACAATACCTGAATTTCAATCACAGAAAGAAACCAATACAGACCCCTTTATTACATCACCCCAGTTTTAGTAATCCATCAACATATTCTCAAAACAGACATGCATTTTCCTGATTGCCTATGGCTTGTATTTCTTTTGAAAAACTATTTTTCGAAGGCTTGTGATACATGCACCCTACCATATGCTCAACTACTGTTGTTGCATGTTCAGAGAACTCTTATGTCTGTCTCTTCTCCCCCCCATGTTTACTATTCCCCAAGGCCAGTGGTTCTCAAACTTTTTGGACCAAGTACCACCCCTGATCAAACCAAAGCATCCAAGTACCACCTACAAGTCATCTTCTCATAGGAACCCCAGAAATTCTCAGTGATGTAGCGCCTTTAAAGGTGGCTTTTCAAAGTGCTTTACAGAAAAAAAACAGGAACAACAACAAATAAAAATAAACAATAAAAAAGCACCATTTCAGTGAGAGTGGTGAGCCTGTTTAGTCTAGCAAAGCAGATGAGAATTCATTTTTCGAGCCTTGATACAATTCACAACAGAGTCTAACAGATTTTAAATCGTCAGGCATTTTCTTGACGGCTAAGGTCTGGCGGTGGATATTGCAATGCTTCTATTCATTTCTGGAGCAACCTCTCTAATTCGTACAACTACACCGCTGTGTCGTCTTGTCATTGCTCTAGCACCATCTGTACAAACTCCAACACGTTTTATCCAGTCGATGCCATTCTCTTCAATAAATTCATTCAGAAGCTGAAATATGTGCTCTCCTGTAGTTCCTGTTGGTAGCGGCTTACAGAACAGAAAGTCCTCATGGGACGTACCCTCAAACTCGTATCTAACGTAAACAAGCGAATTGGCCAAATCGACTACAGACTCATCTAATTGCAGTGAAAAGCATCTGCTCATCTTAACGCGCTCTATCAGCGTACTTTTGATATCATCCGCCATTTCAATAATTCTATGAGTGACTGTGTCTTTCAGGGGCAGCAGGTCGAGCTGTTTAGCAGCTTTTTCTCCACACATAATACGTGTCAGCTCTTTTGCCAACGGTAAATAAGGTTCTTCAAAAATAGTGTGGGGCTTACCTGCTCTAGCAATCTGCAAGCTTGCATTTTTCCCCATTTCCGTTTAAGGAGTCTGTCTCAGAAGTTAAAAGACGTTTTTATTTCATGCGCATGGGAGCGAAACACAGATGCTCTGTGTATTTTTCTCAAATTAACCTAGAACAGTTCTTAAATATTTTTCTGTTACCTATCATGCTTTCCTGTGCTCACAAGATTACCAGCGTTCCTAGCACGCATTTCTATGCATTCCTGTGTTTACAACATTGGCATTGTTCCAAAATCACACACATTCTCCTACCTCTCTATTTGCTGGAGATATGTTTTTTTTATGTACAATTGGCTGCTTTCGTTTGTAGCACGCAGTCCTATGGAGTGGTATAGAATTACATTGTAGCTCTGTGACCACTCAAGTATTAGCGCGCACTGTATCGTAGTACGTAGGCTGCGTATTCGACACGTTTTAAAATAGAAAATACGAAAACCCGTCCCAATTTTTCAGTGCACACAACAAAGTTCCAGGGTCTTATGGCGTACCAGCTGGCGGCACTCTGCGTACCACTGCTGGTACTCGTACCACAGTTTGAGAACCACTGCCCTAGGCTATTGTCATAACTTACAATAAGTAGGAGCTAGGTGTATTGTAATTACCGGGGTCAGGTTTGTCACCCTCTTTGTAGATAGTTGCCTTGCTATATTAATTTTGGAGTCTGTGGATAATACCCGTCTTAAATGATTGTTTTAAAAGTTGCATTAATGGCTTATGAATAACTGTGATCATATGAAGTGGCAGGATACCATTGGGCCTTGTAGGTTTATGAATTGTGAATATGTCTGCCATCTCAATGCTATTAGAGGCACGATGACTGCATCCTTAGTGAACATCTGAGTGAAATTAGTGCAGTGGCCATTTCCCTGTCATTGTCTAGAACAGTGGTTCTCAAACTTTTTGGACCAAGTACCACCCCTAATCCAACCAAAGCATCCAAGAACCACCTACAAGTCATCATCTCATAGGAACGCTAGAAATTCTCAATGACCAACATGAGTGTGCGTGCACACACTCACACATACATATAATAAATATTATAATAATAAACTTAATTTGATATAGCGCCTTTAAAGGTGGCTTCTCAAAGTCTTTTACAGAAAAAAACATTAACAACTAATAAAAAAGCACCATTTCAGTGAGAGGG
Source organism: Lepisosteus oculatus (assembly GCF_040954835.1). Lineage (NCBI taxonomy): Eukaryota > Metazoa > Chordata > Actinopteri > Semionotiformes > Lepisosteidae > Lepisosteus > Lepisosteus oculatus. The sequence goes on from NC_090700.1 coordinate 38,043,436, forward strand.
GTGAGCCTGTTTAGTTGAGCAAAGCAGATGTGAATTAATTTTTTGAGCCTTGATACAATTCACAACACAGTCTAACAGATATTAAATCATCAGGCATTTTCTTCACGGCAAAGGTCTCGTGGTGGATGTTGTAATGCGTACATTAATTTCTGGAGCAACCTATCTAATTCGTGCAACTACACCGTTATGTCAGCTTGTCATTGCTCTAGCACCGTCTGTACAAACTCAGATGCATTTTATCCAGTCGATGCCATTCTCTTCGATAAATTCATTCAGAAGATGAAATATGTGCTCTCCTGTAGTTCCTGTTGGTAGCGGTTTACAGAACAGAAAGTCTTTATGGGACATGCCCTCAAACTCGTATCTAACGTAAACGAGCAAATTGGCCTTCATTTCAATAATTCTATTTCAATAATTCTTTTCAGGGGGAGGGGGGCAGCAGGTCGAGCTGTTTAGCAGCCTTTTCTCTACACATTATACGTGTCAGCTCTTTTGCCAACGGTAAATAAGGTTCTTCAAAAATAGTGTAGCTTACCTGCTCTAGCAATCTGCAAGCTTGCATTTTTCCGCATTTCCGTTTTTATTTCCGTATTTATTTAAAGTTTTTATTTCATGCGCACGGGAGCGAAACAGAGACGCTCGGTGTATTTTTCTCAAATTAGATTACCTGCGTTCGTAGCACGTATTTCTATGCATTCCTGTGTTTACAACGTTAGCATTGTTCCAAAATCACGCACATTCTCCTTTCTCCCTATTTGCTGGAGATACAGTAGCTTCTTTTAAATACAATTGGTCATTTGCATCCGTAGCACGCATTCCTATAGAGTGGTATAGAATTACAGAGTATCTCTTGTGTCCACTGAAGTATAAGCGCGCACTGTATCGTAGTACGTAGGCTGCGTATTTGACACGTATTAAAATGCAAAATATGAAAACCCGTCCCGATTTTTCAGCGCACACGACAGTTCCAGGGTCATTTGGCGTTCCACTTGGCGGCACTCCACGTACCACTGCCGGTACGCGTACCACAGTTTGAGAACCACTGGTCTAGAAGGTTCCTTTACAAATGCATTTGTCTTTTAATGTTTCTGCTGTTTTGCTAAGTTACATTAGTGTCATTTAAGCCATTATGAACAAGCTCATCCTTAACATGTAGTAACGGTAAAAACCTCAATTTAATGAGAAAATCAATATGTAAAATCAGACATTGATAATAAAATACACAAATAACCCAAGTAAAAATAAGTGTAAATTTGGAATTTCAGAATATCAATGGAAATATCAGCAACCCTGTAAGAGTACAGCCAGTTGCTTACTATGCAATTGTTGTGTATGCTTAAGGAAATTTTTATACAGTAATATATGTACATCAAGTAAAGAGCTTGAATATTTCTGATAAAAAAGCAATGGAACAAATTTCATTGGTGGTGTGGATTGCAATTGTTAAAATAAGGCACATGTGTTAACTTATATAAGTGTGTTTGGGGATGGGTGAAAAGCTTGATTGTGATTTTAATGGACACTCAATAAATTACCTGCAATCCATCTCCCCTATTAGTGCATTAAATTTACTGTACATTATTAAACTACAACCAACAAATATGTATGCATGTTAATGTTGATTGTGACTATAGGCAAAACATGTAACCTGCTTGTTTTACTGTATTACAGTGGGAGAGAAGATGCTGCAGTCACCAGCGAAAAAACCTGAAGACATCACTTTACCCCCCTCCCCCTCCTCAGAGCACATACAGCGCTTGAGTTAATAAAGGGTTGATTATCAACTTCCAGAATGTGAATGTCGGCTTTGTGGTTTATAAAAACCGTGCTGCAGCAGGGAGGAAGAATACAGACAGATGTAAGCAGTGATTAGGAAGGGCCGAGCAACATAGTAAACCAGCAAGGAGACAGAGCCAGGGTTTAGACCTGGAGAGACTGCTTGCCTTTAATGGAGCAGTTTATATAAAACAAAAAATAGTTTTCACAACATCCAACTGCTCCGCATCATCACTTGGGGCTGAAGAACACTCCCAACATAAATGGAATGTCCACACTTTTCCTATCAGTTTCAGTTTCAAAGGTGCTCTCCAGTCCATGTTAAAGTTCAATTTCCCCAAAATAAAATCACCTTGGTCATAAAAATAGAGGATTACAAAAAGCACTCCAGTTTTATTGGTACACACTACACAAGAAAATACAAAATAAGCGGTCAGAAAGACTCCATTCGGCATACATCTGTCTGTTATACAGTTGGCTGGTTAAAGCCTAAATTACTCTTATGACCATCAACATACACTTCATCACCTGCTCCACAACAGCTACAACCGATCAAAGAAACTATTGGCCATTAAACAAGGGATACTCTGGGTGCACTAGTTCGCCACACTTTGTAGTAGGGTGATATTGTCTCCTTTCAGCATTATCCGTCCTGCAAGAGAAAGAAACAGGTCATTCAGATTAACCACGTATTTGTTTCAGCATCACCTAAATTGGACATATAGCCATTTTAATGTAGACTAGTACCAAAAAAAAAGCTAAAGTCATGGGCATCAAGACCAAAAAAAAAAATGCAAACATGCTTACCAAGGGGTTTTCTGGTTTTTGTTTTCATGTGAACCTCTTCAGCGTCATCAAGCACCAAGTTCATGTATTCATCAAAACCCTAAAATGAACAAAATTATAAGAGATGGTCAGGGAAAAAGAAGTGGGATTTAGTCAATGTAGATCCCTCAAAAATGACACACCTAATCTTCACAGAAAATTCATTTATGTGCAAACAGCAACACAAAAAACCTACTGCTTCCCTTGGCTAATATTATAACGAACTTTCTAACTGCTTCTTTAAATTCAGGGTAGCTGGGGAGCTGGAGCCTGTCCCAGCAAGCAACGGGCACAGGCAGGATACACCCTGGACAGGGCACCAGTCCACTGCAGGATGCACACACTAACAGAAATACGCACACATTTCCATCAGGGTCAAATTGTCCCTGAGGCCAATTAGCCTACCAGAATGGACTGTGGGAGGAGACTGGAGCACCTGTCAGAAACCCACATGAACACGAGGAAAACTTGCAGACTCTCACGGTGCTTGCTCTTTTCCCATAGACAAATCCCAGACCTTTTCCAGACTTTTACACTTTCAAAACCCTTCTATAACATTTGTCTCTGTTAAATATGTGCATGCTTTATTGACAATTTTCTTGTAACTGTCCATTCCAATAAAGAAATCCAATTAATGTACAAAGAATAAATATCCACATTCCAGTTTTCATCAGTTCAATGATTTAGAGGTCATTTAAGACTACCATCTGTTAAGATTGATCCCAATAGTAACGTTAAATCTCTTTAGAGATGTAATAGTGACCCATACAACCTGCTTGATTGGGGTCTTGAGAACTCTAGTTGGAGATCCCTGGAATAGAACATTGAGAACAACCCCCCATACAGAGAGTAGTATATACTACTATCACAAAATTACACTATAGCAATGTAACAGCTTTTAATTGGACCAACAGCAGTTCATCTGAGCCTGGCTTCATGTTCTTTTAAGGGAGCCAGAACCAAGTGCCAGGTCCTATATTAGGTATGATGCCACCCCCTTTCCAATACATTTGCAGTAGCAACTGCCATTTTAAACTACTTATAAAACCTGAAATGTATCAAACTGCCATTAAACCTGATCTGTATCCAATCCTGTGTCATGGAAAAATGGTACACCCTGCTGTGTGATATCAGAAGCAGAAAGCACAGCAACCGGGCTGGAGAAAAGGGGCAGTTCTGTGGAAGAGCTCAGGATTCACTCACAATAATGCAGCCTTCTATCCGCATGTTAACTTGTTCATACAGCCACACCTGGATCCTGGATCGCTGAGGAGGAGAGAGAACAGGAGTGAACTAGCTGAAGGAAAGATGTGGTTGAAGGCTTAAAAGCCCGCTCCAGTGTGACAGGAAAACCCTGTGAAAAGTGTCAGGACTGTTTTATCAGATTCTTTAACTGAGGTTACATACAGGCAGGCTACAAAATGTTCAGATCACCGACTCCTTCATTACAGAAAATGTTAATGATGTTCTTTGGAATACATTCTCAGCATTCATACACAGGCACCTAGCACATCATAAGCACGATCATGTAAAAATATTTTTTTGTAATTACGTGTTTGCTCTGGAAGCATGGAAACTTGAAAGACCTGGGTCTTCAACGGAGAATCCGTGTGTAGAAGTAGCCGATACATTGAACAAATGCAACCAAAGGCTAACTAATGACTTTGAAAGTAACTCAAAGAAACAAAACTTACATTTTGAAGATATCTGAAGATAAGATTCTGAAGGGATCAGTCAAGGAAAATTAGTTAATAAATTCTTCTCACATCACCTCCTTTATCAGTTTAAATGAATAAAGCCTTCGGTCTCCAGCGGGAATCCACACTTTTAAGATCACACGCGATATAAATAAAAAGCAAATAATGTAAATGCGCATGCCAATTACTAGTTTCTGAATCATTTACTGTTAAGAATCTAATACGTTCGTGATACCAAAACAAAAAACTAGCGAATTATGCCATGTTGGGTAAGGCCAGAGTTGAATAAACAATTTGTAGAATGCCCTTTTCTGATTTGAAACTATTACAAATTATTTCAATTTTAAAAAACGTACATATTAACCGAATAGAGGGGTATATCAGTCTGTTAATCACATAGAAGCATACGACAAGTCAGGTCAACATACCAAACGTAAATAGCAGTGTACGAACGCCGACAATGTAGACATAAAAAGAGTTCTTACTAGCTAGGCCAAACTACACAACATTTATGCACACCCGGCTCACACAACGCACGCAGAGTACTATGTGTTTCAAAGGATACAATCGGCTGCACCATAACCTTCTGAACCTTCTGTCCTTGGCCTCTGTACGCCATAGTCCTGTAAGTTCTGCTGGTTCAAAAAGAACTTTAAAAACAAACTTTCACAGAATTACTGGGGCCGGTCTTCCTGTCGAACACCGCGCTTCTTTTCTTCTCTCTGCGGACGGTGCCCCCACGCTGAACTTCCCTTCAATGGCGGAATTTCCGGGTCACCTCAAAGCAGCGTGGGACGTTGGAGGATCAAGTTTCTGGCCTCGGTAAGCTACAAAAATGTGTGCGCCATCTGCTGATGGGAGGTCGTTATACCATTACAATTGTATACTTCAATTGCACAGTACGACTACGGAAATAGGACATACGAAACAAAGTTTTTTTGGTTTAAGAACTGTAAAAAAGAGACAATATCATCCTAAAAGCAATATTTCGCCAAACGGAAGTGAAAATTACCACCTAATTTCTCATAAATGTTTAGGTACCTAGAATGATATCTAGCCCCAATTAAATGGACGATTGACAGAAGCTAACTCCGCAGGTCTTTGTGTTTTTGTATCAATAATGACAGAAATTACAGAATGTTTTTGCCTCCATTTACTAGCTTATCATTAAAAATATGCAATAAATGGGAGTGCCACTGAAAATGCAAACAAACCTATGGTTTTGAAAAAGGCATTTTTTATTTACAAATAAGTGAATTTTGGAAATGGTATACAGGCATTTAATTAGAACAGAAATTTAACTGACACAGAAAATAGGACAAGGAACCCAGTCCAGCCCCCTTAACAGACCATACATCTCAAATGTAGCAATATAGCCACTTTTAAGATTTGTGGTCAATGGTGAGAAAAATAAAATATAAACGTATTTCCCTCACATGAACACAACCTATTTCACTTTCTGAAAACATCCGCAGCCTGGTGACACACACCCGACTGAAATGTTTTAACTAGAGTACATATACTTTCATTCATACAGAACAGTGCAGAAGAAAAATGAGAAACAATATTCCCTCCACAAAAGACAGTCATCCCTGAGAAGCTTCAAGATTGTAAAATAAACTACTAGTTTTTCAGGGGGGAGAACACAGCACTATGTTGAGATAAAACATGATACGACACTCTTGAAAAATTAAAACATGGTCCCCAGTGGAATTTCAGCACCACATTTTAGATTAAGACACTCTTTAAATGATGTAAATTATAGTACACAATTACATTAAAGCAACTGGGTTTGCCTTTTGTGTTTTTAGTTTGTATCTCCTGTTTGCTAAAGTTACAAAACCCCTCCATCCTCTAGTGCTTCCAATGTAATGAATCATCTACAAATCCTATAATTGTTTTTTGAAGTGAAGATGTATGCCTTATGCAACAGGCTGCAGACAGTATTTCCAAAGAATGGAAGAGACCGCACACTGGCTGCACTGGTGATGTGTGAAAAGGGCTTTTGCACTAGAGCTGGTGTGCACTATGTAACAGAGAACTGAAATCCAATCCACAAACTGCACTGACTTTGTTGGCTGACACTCTTGAGTTATTTCCTTACTTTACGTGTACATAAAATAACCATTGTCAGAAGTTTAGCTCAGTTTTGCCTATCAGCACAAGCTGACAGTTCCAAGCAGATTTAATGGCAAACTCCACCAAACGCGGATATGTACCCTCCCTCTAAACTGATAAATTCCACTCAAGTAGTGCTCATTTCGTAATTAATACAGACTCCACTTAAAGGGATATACATATTGTAACAGAACAAGCCCTTTACCTGGCTGAACTAGGTCTATCTGTTTTTTTTTCAAATTTCATCCTACCCCACATGTAAAAGACCATTGTGTTCACAGTACAGTCAGTAAGATTTACAAATAAACATTTTTTGGAGGTCTTCCAGGACAATATAATGGAGTACAAATCACACACTGATGTGTGTGCAATAACAGGCAATTAAGCAGTTACAGGTCAGTCACTCCATTTTTTGGGGAAATAGCTCTGCAAACCTTGATATGAAGCCATGTTGAGCAATATCTTCAAGAGGACAGCAGGGCTGGGTGCAAAAAATGTGAATGCTAATCAGTAAATCCTAAAATTAAGTGTTGTTAGCTTGTTTTATTCCATTCCACAATCTCAGTTATTTCCAAGCTCAAAGTCTTCTTAGCCTATATAGAATAATAGGTGAAGGTGAAAATAACTATTCTGCACTTGACACCCATGGCAAGCATACAATTCAGACAAATATACATCAACACATGTTTCGGTCAAGCTGTGGGTCAGATTATGAGTAGCACTGAAAGATGTTCAATATTAGCATTAAACAAAAAAGATAGTGAATCTAACAGTAAGTGTAAGACTGCTTTGTATGGCAGTAGTCACAATTCCTAAAGCAGGCTTTTCCATTCTATACCTGAAGAATGAACAGAATATGAATGGTGTTTTCTTTGAAGCAGTATTTCAACACGATTCTCACATTTCTTTATGCTATACATTTTTCCATCAGTGAAAGATTAACATAGAACCAGTAAACAAAAAATGCAAATACAGCCAATAAAAATTCCCTCTGGGAACACTGTGTGTAATTCTTGACATTTAAATGTTAAATGTGTAGCAACTACTATACAGACAAAAGAAGGGAGCTTAAGAAATAATAAAAAACAGAAAGATCTCCCTGCTTTTTACAATACCTTTTTTTAAAAAGCAAAAAAGCACCCTGAACTTCACGTTATGCAGTGCAAACCACCATACCTCCTGATTGCGTAAAAACCATTGAGGAGACACACTGGAGGTACTGCATTTGAAGTTCTAGCATTAAAATGTTAACATTGGGCCGCCAATGGATGTTGGGTAAACCATTCCAAACTTCATTAAAAAGTCAGTTTTTAAGGTAAAATACAGGGGAGGGGGAATAAAAACCCACAAGCCAGCCAATTTGTTTAAAAAAGTGCCCTTTTCATCTAAGTGAAGGTAGCAACTGTTAAGCTGTCCAAAGAGAAACTGAAAAGGACCCTCTGCCCTGCCCCTAGCTGCCAATCATCTCAGATAGTTCCAGCAGCAGATCCTCGTCATCCTTAGCAGGGTCCAGCTCGATCTCGTTGTCCAGGCCGTCGTCAAACTCCTTGATCAGTTCCTCAAAGTCATCGACTTCCGTTCCTGGGACCCGTGAGGACGCCGAGCTCAGCCGGCGTGTCTTCGCAAGGGGGGTGGCACGCACTGGCGGGCTCGTCACTGCAGCAGAGCTGGGGGTGGGCACACAGAAAGGAAAAGTTAAAGTAAGAAAGAACATGTGACCTAGAGCAAAGAAGGACATTATTTTTTTAAAAGCCTGATGGAAGGGACAGTAATGCTCTCAAGAAAGAAAACCGTAACAGGGAGTGTCCACTTCAGCACTGGGAAAAAAATAAGTCATTTTAAAAATTTAAAATTAGTGCTTTTAAATATAACTAAATTTAACACAGAGAGGGATTTTGAACTGTCCCAAGATTAAGCAGTGTTAAAATGAAAGGCTTGTGATCAGGGATGCAGTTTTACCTCTGTGGAACTGACAGAGTATCTCTGGCTGGGATGGCACTAGGCTTGGGCACAGGCAGCTCACACTCTGGGGCAGGTGGTCTCTGAGGCTCTGCCTGTGGGGTAGCAGGAGACTGGGTGACAGACAATTTGTCGGGCTCCTCTTGGGGGATGGTGCTGGGGTCCTGCCGCGGGGACTCTGGGACGGGGGTCCTGGCTTTCTTTGCAGGTTCTGCGATCTGTGGGCTCTGGAGCGATGATGTCATGTCAGCCTCTGTATCTGTGAGTGCTGGAGTCTGAAAACAAAATTACTGTGAAAATGAGAACTTTCAAATTGCAGTTTGACTCAAGAATATTTAATTAAAAATATTTAGTAATTAATCCTTTCCTGTTTTCGCCCAAACTACGAAAAAAAGAGTGAAGTAGTTGCTTGCTCTCACCTCAGGCCACCTGCATAGCAGATCCTGCTCTTGCTCCTCCGATGCTGCGGGGGCGCTATTCAGAGGCTTGACAGCCGCAACTGCAGAGCGGTGGCTCTCGGGCACTTTGCGCTTTTGGCCAAGTCTAACTGGGGTAGCTGGTTTTACCACTGACGGCTTCACATTCAACTTGGGCCTCACTGAAATGTTTATAAGAAAGAGAAGGATGAGACAAAGTTTTTGGAATTAGTTGTTAAACACCAAAATTATCAAAAAACTGATAACGTGCAACTCTGTACAATGTCAACACGGCACCAAATCAGTACTACCTTTTGGTTGCGGTGGATGTGTGGTGGATCTTTTAGCTGCAGCTTCTTCTGACTTCTCAGCCTGAGGCTCTGGATTAGGGGTTAATGGGGAAGAGATTCCAGGGCTTTCAGCTGAGGAAAGTGTTCCGGCCTCTGGGACCTGGGCTGCAGAAGAGCCTCCCTGGCCATCCATAACAGGCGAGATGGGTGTCTGTTTTGAAGTAGTAGCTGAATCCTCGGGAGAATGAGAGTCTTTCTTCTCAACCGCCACAGGTCCTTGCTCCTTTTTTGGGACAGGCACAGTCTCTTTTTTTCTGAGGGTTATGCGTGGTTTGGAAGGGCCTGGTGGTGAGGTTTTCTGTTGGACGGAGGTTGGCACATGCTGGGGGGCACATGCTTTACTTGCTCTCTGCCTGACTGAAATGGGCGATCGCTCGGTCTGTGGAGCTTGTGCTTGCAGGGCCTCTTCTGGTTTCACAGACGAAGGAGAAGCCTCCATAGGTTGTGGAGGGCAGGCCGCTGACTCTACCTGCTGTCTGCGAAGTCTCTTCTCTCGCATGATCTCTTCAAAGCTCTTCACCTGCACCTTCTCCACTGGCTGATCGCCCTTACCATTTGTCATCCCTGTCTGAGAGAGGGGGATGCAAAAATGGGTTTAATGTCTTGCCAAAGAAGAGACAAAACAAATAGCAGAGCTCAACTCTTTCCTACCTGCACAGGGGGATTTTTATTTTTTTCTGTCAGTTCTGCAGTTTTCTTCTCCTCTTTACAGGCTGCTCCTGAGAAATGGTGAGAACACACTGGAATGAGCGAACTTAAAGGCAAATGTCTTTTGGAAAAAACTTTCACAGCTTTTCAAACCTTTGAATTTTCTTTTTTATAATGTTTGAAAGAGATATGGATTATTTCAACATAAATGCAACCAAGTTTTGCTTGTGGCGGCTCTGAATCTGTGAACACAGAGACAAATTGCTGCTTACCTGACTTTTCTTGAGCTACAAAGATGACTGAAAACCACACTGGATTTTAATTAGGATAAAAAACTTAAAAAGTCATTACCTGCAGATTTGTTAATGCGCAGTATTCTCCTCCTTGTTGGCTCGGGTGCTCCATCTTTACTAGTAGTCACACTCTTCTCTTGATTTCCAGCGTTCTCCAATTTACTCTGCATCCGAGCTGCCTTTTCTCTGCGGATCTCTTCCAAGGTTTTAACCCTCACTTCTCCTTGTGCGGGAGCCCCTTTCCCCGGAGCTTGTACTTCTGGGGCTGCTTCCTTCTCCATAGGGGTTGAAAGAGGATCAGATGAGTTGTCCTTGACTGCCTTGCTCTGCTCTTCTGTCTGCTTTTGGTTCTTGGCATGCAGGATTTCCGAGAAGGTTTTGATATAAGCGTTGGCTGGGGCCTTGATAGTCTTTTTATTGGGGATGGATACCTTGGCCGGGGCTTGCTCAGGTTGGGTCTTCTCTCCTCCCATCTGTGCCTTGGCTGCTTTCTCCTGTCTGATCTCCTCCAGAGTCTTAATGCGGATCTCACCTGTTGACATGCCCTGACCACCGCAATCTGGCATGGCCAAGAATTTAAGATGAGTTCATTATTTATGTTAGTATTATAGAATGCTAATTTTGGCCAAATAATAAACATGAGAAAAACATAAAAAATAACAGCACTTCTCAATAGTCACGAAGGACTGCAGGGAAATTAAAATATAGTATCCTACTTGTTGTTTAGACAGTTCATTGTATAGTACCACTTTCAAAACACTTGTATCAAGGCACACTGCCAATGTGCCACACATCATCAGTACAGTGTAATCCTTCACCTTCAAACGAGCCTGCTAGTGCTTTGAGGACTGACTCTTGTCCAATCAGGCACTGGGTTTACACACACACTATAAAATCCCTGCAGAAAGTGGGATACTTGGGACAACATGGCCTACAAATGCTGTATTAGTGGTTGTGGTGTAAAACTGTTTTCATATACACCATTATACATTCTACGAATAAAACAATTCTCATTGGCCTGATAATATCAATAATTTACTGACAGGCTTTGAAAGGCCTCTCTATATCATGAAAGCCCGATTGTGTACACAGTGGTAAAACAAAAGTAATTTTCTGTAACTATATATGCTTTTATTTTGGGGTACCTAACAATTTTATATCTCGGTTTTTTCATACTTGCGAAAGTTCTTTCCAGCTTACCCATTTCAGAAGAAGCATGTTCAACAGGTAAACCAAGTCTCTCTCGTACTGGTTTTGGAACTAAAAAAATGAATTAGAAGAAAAGCAGATTTTAAAAATTAAGTAAAGCAACGATCTCATTCCAAATTAAATTCCAAAATAGGAATTAAAAAAACAGTCCCAGTTCCAATAGGAATTTGAAATCAAAACAAAGACAAAGCAGAAATAGTGCAATAATAACTCCTTACCCTTTGGTGGAACAATATCAGCACTGTCATCCGTACAGTTCACTTTCCTGCCTAGGCGGTCAGCCAGACTGCGTTTCAGGGGCAGGTCACTTAGAACAGCCAGTTCTACAGAGAAAAAACATCAAAACATAAGCTTTTGTCTGAACACCTCCACTACTGTACATTTTAAACAAGAAGTAAGGTTAAAATTTTAACTTTAGATGTATATTTCATGCACTTCAAAATGAATTGCTTAAGTCTTTTCTTCTGAGAATTTACCTATTTAACATCTGTCCGTTTTTGTCACCAGCCTATGGCTGGGCACACACACGAGAGGACTATTTAGAAAGGTTAAGGAAATCGGTATCTGTCTAGAATGCAGGAAGACACTGGAGTATACAGAACAATTCCACATTGTCATGGAGAGAACATGCAAACCCTGTACACAAGGTTTCACAGGCTTGACCCCCACATTTAATACAGAAATGCAAAATCTGTATATTTGCCCAGGCTGAAATGAACAGTTCAGACAGACCATGTAGGGCATGATTTCTGCAGCCAGGATGATGCCCTGTGACTGGAAGATTTCTACTGACCAAAAAACTAAAGAATGGATACACCATAAGGCTAAAACAGCATTATGTGAACAGATTATAGTGATACTATCTAGTAACACATTTCCCCTAAAAGTAGAATGCCATTTCCTAGGCAAGACACTGAGGTCACAAAAGTTGTCATTGTTGACTGGTTACCTGTGATCTAGAAAATGGTCTTATCAGGCTCTTATATATTATTGAGCACACAATGCATGGCCCTTTGTTCTCCCATGCCTTCAGTGGCTGTCTTTGATTTGAGTTCAACCTCACAAGGTGAACCTGAACAGGTTTTTAAAACTCAGCTATCAACACTTAAGCTTAAAGATTACAGTGATTAGGGTACCATTAAACACAATAAATCACAGTACCTCCTCCTACAGTCTTCCTACGCTGTGCACAATGAGCCAGTAAGTATGGTTTGATATTGGTCTCCCTGCTCTGTGCACATTGAACCAGTAAGGTGTGAACTGCCACACTGTACCTTTATTCACAAGGACGGTCACGTCTCCCATCAGGGCAGCCTTTCGCTTCCCAAGCCTCTCAGCAATGTTACGCTTAACAGGCACGTCACCCTTGACTGGGACACCTGTCACAGGAAGAAAAATACAGTAAATCAAGAGCTGGACCTTCAATGCAGTACCAAAATTAGTTTCATTCCAGACGTGTATGACAAACACCCACTGGAAAAAAAGCACAGAAACATTACAGTAAATAGTTGTAATTCTGTTGCTTTAATCAAGGGAAGTAAAGTGGCATATTGTGTTACAACTACACGAAGGTTAACCACTATCAGCTATTTAATCTCTACATGTTCCAAAGATACAAATGTCAAGCAAAATTATAGTGAATTCAACTCAGCTACTGATGTTTAAATATACGTTTCTTTATCTACACAAGAGTCACCACTGCAGCCCAAGATGGTGTAGTTTCTTCCAGATAAGATAAGCATCAGTCTGCAGTGAGAATCACATTATCATCTTCAGATGTAGAGAAATAAATGCTAACGTAACCGAGGATAGATGCCAAATATGACTCTTGATAAGACTTTTGTAAAAACATTTATAGCTCCAGTCCTTGGGCCTTAATGCAGCTTTTAGTAGCCTAGTCAAACTAATTTATGAATTTCACAATTATTTTTTTATAATACTAAACAGTGCATTATAGTAGTACCATTTTACCTTCATCTTTCAGACCTCAGTGGTCAAGGATCAGTGATGCACCAATGCTTAGAAACACCACAAACACAAATAAAAATGCTGATTATAAATTTACCTTCCTCAGTGGATGGAAATAGTCTCAGCACAGTCCTCACATTCTCCTTTTCCAGACCGTTTCCATTCTTCTGCTGGGCAGTTTGGGAAAGAACTGTAGCTGACTGGGGAAGACTCTCTGAGGTAAAACCTGCGTGATTTGGGTAAAGATCAGTCCAAATCTAACTAGATCAATTCATTTCTCTGGAATTTTCTACATGCGTGGTTCTTTGGAAGTGAACTAGTTTTCAAATAAAATAAATTCACATTTGCAAATGCAAAGAAGAAAACAGATCAATCATACAGAAAGAAATTAAATTTAATGCAAGTAAAATGTGAAAGACAACACAGAGCATTTCAAAATATAATTACCAGCTTTCTTTAAATTTGCCTTGAGTGCTTTCCTCAACCGTATTTCTTCAAGTGTTTTAATGCCAAAGTTCAATGAATCATCTGAAAAGCAAAAAAAAAAGACTTAACTGGATGGTTTAACACACCAAGATCTGCAAGACTTGTTTGCATTAAATAACATTAGGTAGTCTATGATCAGTCCTAATTGGGAGTCTGAATTAAAAAAAAGTAATTACACAATTTGTTAACAAATGTTTAAACACATAACTATGAGTTTATGGATGCTGATTAGCACCAATCTAATTCCAACATTAAATTCATAGTAGTGTTAAGTAACTATGAAAACACCCAGTGTACCCAGTCATTTTTGTTTAATGCAGTTCATTTAATTTACTTACACTGGACCAAAAAGCAACTGTGTCTTCTAAATGTTATGACTCCTTTCTTTGGTTCACATTTTTATTACAAACCCTTTTTTAGGCTGCTAAACAAAACATTTAATTAAGTTGTTTAAAAATGTAAATTGATGCAGGGAAATACTTTTTATAACAGTGCAGAAGGTCAAGAAAGGTAGCATGCAATGGTAGTTTGCAAACCAGAACATTCTCATGCCTTTGCTGGAGACCAGTTTCCTTGGTGATGTCAACTTCGACGAATCTGATCCAGCTTTAAGCTCTTCACCTTCCTCCGAGATTTGATCTGTACGGTAACAGAGGAGCACAAAATGTCAAAACGTAAAGAACTATCCTTGAAACATTCCATACAAAGACATGTTGATGTCTAACATTCACTGCCGAGTATCAATATCTGCCTCTAACGACATAAGCGAGATTAAAAATGATAAGAGGTCATTCAGCCCATCTAGCCTGCTTAATTGTTAACAACTTATTCGTCCTAGGATCTTACCCAGCCATTTCTTAAAAGATGTCAGGTCTACGTTTTTGCTATGACAAAGTGGCTATTCAGCTTGTTCTGAACCCAAACAAGCTTAATCACAACCCACAACTTAAAAAATACTCCAGGAAATCAAAACCACTTTAAAACTACAAAATGAAATGTTTGCAAATTAGATGTACAACGTGCACATTACAAACATAAAGGTTATAATTGACAGGAGGCTGTTTGCCTTATCTTGCTCTTTTGTGTATTTAACTGCTTACTGATTCAAGCATTCGGTCTAGCAATTTCTCAAAGGATAAAATACGAGGAAAAAGAGACATGAACCATCCTATGCAGCTGTCTGATCTGTGCACTCTCACACGGTGCACAGTGTATCCCCAATGTTACCTTCGTCATCCTCGTCTTCGTCATCAGCTGGGTTGATGACCACTGGTGGGTGAGTGGGGCTTGGGACATTCTCTGAATTATCCGCCTTGATGACTCCTCGGAGCTGGGGGTTGGCTGGGTTCGGGAGCGCAGATGGGGCTGGGGTAGGGGGGACAGCAGCCCCAGAGGCCTCCTCTCCAGCTTCCTCCTTCCTCAAGACAGGACCTGCACCATCACAAGAAAAAATACAAGAAATGAAAAAAATCCAATCACTCACCTCCAATACCTGTGATGGGTCTTCAAAAAAACTGTGATGGCAGTTTAGCCACAATAATAAAAAAAAAAATCTATGAAAAGGAAATCATCTTTACTGCCTAGTCATTTGGGCACGCAGGATGAAAGCTTCAGATGTCCTCAACATCAAACGTGCTGGAAAAGAAAACAGTGCCCGAATAAGCAAACACTATGCTGTTCATAAAAAAGCCGCAGTTCACCTTTACTTGGAGGAAGGAATATTCCGTCAATGACCCGGGGCTTGTCGTGGTGAAAGGCACAGTTCGCTTTCTGACAACCAGCAGACTGGTTCTCCCAGTAACAGGGAATCTCACTTCGTTTTTTCTGTAGGGTGAAAAAAATGCAAAAACATATTCAAAAAATGCTTCCCTTTTCTGTTAAAAAAAAGTCCAGATTATATATGCTATGCAGGAGCATTAATCCACAGGAAGTTGAAGGCAGCAGCACATCGACGGGAATGTGAAATCTGGAGACAGGGAGCAGAGGGGGACTCACCTCAATCTCCGTGTGGCGGAACTTGCAGATCTTGCGAAAGCAGCGGCTCTCCTGCCAGAGGGTGCAAACAACCTCGCTGCCCATGGCAGCTTCGCAGTGTCGGAAGGAACAGCTGTCACCCTGCAAGGAGCGCCATTATGACAGTGGTTTGAGTCGCACCACTTTTAAAATGCCTTCCAGACACACACTTCATCCAAACAAAACAAATGCTATGCAGAAACTTCCTGTTTTTATTTCAATAAATGGCTATATTTGTGGAAATTTCAAAGCTGTGACCAAGGATTGATCTAAAATGTGTAGGAACTGGAGGTTTTTTTTGCAATGGGAACATGCCATTACAGGCCGAAATAGATGAGTCACATTTTTGTATTAAGTGCACATAAAGCTTAACTACATTTAACCACTAAATCTGAATTTTAAAAGTCTTTGAAAAGGGTAGCAAACACTACCCATTCAATTATACCCATTCGCTGGTCCACCCTCCCATTTTAATAAAATTTTACTTGAGAACCTCAGCCTGATTGTAAGTTTCAGCCTTTGTTAAAAACTATGACCTTCTATCATTTTAAAACAGTGTGGGCCACCATTGTAGTACATCATTGATTTACTGCTTTTCTCTTGAAATGGAAATGATAAATATTTATTTATTCTTAACTGAATAATGTCACAATTATAGACATCTGTATTTGAAAATATAAGCCCCACCAAGCTAATGAATCATGATGAATTCTGGAATATAAAATGTAGCTAGCCCAGCTAAACTCTTGTCAATCATTCCAGGATTTAATGCTTTCACATTGGTTCTGACCCTAGAGAACAACACCCAATGACAGTTCTCTTTATTACATCACCAAAATCACCTAATGTAGGCCTGAGTGATAAGAAAGCATGATAAAGGTTTGTGCACCATAAAGGACACTGTAAGGAATGTATTTTCCACTGTTTTCTATCTGGCCATATAAAGTAGCACCTAAGGCAGTACAAAATGCATCAGGTGCTCAAAGGGCCAGCAATTAAAACAAAGACCTCTCTGTAACCCAGGGAGACCAACAGTCCTACAGGGACCAAATGAACGTTTACATGCACTTACAAACTTGCACAAGAGCAGAAGACTTATAATCTACTTAAAATGATAATATATGAAAATAAAATTTCCAAAATCAATACATCCCAGGCCTGGACAATCAAAACTATTTTTCAAATTTACAGAAAGCATCAGAGTAGCTTTTCGCATTATCACTATGGCAAGTACCCCACTCATCTTACCTTCACGCAGGTGGAATAGTAGTAGAAATAGCAGTCATCTCCTTGGTTAGACATGCTCAAGCAGATACGAAATATAACTGTGGCTTCTTCCCTGCTGGTCTGAGTTATTTTTCTAACGACGGTGATCTTCTCTTGGGTCGCGTCTCTTCAAGAACAAGGCCCGCAGGAATCTCCTCTGCTCATGAGTAAAGATAAATGTTCTGAAGTATATTATTCAGATAGTCTGCTGTTAGCACTGTCACCACAATCACACAAAAACAAATAATAATGCTTCTATCAGTTCAGGTTAGACCACAGTTTTTAAAAGCACAGCCAACAATTAAATTTTTCAGCTCTGTTTTTGCAAACAGCCTAAGGTGGAGTGCACTGACCTTCAATGGAGAATCTGGCAAAGCCAAAAGAGTTTTTTTTAAACCTTCAATAGGCACTGCCCAATGGTTTAAGGCAGGATATAAAGGTAAAACATGAAATTGGAAAAGGGGAATGCTTTCAATATACACAAGAAAAGATGAATCTAGGGCTGTTAGATTCACCTCGCATACATACAATCAAGGGTGTCATATATTCATTAACATTAATTAATGAGAGATCCCCACACCTAACCAGAGAAAGATGAGACACACCCCTTTTTTACCTGGTGTGGCTGAGTGGGTCCTTCCTTTCTTCACCCACTTCCACTCGATGTGTCCTGCAGGTCCTGAAGGAACACTCACTCCATGAGTTACAACGAACAGGGCCAGAGACACTTGCTTTACTTCCCCTCTCCGATACACAGCTTCACATCAGACTGCACATCACTAGAGATGGATGGGGCAAGTCCTTTTTTATTTTTGTGTGTAGGGGGGCGAGGTGGGTTGTAGGGTACAGGCTGAAATAGAAATTTCCTCTCGAGTGGGATCCCAGAAGACGGCCAGGAAAACAATTCAGTACCGAGAGGGGGGAGGGGTGGGGAGGAGAGGCCAGAAAAAAAAATCTTCCACTACAGTGTCCAGTGAAGGATAGAGAAACGGGGTAGGGAAACTGCCATGGTTTCACAGCAGCCAAAAAAGCCAAAGAAATCAGCCGTCTTCTGCATAATGAAATTTGATTTTAAAAAAAAAACATATTTCCGATCCAGAAATCTTCCGGCTTGGTGAATTAGTTGCTTCTTTACCTAAATCAAGAAAGAAAGAAGACAAACTCCCCCTCTTTGAAAATTTAGGTGAGGAACTGTGATGTAAGACTATACGGAAGGACTGTTCCCTTCCCCCATGGGAAATGGGGGAATTATCCATGCTTTTGAAAAACGATGACCTTGCTATAGCTTTTAATCCAATAACCTTTTTAGTACTTCTCCCAGCTTGTCAACATGGCTTTCTTAAAAATTCCAATTTAACCATATTTACTTACAGCAGCTATCAAGTATTGATAGTGTTACAATGAAAATTACTTAAACCACGCATGTGTCATATTGTCTGAATAACAAACAATGAGATTGGATAGATAAACTCCTGCTGTAAAAAAAGCCATAAGGAAATATGGTTATACGGTATTTTTTGAATCTCTGACTAATTAAAAAATACACCTTGATATAATCTTAAAATGCTCTATACTTTTCTTATAATACTGTCAAAAATATACTTCATAAATACAACAACACTGTACACAAATTGTTTAAATGGTAAAATTATGAACCGCACAAGTACTGTTTTAAACCTGGTTCAAGAAGCTGAAGAAAACTGAACAGCATTCATTTTCTTTCTAGTTATTTTACTGCTTAATACAAGTTAATCATAAATGCAAGGGACGATATTAAAAAAAAAAACCTGAATTGAGGCTGATTAAAGTGCAAGGTTAAATTTTTTTATGAGAAGAGACTGACATTTTTGGTATTCTAAAAATGTTCAGGGCCAGCTCCAGCTGCAGGCTTTATGTAACACAGACATTTTAGAATACTAACCTGTGAGGATTAAAAGGTCTAACTGAGCTACTATACATCTTATAAGGTACATTCAGTTTGGTACAATACTGCCCTCATTTGGCTTGATTTTGATACAGCGTTTAGTCACATAAACATAAGGAGGAACAATAACCTACTGCAACACTTTGGGTTGCAGGGACATTTTGAAAGTACAAAACCAGATTCTAGGTGAAGACGAGAAAGGATAACATCTGGTTTATTAAGCTTTTGCAAACAACTCTAGGTCAAAAAAGGTTTCTGAAGTGACCGTATGATATGGGTAATAACGTGCGGTTTAGGTCTGGTGACCCCATGTCTACTCAAACACAAGTATGCTAATGGCACTGCAAAGGCTGCAAAAAATACTGGGGTTTTCCTATTTTCAATCTGTAAAGAAACTGACAGATCAGCCACGTTCTTTGGTGCTGGTTAACGTTAACCAGTGTATTCCCACAGGTGCCTGCCTGTGCGACATCCAGGTTGGTACACGACACTAATTCTCTTGGTGTCTTGGTGCTGTGAGGCTGATATGGCGACATCAAGGCAACTCCAAAACCTGCCAATAAAAGGAGCCCTCACGCCAACATGCGACTGAGACCAAAGTGGTGCTGATCCTCTGGGAAACATTCTCAGGTTCTACTGTGCACACCCGGCCAGCAACTGAGACAGAACTGGGAAAACTGTTTCCAGTTTCCCATGGTGGGAACAACAATACCGCTTCCCAATTTGTCCATGTTGACTTGCAAGCTGCAGTTATTCGGCCCAGTGAGGGTGACTTGTGTTACAGTTGCCTTGATTTGGATACCAGCAGCCTTGTATGTGGTGCACAGGTCAACTCTGCACATGCAGATGCACGAACACGCACCTCCCACAGGCACCTTCACTTCACACTTCAGAGATGTGAGCTTTAGCCATTTCTAGAAACTACACATATCATTTTGTGCAGTTTTTTAGAAACAAAGATATTCACAAAAATGGTTCTTCACAGCCACTCACATAATATTCAACCAGGCCAATCAGTTAGCGCTTCATGTTGTATAATCCTTTGATGATGCAACAAACTGCAAATTGAATTTCTAAGGTCATTCTGTGCATTTTCCATATTGCTATAACCTGACTGTAGAATAGTGACAAGTAATATAGTAACAGAACAAAAGAAAACGCTAGACATGCCTTAACATATGAAGTCTGTGTGAAAAGTACAAGTCGTGAGAGACCTCTTCGATGATAACAGGACTAATATTATGAATATGGAGATTGAAATGGGGAATATGATAAAACATTTAAGCCTTAACTACATTAAAAACATTTCCCATTTAAGCCTTAACTATATGTATATAAAATGATTTCCCAAACAATTAAGTTAGAATATTGTAAATTAATGTATTTTGTAGCTACTGATACCGTGTCTGAGCGTCCATGATGAAAACCCTCTTACTGTAAGGCACTGTATAATGGAGTGAGACCTCGCCAGACGGAGCCATTAGAGCCCATTCTTTTAAGGAGCAAGATTTACCGGGGTTTAAAGACAATGGGTGTCTTTTATCCACTATACTGCAAGGTGCATTTAAATACCTTGTTACAATTAATAATTTATATTCCCCCTGTAAACATACGTTAACAATTAATTTAGCCTGTTGTTTTGTTTACCCGGACACATCCTGATCACTAAACGTCTTTTATAAAGTAACTAAGCGTCTTTTTACACACCGTAACCAGAAAACTCTCCTATTCCACATAACAGCGCTGACGAGCACAAATATGAACTGTCATACTGTAATTTTTTAGGTCTTAAGGTAATTGAACCTCACTCACAACAAAAAAAGGCCTTCCGGGCC
Source organism: Lepisosteus oculatus (assembly GCF_040954835.1). NCBI lineage: Eukaryota > Metazoa > Chordata > Actinopteri > Semionotiformes > Lepisosteidae > Lepisosteus > Lepisosteus oculatus. The sequence continues at coordinate 38,064,219 of NC_090700.1, forward strand.
CGCAAAGCAAACTAAACAAACATCTTCACGTTGCCTTACAGTCTCCAACAACAAACAAAATACCAAAACCATACGCCATAGTTTAGTTAAATAACGATGTAGTTACCCGGAATATTTAAAAACAAATATTATATACTCGTGCCCCCCAAGAGAACACACCACTCTTCTCTCTCCGTCGGCTCTTCCTCGTCTCTCTGTGCCTTTAGAACAAAGATGGCGCCTGCGCCGCTGGTGCCAGTAAGAAAAATGGCGTCCAATAGTTACATGGCTTTTGTAAAGATGGAGTATGAAAAGCGTTCCTTGTTCTCCTTTTTCTTGAACTGCGAATAAGTACAATATAATTACCCGTCCCTTCTACTTATGACTGATATTGGCGGTCGGTCTCCGGAAAGCCAGTTTAAAAAAACTCCCTTTTAAGAAATAACATCTTATTATCTTCTGTTTAATGGGATAGCTCTTTCTAGCTTAAATCGGGGTTTTTGTTTTTGCTTGACTGAGAGATAATACTTTATTAATCCCGTAGGGAAATTGATGTATTTTTATGTATAATTGATTATGTATTTTACTGAGTGGAACTGGCTGTTGTAAAATGTGATACAAAACTGTTTTAACAATGTTATTTTAAATCTCTTTTAAAGACCTGCAATATTAGAAGCTGATATAGAAAAAGTATAAACTTTGCATATACTATTTGTGTATTACCCTGTGGGATTTTTCTTTAAACATGGTTTATTTGCTACAGTCAGAGAAAGATGGATAAAAATGAAATGGTCCAATACAGTTCATAGTTTATATTTGTGTTTAAGACCTTAAATAGTGAAGTCTTTGAAAGCTTTAACGATTATGGAGAATATCTGGGTAAATTTGTGGGAGTTTGGAACAAGATACCTTGCCATGCTATCAAAGCTGATACCTTAGCTTCTTTCAAGGAACAGCAGGATGAGATCATCTGATCACTGAACTACTAAAACAAAGCATGAAAGGAGGACTGAATGACTTTCTCTGATTTGTAGCCTTCCTTATATTCTTATGTAATATTTTAAACATTAAATTACTTTTTGCTTTTGGTGGTGGTCCCTTGAGCAAACAATTGTAAAGTTTACCTTGGTATACCTAGTGGGTTGTGGGTTAATGATGGTCAAGGAACGGTACAGAAACACACAATATAAGATCAATATAAGGACAGAGAAAGAGAAGAAACAAGGAGAGGAGAGACAGTAGTCTGGAAGAGTCAGGACCTTAAGCTTGCGGCAGCTGAGAGCTCCTACGTCATGATCATCCAAACCAAACCTGACTGGAGCTAAGTATTTGAACTTTGCTAGAGAAAGCGTGCAATTAATCTTTTTACGGATCTTGGGTTTCCTAGGTAAAAGATACCTCTCTTAGAAATGTCTTTCCCGCTTAGGGTGCATTTTTAGGGATATAGACTCCCATTTTTCTGTGACATCCGGGGTTCAGAGAGACAGATTTAAGTGCAGGTCGCATTGTATTTATTCCTGACAGATAAGACATTACCTTTTCTTTCCAAGGGACATAAAAGTACTCTTCTGACCATTTGTCGTTGAATTTTTGACCCTCTGCATCAATCTTTCTTTTTTTGACATGGCAGGAATAACTTACAGTTAGCCTCTGGTCAGTTATTACTTTTAGAACCATTTGAAATTATTACCTGCTTTCAAACAAGATAGCATACACTGCAAGTCATTTGCGTGACTGAGCCAATCACAGTAGGCAACAAAAGTCCAGATGAATTTACAGTAAGAATCAGTTGTAGCACAGGTGTATGTAACCTTGGCCAAAGCTGACATCTCATAGGCTACAAGTAAAAAGCAACATGCAATAGGTGTTGTTCTGCAATTGACCGTTAGTGCTCAGATAGAGCAGCAGAGCTAGCAAGTAGAGGCCACAAGCAGAAGATTTTCAAAATCTGATGCAAAAAGTGACCCTTGAGATTCCAACAGAAGTGAGCTGTGGGCCACTCGGTTTTCTGACCTATTTTCTTAGAGAAATCACTTGCAAGTTGGGGGTTATGAATAATTATTTTACTTATTGGCTGAACTGCTTGGTCAAATACTGATTTTCACCATTTGCATAACCCTCCATTTGTAATAATATTAACAACAAACTGCATTAGAATTGTTATGTTGTGACCTTGTTTTAAAGACCTAACAAAGTATCATTCTTTTTCTTGCAGGAAGTACAGTTTGCAATCTTTTGTTTGTGACTTTGTTGTGTTTTGATAAATAAAAACTGTTCAAAACTGATATAAGCTAGTGGTCTGATCAGTGGCAGTCAATGGCCTACGAGCAGAGTAGGCTTTGCTCTACAAGACCATAGGCACAACGGTTATGAGTTAACATTAACAAGTAAAGAAATGAACAGCGCAGACCATAATAAAACACCATATAGAAGGAGGTATTGCATCCATTTATACAGCTGAGCATTTTATAAAAACACCTAAGTGAAGTGTCTTATTCAAGAATGCAGCAGTGCACCCCCTGGGATTTGAACCCACAACCCCTAGCACTGAGGGTGTACAGACAGCAAAAAAGTGCAGCAGGTTTCTAGAAGGTGAAGAGAGCAGTGTGTTTGATCACAAAGAGGTTCGGAAGGCAGGTCTAAGAGTCTAAACTGACCAGTCATGGAGTCAGGCTAGTTTAGGGTTACAGTTAAACCAGGGTAGAGATTATTATTTCCCACAATGGAGAAGGGAGAAGCAGGCTGGATCTCCCATTGGCTGAAAGAGAACAGAATGTTTTATTTTTTACTTGAAAAGTTAAGGTTTAAAAGTTTAAAGCAGAACACAGCACTGCTCTTCCGTCATTTAAAATTAGGTTCACAGGGGAATCTGGTGAGACAAAAGCAGGTTGTGGACCTTGTCAGTGTGTGAAGGTTTATACCTGGGTGGGTCCACTCTCTGCCTTGGCTTCTCGCTTTTCAAGATATATTATTCAGTTTGCAGCGAGTGAGTAGGGTGTAGGTACACTGTATTAGGGCTTCATGTGTGTAGGTCACGCTACACGTGAAGGTCAGGAAGCTCTGTCACAGACCATTACCAGCTGGAAAGATAATTCACATGATTCAGGCAAATAACTTCAAAACATTAAGGCATGTTGCTCCATAGTTTATTATTTAAAAGCTGGTCAGAAACATTAGTAGGAATAGTCAAAGGCAGCATTGTGTTTCATTTGCTGGGCAAAATCTTAAGGGAGTTAGCTGTGCTTGAGCTTACAAGGTGGTGGTGGTGGCACTGAGCAGGGAATATACGCTCTGATTACCTCGTCCCTATAGCCAGTTGCAGCACTTGCACTGGTTGTTAAAAACCAGCCCAGCACCGCACCTCTGGAGGTAGGTAATGCCATGTGCACATGAATAGAAGGCATTAGGGTCGTCTGTCTTGGGATATAGTCCATCAGGCTGGCCAGCGCAGAAGCCAGTGCCTGGTTTCCGTGTGGTCATAGTAGTCGTGGCCTTGGTGGTGGTTCTGGTGGTGGTCTTGGTGGAGGATGCTCCAGGTGGAAGGGCAGTGGTGGGAGGCAAAGCTGGGAATGCTGCAAAAAGAAAACAGAAACTTTTACCACTGAAATCTGTCCTGGGTCGAGCAGGCGGTCCTGCTGAAGGTGACTGGGCTCTTGGATGCTCCTTGATATTTGGTGAGCCTCTCTGAAGAGAAAGCGACTGTTTAGGTCATTGTGTGACTTTCTGACGGGTGTCACCCATAGATGATGGAAGAGTTACCAATCAGCAGGTCATTTGCTCACAGAAGAGCAAACATATAACCAGCAACCCTAACCTCCAGTGAGCATCTCTGCTACTAAGAAGAAGTGCATGGTACAAGCTGTCTGGACACAGCTTGGGCTTTGACAGAAATACAGAAGTGACAGGTAAGACGTGGTACAATAAAGACTTGTTGGGTGCATGTGAAGGAGTTAGTTTTATTACAAAGCAGGTCAGAACCCTCATCCAAACACCTGTTCATCTATAATGCCATGAGACGCTACTTTGCCATTCAGGCCAGAGGGATCCTAGTAGCTTACATATATTAAGCAGCGTGCGGAGGTGGGAGATGAGAGGGTAGCTTCCCTGTTTGCAGAAGTCTCCAGCAAAGTCATCCAGGTCGAGGGCCCAAACAAAGGCGCCTCCAAAGTTGTTATCCTTCAGCCATTGAACCTGAGAGCAGGCAGTGAGAAGAGGAGGAAAAGATAGGTTTATTGTTGCTGCTCTGCTTCAGAGAGAACATCTGGGCATGCCATTGCTGGAGGTAGAAAAGCAACAATAAAATACAGACATGTTAACCTGGAACTTATTTCACAGATGGTCTATGACTGACCTTACTGAAAAGTACCTCTCCAGAAACCAAAGTCAGAATTGGTTAGTGATGTGGTAAACAGGGGGCAACATCATAGTATCTGTTTTTATAGCAGCAAGGGTACTGTACCTTGGTGTTGTAGCTGTCCTTGGTGTCAAAGCCCACCCACTCATTTCCCTTAGTAGCATAGGGCACCTTCTGGTCATCAATCCACTGAATGCTGGTTCCTTGGAGGAAAGTGCAGATCTGAAAGACGTGAAAAGAAAAGAGGATTTGAGGGAGAGCCTTAGCAGATTATGAGATTTTGCGCAATCTTCTATTTCTAATGTTTTTATTCATTTTAAAGTTTGGTCACAATTTGGTTGACAAATTATAACTAAGAATGAAAAATCCTCTAGATAGATTCATTCATTTTCTATCTGCTTCTTCTACTTCATGGTTGTAGGGAAGCCGTAGTCGATCTCTGCAAGCAACAAACAGATGGCAGGGTGCACCCTGGACAGGATGCCTTCAGATAGTTTAATTGAAAAAATCCAAAGATAAAGGGAATGTCGTGCTCTGACTGGCTGAAGGACCTTTTTTGCACCTATTTAAACTTGAACGGATACGATTGCAACAGAAGTTTATACAAGTATTCATGCTCTTTAAAGACACTGAAAAACTCAACTCAGCAGACTGCTTCAGAATGTACAGCGCAACATGAAGCAGGTGACACAAGTCAACTGCTTGGTAGTTTATTTATAACTGAGAACAGCAGACACCTCTTTAGGCAAAGTGCCTCCTATTCTCAGGAGTTGAATTATTGTTGAATTAGCTTATAACTGTCAAAAGTCAGAACTGAACTCTAAACTCAACTGGGCCAAAAGGTGACATGTTAATGACATCTATAGCATCTATAGCTTTTAAAAAAGATCTCACTCTTTACTGACCCTGGAACAGAGTACTATGTGACACAATAAAAATCCTTTTAGCTAAAGCATTTCTTGCACTTTTCTGATTTTAAAGTATGTGTCATAATCGTCATCCCTCCTCTACAGGGCTCTCCGAACATTTATTGTTAGTTTCATTATTACGTTCACCTGTCTCCTATTTAACCTGTCACTATATAAGTTACGTGCCTCCTAAGCTCTGGGCTCAGTATTGGAAGATGGATACCCAGAAGCCCGCCTACCACTGGGTCCAGGAGAAACCCAACAGCATAGGCTTCATCATGGCCTCCTGACCGTCTGGGTCCGAGGCTCGGAGCACCTGGCCTCATGATTGTGTTTTTAACTTCCCTGTTCCTGTTCTGGTTCCAACTCGGTTCCTGTTTTAACTGTCTGTCTTAGATTGATCTCCCAGCTACCTGGACTTTGGACTGGGCCCTGTTTTTCCCTTTTGGACTCCCACTGGACTTATTTGCCTGTGAACCCCCTAGCACCAAGATCACTATTGGTACCACCCCCCATCAGTACTCTCATCCATTCCTCTCCATGTTTTTCCCTTTTGTCCTTCTCCAGTATGTTCCGGATTATATAATCTGCATAGGGTCCTAAATACACACTACAAGTAAAGACTTGCTCCTGTGATGGTGTGTTTCTTAAAAGTAGATGTTTTATCAGGACTGGAGCTAGGAATAGGAATAAATGGACAATTAAGTAGTTTTAAATGCAGGAAGAGCACATTAGAATCTCCTCTTCTGTCCTGCTCACCTCATAGTAAGACCAGAAGCCTGCTTCACGGGTGTACTGGCCAGCGGAGGCGGCCCCACTGGCTGGAGCCCCAACTTTGCTGTCAGAAGAGGAAAGACGGAACGTGCGGCCATAGGTGGGAAATCCCAGGAGGAGCTTCTCCGGAGGAGCTCCCTGATCCCTCCAGTACTTCATAGCAAAGTCCTGAGGCCAGGGAGAGAAAGAGTGGGAAAAGAGCAGGTCATTATTACATTACCAGAACTTTACAATTTTGCACTGGGTCAGTAGAAGGTACATACCACTCAATTTAAAAAATGTCTATACATAGACATTTGTTAGCAAGTAAACGTTTAGTGTATTTGAAGATGAAACATCTGAAAAATGTATTGTAATAAAACTTTTATTCAATGCCAACCAGGCACTTGGCTTTGCCTTGGCCCTCTACTTTACTCACAATGTTGAAGTAGATGAGGTCTCCCTTGTCAGTGGAGCCGCGGTATAGGGGGCTGTTGTGTCCAGTGAGGGGATCCCAGGCTCCGTGGAAATCATAGGTCATCACACTGATGAAGTCCAGGTACCTTGAAAGAGAGACACAGAAGAAAATGTGTTTCTCTTCAAGGTCCTCCAGGTTTCAGTAGAGAATCCCAATTTTACATTTGGGCCCTTCCTTCAGGGGTACTTTAAATCTCCATAATCTGAAGGACTGCCTCCGTACCATGGTTTTATAAATCCTTTCTGTAAAGTGAGTTCTTAACTAACATTCAAAAGCCACTTTAATGTATGTATGTCTCTGGGACATGAAAGAAAATACTCAATACTCTGGGAGTATTGACAGAAAACTTACATGAACATGCTAAAAAAGCAAACTCCACTCAGAATGCTCTCCAGCCCAGAATCCAGATTCATAGAGCAGCAAAGCAACAGTACGAACTGCTACATCACTGTGATACCCAAAGAATATTTATAACCATGCTGGTTTACAAATAATGGCTAGCATTCAAAACAGCTTTAATATATGTATTATGCATCGATATACTGTATGTAGGGATTCTAAACATATGTTTAACTGATACAGATCCAAGACACAATGTGCCTGATTGTTAATAGCTTCTGAGTCTAAGACAGAACTCCAGACTCACTTGGAGATCTCTGCAATCTCATAGCCATTGTCAATGTTGCCTTTCCCGGCAGCCACTGCAGCTGTGAGCAGCAGTCTGGGCATCCCAGTTTTCTGACCCTCATCCTTAAACGCAGCTAAGAGCTCCTGCAGCCACAGAGAAATGGACATCAGGGTATTAAACAAATCAGAAAAGTTAAAATGCTGAAAACGTCACGTGTTGGCTTCATTTAATAATTATTGCTTACCACAGACAACTGCTAGTGAGTCATTGACAGGAATATTTTTTCCAACATTAAGAATCACTAATTGTTTTCTATTTTTTATCTTCTTAATCCGAAATTGCCATGTCTTAGCATGAGTTACTGCCACAGCCCACATGCTGCATAGAAACAATCATGAACATTGTCCTCCAACACAAGGCAGCATGAAATATGAAAAATAAAAGTGAAGTTCTCTGAATTCATGGCAGCATGATTCAACTGAAAACAACAATTGCCTCAAAGCCTCTCTGTAAAATTGCAGATCACATTGATATGTTACAATCAAAACTTGAAAAAACTATGAAAACGAATTATTATATCCATAAATGCTGTGTTGTTCGGGGAAGGCTGCCATGACTTGACCCACCTTAACCAGCGCCGTGAACCTCTGCTTGTCCTCTGGGGGGCTCCCTCGCGCTCCAGGGTATTCCCAGTCCAGGTCCAGCCCGTCAAAGCCGTGCGTCCGCAAGAAACGGATGGACGACTGGATGAACCTCTGCCGGTTTGCAGCTGAAGAAACCATGATGGTGAACCTTGGGGAGAACAGGCAAGGAAAGGGTTAATCCTGTGACGCCCGTGCCCGGTCCCAGAGGTCCATAGCCCCGCGGATCTGCCAGGCAGCTCACACTCCTCAGTGATTAAGACTTTGAGATAGCTGGGATTTGGTCCAATCGCCTTAGTAACCGCTTCAGTGACTCTATTAAGATCTCTACGATTGACTGAATCTTGGAGGACACTGTGTAATAAAACCAGGGAACAAAATCAAAGGGTCAATCCCTCAGCCTCAGTGCATCACACAGATTCGATTGATGGCTTTTCTTCTTTCTTTAATATTTGTCATAACCTCCAGCTGCACTATTCGTCAATGGTAAGTTGGAAAGGAAACGGTTGTTGTCAGTATTCGATCATCCAAGATCAATTTTCTACTGGACAGAAGAAATTAAACTTGCTTCTATTGAATGTCTATTTACAAACAAAATGCCTGAAGTGTTTAATTGTCATTTTTTTTTCACTGAAAGTTTGAGGTATTCGGGTTTACTTTCGAATTTGCTTGTACATTTTTAGGACATTTTCAAGCCCTTCCTCTATCATTAGCATAAATCAGAGCTAATTTCAGAAAAAAAATCTGAAGTGTTATCAATAATGACAATGAGACACACAAGGGTATAACAAAATGAAAAAGAGAATGCAGTCCCAAAGGTACTAAGGTGCTGTCCAACAGGAATCTACAGATGCAGCTAGTCAAAACGCGGTACAATGCAGTGGTCATGTCGCATCATATCGCAACATTTCGCATCATACCACATTAATGCAAATTAGATATGGCCATAGTATCCAGAATCACCTTGTAAAACTGCCAGGTGGAGCTAATAAAGCTTAACCTCTCATGTACAGCATTTGAGCTGTCACCAGAAAACACCTTGTTTCAAATCCCAATCACTGCTGAGGGACAATCTTTATTTGATTAAGAATTTAAGTTGTATACACTTTAGACTTTTAAATTTAAACTGTGTATTAGAGAATTTTAATCATTATACATTAAAAAGTTGCTATATTTTATGATAGCAAGATTGCTGTTGGACAAAAGTACACAACCTACCACCTTTATCACAAATATTTTAATTACGCAGAAATATTTTATGCATCAAAGTCTTTACCGAAGATATTACTAATAGTATTAATAATGAATGACCTCGGACAAGCTGTAAACTGAAAGTATTACCCTGGTCCACATTCTTTGTAATCATCTTCATTGACAAAAATTAACACCACAGCATTTCGTTGATCCAATCACGTATTCATTTCCAGTCATACAACGTAAGTCTTGAGAATCTCTGATTCACCATGCTTTTCACATGCTCATAAACTATATTAATTTAGGAACATAAACATATTATGTAAACTGTACTGTATATGGCTGGTCTTGGTAGTTTAAAGAAAAAATACACACCAGTATTCCGTTTCTCCATAAACATTTAAAGCATCAAAGCCTTACATTTGGTTATTTCAGCAACGTTTTTACGTGCTCCTTCTGACCATGTTACTGTACTGTACGTTTATATACTTTGTGAAGTTTGATCATTTTAACCTGTTCTGCGAATACGCTCATTATAGGAGTAAACAAATGCATACCTTTAGAATTGGATTAATAGGGAATATAATATGGAATTCATATCTAAATAAATTAATAACAATGTAATTATATTAATGTACTGTTGCACAAGCAGTAGTATAAGACTTTCCATTGATATGTGTATTGCTGTTTCAGTGCTTGATATGTGGCATGATGGCTTAAGTGACTGAACCTATAAAGATGAGGGTGGGTGTTTCTTTTAATAAAATAAACATTTCTTTGAAAAACTAAAATAGCAAATATTATTGGCTTATATTGACATATTTTAGATTTCTAAATATCACAACATGTTCGTACTGTATGTGCACAGCGGTACCGCAGGGTGTGAGCCCGAAAGCCCTACATTAATGTAGTGCATTTGCCTGGCGCTGTGGCCGAGGAGCGCCCGGCTGGGACTCTCTGTGTCTGCTGGCATGCGGGAGTGCTGGCTGTGCCAAATTTCACTCCACAAAGTCAGAGTCTGTGTCTACATTGTTTGTAAACAAACTGGTTTCACAGGTATTTTCTCAGCTTCCTCATTTTCAAAGCAGAATAGTCAAATTTCATTCCACAAAGTCTGAGTCTGTGTCTACATTGTTTGTAAACAAACTTGTCTCACAGGTGTTTTCTCAGCTTCCTCATTTTCAAAGTAAAATAGGGCAAGCCTTCCAATGAAAGACAGTCCACCTTCCCCCCACGGACAGACTTACAAATGTTTTCTTAGAAAAACAGATTCACAACGTGTAGCTGTGCCACTCTTCTGTGACAACAACAACAACAAAAAAACGGTTTGAACACCATGGGTGCTGTTTTTAATAAGCTGCTGAGTAAAAGAATAGGAATTTTCCTGCTGTCAGCAGTATTGTGTATATAGTTTTATGTACAGGCTGCGAAAAGTTTCACAAGTAGAGGTCTTTAAAATTAGGCTGGGCAAACGATTTTTTTAATTCTTAAAAAATAAATAAAAAATGAGATATAATAATGTGTTCCTGCTTAGACATTGCACGACTTTAAAAGCTATAAAATCAGGTTTCGATAGTTAATAACCACTTTTTATGTGCAAAAAAACGGGTGCTTTTTCTTCCCCGTGATCAGCTTAGAATCTCTGTGTACGCTGTAAGGTTTTAACTTTTTAATTAAACGTTTAAAATACACGAATTTCATAAAAACAACACATGTTTTGAATAGAAAAAATCATATTCTGTTGTCTTCCTGGTATGTACTGTATAACAGATCAGCAGGTCTTTTTTCCCCCAATCAGAGGCTCTGAAAACAGTTTGCTGCCCGCTGTGCTGTGTCAGAAGGGGAGGCGGCACCGAGGGAGGGAGGGAGCGCGGAGCTCAGTATTGCACCAATTGCATCTGCATTCATAATTTAGTGTTTAAAATTAAACAACATAAATCATTTTCTTTGACTTCTAAGTCCCTTGATTATCATTAAGCACAGGTTTATCACCACTTAGACTACTTTTTGATACCATTGTTAGACAAAACAGGAACTTATTGTACTTTCTAATGACAGGTGGAAAAATTACAAATTTTAATTGTCTTTAATTTTGTTATACATTTTAGAAAAGTTTAATCTATACATACACCTCAAAACTATCCTCGATTGTATTTCTGAATGCTATGTTACACTTAATTCATTGTTTTAAATACATCAAATTAAGAAAGTTAGGTGTTAGCGTAAACTATTAGTAATCAATAATATTAAATTTAGCACTAATTGTTGCACTTTTCCCCACATCTTGTAAAAATATATTTTAGTACTTCAAATATACATTAAATCTGACTATCAGAAAATAAGTTAAATACACAACTAAAGAAAAAATAGGGGAAAATATCATTCAAAATATTTTGCTAAAATATGTTTATAACTGTTTATAAAAATAAAATCTATTAACTAAAGAATAGGATGGCACAGTTGTTAGTATGCTTTTTGTATGGGTTTTTTTTCCGTAAATACAACAGTAGTACCAGATGTCTCAGTGGCTTTCAAAATTGAATTATGCACACAAACCTCTGAACTAGAAAGATAAGATATCCAACCCTTTCTAATGGTGGTGAAGTGGTTAGCATTGCTATCTTGCAGCACTGGGGCCCTTGGTTCAATTCCTGCCATCCTGTGAGTGTGGAGTTTGCATGTTCTTTCTGGGTTCTGTGGTTTTTCTTCTTCCGTGTGATATGATTCCCTCTCACACTCCAAAGCATACTGGTAGGTTAATTGGCTTATGGGAAAACTGGCCCTGATGTGTGTGTGTGTTTGTGTGTGGCGCTCTGAACGAGTTAAACTTTGATGCAGGAAAAATGTATTTCCCAGAAGATATACTGATTCTCCCCGATGCAGTGCAGTTAAAAAAATATCTCTGATACAGTTCCTTCAGGGATGATGTAAAAGACCATGTTGTTTGGCATGCACGAGCCAGAAATGTTTGGATTAATTAAAAAAACAAAAGCATTGTGAAAGTACTCCAAAATGTGTTTCAGTTGTACAGGCAGAACAATTTCTTGCTGTAAAAAAAATGTCCCTAGGCATAATTTGTTTGCTATAAATATGTTCCTAAAAAGGAATAAAAAAAGCCATTTGATTCAAATAGCTTTGGCAAAATCTATGGATACTTTGCCCTTGAGCTGTGAAGCTTTTAGATTCTTTGGGTCCTTTAACTGTAGGAGCACCCAATGTTTAAAAGATTTAAAAAACTATAGCTTTCATAAAAATGTGAGAGTATCTTCATGCATTCTTCTTCATAGCACGTTACACTTAGTTTAAACTCAGCCTTTTGGCACAGGAACAAGTTATGTTCATTTAATTGCTTAGGACAATAGCCACAACAATAAAAACAAATGAAAAACAAAAAAATGTGATCCTAATTTCTGATTTTCTTCCTAGTCCCAGGAACACTGAGGTCTTGTTATGTGCAGTTACAGTAAATGCATAAAAGAAACAAAAACTTACTGGCTTGTCCCAAAGTTCCACCCTCCCACAGCCAGCAGAGTCTTCAGCTGAGGGTTCCTGTGAAAGAGCAGGACAGAAAATGATTCACTGGACCGTGCAGTGGTGTGGTTGATTTTACAGAGCACTGCTACTACATTAAACTGAAAATACAGCATACTGTCATTGAAACCAATGAGATGCAACAGAAGGGTATTCAGCCTTTCATTCCTGAACCAAACATATGATGGATAATGACTGAAGCTGTACCGTTTTTGTGATTTGCTAATAATTCTCAGTATATTGTAACCTTGGTAAATGAAAAAATAATCAGTGTCTCACTGATAAACATCAGACCAAGTAAGGTAGTAGCAGCATCCTAAAACCTGTACAGAAATGAAGTGGTAATAGCAAGAATATAACAAAAACATTGTTCCTGCAATTATGAGTTTGGAATACTGGAACATTCTGACATGTTAGTAATGTGTATAAAACACCCCCAGGTAATATCTTCTGAAACACATACACTATTGAATATATTTGAAATTTTCATAATGACTGCAACATTACATCTGAGTGTCTGATTTGAACAAACTGCACGCTTCCAGTAATATTGTGAAAACCGTGCTGAAGCACTTGCCAAAGTTGGACCACAGACTGTTTACATCACAGAGGTGATGTAAGGGCATAACAACATTCACCCATGAACTCCAAACACATACCTATTCTTTAGTGCGTTGAAGGACTGGTACAGAGTCTCGTCATTCCACTCATAGGTGACCAGCTCATTAGCATAATTGATGACGGAGAAAGCATAGATCAGGTGGGTACACAGGTGAGGGTCCACATTGTCAGGCAAAAAACGTCCAGTTCCAGGTCTGTACTGGGACCAGTTAGTGAAGTAGCACACCAGCTTGGTGGCAGAACCTGGAAAAATGAGCACAGGAGGAGATGGGCTCTAGTAAAGTCACAGAGAGGGGAACAGCTGGACAAAACATGTCTGGCCCTGAACCATTCACTTACCCAGCTGAAACAGCAGGAGGCACAGACCTGTCAGGGAGACACAGGCAGGATGTTACTAGCAAACCATCAGTTTGTTTCATCACAAGGAAACACAACCTTTAATGAGCTCTAGAGCTCTTGCTGTTACCCAATCACATATTTGCAAGAAAATTCCCCAGTTCATGTGACACACCAGAGTAATGCAGCAATTATGTTGTGCATGCAAAGATAGAAAACCTAAACCAGGACAATAAATTAATTCTTGATAAAAGTTTCATGTTTTTACTTTTAATGAGAAAATCTTACTAAAAATCACTAAGAAAGAAAGCTGTTCTGCCATTGAACCATGTTCCATGAAAATAAAGCCAGTGTGACTGACCCATCACATTTTAGTTATTATTTTATTATTTTAATTATTTATTTTACTTCTCTTGTCATTTTTCCATAAAAGTTTAACTATTGTAAAAGCACCACTTCAATGTCCCAGTTAAGTAAATCTTACCTGCTAAACTAGTCAGCTTTGTCATTGTGTCTCTGCAGGGTGTTACTTCTCTGTTTCCTCACCTTCTATCTGAAAACAAGGAAGGAGAGAGAGTTATAAAGTACTGCTTGAAACAATACTCTCTCTTGGATTGGTCAAAGACTAACTTCCCCTAGCAGATGAATCATAGCTACTACCCAGTAGGGTTGAAGGATTGAATCATGTCTGTTTTTGCTGAATTAATAAATTAATACAACTTTATCCCTTCAAGGCAAGGCTGCTGTTACATCATCCAGGTGGGATTGCATATTGGTAGTGGTGGAGAGGAATTATTTGTGTAAATCACTTTCATTGGAGTGCCCAGAAAAGAGCGATATAAGTGTAAGAATATTGTTATCATCATCATCACACAACATGGGTCCACAGTTCAGCTTTTGCACTGGGACCCCAGGATACAGACACCCTCAAGGCATCAGGACCTATCCTTAACTGAGTTATATACTGTACCTCAGGTTATAACTTCTCTCAGAACCCACCTTCTCAAGACTCCCCACTGCAGACCACAACTGTTGATCAAATTCTCACACTGAACGGATATGCTTTTCGCTTTCACACAGCACAGCATGGAATGCTAAACCACAGCTGTTTTTTTTTCCCCAAGTCTTTGCATGTCTCATTGCTCCCAAATACCAGCTATTTTTCAAACATCACATAGAGAGAATGCATGAATAGGCCTTTTAAAAAAAACAGTCTGAACAAATCTAAGATTGACTACTTGAAACTCTAGTCAAAAACTACTTGAAATATTTTATCTGCGTTTAATTTCCACAGTATTTTTGTAGAGCATTATCTTTTTGTTTGCCTTGTGAACTTATATATATATAAGTTCATAATAAGTTGTATTATATACTCATTGATGCTTTATTCTTTTCCTCTCATACTTTTTAAATTTCCATTTCACTGGATTACAATTGATGGCAATTGTTTTATCCAGAACACATTTTTCTCATTTAATTTATATAAATATCATTATGAAGTACTTAGAAAGCAGAATTCAGGTTAATCAAAGAACATTGAAATGCACCTGTATTTTAAAAGTTGTTTGCTTACGGTGTAATTAATTACAAATTTAACATTCAATGAATTCATGGAACAAAAGGAGTCAATTCCACAATGATAAACAGAAAGAAAGAACAATTGTGCAGAAACATATTAAGTCTATGTTCAATTTTAAAAGACTACAGCCGCTTCCTTTCCTTTTAATAGTAAAAGTAACAGAAAGTGACAAAGAGCAGTATGATTTACCTGTAGTGATCTGAAAGCCATTTTGCACCTTTACTGCTAATCTGTAAAACTAATTACAATACCAAAGTACAGAGATGGCAGGCTGATAGCAGATCATGTCTGTGTGAGATTTCAAGTTGGAATTTGCTCAACATTGATACAAGTGATGAGTTTTAATGTGTTTTTACGAAAAACAAGGAAATAAAAGTAACAAGTGTGAAATCGTCTACAGAGAGATATTATACTACATTTTTGTAATAATTGAATAATAATTAACAAACATTGTAGAACCAGCAATAGAAATTCAAAACGATTAAGCTACAACTCAAGACTGTGCAAACATCTGGCAGATGATATTTAATGTAGAATAATTACCTGTAGATTCAGGTACATGCAGGTAGAAAAGCCAAAAACTACTGCTATAAGATGTGATATATGAAGAAGCAACCTAAGAAAAAGACTTAGGTTGAAATAAAATGTCCATCTTTTAAGGTGGGAAAGCAATAAGGAGACAAATTAATATAGCTGTAATAAATTTAACTATACATCATCCTGGTTCTGAAACAAAATATATATATAGTAAAAATCTTTGATCACTTTGTTACAAAGAAGATACTCTGGAATTAGATCAGCGAAGAGTAATCAGGTACATTCCAGCTCAAAGAAATATCCTACTCTGTTGGACTAAAAAAGCCGGATCTGTTTAGCCTACAATTCAGGTATTCACCCTAGAGGATGGTGGCAAAATCAGCTCATTGGAGTTATTGAAATTAGCAATGAAACATGAACCAGATGGCACAAGTTGAATATAAGAGGACGAGCATTTCAATTGTTGAAGTCTGAAACCAAGCTACCCCGCCATATTGCTGAAGCTGATAACATCACTTTTTTCAGGAAAAAGCTGGATAAGATTCTAGGATCAATTAGCTCCTAAACCGCTCCTGACTGTATACTTTCTTACACTCATATGTAAATGCAAACAGCTAGAACTGGGACAATACACACTGAGGTAATACTGGCCATTTGCAAAAAGTATAAAGAAAATCATTTGCATGTTTCTATATACATCCACTCAGACAAATATTTGAACAGCTTTCATCCCAGCTGTGGTCTAATAATTTACAAACAATTTATTTCTGTCTAAATTTCTGTCTCAACAAACCAATCATACACCATATACAACAAAGTGAACTGACTGGATGTTACACAATACTGATGCAGCTGTTAAGATTCAATCTCCAGTTTGTCTCCACAAAGTGTGGGAACGATTTCTGGAGTTAGTGAGCAGCCACAGGCTCTCACAGGCTCCTACAAACTTGGCAGCTCTACAACCTGGTAACTCTTACCTCTCGCCTTCAGAAATGATCAGAAAGCCACAGGGTCCTCTTGTCCCAGCAGCGATAGGTCACAATGTGTGAAAAAGAAAGCTCAGGGTTTGAACAGAGGCATATAAACACGAATATAGGCAATAAACTTTATTAAATAATTACCTTCAAGATTAGATTAGATTTTAAATATTAGGTATTTACATTTAAAAAAACACAGACACAGTGGAAGAGATATTAAAGAATAATATCAAAGAATGTCACAGAGCCAGAAATATACATACTGTATATAGTTATATATACAATATTTTTTTTCATCATTGATCAGATAGGATATAGGATACACAAGCGCGTTAAGACAAAGCATGTCTGAACATTTTGCCTTTATTCCCTTACTTATTAAGGAATGGTTACAGCTGTAGTTTGTTTTGGTGTCTTGCCATTGGTTGTACAAGATTGTACATCACTACAATCTTAATACAATGATAAGACACCTTTTCATACCTAGTTTGTGCCATACAATGCAAAAAAGTCCAATGAAATCACCCAGTATCTCTTTAATATCATGAGCCTTGTAGGTATTAGTTAACATAAAGGTTACTGTACTATACTGATTTGATATAAAGTAAAAAAAAACTTTTTAGCTAGTATTCTTAAAGTACTAGGTGCTAGCACTTACATACTTGTAAAATAAAATCATTTGAATGCTCTTAATTTGACGTAACCTAACATAGTTACAAATTTGTCCAGGATTATTTTTCATATAATCTCTAAGACCACGAAAATAAACTATATTTGTCACTGTTAGTGTAGCTGGGTAGCCTAAATCCTTCACCACCCATGAGGATGAGGGTTAATATATATATATACTGTATGGTTATAGAAATTCAGATTAAAATTATGTAACATGATTGAAAAAAAAGTACATGTTTTACTTTATCATTATGAGGAATTAAGAAATGTTAAACTACTCTTCTTTAATCTTTCTTGCATCTCGGCAAATAATTAAACTGTTCACCTTTGTGGGTCTGCGAGCACCACAGGATTTGTGTTGTGTCAGCAAGACTAAGAATAACATGAGCACAACGCCTTATGAAACGTTGGACACATATCCTCTCTTCTGAAGCTGTGCTCTAAAACTTTCCAATATATAGAATGGTTTGTCCATTAACCCAGCTCAAAAATAATTGTTTGTTAACATTTGTTAAGGATATTGCGTTATCTGTTGTCTACGCCAGTGGTTCTCGAAGTGTGGTCCGTGGACCACCAGTGGTCCGCGGGCTGACCTAATCATCTTTCTTAAAAACAGCCATATCACTCTGCAACTCACAACTGGCAGCCCACTGAAGCTCAGCAGGTGTGAGCCTGGTCAGTATCTGGATGGGAGAACTCCTGGGAAAAACTAAGGTTGCTGCTGGAAGAGGTGTTAGTGGGGCCAGCAGGGGGTGCTCACCCTGTGGTCCATGTCGGTCCTAATGCCCCAGTATAGTGATGGGGACACTATACTGTAAACAGACGCCGTCCTTTGGATGAGATGTAAAACCGAGGTCCTGACTGTGGTCATTAAAAATCCCAGGGCATTTCTCGAAAAGAGTAGGGGTGTAACCCCGGCATCCTGGCCAAATTTCCCATTGGCCCTTACCAATCATGGCCTCCTAATAATCCCCATCTCTGAACTGGCTTCATTACTCTGCTCTCCTCCCCACTGATAGCTGATGTGTGGTGAGCGTTCTGGCACACTATGGCTGCTATCACATCATCCAGTTGGATGCTGCACATTGGTGGGGGTGAAGGGGATCCCCATTACCTGTAAAGCGCTTTGAGTGGAGTGTCTAGAAAAGCGCTATATAAGTGTAAGCAATTATTATTATTAAAACAAGTCTACGCTGTTTAAGTTAGAGGAAAGAATATTGTAGTGCTTGCCACAAAGGGGCTCCCCTAGGAGCACTGTTAAAAACTGCAAGCTGTAAATATGGGAGGAGGGACTTATGTGTTGGTTCTAGGTATCGGGGTTTCACCAGCCATTAAGGGGACTGTGTGTGTCAGTAATGGGGCGAGCACCAGTGTAATTGTAGGCTTGGCTGACTTGAAGATCTGCAGAAAGGGCAAAGATTCCATTCATTCTCCTTTGCTGTACCCTTCTGTTGCCTTTGTGTTTTAACGAATTTGAGTTATGGCGGACTACCTCGCCTCTTCATTCTCCCCATCAGTGCCTATCGATTCAGTGTTTGTGTTTTATGCACCACGAATGAAATGAGGTCACACACTAAAAACGAGACATCCTTGCCACCGTGCAGCAGTTTATTGTCGTTAGTGATGCACAGGTCGGCCTTTTTTTTACCTGCACCCACCCAACCTGATTTAAAGTGAGAAAAGTACTGACCTGAAGCCGGTCCGAACCTACTCCGAACGATATTCAAACATTCATTTGATCAACATTTATTGAAACAGCACATCCAGATTCCTCGTTTTAAACAGACTAATGTAGCCTAGTCTTGTTACTGTCATCTATGTAAAGTGCCTCACAATCAATGCAGATAACTTAACCTGTGCTTTTTTACTCTGTTCTTCTGACTAGCTTGAAAAAACGTCTCCCACCTGGCTCTTTTGTCGCTCTCTCTTCTTTATTTGTATCTCACTGTTATGGAGTTGTATTCTGATCTGCTCTAACGAGGTTGCCATTATGTTTTTTTCTTTGTAATACACTGCTTACTTTTTCTCCCACTTTGCCTTGTGATACAACCAATTGGGGCTTAAATATGGTAAATCATCAGTTTTAAACCTTTAAATCACTTTAATTTAAGATACAAAATGATCGTTTTTCTGCAATATTTTGCTTTTGGTCATATACAGTATCAACCCGCACAAGACCAACCCGATCTACAATCTTTTTTTGAACCCCAGGTTTTGAATTAGGTGTCATGATTGCGTGGTTACGCTGTTAACGTTTTGATATGTGAGTGTGATTCGACCATTGCACTTGTTATTGTTCACTAAGAACGACAACGTCCAAGATCAAAGTGTTATGGAGAACTATTATTGAGCGGATATTGGCTTAACCCGCTTGGCTGAGGGCCGGCCTCCTGGCCATAGGACGAGGAGACCAGGACCCCTACGCAGGGTAACCAAGGGGTCCCTGCAGAGGTGGAGTTGAGGTGGAGGTGGGATGCAAAAGTCGCACGCGAGGGAGAGTAGGAAATCACGTTGGTATTTATAGCATTTGGTGGAGGAAGGATGACGGGAGCGATTGCTAATTACTGACAGCTGAGTACGACTGAGTTTGGCTGTTGTCATCCCTCCTGAACTTTCGTTATAAACTCCATTTCGTACCGTTGTGTTCTCATTTTTGAATAGCCGCCTTTCAGTTTGAAAGTTCAAAGTGTAATTTAAAGAAGCAGTCAAAGCAGAAGGGTTATTGTGGAGCACTGGCTTAAATCTGGGACTCTGAAACGCAAATATAGCGATGATAGTGACAGCGCAAGTGCGAGTAAGATACAGAATAGAAGTGAAAATGCGAGTGAGGTAATTTGTGAAGCATACCAGCAGTGCTGTAATTCTAATTCCAACAGCTTGATAAATGTGATGTGCAAGGAAGCAGAAGGTTGCTTGATGTGATGTCTGCGTCTGCTTCCGGACGTGAGACCAAAGTTGTCCAGCTTGGATCCAGATATCACTTCTCTGATTGCTCAACAAAAGCAGCTCCATTCTTCACATGAACTTTTTAAGTAATAAAAACGTTATTAATAAATATATTAATAAATAGGCAGCTTTGATGGTAAAAATATTAGTACTTTTCATCAAATTTAATTCAATATTAGTTATTTTTAGTACATTAATGTGATGATTTTTACAGGGTGAAAAGTGGACATACTGTAGATAGTCCACCACATCGGTGACTTGGTGTAAGTGGTCCGCGGACCATAGAACTTTGAGAACCACTGATTTATGCCAAACTTTGCTTGTTACACTGTATAAAAGGACTAACTTTATAACCGTTCAGAGAGACTGGCCAGAGAAGGCTGCTCTGCCATATGCATACGAAATAATTGACTCTTCTTTCACAGACAGCAGGACTCTGTCATATATAAGACACAACTGTTATGATCAATGACAAGTGCGCATATTGTTCCTGAAATGAACCATTATGATGAAAATGAATAAATCGTGATTAGTTCTAGTTTTACTCTTTATTCAAGAAACGGTGCAGTCTAAACTTCTGGCCAACTGTGGTTTTAATTTATGACTCCGAAACTAGTACCTTAATAACTGCACTTGTGGGTGCAACAAAGATATGTTTGTTGTTTTTGCTATTTTTGTGAAAACGAAGGATCGGATAATACAGATGAGAAAAACAACAATCTTTTAGTTTAATCACAGATTGACTTGAATTACATATTTTTATCTATAAACATTTTCCATGGTCCTCAAAGATCTATGCGACAGAGGTGTAGAATTAGAAGAATGTTTACTTATTTGCTCTCACTACCATGGTGATTGGACACAAATTAACCCCAGTAATGCAACATTCCAAAGGTAATTGATAAGAGGGTTATGTAATTGTCAGTCTATCACCTCACACAATAAACGTTTGGGTCTGTTTTTTTCCTAATAAAAGAACATCTTGGACGTAACTTAAAACATCTGTTCCTCAATGCAGACCAAGTCCAACTGTCGAGGCAACTGAAAGAACCACTTTCCGGGTTATGAGTATAAGTTTTCTAAAGTTGCATTTCTTTTTTGGCAAACAGCTCAATGGTAAGTTATTTGTTGAACTGCAGATAATTGATTACATTTTATGTAATGCTTTTTATTGGTCCATTATATTACTTTTGATAGGCATCTACTCCTTCCTCCCTTTTCGAAAGGAAGTAGGCTCGCTTCAGGGAAATTCAGTTTAAACTAATGATTTGGGGAATGTGCTGTGCCCAACTTCTGCAGTGACAGGATTGTGTCATTTGAATTTGTTATTACGCCCCTTTCATTAAAAGTACTTAGTAGAACAAATGTGTTAGGTTTGTGTGTAAAGGATGTAGGGAGTGCTTAACTAGAATCAACCATAGTTTTATCTCGATATATTAAAAAAGAGTGCAATTAATCCTTAGCAGTCTTTCTAGATCATTAAATTAACTTAATACAATTAATCACTGTTCACTTTACACAATAACTTTGAATTTAGTTTTTGAGGACTTGCGTTGACTAAGTAAAATTGATAAAATTAACTTATGATATTTTGACGTCCTCATACTGGCCTTATAAGGCAAATGTATGAGCTAATTGACTGATTGACAAGACAAAGCAAAACAGTCTGCAAAGCTCAGCAATATTGAACCACAGTATCTTTCAGTTATACATCCATAATCCTACTGCATGTGAATTCAAGGGCAACTTAGCCTAAATTCCTCTTAATTCAGTTTTTATTTTCTGTTTCTATTTCAGATGAAGAAACTCTAAAGAACACTACAATGATAAAGAACAATAGCAAAAACAGACTAATGAAAGAAGTTTAATCTTTGTATCTTGGGATGCCTTGTCGTTCCACTTCAAAGAAAGCAGGCCGATCTCTGGGGCTCGGGGGGATGTCTGTTGTCAGAGTGACCTCGACAGGAGTGAGTGCTGCCCGGTCTGGCCCAAGCACTCTACGGCCAGTTGCAGCACTTGCATGCATCTACGTAAACCAGGCCTGGCTGGCACTTCTGCAGGAATGTCTCCCCGCGGTAGCAGTGGTAGAAGGTGGTGGGGTCGGCGGGGTTGGGGTACAGCCCGTCCAGTCTGCTGGCACAGAAGTCATCTCCCGGAGTGGTGGGGGGAGGGGCCGTGGTGGTGGGGGGAGGAGGAAGACCTGCAAGAGCAAAATCACGTGGTCATTCCCCAAGTTTGGTCTTGGACAGTCTCAACTCGCCTGTTTCAGGAAGATCGTGAACTCTTAGGAACAGCCGACCAGGCAACTTGTATAAATAAGGGAACCTGGATCTTAATTCCAAAAGATACAGTAGCTAAATCACTGCTTAATTCATGGCATAGAAGTTATTGCAATTCTACAGAAACTGATTGCTGGACTGGGACTCCTCCTGACACCAGTGTGAACTGTTGCAGACAGTTCACAGGGGGAACACAAGAGATGGCCTTTGCTTTACTGTTCTTTTTTTTAAACACAGTATCACTTTATTCTTCTGCTCTACCACAGAAGGTTTTCTTATTCAATATAAGAGATAAAGTTAATTAAACGTTACACTTCTAATTAGCTGGACTGGATCTCTCACCATTGCAAACATAGCAAAGTCTAAGGGATAAATGCCAAAAGGAGGTTTCAGTTCCTTGTTTCTAGCTTTTATTAGTGCTATTATGATAAATGATTAATAATGTTTCATTGCCGTTGCCATGCATAAAGTCCAATATGATTATTCTACAGTGGATGTATTTATAACTTGCTATTTATTTAGTGTCTTATTTATTTAATAATGGACTAATCAATCCCAGTCCCGCTGAAAACTGCTGGAACTGCTGGACCATGCTGTTCAATCTCAACACAGCATTATGCACACATACAGTATAACCTCAAATAAATCTGGAAGAATGGAATAGGACTGGGGCTGAAACTATTTCAAAACCTTATACAACAGATGGCAGACCCATGGAGCCAGCTGGGACAGTGGAAACAGGAAGGAAACAAGGAATATATCAATGGCGATGAATCACTGAGAATAAAATCCACTACCAGAATCAACCCTGGGGGGGTGACCAGTGCCCTGGTTTACCTAGCCGGTCGCGCAAGTGGCTGATGAGGGGGTAACGGCCCTGTTCACAGAACTGTCCCGCAAAGTCATCCAGATCCAGTGTCCAAACAAAGGCCCCGCCCAGATTATGGTCCTTCAGCCACTGGACCTGAGGCAGAGAGGGAGGCATGACAGGAAGACAGTGAGGTGTTGAGGATAGTCAGAGAGGCCATGAGGACTACCATGCCAAAAGATAGCAGGTAGACAGACACAGACTGGTGCATAACAGCTGCAACAGCAGGGCTCATAGCTTTGTTTTAGGGCTGTGAATATGCTCAGGGTTGGGGTTAGGGTTTGTATTAGGAATGAATATGAATATGTATCTGTCTGTAGTAATGTCTTCTGAAAACAATCTACAAAGTTGAAAAAATAGTAGTACAGCATTGTGTATTGAGCCTCTGTGTGGGTGTCTTGCTGGATACATCAGACCTCATTTAGACAACTAATACAAGAAATATCAAATCTGAAATCACCGGCAAACATTTAAAACCAATTAGACTTTCAACTATATTTAAATGAAGCACTGATATGTTTAGAAACATTCTTGTTAGAGTGACTTTATCAACTCATTCTAAGCTTGAAAAGATTTTAGGGGGGATTCTGACTGAGAGGCATTCAGCCTTAATCTAGCACCACTGGCTACTAAGCCTAGCACAGACACCAAAAATATGAATCTACAGTTCCTATTGGGCTGAGCAGCACCAGTCCTGCAACCAAACATTGTCTAGAGGTTTTCTCATCCAGTGTTTTGTTTGATTAGTTGTGACAGTAGAGTTAATCTCTGCTGCAGGGATACCTTGTAGTCATAGCTGTCCTTGTTGTCGAAGCCCACCCATGATTTTCCTCTGGTGGCGTAAGGAACCATCTGCTCTGGGATCCAGTGGACTGTGGCACTCTGGATGAAAGAACAGATCTGAAAAACAAGACCTTGTGTTGTTAGGCACAGACATGAAAAAAAAAAAACAATAGTTCTTAGATTGTTTAACTTCTATCTCAAATCTGCATTTCTATGATAGAAAGTGGCCATCTAACTATTTGATTTATTTATCTGCAAAGTAGCTAGACTCAACAGGTTTGAAGGGTATCCTGAAATGAATAAGGACAGCAAAAGTCCTGATAAACCATGAGCTACTCAATAAGCCTGGACACCAGTAGAGGCTGACCAGGACCCTGTGATAGTATAATGGCCACCCAGTGGTATAATGGAATTATTCAGACAAGAATATAAGAAAAGTTACAAATCAGAAGAGGATGCTGAGCACATCTAACCCATCTACCTACTAGCTGCTAACTAATTCTTGGATCCCATGATAACAAAGCTGGGTAGGTAGCTTGTTCTAGACTCCCACAATTCCTTAGATGTCCTAAAACACTTCAGTACATGCTGTCCTGCAAAGATAAGCTATATGGGATTGCTCTGGTTTTTGGCTGCTCTGTTTTTTATATTTGGTGTTGTGTCATGTGTTTCAATGTCAAGACTGCTCTACCTATTTTAGCAGAGAGCTTTGTGTTCCTGCTAAAACATTTCTGTTAGTCAGTGTACTGTAGGTTCCCCGCTCACCTCGTAGTAAGACCAGAAGCCTTCTTCCCGGGTGTACGGCCCAGCTGCCCCAGGTCCGTCAGCAGGAGCCCCAACTCTGTGGGCACTGGACGCCAGCTGGAAGGAGCGTCCATAAGTGGGGAAGCCCACCAGCAGCTTCTCTACAGGTGCCCCCTGATCGCGCCAGTACTTCATAGACGAGTCCTGAAGACATGGAGAGAAAGAGAGTGAGATAATGACTACAGAACTTGAGAGAAGCAATAATGATTTATTTTTACTTTACAGTGTTATTGTAAAAGAAATGGAAAATTCAAAGGTTTAAGGCAGTGATATTCACTACTGGGGTCCACCAGGTTATATAGTAACTGACAATCCTCAATGAGTAAAGCCTTGGAAACAATGGTAATAAAGACAAAAAAATTGAACAATTGATTCAAATGAAGTGATTAATCTTCCAGGGTGGAATGAAAACAAGAGACACTGCTGTCCACTGGGACCAGAAGTGAATATCAATGGTTAATGGTGCCGGTATACTTGGCTTTAAAACAGTTAAGATGAGCAATTAGTCGTGGTTTTCTAACAGAGGATAACAGAAGGATTCCTGGATTTTGTGTAATGTGAACTGTTTTCTAGAGTTTTTTCTGCAGTGCTCTTACAATGTTGAAATAGAGGAGTTCTCCTTTGTCCATGGGGCCACGGTACAGAGGGCTGTTGTGTCCAGTATTGTTCTCCCAGGCTCCGTGGAAGTCATAGGTCATTACGCTGATGAAGTCCAGATACCTGGAGAGATAGACAGAGCCTTGCTCACTTGACTAAATCTTATTTGAAGTCACAGCTGTGCCCAATCTCAGGTAGAACTGGAAACATCAGGGATAACATCAGAGTCTTGACACTCACTTGGAGATCTCCGGGATCTCATAACCGTTGTCGACCTTTGACCTCCCAGAAGCCACTGCAGCTGAAAGCAACAGTCTGGGACGCTTGCTGCTTGTGGCTTCCCTCTCAAATGCTGCCATACATTCCTGCAGCCCAAGACACATGCAAAGACAACGGCAGGAGAAATGAGGGATTTGTGAGCTTATTTTACATGCAAGCAAGGAACAGATGGATCCCATAAAGATGATGGTGAGAAGGTGGGGGAGAGGAGTAACCTGCATTTCTCAGAGCAGAGAAGGCTGCTGAGACCCAGCTCACCTTCACCAGGGCTGTAAATCTCTGCTTGTCCTCAGGGGGGCTGTCCTGATACCCAGGGTACTCCCAGTCCAGGTCTAGCCCATCAAAGCCGTGCTCTCGCAGGAAACGGATGGACGACTGTATGAACGTGTTGCGCCCTGCCTGCGTGGTCACCAGGTTGATGAACCTGACACAGACGGGCAAAGAAAATGATCAGTGCTGAACTGCAAGACTTGCTGAATATCATAACATAGAGGGCTAATTGCTGCAAATGAAAAATGATCAAGGTCATTACCCACACTACACTTTTCTTGTATACTTTGACTTACAGTATGGCTTTGCTTCGGTAAAATGTTGCATTTTAAATGTAAATGTAAAATTGTGTTAAACTGGTATCCCAGTGTCTGCCAGCAGTACTCACGGGCTGGTTCCATTAACCCAACCCCCGACAGCCAGCAGGGTCTTCAGCTGAGGGTTTCTGAGAAAAGACAGAGAGAAAATCACAAGTGGAGATCCTTCTGCAGAGCTGGAGTCAGGAAGGAGGAATTGTGACCTATTTGTGAAGGGAGACATCCAACAGTATCGAGTTGCTGGCTTGGGCTCTGAATGGCTATGGAGACTCTGAAGGATCACACATGACTTCTTTTAAATATCTTACACCCCAGCTTTCCCTTTTAGTTTGTTTTAATTGTGTTGTCGGCTTATTTATTGTATTTTTGTGTTTATTGTTTTTGCTGTTTTATTTTTGTGGAGCACCTTGGGATGTTTTATTTACACAAAAGGCAGTATATAAAATATATATTTTTATAATAGCTCTGTATTTTACTCTCTCTATCCTATTAAAGCTCATTCAATTTCTGATGCTTGAGTCAGTTTTAATTAGCCAAAGAGAGAGTGTTGCTTTCTGTAAGGCTGAAAGCAGATACACATATACACACTAACCTCTTTTTCAGGCCGTTGAAAGACTGGTACAGAGTCTCATCGTTCCACTCATAGGTGACCAGCTCATTACCTTCGTTGACGCTGGCGAAGGCATAGATCAGGTGAGTGCAAAGGTGGGGGTTCACATTTTCTGGGAGGAATTTGCCAACGCCAGGCCTGTACTGGGACCAGTTAGTGAAGTAGCACACCAGTTTGGTGGCAGAACCTGGAAAAACACACAGATCTTTGCAAGGTTCTCTTAAAAGTGGGATGCTGATCTATGATCTTAAAAACATTTGTCTGTGGGGGTGGAGGCATTCAAAACTATGTGAAACTAATTTGACCTCTGCTTTTGTTTTTTGGGGTACAGTTAAAGTTACAGTATTCTTCAGAGTTAGGAGCAGATGTAGTTAACTGAGTAAGGTCCACACCCAGGCTCATACTTACCATACCTGCAATTATCCCAGTTTCTAAGCTGACATAGTGCATGACTGCCCCCAGATTGATGTTCGTCCAATTGCTGTACTACCCCCATCCAAGCAATTTTGGTAAACACTCATACAGTTGGGTGAACTGGAGGACTCTAGATAGGGATCTCCATTCAGGGATACAGCATTAGTGTATGCAGCATGGAAGGGAAGCCAGCTTGGAATTTAGGGCTCTAAGACATTAACCACTGTGCTGCACTCTTAGGAATAGTGTTACAGGAAGCAAACTACTCAGAGGTGCTGAAATAGCATTCTAAACAGCTTTACAGAAGGCAAAACTTTCAGAAAAGCAAGCAATGGCAAATTCCAACTGAATAAATAATGCATGAGGAAAATCTTGGTCATTATCCAGAAAAGCACAATTACAAGTTTCTGTCGAGACACCAAGTTCTCTGAGGTCAGTTTTCAGAGTTAAGTTTTTTTTAAATCATACCAAGAAGTTCTTAAACAGAAAAGAGCAATACTGCATTTTTAGTGATTTTCATTTGAGGAGGTTGCACTCTATTTGAAGGTAATTTATTATAAACTGTCAACATTTTGGCACAAAAAGCTTCCATTAGGACATTTGACATGTGCTGGAACATTGACACCTTATAAAATATTGTTATGGTGTAGAGAGTCCCACTTAATGTTTCTGGGTGATTTTCATTGGACAGCACCTCAATAGTTTTGTTTTTCATTGAACAAATCAAGAATAGTTTCATTTTTCTTTCCAGTTTAGAAATATGATATTGAAAATTAGACTCAAAGTGCTTGGGTTTGCAAAAATAGGTCCCATTATGATTTAAATCCAAAAGCAAGACATTTGAAATAAATGGAGAAGTGAAAAGTGTCAATGCTTACCTATCTGAATACACAGCAGCAGTGCTAGCCCTGCAGGAGAAGAGACATATACTATTAGGATGACTGAACAGAATATCATATTTCAACTATGTATATATATATATGTACTATACATAAAATAGATAATATAAATAAACAAAATCCAATGTTGATAAAGATGACTTTACCTGCTGAGATAGTGAGTCTTGACATTGCTCTTGTTCACTGTCGTCAGGTTCAGAGGCGGCACGATGGTTGCTGATTCCTCGATGATCTATAACACCAGCTTACGTGTTAGCATGACAAGGTGGATCAAGTCACCAGCTCCTTGCTTTCTTTGTTGTCCACCATCAGATAATCCAGGCTTGTCATTGCAAAACCCATGCTCAGGACTCAACACATATATGCACACTAACCTTGATATATGCTACACAGTCACATTTCATGAGGCAGGTGTTTATTTCTAGATGTGATTCACTGGAAAGTTCAAAACCGCCAGGGATCTATCCATTTATCCATCCAAAAAATAAATTACAATATATAACAATACTGCTAATATTAATAACAAACCACATTTACCTTTATTCTCAAGAGAGTAGGAAGAGCAACTGCAGTAGATAAGTGTTTCAAAGTTATTTATATTAAACTAATGAGTATCAAAGTACAGTGGCCTAATGGCTGATTGTTTCAAGAAGTTATGAGGAAATGATTGTTGCAGATAACAGATCAAAGCACCTGATAGTGGCACCTTGAGCAGTTACATAGCCCAATTGTCCCAGCCTGGCCTTCGCACTATGTCTGTAAAAAAGAATCTGTGAGAAAAAGACACTCTCCAAAATGGATCATTTTCCATTTTCATTCAAGGTTATTCCCCCTATTACAGAACCAAGGGGGAAAAACTATGCTTAGGCCTGAAGGATTCAATCAGATATTGATGCTACTGATGCGCAGGTTATTGCTGGTTCCTTGACAACTGCAGTCTAAAAAGATTAAAACAGGTGTACCAGACTGATATGAGGGTCTTGAGAAAGTATGGCAACCTTCTGCTTCCCAGGAAGTGGCCTGTCTTATCACAGAGCCTGTTCCTGGTCTCCCTGGACTGGTCTGCTGATTGTTGAATCAGATCATCTTGCCTTCTCTCAGACAGCCCTACTTCAATCCTGCCAACAACATCCAGGTCATCTTCATTACTCAAGCAGGGCACGATCTTCTGCTTCTGTTGCATTATTAAGGATCGTGTATATTGGTACTGTTTCCTAATCAGTTCTAATTAAATTTTGAGTCAACTCAGTGGGGATCTCAGATTTTCATGAAATTACTTGTTTTTAACACAATTTTTTGTAGTCCTGAGAAACAATCCTACTCATTAAGAAACCTGTCTGCTCACTGTTTAAAGGTGACCAAAAGTATCTGTGTACCCAAATAATTATTCATGTATTCAAAAACTATTGTTATGATATATTTTATAATGCCGGTACTTGGGACCAACAGACAGAGAGGCATGGATTAAACTAGGACAATTTTACCTTCAGGAGCAGTTTACCATTAGTATATGTCTGCCTTGGCAAGGAGAAAAATGTGAACAACATGAAAGATAAGACTACAATGTGAGGTACTGTACATCACTATTGAATTGAACAGCCAAAAGATCACTCTGTCTGTAACAGTCATTTAGTATATGACTACAAGAATCTTACCTCTACTAGAGGGTCAATCACTCTTAGTAGTTATTATTGTGTTACTTTTGTGCTACCTAATTAGTCTATCACTTTGTTGCAAAGATTAAAGATCAGACAGATACAGATATCATGTTGCCTGATGAAAACACTAGATTTTATTTGGCCCTCTATTGTAATTACATTAGAGGATTTGAGATACCAAAATCTGTGAGGTACTATTATATATGCTGAAGAATCTTAAAATGATATTGAACCAGATCAGAAGTTGCACCTGCCCATAAATTGCAATGAAGCTGGTGCCTGAATACTGGAATTCTGCAGGGTAGTAGCAAAGACAAACTGGAAAATGCAATAAAGAAATTAATTTATGACTGAAGGTAGGTGGAAGTTTGGATGTAACTCAGGTCCTAGGTTTATGTATCAGTTTTGTTCTATTTCCTTTTTAAGTTAGTAAGAAAACCAAATTCAAACTTTGCAAGTCAACCATGTTTTATGATGCATAGTCCATAAAATCAAACACAAACAGGCAGAAAAATAGAAAATATGAACTGTTTTATTGAGGGAACAGCATAAAGTTGTGCAGCAGGACATAAGGAGCAGCAGAGTAAAACATACTGATTGTCTTCTTCAATGCGCAACCGTTAAAATAAAATGACCAAATTTGGTGATGTCTCCCAAAAAATTACAAATAGGAGATGTTGATATATTTTGAAGAATCTTCTTTGTTGTTTAATAAAGCTTTGAAAAGAATTTGAAATAATTGATTATATTCTCTTTTTAGCAGGTTATTTCATTCACTGAATTTCTGCTGGCTCTAGCCTGATGAAATACCAGTTCCAAACAGGCAGGTCAGATACTGGTGGCCTTTGATTTCTTCTCTGTCAGGTTAAGGCCAGTCACAGCACTTGCATTTATCTTTGAACACCAGGCCCACTTGGCACCTCTGGATATAGGTGACTCCTCGGGAGCACTGGTAGAAGGAGTTGGGGTCGTGTACATTGGCATATAGTCCATCGACTTTGCCCACACAGAACCGAGGGTCGATGTTGCTACCTGAAGGGGTAGTAGTGGTGGTGGTGGAGTTGGCTCCAGGGGTAGGTACAGGGGGAAGTGGTGGCAATGTTGGCAAATCTGGCAATGGTGAAGAAAAAAGAAAACATCAGTTAACTGCTGCTCTAAGATTATTCCACACAACAATATACGTCCATTTTCCCACTCTTTATCTTCAAAGAATGATGGTGCCAAAGTTTAATGAACCAGAGCCCAGGGGAAAAAATCTGAAAAAATGATATCGTGAAGCATTGCCTTTTTGGGGTCTATTTTTTAATATAAAAACTAGCCAAACATGGATGATGTTTTCAAACTGAGCAGTACATGAATATCCCCTATTTTTCACAAAGCACAAAGTCACAGACATCATTAACAAGCACAAAAATACAGCAGAAGGGAGACTGGACAGGATGTATGACTTGAAGAAGGTCAATGTGCCAGTTTGGTCACTCTCCCAAGGCTGCCCTGAGTCAGAGCTTTTAATGACTCATGTCAGTTAATCTTTCACCATTTCAATATATCTACTGTCTTAAGCAGCTGGGGGGTTTTAAGATCCTAATAAAATATTCAGGCCAAAGGCTATTGAGGACTGAAGCTTAATTTCCCTACTGAGAACACTGAAGTTGCATGAGATATGTGTGAAGGGCTTGCGCTATTTCTAATCCTTAAAAAGACGTGGGAAGGTTATAAAGTTACTGAAGATAAGATATTAAAGATATTGATGATATTTAGAACTGTTACTGGGGATCACAGGTGTGGACCTGGGCAAAGCTTTACTTGAAATTAGATAAGAGTCTAAAAGGTAAAGAACTTATGGTTCTCAGATAATGGACAAACAACAGGTGGTAGATTGGACATCAAAGTATTTTATAATGGTTTTGCAATAGAGAATTAATAAATGTACATCTCTTTAATGATGTCCATTATATTCAACCCACCTTCTTTTTTAATCCAACTAGTTACTTAAAAACAATACTGTTGTTTAACAGAACAGTCAACAAGATTCCAGGAAGTTAATAGTGTATAAAGTGAAATTATTTCTCAATTCTTTTCATTTCTTTCCTGGGAACAAACAAAAGAACAAAAGAAGAAGCCATCGGAGACTGCTGAAGACAAACATAGCAGACTGTAACAGCACAGCCTATAGATAAGAGCTTCAACATTTAAACCCTTAAGATCCTATGGAATTTTATTAATTCAAATGCAGTGAGTGTAATAGCACTACGACAGTCAGACAAGAGGCAGTCTTAATAACTGGCTGTAGAGACACTTTCCCTGGAGCCTCTTTTCAAAAGATTGCCAGAACTTGACTGACTATATTGCAAAACCACAGCTCAAAAATGCAGTCTAGGGAGGTGCTTTGGGAATAGACTTAAAAATGTAAGGTGCACAATGGTAAACAGCGCTGAGGAAGAGCCAAGAGTACAAAACCCATTTTATTTCCTCCCCTGGGATAGCAGATGGAGATCAAGGGCATTGTTTTGTCCAAAACCTTCTACCAAGGGATATTCTGTTTTGTGAATGAGGAGCTGGGGTTTAGAAGGTTTACCAGAAGAGAGCAACGTGCGGAGGTGGGAGATGAGGGGGTATGTCCCTTCTTTGCAGAACTCCCCAGCGAAGTCATCCAGGTCCAGGGCCCACACGAAGGCCCCTCCAAACTTGTTGTCCTTCAGCCATCGAACCTGAAAGAAGGAGAAATGGGAAGAGAGGTTTATGGGGGCAAAACATGTATATGTGCAAATGGAAACATAAAACAGAAACAGCGCGAGATAATGGGTTGCAAGGGCATAGGGTAGGAAAGTCTGCTTGTATTTTGCAATACCAACTCCTACAGTATCTTTCCCTTTTGTCACCCTATATGCTTTACCTTCAGGTTTTAGTTATGGACTCCCTAAAATAGACTGCCTATTTCATTTTGCGCACACCAGCCTGCACACAAAATGTCACTCTGCTGTATCTTTAACTTAGTACAGTCCCAGCAAGGCACTCAACTGCCTTACTGCCCAACTGCTGAGAGCTAACAGGGAAGGGAGATCATACTCTTAAAAAAGCAATTGGAGACTAAACTGGGTGGGTAAAAAAAATAAAGCTAAAAAAAGGATTTGATTTCAAAATTAGACGGGAAAAACCTCAACCTGGATCTATGTCTCTGCCCTGGTACAACCTGGAATTATTTTGTATTTCCTGCACAGACCTGCAGAGGCAAAAGGTGACTCTGTGGGCTCTGTTCAAGGGTACCTTAGTCTCGTAGCTCTTCTTGACATCAAAGCCAACCCACTCGTTTCCTCTGGTGGCGTAGGGCACCTTCTGGTCTTCTATCCACTGGATAGTGGCGCTTTGGAGGAAAGAGCAGATCTGAAAAGGAAGACAAGAAGTGTCTGTTGGGACATTCAGAAACCTAACTGGGCCAAGGTTCAGAAAGTCTCATTTTAAGAAAACTCCACCGCCTTCTACTGTAGGATGGTCTACTTTGTGAATGAGGAGCTGAGATTTAGGAGCACGTCCACGAAGATGCACAGCTTTTAGTCAAAACCTCCTTGGTGTGAAAATCTCGCAAAGATAGTGAGTGATTCTAAGCTTGCCGCCAGAAGAGTTGAAACCTAGGCAGCGTATACAACATGTTATATACGAAAGTGAAGGCCACCTCTGCCTCTTTAGACCCTGAGCACTCACGCCACACTGCGCTTGGACTGGGTTGCAACATGGTGTGAAGATGCTGTTCTGCTCAGATTTCTTTCCCTGCTCACCTCGTAGTAAGACCAGAAGCCTGCTTCACGGGTGTATGGGCCTTCGGAGGCGGCACCATTGGCAGGAGCCCCGACTCCGTTCTGGGAGGAGATAAGGCGGAACGTGCGCCCATAGGTGGGGAATCCCATGAGGAGCTTCTCCAGGGGAGCTCCCTGATCCCTCCAGTACTTCATAGCGAAGTCCTGAGGCCAGGGAGAGAGGTACGGAGTGGGAGAGGACAAACAGAGGAGGAGAAACGAGAATGAAACAGAAAAAAATAGAACATTTAAGACACTGCCACTTGTCTCATAGTGCTGTAATCCCCACCAGTGGGAAACGTTATATGAAGGGCACTTCAAATCATTGAAGTACAAAGCAGTGCATTTTACTCACAATGTTGAAGTAGATGAGGTCTCCCTTGTCAGTGGAGCCACGGTACAGGGGGCTGTTGTGTCCAGTGAAGGGATCCCAGGCTCCGTGGAAATCATAGGTCATCACACTGATGAAGTCCAGGTACCTGAAGATATGCTTTAGTCTTTAGTCGTGCAATGAGAGATACATGTGGCCACCCACTATATGTGGTCAATACCTGCAACATGTATAGTTGTTTTTAAGGAGGAGTGTGGAGGATGACATTATCGTGCACAGAAGTTTGTATAATAATCTTGTTGTTCTGCAGTAATGTCCGTGTTATGGTCTAGTATCACTGTCGTGCAGTAGAAAAATTTTACTTGTGCACTACAGAATTGAATTTAATCCTACTTGAAACTTATTGATTGTTTTATAGCAGGAAAATGCGACAGAATGGTGCTATTGGGTACTGTATGTCTTCTCCCACTGTTATATTATGCTTTCTGAAATTGGTATTTAGATGCTATGTTCAGGAATAGGTTTTGTGTGATCCTCATGGTAATGATTAACTCTTAATGTGAAGACTAGCTTCACTGACAAGTGCATGCTGACTGATCAGCACTTGTAGGGAAATTGGGTTAACTGATTCATGTGGCTAGATATTCTTGTTTTCTGATTTTAGTTCTCCTAATCAAACCAATCAAACTATTTCCATTAAAATTATTTTAGTGCTAGTGCTTCTGGATGGTTACTACTGCACTAGTAATGTTGCACTCTCAAGTGCAGGTCAAATTCCACGATTCCAGACTTGTGGGTTCAAGCCTGGATCATTTTTTATAATTGAATAACCATTTCGTGCAGCTATAATGTGATCAAGTCTTCTTTTAACATTCCACACTAATGCCTGCATGATGCTACACGGTCAGTATCTCCAGGCTGACACTGCTTGATCACAAGGTCCTTTGTCCTCAGTGAGTCAATTTTTTTCCAAAATGGGCAATGCAGAAACAGAAAGAAGTTTTCCCCCCTTCTTCCTGTCTGCTGATGTGAGTCAAAACAGCAGCTGTAATGATGACAAAGCATTTCTGCTCTTGATAGGTTTCGCAACC
Organism: Lepisosteus oculatus; assembly: GCF_040954835.1. Classification (NCBI taxonomy): domain Eukaryota; kingdom Metazoa; phylum Chordata; class Actinopteri; order Semionotiformes; family Lepisosteidae; genus Lepisosteus; species Lepisosteus oculatus. The sequence goes on from NC_090700.1 coordinate 38,099,347, forward strand.
CATGTTTTGAGATGTGGCTTGTGGGAAACCTATTTGCAAATCTGTCTTGATGTCTTTCTCAACCACAGGAGAAAGTCACATAGAATAAGGCGAGGCTCACACTCACTTGGCAATCTCAGCAATCTCGTAGCCATTGTCAATGTTGGCTTTCCCAGCAGCCACTGCGGCCGTGAGCAGCAGTCTGGGTTTCCGGGAGCTAAGGGCTTCCTGTTCAAATGCTGCCAGTAGCTCCTGCAGGTGATAAAAAATTAAATCAGTTGTTTGCCAGCTTGAGCCGCTGCACATCCTCCCCCCCACCAACCCTTAAAGAAAATTAAAACAGGTTTTACTTTGTTCTGCAGTACAGACCTGGTTTTCCTAACTGAGCTTGTTATCCTTTTTCTTACCTCTGATCTGATTTTGTTTTTTTTCCAACTTGTCCTTAATGATTATATCTCAAATTTACTGTTTACGCATATAACAGCCATTCTTTTTTCATATTGCTCTTCTTTCTCTTCATTTCTTTCTGCTTCTTTGATTCACACTCCGTGCTCTCTCCATCCTGCACTATTTTGTTACTTAATTAATTCAAGATTTTGCAGTGATGATGGTGTCTTGGGATAATTGGGACAGAAAAGTAAAACCTGTTATTTTTGCTTTAAATACTTGTTCTGATCATGAAATACTATGTAATACACATTATGTTTTTGAGTAACATGATGCATAGGCTGTATAAGAGCAAAAACATACTTTGTGATCATCCCTGTGATTTCACGTTATCATGTTACTTGACTTCAATTACCTTTCAGAAGATAAAAGATATTCTTGGGGTGGCCTGACTTCAGTTTTACTTCTGCATTTAAAATACATGCTCAATGGAGACTGACTTGGCCAAACTAAGATTTTCCAGTTCTTCTCCTTATGTCAAAAGTTATGAGCTACTTTTGTAGCGTTGGCTGTATGTTTCGTAGCATCCTTGCGTTTCATGGTGAAGTGCCACTCAATAAGAATATAAGCTTTTTCTTCTACATAAGTAGAAAAAATGTTTTTTTGAAAACTTCAGATTTCATTCTGTTGCTGCCATCATTAGTTATAACTTCAATAAAGACATGCAAGCCAGCTTCAGAGAGGAGCTGTAGGTAACCTCTTGCATCTTGCTAAAACCAGCCCCCCCTCCATATCTCACAGAATGACGAAGATCTGATGACCTGAGAGTGATGGAGAACAGTGAGCTGTGAGGAAGACCTACGTGACTTCACCCACCTTAACCAGCGCTGTGAACCTCTGCTTGTCCTCTGGGGGGCTCCCTCGCGCTCCAGGGTATTCCCAGTCCAGGTCCAGCCCATCGAAGCCGTGTGTCCGCAAGAAACGGATGGACGACTGGATGAACCTCTGCCGGTTTGCAGCTGAAGAAACCATGATGGTGAACCTGGAGTGAGATGGGTGAATCCATAGGTGAACCAGAACTCCCAGGCATTTCCCACACCAGACCGGGCCTGCAGGTACTAGAGGTGACCATTTATTGTACACTGCTGATAGCTCCTAGATTACTCTTGGACCTGCTGTTTCTGGTAAATGTTTGAATTGGAATAGTTGGATGGTTGGAATAGTCTGATCTGATGTCGTTTTTAGGCTTGGGCAGTTTATTAACAGTGCACAGTACAGTATGTGCAGAATGACTGACATTGAGGTTGGTGCAAAACATTCACCTCAAGCTGCTTCTACTATTGCTGCCACCACAGGTCCCATCATTAACAGTACTTACTGGCTTGTCCCAAAGTTCCATCCTCCCACAGCCAGCAGAGTCTTCAGCTGAGAGTTCCTGTACAAGAGCACAAAAGAATATCATGCATCGGCCTCTCCTGTAGAGGGGAAGCAGGCAAGAAATCATCTTTTCAGAATGTGTTTCAGCCTTCCTGGAAAAAAAAAAACTCTGGTCTTGGAGGGAGTCCAGAACCTAACAGATTTTCTGTGTCTTTTTGAATAGTCAACAGCTTTGGAGGAGCTTATACCTTAACTGGATCAATTTATCAAGTACATTTACGCAGGTGAAGTAAAATTTGGATGATTCCAGATCCCAATGCCTGGAGCTATAAATCCCTGACTTTAAGTGCTTTTTAGAATTGGATTATACAACTCATCTAAAGATTATTTTTGTAATTAGCAGGAGTATGACACTTTGTAGGAGTAATCTGGTACACTTTCGTATAAATCAATGCCCACACACAAACAAGAGCACACATACTCACTTGTTTTTTAGGCCGTTGAAGGACTGGTATAGAGTCTCATCATTCCACTCGTAGGTGACCAGCTCGTTGTTATAATTGATGACGGAGAAAGCATAGATCAGGTGGGTGCACAAGTGAGGGTCCACATTGTCAGGCAAAAACCGTCCAGTTCCAGGTCTGTACTGGGACCAGTTAGTGAAGTAGCACACCAGCTTGGCGGCAGAACCTGGAACGGCGAGCACAACAGTGAACAGTAAGCTTTGTTAAGGGAACATTTGACAAACAACAACAGGAGACCATAGTTATTAGTCTAGCCTTTCTACTCCTGGGGTCTACTTCTGGTTTAATTTGTGAAACACTTTTTAAAGTTTAGTTTGTAACAGTGTGGGTTTTGTGGCTGCCTTTTCACCGGCGTAGGGTTGATGTCTCTGGCAGAAGTAGAGAGCCGACATGTAGTCATTAAGTATTGTTCTCCCTCAAGCAATGATGAAATTGTACGAATTTCTACGCGATGGTTGAGATCTCTATAAGAGAGTGGAAATGGACGCCCGCAGTCTGATGACTGGTGCCATGGTTCTGAGGCGAACACAGGGAGATCGCTTGAGAATGTTATATAGGGTTTCTAATGAAGACCCAGTTGGTGACGATTTACATTCTCACACTGAACTACTTAGAGAGGGACTGGCTAGAGGGCCCTCTAGTGGTGTGCAGTGGGGAACTCCTTTCCTTTCTGTTGTGTTAAATGGACTAGAGCGGACATGACTGGTCCCTTGCACAGTAATTACCCAGCATTACTGGTGCCCATTTCTACAGCAGGGGCAGAATGGAGTAGTTGGGGCAAATTCCTAGGTACAACTACAGTGAACTCACAACCGGGGAGTCTAACCCACAACCCACCAGCTATGGTTCCAGATACTTAAGAGGTTTGTTACAGAAAAACAATCAAAGTATATTGTCAATACTCTATGTAAGAGGCTGTTTTGCTGGCAAAGGTCAGAGGTCACAAGAATACAACCTTTAAACTTTGATTTGTTTTAGTTTTTTTTAATGAGAAGTGAGAGTACTTACATGCCTGAAGACACAACACCAGACCCAAGCCTGGAGATGGTTTAAAAAAGGAGAGAGGAATTTAATTCCAAGACAGAGACTAGAAAAACTACAAAGTAGAACAAAATATATTTCTGAACCCTTTGGAAACATTGGCTATAGCACTGATGTGAAGCTTTCAAATATGGTAGACTGTAGTAGTAGTAGGCTACGGTAGACTAATTAAATGACGATCCGCCTAATAATACAAGGGGTAGTGTGGAAAGGTGTGTCCCCTGGGATTTGGGAAGGATTTATATTCTATCTCCTTTCATACACACTGACCAGCATGTAGTGCAGAATATCCACTTTCAGTGCAATTTACAATAAATGGAAGTACAGTATTTGCATGATACTGGCTGATGTAACAGCTTCATTGCTGTCACTTACAGTCAGCATCTTAGACCTCTAATGGGTTGCTAAGTTCACCAGCAAAAGCATTTCAGAAGTTGAAAAGGGTAATTATGGCTGTTTAAACATGAGACCTTACCTGCTAAGATAGTCGGTCTTGCCATTGTACCTCTCCAGCAATTCTGTCTCTCTTGCCTGGAATGTTTGATGGTTTGAGAAGCAACAGTGGAGAGTCCTGTGGTCCCCCTGTGTTCAGAATTAAAGGAATTAAAGAGGTTTAGTTAAGAGAACAGAGCAGTGCACTGTGCAATACATGCAACTGACTTCCTCGGACAGTGGAATCATTCCTGCAGTTGAAAACTGGAATTAAATTGATTCAAAATGAATAGGCACTGCTTCAGATTCATATATTCAAATTCTAAAATACTGAGAGAATGACTAAGATGTAACAGATGTTATTGGTTCCAGCATACATTTGTTACATTTTTTGATGCCTCTCAGAATACATTGCATGTCTCAGATGACTATAGTACTACTCTTTAAACTATAACCTACTTCTATCAAAAAAACCCAAAATAAAACACATAACAATTCATATTGAACAGTCACACCTGAAAAGAAATGAGTGTTGTAGATAAAAAACATCATGGATTACATTGTTATGCAAGTTTGCTAACCGCAAAAACACTTTCAATTCCCAGTTATGAGGATCAGTAACAATTCTTGCAAATCCTATGACTAATAGTAGAGAAACAAACCAATTTTACCTGTATCTGCTTGAGGACCCAAACAGATGAAAACCCCACACATGTTTCCATATTTATATATGCAAAACAGATAAGAGTCTCAAAGTCCAGAGATCCAGGGCTGTAAAGACAGCTTGTGATATTGGCACAGAAGACGCAGCACCATTCTTTAAGGGTGCCACTTATAATAAAAAAGGAAAACTAAGCCAAGTAGCTGCTCTTTTATACATTTGACCTGATTTGAGGAGCCCAAGAGAAACAACCATGGCATAGAGGAGTTTGTTGTTTTTGGAAGGATAAACCAAGTTTAGCAGCGTTTTTGAAACAGCGTTGTGTAGGTGTTGTTTATGGACACAAAAGGGGACAAATCAATCAAAATTGTCAGGAATGTTGCCAGTTAATGTTCTTCTCTAATGTGCAGAACATTTAAATATAAAATATCAAGCTCTTATTCTGCCAAGGGAATAGGATGACTCCATTAGAGCTGTCCTTTAGAGATATCTGCAGCAAGCTCCTCAGCAAAGTTAAGAGTTTGTCAATAATCCTGGAAGGGTTTGGTTTGGGGGCAGCGAGTCACATCAGATAGATTAGATTGCAGATAGATGTACATTTCTTTCTCTACGTCTTTGGCCAAAACATCCTTAAACTGGTTTCTTAAACCTTTTAAACCTTGTGTAACACCTAAAAACATCCTTTAGTTTTTCAGGTAAATAAATACATTTGAGTTTCCCCTCCAGGTTGTGTACTGTACAACATGGATTTACTGCAATGATTCATCAAATGTGTGTAAAGTCTTAGTTCAGAGCACTTTTGGAAAGACTGTGCTATAGAACACACATTTGATTTTCCTATAGTCAGAGCTACTGTATTTTCCATACTGTGTACAATCTTTATTCCATTACATAATACCATAAATAACAAACACAAAAACAATCAAGTAACATTAATTCTGATCTTTAAAAGGAGGAAGGAAGGATGTAGACCCATTTACAGCAATGAATGAAGACAAATGAATTTATAGCACAAATTGTTTGAAACTTGGTGTTTGACTAGATCAGAGTAAGATAGGTTCAATTTTTTCATATTATATATAATTTATATCAATATGTAAAAAATAATAACCTAAATATGAATGGCAAGCAAGTAGCCTCTGTGTCAAGGCTGAGTAAATAACTTACCGAGCAGTTCTGGATAGGTATGGATCAAGATTATTTTAAATTTGTTTTATGGTACAATTGTATGGCACAAATTAAGTATGAAAATATATAATTGTTACAAATAAACTACAGCTGTGAATGTGCATTTAAGTATTACGTACCCTAATTTGCAAATTCAGAAAGGATGAGAAAAAGTTAAGCAAAAGAATAATTATTGTTAATGTAGATTGAAAACTTAATGCTCTTAAACGTTTTGTTACAATACTATTCATTGAAAATGAGACAGATAACCTAAGAATATCATTGCAGAGATGGATCTCTCAAAATACAAATACAAACTGAATTCAAATACAATCAAAAGAACAACCTCTGAAAAATTCTTAAAATCCTTCTCAATAAAGATCCAAAGACAACCTTTATTTCTGTTCAAATACTACAAGAATTAGGTACCTGTTAGCAGTTTTGCAAAGACCAAGCTCAGCAAATCTACCCTAAAGGACTACAAGAAGTATATTAATCTAAGTTTCAAGATTAGATCCTATTTATAAGGCAATAATGAACAATTCCTTCAATTGTATCGAAGAATCCAACACCGAGTGTCAAAGATCAACGCGTTGAAGTACCTGCATACCTGCCTGTTATTACGGCGTGGGCAGCTGCATGGTTTTTGTCCCAAGCTGCATGGACTGATTGTTATGTAAACACAAAGAAAACAGATAACATGGATATCAAAGTCAAAATGTGCCTGAAAATCTTCAGTGGGGGAGCGGAATAAAATCTGTAAACGTTATCAGGTCTATTCAGTATCTTATCAGTTGGAAAGACCAAAATTATAGCCTGCAGTAATATGTACAGTATATTAATCTATCAGAAAATGATTAATGCAGAAAATTCTAAAACATTAAACAGCAATACCTAGGCAGAACAATACAGTGAGTTGTGCAAAAATCAGAAGATGGACCATTTATCCTTTGTTCTTGCTGTTGTTCTCAGGATAAATAGGGGACATTGGTGCTATGTGTGGGATTACAGAGATTCATTTCTCAGCTGCTGAGAAGGGTCATTTATTAGCAGCTAGATAGTGCGAAATTCTTCAATAGCAGAAGACGTGGCCTTTTGGGGTAGCAGAATTCTCTGTTGACTGGGGATTGACACAGCGAACACAAGACGATTACCAAACAAGAGGATTCCATTTGGCCCTGGAGCCTGATCCCGATCAAATCCAATTGGAGAATAAGCTGCACTTGTCACACTACATAGATCTTATTTGAGTTGTCAAATGGTAGTTTGATAGTCCAATGGCAAGGCTTGTTTATATCTGTGAGCTACTACTTTTAGATACTTCAACAAGGATACTTCTGATCTCACATAAACTACATTGCACTTAGGGTTTAAGTTTAAGTCATGGAAGTACACTGAACAGCTTTATAGGTCTCTTCAAGCTGGGAAAAGTATTTAAACTGCTTCAATTAAACCAAATGGGTTGTTAAGAGCTTTGCTGGAAAAAAAAAACATGCAAGGAGAGTGACCCTATTGTACTGGCGTTGGTGGGGGATTTCAGATTGCTGGGATGATCAGCAATGAGTACAGAACACAAGCAGAGAGAGCTGCTGCTGATTCACACTCTGAAGTAAGAAGAATCCCAGGATTGCGACAGACTGATGTGACGGTCATGCGGAGGTGGTAATGCAGGCCACAGAAAAAATCAGAAAAAATAAATAAAACAGGCAGAACAAGCTGTGGAAGGAACAAAGAAACGCAATAACAAAGAAATGACATCATCTTCTCACTGTGCGGATAAATCAATCGGCTATACATGTGTAAACACACACAATAATCACACGAGGTCAGGCTGAGCAACCTTCAGTAGGTGGTGGGAAAAATGTGTGACAAACAAAAGCAGATGTGATTTTAGGTGCAAGACACGCAAAGTGATGTTGCAGTTAGCAAGGACAGTTATCCTCAGAAATTCAATCACACATTAAAGATTAATTTTGGCACTCACGTCTCCCTGTGTTCGCACGAGTTTCCTCTTGGTGCTCTGGTTTCCTCCCACAGTCCAAAGTCATACAGGTAGGACAAATGGGTTCTGGGAAAATTGGCCCTGGCGTGAGTATATGTGTCTGTATCTGTGTGCTCTATGACGGACTGGAGGCCCCTCCAGAGTTTACCCTGCCTTGCTGGGATAGGCTCTAGCTCCCTCACAACCCCGAATTGAAAGAAGTGGTTAGAAAATGAATAGATGGGCACCTCACAATTAGTTATATTTCTCATATTATACCCATTGGTTTAGGAATGGCTTGTTATTCCTTTATTTCTCTGTAGGCAGCAACAACCTGTGGACCACAACTTGTGGATGATGATGCAGGAGAACCTGTGCAATCATTCACCTTCTTTGACATGTTGAGGTCTTCATATTAATAATGAGATAAGAGGATAAACCTAAAGCTCCATACGGTAAATGAGGACCCTTGCACCCCCAAATGAAAAAATCCAAACAATCACAAGAAGCCAGGCTGGGCAGCATTCAGCCAGTGGAGGGAATAATGTGCTCCTGACAGGAGAGTTAGTGCTGATTGGATAAGAAGTGCATGTCCCACTGACATCACTACAAGCCTGCAGGTGCCTAAAAAGTAACAGGAACCCAGGCTGGTAAATCCTAGCCCTGTATCCAAAAGCCTGGTGCCTTGTCTCCGACTCACAATGTCTGGGGCCAGAGAAGAGCCTCCTTTTCTGTGAGAGGAGCTGGAAAAACTCATTCACACAAGCATATGGATAATATGTTATTCAAGCTATTGTTTTCAATTCGATGGAAAGACCAATGCAATAGCAATAGTTTGTTAAATATTAAGTTTAGGGTAAAATTGATTCCATATGGGAAATTAGCACATCTTCAGTGGTAATGTACTGTAAATAGTTCAGGTGGGTAGCTGTGTCAGCATGTGTAGTCTGCAAAGGAACAAGTAATATGTGTATTCCATACTGAAAAGAGAAGAGAGAAAACAACGTTTCGGCTGTGAAGCCATCTTCAGGTGTGAGTGTGAGGTGCTCTCTTCTCTTTTCAGCATGGAATAAACCTATTACTTGCTCCTATGTACTGTAAATATTGAGCAGAAGAGAGAAACAATGTCTTTGTGAAACATTTCTTATTTTTACATTCCAGCATGAAATGAACCTTATTTGTTTCTTTGCAGCTTGAATGCTGACACAGCTCACTACTCTTACATATTACTCTAGCCTCTTATATATTGATGGTGTCAGCTGTATTAAATAATGTGAAATCATTTTTATTTATCAATGGCATCTCTTCCAGGTTTACTGAACACCTGCATCCTAGAAAGTGGCTATTAAAATGTTCAAGTGAATGAACTGATTAATGTTATAAGATATCAATGCCTGTCTCTGTTACTGTATCTCTAGAAAGATACTGTACTGTATTGTTTGCCTGCCATGTTAGCATGCCTTTTAATTACATTTGAGTACATAGGACCCTCATGCATCTTAATGCAACCAGTATAATTCCTGCACTCAAACAAGAAAAAACGTTTTATTAATACAAACCCAACTTGTTTTTTGAAGATGTTTTATGAGGGCCATTTTCCCCAATATTCTCAAAAAAAGGTTTGGGGGTTTCAATTCTGACATTTGGATTGCACAATGGCCTGTGACACTGGATCAATTTCATTAATCCCGTTTGATTCACGGATCATTTTGGGAGATGTACAGAACAACTGGGAAACAATCACTTAGTAATTCCTCTTTCCGGACCAGAATAAAAATGAGGTAATGAAGCTGTGCATTGTTTTACAGACAGTAAGGTTCACGATTCAGACCACAATGGGTAAGGGGGGCATTGCTGTCAGGCTCAAACTGACGTTAGTCAACTTAAGGAAGATAAGACATTTTCTTTTTGTGTTGACAAAGAGATACTGTTTCTAACAAGTTCTTCCTTTTTTTCAGCATGGAATAAACCTATTACTTGTTCCTTTGCAGCCTATGCATGCTGACGCAGCTACTGTACCCACCTGAACTACTGTATCTAACACAGCTACCTGACACTTTTTGCAACATGTACAAACAGAGGCAATCTCTGGGTCTTCCCTCTGAAAAAGGAGGGTTGCAGGACAGGGGGGGGTCTGTTCTGTTAAGAGCAGATAACTCCAAGGAACTTAAAGCTGAGAGGTTGTGAAGAGATGGGGAAGGAGGAGGCTGAGATAAAGACGAACAGTTTCTCTCACTCTCTCAGCTGCAAAATGAGATCTACACAGGTATTCACCTCAGACTTGCACCTGACGGATAACTGTCTTAAGCTACACTATACATATACTGTAGGGCAGCCGTATGTCATATGCCATAACCATCAACATGTAAAGGACACAGGGCACTATACTGTTGTTTAAGGCTACTGTGTTAACAGCATTTATGTTAAAAATACCAGTCGTGATAATGAAATAGTGAAATGATACACTATAATGTTTTAAACAGTTTACAACTTTAAAAACATTATAATACAATGGTGAGGGAGAATACTGGTCTCTCCACAAATTGGTCAGTCTGGGATTGGTCTTGCCTTTCTGTCCAGGCTCCAGCATGAAGTACCAGCAAGTCCCAAGTATCTGTGTGCAGGTACCACATCATTAAAGCTGAGAAATGCAAAAGGAGCATTTTTATGTGGTGGAAGGATCTTTTCAGTTTTATTCACTAAAATCATTTTACAATCACACATTTCTTGTACTGAAACAAGCCATAATACAACAGGAGTAATGCACTTCTGGATATGCATTGTGCTGGGACACTGTCACTTTGCTTCGCTCAGCTTTCACACATGTAAATGTATTCTTGTGCATCACAGACATTGAAGTGCATTATTTCTTTAGCTTAACATATTTCACAGGGGAACTGGGAAATAAAGCTACTGTGGGGGTGATGTAAGCATCAGTGCATAAATGAGTTGAATTCGAGTATAGATTACAATTCCGGTGCTCCTCACACCCCGATACACAGCAAACAGACCTGAGTCCACATCCGACCTGCGGATTTTGCAGGGCTTGATACGTAATCAGCTATAATTCATCCAAGAAAGACCAGCAAATTGATAGGGCTTCTACGGAGTGACACTTTGTTTCTTTGCATGCTCTGGTTTTCCCAGCTGTTTTTTCAGTTCAAGTGAACTAGAGGACATTTAGTGCAAGAAATCATGTCTGTCTAGTTTTTACTGTCCCTTCCATGAGTTTCCTTTTTCACATTTTTGAAATACAAAATTCCTTTAAAAAATCATAGTAAGATCAAATAGAAAAATCACCCTGTACAGCCAGCAGCATGTTATGATTAATGGTGCACAAATTAAATGCAAAGGACTCCCTGGGTGCTCATTCATCCCTCTTCCAGAAAAACAAAAGACTCAAAGAACATGAATTCTTGAGTTTTGGATCAACAATACAAAACCAACGTTATAATACAAGAGAGTTATAACATTTGTAGTCCTAGAGGAAAGTGTGCTCCTTTGTTCACTATCCTTCTTGCAAGGGACACTTTTGGCTTCACTGAGCACCAGAAAACATGATAAGGCATAAAACAGATGTAATATTCAAACTACCATCTTGCATGAGTGCAAAAATCAAATCTTTTCGTAGCAGAAATGGAGTGTATTCGAGGTCCTTCCTAATTTTTCACCAGATTCCATTCAATCTGGTTTCAGTCTGCAGAAATGTTTGCTTTTATCCATAAAACATTGATGTGGTGCAGAAACAATTTGCAGTCAAGATGAGCAGTACCTTGCCATTGTAAAGCAGGGGGCGTATTTGTTAGCAAACTAACTTAATATGTCCGTCCATTTCTCGTCTTCTGAAATAAAGGCAGTTACAGAAAGTCATTTTTTGAGCAGTAATTCAAAGACAACACAAAAAAAACAGACAGAGTGCAGGGTATTAGAACATTATGATAGATAAAGATTCTTAAAAATGTTAAAATGCTCAAAAATTGCTGAGCAGCTGTATCACAGACAGCAGCTTTCATAAGTAAAGTCTATAAATAAGATGTCGTAGTTGATTAAGATAAGGAGCACTTTTCTTGCTAAGATTAGTTTAGTTTGGTCAATCTGAACTTGAATTGATAAAGAAAATGACACAATTCGTGCATTATGATAAAACATACTGGCAAGGGATCTCTGAAGGGTGGACTTGGTGTGTTTTTACTGTTAATTGTCTTTGACTAGACATAGGTGTACTGCATTGCCTGTTGTGTTTCTACAAGTGTACAATCTGTTATTTTGTGGCCAGCAGCCATATCACCCTGCAACTCACAACTGGCAACCCACCGAAGCTAAGCAGGTATGAGCCTGGTCAGTACCTTGATGGGAGACCTCCTGGGAAAAACTAAGGTTGCTGCTGGAAGAGGTGTTAGTGCAGCCAGCAGGGGGCGCTCACCCTGAGGCTCATGTGGGTCCTAATGCCCCAGTGTAGTGATGGGGACACTATACTGTAAACAGGTGTCGTCCTTCGGATGAGACGTAAAAGCGAGGTCCTGACTCTCTGTGGTCATTAAAAATCCCAGGGCGTTTCTCGAAAAGAGTAGGGGTGTACCCTGGCCAAATTTCCCATCGGCCTTTATCAATCATGGCCTCCTAACAATCCCCCTCTATTAATTGGCTTCATTACTCTGCTCTCCTCCCCACTGATAGCTGATGTGTGGTGAGCGTTCTGGTGCACTATGGCTGCCATCATCCAGGTGGATGCTACACATTGGTGGTGGTGGAGTACCCATTACCTGTAAAGCTCTTTGAGTGGAGTGTCCAGAAACGCGCTATATAAGTGTAAGCAATTATTATTATTATTATTATTATTTTACTTATCTGGAGATCGTGAGATAAATATGTCAGAAAAACAAAACCATTATCTCCATATACCATATATTGGCAGTAGATGTCCTTGTTAAGACATGATTAGCACTATCATTCAAATGTAAAGCCTTTATGTTCAGAAAAGGCAGAGACCGTGTCTTGTGTCTTGAAAAAAGGTAATAGTTAATAAAAGGTTGTAAAGATAAATATGGTATAGCTCCCAAAGACCGCCAGTGACATTCACAGAACTAGAAACTATTTTCTTAAGCAAACTCAGTTTGGGTATGCAGTGCATGATACCCCACTCACCTTGTGAAGGACAATTATCTACTGTTTCAGTGTTAATAATCTGTTCTATCTATGACTTGTAACAGATAAATGGTAATGAGATAATAAGGCCCCTATCCCATCTTCTGTTTTGTTCTGCAAGTTTAAAAATGAACTGTAACCCTGCTTTTCCTCAAAACAACTGCAATGGAGCTCCTGTGTTGGAATCGTCACAAGTACATAGTTAGGTTTCTTGATTTGTTAAAATCTGTACAGTATACTGTATATTCCTTCTAAATTTAGACCCTTTCAGTCGAGTATAAATACTAATCCAAAGAGGCCTAACATTTTTCCACTATTAACCAATTATTTGACATAAAGCCTCAGAATTCTGCCAAAGAACTATTAATTTTTGAGTTTATTAGTAAAAATTTTATAAAAAAGAAATTACTCAAAGTTTTGGAAAATTTCATATTTTCAGCAAAGTGAAACATTGCGCTAATGACTGCACTGTGAGCACCGCATGGATTGATTCTCCGGATTAGATTTTATTTTTTTATTTGCTCTGCTGTGAAACTGGAAAACTGTATTGGCACGGTATATGAAGCTGATCTTTTGCCCTAAGGTGCCTGTTTGAGTTAAACGGATAACTCAGGAGTCACCATATTAGTATTTTATAATTGAGGATTGTGTTTTGGGAGAGAATACTTAAAGCAGCTAATAGATTTATGAGATTATTAATATCAGAGCTTTTAGAACAGGGCTTGTATGACTCAGAATCTGAAATCTGGTCGTAAAGGGCACGTGGGAGGTAAAATGGGTGGGAAATAGTGGTTACTGCTCACGTGGTGTTAAGGTAAAATTAATGATTAAATAGTCCAAATATTCAAGGTAATATTCTGTGAGGCAAATTCCTACAGATATAATGGTTATATTTACAAATGACAGTCCTTCCTTCAGTTTTTCCTTTCTGAACGTTAGCAAACTAGCAAGCTTTTGCAGTCGTACAAAATCTTGTATTTTTTTCTCATCAAAAAGTAAAAGTACATTGTCATTTTATTTCTTCGCCTCTTCCCAACGGGTTTCACAAAGGCGCAGGGCAAGGCAAGTGAATTCAACCAATAAGTTTAGATCTTGATGTAAACCCTCCAGGGATTGGTTTAAGTCAGGGCTCCAATAAACCAATCAGGGTGAGCGTTACTGCGGTGGCGGTGACGACTGTGTGAAGGGGGGTGAGGTCCTTGACTGCATTCTGTACCATCATGCCTGTGCCTGAAAGCAAGAGAGAGAAACTTTTTATAAGAAAAGCAGATCCAATATCCTTAAACCTCTCACTCCTGGTTCTGGAGAACCACTGAATCTTCTAGTCTTCATCTCACCTGAGTTTCTATGAAACTATTATTGAATTGGTTGGCATTAATTGCTGTGCAACAAATGAGGATTTGTACAGTAGCTCAGGGCTTCTCAGGACAGCAAGGTGGGGGGTTACTGCATGTTACATGTTACATGTGGGTGCTAATAATGTAACATCATGTAATTAAAGAGAAATCCAAATCTCATTTCACCTGTTGATCTCTGTTTAGTACATTTGCTTGATCTCAAATTAGACTATCCTTATATTGCTTGCGTTGACCTCAAATCTGGAGAGGAAGGTGTCCTGGTCTTTCTTCCCGGTTCACCCTCCTCTACCTCCCGCTCTCCTCACCCGAATCCCTGGACACGATGAGCTCGTGAGGCGCCCCGTCGCCTCCCTCCCCCCAGGCCCGGATCTCCAGCACCACGTAGCCGTTGTCTTGGGGCAGGGGGAGCCTCACCGAGGCCTTGCCCTTCTCCAGCACCTTCAGCGCCGTCTGGCCCTCGTGCTTGTAGAGAACCTGCCAGACACGGGCGGGCGGGCAGTGAGAGGGCTGGCCGATGCCCACCCGGGCGGGTGGGACCCGCACGGCGCCCATAGACCACCCGGACTCGAGCTGGCGTCCTCTCCTCGAGCTCTGTGCTGGTGGATGTTGAGAGCGCGTGCAGTTCTCTGTGGCTCATCTTTCATCTCTGAATCTGGTGAGGCCATTGGGATATTTCTCTCTGTCCTGCAAGTCCAGGTGTGCACTGTCACTTGGGGAGAGAAATATCCCATGCTCAAACCAGCATTGTTACTGTCTGAGCTCCCCTGAGGTGCTTTTTAAAATCTAGTCTTGGACAGAATATGCAGCAGGTGCTTCAAAATGGAGAGATTCTAATGTTTTTTCTCCAGCAGTCTGTCAAGGTTTCGATTAAATAGAACAAATTTTAACCTTCCTTCATGTTTCTTATAAACTCTTTCTTATGCTACAGGTTATAAGAATTAATAGAGTGTATAGTTGTAATTGACCTTTGCTAATGGTTAATTGCAAGTTTATTAACAGCAGTATGATTATCCTGAGACGTAATTTTTATTAATACACATTTGAGTGCTGAGAATTTGTCTTTAATGTATTTATAATGCTTGATGTGTGGATTGAACTGTTAAAATGTTACCCAGGAGTCTGTATTTTGCCTGTGGGAAAATACGAATGCTTTAAACAGTCAACTGAACATGCAATTTGGGCCCTAGGTGTACTTAACACTGGCCTCCCTGTACAACATGACTAAGCATTTAGCTGATTGACTACTTATGGGTTCACATGTCTCAATTTCCACCAATTCTTTAACTGCTGGAGCTATAAAGACACCAGTAAGACAAGCTGACCAGACAAAATACATCAACAGGGCAAATAAGGTACATAATTAACTTCAACATTCAGGATGGTGGGACATTCCATACAAATGCATTGTTTTTGGACCCTAGCTAACATCATCTAGACACAAATAGACCCAATATTTGATGTTACAATTTGCTTCAGAAAGTAGAAACCTCAAAAGATTATCTCTAAAGCAAATAAATGTCTCGTCCTGCAGGAAAATACTGCTCTGTCACTATGAAAAAAGTTAGGCCGCTCTCAATGTGTTGTTCCAGTGTGAAAGTGGTGTCTGGAGAGTACAAGCGAAGAGAATAGACTCTGCTTGCACCAGCACAGACACAAGTCAGGGGTGCCAGAGTGACCTAATCAGCTACAGGAAGGAGAAAGGTCATATTGATTGATGACTGAAGTGAAATAGAAATCCCACCACAATACCCACACATCCAATCCCCCCCTTCTCTTTCCTCTTTATCAGGCGTCTTGTGGTCACTCACCTTGTACCCCAACACTGCTGACTCATTCTTCAGAGGCTTGACATGATCCCAGGCCACTGTTACCCATGATCCATCAATCCTCCACGAGACATTGTCTGGCGCTCGGCTTGGGGCTAAACACACCGCACAGAGGTCGGTTAGCATCCTTTTAGACCAAAACAAGCTGGAAATACAGTAACAAATTGCCTACCTAATTTTAAAAAGTCTTATATTACTAAAAAAATTATTAATTTTCCTTTTTTTTAAGATGAAATGGATAAGTCATTCACTGAGTTGCATGACTTTGTTATGTTTCCATTTCGGAAGAGACAACTCACAGGCAAGCGTCTTGAAAAAGTTTTCACCCGCATGTATCTGTGACAAGACATGAAAATTGCTTCCCATCAGTGTGGACGTCAAATATCGGTAACTTTATCCAGCCAGAGCCAGAATTTGCACACTAGGGAGAAGGTGGTAGTTGCTGACTTTCCACTCAAGGCCTCTAATTTCTCTTTATAGACAGACCTAAGGTGAATTACCAAATAAAAAGGATAATGATGGAGGATTAATGAACATGGGTGTGATTAGTTGTGTTTGGGATATAAGGTGGTGATTGGTGGCTGGGTTTTAGCTTGGGTGGTTGATTTTGCTTGAATAAAGCCTGTAGCACCATATTTCACTGTATGTTTTCATGCGCTCAAGCCTCACCAGCCACCTTATTTAGAAAATGTGGCTCAGGGTGCAAAGGGAATTTTAAACAAAATTTTATCTCGCTAAATTCCCTAGGTAATTCTATCTTTGTATGGTAAAATGCTCTGTTTTCCATTTGTTCCACAGTAGTGTTACCACACCATTGATGTACTTAACAATATCAACTTGATATAATAGCAGAGTCTTTAACAGTAAGCATTTCCAGAGCCACAGACTACCTTTTACCACTATGCTGAGATTCAGTATGAGTATATAATAGTGTTGACATTCTCTAGTCTAGTGAGGTAAATAGGAGCAAAGCGAATACCAATTCTAATGCACATGTACATATGGCAATAAACTCCTCTACTAGGTGAAGCCCTGTGAAAAGCACAGTGGAAGCAAGTTACAGCATTGCGGGGGAACGGTGCCATGGTAACACTTCACAAAGAGGGCTTGTCTTACGGGGTTTCTTGGTGGTGACGTTGGTGAAGGGGCTGGGCGGCCCAGTGCCCGCGCTGTTGTACGCCAGGACGGTGACGTGGTAGAGGGTGCTGGGCCTCAGCCCCGAGACTCGTGCTACCGTCTCCAGCCCCATGGTCCGCACCCTGTCTGCCGCGGCCTCCTTCTCGTTCTGCCTCCAGTATCGGATCTGGCACAGGAGGTCAGAACACCACAGCGTTAGGAAAACGACGGCTTTCACAAACCATATACACTGGCCATCGGAGTAACCTGAGGTCCAAAAAATGGGAGAATTCCAAACCCATCTGGGATTAACTCACCTTTCTAATATTTTCTAATAGTTGGTATTGGCCTTTAGGTAGAATGCATAACAAAGTTGTGAGCAAGGTTATCCCAGTGCTACAGACATCCTGCACAGAGTTCTTCCTATTATACAAAGACTAGTTTTGACAGAACAAGCCTCCATATAATATCACTAACCCACTCATGAAACAAAATAGTTTTGGTAGTTTTCTAATAATTGATGACAAATCAAATTATAGCATTCAATAATTTATAACAAATATAACAGACAAACCTACAGAAAGGTGTTGCTGTTCTACAGTTGTTTGGTTAGAAAGAGCGTTGTGAAAAATCAGGCAATTTCATGTATGATGTTACACCAGGATAACATGATGGGTTCAGTGTCAGATAGCCAATCGGAGAGCAGCAACTTGTGGCACCATAGTGCAATTCTCATTTTATATGCCCTGGTTTGAAATAATCAATTGTTAATCGGCTTTATTGATGTGACCCTTGGACCAGCATTGCTCCAAAACACTTCTGCCTTTTTGACTTAGAGAGGTGAAATCTACAGCCGAGTCCATGTTTTTAATATATAACATGGCCAACTCTTGCTTTGGACACTGCAAGCCCATGTGCTATTGGGTAACCACAAGGAGTCACTGTTGCTCAGTGAGTGGAAGACATTCAGCTTGATGCAGGTCAATTTCAAAATTAACTTTAATAACACTTTTGTGTCCACTAAAGGGAAAATACTATCAAATTGTTACAGATAGCCAAAATGGCCCACGTGATGTATTATTATTTATCTAATGAGGTGAGAGTGGAGTTGATATCTCTCTGGAAGGCACATTGAGCTCTCAGACAAGCACTTTGGGAATGCCACTGCCCCACTGAAAATATTATCTCATCCAACTGGCTCAGCTTCTCTCCTACTAATCAGAGCAATGGAACTCTGCCCCCCATTATCATGCGTGCCGTTGCTGTCTGGCAGGGGTTCATGCTGCAGTGGACAGAAAGTTGTATGGCTCTGATCCAAGGCCTTGACTTTTCAGCTATAACACAGCATGAAAAGAAACTGCTGATCCCAGAAATACATTCAAATCTCGTTCTGTGAAAAACATGCTTAAAGATGGGCTCATGGAGTGCTTTCTTCCACCTCCAGTGACAGAGTTGGTCATCTCTATCTCCTCTGCTCTTCAAAAACAATGTACCTGTACCACAGTCCCCATTATGAGTATTTCCATACCAGTGTGCTCTTCCTTGTGTTTAATATTGGTGCAAGTCTGATTAGAATAAGGTGTTTTCTGTCTTAATGTTTAAGTGCTGTGCCTTCCTAGAGTAACCTGAAATGAAAGTGTTAAATGAAAATGTACTATGGTACTGTATGTGGTTACAACGGTTAATAGGGATCAAGCTGGAACTGAGCACACTGAAATCTTCGTATAATCATAAACGAATACAGGAGTAGTATGAGCATCTTTACAAGATGCCAGGAAGAGCAGCAAAATTCCGTTATATAAATGACTAAACCTGGCTAAACTGCACAACAATACAGGAGTGTATCCTTCCCCCCCAGGGAACTGGAAAATCAAATCTTTACGGGAAAAAAGTTACAAAAAGTCCACCTCCATGGTGCCTGACCTCATATCCTCTCAGGATGCCGTTGGTGGACAGGTGCTGCAGGGGCTCCCAGGACACCTGGATCTCGAAGGCCGACAGGCTGGTGGCGTTGACTCTTCGAGGAGTCTCAGTGGGCTCTGGTGGGGGGGAGGATTGAATCAAAGTGAGTTTATGACATTAGAAACAATAAGCAGATAATAAATGATAAGACATCAGGTTGGCCTGTGCTGTTGCTGCATGCAGAAATAAAATGCCCAGCAGAGCTCCAAGGTCAGCCCTTGAGAGCAGCTTGGTGAAAGCACACCCTGCAGGGCAGTCTTCAAGTCACACTGATCAGGATCTTCAATCTGGAAACTCAAGGCAAATCATACATGAATGGTCCATATGAAGAGTTGTAGCAGTTCATCCGTCACATTTACTAGCCTCAACTAAATGATTGCTCCTCTCTACACATCCACGAGGCTACCAGGATACATTTTACATCACCAATCTATTTTTGTTACTATACACTGTCACTAATTTGTACCATTTTCAGCCCTTAGGCTGAAGCTATTTTATTCACAGACACTGAACTGCTTCTGTTTCCTTGCAGAATGTCAGCCTGTGTTTGACAACGCCCTCTAGTGTAAAATTGCAAATACACAAACAAATCATTTGTTCCAGCAACAGCAAGACGGGTCTTGTTCCACCACCTGAATGTAGAATGAATTAAGTGACCATTTAATTCCCTGAATAAACAAAACACTTCTTTCAGGGCCTCCAAATGTTTTAGATTTTATATTAAATCAAGCACAGATTTTCTATCATCAGTCATAAGAGATGTTGAACTGTGCATCTGATGCAGGAATTTCTTTAACTAAGATAACTAAGATTTGATGCTTGTAAGGTTGTTTCATACCATGATACGAATGTCCTCACCTCTTAATTACGACCTGTTCATTGTCCTACTACTGTCATTGTTGTTTACACCAAGTCACTCAAAACTCAAACCAGTTCCCCAGGTTACATCGCTCTCCAAGCACCTAGGTCCCCACCCTGCATCCCTGCTCCTCCTTGTCCATCCCTCCCCTCACCTTCCTCTGCAGAGTAGACCAGAGCCGTCTGGCTGAAGGGGCCTTCACCCTTCTCGTTGTAGGCCTTGATCTTCACCTCGAAGGGGCAGTAGGCTGCCAGGCTCTCGTTGTGGTACACAAAGCGAGATGACTCCACATTGGGCACCTTGACAATGTGCCACTGTGGTGCTGCTTTCTTCCGGAAGGCCAGGATGTAGCCAAACTTTTCTCCATTCTGGTACTCTCGAGCCATGGACTGGAACAACATGATTTCAGAAAGACACCAGAGAATCTCTTTATCCTTCAAGGTCAGACCACAAAAGATGATGGGCGTATAAACATTTAGAACATTCAAGTACCAAAACTCAATGCTCAATGCTTGTTTTAAGACATTCCTTGATCCTCGTTGTCTTTGAAATTGTACACTGACACTCTGAAAAAGCTTCTTAGCTAGCACTTACTCCACTCAATGGCATGATCAGGTATAGACTATCATAATTGTTGGAAAAATTACCCTAAATTACATAATTCTGTGCCTGGGGGATTAAAATACACGTGCAACATAACACTCCCCCAATAGAGTTAAATGTTTATCACAATTCTAATCTCTTTAAATTTTAATACTACTTCAAATCCCTTAACTGATCAAGCAACAGTTCTTGAAGTCTCAACATCTACAGTATTTACTAGATGATGGGCAGTTTTCTTATTACAAATTGCTGTGTCAGTGTTGTTTCAACCAATATTTAATGGGCTGATCAAAGAGTATAATGTCAAAATGCATTGACTGAAATAGTTTGGTGTGGATGGTGAGAGACTATAATGACAATTCAGAGTAAATAAGATGTAGTGAATCAGCAGGATGATGTAAGGACTTATTACAGAATATTTGCAATTTGCAAATTGCAATCAAGGGTAAGAAAATTGAAAATTGAAGCAATAGTAGTGGAACGGTAGTGAATTCCAGACAATATCAATGACGCACTCACAGTCCAAGTAATGATGAGCTCATGTCGGTCTCCACCACCTCCACCAAGTCCACTAGGGGCAACCATGGGAGCTGATGAACAACAGCGCAGTGTTAGCACACCAGGGGACAGTCACATGGAGAGACGATAAAGCTGATAAAAGATCATACAGGCAGACTTCCAGATCTCCATCGTCAAGAACGTTCACCTGCCTCATCACTACACTGAACAGCTTGCAGCACTTTGCAGAATGTGTAACTGTGAATGAGTGCCAAGGCAAATTTTAACACAAAAAATTCCCAACACTGTGTCAAGTGAGAAAGACAAAAATGCATCATTGGAACCATACACCTCTCTATGGCATATACCCTGATTAGTCGACTCATCATTTATCTGGGGGTTAGGGATTTTGAGTAGCACGTAAACCCAAATTCATGTATAGTCTTATTTTACCCTGTATGAAGACAATATCAATTTTACCCTCAGATTTAACCTTATATCAAGACATTAAATATAAACACCAAAACAGTGAATAAAAGTAAATGACTAGGTCTTGTGGGCATGCTTGACTAATTTTTCAGAGACTAAAGCATTTTTTCAATCATTTTTCATATCTGGAACCAACCTCTTAAAGCTGCGAAAGTGTTGTGAGTCAACTGTATATATTTTGTATAAATTCAGAATTAAAAATTATCATCTTAATCCAGGATTGTGGTAGTGTCTTCCCCATTCGAGAAGCACTTGGGTAACACCAAACATGCATTTTATATCTGAATAAAACTTCTTCATCGTTGGATGAGGATGGATGCCGGTAACTCACGAGCCCAGATTCAATAGCCTGCCTGCTCCCACTCATTGTTCTGACCTGCAGGTCGTGTTCGGACCTTCTGCGATGCCATGCTGGGTTCTCCGCTGCCTAGGATGTTGCTGGCGATCACCCTGAACTCATAGTCCATCCAGGGCATGAGCCCAATCACATGGGCAGACTCAGCATTGCCCTCAATGTTGGCTGGATCTGTCAAGTCAGAGGGCAACTGTTAACCCTGCAACCACAGGATTCATGTTCTTCTCTGCAGCACACAGCCCTAATCAGATTGATCTGTGTAAATCGTATGCACACACACCCAGGGCTACATAAAAACACTTCTTGACTTCTTGATTAGGAAAACCTAAAACTGTACTTCAGAATAAACTGCTATGGATGTTTTTTTTTTAGCTGTGGTTTAGACAACATACTTAAGAGCATCTAACTGTCAAATCAAAATAACCATAGTCATGCAGTGTTGTACAACAGCATGATCTTTTCATTAATGGATCTCCATTCCAATTTATGATGGGACTATGAACCCAAACCTGTCAGTTTGTCTCTTATAATTAATGTTTGTTTCCTGACTGTCAAACTGTGGTGTTGTTCCTATTTACTTGGATTTGCACAATTGTATCTCCCCAATGTAGTAAGTGAATACTGAATGTCCAGCAGTTCTGTTCAGCCCTGGTTCTCCTCTGTAGCGCACCTGTTCGCATCTGTTTCCAGGCCTCAGAGAGGGGCGACCTGCCCTCAATTGTGTACTTCCCAATTGGGCTGTGGTTGTCATAACCTCGACTCCACCTGAGTTCTACCGACGTCTCGTTCATGTCCTTTACAACTACGCCCCCTGGTGGCCCAGGAGGACCTGCAACAGACAGAAAAGCAAGGAAGGTTGACTGATGTTGGTCTTCTACCCAACTCATTAAGCTGCAAGGAGGCAGCCTCACTTTTACTGCACTCTCGTTTTTGGATCTACAGCTTTTTTTTGTTTTATGTCAACATTTTAAAAACTGTTAATTGTTATGATTCTTACTTCTGTAATTAAATAGTGGAAAGAGGAAAGATTGTAAGGTGTGACATTTAAATAATCCTACAGTAGATTAGATGGTAGTGTAGTGGTTCTGTAGTAACTCATAATGCATAGAGATACATATATCTACTGATAATATTCAGGAAAGTTTTTTTTAAGACAGAACAGGAATCAGGAATTATACACTTATGTCAATTCTTATTCAAGTGGGTTTTGTGCCATCCATTTATTTTCAGATGTACACCAGACGACAGGCACCTCAAGGCTATGCCTTAAATTCATTGCTTAGATTTTACCTCTGACCACAAGCCTTGCGGATGCTGAGGCACTGTCCACCACTGTCTGCGCTGTGCACTTGTATATCCCAGCATGCCCCAGCTGGCCACTTACAATCATCAGGTCTCCCACAGTCTCTTTCTGAGGAGAGAGGCAATTTGGAATGGCCAGTTATTTAAGGTTTCATTTTCAGGCAGAGACTGCTGGACTGCACTGGGAGAAGGAGAACTAGCTGACATGCTCCTCTGACATACCCATTTATCACAGTCATTCAGCGTTTGACACACTGTGAGTGCCACAGTGCCAGGCAGGAGGGTTAGTGCTGATAGGTGATAGGAGACGTGCATCTCTCACTGACATCACTGCAAGCCTGTAGGCAATCAGTAGCTGTGGGAGTTGCACTAGAATTCAAGGCTAAGGCCCAGCCCAACACCAATCCTGGTCACACTGGCACTATTCTTGGATCGGCCTTAATTATAGGAATTATAGTAACAAACCGAAGGCTTTGCAATTCAGTCAATTTTGCAAGACGTTTCTTACATCAGAAGTGGACATCTCCATTCCTGGAAGGTTGCAGCATTTTTTCATCTAGAATCCCCTTTTTATTTAAATAACATAAGATCATACTCAAAGTGGTCATTTCCTTGCATGTCTTTGGATATATTGCTAAGCTTCACCAATTAATCAATTGATAACATGAGTTAAACAACTGAGAGCTATTCACAATGTACCTCTCCCCTGATCCAATTTGAGTTTGGTTGCCTTTGTTTAGGAAAGGGCGTCAATCCGTTGTTCACCTCTACTGACTATTGACTGAGTGCTTGCTGCAGCAAGACTCACCCCCTCTACGCGATGGAAGTGCCGGCTGGCGTCCTCTGTGTCCAGGAGGATTCCGTTCATGGACCAGGTGAAAGTGAGGTCCATGGTGGGGTCATGTGACGCATGGCACTGCAAGGTCACATTCTCCCCCTGGTTGATGTCAGCGTTGGAAGGCACAAGTGTAATTTTGGTGGCTTCTATGGGTAAGGAGAGAGGGTGAGCAAAAGTCACAGCCAGAAAACACTATAGTTCTCTGGGAACAGACTGGACGATTTCTTAACAGTAGAATTTGCGACAGATTTCCTGGAAAAAATATAGTGCAATAGAAATGTTAAAAGAATTTAGTTTAAAAATTATCTGTAACATTTAGACACTGAAAGGCTGAAACAGAGGAGCACATTTGCACTTGACCTGAAACACCTGCTGGTTACATCTGATGTTATGCAATTATAAAGTGCTAAATATCCCATGTTAGAGGTAATATCTTTCTTAACATTTAACTTAAATTTCCAAACAAATTCTACACAGATTTATTTTTTCATTATCTGTGTGACATTATCCGTTATTCTGTGAGTGAACAAAACTCTGAATGTTTCTAAATCAAAAACACTCACAATGGAATTGTCACAATTGTCACACTGGAAACAAGCCAGAAGAGAGGACAGTGCTCAGTTAACAACTGTAATCAATAATCAATCAGGAGAGAGGACAGGCTGCTGTACCTCGGACAGAGAGAAATCCTGTGCTGTTCGCTTTCCCAAGGAAGTTTTCTGCAAAACACGTGTACTTCCCCTCATCCGAACGGCTGATATTCTGGATCCAGAGGCTCCCATCTGGAGTGACTGTCACCCTGCAGGAAAATCCCAGCACTCAGATAACATCAATCAATTACCACACTTATACTGGGGCCTTATACAGAGCGCAGGGTCAGCAATTTTAGACGGCACCCCTGGAACAGTTGGGGTTAAGGGCCTTGCTCAGGGGCCCAACTGTGTAGGATTCCTCTGCCGGCCGCGGATCCTTCCAGTCGCATGCGCGGATCCTTAGCCACAGAGCCAGCTAGGGGAGATATCTCAGGCCTCACCGGCTGTTGTTGGACAGGATCTCCGTCCCACGGCTCCAGAACAGGACAGGCCGGGGCGCAGCCCTCGGGCGACACTCCATCTTCACCTGGCCCCCCCGTGCCGATGGAGTCAAGCGGCGCACAGGGCTCAGCCGGAAATCTGGAGCCTGGACTGCGACCGGAACAAAGGCACGGAAGGAGGAAAGAGCAGAAGACAAAATAAGTGGAGAGGATAGCATTAGAAATGGGGGGCACAGCTTCATCTGAGATGTAACGTTAAGTGTGTTTTGGATATCGCAGCTCATTATTGTCTGTGCAGCACTGCTCTCTTAACCCAAATTCCTCTCCAGGAGTCCTGAGTTTTGCTGCTTGTTTATCCAGGACCAGAGTAGAAAGGAGAAACAGAATATCAGTCCAGATAACATGGTATGATTGGCCCAGTGATGGGCAATTGTCATGAGGAGCACTGGTGCTTTGTTTCCAAGCCAGTGCCCCAGTATGGTGACTGGGGACATTGCGCTGTTGGAGGATCTTTCCTTCAGAAGAGACTTTAAACTGAGGTCCTGACTATTTGATCATTATAGAACCCATGGCACTGTTCACAAGATCAGGGGTGCTAACCCTTGTGTTTAAATAAATTCTCCTTTAGGTTTCCTCAATGTGCCCTATCTAATTTCATCCCTTAATTTAATTAGTAAAAATAATTTCTCACTTCTAAACCAGACCTGCTGTGTAGTGGGGCTTCTGGCACTTAAAGCTGCACTTGACCCAGCAATAGTAGCAGGTAAAGTGGATCCCTTCATCTATTTAAAGTGCTTTGGGATCTTTGTGATGAAATGTGGTGACCAAAAGCAAAGAGAACAGGAACATGTTAAAAAAGTGTGAATGTTGTCAGTCTTAAAGTAGCAGTTCATCTCGAGGTGACCTCCCTGACCTCTCACCTTGCACCTTCAGTTCTGCGTTGGCATAAATGGTGCCATGCTTGTTCTCTGCCACACATTGATACATCCCAGAATCCTCAAGGGACAGGTTTGAGAACCTCAGCTGTCCAGCATTGACCTCAATACGGTCCTGGAGAGACAAGAGATAAGTAAAAAGATACACACATTACATTTGATAATCGTGCACTATCTAGGAGGACAAAAATGCTGTTTACACCTGGACAACCAGGATACAGTAAGAGAATACAGATTTACTGGTCTATCTCAGAAAGGAATGCAGCGATTTCCAACAGATGTCACCCATTTCACCCTGGAGATTGTGGATGTAAAAACTGATTTTTCAATGATACAATAGTTTGTGGTATTTTTGAATTATGTGTAACTGTACTTAAAGCTTATGTCCCCAGGAGTGTAAGAAACATGTGTTAGTAAATCCCAATGTGAGAAAAATGTGTAACTGCACTGCCGGTACCTGGGAGGCGAGTGGCTGGCCGTTCCGCAGCCATCGGATGGAGGGCCGGGGTTTTCCTGCCGCCGCGCAGCTCCAGCGCAGCTCCGAGCTGATTTCCACCTCGGAGTCACTCATCACCTGCAGCCACTCCGGCTGGGCTGAAGGCCCAGGGAGAGGAAACAGGAAGAACTGAGACGATTTGGCATAACTCAGTTCACCTTTCATTGACTTCATCTTACATAATCTGACAAAGGGAGTGGAGGGTCTATTCTAAATGAATCTAAATGACATCTGTCGAAATGCAAGGTTCACGCTATGCCATGCTACTTAATAAGGCTCCTGATTAAACACAAGAGCTAGTGCATGAATTACCCTCTAGGTGTCTGCCAGTCTTCTCACCTCTCTTCAAGTGTACAGATTGGTCTCCAGCTATTCTTGTTGCTACTTGTAATGATGTATTTTCAACTCATTGCGTGAAAATGTTCACATTTATTCTGAAAGCAATTACGTATAACTGCAAGGAGCACTTTAAGAGATAAAGTATTCCTGCTTTGATTAAGTAAATTCAGAAGGGAATACAAATGCCTGAATCTGTGTGTTTCTCCTTTATATTCTTCAAGGTTTAGTAGGAATTTTCCTGTGTAGCCAATGTGGGGATCGTGCAAAACTATGAGTATTGTGGCACATATCAGTTCCATTCTTATTCTCAGGGGAGTAATTCAGAGCTTCCTGGAGACATACAGTACATTCCTGGGTACTGGATAGCCTACAGTGCACAAGCAGTCCTTTATGCACAGAGGAGGCCGGAAGCAGAGTGTGGTCCCCAGGCCACTGGAGTACCTTGCACAGTAATGCGGCCCTGGTAGGTGTCTCGGCCCTCAGAGTTGCGTGCCTCACACTCGTACACGCCCTCGTCCATGAAATCCAGCTCGGGCAGGTGCAGGATGGGCCCGTCCATGCTACCCAGGGCCTTGGGGGGCACAGTGCCATCCACCTTCCGCCACCGCAGCTTGGGCACAGGGCTGGAATGTTAGGGGGGGTGGGGGGGGTACGGCAGGGAAGCAAGGACAGAATTGAACAAGAATGTCATCCCTTGGGGAAAGAAGAAAAACACACCTGCTCTGTCCTTTTCTTGTAAACTCTCATCCTGGAGTTAGAGTTGAAGGACATAGGATTCCCCCTGTGCTTCTCTATGTTCACACCTTCTGTGTGGACATAGAGAACCCCCACTGGGTTACAAATAGGTGTAACAATAGGATAGCAATACCAACCCAGAGTCAAAACGGTGAGAGAAAATGAAAATGATTGTGTGATCTGGGGGTGGTCATCACAGACCATTGATGGAGAAAACTGAAGAAAGCAGATCACAGATGGAGACTGCACAAACTAGTGTGGCTGAAGAAGCTTGGTATGGTCAAATATCTGTCACAAGCACTTAACAAACCTTTTAAAGGCCTAAACCATGGTTCATAAATACCGATTTCCAAAATACAAATTAATTTGAACATCAGGCACTTAACAATAGTATACTCATCCAGCTTTGACAAATATTCTATTCATGCATACAATAGTGAAATTATTTAGTTAAATTGTACCATAACATACTGTACACCTGGATTTTAATGCTGAACCAACTTTTAGTTGCTCTTTGAGAAGCTGCTATATATAATCTGCAATATATATTTTAATCTATAGTGTTAGGTGACTATTCATACTGTGAATGCTACCACAAGAAACCCAGCCCAAACTGAGCTGTGTGGAAGATGGCTGGTTTCTCAACCTAGAGACTGCTGTGTGTAGCGTGGGTGATATCTATCCAGCAAGGCATGTTTCTTTTTCCAAAAGCAGCTGTGATTCCCCCATCATTCTCTTGAGTCAAGTCGAGTCTGCTAGATACTCACTTGCCATAAGCGAAGCACTCCAGCTGCAGAGACTGGCCAGCCAGAGCATACGTGTCTGATGGGAAGCGCACTTTAATGTTAGGAGAAGATTTCCTGGGAGTGGCTGGAGAGACCAAGAGATACAAGGAGATAAAATTAAAAGTTGTCCACTCACCTTCAATTTCAAGTATTAGAAAAAAAAATCATAACAACCCATACTGTAGCAAGAAAATTTTCAAACATCTAGCATTGTGATTAGAAATTCCTTGCCAATAGAAAATCTATGAGAGCTCTTCATACACAGCGTTTTTTAAGGAAATGAAAAGGGAAAACATGTCTGCTTATGATGAACTGCACTCAGACCATCAGGAAGCACGTTGAGCTGGTTGGGCTTGCTGAAGACGCTCTTGATGCTGAGTTCCATGTTGTTGGTGGCGAAGCAGAAGTAGTTGCCCGTGTCATTGGGCTCTGCCCTGGAGAGGTACAGGTTCCCTGTTGCCTGGGAGACAAACCAGCGGCCCCTGTCTGGCTGGATGAAGGTAGGAAACTCATTGAAAAACCAGCGATAGGACAGGGCTGCAAGGCAGAAGGGGAAGGAACTTTTTTGTAAAATCCTGAAAGCGCACTGAAATACGTTAATAACTGCTTCAATCTCATACAGAAAATGTGACACATTTCCAGTTCTATCATCTGCAGGCTTCCCACCCTTATTTGGACTTAGACAGCCATGGTATTTAAATTGAATTTAAAAAATGTGCATTTAATTGTTTTTGCTTGTATTGTTACAGTATTGCACAGCACCCTGTAGTCCTATTTAGATCCCTGCCTGGAAGTTGGAAGTACTGCCCTTTCAGGAAGACAGGAAGCACTGGAGTGGGTGATGCTTTGTTGCCTGCAACAAATACTGGACTGGTAATATTGTAGCTGAACATGAAGGATAAAACATTTAATTGAATTTAATTAGTTTGAAGTGCACAGCCCCAGGAAAAAGCTGTACAATTTCATAAAAAAACTGAACGGCTCACAGAGTACCACTTGGCTATGTGTGCTCATGTGATAAAACTACTCTTTGCAGTCACAAACAGTGCCTTGCATTGCTTCTCATCTCCATTTGTTCTTTCACAATCCATTCAGTCTAGCGGATCTGCAATTAAACGGCATCTGTGTGGAGTTTCTCTTTTTCAAATATTTGTAGTAAGGATGTGTCAACAAAGAAAAGGAGAAAAAAGAAAAGCATCTGAGTGACTATTTTCAATTTATCTTCTTGAGGGGTATGTTGTGTCTTCACATCTTCTCTCCAAACTGTTCTGATCAGGGCCAGGCTCTGACTGCGCTGTGGCTGAGCACAATGGCTACCTGGGTAGTGAGTGAGGGGGCTGGAGACAGGGTATCAGCATTCCTGGCTGACGAAAGGGTGGGTGATAGGGCATCAGGGTGCCTGGTTACCTGGGTAGTGAGTGAGGGGGCTGGAGACAAGGCATCAGCGTTCCTGGTTAGTGAAAGGGTGGGTGATAAGGCATCAGGGTGCCTGGTTACCTGGGTAGTGAGAAGGTGGGTGACAGGGAATCATGGTTCCTGCTCCCTCATACACAGTCTGGAGGCTTCTGTCATCTGGAGGGAACTCATGGAGATCTGAAATGCAATAGCAGGGGGAACACATCACAATGTCAGAATATTTGTTCACATGCAAACACCGCAATAAAACTACCATTAATTAATAGACTCATATGCATTGAGGATGGTCACTCCGATAAAATGCAATCTATGGGGGTGCCTTCACTGGAGTGATACATTTACTAGAACTGCAGAAGATGTCTGTATCGCCTTTGTGATCCAGAAAGATTCCACGCCCATATAGAAAGAGAGACAGTGTCCTGATTATGCTGTTGCAGCAGCTTGAGTGCCGATTTGCTACTCAAATCTTTTCCTTAACTGAATAATAGCTGTGAAGAACATAATTCTGTGGTCACGGGAGGCACTGAGACACCAGGAAACAAAGTGAGACACTCACAGCCAAACCTCAGGCTGGCCTCGCGGCTGATGATGGTGCCGCTGGGGTTGGTGGCCAGGCACTGGTAGGAGCCGCTGTCCTTCCCTCGCTGGGGGGAGCTGATCACCAAGTTTCCAGCCACAAGGGCATAGCGTGGCTCGCTCCCCACCTGCACGTCCGAGCCATTCACCTTCCAGCTGCAGAGAAAGAGCGTGAAAATAACACAGGGCAGGTTCTTGTCTGCCTTTCACCTTCCCGACTGGGCTCTGGCGTCGGGGCACACATGCACACACGCACCACGGGGGCTGGTTTTGTGTGGCCGTGGCCGCTGGGTTGCTCTGCTTTCCAGAGGTCATTGTCATTAAGCTCTTGCATTGTGCATGCTGACATCACAGTAGTCTTTAAAAACAAACCCATGCGTCTCTCAACAACATTTAGCATGTCTCCAAAACTTCAGAAAAGTTAACTTTGAAGGAAGGACATATTTAATGCAATTAGCCCCCTGTACCCAGAGCAGGCATTAGCTCATTACGGTGTTTAGCACTCTGTGTTTTCTTATGTTGAAATTGGAAGTAAGACTGCTAGCATACAGCCATTTCACCTGTTAGAAATTTAGCAAGCTACAGGCAAATGCTTAGGTTACACCGGTGGAAGAGAAAAGCATTGACATTTTACAGAAATTCATTAAAAACTTGCAAAGTTTCATTTCCAGCACCTAGTGCTGAAAAGTCTCCTGCTGTACTATCCGAAAATCCTCAATTAAAACAGAATAACTGTTGACTTATGATTTATGATGTGTGGTAAAAGTGGTACCTTTTTTCTATCCCTAATGTCTCTGTCCACCTCCACACTTTCTCTGCTCCTCCTCTTTTTCCACTTCCACCTGATTACCTCCATCCCCTCACATCATGTCCCCCATCCTGCTGATGTTCATGACTGTTACGGTAAATGTCATATACATACTGGTCAAGGACAAGTCAATTTCATTTATGCTTTTGTAAGCTGTCCCAGACATAGACATCTTCTAAGCAATTTATTATTAAAAATACTAAATATTGATTTCTTAATTTGCCCGTGTGTATGCCATGTAATGGACTGGCATTCCAGTTGGAGTGTGGTGCCATTTTGTGCACTAGGACTCCTAGAGGTAGCCACAACTCTCATCAGTAGTCAGTGGCTTTCTGGGAACGCAAGCATGGATATTCCACCATCAGGAAACAATGGCCCCTACTGGATTTCTACTCACCTGTAGGTGGCAGGGGGGCTGGCTCTCGCTCGGCACGCCAACGTGATCTTCTCGTCCGTCAGCCCATCTGGGAAAAGGAGGCTGGAAGGCTGCTCCTCAAACACTGGACCATAGCTGCTGCCCAGCACACCGATCCCTGAAACACATGGCACACAAACCCCCACTGGGAACCATAGCAACCACACACCCACAGCCTGGCATGGAGGGGCGCAACTCCTTTGCTTTATTTATAGAGCAGTGGAAAGGAATGGTGAGCTTCTTTTCAGATTCATTCATTTTCTACATCGTTCTCTTTAAGCGTTTGAAGGTCAAGGAGTTAATTGAGGCCAGATATGATGACCACAGAGGTGCTGTTTATGAATGTTTGATAAATTAATACATACAAGAACCACGCGTTTAGATTTCCCATTTAGCTCTTCTGCTGGACATGGGGGTGACACTAGATTTTTGTAACTGGCCACACTTCAGTGGGCTCAATTCAATAAACCACTTTCGTGATTTTAAAACAGCTTTATTTCTGCAGACAAGTGTCAAAATGCATCATTAAAATTTTATCCTTTGCAAGCCACAAACAAGAAAAATGCAGTTCCTCTCCCCCGGGGCAGAGAGAAATACAGGAGAGACCTCCTATCAGGATGAATTCAGGATCAGGAATTTATGAATTCATTACTGTGTCTGCTGATGCTGTGCCATAACACCAGGAATACTGAGTACGTGGATAGCAAAGAGAATTGCGTATTAGCTGACTATTGGCTAGGTAGCTGTGTGTTGCGCCTCATCACCTTATTGACAAATGTGTGTGAGACACACACCTGGGACCGTGCTGTTAGGCGTGTGATGTACAAGAGGAGGTATTTGTGTGGTAGGAGGAAGGAGGGGTGCTTTATTAATCTGGCACAGTCAAATGTAGTGGAATGAGAAACAATACAAAGACATGTGAGTAATTAGTCAGGTTGTTCCCTCTTTTAGGAAATCTCAATGCCTGAGCAGGTGAAGAAAGCAAGGTTAGCAAAGAAATAAAGTTGTGTTTACCACAGCCCAGAAAAGATCTGGCACTTGAGTGTGAAATATGTTTCCATGTATACATGTGTGTCAGCCTTTAACCATTTAACATTTAACCTTGTGTTGCAATCTCTCCCAGCTGGGGTGGAGCCTTTGTGCCTTGTCAGTGTTAACACAACAAAGGACCTTCCTTAAGAAGATGGTATTTTGCATATGACTCCAGCTTCTTGAATGAATCTATGGTAGTTTAACATGACTGAAGACTGAAGCCCTGTTCACATGCATGTTTCCTCACAAATGCAGGCATAATGAGGATATATCAGAGTAGATCAATGCACTAAATTATATGAACACCTCAAAGAAAACAAGTGGGTTCAGTAAATATATTCTAGGTTAAGAACACTGAGCACAAATAATTTTGCAGAGCGAAGCTCTCGAAGGGTATGTTTCTGTGTGCTTGGGACTATACTGGGAGAGTTAATTGAATGAAGGGCATTGCACTTGCATAAATCTTTAATGAGTATGAAGCCTTTTTATTATTTTAAAAGAAAGCTTAGCTGAAAATAGCAACCCCCCCGTCACCCGTTGATATAAAATAACAACATTAATTTTTAACACATATTTTAAAAAACTCCCTGGACATACATTCCCTCTCAGCGTCTTGGCACAGATGCTCTACAAGTACTAAGCAACACATTTTTTAAACAACATTTCTCCTGGCATTAAATGAAAAGACAGATGTGTGTGTGTGTCTCGGGGGCAGATAGATAGAGGAGAGCTGAGGGAGAACGGGAAAGAGAGGGAGAAAGAGAGAGATCAGAAGACAGGGCAGAGAAGTGTGTGGCTTTTACCAGCAGCATAGCTGAGTGTCAGAGAGATCAGATGCACGAGGCTGGATAGGTGTCCCATTTTCAGCTCAAGGCCAGCACCAAGACAGAAAGAATCCGGTCAGCACTCAAGCAAGTCACAGAAGGGATGACCTGTTCTGAACCGAAAGAGAAAAACACTCAGTACGTACTACCTTTGAAGGCACACTGCTTGCTGAAATCTCAACTCAGTGCTCTGACCGTGGTGCTGAAGTACAGATTAACTCCATACGGCACATTCCAAACTGAATACATCTGCAGGTTTCGCTCGACCTACTTTAATTTTAAATAGAAGAATAAATCAGTAACAGAGACATTTCTTGAAAACCTGTTTAAGAACTAATTTCAAGGCAATCAATGGGGATTATATAGTAATTATACAAATTATACGCATCTATAAGCACAGTAATCTACATCACCTAAAATGACTTTGCTGATATTAGCTAAGCAATTGGAAAAAACATTAGAAAAGTTACATGCAAGAGGAAGCCGTCTGGCCCATCTATCCCATTTGGTAGTTAGTAGTTAATTGATTTGGGGATCATCCATCTGTGTCTTGAAAGAAACCAAAATTTAAGCTTCATCCAGACTCCCAGCACCCTCTGTGCAATAAAGGAAATGGGGACCAATGCAGAGAGTGGATGGAAAATGAAATGAAGGGATAATGAGGAGCGTTGGGGTGTCTTGTCTTATGTTGCTCCGTCTGTGAAGTTTCATAAGCAGCAACAATGTTGGGAGAGGGTCTGGGAGGTGGGAGTGAATGGAGTCTTCATCAATACTGTCATTGTGGGAACTAAAATACTAGATCCACTTAACTTGGATGCTTCATTTCCAGCAGCAGCCATCAAAGCTTTAAAGGCCAGAGAGAGAGGGGTTGCCAACTGTATCCTCGCCTGCAGTTAACCAGGGGGATCTGAACACCAGCTGCCTCTATGTTAGGCTGAGCAGGACACACAAAGCAGTCTCCCTGCTGGAAGGGCCGGATGCCTCAGGCTGAGGGCTTGAGACGGTGACTGAAAAGTGCCCAGCACTTCTAAACCTCCACAGAAAAAGGTAAAGTGTAAATCCCAAGGAAAACCTGAATTTACCATGATGATTTAACAAAAGAGTTCTATGTAATATTTAGACATTGAAAGTTATAAAAATAACCAGGACTGGTGTACATCAGGAACAATCAAGACTGCCTGGGCTGTGATTAACCATGTTATATCAAGAAAGCAGTGTTGGAAAAGATAAAGATCAAAGCATAAACCACCATTCAACCTGCTCTCTAAGATACTGGAGATGTGCTAAAAACACAGAGACAATTCTCAACTGGAACACTTAAAATAAGGCAAAATTACCTTTTTTCTTAGAATCACTGAAATGAGCTCAGTAGTAACAAACCTCTCGCATTGTTGATGCTCTGCACAGTTCTAAGATATTATTTTCCTCTTCCCATAGTCGCTTATGTGTAAATTCATACAACTCTAGTAATAAACCTTAATGGGCTTCCTGCCACAGTTGATATCTCTGTCTGGGGTGAGCTCTGGGATGATGCACGTTTGTCTTTGAATGTCTGAGTGCTGCTGTTTGTGAACCAGTGTGTGCATGGTTGGGTAAGAGACCAAGAGAGCATGTGAAAGGCTGTGCATGCCTGCGTGTGGTCTATTCAATGCAGTTAATATTTCATTAAATTATCCTCCCCTCCCTGGAACCCCCCTACAGGCTCCATAAAGAACCTAATGACAGCCTGCAGCAATTCAGCTTTTCAGAGCCCAGCAGACATGTGCTGGAAAAGATTCATTCTTCACCCCTGCTGAGCTGCATCAGCAGGTGGGCTGCCTTCTACAGGGCAAGAGGGAGACTGGTATGAGCACAGCTAGACAAAACACTTATTTATTTAAGGCATATTTGATGAGCAAACGCACCCTGTATCCCTGCCCTCCATGAGCTCCTGTGTGCAGCTGTCCAGCTCTGATCCTCATGCCTCCATTCTGTTCATTCTTCTGGACACCATCTCCCACTTGCTTTTCGCAATACTGCGCACACTAATAGTTTTGCTCTGGATCTGTTAGGAGAGTGTTGTAGATTCATGCACCTATTTCAGACACTGCTGCTGTACCCTTGGGACATGTTCATTACCTTAATTAATCAAGCTGGCTGTATACAGTAATGGTAATGCTGGGTAATCAGCAAAACACCAAGGGTGAACTTTACAGTTTTAGCTCCTTACAGAAACTGTCAGTAACAAGAGCCACTTATGTATCTAAATCCAAATTTGTACTGAACGGGCAAATGCAGGATTCCTGAATGAGCAGCATTCTGCAACTTTCCCGGACCTTCAAGGGTGACAGAGATATCACCTAGCAAGAGCACAGTTTATGAAAAGAAATCGGAAAGATTTTCTGAAACCCACTGCCTGGCTTTTCTACTGACATGATCAACATTAAAGACAGGCACCTTGAAAGGGATGATGAATTCTTGATCAATACCCCTGTGTTACTTTATCAGCATGGCCTAGTTACAGAGAGCTATTGTCAATTTAAAGACTCAAATTTGTCTGCCTAATAACATGAGTTATTACCTTCCCGTGAGATACTGTTAACAAAAGAAGACAAGAACAAGTCACATCTTAAAATAACCTGTTTCAATAAGATTTTCTTCTGATGTGGGGCAGATTATGGATTGAACTTGGCTGGTCACCTTCAGTAGTCACCTACTGAAAACACAAAAAAATGGGTCAGTCATCTAAACTGCAATTCTGCCCCCTTCATAAAAAAGACAGTCAAGAGCAAAACTAATTTTCAGGTGGATTTACACTTTTCAAACTGTTTTCTGAACTGTCATGATGAAGTAGCATTGAACCCACCTCAAAAGAGATGTCAACGTTCTGCTTCATGACAAAAGAGAGCTTACCCATAGCTCTCTGTGATATAACACTCTGTCAGTGTCTGAATTTATTACTCAGGAATGTCCCTCAGACCCTAATGTCCAGGCCTACAGGTAAGGCCATCCACAAGATTAGATTCCAAAATCAATCACTGTCACGGAAAGGAAGGAGCACAGGGATAGAGCATCCAGGCTCCCTGTTTTCATCCGTGAAAAAACCAAAAGGATCTTGCAGACCTTGAAAGGGCAAAAGGTCTTGCCACATCCTGCAGCCTCACCTTTCTGTCCTCCGTTGCCCTCCTCAAAACAGACACCCAGAACCTTTTCACCTTTTAGGGCCTGTTGGGACTTGGAAGTACTAACCCGTACAGGACCTCCCGCCAGTACCAAAAGTCTATGCACTTTGAATCTGGGCTTCAAAGAGAAGGAAGGGAAAATTGTCAGGGAGCAATGACTCCAGCCTGCAGAACTAAGGTCCTCTCCTCTCAGAGTGCCAGATGGGATAAGTGCTCTACAACACAAGAGCACTTACTTCCTCATACACAAAACAGCATTTCAGGCCTTAAAATGAAAAAGAGGAGACACAAAGCAGGCCTTGTCCCTCAGCAATGATGGAAACTGAGGTGAAGAGCTGTACCGGGTACTATGGTGCTGTAGTGCAGATTCAACTGGCCTGTTTTGCAGGCCAGCCCTGTTAGCCTAAGGCAATGACCTACACCACCCCAGATCTTCAATAAAGTACTGAATGCAGCCTTTGTTCTTTACTAGAGGTTCAGAGGGTCCTTTCAGAGAAAGAAGAAAGCCCAAACCATCTTCATCTTTCCTCTATTACCCAGCTGGCTGCCCAGGGGAACTCATGTTGAAGACAGTGCAAAAATATACGTTTTATTATTTGCACTGCAGTTCTACTCAGAAGGATTATCTTCAGGGTAAAGAAAAGAAAAAAATCTCAAAGACTTCATTTTCCAATAGATTTCCTTCATATGTCATGAGAAATGACAAGTGATCAAAATTGCACTACTTATTAGGCTTAGGGTGTCGAGCAATTTTGCTGCCAAAGACAAAATGAAAAGAAATTCTCTACCTAGCTTCACCTGCCTAGCTTGTTTGAACAGGAAAATTCAGATATTTCGTGCTCTGCACCGACTTGATTGGTCTCATACTAGGTCACACCTCCATAATCTAAGGAAATCCTGACTCACTGGGTGAAGGACACAGGAATACCAGCACTGTAGTCCCGTTTCTTTTTCAAATTTGAAGGTGCAAGCGATTTCCTGTCTATACTCACCTACTGTAATTTGGAATCGCCAGTACCACAGCTTTACTGTTGAAAGCCAGGTACCGCACTGTGAGAAAACGAGGACCAGCAGACACGTCTACCCCCCCTTCAAAAGCTCTAACAATAAAGATCTGTCCAGTACTGCTTATTGGAGATTTCACAGAAGAAGGTGTAACGTCAGTAACGCAAGTTGTACATTCTGTAGTGGAAACTGAAGCTGCATGGTGCTCTGGTTTTGGTGCTAGTGGTGAATCATTAGCAGTAGTTTCTACATTTCCAGCAATAACTGGTTCTCTGGTGCATCTGGGGAGGGGCACTTTATTTTGCTCACAAAGGTTAAAGGGTTCGTTAATGGTGAGATGCTGATTTTGCAACTTAGTCAGTCATGCAGTTGACTAATTAAATAAGACTTTGCCAACTTCACATTCACTGCATTTGCTCTTTTGTGCTAAGAATGCTAATGTAAGATACTGAGTAAGACTTGTCACTGCAAGGAACTGTGATAGGTTATCTCAATGTCACCTAGGATTTTTGTGTATTTTTGTGCATACTGAGATGCATGATAGATATTTTATTGATCCCGTGAGGTAAATTGCAGGGAAACTGATTATGTTTAATTGATTAAAAGATTTCTATCAAACTCTAATGCTTGCTGAACATTCTATAAAAAACAGAAATACTGGGGGCCTAGGTGACCAATTTTGCCACAATGCCTGATCAGAGATATTCTTCATATCAGATGAAAAACATCACATATCACAGCACATTCCCTCCAATGCTTCCAAGGCAAGATTTACAATGCCTTCCAGGACAGTTAGCGCCACCTGGAGGTGTGGAGGTCTCTCACAGGTGCACAGCATTGTCCAGGGTATGGATTCTGGTGGCTTTCCTAATGGGAGCTGGATCTTGGTGGAATTTCAGTCAGAATCCATAAGACACGACCAAACCAAGGCAGTGTTAAGCATTAACTGTTACACATCTCAACATGCCAGTAGACTGAACCTCTCCCTGTCTTTCCCCACAGACATAATGGGGCTGATATTTCTGTCTACCATCAGAAAGAATCACATGTAACAGAGGAAACAGTGCAAAATCAGAAATGAACATCAGCTGTGTGTAATTTACTGAAATGCTCTGAAATATTTTATTTCGCTGCCATTCAGATGGGCAGCAGTAACCAGATTAATGTTAAAACAGATTAGAGGATTTGTGCCCATGATAAAAAAAAACATTTTCTTTTAACTGCACAAATAGGATATGTGGATCACAAAAATAGACATACTATTACTGCAATTATGATGATTGCATTAATATTAAGGAAAAATATTTTTATATAAATACTTGCCACTGCATATTGCAGGACATTAAATTTCTTTATACAATCCTTTTTTTGCATTTTCTTTTTGAAGTATGTTTTTTTGCATTACGGATGCAAACAGGGGAGCTGGAAAATAAGCACTGCTCCTACCTGGAAGTTTTTTTTGTTAAACTCATACATCTCAAAATATACTCTAAACCTTTAGTGATTTTGAGAAATTATTTCTAAGACGTCATGACAAAAAATGGTCTTTTGAACATAAGAAATGTAATTTTAGATAGCTTGAAGCGGTATGAACCCCCCAGAGATCAGCCTGGTGCTTTAAATGATTATTGGAGTTTTTCACATCAGTGAAAGAAGAGTTTAAGACATGTACTGTAAGTGCTGTGTATGTTCATGCAATGTGACTCCATTGTCACGAATCAAGTGCTGAAATCTTATTTTTGCATGTATTTAAGCATAGTGTACATTCATGCAACTGTGATGTCATTACCATGATGGTCATAATTAACATCATATAATTATTTTTTAACAATTCTGCATTTGTCTCCTTTAACACTTGCAGTTGAAGTTGAAAACCCCTCCTTGCAGGCAGTCACAGGAGGATGCACAGAATACCCCCACAACAGCAATCCAGCAAAAAGGACTGGAGCCTCATCTACTGCATGCGCCTCCATACCCATCACGGTTTGAAAAATTTGCGCCTTTGTGTGCACTCCTTCAGGAGCTAGGAAGAGGCAGAAAAATAGCAAAAGAAAAAAAAAGTGCTGAGTTTCGGGAAAGTGGGACAGCTCGGATGGCAGGGAGAGGGGGAGAGCTGGGCTGAACGGAGCCACCTCTTTCTCTCTCTCCTTCCTGCTGCAGCAAACTTCAGCCAATCTCCAGGAGTGGAGCTGCAAACACGCAGACAGGCAGTGCTCGTGTGGGGAGTGTGGAGGGGGGGAAGAGCGCAGGACACGCATGCTACATCACCTGGCTCTTTAGGCAAGCGCACCGAGAACTCAGCAAAGTATACTGAGCGCAAAGCTCTTCCAGCAGGTGAACTGGTACCTAATGAGCTGCTATGTTATCCGTTGTCAGTGTAGGCCCACAGTCTGGACTCCTGGCTCAGCTGTGGGTGGCTCCCTCAGAGCCGATGGGGGTTACGAGTCTCATTTAGTGCACATGGGAGTGTAGACTAAATGAGGGGAGGGCATGTAATCACACATTAAAACAAAACTCCACATCCTGCGGACTAAATAAAAGAGAGCGTGCTTTAAACCCTGAACCTTGAGGCGTAGGAAACAGCTTGAGAGCTAACACAGCCTTAGTTTCAGAAAAACACTGCAATATAAGGCATACTGCAAAGCTTAGAGAGGGGTGAATTACGGGATGGAGAACCAATGCAAATGTCCATCAGGATAAATGGATAAATGATCACAGTACATTCCCCCCAGTGCTTCCTAAATTATACTACATAAATGATTTTCTTCTCTGTGAAAGTGAGTTCTATAGGTTCCCTGTTTGGAAAGCAAAAAAGATGAAGTGCTTACTTTAATATACACAGCTAAACACTGACCATAAAAGACTTCTTAAATTGTGTAATGAATCACACCACTCTTTTATTAAAGCTGGAAACCTGAATTCAAGGGTCATGAAATATTAATTACCTGACAATGGTGCCACTTCAAGAACATGTGCATTGGTATCTCAAACAAAATTAAGACATTAGTTCACAATAACGATAATTGCTGGAGTCCTTAATGATAATGTCTATTTAATACAATACTGACAGCACACTTTGTTACACTGGAGCCACTAAGTGACCCTTTCCCATCTTCAATATTTGTTGTGTACTAGGAGCCATCTAAATAAAAACTTTTACAAACTTTAGTAGAGAAACCAAAATTTGAGATGAGAGAGACAGCTGGATCTGACGTCTAGTAATAAGCCTGTCTGAAGAGCTTTGAAAATTGATCTCTATATTCAGCAGACAATTCGTTGGAACAATGCTGGACTTTGTCCTAGCAGTTGCTCCTGCCAGATTTAAACACAGGCTTATTTAATGAGTGGCACTTCACACTAATTACAGTCCCCAACCCCTGAAGTCCAGCATCCTCCTCCTACTCCATTCACTTCAATACAGCCCCCTATTATCTGTGACTACCTAGAACTGCACTCTCTCATAGTGCAGATGTGGTGTTTATTCTCATACCAAAGGGAAAAATAAGAAACAAAAAAAAAATCCCTTATATCTTTTTTTTTTGTTCTCTGCTCTGTGGTGGGTTATTGGCAATGCCATTGGTTGAAGCAGTGGGATGGATTGAATTTAATCCATCCAAAGTCAACAACCAAAAAACAATTACTCTCAAAGTCTGCTGATTCAAGCTTTCTGACATGTCGAATTAACTTGAGTCCAGGGGGCTCTCAGGCCTTACCTTCTGCCCAGTTTCTGTAGGTTAAATGGACTGAGTTGTGTCTCCCCCTGGATGGGACACTAGTTAATCTAAGTGTCACCCTCAGCAATGCTGATACCCAGTTAGACAGGATTAGAAAAATTCAGGTAAAGTACCTTGCTCAAGTTTGTAACCTGGTACATCTCTGTAGTCCACACTGACCACATACAGTATATGAAATTATAAGAAACGTTACAAAGGAGAAGAGACCATATGGTTCCTCTAGTCTGTTTGATATTTTGAAGGTTATTGATCAGATGATCTAATACACACATTATTAATTATTAAACATTATTAACAATAAGAATATTGACTACATTTTCTGGACCTTTGTCATGGTAACCCCTTGACCAATGACAGAGAGCTACTTGTGGGCAGAAACTGTTACAAGAAAGACAGAAACAGTCCATTTGGTACCAATATTTGTAAACTGCAGGGCCTAGGGGACCTGACTGGCCAGGGGCCAGAAAAAAAGAGATATTAATTTGTTCACAGACATAAGGGATCTGGTTTGAGTTTCAAGGATGGATGAATTACCAATGCTTTTAATATTCCATGTTTAGTACCAAGATCATTTTCTACATAATTATTTATTTCAATTGAGTTTTGTTCTTAAAAAGACAGGTCTCACAGCCACTAAAAACAAATCTGAAATTATTTTAAAAAGCTTCTGTTACTTTCATTTGCAGATTTTGAGGGAGTGTAATATTGTTTTTTACCAGCTAGTCTAGTTCCTGACCTTTGTGTTCAGGTACAATCCACCTGAGAGGCAGAAAATAATTGCCATTCC
Organism: Lepisosteus oculatus; assembly: GCF_040954835.1. NCBI lineage: Eukaryota > Metazoa > Chordata > Actinopteri > Semionotiformes > Lepisosteidae > Lepisosteus > Lepisosteus oculatus. The sequence goes on from NC_090700.1 coordinate 38,141,328, forward strand.
CTGGAAGTGAAAATCTTGCAAGAGTTTCAATTTTTTTAGAATTGAAAAAGCAGCAGCATTTTTCCTCCAGGTTCAGGAGACACACCGAATATTAGTTTTCAGTTGGCCTGGTTGTTATTGCTTTTCAAATTAAAAAAATATCAATGACTGGTTCCTACAACTTTAATTAAAGTACGTTTGAAGCCAAAGCCTGGTCATTCTTGCCTGTTGGTCTGTCTCTGTGATCAAAGTCTGTCCTCTCTAGGGACAAGGAGATGGGAACAGTGACAATAAGTGCACTGGAAGATATCCTGCACTCCAGCAGCTATTTTTTCTGTTTGTGCTTTCCTTCATAATAGTTTCATTTGCAAATAAAACCCAAGCTTGTCTCTGTGGAGATCAGTGGAGAGAAATCAATGGACTGAATGCTGGGGCCCAGAACAATGACTGACTTGCTCTCAGAGCGAAGAGGAGCTGCTGAGCCCAGCAATACTCATTGCTACACACTGTCACCTATATGGGCAGATAGCAGAGGGACAGAGGGAGAGGGACAGAGAGGACAGGAGCAAGTAGACAGAGAAGCAAGGGCACAGAAAGGGGCGGGATAGACAGAAAGGGTGAAATCAAAGAGAGAGAAAGGAAGAGAGAGTGAATGAGAGAGGGGGAGGAAAAGTGAACAACATTGAGCTGTAGACCAAAAGATGCTGAAGCATCACCTATACCGTATAGCAAAGGCATGGCTGTTTTGTGGCACTGAGATATCACACCAGCAACAGGATACCAAACACACAGAGAGCAAATGCAAATTTCTACAATAAGTCTCACATCTCCAGTGTTACACATGCGTTCCTCATCACTCCTCTGCCTGTGCACACTTTGGTCTTTGAAGTATCAAAATTGGCAGATTGCTTTAAGATTACTTTAAAAAAGTGCACTGTCCCATACCCCTTGTTCAAGTAAATTGAGATTCACCAAATGTCGTGTTTATTCCAGGACAATCCTGTCTGTCCTGAGTTTTTTTTATCAACCAATGAGCTTTCCCCTAGCACAGTTAAAAGGCTATGACTAGGATGCCTGACCTCCTCATCCAGGCAAGTGAAAAGCAAGTGAAAAAAGCAGGTGTCCCATTTTCAGTCCATGAAAAAAAGTGTGTGTGTCAAGTGAAATTGCAGAATGTAAGATTTGGATGACTTAGAAAAGGAATGGAAATACCCTCCCAAGATTCAGGAAAACAACACATTTCAAGAAAACACACTGCTCAATTAGAGAGAATAGTGAAAGCTTTCATGAATGGGTCTGACAAACATATTCACCGGCTCCATAATCTTAACTAGCAGCTCAAAAATACTGTAAAGAACAGCTGTAATGCACAGTGCACAGCACCTTAATATCTTGCTATTCATGCTTGACATGATAGGAATCTGTGGTAGTATGGGTAAATTTTCACAAAAGAGCAATTAATTCAATTTCATTGTTTGACAGCACTCACAAGTTCAAGGCACAAGACACTGATAACAAAAATCAGTCATCTATATCTACTACTGGCACAGCCCCAGTATAGCAAGAAATAATTAGAATTATTTCAGGCTGCTGTAACTCCTGTAGCAAGGCAAGTAATGTTGCTGTGAGGACAGCCACAACCTCCCTTCATAGTCTTTATCTCAATCTTACGGATCGTGTCTCTGACAACATTAGTACACTGGATGCTCATTGCTGTATGCGTTAGGCATTAAACTCTAAGACCCATGCCCTCTCATTCAGCCCAACATGACCTCTCTGTGGTTAATGAAGCCCTTGTTTTATCCAGTGTCTGGATATTAAAGGCATAGGGTTTTACAATGAGATCTGTCTAGGGAACTGCTCAATTGCACACAGACATGTCTGGGTGGACTCAATCATGTGAAATAGAAGAAAAGCCACAGAAATACTGCATTGCCCATTCCTGGAAAAAAATCAAAGTGTACATTTTTTTTTTTACTTTTGGTAATGCAAAAATGTACATTTTTAAGTTATGGGTTAGATTTATTGACAGACCCCAATAAGAAAATAATGCACTTAGCTCAGACTCCTCAAATACTTAAACACATATCATCTTCTTTGTTTCTCCGGTGGATCCTATACACTACAGGATATTCCCCAAGCCTTGGGGTTTTGACTGCAGAATGGAGGCAAAAGTTCTGGACTCCATGAATTAAGAACAAACAGTGAAACAAAGAAGTAAAAGCAAATGAGATCTAAAGAATGTCAGAGCAGGGGAGCATAAGCAGCTTCTTTCTGGTCGAGTCTTTTAAGATTTCTTTTAGTACAAGATGGCAAAAAAGAATCACTTGTTTGATTCTTAATAATTGTCAGGTCCCAACCATCGTTGAGTATCTTTTATTTCTTTGCAAGGAATTCCTTTTCTGTCTGTCTGTAAAGACAACCATACTGTACATCTTTCAACACCAGCAATGCAACACAATGCAATAGAAGCCTTTGGAATTAAAGCAACGTTCACTAAGAAAAAACATGCTCACATCTTTGAGCCCAGCTGCAGACAGGACAGTCTAGCTCATTCCGTATTCAGCCTGATGCTTCCCAAGTCAACCTGCTTTACGTTGACCACGAGGCCTGAAAGGACGTCTTCGGTTTTTCAATTAAAGAGACCAATAAGTGGCTACTGGCTAGAAGTAAGGAATTCAGGCCAGAGGACTCAGCAGGTTGCACACCTGCACCTGGACTAGAGTGCTTGAGTAGGGATCAGGCACAGCCCTGGCATTAACTTAAACTGCAGTGCACCTGTGTTTATGCCTGCAGTGCCAGCTAGCTACCCTGTCTGCCAGCATGTCTGCCAGTTGATTAGCAGCAGGGGAAATACAGTAGTGTTGCAAAGGGCTAGAACTCTACAGGGAGGTAAGTGATTAAGCCGAGTTCTGCCTAGCCCAAGAGGCTTAGGTCCAGACACAGCTTGTATCAAGCAGAGGAGGGCAGCCCCCTCACACACACCCACATTTCAAACTGAAATAATGTCACAGTGTTTCAGGACTGATGAGGCCAAGAGCCAAGACTTCCACAAAGCAATAATGAGGAATTTCAGGGCAAGTCTGAGAGTCGGATGCCAACTTCTGGCGGAATTGTAAAAGGGAGACCGAGGTGCCGGTGTGCAGGTTAGGCACAACTCAGATGGATAGCTTTCATTCTTTCTTAATCCCCGGTCGCGCCAATACAGGCCCTTACTCGAGGGGTAATAGATAAAGGAACAAAACAAAACAGTGAAGAAAAAAGATCATTGTAGCCTCCCGTTACACCGGTAAGTCAAACATCCTTGTGCGCTGCTCAGAGGGAGCATTTCTTTCACACAGCTGCTGTCGCGGGACCTGCAGTGCTAATTAGAGGAGCTGGAAAGCGACAGTCTGATGAGGAATCAGGCAGCATGCTTACTGACCTTAATTGGCACGAGATGCTCGCTGGACTCTTTGCAGCAGGCAGCAGGGAGACGCAGTCGGCTCCGACGCTGGATGGATGCAGAGGAGCTGCGGACGGATGACGCTGGGGTGCGTTTGGTGGAGGGGAGGGGGGGGGTTTCTGGGGCGTCCTGGAACGAGGTGGGCTGCATGGGTTTTGGGCTGCAGGTAGGCTGGGGTGGTCCTCTCCTCCCCGGAGTGACTGTGGTGCCGCTGTCTGGGGGAGAGCCTGCCGTGTTCCTCGCTCGCTCTTTCTCCGAGTGTGTGATGATTCAGGAAAGCTGCAGCTCTGTCGCATTAGGATGTGCTCCTCCCCATACAACAGCCCACGCTCTCTCGCTCGCTCTCTCTCTCACCCTCTGCTTTCATACTCAAAAGCAGCAGCCCCCCCACCCTCCCCTCCCTCCTGCTTTCTCTCTCTCTGCTTTGATACACTAAAGCAGTAACCCCTCTCTCTCCTCCCCAGACCACTAGTAACATCTCTTCTATATCACTTTCTCCTACATTATTCATGTAGATCCTAGTGTTGTAGAACATGAATGCCATTTTCATAGTCATTTATATGCGTTTGTCTCAAACCCAACCCCACTGCAATATCACTAATTAAGTAAAATCATATTGATTGTTACATCCAAATGACAAACCTCATGACTTCTTTCTGCGTGTCTTCCCCCAAGTGCATATGTCTTTGTTTTAGTGCTTCTTTCTTTGTTCTCCTTCCTCCAGCTGTTCTAAAATGCAACTGATTTTCTTTCCTGTCTCTTTCCATGCGCACACATATCCCATGAAGGGAAGAATTGCAATCAAGGGAAACAGAGACAGGTAAGGGTATTGTGTACAGTGTTGATCAGTATTACAAAAAATACATTACAGCTCTGGATTGATTTAAAGAAGAGAAAGGTTGATTTCTGACCTATGACCTATGAAAATGTGCTCAATAGATACAGTACAAGGCGCTGAATCTCTTTAGTCTTGAAGAGGGGAGACTGTAAAGGGGCTGTATTCAAACATTGCAAATCCTGAAAGTCAACACTGTGGACTGCTTCAGGAACAACAATGAAAAAAAGGACCTAAGGACAACCGTAAATTAAGCTAATGTGCATTTATGACTGAAAACAGGAGCTATTTTTTTAAACAATGGATTTTGTTTCCTTGCACATTTTGGTGCACGTCTATAGCTGTATGAACTAGAGCAACCAGAGGGAAAGGACCTTGGCTCAAGGCTTCAGCAGCAGTGCCTCACCTGGGAACCAGACCGAAGGCCCTCCAGGGTGGCGCCAGGTGCCCTAACTGCAGCTCCACGCCGCCAGCAGCATGGCCCTGAAAGTCACGACTCCTTTACCTGATTGCTTGCTCAAAGCACCATAGAAATAGCAGGTGGAATGGATGCTAAACTGCAGAAGGGACAGCCCAGTTTAGACTGCAGCATGCAATCATTGCTCGAGAGGACCATTATCTTTATGGCTCTGCGGACACCCGCCGAGACACAAAATAGCAGAACGAGTAAGAAGTAACATGAGTTATGTTACAGCAGACTTTAGAGGCCTCATTTCCACTGCTGGCCATTAAATTTGTGAACTTTAGTAGGAGCTCATATTAGGTAGATGGTAATGTCAGTTATGCACAAATACAGTCGGGCAGTGCCTTTCAGAAGCACCTCGACTTCTGCTGAAACTGCACATGAGCAGTGTATTCCCACTAAAGTACAGTACCTATCGACTGTAGCTCGTTTGTAATTTTTTCAATAGCAAAATGATCCAAGAATCTTATCTATCCAAACAGTTTTTGACAAGCTCAAAAATGTTTCACTTTAAACCCTTCTGAAAATAAAATAAGGAAACAGACAAAATGCACCTTTTTTAGTCCACTGTTTTTTGTAACTTCAACCTCTCAATTTTAAAAGCTGCAGCATGGCATAAAGAAATTCCACATTGTAAGTGACTATTATAGTAATATAATAATTATATACTGCATGGTTTTCCACTACTAACAGCAATCAATATGACTTATAAGATACAAATTAAAGCATTGTAACTCCCAAACTCGCATCAGGAAATACTGATGCTAAACAAGGTTTAATAAAAAGTACTGATGCATTTTCTTACTTCTTTCTACTCTCCAGATGCTAATTCTCTTGAGTTTTCTCAGGGAGAGGCAGTGTTGGTGGAGCTGTATTGGGGACAGAGCACAAGGCTGAGTGAGCTCCGAGGCTACTGTTAACCTCTGATTTAACCTCTCAGGTAATCTGGTTTCGATTCCTGTTTCATTTTACTTAATGCCTCCCCTCCATCCTCCATCAACATTTGTTCTAATTTCCCATACTTAACTTAATAACAAATAACAAATTGCATCATCTGAGACAGGGACAGCAATTCATCTGCAAGACAAATAGTGATTGTCTGCACTTGTACTGCTGGCATTATGTCTTGTATTCCCAGCTCTGCCTGCTTGTGGTTCTGTAATGAATAGTTTGTCCTGCAACAGATCTGACTCCATCACTCGGCCCTGGACCCAGCACTACTAGTGGGAGTGATTTTTGCTGTCTACCCTGGTTTGTACAATATATGTTTATTGCACTGTGCAAATTACATTTCTTACAATTACCTCTGCTGCCATTTTCCCAGTGTGCAAATATATATAAAATACGACATAGAAACAGGAATCTGTACATCCTTAAGAGCAGCTGGAATTGCTAGCACATAAGGAGAAAATAAGACTGTAAGAAAAGGTCACCTTGTTTGGCTACTAGTAGCTACAGATTGTGGGATCTCATCCAGTGGTGATGTGAAGGAAGCCAGGGCATCATGCTTGTTCCATCTACCTCCAAATATCGACAAGCCTTTATTTAAGTGCCTCCTGTTTTCAGTAGGAAATGCACTTCCTTAGAGAGGCAGTGCTTTACTGTTGGTGCTGAAGGATTCAGTAAAGCAAGGAAGTGATAAGAAGTACCTGGTCCTCTGAGTTCAAGAATAAAACATCTCAGTTCTTTTAAACTGTTCAGAGTTTGAAAACAGAAAAGAGGTTAAGACATAGATGAGCTGCAGTGGTGAGTTCTCACTTAGGTGAAATGTCTATAAGTACACCACTGAGTGTCTTTACCTTTCATTTAACTGTACATACAGTACACCAACAACCATAACAAGCACTTTTGTTGTTTTAATTGCCATTTCTATCTCCGTGTCATGAAAGGATTTAGAGATGAATATTATACATTCTTTTTGAGCACATAGAGTGTAACAGCAAAAGCTGTTAACAATAATTTATTAATGCAAATACTGGTTTGTGCCAACCTAACATTAAGAATTGATCATATGATTTTACTTTTTTTGAAATGAGAAAACAGTGATTAAAGCCGGAAACATTAAGCCATTCAATTCATACTCATAAAAAAGTCTTTGCTTCACATAGTGTGCTGTGGTTTGAATGACTATCATCTGATGCACAATGGCAGACTGAGAAAAAAATAGCAAAAGACCTCAGTCGGCTGGACAACAGCCATCTGTTGCCAGAGGATCAATAGTTATGGGTTTATTGATGTTAAAGGGCCCCAGAAACCTGAGCTCACTGCCCAAGGCAGCACTGGCACTAAACAGAGACTCCAAAGGGCTTCTAAGGAGAGGTGAGATGCTTGAAAATCTAGACCTGAAAAAAGCAAGTGAACCTGTGAAAGTAATGGAAATTACTTTCCATTTATGAGCAGCTTATGTTTAAGGTGTTGTTCAACAATTGTTTATGTTCTCACCCAATTTCTAAAGTCTCAGTTCACACCTATGAGACCTGCAACTGAACATGCAAGAAATGACCTCTGACTCATCTACAGTATCTGTAAGCCATGCATCTTTTTGCACAGGCACAGACCACGCAGTCAGGCTCTGGGGTTCCTGTGTCTCTGGGAGTCCTCAACCCAATCCCAAGTATATCCTACCCTTGAGCTATGGGGCCAGGGCTCTATCCCTAGAGGTCTGGATTGTAGAGTTTGACCTGCACTCAGGCAAAAATCTTTATCGGCTGAGGTGCTCGAGAGCCCTGCTGTATGCTTCAAAATTTGGGGCGTAGCAACATTTAATTTGTAACAAAATGTAAAAAGACTTTAACACAGGACCCGATCAAATTGAAAGGGAATCAGCAACTTGTTTACCGCTTGGTTAGAGTGGGGATTGGCCATCTCTGAAATCAAGTCCTCTGCAAGGCAGGACAGCTGGTTTACTATATGGCTGAAACTGAAACTTTATGAGAGACTTGACAAGTCTTCAACACACAAACAAATTCACTGGAACATTTTCTAACAAAGAGACAAAATAATCACATGTGCACAAAAATCATCAAGTTACAGATTAATGATTGGCCACTGAGAGACAGTATATTCATTCTGACTCCTGACAACAAGATTCTTAATTTCTGTGTTATTTCACTGTGTCGTTACACAGACAAGTAACTTCTCATCACTTTGAAGAGGAATGCAGTGACAAGAATACAAGGAGAATACAAGGAGCTAAATATTTCCTATAATCCTGTGACATCTGTCACTTTTAAATATCCGCTTAAAAAAGGAAGCTACAGTAGATATTTTACTAGAAAACAGGATGAACAGGGGAATTACCTTTATGACAACACATGACCCTGAACATCTTTTTTCTACAATGACTCCTTTTTTTATTAGAAATTCAAGGTAAACTAACTGTTGCATACAGTATATCAATACCCATCAACAAGTACCTAGACTACAGAGCGTTGTCATAGCACTGATATCACTGCTATGAATAAGAAAATTGATTACTGCTCAAAGAGTGGCAACCTAAGCGGGGATGGTCATGCAGTTCACGATGGGCTGCTCCTGCTGGGGGTGATGCAGGACAGGATGAGCCCAGCTGTGCTGGAGTTTGACTCCTGTAACGGTACTGAACCACATGCACAGGGGTCACTGGATCTTTAATATCAAAGACCCGCAGGCCTGAAAATGGCACCAGTCCTGCTGTTTGAAACCTGATAGGGGACCAACATCACCCCCCCTTTCTTCTGCTGCACACAAACACTCCCCAAAAAGGCAAAGGATCGATAACCTATTTTTCTCAATTAGTTGGGTGCCTGCACAATTAGCGATTTGTTGCGAAGCCAGAAGCGCTCTCTTACAGGCCATTGGCAGGGAGCCCAGATGTCTCTCCCTGAGTCAGGGGCTGGTCTACACACAGAAATAGACTGGGGTGAAGACAGCAGCTGGCACACAGGGGTGGGCATCCTCCTGCGGGCACTGTCTGCAATGTGACAGCTACAGACTCCCCCGGCACATTTCTGGCCACTGCTACTGTGGTGTGTTCACCTGCTCACACAGCACTGCCAAACTCACCAAGCAAACTCTCTCACAAAAGGGGAAGCCAGGCATTGGATCCTTGCTCCTTGTTGAAAGTATAACTTTAAGTTGTTCTTTATTCATTCATCCTAATAATACTACTGTATTATTAATAGTTCTATAATACTGTATTCTCAGCTTTCCTGCATTGACATCTTAATATATTACAGTGTGCCATCAAAAAAAACTGGCCAAGAAATAAAATGCTAATTTTACGCAGATTTAGGATTTAGAAAAGGCTTATATGGGCTATTTCCAGTCAGGCCTCTGTACTCTATAATCCCCTTTTGCCCAACCACCTGATCATTGTGTGGCCATATGCTCAGGCCACAGGACATATGTTGACACACCAGGATACCAGCCAGACTGTATGGTGAACAAGAGCATGTCAGCAGGCAAAGGTGCCAAGCAAGCACAAATACAGTTGCTGTTATTTTAAGTAATTAGCTGCAATTCTCAAGATTCTCTCTCTTCCACATCAATTCAGTGCTAATGAGAAGACCACAGGCCATTTTATTCATTTGTGGGTATGCTTGAAAACAGGCATACCATGCCAAAACCAAGTGGTTATAGGCAATGGGTATATGGGCGGAGTGGTGGCACTGTGGCTAAGGACCTCTGCTCGTGCCCGAATGTTGCCAGTTCAAATCCCGCGGCTGGCAGAGTAATCCTACTCTGTTGGGCCCCTGAGCAAGGCCCTTGACCCCAACTACTCCAGGGGCGCTGTACAATGGCTGACCCTGCGCTCTGACCCGAAGCTTCTCTCTGTCTGTGTCTCATGGAGAGCAAGCTGGGGTATATGAAAAGACAAATTCCTAATGCAAGAAATTGTCTACAGCTTATAAAGTGATCTTATCTATCAAAAAACAAATTTGTTCAAAACAAAGTTCATATTTATGTTAGATTTGTTTCTGCCTGAATCTGACTAAGTAGGTTTATTTAATACTCAGCAGATAGAAGTCAAGTCTGTCATGAAAACGTGACAGCTCTTAAAAACAGAGTTGATTGAAAGTCCCTCCAGATAAGAACACCCCTTCTTTTTAAGAGTAGATGAGTCCCATGGGAGGAGACCCATTAAACCCCATTATCTGGATGGAGAGACCAAGAAGGAGCTGTGCTATTGATTGGCCAAGGGTGTGTGTGAGGGGGGAAGCGGATTATCTCATCTCTGATAAACATGCTCTGTCTCATGAGGCTGCTTGCTTGAAGAGCAAGACAGGGGCTGTCCTAAGGGTTACATCACTCCGCCAATACAAAGAACACTATTGTGTCTATGCCTGCCTCTGAACATGAAGGGCTTTGTCTGCTCTGAAGATACAAAGGCAGAAATCAGTAGAAAGCCAAGTGGCAGTTCAGAAACAGAACTTTCTGCAATTACCTTAATTGGAAAGGCTCAGCTTTAGAATAGTTTCACACTCATCACTTAAGATCAAACAAATTGCTAATGCTCAAACTCAGAAATTCTCCTGTGTAAAATTTAAAAACAACTTGACATGCTTGTAAAAGGGCTTGATCATTGAAATTGGTAGAACAGAGATAACAATTACCCATAAAGGTGTTCAGCTGTCACAGGAATGAAAGCATTTTCATAGACTGTCAGAACTATTTCTTGATTGTCTCCTCTATTCATTTGGAAACCACATTCATAAATGGGAGTTGTCTGTTTATACAGGATACTATAGGCTATTAAATAGGGACCTGTCATGCAGGGAATATGATAAAGGAATGGGAGGGTGAAAAAGAACAAACAGACCACACACACTGTACTAGAGAAGAAGATATACTAAAAAAACATGAAGGCTTTACAATGCATTAAAACACAATGGTGTGCAATGCTACTTTTTCTTCCTTGGTTACAACATAATCCCCATGTATAAAGAAATACATTTATCTCATATAGCTTAAAGTTTTCAAATTCCATCAGGAAAGATTTTGATATGTTGACATTACAGTCACAATAGCGCAGACTTCCAGATTCAATACCATCGATGCTGAAAATATGATATCTGTGACTTTTCCTCACCAGCTGCTGGCTTGAAAATCTTTGGCATTGGTGAATTTGGATGTGCTATCCCACACTTGATCTGTGTTTTGCAGCAGTATGACCAGGTTTCATCATTTGTCACCGTGCTTGGACAATTCAGTGTACATCCTTGATTTGATTCGCAGTTGTGGGATCCATTTCTAATGAGAGATGTGCCTTTAAATGGAGTGGGAACAAAGTCAATGCTGGAGGTTCATTTTCAGGAAAAGCTTTTCGGCTCAGAAGAATTACTCTATCAGGGCATCACATTTTGGTATTGTATTTGGTATCTGGATTGTGGTCATACAGTGAGGTCAAGGTATTGAGTGTCCAGGAAGGAGATTACAAACAAGGAGAAATATGACCTTGTTGCTTCTGGTAACATCATTGAAGAGGTGAATGTGTTCTCCAGCTGTCAGATGAGAGATAAGAAGCTGAATTGGTAAATTGTGAGTAGACTTTTTGTAACAAAAAAGCTTGTTAAATCCTGCATCTGCCAGATTCTTACACAACTTACACAGGGAGAGCAGTCAGAGTGGCAACTGAGGAATAGTGTTTATAGAATGAGCGGTGTGATGGTAAGTGTGATTGGACTCGCTCATCTATGCGTGTAATTAAGTCCTTGACACTCTTCTTATGTTTGGTGGCTTGGAAAATAGGGCCATGCCTCTGAGATCCTACACAGAAGGTACTGTTACTTGTTACATAAATACAGAAACTATTAAGAATTGGTGATCAGGGTTAAATGACTTACAAGGAGTAAGACATTTGAAACATGCAGGCTTTACATCGCCAGATAAGAGACGGTAAACAAAGTTGAGAAGATAATGTGTGAAATTCTCAGATGGTGACTGAGGTTGATTGGTGTACTAAACCCAAATCCTGACAGATAAAAAGGCGAGATGATGCAACTGTGGCAAAAGATCCAGCACATACAGCAGAACAAGGTACTGTATACCCAAACACTGGCAGTGCAGTGGGTGCTGCAGGGCCTGACGCAGACTGTCATACGGAATCTAGGATTTGTACCATGAGTGTGGAAGTAAAGTGGTATTCTGTGGCTAGAGGGCACATCAAAATACCTCATTTTGTAAAGGTACAATTATAGGTTGACAAATCATTATGTAATCTTTCATGAGGGATGAGACATTCAAAAAGAAGGCCCCAAGAGGGGATATAAAGAGCATATGGAAACAGTGAACAGACAGAAGAGAGAAAGAACAGTAGAGGAAAGGAGAAAAGATACTGAGAGGGCACCTCCTTTGCAGACCACAGAGTCAGAACTCTTCAGATAATTTGAGTACTAATGAGATCAACTGTAAGCTTTAAGTAAGGCACGTACTCTCTTATAATTGTAGAAATTATTTCCTATTTGTGATATCCATTAGGCTGAAGAGATCTCCCCTTTGACTAGTGATACATTGTATTGAATAGGTATAAATGATCCTTTTAAGAGAGAACTTTCATCCTTAGTGGGAGTTTTATTTGATAAGACAAGAGTACACTTTTTCCCTTTACGGTACTTGGTGCCTCAATCACAGTGTGAGTCACAGTCACAGGGAGAGCTGTTTTTCTGAGTCTGTAAAGAGTAGGACTCTGGGTCTCACTGTTTCATTTTGAATCTATACAATGTAGGTAATGTTGTTAATTTATTTTAAAGACATTTTTGTATGTTACCTGGTTATTACTTTGTTAGCACGATGAGAAGAGACACCAATATGCACTGACAAGACAAGGTGTTAAATTGTTAACTTGTAGAAACTGTTTACATAGGAATCTGATGGCAGGACCTGATATTGATTTGATTTTTATAATGTTAACCTTCCCCTTTTTTCAATTATTCACATGCCCTAACCTGTTACAGTGGGGATATCAGATAATCCTGCTGTAATTGACATGCTCTCCCAAACCCAGGCTCTTCAAGGATAACTGTGAAAGTCAAGCTTTTTTCTCCTGAAAGGCTGGGAATTATATAAAATTCTCTTTTCAGAGATAGATCTACTTAACTGAAAATTAACCTCAAGAGAGTCCTGTAACATGGAGTGTTAACTAATTTTAAAGTGGGGTGAAGTGTTTTGGCTTTTCTTTTACCACAAATAGAACAAATTCTGGAAAACATACTTGATTTACATGCTTTGCATTAATGTAAATGAAGTAAAAAGAGAAGAGCACAATAATACTGTACAAATTATGCTCCTAAAACATGCAGCTGCTACACAGAAAATGAGCAGAACCTGCACACTCTATGAAAAGAGAATCTGCCCACTTCCCACATCTCGCCTATCAAACTCTTATGGGTTGAAGGACGTAGCTCTAAGGAATGCAAACCTAATGGTGACCTAATTACTTGACCTTATTTTTTAAAGAAATGTTAAATGACAGCTTGCAAACATATCCAAGTTCAACATTTTGTTTTGTGCATCATTTAGAATACTTACTGAGCAAAACAACTGATGGTTCATTACTCTGTCAAATGTCTGGCCTGTCCTGCATACATACACATATATAAAATGCTATTATGTGCTGCACAATGTTACCAGAGTTAGAGAGCCCACTTTCAAATAAGACTCAACACTCAAAATCCCTGAATGCAAGAGCCATACACACATTCACACACCACTGCTCTCTATGCACTTGTATATTATATATCAACTACAGCAACACAGACATATGATATACATTTAATTAATGTATATGTTAATTTTGTATAATAATATGGTATGATCACTGCCCTCTCTTTGCTCTCCAAATACAGATGTAATTGAAAAGCAGTTTAAACCGAGAGCTTGTATAAAACAAGGCCATATAACAAAGCAGGGCATCTTTAGAATGGCACAGATTTAAAAAATATGCTTTTTCCCCCAGACAGATGTGTAAGTACAGTCTGCTGCCTCATGTGCATCGAAACAGGTACAGACTGAATTCCCACTGAGCCATCTCCAATGTCACCAGCCACCCACTGGGAGGAGCAGCACAGACTGATGGGTAATTAAGTGTTTGCCAGCTGGGAATAGGCCTGTCTGCTCAGTGGCAGGGTAGAAGGGGCATCTCTTTGACATGAGGGCTCATTATGGTCCCTGCATCTTCTTACACTGACAGGCAAACGAATGGTTCATTAAGAGACATTAATGCGTGCTCTTGTCGGGCAAAGAGACATGCACATTCTTCCCCAGGCCTTCATCCATTTCCTCTGGGACTGAGCCCATGTTAACCATAAGCCCCCAACCCCCACCCCTGCCTACCAGCCAGTCTTAATACAACATGAATTATTAAGCTGGAGATAAATGATAAAGGCTGTGTATTTTTAGAGAGGTAAAGCATTTACATTATTGCATTAGACAGAATCTTCTTTCTTGTTAAGTATGTTCTTAAAGACAAATGATTCATAAAGACATTCTAATGATGCATTTGGACAGATTCACACTAAACAATGAATGACGCGCTGCAGGACTACAGTCAAAGGATGGACTGGGCACAGGGAATACATTAATAATCTTAAACATGCCTTCAGTTTTTCTAATGTAGCTCTGAGAAACACAATTAAAGAAGGTGGCACAGCAGATATGAACATAAAACAGGGTGCTCCACCCAGCTGTACAGTTCGGAACCACGGAGGGATAAATGCTAAGATTGAATAAAAACTTCCAAGCAACAAAAAATATCCTGCATTTTGAAAATCTTTTTCTCTGTACTGGATTACTCAAATTTTAGGCTGACTCTTTTGAACAGTCCAATAAATGTTTTTGTTTACATGTCAAATTCTCTATTTGAAAAAAGGTTCAAATCTAAGCTAAAGAACTGTTTTATTTACTGCTGGAAAGGCAGAACATCCAAAAATATACTGTATACAGAATGACTTCAGAGGTGGGCAACTCAATGATCATTATAGCATCGTCTTGGATACAATCTCTACACAGTATTATTACCTTTGACACAGCTTTGAGCTTAAGATGGTATCCTCACAGGAAATATATTTTAAATGCTCAATAGCACATCAAAAAAACATTGAATTTCAGTAACATAACCTATACTTGCTAATTAATAAGAATAATTTTGCAGTCATTGTATTCAATGAGGTCTCTCTTGTACAAGACGAAACTTCACAAAACTGAAAGAATGAGCTGTCAAACTCCACCTTCTTTGTAATTGTAGACTAGAGAAGTTGCAGAGTATCAATAGAGTGAAACCTATTCTCCCGCTATTGCCATTCTCCCGCTGAAAAACTGAAAATGTGGCACAAATTTCCAAAAGGAATGGCAAACGGGCCCAGACAGAATCTGCATAAAGAAGGTAAGGAAGAGTACTAAAGAAGAGTGAAGGGGGGGGAACATCATGAAACCGCCAAACCGAGAGAACTCTCCCTGCCTTGTGTGCATGGATTTTGTATTCAGGCCGAAGCCAGGACATTTCTTACCGTGCTCTGGAGGATACTGAAAGCCTCCTAACTGCCTGTGGGCCCATCTTATTCTTTAAACATTCATGATCAAAGTCCTCATCGCACCTGAATTGCCATCAATATTGCATTGTGACTGCAGGGGTGGTGCCATCCTTGAGGTGGAAGTCAACCAGTCCCTTGTGTGGGAAAACGGGAAATCCATTTGTATACTTACCCCTGCTGTGCTGATCTCCTTTTTAACACAGACTCCGCAGTCAGGCTTTAAGGATGTTGTACATCTAATCCTGCTGACAGGTATTATCATTAAACAAGGAACCGGTTTTCACTTATCAACGATATAAAATTCCAAAAAACACACAACCCCAGAGAAGGTTGGGGAATTCCATTTTTAGTGATTCCTTTTTTAGTGATTTTATTAGACTTAAAACAGAATAAAAAATACAAACAAGGTTAAACTTATATGCTTTACAGCTATGTTACACATCTGTTTTGTTGCAGTTGTACAAAACACAAGCCTCAGCCAACGCAGTTCTAGTTATTTTAATGTCATGAGGGTTATTCATACTTTAAGTATTTACACAAAGATACGGCTGATTCCTTAAAAAAAAAATGTTAGTATTCTTTTATTAAAATAAACAAATTATTGTTTTCATTCTCATCTCTAGTTTTAAAGCTCTCACTTTTTAAAAAAGACATAAAAAAGATGCAATCAAAAGTGTAAAAATGGGCCTTTAAGGAAAGAGCAACATGATTTCATAAAGGTTGTTTAAAAGCATAATTGTATTTAAAAATGGGTAGTTTTTGGTCTAGTTTTTTTTTAAACATTCTGTTTACTCTTTATGATGTTATTGATATTTGGGAAATGCTTTATGCAAGGCACTAAGCTTTAATAGATGCAGTTCTAATATTGATCAAATTCAAAAGCCTGAAGAAAATTCCCTAAAGGGAATGTAATTCGGTATCATATTTCCCCGTCTGGAAATCTATAGATGCTGGCATGCCTATTGGAAAACAAACTGGAGCTACACTTTGGAGCCATCCTTAACTCTGCTGTCTGCAAAACATCTGCAGAACACCTAGCAGTAAAAAAAAAAGGTAAAATGAAACGGATCCAGATTGTGGAGATGAAGTAAACCAACACTTGATTACAAAAAGAATCTATTACCAGGTGAAGAAGCCCTAATTAACATCTAAACTTTGACCCACACAGCAGCTGTAATTTCTGTTCACTGGCTATCTTGTTTGTTTAGGTAGTATAGATGCAAAATGCAGCAATTCCACCTGCTGGCCAAAATATCCAGGAGCCAATACACAAGCCCTCTCAATGAGAGAGAAAAGGTGCGACACACTTCTATCACCTTCTCTGGACGGAACAATACCTAGATCCTACTGAAAACCCAGAGGAGCCAATAGATCTTGCACACTACCGCAACCTCACCTGATTGCGATCCTATGAGAGGAATGAGTTTGGGCTTGAAATATTACAAAACTGCTTTCATGTCATGTTCTGTTCCTGGGGTTCTTTCTGGGCTCAGAGACCCTGATATTTGTGACTATGAATGTTTCAATTTAAGAATGGGTCTGGCTTGCTGGGAGAGCATGAGAAGGGCAGTATTACTGATGAAATCAGCACTTTGAAGAAATGAAACAAACCAGAGAGGAGAGGAATTCGTCTATACCCATGCTTCAACATTTGTTTTCCTTAACTAAAACCCATTTCTTACACCCATACTCATCTGTAGTCTTAATATGAACTGTAACCCTTTTAACGAACAAATGTCCCTGCTCTCTTTTCTCCGGCTAACACTTCAAAAGAGGGAAAAATACTTTTCCCCCTTCGGCTGCAGATTCACGTTTTTTTTAAATGTCATGTCTAAAAGCGCACCATGAGATCTGGGAAAGAAAAGAGCTGATGAGTTAAGCAAAAAAGGACAAATTCTATTTTAAAGACTGGAGAAAAAAAATCTTTAATAACAAGGCAGATACGTTTTTCTTATTCACAAGAGTACATGCTGTAAAGTGGCTTTCTGGCCACACACAGAGAAATCCCCCTTCCTGCACTGGTGCATATAAATGGCATCTTCCAGAACATATGAACACTACAGGAAAGCTTCACCAGAGCTCGACTGTCCAGCCCTGCAGCAGTGCTCCAGGGAAGAGCTTAGGTAAGAGATTCACTATATTCTCACCTTCAAAAACAATGCTTAAAATATTTGATCACAACAACTTATTAAAGGGCGTACAGCTGCAAAGTGCACAGTTTTCAATCTCCACAAATCCTCAGAAATAAATACAACTTTTAATGCTAATGTGATGCTTCTAAAAGTAAGCATTTAATTGCACTCAGGTACATATGACAAACATGAACTAAAAAAATGTCCTTCACCTTGACAGCTCGACTCTATATTCAGATAGGATTTCTTCCATTCAGAGGCTAAAGTGCTTTCGATTATAAATCCCTCTTTGAAAAGGAGCAACAAGCACAAAAATGCAGCATGGCTAAACGTCCTCTGAAAGAGAAAATCATACTGAACTTCTTGTTCTTTCAACATTCAGTCATTTAAAACAAGGTCAAAATCAAAGCTCCAGGTACGTTCCTTCTCATTATTCTAGAGCAATGAACAAAGGGTTTTAAAAGTGGTTTCAGACAAAGTCATTTGTAAAGAAAAAGAACAGCGGTCATCCAGCAGATATTTTTATCCACTCACTCATGGAAAACTAATTCAAGGGTGCCAAATCAGGAGTCCAGTAAAGACTGCTTTACATTAACCACTGAACTGCAGAACTAAACTACTGATGCACACAATTCTATTTAATTGTTATTCTTTTCAGATTCTCAGGGCCTTTAAGGATTTCTGGACATCACCCTAGGATAACATTTTCCTAAGAGACATCTTAAATAATCTGGTGAAAATTTGCAAAAACACCAATTTAACAGTGAGGGAGTTAAATTGAGGTAAGTATTCTCCATCTTGTGTCCTCCAGATCCACAATAGTTTGCACAACTTAGTTTTCTCTTGCCAGCTTTTGTATAACAGGAAGACTGGACCAGACAATACTGGTGTGTGGAGTTTGAAGATAACTTGTCACCCAAGTCTCTGAAGAAACAAAAAATTACATCTATCATTCTACATAAAATGTTACATTTCCTCTAGAATTATTGACCACCCTCCAAAAATGCCACAGCACAATTAAAGGCTATACACACTGTTTGTAAAGGTGTCTTTAGGATAGCTTGGGGAATAATCTATATGAAGTAAAACACTGTCCAAGCTCAGCAGCTCTGAAGGCAATACAACACCTCATCTGAGGGTTAGAAAACAAATTGATACAATATCACTTGTTTTAAACTTTACATATAAAATGCATGCTACTAGCAACATTTCTTTCGATAACTGAAGTAAAAGTCTTTTAATCTACAACATGTACTGAATTTAAAGACAAAGAAGAGTTACAATAAACCTTTGGTGATTTCTGCTGAGGCTTGAAATTCAGTCACTGAACTTTACGAATACCATTTGAACGATATTTGAAATCGCATCCTTTCAGAACGAATGTGACAATGGAATTCTTGCGCATAAAGCATGTATAATGTGTTTTTGCAATCCAGTAAAGATCAGAACAATTAATTCTACAGAGAGAAGAATAAAAGCACTAGGAAAGCACAAGCAGACGACACGTTCCTGATTTTCATGTCAAGAAAGATTTTCTGCCACTGGGGCCAGATGTGCAGCACTTCAGGTGAGATGCCAGCATAAGGCCTCGCTGGTGGTGCTCTGCAGAGGGATGACATGACGAAATCGGAGGTCATCCTCTGCCTCAATACAGCTTGCTAACAAAAGTCTTCTTATTGCTTTGATGTTTTTACAAAACACCTGAGAGCGAGATATTACAACCTGGGGCATGGGAGTTTAAAACGAATAGAGAAAGCATCGTCTGACATGGAGCATCATTCCCAGAGGATTCTTCACTCATTTAAACACATTGTGCTGTCATAATTGTACAGCCTTTTGCTTACCTGTGTTCTGAGCTAATCAGTAACCACAGCATTGTCTAAATAGATCCACTATTCAGTAAGTCACTAGCAACCAAGAGTACAATTTTTAACTTTACTCATATTCTAAACCTTTTCCTACTAATTAAGTAATTTGTATATTTTTATGCTTAACCCATCATTTTCCACACAATGGCATTTTACCCTGCCTTCACGTTGTTGGATCATCCTGCTGCCTGCACACACTCTATACTCCCTGAACTCAGGAAAGCTGCTCTTTAAACCCCAGCATACTGTACACATGGAGACATATTTCCAGAAAGTGGTGTCTTCGAGTGGTAGGAAGCTTTTCCAAGCAGCTCAAGATGATTCCTGCTGCACACTTCAAAATAGAAAAAAGCTGGTCACCGAATGCAGCGATCGCAACCCTGTGAAAGACATCCTGCCAGCAATTAAAATCATTAACTGCAGCAGGATTCTGAAACATGCCATCAGCCACCATCTGGAAAAGTCACATAATAGGCAGATTCTCTCTTTGACCACAGAAACAGGGGTCCAGACAATGTTTCATTAAGTAAAAGCCAGATTAGCTACAGGGAAGTGCTTTCTTAATTAAGAAAATGCATAACCAGCAATGAGATCCTTGGAAACTTTCAATTAGAAACTTGGGTTACATCAGGGAAGCCAGGCTTCAGAGTAAAGACGCCATCTTCAAAATCCTGCAAGACTGTGGAGGCCAATGAACATTTCAGACAAAACTCACAGCCCACTTCAGAAACCAGGGAAACTCAAAGTCGTACCTTAAAAATCTGAATTGCAGACCATTTTGATATCTAAGCAGGCACAATATTCATCTGTAGGCTCGTAAGGTGTTTCACACGAACACTGTGACAAGCGTAAATCAAACAGCCATACATCTATAATCAAAAACAAATATTTCAAGCTTACCATACGGTATCTCAGTATGACATCCTGGAATCAGCGCCAATGTAATCAGGTTTTTACCACAGACGGTTAGGTTAATAACACCATTCTGGGTAATAGGAACATACTGCCTAAAAAACTATGAAACGCTTCAACCACATGGCTGATGTCCAAAAACTCTGAAAAAAAGACACCGTATAAAACAGGGCCTGAAAGAATATCATACCAAGAAATTCTGGGACTTGCAATCCTGAAAACAATTTTTTTATTATAAGCAAAGCATTTTGGAAGAAAATGTCTTCAAAGCAAGATCAATGTTGAAATCTTTTCCTAAAATCTTTCTCTATATTTGAGTACCAGTGCAAGCCCAAAGCTGAAACATACCCAATTCTGTGACACTTTTAAAATAAAACAAAATAATCAGATACCTGACTATAATTCGATAAATGTGGGGTTTTACATATGAATTTCGAAAACAAGAAGAAATGTGTGTACTGCAGAAATAATTGTTTTCCTGGTCTTTTTCTATCCCTGTTCCTTGAATAGTACACAAAAGCATCAAAACATTAAGTATACTCTGCACCAGGGGAGTTTACTACTATCAGCTCACTAGACACTGAGCATTACAGTAATGGATTCCTTTTGCTCGCGTTCCTCTTAAATTAATTTGCAAAGCCATCCTTGACATATCTAACTCACTGTAAACTCTTCAAAGGATTATATTACTTTAACAGATGACAGCTGAAAGCCTTTTCCTGGGAACTCAAGGGGAACATTCTCTCAGAGGCGAAACTTGTTTCTTTCACAAAATCTGCAAGTCAACCTTCTGAGTAATTCTATTCCAAAACACTTTTCATCCCTTTGCATACCAAAATAAAAGGCTACAAGAATGAACCCTGACTGTATTCGCTTTTACTCATTTTGTTCTAATCCCAAACAGAACTTTAAGGAGACGAACGGCTCTGATGGGCGGGGAGGAGTGAGGCTGAAGGAGCTCACCCCACCCCACGGTAACGGAGTTGGCATGCAACAGCTCAACCAAGGGCTCCCCAAACCGCGTGGGTGTGAAATGAAAAATCCCAACACATCTGTTATCAAAGGACAAATCAATCCAGTTTTTCAATTATAGGGATCAATTAGCTTCAGCAGTTAAGAGCCCAGCTGGGACGAAAATCAGTCAAGACAGGGGGCCTTCAAGAACGGGGCAGGTTATAACGCAGAGAGAACCACATTTCATGCATTTATTTTTCATTTCACAACAACTTTAGACATTCCTTAACTACTGTATATCCAACAAACAGCCTTTTCCATTTTGTGATCTAGTGAAGATGTAGTAAGTGCTAATTGGGTGTTAAAGCGAGGTATGTTGATGTTTTAAGTGAAACACTTAAAACATGGAACAGCAATAACGCTGAATAAGAAAGACAGGTAATGATAATGAGAGCCCAACTCATCAGTTTTTTCTTTGTTGTGGGAATCTCTGAGGGTGGACAAGAAAGCATTAAAGCAGGTACAGTATAGTATGGAATCCCTCTGACTGTTTTCGAACCACAGCGCTAAAGTCACTTTGCTTCCCCTCAGCAAAGTGCAGACTTTCATGCTTAAACATGAGATCTCCATCTACCAGGCCTGATGACACTGCAGTGGGGGGATTTATTTCTAAAGCTTCTACGCAAAAACATCTGAATTCATCAGTGCCAATCAAGAACAAAGTTAATTGCAGAAATCGCAAAGATCTACAATTATCTAAACATGTCCTGGGGATGAAAATCCATTGAATAATGAAGGCTTAGACAAATCAGAACACCTTGCTTTGCAGAAAGAGCTGAAATGTGTTACCTGGTAAGACTTTGTTCTTCAAACATCTGTTTCAACTTGAACTGATTGCCCCCAGTGGAGAGCAATTAAGGAATAACAATGCACCTGTATAACATGGCTAAGTCTCGCTCTATATCATCAAAGTTCAAACAAATTCATTCCACTTCTCCTAGTGAAAAGGAACAGGATGCATCTCTTTGTATTTCAAACAGGTGGATTTTCTCCTCTCTGGGAGATTTCCAGTAGGAGACTCAAATCAAATACAGTCTTAGTCCCAGGGATTAATCCCACATAATTTCAAGCAAACACTAATGGTCACAAGCCTTTTAATTACAATAAATAAAACATCAGACTACACAGTATTCAGTAACAGCCCACTTCTGCAGCCCAATGTTACCAATCAGCAAACTTAAAATCAGAATCAAATCAAAAGAAAGAAAAAGAGCTCATAAGAAAATGATTTTTCAAGTGTCTTTGCAACTGTTAATGCTCATTTTAGAGCAGGATGTTCCAGCCTTAACAGAAAGGTACAGGTCCTTTCCTGCAGCACACAGCTGCATTACTTCCTTGAACAGGGAATGCTACCCCAATTTCCCCAGCCCACCCAGCTATAGTATATACAGTAAATGGGTACTGTATCTCTCCGATGGACAAGCATGGGACGAAACTATAGTAGGGATGTCGTGATTAAACATGAACCCTGAATTCAGAAGAGCCTTAAGAATCTGATACTGATATGATAGGAGTTTGGGCTTTGATTCCATTAGACATATTTGTTATTGCATCATCCTTCTGTAATATAACACTGATAAGAAAAAGAATCTTAAAGGAACATTTTAAAATTGCACTTGATTCGTGCTTATCAGCATTATAGAAAGATACCAAGAGCTAATGGCTTCCATTGGGGATATCTGATAAACTGCAGGCATGGGCTGTGCCTTTATATGGCTGTTAAGCAGACATTAATATTTAGAAGTCTCATGGGGTAAGTGGAGAATGTATTCAATGCATTTCAATAAAACATGACTTCAGAGGACCCACCGGAAAGATGAAAATGGATCTGCATTTGAAATAATTTCACTGGTTACTAATTTCATGCATGTTACTTAGGTGCATAACAGAAGAAGTGTCTAGTCTAAAAGGCGTGATGCAGACAGCTATCCATTTCCGTGATATAATTCAGCCCCTTGCATCTGATCTGTTGACATTCACCTTCAAGTTTAGAAGTCACAGACAAATACCATTTTCATCCTTGCTGACCAAACTCTAGAGTTAACTACTTCATCACACTGAACCTTTTCAGTAGAAAACCATTCCAAGCAACAAACCCATGGCTCAGGACTGACTATAAAACTTACTGGGCTGTCACTCTGAGCTCAGGACCTACTATCCTGCTTAAATAAATCTATTCATACTTCAGTCACAAATTTAACAAGGTACTCTAGCTTTCCTGCCTGCACTTGCGTGTAAAATAATGGAAAAGCTGCTGTACATATTCAGGTATATCTCATAGAAATCTCCTGTTCACCTCGGAAACCCCCCTTTGCTCTAAATTTCTCTCCTGTCCCTGCAAGAAAAGCCTCTGTAAAGTTTCTGCCTTGGCACAACATTTTGCAAGATGGCTCTCTGCTCACGGATTTAAAACTCCTGCTGATCCACAAACACCCTCATGTCAAGATAGCATTGAACCACTTTCTCCAATGAAAGAGACACCAGAGCCCTGTGTGTGCCAGGAAGATATGCATAGGACTTCCCACACTTGAGGAAAAAAAGAGAAACTTGAGCCTAGAAATTCCATCCACAATCAATAATCCGCTTTTCACAGGTGAGGGTTACAGTGATCTGGAACCTAACCTGGATGGACAGGGCACAAGTCAGGGATGACGGAACAATTTCTCTTCCCACTGGAAGGGACACCAATCTATCGCAGGGTCACGGAGAAAGGGACAATTTAGAATAGCTGATCATACTTCGCCTGCAACTCGGAGATCAGAGGAAGCCAGTGCACCCACATGGACACAGACTCCGACCAGATACCCAAGTTAGACAAAGAAATTCAGGATCCTGGATCTGCGAAGCAGCAGTGTTAACCACCTTGCCAAGTCTAGAATTTGTGAATTGGAGGACTGGATTATTAGTCTTCTCTTAAACTGTACACAAATTTAAGAAAGACCTACTGTATCTACGTAGTCCTGCAGAACAAACGGTCCAAAAGGCAATGACACTCAGTTTATCATGTCCTAGAAGGTGAACATTTGCTTCAGATGTACCCCCCCAGTATTCAGCATTAACAGGAGATGGAAGTCAAACTTTTCATCTTCCAAATAACTGAAATTAAGAAAAATGTATTTAAAATTCAGGTGCAAAAATATTTGTTCTAAAATATAGCAGCTGATCTACACCTCAGAATACAGCCTAGAATTGAGAGCTTTTAAAGAAAAGAAAAAAGATACCGTTGTGAGTTTCAAATCAACACTTTACTGAATTACAGCACTGCTGTAGACATGTTAATATGAAGAAAAAAATTATTGCCAGGAAGTTCTTCTCTAGTTTTATATCTGGATTATGCATCTGCATTGGTAAGTATCCCCCTCAAAGGCCAAACACAAACTTTTGACAGCAAACAAATGTTAAGGGGTTCAAGCATTCAACCAAATCCCAGAGTGACCTCAGCTTTTCACGTGAGGATTTCTGATTCAAAGCACAGCAGCAAACAAACTGGTTTTAACAATAAACAAAATCTTCTCTAGCAGATTAGACAGCCGCATCCCACATGTGTACACTGTGTAAATATTAGCAACCTGCTTCTGTCTCTACATAAAATATACGATACAAATACTGTTATGCTTGCTTGGAGCTGCAGCACCTGATGCAACTGCTTAGCTGTTGTGTGATTCTTGTTTGTAAAAACAATAAAAAGTGAATACAAATGAATACAAAACAATTCGTAAATAGGCAGAATAGATATGACAACAATAATATACATTATGTAAACAAATAAATTAAGACATTAAGTTATTGATACATTAAGAATTGACGTTACTGAAAAAGGTGGACCCACCATTTTTTAAATACATGAAAATAATGTTTTATGTATATATATGTAGTTGCAGACAAATATGCACACCCCTCTTCTCCAAGGTTATTCACTTAAGTATTAAGTGTAATAAAATGCTGTTGCACTACATATATTTGACAACATTCCTACAGCCTTTCACTGACTCATCCTAGCAAGTGGTGGATAAGAGTATTAGTGAATAAACTAACTTAAGACTCAGGGTGTGAATACTTCTGCAACTCTATAGAAGTCTAGGTAAAAAAAAATAAAAAGACAGTCCCATTCTTGTTAGCTTTTTTTATGTAAATGAAAATACATAGAATAAAGAAAACGAGCATCAGCATCTTCCTGTTTGACGGTTCCATGAACCCCCAGGAGCTCAGACTGTCCTCAGGGCCCAGGTGTGAAAGGATAGCCTCACACCCCCAGTGAAGAACAGGGCATGATAAGTCCAGGAACGCGAGAGAGGGAGAGTCATGCTATTCCGGAGAGCATGGAAAAAAATGTAGCAATGCCCAATGTCCTGTATTTTTTCGTCCACATTACAGACTGGGGGAGGGAGGGATGAGGTACCATGAACCGTTTTCGGCATTCCCCTCTTCTTCAAACAACCATCATCACATTTCCCCAGCTGTACATGGTCACTGGGCAGCTGCAGGATCAAGAGTGAAACAGCACTGCCTTGTGGCCCCCTGCCCCTGCCACGTTGCTCTGCTGGGATGTCCATAACAGTTAAGGAGTGGGTACAAACCAGGAAATCCACAAACACAAAGGCCACACGAGCCAGGAGGTGGGAAAGACCAAGGCTTGAGGTATTGGAAACAGAAGATTCCAGAGGTAACAGGGTCTGTACACAAACAAGCCTATAGCTGGGGATCAAGGAAGAAGGCAACACAAAAAAAAGTCTTTTTTTTTTAAGAAAAGGGCTGGTGCCAGTACCTGTCCACTGTGGTTAAGGGCAAACCATTCACACAGATCAGAGATGGGGGCAGAGGTTATCGGACGGGTAGTGAGGGAGAGTAATGATCATGTCCATTTTAATTCACTACCTTTCCGTGGTTGAGTGTGTTAGCAAGAGCGTAAAAACAACCCAACTAATTTTCTCCAAACTGAGATCCGCAACCTTTCCGGGGGTACAGCTCAGATGGGACTCCAAGAGACTAAAGGAATTTCCAGCAAGGCATAATTATATGGCTTTCTTGTTGAGTGTCCATGGCATGTCCTACTGGGAAAAACTCTCAGGCATTTCTTCTTTTAAACCCCATGAGAGAAGAGACCTTTGGGCATGATCCATAAACTTTCCCTTTGTGAGAGGTGGGTGCACATTAATGAAGAAGGAGTTTTGCATAACCATGTGTCATCTACACTGAACCTAGTCCACAGCAGATATTTCAGTAGGACTAATAGTAGTAGGAGTGCTGAAACCTTAGCCTGCTTTTAAAAATGTATAGAAATGGATATTTCAGCTGCACCATAACCGTTGATGGGTGCCAGACACTCAGGCCTGCTAGCGGAAGTCATAGGAATGGCATTCCTACAGGACCAGAATATTAAGATTCTTTAGAAACAATCCTAGAAAATTCAGAAAAAAGCACTGAATCACAGAAAGGCAGGAAAGTACAGTCATGTTTCAAAACCACATTTTTATCAGCTCCATCAAGTGCATTCATATGAAAAAAACAAGATGGGAAAAATCCAACATGACCCAAACCACTAGATGCTCTTTCAGAATGCATAGTTTTTCAGGGCACATCATTCATGGTAGTTTACCAGGTCGGAAGATCTTAAATATGTACTCGTACAGTATATCAATATGATAAACTCATCTCCAACATCCTGGTAAATGATGGCTTATATCTTATAGCTGATATGTAATTGGGCTGACACTGCAATCAGATTTTGTTTTATACGTGTACCTTAAGGGGCCTGTCTGTAGCTCAGACCTGAAAGGGAATAACTCTCTAGCTAACAGGAAAGCAAAAAAAAAATCAACAAAAAAGTGCACACGAAATATTCTAAAACATCAACCTTTTCCTCCCCCTTTCTGTCACCTGAGTGCCCCTATACTCTCACACCCATGCTCCCCAAGGTCTCCAGGACCAAAGAAATGGAGGAAACCGGTACAATTCTGGTTCCAAATGTTTTCGGTCTCACCTGCTTGGAGCCAAAATGGCGGGCACTTGCTACAGTTTCCTAGTCTGCCCCTTCAGTTACAAGGACACAATCCCCAGTGCGTTGCTCCCGTTTCCTGGTGCCTGTGTGTAAGTCAGTCAGGAGCACCCTCCCCTGCCTTGCCCCGCTCCACACACACACGTGCACGCGCACACGCAGGGGCGGGGCTACGCCAGCGAGTAGATCGCATTGACGGGAGAGGTGGCCTCTGAGCTCTCATTGCCTTCCGTCTCGTCCTTGTCCTTCTTGACGGTGTACTGGCCAATGAAGGAGCCGTCCTCGTTGAACTGGCCATCCCCTCCCTCCCCATAGTCCACCAGGCTGTCGTCGCTCTCTTGCATCTTGACCATCCCGTCCAGCGATGTCTGGCTGCCCTGCAGGGGTTTGTTGTCCTCATCACTGGGGCACGGCAAAGAGGGAAGAGAGTTAGTGCCGCGCTTTCCCGTTATCACCTCCTGCGTCTCTCCTCTCTGCCTGCTGCCTCGTGTCTCACTCGCTTACAAGCTGCCTGATAACGAGCTCTGCCTGAGACGAGGCTTCATGAACAGCTTACACTTTCACTTGTACAGTACGTTTACAGCATTAGAAGAATTACTTAAGACTGAAATCAAGGCTAAAATCACTCAGGTGCAAAATATCAGCTAGAATGAAGTATTGTTTTCGAGCTGATTTATATTCACAGCATAAGATTTTTTTAAATATCAAGGTTAGATGGCTGAAGCTACTTTTACTATTGAAAAATTAATAAAAACACCAAATGAAACTTGTTTTTTGAGAAACTAGACAGGATCTATGAAATAAACTGCCAAACCAGTTAACAAATCCAATTTTTTTAAAGTTCTCCCTGCATCATATCAAAGCTGCAGTACCTCAGAGTTTGTACTTACGATATTGACCCTAAGATACGTCATGACGACAGAAGTACGATGTCTAATGGGAGAGTCAAAGTTAAAGCTATTATTCCAGCTAGACAGATGGAAAATTGTGACCATCTACTGTACCTCTCAGCATCTTCTTCCATTACACAATCCCACACACATGCCGGACCTCCCCATATCGATACCTTCTGACAGGGGGGCTGGTTCATACATGCTGCCTGATAAAATTAGCCACTGCTGTACTGCTATATTACAGTGTATCAGGGGCTATAATAGCTACATAAAACTATAATAGGCATAATAGCTACTGCTGTTGACTGGTCTCAGACTTTCAACAGCAAGCTTATAAATTTTCCTTATAACCAAATGTTACCCCATTAAAAAGACCATTACTTTCAGCACCGCTTCCTATCTTAGCTGCATTTAGGTAAGATAATCAGTTGGCCCCAATTTTTTGGCCAGCACTACATTCCTATGGATTCATATCAAGCAAGCACAAACTCAAACTGAAAACTAGTTTGCGAACAGTATTGCAAGTTAAAGGCTGAAAGAGGCAGGAAAGGCCAACAACTGAAGTTCAGAAGACATAGTTATGGTATATTTTGGTGTACAATTAGAAATGTACCAAATAATGAAATTAGTATGGGCTGCGATGTAGCATCAGAACCTCGCACACCAGCAGAGAAGTTAGAAATTGGGAGTTAACTCAACAGATAGGTGAAACATTGGCATTCTGCATGCTGTGTTAGGGGTCCACTCGGGAATCAGGCAACGGAGATCAGCGGGCTAGAAAAAAACAGAGGCAAAAGCTGGCCCCTGTGGGACCTCCTACCCGCTCATCAACAAAAAACACACCTCCCTTTCACCAAAGCATTTTTGCATCAGAAACATCACATATGGAACAAGAAGACATGAAGAGGTAAACAGATGAGTGCAAACAGGAACTGGAAATGGGACGAACATATTTGTTTTAATCGATTAATCTGTTCATGGGGATGGTTTGTTGTGTAAATCTGTTAATCACCAATTATCCTCTTTATACGTACCGTTTATTATAGGGAAGAGTGGAAGCACGGTTTATCCTAAAACATGCAGTGAAATAACAACCTTTATTACCTGGCGCCCCTGTTCTCAAGTGAGGCAGAAATAGTTTACCAAACTCCAAACCTGAGCATTTTACATCTGTCCAAAGGATTTCTTAAAGAGGACTGCCCATTTTAGTGGTGTCCCAGACAACTCTGGTGTTCAATTATACAGAGTCTTCAGGTAAACCCTGTCAATTACATTAATTATATTGGAAGGAATCGGACTCTGGTATGGTGTATATTAAACTCAAATAGGTGAGGTTAGACTAACCAATGGTTTCTTGTCTCTCATACTGCAAGAAGTATGGCTTACGATTAATGGATTAATCGATTAAAACCCCTGAGTAAAACCAAATTAACTGAAAATTCAAGATGAATGTGCAGCTTGGGGTTAAGCTCCAAGTGGAGTCATGGTTATGAGGCTGTTACGTGCTGCTCTTTTCATACCTTTCGAGAGACCTTCATCGGCCCAACGGAGAAAGAAAAGAGCAAAACAACAAAAGAAACAGAAAGAGAGAGAAATGGAGAAACGAAAGGTTGAGGAAGGGCTTAAGGAATCTGCAGAACTCTTAACAGTTTTTTGATTGTATGACATCAGTGACATTGCAATGGCTTGATGCTGCCATTAAAAAATGAAGACTCTGATGATTCTGTGAGTTTGTCAGAGTTAGTAACGTCACAGTGAGACAAACTGGTACTGAACAATTTCTGGTAGTGTGGATCTACATGGGAACCTGTAGAAAATGTAACTCTTTAAATGTACAGAAATGGTGAAACACATTGAACCAAAACAATTACTCCACGACTGACGAATATGGGACAATTCAGAAAAAAGTCAATTATTCGCGAACACTGCTTGACAATTTAACAAAGACTATTTAGACAAGGAGTGTCCAACGCTGATCCCGAGGAACCACAATACAAGATCTTTTACAGGTCATCTGTAACTTGTCAATTTCTAAGCAGTTGGAACAATTTTTGTTTTTCACTGCTGAAGCAGGTGCTTTTGTTCAATCAAGTGGTTTAGGAATGATGTGAAATTAAGTTTGCCATTCCTGACTTAATTGATCACAGCTCACACATGCTCCTTCAAGTCCTTATAAATTGATGATGGAAGGGTGACCTATAGAACCTGATGGACTGGGGCTCACTGGGACCAAGGCTGACCACTCCTCATTGAAATCCAAGTCAAAGCACTTTACAGAGAGGCACATAGCACTTCCATTTATATGAACTTGTGCTGTAAGATGCAGGGCCCTAGATGAGTCTCCTGTACACATGCATTATACAGGAAAATAACGGACAATAGACGTGAACAAATACTCAGCCATTAATTGAACGGTATGATGACTGTGGATGCACACCTACTAAAAACATGCATGCAGAACAATATTCCATGGCACAAAAAATAATTTACTACATATGACGCACAGGGTTTGATTTTAGTTATTTTAACACAATGGTGTCCACTGTCTCACTACAGCCCTTTCTACTGTTCACCAAAGGTGTCAAACACAGCTAGTATAACATTGCTTTTCAAGGTCTTATCTACAGTAAATAAAACCCCAAGTTTAGCCAACAGTATAGCTTGGACTATATCATTCAGAAGACAACTTCAAAATGAGCTAAAGCTAGGAAAAAAGGAAGCAATTTAACTAGCAGATTGGCTAAAACAAACACTTCATCATAACAATTCCTAACATGAATCTTGTAAGACAATCTGTAAGACAGAAATTGTATCTTGACTTGAGTAAAAAGCAAAATAGTCTCCAAAACTTAAGCATAAGTATTGCAGCAAAATAACTTTCTGAACCAGCTATAGAATTCCAGAACTTTTCCAGTCTTAGACCAGGGATACACCAGTGTGTTGACATTATTTCTAGCTCTTGAAAGCACCTGAAAATCTGAAAGAAACTGGACATTTAGTCCTATTAAGAAAAGAAGAGTTGGATTTTAGGTGTCAAGAGATGACCTGGTAATAAATCCTGCAGACACACTGGCCCCCTCAAGGGCTGGAGTTCTTAATATTTTACAGGCACTCTTAAATTAGCCATCAATTAAAACCAAAAAGCAATAGTGATTCTGCTTATTACACTGATAAAGTTCAATTGACTGATCAGAGATGTAATGACCTGAACTGATCTGTCCCCTGTAGAGAAAAAAAGTCTAGATTTTCCTAAAACCCTCTAGAGTTCAAAGTTAGCCAAGTTGGCCTACGTCTGACACCCTTGCTGAAGAGTCATTTTCCAATCCTTTTCAGAGCAGTTACGGAGATGGCCTGCACTGACAAGCCTTGGCTGTCCCTAGAATCCCTTGATGGGAAACATCCTTTCGCCTCCTGAGAAACATGCATTTCAGAAACCCAA
Organism: Lepisosteus oculatus; assembly: GCF_040954835.1. Classification (NCBI taxonomy): domain Eukaryota; kingdom Metazoa; phylum Chordata; class Actinopteri; order Semionotiformes; family Lepisosteidae; genus Lepisosteus; species Lepisosteus oculatus. Next base: position 38,172,811 of record NC_090700.1, read on the forward strand.
GTACCTGTTCTCATTCCTTACACATAAGCCGCCATTCAGGGGAAAGAAAAGGGATAGCAATGATCAGATAGGAGGACATGGAAGAGGAAACCCCTGCAGGAGAATGTACATCAGTGTTCACAGCATGTATTTAAAACAATCTGACATATTTTACAATGTGTGCTCCACAAATATTAAATTCAAATATTCTCTCACATATACTCTGCAAATATTCTTCAAGCACCTCCAGAAATATTTTATTTAATTGTTACAATCTTTAGAAAAGTGTGCAGCTCAGGGATGTTTGTAGAACAAACTACATATTAATTGAAAGGTAAACAGTAATTTGATATTTTGTATGCACTCTTTATCTTATTGAATGTGTCTATACAGTCCAGTATTTCAGGAGTGAAAAATCACCCACTAATAACATTTTGATTTGCAGCCAAAGAAGTGTAAAAAAGGCTATTGGCACAACACACATGCATAAAGAGTACAGTAAATGCCCTTTTATGCATGACTGCTTTGAGAATTACATTGCCATTGTTGGTTAATGACATACAGTACAGGTCTTTGTACTACATTGTAGCTTTGTGAAATTAAAGTTTAATACTCTTTCCTTTGAAGTACTGAAAAGCATCTTAGCATCTTTAAAATTCTCACTGATATTTTCACAGCTTGGTTGCTTACAGAAAATACAAGTATGTATTTTTATTGTGTGTTTTTTGTTGTGCTGTAATGTGGAACTATTTGGTAGCAAGGTGCATTTTGTACAGTGGTGCTCTTAGGACAGCAGAGGAGAGTAAGGTGGAGCAGGGGGCAGGCCCTCGAGGACCACAGCCACTCATCCAGGGAGACAGGACAAAAGACCCCCCTTGTGATGTCACGTGATGCCCACTTTATCCGATTCACTGTGGGCAGCAGTTCCTGCCAATCAAACTAGGGATTTATGAATGTTAAGGGTGGCTTCTGAGATTTGTAAATGAGAACTATTTCTTCATTACAGATGAAAACGTTGACGGGATTGAACTGAAACAGGAAAATTCTGCAGTGGGAAAGGCAATGAATTAAATGAAAAAAATAAAAATGATGTTTCCATAGTCAGCTTCCAAGATACTATAGATAATAATTATAATGATTTCAGAAAAACATATTTGGTCATTTTCGAGTCTGGACAACCCACAAAATAAAGGTTAAATCTACTGAAAGCACATTCAAAACTCCTACTCAACTTACAAAATGTATTCATACTTAAATCATGACTGAATCCAATTCTAAAACCTACCGATAATCAAATGATCCATCCTGATCTTTCTGATCCACTGGATCTAATGGAAGATCCTTCTTGTCCCGCACTGAAAGGAAGTGAAACAGATCTAAGAAAAAAAATGAACTTGAAGTGTTTCTCTATTAAACACTTATCACATTTTAAAATGTATTATTCTGCTGCATTCAAGTAAAAAAATAAAGACAAACAGCCAATTGAAAACTGCTGGAGCTAAATACAGTCAGTAATAACCCTGTTTCAAAACAAAAGATAAAAAACATGGTTTCCCTGGGTTCCTGATTCCAGTGGGCTGTACCTGGGTACTTGCCCCCGCGACTCCTCTTGATGAAGCACACGATGAGCAGGATCAGCACCAGCAGAGCGATGGCACACATCAGTCCAATGAACCAGCCCTGTGTGGCAATGTCCACCTGGTCCTTGGTGTAGGCTGTCAACACCGAGAGAGGGCGAGAGGTAGAGACAGGGACAAGGAATAAGCAAGGGAGGCAAGTGGCGAGAGGAAGAGTGAAGGACGCCGTTTCTGAAGCTTGGACGCTCAACCAAGCTTCAAAAAAACATCCAAGCCTCCTTCTTCTCCTGCCCACATTGTTTCAAACAACTTGCAGCGTTTCTCCAGGAAAAAAAAAGATGTCATGATGGCAGATTTCTGAATACCCGAAGAAAAGAACTGCAACATCACGACTAGACTATATTTAACACCTGGACACGAAGAGCACACATGTACTGTACAGTATATTCTCTTTCCAACTCTTGTACAAGACATGATGTTAGTGTAACATTTTTGCAATTTCTTATAAAAGCAGATTGTCAGAGATAAGGTCTCTTTCTCGAAACTCCCAACTAGCTGACATCTGAACCAGATGGACTTTTACACATTTACAGTCTGTGCCTTTGGCTTTCCAGGCTGCACTGTTTTCCTTTCCTTGGCCTGTGATGTCCTTCTAGGACAGACACATTCTTTCTTCATTACTTATAATGGAACTGGCCATGTAGAAACCTCTTCAGTTATCTGATACCATCAAACAGTGGCCTGTATCTCAGGCCTGGCGTTGGAGAGAAATGTCCCTACTTTAAATGTCCCAATTTCAAGGTTTTTTTTTTTGGATGGATATCCATCCTTTATCCTTAGAGGCCAGTGGCGACCTTAAGCCTAATCCCGCAAGCACAAGGCTGGCGTACACACACGCATTCAGCCTCACGGATATGGGAGGGCCCAAAACTGGAGAACACGTTTTAGGATTGTGGGAGGAAGCAAAAGTACCCAGAGAAAAATTGACGTGAATATGGAAACTCCATACTGATGACAGAGCCACATTCAAACGCATAACTACAGTGTTGTAGAACAACTGTGCCACTCACAGCGCCACCCAACACCTCACTTTCAACTTATTCAAAAAACAAATGAAAGTGACCGATTTGGCTACCGAGAATCCAGTAAAAGAATCACTTAGTGCACATGACCTTGAAATCCTTGCAGTCTATCAGAAACAAACAAGACAACACTTGGAGCCCATGACCATAAGATGAATAAGGAAAGTACTAACAAAACAAAAGCCCCATCTTAACTTGAACCAGCAAGAACCAAAAATCCCTACCTTAAAAGACTGTCCTTCAGATTAATCATCATAAGAATGTTGCAAGTGACCTTTCAGTTGTGCATAAGCTCTTGTGACAGAAACTGGGCACAAATCATTGTTGGCAGGAGCTGCAGGGCTCACGGATTCGTCCGTGGATGTGCAGAGGATAGAGGGGTGACGGCGCACCCCCCCACCCCATCCCAGCCTGCCTCACCTGCACTGGTTTCAAAGGTGACTGTCTTGCTGCTGACCGTTTCGTACTCTCGGGAGTACACCCGCAGCTCATACTTGGCCCCCTCAGTCAGCCCTGCCAGCTTGACCGGGGTCTGGTGATTGACCGTCACGCTTTTCCTCGTCCCGTTACCTGGGAGACAAAAGATGGCCATCAAAGGGGGGCGTCGTGTGATGCACTATGCAGGCGGACAAGCGGGTGGGCAGCCTGAGTTGTGGAAATGGTTTGAAAGCAAGGAGAGCTATCCTCTTCTGCCTTAAGGAGCACAGACCACTGAGATAGCAAGGTAGCATTTTCATTCTTGAAAAGTCTCCACCAAGGTTACAATTTTTTGAATGAGGCAGTAGATCATGAGTCACCCTGAGGCCTTTACACTTTTTTTATCCAGTGTCATAATTCTCAGCAGAAACCACTGGGACATTGTCCAGAGAATAATATGGTAAATTATTTTTAAAACTAATGTCCAAGATAAAGCTTTTACTTTGTTTCACCTGTGAATTTTTCCTTGCCACTCTGCCAAGAGCCTCACTTGCAGGAAGGTCATGGAAGGTACATTGTCTTCCAGATTCTGTTACACCCAACTTTCCATTACACATTTGGTCTTGTTATTTTTTTCTATATAAATGTGATATTGTCTATCCACACTCCCATCCAGGTGTTTAAAGGTCACCTTACCTTTAAGGAAGTGAATATTTTGAGATAACTATAAAAGACTTCAGGAGAAATCCTGCAACACTTACAGTAGACTGTTTTAATGACTAATCATAATGGAACAAAAACCAGACAAGTGAACTAAAACACACTGCAGAAGCAGATATGTCTCAGGTCTTCTGCTGAGAATCAAGGCTTCCTTAGAATGCAGGAGGGGCCACAAAGAGGATATTATGCCTCCTCGTCTTGCGCACTTTCTCTGCAAAACCCACACAAAAGCCTTTGCCCAGTGCAATGGATTGTACATAGACAGGTGGGGAGCCACCATTCTGGTGGTCCAAACTGGCATGTCAGAGATGTCATCAGCTCTGTTTGTGATGTCATCTGATAATGAGTGTGTTCAGTCTGAAAATCCATGGGCATGCAAGCAAGTGATGTCATCCTTCACCATGCAGCCAGCAAGTTACTGTAAGTGAACAGCCCATAGAAAAGCACTGGTTACAAAGACTGGCTTCCTAGTTTTTGGAATTCATGGTGGGTTGATAAAGCAATGTAGCCCAATCTTTTGGGTTTTATTTTTTTACAAGCAAAACAGAACTTGGAGCAAGTGTGGTAAAAAGGTACAGAGAATCGCATCCTCTTTGTCTCTTTGAGCAACCAACAAGCTTGGTACCAAATGGTTTTCAGAAACACTGCAGACGATAACATAGTACAGCATAGTCTTCTTGTGTCGGCACTATAGAAAAGCGCCGAAGGAAATATTCCAAAAACTGCCATGTTGTGGCAGGCTGACGCCACATCCCGTTTGCGAAGCACAATGACATCAGCCTGTTGAACAACCTCCCTAACGAAGCAGACAGCTGCCATGCAACATGCAGCTTCCAACAAGTCAGCAGAAAAAACAGAGGATGTCCGCATCACTTGCACTTCAGGTTGGCTCTTTCGAACTTCACTCTTCTCTTCTGCGGGCCCAGCACCAAAGCAGGACAGCTTTCAGAGCACGCTGCTCTAGGACAAACCTGTCTAGTTTTTCCTCTCTCAAACCTGAGCCCTTTTTCAATCCCCAAATCAGGATTAGCTGAAGAACATTTTATTTTTGCCTACCACTTTTCATTGGTGCCTGGATGTTTTTTTTTAAGGCTTGTTTTTAGAAAGCTTTATACGCCTTGAGCCAGCACACTATTATTCACACATATAAACTAAATCCTAAATCTCAGAACTTAAACTTCATCGAATGCCGGTTGCTGCTACACTTCAAATAGCAAATTCCTGAGGAAGCCACCCTGAAGGAGGATAATGACAGAGATTCTCCCAGCTGATAACCGCAGAAAAAATAAGGTAAAAACAAAAAATAATACGACATCAGGGCTAGAGTACACTGCATTGGCAGAGCAAGTTTCGCCAAGCGATATTTACTATTGTCAAGGTAGTTTGTCTAATATTTTCTGCTGTGCTAAATCAGAATTGATAATTAGCGACAAGATTTTTATTGATTCCTACAGTCATTATATAATACAGCCTAGGCAGCAGATGTAAGCAGGTAGTACAGGGGATAGTGTACGAAAGGCTTAAGGCCCAATTGAAAACCGTATTTCCCTCTACTGCATTATGTCTCTGCTTCTGAATGTAGTTTTACTATAATTCCCTGATAATAGAAGGTAAACAAAATCTATAGAAGTTCTTTCTGCCTCTGCCCAGCTTGCTACATAAAATTACAAGCCTGTCAGCTCGGAGAGCAGGGACTGTGTTGCGGATCTGAAGACTCAAATAACTTGCCACATGGGAAAGCACAACAGTAAAAGTCCTAGACTGATCATTTTTAAAGCACAAAGTAAAAATGCCAAAAAAATGAAATGAAAACATTACATTTAGCGTTCCATGCAAGTTATTTCCAGATCATTTTTTTGTCCTTCCTCTTAGCGAACAGCAGGTGCAAAATGTTGGAACAGTGCTGGGCACAGCTTCTCTGTCTCTGCCTTTCTGCTAATGTTCCTCTCCAGGGGGGAGCTGTCAGGGCTGTCTCCGAAACCAAAATGCAAGGACTGAAATATCTTGCGCCTCCCAGGCAGACATTAAAAACTCACTGGAACAGTTCCACAGAAACCAATGTATTTGATTGCCCAAATACTTATGCCTACATCTGCATGCAAATGAAACATGAAATCTCACAAAATTCTATGCCTCTTGTTTTTACATATTAACATGCAGTCAAGATGTTCAGCCGATACAGAATCGTCACAGCCTGACTGAGAACATTAGGGCAGTGCAGCTGTGCTGTGACAGAGCTCTGGTTATCTTATCCTTCACTTCGGCTGGGAGCTCCTGCCACTGCTAAGGGTAAAGCAGCCCAAGGGATTGTTAATGGGATATTGGTTTCAACTGGATTTACAATTACTTGGTTCCCAGTATTAGGCACATTTACCTGCCTCTCTCTTCATCAGAATATGTGAAGATGTAAAAGGCCTTGCTTTGTATTAAACAGGAATTTGACTAAGTATTAAGTAACAGTATTAAATTCTAATAAAATATTTAACAATGCTTATGAGACAATGACCTATTTATCTGAACGACAGTAAAAAATCCAGATTAGTTTAGCAATTGGTTTTGGCTCTCCCACACAGCTCCCTTTTTTAAACTATTTGCATTTAACACCACCCTAAGCCCCCCCGGCCCTCTCTGTCGCCCCATGAAGGACGTCCCCTCCAGTGACTGCTCGTTCCTTACTGTCAATGAACTCGATCACAAACGCGGTGCTGTCGGGAGGGAAGTTGTGCTCCCAGCTGACGTTAGCATAGTTACTGTTAGGTTCGACTGTCAAATTCCAGATGTGCCGTCCAGGAGCAACTACACGGAATAAGTCAAAGGGGAGTAGGGTTAAGGACAACAAAGAAACACAAACAAAAAACACCAACACCCACAGAATTATTCACATACATACGAAAGCCACGTATACTTATTTTTTGTCAAATGTGAAATTTCTGAGCAAGCCTTCGCAGGTGATGTCTTGGTCCTTTTTTTTTTTAATTGGACAGTCTGATCTACCCCGTCTTCAGATGACAGCAGTTTCAGTTAAAAACTAGACTGGCAAGAGCAAAGGTTTTTGTAACACAAACAAGACTTTCAATCAGGGATGTGAATATATTAATATTATCTACTCTGCCATCAAAGTGGTCTTTTTATTCACTTCTGAGGCAAAGGCACCGGAGAAAATGCCAACTGGTTATTGTCTTGAATGTAAAATAGCTTCATTTTCTAACCACTTCATCCAATTTAGGGTTGCTGGAGCCTGTCCTGGCAACCAAGGGGCACAATGCTGGAATAGTTATTAAATACCAGTATGATGATAATAAAAGGAGAAGTCAAAAGCAGGCCAACTAGACCCACCATTACGTTCAGTCAGAGCACACTGACCGCTAAACTTGCAGGGATATATTTTATGGTTTTTGGGGGGTCCAACTAAATGATGTCTGAGACCCCTGGCTGAAAACACTTGCTTCATAGTCCATTAAGTAAAAAGTATGGAAAGCAAGTATAAGGTTGTCAGTCAGGACATAATTGAGGAACCATGTGAAAAAAAACTGCCGTTAAGTGCATACGCTTCACAGCTGCAACACCAGAGAGATGATTTTGGACTGTGCCTCACTGAGGTTCTTGAGGGAGCCCATTTTAACAAGTCCAGACGGAAGAGTGAGAAAACTCCCTGCTGAGAGGAGAGGTGTGATATACCCAACACTGGCCGATCCGGCACTGGCCTGGTGGCGGCTACTGTGGAAACGACAGTAGTGGGTGCCGCAGTGGGAGCGGTCACGGTGGTAGTTTCTGGGGTAGCAGATATTGAGGTGGTAGGAGTAGCAGCAGTGGGGGTAGGAACCAAGTCCGCAGGGGACGGAGTCGGGGTTACAACTACAGCAGGAGGGAGAGAAATAATATTAACAGGAAGAACAAAAAACAACCACAACAAGGACGTTTCTGACTGAATCCCAAACCTTTTTCCGAACACTATTCCCGAAACCTTCTTCTCCTGAAAAATATTATCCTGGCTTCAACGTGAGACGTTTAAAAAAAAAACAATAATATTGGACATAATGGAAGAAAATAAGGTTAGTGCCGCTTTGAAGAAGAAGGCTTTTGGAATATTTGCATCTCTGAAAAAATAAAACCGCTGCTTGGAGCTGAAGTTGGGCATTCCTGAAATCTGACAACAGAAACGCAGATGGAGTGCGAGTGCGTCAGTGAAGGGGGGGAGGCTGCAATCTTCAATCAGTCTAACAGAGAAGCTCTGCATGGCCAGTAATGCAGTGTCGCCCCCAAGTGGCCAGTTGTATGCATCAATGTTCCATTTAGTGACTGGTGAGCATGCAATATTGTTTTTGGTTTAACTATAAGTCTTATGAGAAGTGAAGGTAAGACATGCCATCATTTCTGTTATTATACTGTACGTTAATTATGTTCACTGCAGTTGTACACTTTTTATTCTAACAGGCAGGGTAATAAACCATTTTACTGACATGCATACTATAATTGTCCTTAATTGTAATGGTATGTTAGAGGAAAATGCTCTGGTGGTATCTTGCATAACGTTTCATTACAATGTAGAAAAAGAAAATGAACAGCACAGCAAGGAAGCTTACAGTTCCAGGTTATCCTGGAACTGGGTACCATGCTTATAGATTTCCCCAACCATGCAGTAGATTGACAAGACGCTTCTTACACACAGCGCCACTGGCATTCATGCTGTTATTGCCAAGAATCAAGCAAGAAACATCAGGTGAGCAAGCCCCCTCCCACAGCACTGAGAGGGCCATGGCCAAGCACGATCTCCAGACCCAAGGAAGGCACAACAAGCTCAGGACAGTTAACACTAACAATCAAACCCAGTGCCACGCCAAACAGCATCCATGTGCCTCAGTGAGCCCTCTCCTTCAGGCCTGGAATAACTCGCAACTGACTGGCATTTCATGGTCTGAACTAGTAGTGTTGTCTGTAAACACAGCCTTATAAATATTCACTTTACTACCAGAAGTACCATGCTGGGAAGATGGCAATAAGAAGATTTAAAAACCGAAGGAGCAGACAAGCATGCAATCCTACTGTACATCTTTTAAACACAGACATAAGAAAACTACTGTACTGCCAAAACTGCTTTAATCTGGGATTTTTTGCAAGCGTATTAAAAAGTCACAAGCCACTCTTTAATATCGCACTGCCAAAAGCACAGTGCTTAAGTAATTCCTACTGCAGATACTTTACCTGATTTTGTAACAGATTGGGAATAAACAGTTTTCCTGTGAGGGAGGAGGAAGGTCAATCACTTTGAAATACAGTACCATACAGATTGAGGGAGGCCATTGCTGCTCAAAGACTACCACAGTCCAGCAGCTGTGAAAGGTCACCTTTGAATCATCTGTTTCTTATGGCACAAAATAAACTGACACCTAATTGGAACCTACTGTATTTGCTTAATAGAGCAATTTAGAGATTCTTCAGGATTAAAACAGACTCCTGACTACCTACCAGGACCAAAGGTTTTCTACGTCACTTCTGAGCTAATTGAACATACTGTATTAGTATATAACCGATTCATTTAGAAGTATGCATCCCTCAGAAATTACCTGAAACTGAGGCTTAAGAATGACGCCCAGATCCTGATGGAATGTTGTGGTCACTCCAAATGTACACAGCAGTGTATATAACGGTCTGATAATGATTATACTGTATACAGAATTGTCTGATTTCTGCATTAACCCTCAACACATCTGCCAATACCTCATTACACTAAAACAAATGTAAAGCTACACTTCAGTTTTTACAACAGAGATTCTTGTTTCATTGCCTTTTAGACAATACTGGCTTGCTGGCTCCACACCCTGTTTTGATAAATGATGTTGCTTCACCCAATGAAAGATCTTCACCTTACACCTTTTGTCAACTGTTTATTACAGGCAGATCATGCATCACCTCTCAAACGCACTACAGGATGTGGGGATTTTCTCCCCTCTCAGTTGAAATATCAATAGAATTGTGTGTGTAGATGCGCTGGTGAGGAGTGCATAGCCATGTGCAAGTGCATGCTGGGAAGTGCCAACAAAACAGTAAAGTGGGGATATGAGGGAGACCTCAGGGACAGAAAGTTAAAAAAACAGATAGTAAAAGGTAGATCAATCTAACCTGGAGAGTTTGGGGTTATTCACACCTTACTAATCTTATACATGACACAACAATGGATTTCTTGCTAAACTGTGCAACACTAAAACTGAAATACTTACAGCAAGTATTTACATGCTGTGTGAATAATGTCACATTAATTTTACTCTTCTAAAAAAGACCATTTGTATGACCAACAGTAAGTTTAAAACAGAATATAACATAAGATCACTTTATAAGCCATATACAATTTCTTGCATTAGGAATTTGTCTTTTCGCATACACCAGATTCTTCTCCATGAGACACAGACAGGGAGAGAAGAAGCTTGGGGACAGAGCACAGGGTCAGCTACTGTACAGCGCCCCTGGAAGGGCCTTGCTCAGGGGCCCAATGGAGTAGGATTCCTCTGCTGGCCATGGGATTTGAACCGGCAACCTTCAGGCCACAGGTACAGATCCTTAGCCACAGTGCCAACACTTCGCCCCACGGTGAAATATTTTAGTTCATCAACCTGTGTTCACATTGAGAATTAAAACCATTTTAGAAAATTGTATTTTTATGTTTTGGGGACTCCAATAAGAATCAGTAGTCCATTAGTTAAATTTGCATCTCCAGTCACTATGAATAGAAAGCTATACACAGTTGCTACAAAGTGGGAATCTGCAAAATTGTCAAACAAGAAACATTTGAAATCAAGCTGATTCAGCAAAATGTGCTTTTCTTTCATTTAGAATTCCTCGTCCATGATCAGCACTTTCACAACACTTCAAGAGAAATTAAATAAAGCTCATCCAAGGGTAAGAAGAGGTGCTGTCCCTGAGGCCACAGACAGACAGACATAAAAGCATCAGAGATGCACAAAGACACACAAATAGGCAGTGCAGTTCTGTTAGTGGACCTGCCTTGTACACAGCCTCCTCAAGCACTGAGAGATCCCCAACAGGAGAACAATGATTAATTCATAGACAGACAGACTTATTTTGAGATCGACAAAAACAAGCTAACAGAATTAGCAAAAACATAACTGTACCCTCTTATATGTGGCAGCAAATTAATTTTGATCATTTAACTGGGCTGTGTCAATGAATGTTGCGACACACCACAGTATATTTTTTCCTGCTCTTCAACAAAAAGCCATGAATGTTTAGGTGCAGTGTTGAGGTCATTCACTACGCTTTGTGTTCAGCTCCAATATGTTTTTTTCAGCTTGCAATACAGACCCTATGAGTCTGATATGTTAGACCATCACTTAGCTTTCACTTGTCCAAACGAATGACTGGGTATCACTGAGATAACGACTGTTTAAGAAACCAGGCTCACTGGTCTAAATACAATTAAACTGTTGGTCAAACTGTGATTTTAGGGCGCTCTGCCCTGCACGTGCTAGATACTCAGAAGCCTTTCATTAGCATGTGTGTGTTTCACTGCACCTTATTGGAGAGTGTCCTAGAGAACAGTGGAGGCAGCTACACAGGCCAGGAACTTTCACCAACATCACTGCACTGATAGAGGAGATAGACAGACAGACAGATAGACTGCCAATTTCCCCATTACCTATGCCGGCCTGAACAGTACCTGTGATGGCAAAGTCTTCTGTCAACAGCACAGGGGAGTTAAGAGAGGAAGACGACAGGAGAGAAAGAAGATGAGAAAAAAAGACAGACAAAGTCTAGTAGAGCTGAGAGAGACAGATATGGAGGAAGAAAGAAAGAGAGTTAAACACAAATAGAAAGCTTTTCAGTTTGTCAAGGAAACACAACAACAAGAGAATCTTTTCCCACTGACAAGACAGCTCACACAAAGGTGCAGAGCCCACTGCATGCTGTTTAGGGACACAGTTCTCCTGTTAGCCAATAGTGTGTTTGAGTGCTTTCACTTGTATCTGACAATAGTTTGGATCTCTTCTTCTGAATCTCATTTAGAGTCTGTGTAGCTACTGTACCACAAAAGCTGCCCTGATTACAGAAACATTAACAAAATCAAAGACTTTTGAATGGATACTCCTTTCAGAAATGAAGCAATCCAGGTCTGGGAGCTTGTTTTTGTCTTGTTTCAGATCCTTGCTATTAAATCTTTCTCAATGTCTCCAACTATTTCAACGGGTGTTAACAGATAAACAGAAATTAGATGAAACTCAATGCTGAAGAGCATTAGAGTGAAGTTTGCATTCACAGCCTAGCAGAATATCTCCATACTCAATTGCTGTAAGTGGCAAAGGTTTTTTTGCATTCCCCACTCACCTACAGTATGTCATCTCTACAACTTTAAACTAGATCTACAGTATGGTTACACTGATATTCTCAGTGGTTACTGTAGGACCTTATAAATCCCCTAGTGTGCCATATACAGCAGGTACCAGAAAAACCTAGAGTACACTGATCAAAACGGTTTAATTTCATACAGTACAAGAAGCTATTGTAACACTTGATTCTTCCCAGCATTATTTACAGAGAAAGCAAGTCTAAACACTGATTCACAGCTAAAAGTGAGGACACTGGCCCCCGGGATCAAACCTGAATTACAACTCCTGTAAGTGCCATGGAGGGTTGTACATCAGCAAACGCACCAGGTGTGACACTGGAAAACAAAGGTGTATTTCCTGCCTTTGGCAAAATTCTCAAGCACAGAAACGTCTCGCTGGATAGGAAAGGTACATCATATTTAAGCTCAGGCGAGCTCCACCCTGAAGCCCCCTAATCTGCACTGGGGCTGGACAGCTCTTACCCTCGTTAGCAGAATGAGGAGACTCCTCGATGTACACCTCCCCTGCTCCGGCCTGCGTCCTGGCATTAAGTTGGAACTTGTAGCGTGTATAGCGGTCTGGGCGGCGCATTGAGAAGCTGGTGACATTGGGGGAGAAGTTCTCTGTGACCATTCGCCCCATACGTGTCCCGTTCACTGGGGAAATAACAGTACACTGTCAGTGGAGAATGTCGCCCTGAACACAAGTCACCACTGATGCATACAGCCACATGTTCCTGAGGTGTGCCATCAAAGGGCTTGCTTCTGCTCTATAAGGCACAATGCACTGCATATAAGTATTCTGTACTTTTTTTAATTATACTTTAATAATACACATATACAGTCTTTTTAATACACACTTTAACCATTTTTTTCCTATTTTAATTTCAAATTCCACCTCAACATACGGGAAAGACTGTTCTACAAAATGTACAATGGTCCTGTTTAACAGCCAGTAAATGATTCCATAAGTAGTTCAAGTAGGGAGCTGCATCAGCATGCGTAGGCTGCAAAGGAACAAGTAAAGGTTTATTCCAGGCTTAAGAGAAGAAACAATATTTCAGCTGTGGAGCCTTCTTTGACCCAAAGAAGGCTCCACAGCCAAAGTGTTGAGTTTCTTTTCTTCTCCTTTCAGCATGGAATAAACCTTTACTTGTAGCTTTATAATTCCATTATTTGTGCAATCTACTTAGACTATAAATTCCCAATATCAAGGCACTTAAACACTGCAAGAAAGAATTCAACCAGGTAGCCTTTGCACAGTTTTGCTTGATCCGAGTATTTGAAGTAGTTCCAAATATTGTGAAGGATGAATACTCTTTGGCTAACCAACTGGATCACACACACACATGCTCAGCTGAAGCCCAGAAGAAGGTGAATGTCTACCAGCCTCATGTTCCGAATTCTTTAACTCACAATGCAAACGGTGTGTAGCTGCACCCTCACCTGTCTGGTACTTGAGTGTGTATCCCGTCAGGATGCCATTGGGCTCTGCAGGCTTATCCCAGTCCAGGTAGATGGTGTCCATGTGCCGTTGCTGAATACGGAAGTACTTGGGAGCAGATGGCACTTAAAAAAATATATATACAAGAGCCACATTAATCAGTGAAATAAAGTGTGGAGTCAATTGTACAGATAATATCAAGATGCTCTTTTTTAACAATGGCTGAAATCCTCAGTCTTTGCATGAGATTAAAAAAAATCCCAAAACATGTCTTCATCAGTAATGGAAACAATGATTTTTGGCCTTTGTTCAGATGAGCTGCATTTTTTGCACACAATGACAACAATTTCATTCTGTCTGCTTTTAATACAGGAGCATCTAGGCCTGCTCCTGGAGGGCCAGGCTCAGCTATATTAGATCAATTGTCCTATTTCACTTTAAGACAATTAAGTTTTAAAAAGACCTAGAAACCCTGCAGACAACAACCCTGCAGGACCAGGGCTGGACACCCCAGGCAATGTTGTAACAGTCTCTAGGACTATTTCAGGGTTAATTGTTTTCTCTGGTCACTTGGGTCCAGGCCTGTCCAGGCTTCCTACCTCCCTCCTTGGTCTGGAAGTCCACAACGTTGCTCTGCGGACCCTCGTAGCGGTTGTTGGCCATCACCACATACGCCTTGTAGTTGCTGTAGGGAATGAGATTTGGCAACCACCCGGAAGGCCGACTCATAGTGCCTTGGAAGGACCTGGTCTTCTTCTCCCGGTTAACAGTAAGCCACTTCAGCACGCTGCTCTCTCGCCAGTAATACACCTGCGCCAGGCCAAGAACAACCAAAGCCAGAGCACAAAGGACATTAGACAGCTTCACACAAGGATCCAGCATCCCCTACACCAAAGACTCCCAAATGGAATCTACAGTACACTCCAGATCTATTCCCATCCCAAATAAAACAGGAACAAATCATCATATAGTAGAGTCAAGTAAGGATTGGATAAGTTTTTTTTTTTAAATGAGACATTATGCCAGAGTGAGACTCTATTATGTTATATTGCAATCACATCAGCACTGCACAAAGTCCTACTTATCATGAATAATGCATTGAAAATGAAATTCCAGAAAGCACAAGGGTCTCATTTATTTGGATACCCCTAAGTACCCAAATCCAATATCGAAACGAACAGAGGAATGGTTAACTACAGGGGTGTGGATAAATGTGTCCCTTGTGTTTTTCTGGAATTCAACCGATCATTTAAAATATGACATATATGACTATGCTCTACATTAATGCTATTGTGATTACAGTATACTGTAACTCACTGATTTTTTTTTTAAATGAGACTGAATTATCCATAACTCATTCTACCATGTGTTTATCGATACTGCTTCATCAGAGGTATGTATACATTTCTGAATAAATGGCACTGCATTAGGAACATAACAGCTAGCTTCAAACCTATGGGCCCTTAGCTACAGTATTTAATCAAAGGAACTCCAGACAACTTAAACCCATTACTTGATGGCAGGTAAGGATTTGTTTTTATTTTGTGTTATGTGACTAGCATGATCCAAGGCATTGTCTATGATCCAAATCTGTTACAGGTTTTTATTAACACTGGGTCTAAAAATGTTATGGAAAAAGCAGGTACTGCTGCTGACCAGATTGGATAATAGAAACAAAAGCATGACAAAATATTTGAACAGAACAGCTCCAAAAAGAAGAATGGGAGAATTGGCAAACCTTGTATTCCTTCATCTCTCCTTGTACAGTGCTCGGCGGCACAGAATTCCACATCAAATGCACCCTCATGCTCTCGATCTTTGAGACACGCAGGTTAGTGGGGGCTGCAAGTGGACCTGGTGAAGCCCGAAAAGACAAACACATTGATTACAGTCTGAGCGTCACAGGCAAGCCCTGCCTCTCAGGAATTGAGATCATCATCAGGCTGGAAGCTACGTGCTACACTAGTCTCTGATAAAACATCCCATAGCAGCGCTGGGACCACCACAGCTGCGGTCTAGAAGCACTTATGAAGTGTAGAGTTTATGAAGACTTGCTTGGATATGTATAGGTTTTAAATCAAGCATTTAATTTTGCTCATTCAAGTCAAGGGCACTTTATCATAAGTCTTGAAGTTTGAAATCGGGGTGTTCACCTTTTCACTCCAAAGGATGTCTTTTAAATATTTTAAATAGTGCATTTGGAGATTACCTGTCTCCAGATAACTACTAAAATATGACTGCTGTAGATTATCTGCACCACAATTATACTATATACTGATACAGGTTGATTATTTTAGTCTAAAATTAATGCCAAGATTTGGCTTTCGTTGGCTGATGATTCTCAAATGTCACTCCAAAGATGAAGTCACAAGGTAATATTTAGCACTCCTGAAAGTGCCTTATAACATACAGTTCAGTTTGACATATGCACAAGTGCAATGAAATGCTTATTTGCATGTATGCTCTGATACAAGACACTTAGAAATGACCAAAACAAACATAGAACAGCAGCAGCAACCACAACAAGTTACATAAAATACAACTTTAAAAATCAGAGAAGCAGGAAGAGAAGAGGGGAAAACAAACCGAGTAGTAATGTAGATGAGTTTAGTCAGTGGTAGGGTTAGGGTTTAGTCAGTATTGTACCCAGTATTGTATACATTCACCTTCATTTTAATACTGTGATGTAGGGCTGGGCGATATGGCTTAAAATTTATATCACATTATTTTAATTTTGGACGATAATGATATATAATTTTTTCTCAGAATTTCGACAGAACATGTTTTAAAAAGAGTACAAGAATTGTATGTTTTTATTGCCTGGAGTTAACTACTAGGATATTATCAACTGTTGGTTAGCTACTGTGTTGTTCCTTCAGTATTTTTGAAATTTCACATTGAACTGAAGTAGAAGTCGAACATTTTAAAAACATTTTTTAATTTGCAGAACTGAAACAATACAATAAACTTATAAACATTAATTAAATAAGTAAATATGTAATACTTCAAATAAAATTCTTATAAACTTGTAGGGGAGAGGTTATGTAATACTTCTGAAAAGAAAAGAAAATTACAAAAATAAGTTAATAAATATTCAAGCATTAAAGTAATAACTCCTCACGTATTCAAACAGCTGCTTGGTGTAAAAATTTGAAAAAGCAGATGGCACATACTAAATTGTACATCAGGTTACAGATTAAGTGCCAGAAAGACCAGCTTGTCAACAGTGTCTGGCTTGAGTGTAGATCTGTGACGAGTCACAATGATACTACCAGGGCTGAATGCCCTCTCAGAAGGTGCACTGGGGGCAGGTATGCAGAGGTACAGTATTTCTTGGCCAATTTGGACACTCTTGGAAAATTGGCTTCATGCAGCCTTCAGCACTCCAGTGGACCTGTCTCACAGACCACCTCGGGTGTCTGCAGGTAGCTCCTCAGCTCCATTTCAACTGTATCTCTGTCACAAGAGGCAGATGGCCCTGACCCTGGGACATTTCGTTTTGAGAAGAATCTGCTCAGACTCTTCTTTCCTTTCTTTTCCAGTACTACCTCTGGTTCAGCTGCAGCAGTGTCTCCCACGGCAGCTGGTGGGGTAGACACTTTTTCAACAATTTCGTCGCTTGTTCCCATCTCGCCAATGCTGCCTTTCTCCATTTCTCCACTTATTTTTTTACAGACAGGCACAATGAACACGTGCGTTTGTTTTCACGGAAAAGTGACGAGGATGCACGTGTGTTTTTATTGGCTGCAATGACCTCATATGCGTCATAAACCGGATGTCTGAACCGCCAAAGATCAGTCATTCTGAACCTATCAGATTTCCAAATATCAGCAAGATTAACACTTTCAGCATTATATAATGGAGCTAAAATACGGCAGAATTTTAAACTTTGACAACTTTGAACAGAGGCGGGGACAAAGGACAGGAAGTAAAAACGTTTTGCAACAATGCTGGCGGCACAATCTACAGTATGTAAACATACTGTAAAAATCCTTTCTCTATCGGTATAAATGGTATAGCCAAATCCATATCATGGCACATATTTCTACCGGTATGCGGTCTATATCAGTTATACCGCCCACCCCTACTCTGATGTACTGTACGCATATTGAAACTCTGTATTCATATACAGTAGTATGAATAAACTATATACAGCACATAAGCAAAACTGGAAACATTTATAGTGAAATGCCTTT
Source organism: Lepisosteus oculatus (assembly GCF_040954835.1). Taxonomy (NCBI): domain Eukaryota; kingdom Metazoa; phylum Chordata; class Actinopteri; order Semionotiformes; family Lepisosteidae; genus Lepisosteus; species Lepisosteus oculatus. Next base: position 38,190,564 of record NC_090700.1, read on the forward strand.
CACTAATGAACAGTTTTTATTTTGTGTGCTGTGACTGCACTAAGGAAAATAATCAAATGTATAAAAAAAATAATTATTATAAGGAGTGTGTAGACCATATTTCTGTGTACCACGGCCTTATCGCCTGCGTCTGAATTCATCCTGATTCATTACAAGCCAACGTGGTGCTATGTGGTGTACTTTGCAAGATTCCATCCCTACCCATATTTAATTTAATGGGAGTGTGTCCTGGTTCTGAGCAGGTTTCACTGGGCTCCGATACTTACGGTCCTCTCCAGAATACCCCGTGATCACCGGAGACTCGGGGCCGGGGCCGAAGTCGTTGACGGCCTGGATCTTGATGTCGTAGGGCGTGTAGGTGTCCGTGTCGTAGATGACGTGCTTCAGCCACTTGGTGGTGATGTTCTTCCACTCCTCACGTGAGCCCTGGCGCCGCCACCACACCACATAGCGCAGGTTCGGCCCATTCCTTTGTGTGTCCAGCAGCGCCTGGGGAGCACAACGGCGCAAAACACAGGGCGTCAACAACCACACTCCCACTCATGGAAATGCAGTACTCAGAGGTGAAGTTTAAAGGAGCTCGTGATGGGAAAAAGAAACATGTCTGAAACACGGAACACTGAACACGAGTACTGAAATGTGCTCCTCACACGACAGTCTCTCGCGGACCCTCTCCCCTACCTCCCATGTGATCTCCATGTTGGTTTTCTTGGTACCGGCTCCACGTAACTGTCCTGGGATGGCATCAGGGGCTGAAACAAAACGAGAATCACCTGGGTAGATCAGCAGCTTACCTGCCCACCCCTTGCCTCTTTTGCACTTGGTGATACTAAGATACTAAATTTAGCCTTTTAAATATTAAACTTTATTTACAGCCAAGAAAAATAAATTGTTCTCTGATGTGTACATACAAGGTAATGAAAGTGCTTCCAACATGAGATTTGTTCCTTAAAGTCAGATAAGGTATACATAATTAAGTTATAGCTTCAGTTTGATTTTCATGTCAATATACAGTATAAGCAATGTACTCTAACAAATACAACATCAGACAACTGGCAAAAAGGAGGTCTACACAGTAAACTGCTATGTGGTGGACGTCTGCAATGACCAGATAGAGCTTCGTCACCAGGGAAGCTGCAGGAAGATTTAATCAAGCGCTCCTACTGGGATGTGCGGCCACAAGGGAAGGGCAGAACAGGCTGGCTCACTCACGCGCCCCGCTGGTCTGGTACCGCTGGGACGGCCGGCTGGGACGGCTGGCTCCAATGGCATTGATGGCGATGACCCGGAACTGGTAGTTGATGAAAGGGGACAGCTGCAGAAGGACGGAGTTGAGGTTCCCTGGGTAAATGGAGAGGTTCTTCCACTTGTTGGGCTCCCAGCGATCCTCCTCAAACTGCACCAGGAAATCTGGGAGGCAGCAGGGAATAAAACCACAACCTCTGACCTCACGCACATGTGGTTGATCCTGTGTACTTGGAAAATATATTAATGTGCACTGGGTTTAGGGAAGGGGGTAGGGTTAAAGTCTTAATATTCTTGAACAGTTGTGACAAAACTACATATGGGAACATCCCTGTGGATCAAATTGCTGGAAAAGCTAAAAGCCTTTAACCGGAAACTTCTAATAAGTTGCCCTCCTGATCACTTGCTGTTAAATGTGCAAGTACACAAACCATGACAGTGACATTTATTTGGGAAAGAGAGAAGAGAAGAAGACAGAGGTACTGGATTGTGGATTAAAGGAAACATCCCATACTTGTGATGGGGCTATGGTTGTCATCCCCAGGTATCCAGGTGAGCCGGACGCTGCGCTCCGAGGGATCCGACAACTCTAGGTCCGTGGGAGGATCCGGCCGGTCTGCGGAAGCACAGGAAAGTGCGTTAGCTGAAACTCCCATCACCTCATCAGAGCTTCTATTAATTTATCTTGAAGCCCACAAAATCATCATCATTAAATGAAAATTAAATTACCAATAAAACAGGGGAAGTAGCAGTTTTGGCATTAGTGTCACAGGTGATGCTCTCCCTGCCCCTGCTGGGATTTGATCCCAGGTAGACCAGAGCTCCGAGTGAGCGCAGCTCCACTCCATGGACAGCAGATAACTCCTCTACTTAAGAAGACCGCTCCTCCGCTAGTCTTATACTGGCTAGACTTCAGAGGGGGTGACGTCACTTCTGTCCCTGGTTCAAGCACGAGCCCTGTTATACTAGCAGCATGGCATGCTCGCCAGCTCTGAACTTCACCAGCCCAGCAAGACTTGCGCTATTCCAAGTAGGATAATTTTTTTTTTTACAAAATCAAATGCGCATTCCAAATATTAATGTGAATTAGTGTTCAAATCTGAGGCTATTCATTTCTTGCTGAGCAATAAAACCACAAATCCCTCCACATCTGTTTCTCCTCCATCACACAAGGGGCCTATGGTAAAAATATCAATGAACTGACATGCAATGCAGGCTGGGAAAACGACACACGTTACCTGGCACCACCGCACTGCGGTTTGAAGGAGAGAGGGGATCATCTGTGAGGCAAAAGTTTACAGGTCAGAGGTTAGTTTTTCTCATTAGTAAAGCAGGCAAAGCCACAGAGTCTGATCTCAGCAGAAAGGAACCCCAGCGACATCTGGCACAGAAAACATGGTGTTTATACCAGAGAATAATTCATTTTCAGACCCATTGCAGTTATTATTGAGGTTATTATTTTTACCATTGTTATTATTTATATAACTGTTATGATTACTATTAATATGTGCTTCATTATTGCTGTTACTCTTAGTTTAATTAATAAAGCCTTTTAATATTTTCCCATCACCTACATACTGAGGACGGTTAATCTTTTTGCTTGTTTGCTTAGATTAGGCCATGGGTTTAAGCATACAGTTTTTGTGATTAAGCTCGTGGGATCGCACTTTTTAACTGGGAAGTACACAGGATCGTTTGTGACTAAGTGAGTATTCCAATTCAAACAGAAGGACATTTCTTCCAGCTTTGACACTATACGGTCACCCATCTGGAGATAACGCACCCAGCACGGTGAGGCGGGCGGAGGCAGAGTCACTGTCCAGCTCCGTGCTGGCAGTACAGGTGTACGTGCCTTCATCTCCCTCATTCACGTTGTGAATGGCCAAAGAGTCCTCATCCTTCTTCATCCTGGGGGGGAAATGGGGCACAAAGGACAAGAGGCAGAGAGAAGAGAAGAAAAGAGAATAGAAGGAGAGAAGCACAGAAAGAGGAAGGGGAAGGACCAGAGAGCGAGGAAAGGAGAAGGAGAGGCGGAGAAAGGAAGGGAGAGGCAAGGGAGGGACATTGGGAGAAGGAGAGTGTTCGTTAATCCAGACAGGTGAAGGACATGGAGCCAAAGACAAGATTGGCAGAAAGTGTCAGCGCTTCAAATGAGCAACTATGTGAATCTTCCGTGACTTTGAAAAGGAGCTGCCCATTTAATCACATTGAGAGGGAGTTTGTGGCAGAAGTGCCTTGCACTGCACCTTCCATTTGAGTTACTGACACTTAGTGCTGCCATCCAAATGATAACCTTTATCTTGCAGAAGAAGAAAACACTAACATCATATGAAAGAAACCAAAAACACCATAGTTAATCAAAAACACTGAAATGTTAATTTTCTAGATGTTATCAGATCAGTGAATTAATTTTGGAAAGATTTCCCATTTCTGGAAATTGGAAATATTTCTGTGGTAGTTTGTTATTGTCTGTGAGTCTCTATGTTAAAATATAACCCCTACCTTGGATAGAACATTGCCACCACATCCTTGAACCAATTTCCTATGATCTGAATAAAATTTCTTATAAAATAATACATATAAATAATAACAAAAGAGATAATAAAAAGAGAATTAGGATACAAAAACACCTGGGAAAATGTCTTTGGTTAGTATAAATATTATATATTTTCAAATCAAACTCATCAATAATTTTTCTTTACAAATGTCAACTCATTTGTTGTCAAAACACTTTTGAAAAACATGGCAAAGTGACTGACCAATGCATTTCAAACCATATTTAGTACCAAGGTAGTAATTTTTGCAGAACTTTAAATGGGAAAGGTGAGATAGAGTATTTTAAAGTTACACGAAACCAGCGTGAACACAAACAAGCAACCAGTGTCCTCACCCCTTAACTGTTCTCACAATGGGTAAAACAAAAGGCAAATTGAGAACAATCATCTTAATATTTAAAGATCTAGACATTTACAGTACATATACCCAAAACGTAAAGAGAAGTACTTTGTTTATGCACAGCAAAAAGAAAATGCATCAGGCATGCTGTTTTACTGCATTCCAACCTTTCATTTAAGTTTTAATTTCATTGCCTTACAAAAAGCAGAGGGGACACAGAAGGTGTATGTTTTCACCCATTGTGAATAAAGGCTTTTGTGTCCACAATTGAACCATAGGGGCAATCTCTAGTCCTTAAAGCCACAGGTCAGTAGCAGACTTTATAACTCTGTTTAAACAATCCACAGCCTAAAACCTTGGGGAAAACCTTACAAATAAATAAGACAACGGATTTAAACAAGTGGAATAAAAATCAATAGACCTTATACTCCCCAAGAGCAGGAAATGAGCTTTGCTGAAATAAACGAAGCACTGAAGAAGACGTAGTTGGTGGACTATTATCTCTCTGAAGGGAAGGAATATCAGTACTGTGCACCACTGAAGCTCACCTCCACCCCAGCGACACCGGCACGTCATCCTTCAGCCAGGAGATGGTGAGACGTAGTGAGGGGTCGTAGTTGATCCGGCAGTCGAACCGGGCCACTGTCCCTCGTACAGCGGTCAGGTGCTCCGGGGCGCGAACAATCCTAGTGGATTCTGATTGCACAGAAATTAAAGAAATAGGAAAACAAATACAGGTGTTCCTAAATATCTTATGATGCAAATCTGCTTAATTAATAACTGATTAACCCATTGCTACTAAACAAAAACTTAAGAGCAAAGCCTGTGGACATGCATGCAAAAAACACACATTAAGCACTTGGTCAAGTAAATAAGTGTAAATCTGTAATTAAAATCAGGGGATCCGATCGCCCCACAGGACAAAAGGGAGCCCCTGGTTTGTAGAGGAATGAGAGGGTCAACAAACAAGAGGAGGCATTTAACGAATCAGAGCACCCTGACTGACCTTTGACCTCCAGGCGGACCTGGTTCTCAGCATTGCCAAGGATGTTGGTGGCCACACAGGTGTAGGTACCCTGGTCCTCAGGGCGAGTGCGCCGGATCTCCAGAGTGCCGTTACTGTACACCCGGTATTGTCCACCATCCAGGTTACTGCCCTGTCCGTTCTTAAACCTGCAGAGGCATGGCACAACCCCAGAGACCTCATTTCAGCCAGCTCTTGTCTAACCTCTTTGCTAGCCATACTATCCACATGACACATTTATGCAGTTTTAAACTGTATTTTGACTGCAGCTAAGATCTTTCCCATGTGCAGGACATAGTTTGGAGTTCCAGATTAAGCAGTCCCATCCTGGACTACAGGATAAAGTTTAAGGTTATCTTAATTTTTCAATTAGAAACATTCAGATTTGTGCCCAAACATATACATTTAGTTTTTAGACACAACACTATATTGTGTACCTGTTATTACAGTGATAATAATACAGTAACAAAGACTACAGACAGACAATTCCAGCACTGCTGATATTCTCTCAGCAAGTATTTGCTCAAGTATTATAGGGAGAAAAATCATAAAAAGGGATTCTAAATGCAGGCAATATTACAAATCAAAGTCTACAAAAGCCTCTCTGAGGGCTAGTGCTACCTCCCCAAGGTCTCACCCTGTTGCAAACGCCCCCAGGCAGGACACATCAGAGGACAAACATGTCCTTGCCCGTTCCCCCCTCCCCCTCTATCACCTCGCAGCTCTGTTCTCACCAGCGCAGCTCTGGCAAGGGCGAGCCGAAGAAAGGGCAGTCCAGGAATGTGCGGTTGTTCTCAATGACCTTGATCAGCTGGTTCTTGGGACCCAGCATGCGCGGCTGCATGTCTGCGAGAGGACACACACGGACGACAGACACAGATGGGTGATCATTATGGGCTGTCAAATCCTCTATAGCTACAGTATATATAACGCTATAGCTCATTTTAAAAACGACTGACCTTGAACCTCTGACATTTACCAGGCTATTTCAACACCACAACCACCGTTAAACTAACCTTTTAGAAAAAAATCGATTTTACTAAGTGAAAAGGGAAAAAAACACCAGCCTGCTGCTGACTCATTCTAATCCTAGCTCTGGCATTCTTAACTCCTGAGCTCCAGCACTGGATCTTTTCTGATTTCAATGTGTTTCAGAATCCCCTGCCCCCCTTTCAAAAACCTGACGGAGCCCAGACTTACCCAGGATGCTGACAAAACCGTTAGCCAGCAGGTAGCCATGTCCATTGGATGCGTTGCACTGGTAGACAGCGCTACTGCCAATCTGCACCGAGCGGAAGATGATGGTGTCTCCAACCACTTCGCGGCTCGGGTTGGGCGGCGCGCCTGGGAACAAGAGGGTCATGCAGGAGAGGTCAGAGGGATGTTGAACCCATCGTTAAAGAGTTTCTAAGAGCTGGTGCCGAATACTAGTGAGGAAAAGAACAGACGATGCAGAGATTGCTTTTGTGTAATGCATGACAAGCTCTTAATTCCTAAAAATTATTAGTCCTGTGACTAATAACAGAATAACATCTATATATTATATAACAGCTGAGGTCTGTTCTCGAATCTAAACCAGGCTGTTCTGGCCCAGGCCGCCTTGTCGGAAGCTCAGGAAACTCACTCTGGATAGGCTCTCCATTGACCAGCCACTGGATGGTGGGCTTGGGACTGCCGTTGGCACGACACACCAGCCGTCCACTCTCATCTGGGGCCAACACCAGATTGGATGGCTTGTCCAGCCAGTAGGGGGCAGCTGTGCGACAGATAAGAACACAGAAGACGGTGCAGTGGACCGTCTCAAAGCCGGGCTCAAAGTTTCAAATGCGGGCTGTAAGGCTATCGGACGGAGACTGACCTTTGACCTGTACGGAGACAGTGTGGCGGATGCTGCCGATCTTGTTGTTGGCCATGCAGAAGTACTCCCCCGAGTCCTCTTCGGAAACTCCGGAGATGCGCAGGGTCTTGTTGAAGTTGTCGAACTTGGCTTTCTGTGCAGGAAGGTCTCCCCCCTTTTTAAACCACTTGATACTGGGTGTGGGCCTGGGGGTAGGAGAAAGAATGGAGGGATCACGGCAGGGATTTGCCTTTTCAAGTAACTGTTGAGGCCACCACTTGAAACCAGGGCAACAGTTCTTCAGGTACTACAAGTATCTTTTAATCAACAAACGGGGGAATTTTTCTAATTTTAATAATTGACTTGGGGAAAAAAAAAAGAGTCCTGCACAATCAACTGAATTAAATCAATTAATTGATTTAAAGGTAAACAGTCATGGCCACCTTACTACGGTTGCTGACAGTACTACAGTGACCATGGCTGACAACTGCTACTTCTACTGTTCAAAGACACTGGGAAGAGCACATATAAATGAGAGCTTGTTGTCCGCTCTGTTGTGTTGCTGAAGCCGATACTCAGGCTTTTTTCAAGAAACCCTGGATAAGTTTCTTGGATTAACTACCCACTTAATAACAAACAGGTTAGATGGGCCGACTGGCCTTCCCTTCTTTGTTTATCTTATGGACTACTACTGTTACCATTGTTGAGGTTACTACAACTAACAATTTCATAAATGTCTTCTGCTGCTAACGTCTTATTGCTACGACTACAACTGCTACTAATATCTTTGTCTCACTCACACTCCAGCAGCAATGCACTCAAGAAGCAGGTCCTGTCCACGCAGGACCATCTTGAAACTGGAAGTCCCAGTTGGGGAGAGGAAGGTGGGCGTCGTCTCGGCCACTCCACGAGCTGGAAGGGACACCGTGACAAAGCGGGTCAATGACTTGGCATCTTGAGAGAAGAGCTGCCCTGGGGCAACAGATTTGCCTCCCTCTACAACTGGGCAACTCCAGATCCATCTATACTTTCTGCTTTTCCTAAATTTTATGGAACGGGGGGGGTTGGGGGGGATTATTGATCTGTGTTTTCCATGAGTGTGAACATAAATGGTTGCAAAAGGCTGATAAAGTTAATACCCTTTAAAACTTTTTCTACACTTTATTAAGTGCTAAGTATAAATATAAATTCGAACACCCACAGCTTCACTAACTACAGCTACGCTACATATCTCCCCGAAGTCTACAGTATAAATCCTGGGGCTACAGCAGGGTTACATTTGAAGCCATGTAAGCTTTAAAACCTCTTTTTTAAAGGTATTCAAGGGGTCAGGGTATTTCTCTTAAATGAACTGCCGAAGCTGGAAATGGCATACATTCACGAAAAATTAAAAAGTATAATGAAGGAACCTGTCTGGATCGCCTTGTCTTTAATAGGAGTGTTTTTAAGGAGTTAAATGCAAGAGATCATGGTGAATAAAGATGCAAATCAATGATGCAGTACTGACGTCCATGTTCTCCCATGGAGTGAATTTACAGACTGTCTTGCTTTGATTTTGGTGGCAACAAGCGAGGTCAAATAGTTACATAATCATTAGACCAACTTCAAAATATATTTCCAAATGGCAGGGGTATATGCTTTAAAAGTGGAACCAACATGTGCAGAACGCCACCACTTCTTGCTTACTTGTGTTAGAGAGATTTTCTATTTGTAATACCACATATCTACAGAATAAAACAAACCAAGTCTGTTTTTTTTTTTAACAAGCATGCCTGGCAACACAAGAAAAATCCCAGTTTGAAGCCCAGTGTATGGATTTTTGTTGAAAAGACAGCACAATCATCATATGGATTCATTGCTATTCTCAGAGCCTTTGGTCATTCATACAGAATATTTTATTTTCAAAAAGCAATTTGTCCTTTTTTGCTTCTATTGTGGTTCTCATGTATATACATGTAAACAGACAGGGTTTAGCCGCCTACACATCAATAAAACAAATCCATCTCCTGAGGAAGAAACAAGCAGAGGTAATTCCTCACTGAAAGGAGGAAAGAAAGCGTGACGTTGTGTATTTGACTTTCTTTTGACGTCCCAGCGTGGAATTAACCTCAACTCGCTCCTTCATCCATCTTACATGCTCTCATCTCTTCTGCAGTCATCGCCAATCCTGCAAAGTCACATGATGTACTCCTGGAATGTCTCCCGACTGGCCAAAGGCAAAATGTTTCCTGAAAATATTTCCCTAAGTTTTACACGGGGAAACGCATTATCTTGTTTCTGGAATTATAGAAACAGTCCGTGTACTGTACACTGTGAAGAAACAGTGTGTATAAACGTGTTTCTTCATGTATTCTGGGCTTTGCTACAAGCATGCCTTGTTACTGAAGTACACATAGCACTTCTGCTTGCACATTTTGTTTCAGGGCATGGTATAGATTTTTAAATCCACCCCAGCTCTGCAGTGAGAAGACACTGAGTCACTACACAATCTTTTTAAGGAGTTAGCTTTATCACCCATGAATTTCTCAGAACACAAAACACTGGGAAGAACTTAAAAATTCAAGAACAAGATTAGAACAGTCTATGTAGCAGCTGGTTCCATTTCCAACCATTTACAATTCTACCAAGTGTTGTGGGGGTCAATACAATTTTTAATTCTCAGGATTACAGAAAATCTTGGTTTCCTTTGCATTCAAAACACAATGATTTCAAGTGAACCATTGGAGTATACTTCAGAATGGATACATTATGTTAATTTGTATATTTATATGTACACAGGATATTCTGGGCCAGAAGCTCTTAAAGGGCCTCAGTCGGCAATCAATCATTTGCTCAAGATTAGGCTGAGATAAGCACATGAATATTTTTAAACCAACCAATTTTCAACCTCAGGGAGGGAAGATGTGTGCATGAACACTGAATCTAAAATAACATTGAACAAAGATGACAAGGAAACGGATTTACTGCAGTTCATTTTTAAATTAGGTTGGAAAAGAGGGCACAGGAGTCTAGAGGAAAAAAAAAGAATAGTAAGTTTAAACTGCTATCAATCATAAGACAAGAAATGACAACCAGCAAGAAATGCCATTTTCGAGCACCTCAATACACACCCCCGTGGTCCCAAACGACTGTACTTTACTGTGAAATGGGCAGAGAGGAGGAGAATGAAGGTCACACAGGCTAGCAGTGGATGCTGGAATGGCTGACACATTGGGTTATTTTAGATTATTGTACAGAGGAAAATAAGATGAGATGGAGAAACAGATGAGATTAAGGGCCTGCCCACAAGAAGCCCTTAAAATGCCCGAATCCAAAGGAGTAGGTCTAAACCTAAGGAAAGGGAGGGATAGGAAAAGGAAAAGTTAAGAAGGGAAAAGCTTAAAAACAAGATTTATTTTATCCACACAAAGACTCGTCAGCCAGAATCTAACCTATTAGAAGTTTAAAATCCCCTTTATGGTAACTGCTAAATTAGAGCACATTTTCATTACAGAATCCAAAGCCATTATAAGACAAAGTGAAAGAAAAGATGTTAAGAAAGGTCTCAAACTTCTTAAGCGACTTCTGGGAATACTGCAGGCAGAGTCTTAGCGCACAGATAGCAATTACTATTGGCAGCAGTCATAATTACAATAATTGGCTTGTATGCTTCTTGAAAAAGTGTCCCTGCTGTCATCTGTGGCCTGTCACAAAAATCACTTTGGCATCTCAGCTGTCAGATTGAGCTCACACTCGCACAAAGAAAGTGCTTCTTTTGTTGAAAGCCAGAAGTCCATCCTCCAATGAGAAGAGACAACTGTCACTCCTTAGTTGCACTCCCCAGCTTTTGTAACAAGCTCCATTTTCTAGACTCTGAAGTTAACTCTAACTTGAACGGTATATCACGCTACAACAGCCTTATCAAAAAGCACATCGACGTACAAAGAAGCTGTACAAGCCTTTTCTGATAATGCAAGGGTGTCTAGGATGGTATCTGTAGTGTCAATCTGAATGCATGAATTTCTTTACTTTTTAAAGATGAATGTATATAGAACACTGGCAAACGAAAAAAATGAAACTAATAATCATATGGACAACTACTAACAAGTCCTAGACGACTTATACAGTATATATTGCACAACACATACAGCACTGCATTCCAGGCACTTGGCAGAAAGACACCACAGCCAGTCTTGACAGTGCAGTGTAAGAGGTTGGGCTCCCAGCTCCCGCCCTCATGGGGACCATGAGGTACAATTCAAAGTAGCCTATCAACCCCACACCTTTGGGAGATGGGAAGAAACATGTATACACAGACAGACACCTGAGGCCAGAAACATACTCAAGGCCTGGGTGAGGCCACCTCTCCTGAAAAATAAACTCACTTAAGCCATCCTGCGTTTGACCCTTGTAATAAATAGCAATGATTTGAATAATATACTGAAACAGCTTCACTCTTTAGGTTGGTTGCCTGGTTAGTCAATTTTCTAATGATACATGGCAAAGAAAACTGAGAAGGAATTATTTCAGCCTGAATATTGGGGGGTGGGGCTGAGACACTTGATGAGTGTCTTTCTTTTGCATTTCCACTCAGGTGGAACAGAGCAGATGACCCCGGGGACCACCAAACTCTCGTCCACGAGGGCTGAGGTCTGTTTAACGCCTGAAGAACAGAGGTTAAGCTGGTCTCAGTAGGTCTTGTGTCAATTTCACCCGTTCCTAAGCTACTGAATTGTAAAGTGACCCCCAAAACATTGAAGACTGATCATTGATGACCAGAGTTGGGGACCCTGATCTATACATTTACCCTTCTAATTTGGCACCACCAAATTCCCTCCCACCAATATCTGTGACTGGTGTGTTAAGTGGACTTAACAAGAAATCATTAAATCACATTGCTTCTCTTTGTGGGGAGGCAGCTACATCTAATAAAAGGGGGAACAGCTGAATGGTCCCAGTAACTCACCCGTCAGCCTCAGCGCATCTCTGCCAGTCTGCCCCTGGGGGAGTGGCAGGCTAGGTGTGGTTAGGCAGGTACAAGTGTGAGCGAGGTTATGCTGCTGGCTGGGTTAGGACAGCGAGCTGGGAGCAGTTAGGGGTGATGGAACAAAACACCAACGAACAAAAGAAAGAAAGTCACCGCAGACTCACCACTGTAAAAGTCAGTGTGGTTCAGAGAGGAGAACACAGACGTATCGTTATAAGGCTCTTCTGCAATAAAATAACATCACGCCTGTCAGGACGCCAATGGAGGAACAACAACAGAAACCAAACGCTGGGAGAGGAACGGAGGGGAGGCAGAAAGGACAGCAACACAGAGGTGAAAAAATAACAGACATCGGAAATAAAACAAGCAACAAAAAATAAATAAATGCAGAAATGGTTAAAGTGGCGGAACAAATGCACTCTTCTGGAACAGCTTGCTGTGCCTTGCGATCCAGCTACATTTCAGAGGTGACTTACAGTATCTGTTTCTCATTCCAGATGCCTTGATTTCATGTTTACCAGAGAGCAGTTAAGTTGTTATAGAGTTCTGGTGTCCCACAGGCGTCTCATACAGCATATTACCGGGTTTAAAGGTGGGTTAGAAAAACTGGGTGAACAAAACTCATTCTGTGGTTCTCAGAGTCCCTGGATGATATCTGTCTGTCTGCCTCAGAATGACTTTGGTCATTCAGACGAGGATCCAGTTCTGCTTTCAACAGAGCTCTTCTTGACACCCCAGGAGTGAGCCTACCCAGTGAGAGGATTTCTCCAGAAATAAAATGTCCAGTTCAGAGTAAGCTAATGACCCTCACTGAAATTGTACTCTGATGAAAAAAAAATGTTGACGAATGAAGCAAAAAGAGAAAAGGGCAAAAAAAAATCAGATGTATGCAAAAACATCTGAAGTTAAATTGAAGTTAATTTGTTTTAAAATTGTTGTAAGATTTAATTAGTTCTTAGTACAAAAACCTTAAACATTTAACACAAAAGAGCTACTGGACAAAAATAAACAGGCCAAAAATTAAAGCGCCACTGACTTGACATGCGTCATGTGCTCAATGAACCACACTGCTCATATTATGGGTACAGCGTGGCTCAAGGGAGTCTGGCATACTGCAAAAGCACCACCAGGTGGCGGCCTTGCTCCATAGGTCGTTTGTTTACACAGAAAATGAGATTCTGATGGCAGCGCTGAACACAGACAGGATGACTAACATCTTTCTACATCACATTTACTCCTACTATTGTAGGCACAAGGTAGACAGTAAAGAACATAATAAAAGGAGAATGCAGCTACTAAAGGATTCATAGGATAATGCCTGTATAGACATTCCCAATCATCTGAAAATTAAAGAAATTTATTAATACATGATGTTACTACTGAATCATTTTGTCATGCAGAAATAATGGTGATGTCTGAAAGTCATGTCTTGACAATATCCATTAATCCAATTTTCTAACTTCTTCCAATTCAGGGTTGCAGGGCAGCCAGAGCCTATCCTGGCAATCAACGAGCGAAGACAGGGTATAACCTGGACAGGACGCCAGTCCGTTGCACGACAGACACACAAACACTCACAGCTAGGGCCAATTTTCCCAAAAGGCAATTAACCTACCAGTATGCTTTTGAACGAACCGCGGGAAGAACCCAGGAGACCTCGAGGAAACCCACGCGAACATGGGAAAAACATACTGTACAAACTCCACATATAGCATCACAGGTCTGGAACTGAACCAGCACTGCAAGGTAGCAATGCTAACCACTGCGCCTCTGTGCCGCCTACTTTGAGATTGCTTGTTTAATTATAAAACCATGTTCTTTACCCAAAAACTACAAAATTTAAGGTTTTAATGGCTACTTTGAGAGAGTGCCACCTATTGGACACATTCTGAAACTACCCTCCTGTTTGAGCAGATGAGTCACTCGGTTAACAGTTAAAAACAATACAAGTTAATCCTGTCGAGGACAGGGTTATTCTTTCACAGCGGCCAATTTGGAAATTGCTCAACCCTGTATAAAAGATCTCCATGTGTCGTCACTTCACCATCTGTAATCTGAAAATCAAATATCTCTCTTGAGCTTCAAGGGCCTGAAAGTACAAGGTGCTGAAACAAGAGATGTGGAAAGGGACTCAAAAGCAGAACCCTGCCATGACTGTAGAGGAGGAGAGTCAGTGTTGTGGCTGGAAGAGAATTTCTTTGAAGGGAGAGAGACACAATGGGATGTCTCCCGATGAAGACAATGTCTCCTGAAAGGACTTTAGTTTATTAAAGAAAGAAACCAGGATTTTGCTCTAATCTCAACCTGAAGGGTTTCACTCACGGACAGTGTTATCTGTAGGGAGTTAGGACTTAAATCAATTTAGCCGAGTCGATGGGATGCCGTTGTGAAGATAGCACACATGTGGGTGGACACTCACTGGTGAGCACTTTCAGGGTGAAGGGGTTCTTCTGCTGAATGGTGTGGGTGAAGAGGAACCGGGCATTGCAGCTGTAGTCCGTCTGGGCGTCCTTGGCCAGCACGTTGGAGAAATAGAGGTCTCCATTCAGCCCCATGGACACTCTCCTGTCTTGCACAATAGGCATCATGGCTGTGGGAGGGAGAGCCCACATGATTTTTCAAATGACTGACCGAGACAACGGAATACACCAAGGCAAGTACTCGGAAGCCACAGCAGGTTTTAGAACCTTTTCCATTCTGCCTACTGCCCACTGTTTTAGAAACTACTACAGTATCTGTTTTTTTTCTTTGGTCTAGACTTGACTGCTGCAACGCTCTGCTTGCTGGCATGTCCAATAATGCATTACGAAAGATGCTCCTGCATGTTCTAAACTCAGCAGCTCCAGTTCCAGATAGGGGTTATGTGTTCAGTGCAGTTAGACCTATCCTGAAATCCCTGAGCTGGTGTCTCAAGAAGCCTTCCTCAGGAAAGCTCAGCCGCCAAAACTTTGCATTTCCTCTACCTATGCTGACACAGCTGCCCACTTGACTGTCCAACACATATTGCTGTATTCTCTAATTTTGTTTTTTTCTTGCATACCATCAAGTGCTTTGAAACAATTTTATAAAGGTGCTTCATCAAATAGAGCTTATTTTTTATAAAGTGCATCTAAGACCAAAGAGTTGCTTTCAGCACGCAGGTGAGGAAACTCACAGCTGTTCATCCAGAAGGTGCTGGGTGGAGGCAGGCCAGGTGGTGGGTTGCAGGCCAGGATGAGAGAGGACCCCTCGTTCACCACTACAGGTTCCAGGACCTCTTTGGGCCACAGTGGTGACTCTGACAGAAGGAGGTTCAGTATTTCAAAGTGACACAAGCAATTTCTTTTCCGTCTGTGACTTACCACATGCAAAATCAACATTCGTTTTCAGAATGCAAGAAAGTTTGGTCCCACGTCGAATACCGCACTGATTATCACAACCAGAAATATTAATTCTTAATAACATTCACAGCTATCTTTATCCCTGCCCCTATAATCAAATTTAACCCTTAAAGTACCAGCGTTATTTTCAAGGCACTTTCACTCCTAATAAACTCACTAATAAACTGCAGATCCAGTAAGGAATGCATACTTGAAGGTTTTTTTAATGGATTTTAGCATCAAATGTGAATAGTCAGAAGTAAGGTAGCAAAACCTGTAACCCCCCACTGTAACCGGGGGTTTTAAATAGCTTTTTCATGTCTGTAGAAAATCAGATGACATGTTATGCACTGCTTTCAGCAGCGTGACACCTTCACGGAGCTGGCAGGTGAACGGGGCTCTCCTTACTGGAGACGCGGAGCAGGATCTTGTTGGAGAGGGCAGTGCCGTAATCGTTGGTGGCTAGGCACTGGTATTCCCCCTCGTAGTCCTCGGGCCGCCCCCCGCTGCGGAAGCCGATCTCAAGAGTCCCCGAACGCTTGCGCATCGACACCCGTGGGTCCTTTCCCACGTTGAAGAACCTCCCGTTCCGCCTCCAGGAGAAACTGTGGGGAGAGACGGAGAGGGGCATGTCACTAGTGTCACTGCTGCTCAACAGGCATTACCAATCCTCCGTCTATTGAACTGATCACCTAGCCCACAGTGAAAAAACGAGATCAGTGGTTGCGCATCTCAAGAACCACTTTTTTGCATTATCTATCGAGAAGAGGGGAGGGGTTTAACTTTTTCTTGTCAGGAAAATTTAACTTTCCAGAAGATCCTCTGAAGAATTTTTTTGGCAGACCAGGAAATCGGGCGCAACAGTCCAGTTGAGTGTGTACACTGTTCACATTTTGGCTACAGGATACAGGAAAAAGAGAGTCTGTGGGAGTTTAAGGATAGAGGGGAAAGAGGACTGAACAATGAAAGGGAGAGGCTCTTTGTGCTGCTTACACTGGCAGAGGGTTCCCCTTGGCTTCACACTCGATAATGATGTTGTCCCTGGGGTCCACGATGTAGTCTTTCACTGACTGCTTGATGATAGTGGGAGGCTGTTTCACTGCAGCAGGAGGTGGAGAGGGAGGGGGAACAGCAGAACAAAGACATTAGTGGGAGCTAAGGGTAATGGGGCTAATTACCAGACTGGGATAAAGACCCCTGCACTTTTACCACCCTCTCACTCTGAGTGAGCATTCCTGCCTCTCCACACATTTCAATTCTCGCTATCCTTGCAGATGCACCTAAAAGTTTCACACGTGCCAATTTGAGGCTAGGCTTAGTGTCTACATTAGCCAAAGACAAAACGGTAAGGTTGTTTAATAAGACATTCACCCAATTCTCCCTTTTTAAGTTCTAATAATTTGGTATTTTACAACCTTCTTTTGGCTAGAACCATTTTTTTCAGCACCATAATAAACATTAGTATTTATGTAGTATTTTAGATGTTGCTTCTACAGCAGACTACTTTGCCAGGAAACTGTTGAGTGCTGTAGTGCAAATTCCAGCCCACTGCTTGACTGCATTTTTGTCTTTGGGTTATGCTGCACAAAACAGTCAAGGTCCCGGCCACACTGAAATAAATAGTAAATATAAAATTAAGAGTTACACATAAGATCCACAACTTGATCCCATGATCCTAGAGACTCGCCCATACAAACGTCCCAACAAACAAAACTGTGAAAGAAATCTGATCAGGGAGACTTACGGTCTTGCTGAATCTTTGCTGTTAGTTCCCGAGTTGCCAGAGTGAGAGGAGAGAACAAAGGAGATGGGATTGTTAGTAAGATGAAGTATGAGCATCGGAAAACCAGCAAATTACTGGATTATTTATTTGCTGTTTACCTTTTTAATTGTTATGAAAAGGAACCTTGACTTTGCAGCATTTGTATTTCTGTCTGGAGCTGAACGGTAGGGACTTTATCCTGTTACAGTAACGGGTCTTCAAGATCTCTCTAAGGACTTGCTAACACTTTGCCCTCCTGCACTACGAGACAGTCGAACTGATCATCAGTTTGGCACAGTTATCGCCAAAGCCTCAGGCCCTTACATTCAGACCTACTGTAGCTCACTCTCACATCCTATGTTTTCAGACAAAATGTTCAATTCCACAGTGTGCATTTTTGTGATCAAGCTTTGACTGAGGGAGGCAAAGCATTTCAAAAAGGATCTACATGCTGAGTTGAAGTCTGTCACAGATCTATGGAAAAGTGTCAGTTCTCAAAAAACTATTTTACACAGGCAGGGAGTAGGGACAGAGAAAATATTTATTTTTGATGTCATCTATTAATAAGAGCCATCACCCAATAAACAATACCAAGTAATACAGTTGTACTGTATTTTACATACCACACCTACATTATGCAGTTGTCTTATATGTAAACTAGTAGAGATGCAACTTGTTAACTAGGTCCTATTATACAAAGAGACCGGAGGATCACTAGGGACAGTTTCCTTCAAAGACATCTCTTCCTTTCTGCAGCACACATTACCAAAGAGGGGCATTCAGAAATGATCATTGAGATGGCTTGATACAATTCATCGCCCTTGTCTTCAGGTCCTCCATTGAGCACTTACAGCTGCACAACTCCAAGTCCCAGACTGAAACAGGATTCAGCCTGAGAAGTCTGGGAACCTCAATGAGTTACACAGGTTAGTCAGTTTTAGTAACAGATGAAATTAAAGGAAATGCCAAGAGATCTTACACAGACAATGCAACTCTGCCCTGCACTGAACACAAATATGCTGAAAACAAAGAATAGAGAGTTTGGTGTTTTTCTTCAAATTCAGCCATTGCTGCACATCAAGGTATGTTGATCATGTACAGAGTGCAGTTTTTAGGCTGCCTGCCATTTGACAGAAATTTTATACAAATACATTATGTTGACATTAAAAAGATTAAGGCAAATTAAATAGATGTAATTAAATATGCAGCAGAGCGAGGCTGTAAAAGCATATGATGGTAAATTCAGCAGATGTTCTGCCAAACCATTCATGTGAACAGCACTGACAGAAAAAAAAACAGGAAATGGAATTGTGGGTAATTAGTCTTCGTGTCCAGGGATGCTTGCAGGAAGAGGATGTAGATTTCCAGTCCGAAACGGAGCTCGGATTTTGAACACATTTAAAGGATCACTCTACCCTGAGAGGCGCATTAAGCCATGAGGCGTGTGGTGCTTCATTATTTCTAAACCAATTAAAGCCTTTAAAATATTACTACTGCTCCACTATGTTTACTTCCGCGAAACATCAGCAAGTCACGCAATGCGTCACGCATGGAAAGCGTGGAAAGGCTTACGATCAAGGGGCACTTCGATCGTCGACACCTCCGTCCACAGGAAGAGCAAGGCCAGTCCTGTCGGAGACAGCCGCCGCCCCCTCGTCAACATCCTTCCGGCGATCGGACTCACGCAAGCCCTCCTCTTTCCAGACTGGCGGGATCACCAGCTGCCGACCACGCCCTTCACAGCTGCAAGGCATCGGACACCAACATTAATGCATTAACTCAGTACTCGACCTCTCGCTTAGTGGAGAACTGCTTTGGATGTCAAACTGAGGTCCTGTGTATTTGCTCATTTAAGATCTTGGGACACTGCTCATAAGAGTAGGGGTGTTAACCCTGGTGTCTTGGACACATTTCATTCTGGGCTTGCACAATCTCCTAAACAAATAATGACAATTTAATAAGTAAAGTCATTTTTCACTTCTCCACCAGATCTGCTGTGTACTGGCAAGCAAAGTAAGAGAGCTACACTTGAAATGGGATGAAATGGGTATCATCCTAGAAGTAAAGCACTATGCTATAACTCTTCGATTAAGGTCATGGGTGTACCACTACCGAACCAAAAGGGAAACGGCTCCCTGGAGGAAGCCACCTGGGTTGTCGGCATTGCGGAGCGGGAAGCACACAGTGGCTGGAGCGACACTGTTCTGCACAACACACAGGACCCTGTAAGCACCTGCCGCACCTCGCCCCACCGTATTATAAGATATTATAAGATTAGCCATATACAATTGCTTGTACTAGGAATTTGTCTTTTCGCATACCCCAGCTTCCTCTCCATGAGACACACAGGCACACAGACGGGGAGAGAAGCCTGGGGTCAGAGCTCAGGGTCAGCCATTTATACAGCGCCCCTGGAGCAGTTGGGGTTAAGGGCCTTGCTCACGGGCCCAACGGAGTAGGATTCCTCTGCCAGCCGCGGGATTTGAACCAGCAACCTTCGAGCCACAGTGCCACTGCTCCGCCCGTATTCAAATGGACAGCCTTAATTCTGACATACTGTACCATAAAGCCCAACTGCACCATGTAGGGCCTGTCACAGACGCTCTTGCTAAGTGTTTAACATTTAAGCACACAGGAACTAACATGAAAAGTGTGCAGATCCAAATGATTTTGAAAAAAAATAGGTTTTGAAGTCTTCAAGTGCCATTTATATTTATTTTTCCAGTAAATAAGAACCAGGGTAACATTTTTATGATATATACATACTACTGTTTTAAACAAACCTGTGACTAGCAAAGGCATTTAGTTAAACATAATCTTACAACAACTCTTTACAAACATCTGTTCACTGCACTATCTGTATTAAATGGAAACCCCAGACTGGTGCTAGTAAGGCCTTCACTCCAAAAAAAAAAAAAAAAGACTGAAATCATACAGCAGGGAACTGTATACTATTTAATCTGTAAGACACTTGCCTATAGAGATTGTTGTACTCTGCAGCATCATAATGTACTTCAGTGCTCCAGCAAGGACACACTGTGCCTGTGTGCGGCTGCTCCCTGCTCTGTCCTATCCCTGCATGCTACTCGGTTAGCCGAACTCACTTTGGCTTTCCTGCCAGCTTCCCCCTCTGCAGCCTGCATCCCACAGCGGACATCAATAATGCAGCGTGCAGGAAGGCAAAGAGCTGACAGCTGCAATAATCCCCCACTGCAGCTCCAACGTGCTGCAACCGGACTGACCCGGCCAGAGAGACAGCAGCAAGGAGGAGGGGCAACTCTGAGCACATCTAATCATTCACAAACAAAACCTGAAAACAATCCCATCCTACCCCTCTGTACAGTAAAAGAAGTTTGTGTCTTACTCCTGTGGAGCTGTCTGGGATCTGGGAAGCAGAGGAGCTCCTCAAAAGAAGCACAGGCAAGGACAATCAAGTGAAAGGAGGCAAACGAGGTTGCAACCACACCCCACTCCAAATCACAGTGCCCTCGGAAAGGCTGTAGACAGATTTCAAGGGAGTTCGAGCAGGGACAGTGTAAGCATGCGTAGGCTGCAAAGGAACGGGTACAGGGTCATTCCATACGAAAAGGTAAAGACGAGATTTCAGGACCCTTTGACAGGTGTGTGGGAGACAGGGAAAGCAGCAGTCAAATAAGGCATAGTAGCAAAAAGAGTAGATAAGAAGGGGCAGGGAGAAAGGAGGAAATGGGCATGAAGAAGGTAACAATGAGGTGAGATTAAAACGATTCCACTGTTCTACAGCTACACCACTAAGACAGAGAACAAGCACTGATATGCCTGTCACTAGCAGAGTGGAAAAGTAAGATAAACTGAAAAACAAAACAGGCAGACAGAGTGCTTGGATCTTGAATAACACTAAATGGGTTAAGCCAGGCGCACATCAGTGAACAGGATTCTAAGGACTAAACGTGCCTCACAACCCTGAGCAAGTAACCAGACAAGCTTGCCTGCTGCCAAGGACAGCTTAATTTTCTAACTGTAATTTGTTAGCAACCCCTCTATCCCCTCTATCATACACACACGTTCCTCTCCCCCATCTATCCATCTGGTGTCATCCCACCACCACCTCCATATAAACTACCTCCCACTGCAAAGGGAACAAGACACCGCCCCCAGTAGTGAATTTATGCCAAGTCACAGCTCAGGACACCCCCACTACCACCTGCACCTGGAATCCGCAGACGGACACCCGGACGAACCCACGGGGCTCAAAAAACGATGTGGACTGCAGGTGATCAATGGTCCTTAGCACGGCTTCGAAGACAAAAATCTAAAAGAAGGAGAAAGCAAAAGAGGGGAAGACAGAAAAGATAATAAGAAAATTAAACTGAAAAGGCACCCACAGTGCCCGCCTCCCAGTTGTCCCCCGGGATGTGAAGGCTCTCCTTCTTGGGAAGGGTCAGCTGAGGACTGCGGCCCTGGAGATCTACCCCAGTAAAACTTTGCCAAGAGCGCCACGCATGGCCCAGCTGTCACCGACAGAACGCCAGGAGCCCGCATGGCACAGAGAGGCACCGCCGGGCAGTGTGTGGGTGCTGCTCGCCACAAAACTTACACGGAAAGACCCAAGAGTCAACAATAAGCAAATGCTGAACTTTAATTTCTCCAGAGAGAGGAGTAAAAGAAGTAGCAAGGGACAGCATCTAACCAAAAATACACTTTGTGACTCAAACAAACCGACGGAGAAAAAAACAAAAACAAAATAAGCAACAGGTACTTGGCTCTTAAAGACATTGAATGCTGTATTGGGCTTTTAGTAGCAGTACATTTAAACTGCTTTCCTAGTTTTTTGTAACCTAGAAATGCAGACGAACCAAAGCACTGGAGCCCTTGCCCCAGAGGGACTGGAGATGGGATGGCTGTGGGGCAGAAGGGGTTAATGGCTTGTTGCGACACCCAGTTTCCTGCAGCGTCACTGTTGGACAGCCCAGAGCGACTCCCGAGTGCTGAACTTACCGGCTCGCTGCTCCAGCTGACGCTCGCTGGGCCCTGCGGTGACAGCTCCATATCGCAGAGGCCCCAGAGTGCCAGGCTCCTGTTCTATAAATACTCCCGCACCCATCACACCCCATTAGACTCAGCGAAGTCTGTCCCTCCATTCCTCACTGCGGGCACCTAGCCACTCGCAGGACCCAATGCAGTCTTGTTTAAGGGGCAGTGATCCTAAATAAACCCACCCGCCCCCCTTTCCTCACTCCACTTCTGTGCTCAATTATGCAGCTAAACCGACCCGTGCTGACAGGCCACCCATACGCTAGGCAGCACAAAAAAGCTCTGAAACAACAAGGGCTAGGGGATAAAAGCTGATGAAGTGAAAGAGTAAACTGCCAAGCTATCGGCAAACAGGGCACAGCTCTTGTTAAAATCTAAAGCCCAGCACAGATGCATTGTCAAATTAGCCCAAGATTGTGTAAAATATTTAAACCCTTTATTTGATTGAACAGAAGCCCACAGACTCCATACAGGTAGACCTTGACTGATCCATTCATTTTACACTATCAATTTTTGGGGCGATTCCCACCTCAATTGTTTAAAATATCCACCATAACACACACAGTACATGTGACTGCATGTATGACAGTAGTACTAAAGGTTCCAAGTCAAAGGCTGATCAATGAAAGAGGGCAGGTGCAGAACAATCTCAAACGCAGTAAGTAACTAGTGACTATTAAAGACATGGGACATACTTACACAAACTTCCAGGAACGTTTCGATAATGGCAGCCTCTTGCAGGACCTGTAGTATAAGAAATAAAGGAAAATGATTAACATAACCTTAATTTTCTTTAAAGATATGTATATTATACAGCCCATATTCACTTTTCCATTTAGCTGGTCTGTTGAGAGACATTCAAAATAACATCAAAGAAATAAAATTAATGTGCAGGACCACTTTGTGTAGTATGACATCATGTTTTGATTACAGTTACAGCAGCTTCTTTGACTGAAGCCCCCTCCATACCAGCTCATATCAACCCACAGTACACGGTGTGCTCACTGACATTTCATTCAAACTCCACCCACCCCTTTTCACCACTGATCTCACAGTCTCTCATTGTTAGTGTGGGTTTTATACAATGGCCCTGCCAGGCGAAGAACAGGGCTCCATTCCATTCGGAAATTCTCCGGGATTCCACACTTGCCTCTAAACAATAAAACTAAAACAGAAATCCTTTGGAGTGCACAGAGAAACCTGTAGCGATCCTGAGCTGTGTGACTCAAGGTAACTTGGTCATTACTGGAATGGAAGACCTCGGAGTAAAATCCTTAGATTCCCACTGGACTATATTTTCCAAACCAATGTCCCAGTATGGTGAACCAGGAGGCCTATAGGAGATGATATCCCTCACTTGAGATCAGGTCTTAACTAATTGGGCATTACAAGGTCCCAGGTCACAGTTCAGAAGAATAGGGGTGTTAATCCTGGTGTACTGAATGAAGTGGGTCTTCTTTGGTATCCTTTGGGAGTGAAAGAGCTGCATCAACACAGGAAATTATAAAAACGAATCTGGTTAACCCTCCATTTATTTTTCATCATGTTCTGTTATACATCCTCGAACTCTACCCTGAATCCTACGTTGCCTATACATTGCTGTGCAGTTAAACTTTCAGACCACAGCAGGCACAGATTGTGTTACTGTGGCAAAAATCAAGTTGACATAACTCTATAGATTTCCACTGGATTAGCAGACAAACAAGGCAATTTAACTGATAAGTTTAAAACTGAAGAATCATCACATTTTCTCTCTACCTATCGCCAAAGAAAGGACCCTTTCGAATTGCTGCACTGGGAACATTACGCAGGAGCAAGACTGAATCAGCACAGATCACAGGTAAAGAGGCCCTACAGGTATGCAGAGGCCTTATGTCTAAAAGCTACAAGGAGCTGACAGCACTGAAGGAGGATATCAAAGCCACTCCCTAAAACATCCCAGGACATGTGGTTCTCGGAATTGGGTGGTTTCAAGATGACGCATGGTAATGAAAAAGCACCGCATTTCTGCCCTGCTAATGCAGAGCATGTCTTAGTCCAGCATGTGGAACCTTCCTTTTTCCATTAGGACATGAATTATCTGCTGCAGGAACCCTGTTCTAGAACTGTGGAGGTAGACTCTGTGGCACCTAATCATTCCTTGTGAGGCAGTAGTATGGGCTCTCGCAAGGTCATGCTTATGAAGTGCTACTCCATATGCACACTGTATAATGTAGAGCTGGTTAATAAAAAACAGCAACTGTTGCTGCTGTTGAAACTCCATTTAACCACTCATTAAAAGCATGCAAGTGAAAAATCTTTTTGCAATGGGTATCGCTGAGATGTTACATGTGCATCTTTACAGTTCCACTCTCCACAAGCAGTTCATAAACACCATTACTGATAAAAACAACAATAAACGATTCTCAAGTCAGGAGTCCAGTGTCAAGTTAACCAGCACAGTACTTTAAAGTAATTGTGGTCATAATAAACAACATTTATTTAAAAGATTGTTTCTGAGGTATAAAGCTTGCCTCAGGAAATGTCATGCCCATTTTGAAATTCATTACTTTAATTGCATATAATTCGTGAAATTAATTACTTTAATGACAATGCCCACCAGTCTTTCCAGGGCGCTCCTCATGAATATCATGTGTTTATACTTGAAAACATGGTGTCACAGCCTGTTCCAAGACACTGACTGTATCACAGCCTAGGTTTTGAAACCTGAAGGACCCATCCATCATCTTACAAGGCTAAAAAAATAGAATATAAATAATTTAAAAAATGCAAAACATAGGAGGGGACCATTTGGCATGGAAGACAGGAGAAATGATTATTAAAAAGTCATGAAGAAATGGTTCATTTAATTCCACATACCAAAAACAAGAGGAGATTCCCTGGAGGTTTACAGAACATTTAAAGATGCAGAAAGGCTTCAGGTTTTAAGGCTGTGGGGTGGGGGTGTTAGTCCTCAGGTTCCTCCCCCTGCCTCCCTCGAGGTCAAATAAACTCTTGACCCTTGTTGAGATGGTGTTTAGATGATTCCAAGGGCAGGCCTCTAAAAGCCTCTCCCTTTGTCCATTACTGCTGCAGAGCCACACTACAGGGCCAGAGCATGGCTCTTTCGCCCGTCCACAGGCTTAATGGGCTCTTAGAGCTCACCCCTGGCTTCCAATCGCTCTTAAGTCAGTCAGAGGCTACGCCTGAACAGCGCCTGAAGCTCGTCTTGTAAGATTGAAAGGTTTTTCTCTGGGGGGTGAGAAGTGTGAAACTGAAGAATGAACAAGGCTGATATCTGGTCAGGGCTTGAGCATCGTTTTGGACAAACCACAAAAAAGTTCAAGTCTTCGTGAAGTTTGGGTCCTTTTAGACCGATCTTAAACAGAGCTGCAATGCCATCTGAAGTCCGAGCTTAGGTGGCACTGGGGTCATCATTGTTATAGGGAAAAATTAGTCTTTCATGCTTCACCATCAGCTACTGCTGTTGTCTCTTGCTTTTCTCTGGGCAAGGCAATCAAAAGGTTGTTATACGTTATGATAACAAAACAGAACAATTGAAACACAAACCTTGATGTTCAAGCAGTACCTTCACTGCACTTTCAATGTTTTCAGTTGATTTTGCCTTCAGCTTATGGCTGTATGCCTTTCTTTCCGGGAACAGAAACCATGAATTGATAACCTCAGCAAAGAGTAAACAGCCAAACGTAGACAGGCCAAAATGCCGTCTCTGAAACTCCCCCCCAAGAATTAGCATTCCAGGAAACCACTTCAGCCTTTCCTGACGCAGGAAGAAGCAGCACAGAATTTTAACACTCTACTGCCAAACAAAAGTAAACCAAATCAAGAGAAGGAAAGGACGCCAGCCTTTTACCGAGACCAGATCTCTGGCTTAAAACCCAAGGTGGGCATACACGTAACGCATCATCCCGCCATGTCTAGAAGCCCTTCCCTTCTAAAACCCTTTACTGCAAGTCTCTCCTGCTACCGGTACCCTGACGAGCTGTACGCAACGCTGAGTGGATGGGAGTTCGGAGCCATGGAGCCCCAGCGTTAGAGGAATGGCAGGTGGGGGTTCAAGGAGGTACAGTACAGCGGTTAAGAAGATTAAAGAGTGGACGGCCATGGCGCCCAGGAAAGGTGAGGGCTGCAGGCCACGTGACCCCGTACAGCTTGCGGTGTGCCAGGCCTGGGAGGAAGAATGGCTCAGTGTTGCAGAATGACCTAGTTTTAACAGCAGATGGGGGGAGGCAGAGGCAATGCCGGAGCCGTTGATAGGAAGACCACTGCAGGTTAAGGAGGCGGGGGAGAGGAACAGGCTTGTGAAGGGAGAGGGATGCTTTCCAGGCATTCATGACTGCTGTGTGCCCTGTGCAGGGAAGCCACATACGAGGTCAGAGGAAGTCTCTCGGCTGCAGGTGAATAAATCCACTCCAGATTTGACCCTTCCCGGTAGCAAGGCTGTAATTCACAGGGAAGAGGGTCATTTCAGACACACGATCGTGTCCTCTGTTAACATACCAGTTGATACCTAACCTGTTAAATGGTCTGTCTTTCACAGTAGTTGCAAAAGCTCCAGTCTTTAATGACATTACCCTTCAGTAAGCAATCATCTCTGCAAAAAGCCTTTGTATTGGGAGACTTTTGCAGCCAACTTAATATATTTGACAGAATTCTTATGTCATTTATGCATGAGGGAGGACTGAAATCATGTGCATTTCATAGAATTAACCATGAATGTTTATGCCTAAAATTTTTGAATCTCTAAATGTTAATCAATTGTGCTCGTCACTGTGACTCACAGCCGAGCCTGTGTTTGCCCTTCCTGCCAAAACATACTTGGATGTTAAACTACCTATGCAAGGTGATATTTTCAATTCTTCTGATTCACACAACCCCTAAACCATAGATCAGGATTAGACCGATTACACTGATTATGAACAATAAGTGTTAAACAAGCTTTTTCCTCCAGTGTTGCATAATGTTGACAAAGGTTTTTTTATTTCTTCCATCCCTCTGTAACAAGTAATCCAAGTTCATTGAAACAGAAATCCAAGCGCTTCTCCCTTTTTGAGAATTTAATCCATACAGCGCTTTGTCTTTCATTGAACTGTCAAGATTGGAATGTAGGGCTCCGCTTCTTTGACAGTAATTCTAGAAAAGGGTCTCATGGACAGTGTATAAGGCTCAATGAGATAATTCTCTTCCTAGCTGCTCATCCCGAGATCTGGAGCCTTTTTTAATATTGAAACCTTGGGAAGAAAAACACACGAGGCGTGCATCATGAAATACAAGAGCTTATTCTAACACAAACCCTCCACCTCTTGAAGGAAACTCATGAGATATTTGAGAATGTGTTGAGCTTCTAATGTGAACACTAGTGCAGGTTAATAAAAAGTCTGTGCTCTCCATCCTAGTTTTCTTTCAAAGCTGCAGCTCTCGGCCCATTTGAAGCTTTTCGCCAAGACGTCTGCACGGTGTCTTTTGTCTTTCCATTGTTACACCATGCACTTGGCCCAGTTCCCCGTACATCATTTGTCATTCCATTCGTGTTTAAAATACAGTTACCAGGATTTTGAAGAGCTATTATACTTAACTAAATGACTCTGCTTATACCACAGTAAATTGCTGGGAACTTCTACAAGGTAAAGTAAAACCATCAGCAGCAATAGTTTTTATCCAGCACAAACCAGTGTCTACAGGATGTCACTAATCACACTAATGCAGAGGGCTTTGGCCTACAGTACACAGCTGTCCTCTTCTTTCAAATCACTCATATGCATATGCAGGAGCATGTTCTACTGTAAAACTAAACATCCCCTAATGACCCCTCCTTTCCTCTCACTCTGAGAAAAGTTGAGTGTCACTGCTCCTTCTCCCGTTAACCTCGCTCCCTCAATCTCCTTGTCCCTCACACATTGCTGCTCTCCTTTCTCAAGGGAGTAGTGATGTTGGAGCTGGTAGTGGATAATTGTGCTACTGCCAGCAGACATCCAGATTTATACATTTCAACATGCTTTATTGGCACAGCTGATGAGTTGGGCCACAGCAACACAACCCCTTCTTAAGTCCTGACAGGCTCTGGCCTCACGTCTCGGGTCTCAACAGTGACTCAAACTCTCATCTTTACAGACCAAACCTACACCTACTGTTATCACAGCTCTCCATTTGCCTGCAGCCAATCCCAACAGGACGCCTTCGTTGTTCAATGACTCGGGCTCCACGTGACAACTGCGCCACCTGCAGGACACCGTCTGCCAATATAGTGTTAACTTTCGGCCCTTCGTGGTGCTTGGAAACCCGCAATGAGTTGATAAGCCACTTGCGTATATTTTGTTTCCTTGATAATGGATGAGGCCTTACTGAAGACACATGGATGAGCAGTACTGTCAAAGGAATCTGGAGGCTGAAGTTGTCAGTAGTTATTAGTAACAGCAACAGAAGTCAAAGTAAACTGCTCATCAGAGCAATTAAAGAACATAAATGCTTCACCCACTAATGCATGTGGCTCTTAGCTATTTCCAGGTTGTTTGTGGTATGCTGCTCAGAGGCATATTCGTCTTCCTGAAATCTGAAGATAAAAAGCAGTCTTCCCTTCCTGCTGCCTAGGACACGGATCTCCTGCACAGTGAATTCCCTACCTCACCTTAGTTGAAAGGAGATCAGAGCTCAGAAAACAAGGGGTAAGAAAGCAAGGCATGACTCAGCATATAAAGAGCAAATCCTGAGACAGATGAGGAGTGGTGATGCCTAAGAACCAGATGAGTGTGAAATGGCATGAGCTCAATTTACTTTTTTAGGTCATAACAAACATTTTGAGATGAACTTAATGAGCAGCAAATGTGCCACAACATTTACATGGACTTTAAGCTGTAGCCAAATATATACAGTGTAAATCCAAATAACCAAGCCTAACACTGTGTAGCTAGCTAGCACTTTGCAGCTCTATAACAGAATCCAACCCCCAGTGCTTCCTCTCTGAGCAGGCACTTACGCGGCTAATTAAATTGGCCCAATTAGTTCAATGAATTGTGTTCCCTTCCCCCATATAGCTCTTAAAAATAAGAGGGGGTGAAAAGATAGGGGCCGGGGGACGTTAAAAATGCTCTCATTCCATCGTTTCAAAGCAGTGATAAGTTGAACACTATTACACAGGTAACAGAACTGGAATACATCAGTTCAATTCAAGGCGGATGCTAGACCATCATAAAAATGAACAAAAGAATTACAAAAGCAGACACTTCGCCCACATATTCCATAAAGACCTACACAGACTTGCAAAAAAAAACACACACACACAGTGCTTGAACCACCCCCTGCCTCCCTCTCTCTGGGTGCACTCATTTCCAAATTCAAGCCTCACTTGAAGGCCTATTCACCCCTAAGTATCACCTCATCCAATGGCAAAAAGCATCTGCTTGCTGGTTGCCTTAGCAACATCATCACAAAGGGGAGGAGTAATGAAATCCTGGAGGGCAGAGGGGGAGGGGCAAGAGGGGGGGTATCCCCCCATAATTCACACAAGCAGAGGAAGCAAAACAGCAAGCAATGGGCTTTTAAGCATCTACCCAAGATGATATTCTGCTCACCAGATAAGGCATTATTTACATTCATCCGTGTGTGAGGCATGTCCCCAGGGAGGGATAAATAAAGGCAAGATCTAAACACTTCCCCATGGGAAATGGCAATGTAAGGATATGAGCTATTTTCAAAGACAGGGCTACCTCTATCCAGCGTGGGGATAGGGTTGGGTCAAATATCTCCATGTTTTTACAAGCAACACACTGTATGGAAACATTCAGATCAGTTGAAAACACACGAGTATCCATGATAAAGCAGCTCTAGAAGTTAATTCCCGAAAAGGAGATTTACTTTGAATACAATATTTACACATGAAAATTGATACTGTTCCATAAAACAGAAAGACTGGTGGCTGAAATTCTACAAGAATTTTTTTAAAAAGGTCTCCTCTGCAATTAACGGAGATCTGTGGCGACACTGGATCTGTGCAAAACGGGGAGAGATGCAATCCCTTGCTCTGCAGCTACTGTAGCAAAAGAGGAAGGAATATCCAAGACTGTCACAGCAACAGGAAGAAGTTCTTTCCTCAGATGTGCTCTCATTTTCCTCACACTTATTTCCATTTCATAGCACCTTCAACTGGTCGCAAACAACGCACCATCTCCTTAACATACCCAGAGCACTGACCACAAAGCAGTGTATTTTTTTCTGGGATTTGACACCAATGGTATCATTCAAGTTTTTCCACTTGCGCTTGGAACCATTAAGCCTAATCCTGCATTCCAGACGGCTTGGTGAATCTTCCTGCGGTATTAAAATGAGCACCTCGCTCAGACTTTCACTGGGAATATTGTGGTCTATTTCGGCTGCCACACTGCAACAGGGATGGTGCTGCACTAGTGACGGTACCACACACTCAGGCACACCAAGGAAACTGAAAGGCTTTGGCTCGGAGCAGAAAAGACCATGTGATGACTTGATTCAGGTATTCACAGGGGACTCCTTCAAGAACGACACCAGGATCTACAGTAGGTACACGTCCTTGCATGTTTACACAGAGGACTGTGGGAGTTTGAAGCTTACTCCACAGGATCCTTGGAAAAGGGACAGACAGAATATTAAGTTACTAGCAATTAAATGAGCAATGTTGGCTCCACACGGCCCCCTCTCATTTGTAACCTCTTTAATGCTCACAAAATACGAGTGGAATTGTCCAGTTTTCTCCACAACACCTGGGTTGTTGTTGAGGAGAGAATGCATCCGAGGCCATTACCAAACACGCACTCTAGCTTTCATGCCTGCCCTGCGCCGTGGCGATATAGCTGTGTCTAAATGTCAAGGCTGGTTATTTTGAAAAAGTAGGACTCTTTGTAAAATATCAATTGGACACCCTGTATTTGAAGATACAGTATCAGCCAACCATCACATAAATATACATACAGTATATACTGTAGAAGAGGAGAGTTCTTATCACTAATTTTTACCATGTTCTACATAAATATATAGACTATCTTTGGCACATTTCAGTTCAAATGGTGAAGCATGGAACACTGATTTCATTAAAAAAACTGTCAAGTTTATATTTCAGCATTTCACTCTGCTGTTTTACAAAGCACCTCTGGCACCATGCACAGAGAGAAATCAAAGAAACAAAAAAAGATCTTTTCTCAAGATTCGATGCAGTACTGTGGCCTGGCCTAGAGATCACTCATAGTCCTTATTTGCCTGCACCAGTCCATCTGCCTGGTTACCGTGGTGATTAAAGAAATTCCATGGCTCCTGGCAGATCTCAGCATGCTGCCTCCTGGGATACAAGCAGGCTAGCGCGGTGATTGGTGCAGCCAGTCAGAGGTGAGAATACGTTCCCCCTGGGGGTCTAATACAAGAAGGATAACAAAGAAGAAGGAGCGAGGAGGGGCGTAGGGGGTTTAGGGTGTGCAGTTTTGTGACAAATGGATTTTGTAAGGGTTTAATTAAGGTATCTATGGTCGCAATAACAAGAACGAGAAACACCCTCTGGGCTCATTAAGGCCTTTACTTAGTAAACAGGCTGCAAAGCCACAGCCCTCGGTCCTCGGTCCTGTGATGAGTCTCAGAATGGAAACATTTCCCACAGACAGGTGGGGCTGGACAGACCAAAAGCAAGTCAGAGACCAGGCCATGAGAGGGGTGCGAAGAAACTCTGAAAAGTAATTGATTGTTATTAAGCACCATCAAAGCTCACACCCACTGCAGAAAGCCTGACAAATAACAACGGTGGAAACACTAATAGTTGTGTGGACAAAAAGTAATCTTTTAGAAGCCAAAAAAAATTAAAAAATGCTCTAGAGCCAAAATATTTGGTAGATTAGAGGTTTTTAGGCAAGAGCCAGGTTCTGCGGTAGTGTTGAAACTTGAGCCTTCACTAGCTACCTTGTCTGGTGGCTGACGCACCAGAGCCACGTCTCTGTGTGTGTACCTTACATGATCCATGGCCAGTGTGCTGTACTGGCCCTGTGAAAAGTTCAGGGGTTGGAGCAAAGGAGTATTTCACTGTATCTCAGCTACACCCAGCATGCAAGTCACATAAGCAGCGTGTTATTCTTATAGGGAGCACTCTGGTCCACCATAAAACCCCCCTCTGAGAGGATAGTGTAACTTTGTTAATCATTAGGGCACATCATTTACAGACTCAGTGCATAAAATAAGTCTATGATGCCTTCAGCACCTTTAATATAACATGAAAGTTATAGGAACTCATTAAACTGCATGATAAGAGTGAGTAACCACTATATGACAAACAGGTGAACTCAAAATAATCAGAACCACTCCCTCAGTTGGCAGTCTCTTCACATTAGATATGAAAGGCTTTTAGGCCATGGGGCTTTCTGACAAAGAATAGGCACTCTAACTAGGGCTGCCATGTTTCATTGTGTGCTAGGCACAGCAAGCTGAGCCTCTTCATACTGTAACAAGGAAAAAGTCATGATCACCCGTTCTACCTGCACTGTGAAGATGCAGCTTGCATGTAGGGATGCATTGTATCTGACATCACTGGCACTGAAAACCTGGAGGACAAACATGCCTTTTACAACTTCTATACCTGGAACAGAGCAGAATCTTCATTCAGCCATAGCAGAGAAGCACGCTTCTACTTCTAGTCTAATCCTTGCCAGTGATCTCAGCTAAGGCCGCTGTACACTGACGCATCCCGCTAAATATTGATAAGACATCTGGTGCGATTTTATGCCATTCACAGGATAAGCTAGTTCAATGGGGGATGTTTGATCTGTGGAAATCAGCCCCACGGAGTATCCACACGGACTGTGACAGGCAAAGCGACTGCATTTTGATCATGCAATCTGGACTGGTCAGTAAACATGGGCAACAGTTTCCTCTGCGAGTGCCAGCCAGAGAAGTCCTGTCGAGGCATGCTCTTGCAGCGAGACCGAAAGACGCGCTCCAAGCATTTCCGCCGAGACGTGATCAAAGGCTTCTCTGCATAGCCTTGGGACATTGTGCATGAGAGCCAGAATATATCTATGCTGGCTTTTTACACAGCCCTGGTGGTTCCAATTGCCTTCATCATACAGCTGCACTGGGGCAGGCAGTGCTGGTCTGTCCAAAACTTCACAAGGCAAGTTACTTAGAAATTGCAATACCTTATAGGCAGTTTAAAAAAAGAACCACTACCTCTTTAGACACAGGTATTCTAGGATGTTTCCAAAAACTTACAAAAATACAATAGATCAAAGGAGCCTCTGCTGGGTGAGCTGCACAGCTTTGTTTCAAAAGACACACCTGCAAACAAGGCGTGGAAAGTTAATAGGACTCTCAGCTATTGTGCTCTGTGCCTCCTGACCATCTATGTTTTTTTAGATCGCAGCTTATCCCCAAGATACACGCAAGTGACATCACCAAAGGTCAATACAAGCAGCCAGACCCAGAGAGACGCTGCACAAAGAGCTGTCTATTGCTGGCCTTGACAAATTCCATGAACCCTTGTGTTTAGTGAATCTCGGCTTCCAAAGAGATTTGTGAAATGCTTTTCTGATTTTCAGTAAATCCATCCATTTTCTAACCGCTTCATTCATTACAGGGTCCATCACAGTAGGGCACACACAGACACCAGAACAACCGAAACAGACGCACACACTCATACCAGGGCCAGTTTTCCCAGAAGCCAACTAACCTGCCAGTGTTTCTTTGTACTGTGGGAGAAACCAGAGCACCTGGGGAAAACCCAATCAAACAGAGAAAGAATATACCCATTCCAGGCAGACAGATCCCACATCCAGAGCTGACCTGGGCTTCATCACTGCGCCACCCTGGTGCCCAACCCTGGTAAAGCCCTTTATTATTCTGATCATTACCAAATACCGTACACACACAGGATCCTTATTCTTTTCTGTCCGATAGCATAGACGTACAACAGAATTGCTTTCTTCAAAACTACATAAAAATAGATTTTAACAACATATAATCTTAAGCAATGAAAGCAATCATTGTGTATTCTATTATCTCATTAAAATGTACACAGTGATGGGTTGCAGCTGGAATTCGAGACATGAAAAAAATGGTTTCTTTTTCAACAAAACCTAATCAGTCATGAGAATAAGGTTTAATCTCCCCAGAGGGGAGAAGACTTTAATCCTAATATTTTTGGAGATGAGGCGGTCTCCCCTTAGCTATCGCATCCTTCCTTCTGGAAGAAAATGGGCTATTAACCTTTTTATCTCCAGCCCCAAACCTGAAAACCAATGGTTCTCACACAACGTTACATTTAGCGGCTAATCCACCTCGCTGAGCTCTCAGTACACTACAGCAGTGTACTGTCTTTCTTGGGCTCCTTGAGAGACAGTAACTCTCCTTCTCAATAATATTATTTAGTTCGTTTATTTTTACTGCATTAAACTGGCCTTTTTTGTATGCCTTTGCCGTCTTAAGTATTGGACTAGGGGGATTTCACAGAAGTTGTTCAATTGTAATCTACCATTAAAAATGTTGTTTTTCATGTATCTGGTGAATTTGTTGACTTCATTCGTTGAAGTCTGTTTTAGCCAGATTAAATTGCCATAAATCTTGCGGTCAGTAATTTTTAATTTACCGTTTAATTGTCAACCATGCTCAGATTTTCAAATTCTATTAAATATATTTACTGTAGCGTTTCCAACCAGACACTGACCTCTTATCCACAGGACAACACAATATAATATTTTCAATTAATAAAGGGTCACAATATAGTAGATGCATTTGGTAAATTAATACATCATAGAACTGACAGCCTGAGACAGTTACGGTTTGGTCACACAAAGAAATCATGCATGTCAGACAGAGTCCTCAGTGAGGAAGAGGAAATTGCACCTGACAAAGAGGGGAGATAAGTGGTTATTGCAGATTGGGACATCAAGGAAAATTCCTTTTGAAACCCAGCTATACTGCTTGATCAATACACTGATAAAAATAAACAATATCAGCAATACCTTTCTAATTAACAATTCAGTATCTGTTGTTTTTCCTCATCAACAACCACAAACAGGTCATGCTTCACTCTTAGCTGAAACACAAGCTCTTAACATCACCTTGTCAATCTGTGAATTAATATTGAATCATTCTTTTCAGACGGGGATGCTCTGATACTATTTAGAAGTTATTGTTGTCACTTACCCTGTTCTTTAATATATTTCATATGGCAACTATTTGTTAATTTCACCTTGAAATACAGAACATCCTCTATCCTTCATTCGTGGACACCCATACATTAAAAAGCAAATTTTAGAACACTAAGATTGTTACTTACAATAACAAGAATTGTTTTTATTAGTACCCAGCTCAACTAACAAAATTCATTTTGTTAGGACTGCAGAACTTATTGGTCATATCTAATTGCAAAATCCTGTGCCGATATTTTTTTTCCCCCAAATAAAAGCATCACCTTCGAATAATATACAAATGATAAACTCTACTCAGAAGTACAGTGCCGATCAGCGATACTCTGATGTTGCCGTAAACACTGTGGCACATGCTAGCACACAAAATGACCTCTGATAAAACCGTTCTGCCCCAGGCGCTGCACCTGTCCAACAACAAAAGCCTTTCCTTGTGGCTAGAACACGAATAACGTAAAAGCGGAATTACCTCTCATTCACACGCCTAAAGTGTAATGTGACTGCCCCCGAGGCTGAAGCATCCTGTCCAATTAACTGGTCAAAATAAGCACTTCCTTCTCTTCATATATATATATATTCTAAAAATAAAATCCAGACCTCTGAATCAAAGGTGTGAGGGAAGAAGATTCTTCTCTTATCCAGAGATGTTAAGACTGAAGACCTTTTTTTTCTGTGCATCTACAGCTGGGCTGCTATCTCTTTCCCTCCAGTCCCTCTCTCGCTCTGTTTTTTTATTACACTCATACAGTACATAAACAGTGATTCTCTGTCTGGTCCTGCTTCTCTCCACTCTCCACCCCCCTCATGAATTATGAATAACCTCCAGCCCTCTCCCCATGCACACATAAAGCACTGCTGCCCACACATTTATCTGTGCCTGTGTTGAGGAGGATGCTAAAGCCTTCAAAAGGTAGATGCCTGTCAGATGGATTTTCACATTTCACACCGCAGGCACCCCTTGGCTCCCTGGTTGACCTCTTAACCTCCTTACTGCATCTGGTTTCTGTACGCTCTCACAAGAGCAGCAACAAATAAATCAATAATGCATTACAATATGCTAATTCTACTCGCATATGCAATCAGGAATCCCAGAACAGAGACCGATTACAGGATGAAATATGTTATCCACTGGAGAAATAATAACAAAAGCATATGGAAGTACAGAATGACCATGAAATGAGGAGGAATCGGCTTTTAATTCCGATGTACGGAATATATGCCCCAGAAAAAGTTCTAAAACATCTCACATGTGCAGTGAGGGCTGAAATGAAGAAACCAGAGCAATTTGACTTGAAGTGCTCCGAAAGTAACAGGCTCAGCGGTCAACATTAACTTGTTCAAATAAACCTGGGAACCAAAAACCTGACCCTCCAAAAACTTGGTATTATCTTTAATCAAAAGGAGTGATTACTCTGGAAGGGAGAAACAGGGCTCTAGTCTGCTGCGTTTTGAGGCTGTAAATACAAAATCCAATTTAAAAAAACAAATTAGTCTTCTGTATTCCTGGCTGTGGCTCTCTCTGCCCACACGCTCCCTCCCCGCCCTGGCTGCTCCCCCTCGGCTCACCTCCCCAGGGGTCTCCCACCCCCTCTGCATCCAGTCCCGGCTGCTCTCCTCCTCCAGACATCCAGGACTGAGCCAAACACACTGCCCCCGCACTAAAACCAGAATGCCACTTTCTCAAACAGCACAAATCGCTTCTGCCGAAGGCATCTGTGACACCAATCTCCTGATGGGATTGATCCGTTGATCCGGGTGACTGAAGAGGCAATGCACAGACACGACAGATTCTCCCCAACACATGCTGTGGACACCAACCACAGGAACTTCTTTTTTCACTACCAAGCTGATTTCCCAGGGGATGGCACAAGACTGGCAGGGAGCTACTTGGGAGGGGGGGGGGGGGGGGGGGGGGCACTATATATTATGCTTATATAGTGCCTTTCTGAACTCTCCAGTCAAAGTGCTGTAGAGGCAATGGGGACTCCCCTCCACCACCAACGGAGGATACAACGGCAACATTAGCGTGCCAGTACACTCGCCGCACATCAGCTATCAGTGGGGAGGAGACCAGAGTGATGAAGCCAGTTCAAAGATGGGGATTATTAGGAGGCCAGTGGGAAATGTGGCCAGGACCCTGGAGTAACACCCCTCATCTTTTCGAGAAGCACTCTGGGATTTTTGAGAAAGGACCTCGGTTTTACGTCTCATCTAAAGGAAGGCGCCCGGTAAATTCTGGTAATTTTTACAGTACAGTGTCCCCTGTACCAGGGCATGGGGACCCACACAGTCACCCAGGGCAACCAGCAACAGAGTTGCAGGGACATTGCTTTTTATGAGCTCTGTACCTACAACATGCTGTGTGGAGCCTGCAGCCCACATGCTGAGCGAGGAGCACGTCTGTAGGACCTGGCTGCCCCACTGCAGTACCAGAAGGGCAACCATTAGCCAAATCAGATGGGTTCACCATAGGGAAAAAAAAAGTGGAGATTCTTTTTACAAGAAAAGCTCTATAAATCTGTATAAAGATTTCCATCCTGTTCAGTTTTGT
This sequence comes from Lepisosteus oculatus, assembly GCF_040954835.1. NCBI lineage: Eukaryota > Metazoa > Chordata > Actinopteri > Semionotiformes > Lepisosteidae > Lepisosteus > Lepisosteus oculatus. Next base: position 38,228,364 of record NC_090700.1, read on the forward strand.
AATTTATCTGAACAATGACTGATTAAACCATTTTTGCAGTTCTTCAATCCAGATGGAGTGACCAGCAGACTGGTCTTACAGAAGCAGGAAGGCATGGGTGATGAAGGGAGTTGTAATAATGGTGGCATTATTTTGAGGTGTTAAAACGTGGAAAGGGGATGTACGCAGACTTACAGATTGGTCCACCAAATTATTTGCCATGGAAACAAAATTGCATTACCATGGTGATCACATTTTCCTGTGTAGCAAAGGTACGAGTCCCGAGTGCTGACATTGGCAGCAGTGCACAAGAAAAACAATGCTTCCCGCTGCCGGGCTCACTTTACTACCGCAAACCTGCAGGCTCACTGCGGGTTTCAGGACATGGGCTTTCATGCAAATGTTAAGTAAATAAAAGTGAGGGCTTTGTTCACTTCAAACTGATTCATAAATTCTTCTGTCCCGGAGAACAATGAGCTTAACCGCGCAGTCTAACCCATAGCGGTTCGCCACTCTTCTCCGGTTTTACTCACGTCAATGTCCCAATAACAGGCCGCCCGCCCCTGGTTGGCCGAGATGTTTCGGATTCTTGCTGTTCCTCATCGTCCTTTACGTGGGTTTTTTTTCACTGGCAGAAACCCAGCAATACAACTGGGCATGAATGAAAAGTTTGTTTTCTTTTACATAAGTTTGCACAGGGGAACAGCAAAACCCCGCTCCCTCCCTCCCACCTCTCACATGCCACAGTCTCCAAGCACTAATCCTTCCTGAAGAAAGGAACGTTCATGGATGCAGTTAACCAGATACAACCAAACGAGAACAAATTCCCCAGTTACAAATGATCAGCTGCAGGCTCATACTGCAGTAAACTGAGTGTACTGTACTTTCTTTGAAAGTACAATAGCAGCACAGCATCCCATCCGGGATCTGAGGCCAGACCCCTTCCAGAGTCCACAACACTACTCCCTGCTTCTGTTCGCATCTTAAGTGCAACTTGCCTTCATTTTCAAAACCAGCATGCCGTTAGTTTAAAACACAATATTTGTAACACTTCAGAAACTAAATGCTCTGTTAGCCTACAGTAAATATATTCTTACAAACGGTATAACTAATGCTTGATCCATTTTTGTAAAACTCAATATTGCAGTTTCTCATAACATAGCAGTTGCACATCTTATAGGCAACAGGCAATGTTCCACACAGATCACAAGCAGAAGTATAATCCCTGAAATTAAAACACACCTGCTAGTATATAGCATAAAAAGGGCTAAGAAATACTTCTATAAAGGATTCAGGGAGAATGATGTCGTGCAGCTCAAACCAGTCACAACACATTACATTTGGAACCTGTAAGCCTTGGTGATTCAGAGATATTTTTCTCTCAAGCAGTTCAGTATCAGATACTACAGTAACTCCTGTAATAAAAACCACTAGGATCACACGAGAATCTGAAACCCTTCATACAAAAGAAACATTAAATTCATAGTATTTCAAAAATACAAATACCATTCTTTTCTTACAGATTATGTAAGGCTCAGACATTCCAAAACTACCTCTAGACATTGCTCAGCACAGTTCACTTTACAGTACGATACAGGTAAACGGTTATGAAGTTGCGACAAGGGACTTAAATGCGGAACGCAAGATCACATCCATGGAGTGCAATACTGCAATATCAGAAACAGTCATTTCCAGGGGTGAAGGGGTTAAGATGGCTGTTTCTCTGGGGGTCCTTTATGGGAATACGAGTGAAAACAGACACTTTGACGCACACAGAAAGGCAGTCTGCGTGGGAGACAATAGCAGTCCCAGCCCTTGATACAGACTGCTTGCGAGAAGTGGGTGCCCAGGAATTCCGAGCAGATCTGTGTCTGTGGGGAGGGGGAGTATCGACACATTTTGCACTAGAAAGGACGGACAGCCCACTGACACTCAGAAAGTTCCGTGCCCTCATCAACACACAGAGGGACATGGTGGCATAAGGAAGTGTTACTACTTTAAGTGTCAGGCGACCCAGCTAAAACGGATCAATACAGGAGGCCTGGTAACCTGGGTCAATGTGCCATCTTCACCTGCTGCCACCACCACCACCTCCCCATTTAAAAACACAGAACGAAACTGAATACTCAAGGACACAAAGCCTGTTTCGTAAGCACCATTGTAGGAATTAAACCCATCAGGTTCCAGAAAGCCCAAAGGTTTTCTTCTGAGGGCGTTCATCCACAGCTCACTGTCCAGCTCCGAGAGCCTGGACTGCCCACCCACTGGTTTGTCCTCTGTCTGGTTCCTTTCCAGCACCTGTTATTAAACCCAGTTACCCCCTTTGTTCTTTGTTCTTTTAAAATTTTTACAGTTCTACACACATGCATGTGTGAGTGGGCATCAAGTCCCATCATTAAGTTTGTCTAAGTGGGCAGTTTACACATTTGGGTAGTATTATTAATAAGATGATCTGCATGCCTTTTACATTCCTTTTCACATGCATCTATAGTACATGGTCAGAAACCTCCTCAAACAAATGATGTTTAAAAATCATCTTCCAGTCAGTTCTCACTGCACTGCAGTTCAGCCTACTCTAAACTTGTTGGTTAAGCTGTATGTACTGTATATCTGTGGGTGTCTGGGATGTGTTTTGCAATCACACCGATTTTCTTTCTTCCGTTTGGTTCTTTGACATGTACAGTAATAACTCAATAACTATGAGAAAAACAAGTTTACTTTTTGATGGAGGGATCCAGATCTTCATCTTGCCAGACTAGGCCTGGTGCTTTAAATTACTCTTTGACATGTTAGAGTACTGAGCAAAATCAACTCGGCTATCCCTTATTTTAAAATACTCAAGCAGGGAGCATGTCTCAGTCCTCAGCCATGCGCAGAACAGCCAGTGCCAATCTCCAGACTACACTGCGCCGCTGGACCCATGAATGAAGGACACCAGCTCCTGACAAGAGCTCTCTATCTGTGCAGAGGGCCAAGTGCACGTGTGGCCTGGCGCCGTCAGGGCACAGCTGGGGGTTCCCGATCACTGCGTGTGGGGTGGGGGCAGCAAAGCTCTCGATACAGACGGTCTTTTCATTGCCTGGCACAGAGGGAACACTCCGGTACCCACTCTGGCAGGCCAGGGCCCTAGCACGCAGGCTCCGCTAACTTGAGCGCAACGAAGCGACTCGCGACAATGGCCCATTCTTGTACCAGCAGTCCATCAGGTGCACTGATAACAGTGGCTGTTTAAAAATTTAAAGTAGGACTCTCCCCACAGCAGCTGGAGAACAAAGGGAGTAAAGTGTCTCTGTTCTGGGCTGGTAGGGAAAGCAGAAGGAAATGTGCGCTCTGTCCAGTGAGCACAGTCACGCAAGATGGACTTCATCACTATTTATTAAAGAAAGAAAAGTGTCCTGCGTCAATCACTAATGTTTCAACTAAATGACTGCCGTAATCTCTTGAAAAGTATACATACTGGCATTTAAAGTGCAGAATGAACCCAAGCTGGAATGTAATCCTGGGGAAACGTAAAATGTTAAAATATTACTTGGGTAATCTGAATCTGGTACGCACATATCCAGGACACATGCAATGTGCCCATACCTATTCCTGTTGAATAGGACTGTACAAGCTGGCATTTGTCTTCAGCCTTCCATAGTTCTTTGTCAGGAAAGTGCTGGTTGTACATATTCACCTGCCACAGGGATTATACCATCACATCAGGACAGTAATGACTGAGCAGCAAGGACCCGTTCAGAAATCTAGCTGGTCCCCTCTTTATGTATTCCAGTCTCTCTCTATTGACTCAGCTGACCTGTCCCACCCTACTGCCTTGTGGCTTGGCCACACAGCCAAAATTGTAGCAAAATGTACCAGAACTTTCTAATCCAGACGGTAAATGGAGTAATTTATCAAAGAACCTCTATAGCAGAGCTACCATTCTGTTACCAGACCTTAGAAGATAAGCAAGGCCAGAGAGTACAGGCACAAGAGACCTCTGAGGAAAACTAGATTGCTGCTGTAAATGGTATTGGTAGACCAGTAAGTGGCACTCTTCACCTGGACCTGAGTTCTCAAACTAAAGCCTCAATGAGCTAAAACCTTACATTAGGATATAACAAATAAAATGAGATTTTAAACTGAAGATCCCATGACTGTTCATAAGAATAGAGGGGTCCTGGCTAAAACTCTGGGATTGCACAACTTTGCAAAACTAAAAAATCTTAATTAATGAATTAATCTTAATTTCAATTTACCTCATTTTTCCTTCTGTTTCCTTATTTTTGTATGAATTAGCCAAATTAAAAGCTCCCTTAAGTAGTAACCCAAGCTAATAAACAGTAGCCTGTCTTAAATGTTATTTTTGTCAGCAATCTCTCTCTGCCTGTTGTGCTCGGTCTCTCCATGTGTTTTCCCAGCAATGCAAGGGTTAACAGTAAAAGGAGAACAGACACGCTGTGGGAGGCAAGACAGAGGACAGATACTGGGTCTCTGGGCACAGTTTCTGATCAGGCTGTTAGTCTTCCTAATTACCGTTTAAGCTCCTCAAAAAGTGGTCGAAGAGTGTCCCTTGTTGTACAAGCATTCAGTACCAGATGGCAAATCAATTATGAGTAAATTTTGCAAGTTTTCCTTCTCATGAAGCGATGAGCAACAAACTGAAAAATATTAAAACTGAAAACATTTCGCAAGTATTGTGCTGCCTGTGGATCACAATCTACAACCACATGCAAATATTGGCTGATCTCTTTGTCTATGTTTGTACAGTACATATTACTGAGATATGCACAACATGCTTACAAGCATCTCAAAATGGCAATATGTGGATTAAAACCACTTCCTAAATAATTTATCAAACAGTGATCTCACCACTATGTATTGCTCTGAAATCACAGAGCATTTCAACAAACAGCACAGTACTTACAGTGTACAGCTTCTAATTTAATACAACCCCATCTGGATCAGAAAACAGCACTGTTCTTCAGAATTACACACTTGTTTGCCTGTATTGTTTAATGTCAGGCTGAGGCCAGTGGACAGTAATGCCACCATGAACTGAGAATAGCTTTTGTCATAAACAGACTCAATAACTGTTACATAACTATTGCTGGCTATGATGATGCTAACTGACAACATACTGTAACTCTAACTCCTTGGTTTTGCACCCACTGCTATTTCTTATCCTAATAAAGCAACATCTGAAAAAAATGAAATAAAAGAATTTCTGTCCAGCAGCTGCAAAAACATTGCATAAATATTTTTCAGCACACTGGCATGTGAAGTCACACTGAACACGTGCAAAGCTGCCCTAGAAAACAAATCAGACATGTTGACTGGTGTATCAGCCTTTTAACCACTAAAACACCTTACCAAGTGTTAAGGCCTGCATCTGACAGCTCATACAGCAAGAGCCTCTACAATTCTCACCTACTGTACAAAACTTATCATCCCTTCCTTTAAAGGAAAGGAATGCGTCCCTTTTTTATCTTGCAATTTATCCTGCATTTTCCTATGCAATCACATTGTTCGACTTGGCCATGTATTGATCCAAGGCAGTATAGTGGCTTTTCCTAACATTTCTATTTATTAGTATTGAGGCCATGCATAGAAAATAAAGATCAACTAACTGCTTGACTGATCAGCTGACTATTATAATGTCTCAGGCAACAGGATGTCACGTAGTAGCACTGCACACCCCGCACAATGTGGCTTGGCTGGGCTGGAGATGCTGACGGCATCGGTCCCCTCCCATGTCTTTGTATCTTGATCTCCTGTGGCAATTGCAGGCAGCTGGACATCAGCATTGCGGAGAGGTGCTGCTCCAGTAATTACTGGCTTAAGGAGCCATCTGCAACCTGAGTGTCCCAACATCTGCTTCAAATCAATGATGGAAAGTGAGAGAAGTCGCTTCTCAAAACACACAAACATGGCAGGCAAAGGCCCAAGAGATAAAGCTGCACGCTGCTTAAGCTCAATATATTTTGTGGATTCAAGAAAACTTTTAGATGAAAATAACTTACTTTTAAATATTTCTTTAACCTTTGATCCAGTGTTTCTAATTTTTTATTTTCCAGAATGCCTGATCAGTTTCTCAGTTTTCAGTTTCAGGGTTGCCAAGTGGTAAACCTGCACATATTTTCAAATAAGTAAAAAAAACTCAATGTTAAAGTGCTTAACTTTAAACCACAGGACACCTCTGAAATCATGATGGATAAGAGATCACCACAGATATATTAGCAACATTAACACTCGGGGACGTCTTAATCCAGCTCCTTTTCACAATGAGAATCTTGGTACCAGAATTAGGCACAGCTGAGAACTCAGCAGATCATGCTCCCAGTCAATCCTGTTAATAATTTGAGACAAGTATGAAGGTGTTTGAAACCAAAAACCTAAATCTTACAGGTGTTACACGGTCATTTCTGTTCATTTAATCACACAAGCTCACGAATACTTTCTATAGTGTTATAACAATTGTGTGGATTTTGCAAGCATGTAATGCAAAATTCCTTTATTTCTATTCTGAATTATATTTTTTGCAAAACACAGAGATCACAATTGAGGACTCATTTAGAAATTAAAGGCAGCAGTGCATTGCAGGCATACAGTAGTACAGCATTGATTAAAATAGAACAAAACAGACATGCACTGCACTGTCAGGATGTAGAACACAGCTTCTTGCAAATAAAACACATGAAGGCAATTTCCAATGATTCCTCATTAAGATTGTGCATTAAGAAGCACAGAAAACGACACTTTCAAAAGAAAAACAAGGTCACACGGGACATTCCATAATGCATCACAATGGTAAATTCTGTGCAGAAAAACACGTAGATACAGCAGGACTACTGATCCATCATAATGTCTTTATTTAGCTCAGGGGTGCGCGTTAGGTTATGGCTGCTAATTGTCTGTAGTCCACTGCAGAGCTTCCAATTAACAAAGCAGCCAATTTGTGCTGTAATTAGATACAACGTTTGGACAAGACTTCCCTTCCCTGAAAGATTAAGGCCACAGCGTTGCCGTTTGCATGGAGGTGTAGAGGAGACCGAAAGGCACGAGCAGCAGAGACAATGGAAAAATCGCCCAGAGGGAAAACCAGTCTGCATACTTGTTTTATTTCATCACAAGTAACTTCCCATGCACATAAAGACAAATCTGTACTCTCTCCCTCCATAAATGGCTATTTTTAATTATTATAGGTATCAGGGAGTCCTTTAGGATATTTTGGGGGAAGAGAGTATTCAGATAAAATAATTCTGTAATAAACAGCCCGAATATGATCAACTGAATCCACTATGCGATTCACTACTCTTTTGCTTTTTCAATTGTACATTATCTACCAGTTTCGTCCGTTTCCTGGATAACAGCCCTTCCATTAAGAGCAGCTACAATGAAAACCCCTTCTACAGTTTTACACAGTGATGTTAGATGACAGCAATGCAAAAGTGAAGCTAAATGGGTTTCAGGACCCAGGAATGTCAGCCTGACATTTGCATTTCTCTGTGCAGTTTATTAATCCATAAAGATGAAGAGTGATATGGAATATTTTTATTGACTGCTTTGCATGTTAACCCACCATGCAGAAATTAAAACTGTAATTTGGCCTATGTCCTTGAAGCACATGCCTGTATTTCCGATAGCATCATAAAATCATGGCCTTTGCATTTATGGCACAGGGGAAAACTTTACGGTCCTTTCCAATCGCTGAATACAGCCCTGTCCTTTTACCCAGACAAGACTTGCAGCCTGCACACTGTCATTTAAAAAGCCAATTACCGGCAGTTGCCAATGGTCAGCATGGCACTGGGTAAATACAAATTAGTTTCACATAAGTGGATCCCCCACCAATCTCGCTCGCTGGCCTATCCTGGGCTCCGGGAAACAAAACATTACTGTTCACGCCAGTGCTGTTTAATCGCATTACCCAGTGGCCTGGACTCAGCAAATGAAACAATTAAACTCATAAATCTAGACAGTACTTGAGCATTTCACTGACAGATGTTGAGTGAGGTCTAGGGAGTTCACTAAAGTTCAGAAGCCCTTTATGAAGTATAAGGTATTATGCACCACCTACTAATTACTAGTCACTAAATGTCAAAATCTCCATTAAGTGCTTAATTATGAGGCCAATACAAGAAACAATATTGAAGAGGTACTGAGGTATAAATGAAATCTTGAAGTCTGTATTGAGAAATAAGGTGTTCCAGTGGATCCCAAGACAACGAAGTATTTCAACCAACTCACCTTTGAAAGGGATCTTAGAACCACCTTCTTAAAGAAACACACAACATTCTTCACCATGGGACAGACTTAAAATAAAGGATCTGCCTTTAAAGAAAGCCAACAGGTCCGCCTTCAGGAGTGGAGCTCGGATCAGGGCACTCCAATCCTGGCCGTGGAGGACTTGGAGATTTTCCTGGACCCTTTAAAGCAGCAGCACCTAAAAGGCTCGGAGCAGCAAGTAAATTCGTCCCATTAAGACGAAAGCTAGTTGATTTGGGTTAACAGCAGAGCCGGACTGAAACCCTGCAGGCCTTCCTGGTCACCAGGACTGGATTGGGATTACCCGGCGGCAAAGTTTCTATCTTGTAACTGGTGCCCGAGGTCAATAACAGAGGAGACGGTGCATAAAAGTGATGGAGAGCTTGCTATACACCCAACAAGCCAGCAGGGGGAGCTAGGCACAACACCCAGCTGGGATAAGACCGGGAGGAAAAAAACAAAGAGTCTTAACCGAATTGAGCTAAACACTTGTCTGTTTCATTTATGCCTGACAGTGAACAGACTGCACCCTTTCTCCCCTGCCCTCTATTGACATAACCCCCGCCCCCCAGCGCTGGCTGGCCTCCCCTCTCCCCATTCACCCAGCCCAGTGCATCTCTTGTGCCTTCCATGTGTAACAGCCTCCTGGGGCCAAGACACAAAAGAACGTGAGCAGCACGCAGACAGCCAATCCTTCACGCTGCCGGCTCGTACAAAAGCACGAGATCACATCTGGCCTTTACTTCACAGAAAGACAAATAGATGTAAAATCCGCTGAAGGACTAAAAGTGAATCACAACTTGTGATATTTTTTACAGCATGCAGTCAAAATCTCTTCCACTAACTAACTCAACCTCCTCCCCCACCAACCTAATTTTTCTACTCCGTCTTTCTTCCCACTTTCTCAGAACAATATGTCCGAAAGGAACTCCCTCAGGGCGCAAGATAAGGAGTTTAAGAACTGAAGCCCGTGTGGAGGCATCGTATGCACTGTTAAACAGAAGAGCAGCTCTTTCACTGGGCTTCTATTGTCCATCTGCTGACACAAAGAATGGAAAAGGGCAATTCTCCCAACATGGGCGCAGAACCACCAGGCAGAATTTCTGCTTTCTCCTTTATTTTCTCATTGTAATGAGCCGACAAGTGTCTCTCTGTGTCAGCTGGGGAGTGAGAGCCCCACGCACCGTTCTTATTTGGTGTTAAAAAAAAAGGGCAGAGAGCTGGAAAAAAAAAGCAAATCCAATGATAAAAAAAATGGATATGCATTGTTCTCTGGTGCAGGTGGACAGCTGTGAGCTGAGGAGTTATGGGTCTTGTGGACTGAAAATAGGAGCCAGTCGCCAAACAACATAATGGGAGAGAGAAACTGAAAAGGGGTCTCTGAATTTATCTTTCTACGCTGTCCCAACATATTTTTTTTCCCCCAATTTAAGAACTCCTGTTAGTTAACCCATCTCCTTACTACATTAGATAATTCTCAGTGTGTTAAACTTTGTAAACACAATGCTTAGAAATAACCCCTCTGATGCTGCACCCATTTTGAAGACTCCTTCAAAATAGATATGGATGCTGATGCTGATAATATCTGCGCTATTAAGCAGAGCTGCATCTGGCCTCAAGTCAGAGCTTGCATCCTAGAGGGCCCCATGATGCCAGGCTGGGATTCACTCTCACACTGTGGGACACCTCCACAGATGTTTGTATGAGTGTGAATACATGGCACCACGTCCTATAATGCGCTGTGGCACACATTCATCCCAATCCCGCAGCTCCTGTTAGCAGGCATGTTAATAAGATGGGACCCAAAGGGGAAATCCTGCTCACTGGCATGTGGGATCAATTTCATGAGAGATGGGTTGAAAAATTGAGCTGGTAGCCCGAAGGAGGAGGCAGCAGTGAAGTGGGTGGGAAGGGTTCGGTGCTTCCTCTTTGAAGTCTGTCAATCTTTTGTATGTCCTTGCTAGACGGCACTGCCAAGCCCCTGAGCTACAGTCCTGGAAGCGCTGGGATTAGACAGTCAGCCAGTCCAGTCAATCATCCAGCCCGCTGGGAGCGTGTTAGGACACACGTTCAGATTGCGGTGGAGAGCTAACGGATTTGCCCTGTCGCAGTGTCTCAGTGTCCAGAAACAGGGGCGGCCTTCACCAACAGGGAGCAACGCCTGTGCAAAGCAGCCTCATCCATTCTGGGTTCCAAGAGAAGTGACAAGTGTCCAGCAGCAGGAATTAATACATACACAGGAGTCAACAAATTGCAAAAACCTGAATGAATCAACGAGCTATGCAACAGGAGCATTCATTTCCTTTCTTCTACCTACACCTCTCTGTGGCAATAAGAGGGCCTTATTGGACACTTAACCAACTCCCTGCAGTTCAATTCCTGCAATGGGAAGGTGAGAATGTGGAGTCCCAGGTGTGGACCTGTAATCAATATAGCAATTCAATTTTCACACCTTAACTCCCCATCACAAACAGATATACTGTACTAATCAAACAGCAGTGCCACATATTTTCAGACGCTCCTGTTTCTCAGCTCAGCCCGTTTCAGTTCCAAACTAGAATCACACCTGAACTCCACCCCCAGAGCTCAGGCCTGTGTTCACAATGAAAAGAGAAAAGAAAAGCTGCCTTTCAAATGGCACAGAAGAGACTGCAAACAATTGCAGTGCTGCTCCATTACAAACCTAAACAATGCTCAGCACTTCAAACAGTCTTCCCAGGTGAAGACGAAATAAATAATTTACTGACCTGGTCTTCAGTGGCTGATTTCACTAAAGAGGCTAGCTTGTAAAAAAACATCTCGGCTTCTGAAACACAAGCTGCAGATAAATTCATTCTCATTTCAGCTCTGTTCCTAACCAAGTTTTAAAGTTACAAGGGAGTTTAATGTCAGATGAGGTAAACAAACAATTATGTGAAGGATGTACTGTATCAAGGTCTATAAGTTGGTGTGTGGTTAATATCTCTGTCTCGCAGAAGATACATACTGTAGCTGGTTAGTTAGATCAAATCGCATGATTCCAGGGAAAGTAAACCCCAAACTTGTAAGTACTTTATATAATGGGCAGGAATTTTCCCCATGCTGAAAATACTACGAACTAGAGCTTCATAAGAGTCTCCTGACGGGAAATAAAAGTTCACAATCGAATGCCAGCCGAGTCTACTTGAACGCCGTCAAGGACTGCCATTTGGGATGAACACTTCATGTAATTCTTCTTTGTTAGAATAAAAAAGAAGAATGACCTGAGATTTTGACAGGTGTGAAGCTCACTTTTCATGTCCAGGTGTCAAGTGTATTAATACACTAATCCTGGACTTCCAAAGACTAATCAGGGAATTTACAGAGCCAGATTAGCTCTAATCTTGGATTTATTTTGGTCAAACAGGTCTAGAACTACAGCTAATCTTGCTTTGTGAAATCAACCCTAAAGCGCAGAAAGCTATTGTACCATAACAAGCTTTACACCTGAACCACATCGCGAGCACAGAGGCCTGAATCCCAGTGGCCCTGAGGAAAGCGACCCCTGTCTCCTATGATCCCCCAGGGAACAGAGACATGCATCTAATTTCAGGAACAACCAGGGGAGGCTGTATCGCCTCTCCCCATGCTTGCTCCCAATTACAATCGATTGATTTATTTAACAAATGGTTACATCAAGAACAAAGTATCCCATTCAGGTCGGCGAAGCTGTAGCGGTTTCAAACCATTGCAAGTTAAGACAAAAAAAAACTATTGGCTGGTACTGCTAAACAGTACGCTAATCTGTAGTAATACCTCAGACCACAATAAAGGATATTTGAATTTGTGTTCCATTTAACCATCCAAGCCAGCAAATAACTCCTCTCTTTTTTTTTTCCTATAGAGAAGCCTTGACAAACAAGAAAATCTCCAGAGAAATGGATTTGCTTTAAACCAGCAAACTCTGTGATATGCTGTGGTTATTCTACAGTTTCTAAAGTATTAAAAAGCACTGTCATTGTTAATGGGCAAAAATAGACGTTCTTGAAAAAAACATTAATACTCACATTATTTATCCATAACTCTTGCACAGTTGTAAACATAATACTTTTATTATTTTACTGGCTACAGAAAATCTGAGAAAATTAAATTGGTGAAACCGTCTACGATTTAGATTGGTTTTAAGTCTCATGCCACAAGGCCTGTTGCTGTTATGACTGCTGAAAGTGTCTGACAGCTGCTGTTCACAGAATGGCTTGAGGGGTTACAGCATTAGAGATCCCAACTCCTCTTCCACTGACAAAGGCACAGGACACTAAAGCAGTGAACTCAATCCAGGAATCACTATGGTATGAGGATCACAAGCAGATTTCCTAGTTTTTTTTTAACCAAAATAACCACCAAAGCACTGTGTGTGATTTATGTACTGGAATACTTTATGAACAGTGTGGCTGACCAGTCTCCAGGGTTGAACCAGGTGCAGGATGGACAGGGGAACATAATTGTCCTATAAACACCTTGAAACAACAAAGAAGTGATTAACTTAGACTTTGCTTTAAGACTGATCTTCCTCTTGCTTTGAGCATTTTTTTTCCCCACTGCCATTGCATAATTCAGATCTCCGATCCAACCTTCAATACGTAAATTTTGTCCACAAAATGAATAGAAGTTGGAATTTTTATTACAGATGCACCACAGGGTTGCGTGTTAAATCTCACACTGGCCTACAGAGAGATCCGGTCTCCGGGGGTCATCTCTGCCATCTGGACAGCTGCTCAAAAATAAAAAAAATGTTAATCAATTCCTTTGACTACTTTAGATATTTTTCACCCTGTGGTGAAGCTGTGCCTCAGCGTGCTGTCTGACTTTACTGAAGGACTGCTTAATTCTTCAATAATATTATGTACACGACCCATTATTTCTTCCCCAAATAACACTTTTACATCAGTCTTCCAACATGAGCTTCAAAAACTCTGTTAGCCATTTAAGTTATTAATTAGTAAATTATATATTTACACATTGAAAGAACACAGGGAGTATAATACAGGAAAGTGGTTTTTGAGACTTGCCGTTACAAAACCTTGAATTATTGGCATACAAAAATATACTCTTGCCTGTTACAGGAGACCTAACTTCCGTTAACAAAACCTGATTATAATTAACAACTGATGTCATTATTGCTGAAGGAGTGAAAAAAAAACATAAAAAGAATTTCAAAGTCAGGATTGAAAGACTACAATTGCAGAAATCCATAACATTGTGTATTGTCATTTTCAATAATAAGAGTATTTGCTTTAAAGAGACTTTGAAGATGCCCATAAAAACAGGTCTGAATAAGAGCAAAATAACACAGGCAGTGGTTTGTATTTTACTTCATTATCCACACATGAAAGACAAGGCTGGACAACCAAACTTCAAAGTAAGTATAGAGAGGGAGATCACATAAATGTCACTGTGATATTCTCCCTATAGTGACACATATGAAAAGTTGGAACATTATGGGAAAACAAAGCAGAGAAAAAAAAAAACTTTTCAAAGTCCTCAGTCCATCACATGAAAAGAGGATGAAATTGTCCTTTTAATCAGGGCAGTCTTTTAAAACAGTGAACACAAATTTGGTGTTTCATCTTAAAAATTGGATGCACCTGGGAGCTCTCAGGAACAGCCTGCCCTTCAGTGGAAACAGAAGGTGCACAAGAGGCAGATGCATCTGCGCTAAAATCTACTCTGACGCCGAAGTATTTTCTTCTTTTATGCACCACTATCCATCCTGTCCTCTTGCTCTCAGCTCTGTGCCCACTATATACTATATGCTGTCTTACACATCAGTCTCTCAGTTCGAAGACCCACATTCTACAGTCTAAAAGATGTTCTTAAAAGCTCTAGGGTCTCTTCTGATCTGGTTGGTGAGAAGACACATCCAACGACTCCAACATCTTACCAGGAGCTCAGAAAAGTTTCAGACTCCATTTTCATGGCAGTAAAATTCTCCCGCACAAACAAAGCACAACAGGCCAGGCAAGGAAGGGAAATCTCCTTTTGATGAACTACCCATGAAGGAGACAATCACTGTCACAGGAAGTTATGCATTACTTCTGCCACATGTCAGCTTTGGTGTGAGTCATGATGCTGGGATACAGTCACACCCCCAAAGAATTCTCTACAAGCCTTACATTCAAAATCCTTAGGCACTTAAATCCCCATAAAATGCAAAGGGAATTTCTGATCACTTAACTCCTTAATATAGAGCTGTATGTGTGACCTCAGCTTAAAACTACTACAGAAACGGCACCTGTCAATAAGCAGCCAGGCCTGCAGACAGCCTGAATCCTCCTTATGGCAGCATCCCATACCTGGGAGAATACCGTCACTGACGTCTGAAACTCCAGGCACTGTGGGTTGAGCCGACACCAGAATGATCTCCCCGCGTTTCACAGTGAGTCTAAATTAAAGGCCCCGTCATTTCCCCAACAAGATTCATGGAGTCAAGCCAAGAACACTGGGATGGGAAGAATTCCCTTGTTTAGGAGTGTGGGGAGTTGTTCTCCATCATTAATAGGATGCAAAACAAAACCTCTTGAGAAGAGCAGGTACAGGCTTAGTGTACAGTACAGTACGTCAAGTCAGGATGAACGCAAAAGGTAAGAAGTAAACATCTCAACACACACAGCCAGCTGGGAGCGATTCATTAACTTGGGATCCAGGCGGTGTCCTACTTCACGTTTGGTGGACTTATTTTAGAACATTTATTTAAATTATTCACCCGTGCTGCGGTCTCTGTCCAGTGAAAACATGGCAGACCAGAGGCGAAAGTAAATATACCACAGATAGTCTCTAATCATACATATTCAAAGATGAAACTAATCTGGTTTATATGCAACATGAAAGCTTTAAAAGATGTTAAATATAAGAATTGTTTGGTACAGATACACGTTAAGACACAACAAAGCTAAACCATACATAATACTCACAACCAAAACCTTGTCCAATGGGCAGGAATTAAGAACGTCATCCTTGCATTTTATGTCTTCTAAACCATTTAAAAACAGAAAAGTCTTCTCAACCCAAAGCCAAGCTGGCCTGGAGAAGAATAGCAGGTTCTTCTAATGCCGTTTTAATTAGAGTCCTGCTATTCTAAAAGGGCTGCTTGCAGTGCCACCTTGGCAGAGCACCTCTGTGGCCACCAATCACCTGACTGTGCCCAGATAAAAAAAATATGACCGACAGAGCAGACATATGGGTTGCAACAAGCTGAAGCGAGAAAATGTGCAGAATTGTAAGGCACATTAACATTCTGGGCTACCCACCCAGCTGCACTGAATACTGCATACCTATCAAGGAAGAATAGGTCCCTGGAAGACAGAAGCTCTCAGTTCTGTGAGCACTGAGCCCAAACAGCAGCTAGAATTACACTTTCATTTGTTTTGTGCACTGTCTGTTAACTGCACTTACATATTATCACAAGAAGAGCACACAAAAGATACAACTTGCCATGTGTATCTGGTGACCTATTTATTAGAGTCACTGTTTAAGTCGAGTACTCAAGCCATTTGCCAAATTAGAGTCTGGCACATAAAAAGCAGGATTGTAAACAATGTATTCTCGCAGGCACGGCAATGTTAAAGCACACTATTCTAATCACCACAAAGAGGGTGCCTAAACGCACACCACTGCTGCCCTTGCATCATCTTGAAGCAGAAGTAAAAAGTATTAGCATCCCCCAGTATTGAACTCAGCACTTTAATCCAAAACCACACCAAAAGCATTGTTTCAGCAGACTTTTCCACCACTCCACACACCTATAGTACCACAATATGAAAAAGTTATTCTCTCACCAGACCATCGGACAGTGAACTCAATTCACCCCAGTAATCAAGCACCAAAGCAGAGATGCAGCATGCTACAGTACCTGAAACCAGAACAGCCAGTGCAGTGAACTGGGAGGATGTTTTTCAAGAGCCATGTGATGCCCCAGTCCATGTGCAGGAATCAACATCACAGATCAAAGTGTGGCAGTGAAAAAGTGCAGTATGAAACTTCTATCTCTGAGAAGAGAGCTCTCATAGCCTGGAAGGTATCATGAAGACACCCATGAAAATACAGAAAGGGAATGCTGATTGTGAAGTCACAGAACACACCTGTAAACACAGGAGTAATAATAAAACCCATGACTAATACTGGAGATTAATTAAACCTTTTTCCCATTCCAGCCCCACGTGTCCACAAAAATGGAAAAAAACCTGGGAGACTCAGAGGCTGGCTGGCTTGAGGAGGTTACAGGCACAGAGTCTGCCTGTCCACGGCTGAGCCAGCAATGTATTCCCATCTTTTTTTTAAGCACTTGGGGTTAAGGTAGAGGTTTTACTATCTTTTTTCCAACCTGAGCAGGCTACCCAGATCCTGTGCTTGTCCTCCTTTGAGCTCAGCGGACTCAACAGTGGCCTACATACTGTACATCTGGAAGTCCTCCAGTATCAACACCAACACATTCTCTCCCATACATGCTGTAAGCAATCACAGGTCAACACATTGCTGGTCATTAAAGCTTGTCCAGAAAGGCTCAAAATGATTTTAAGACCCCCAAGAGACAGGCAGTGTCAAGCTGGTCACCGTGGACACACAAGGTACCACAGCTCAATGCCATTCGATGGCCAAGGACAGTGAGAGACACTTTCCAAGTGTTTCACACAAACCCAGCACATTTCGTTTATTTCAGAGATGCTGTTCTGGATTAATTCATTGTTTACTAATTTGATAGTTTATGTGAGGGTTTACAGAATTCAGAAAACAAAATGCTAGCGCCGACTCTGCAGAGTCACCGTATGAGTCTTCACTTCAGTACCCCCATCCTTATCCAGCCCTTTGGCACAGGTTCGTTTGTTTAATTAATCAAAAGAGTTGGAGATAGATTTGAACTATTTCAATAAAAGAATAGAGTTAACAGTAAGTAACAAGCACTTTTAATTCGTGTTTACGCATCATTCCTTCGATTCAGCATGGCCGCTCTAGGACATAATCGAGTGAATTAACATCAGATTAATGCCTAAACAGACCGGTGAGTTATTAGTGGCTTATAAAGACGTATGAATATAAGCAATAGGCACATACTGCATACTTTCTGGCCTGGTTTGCAACCCCCAAAATAATATTAAACGAGCCCCCATTTTTAATCGACTGTCTTCCGCCCAGGCGGATAACCTCTTTGCCCTGGAAAGATCCGATACGGTTTGCTTCAGGGATCTGATGAATGAGGCGATGAGGAAACCACCCCAGTTCGTCATATGATTTCTCTATCCCAGACCTCTGTCGCGAGTCACTGTGGACTTGTTCTAGAATCTTTGATTCCTCTTTCACCGCAGGTCTACAAGGTTCACAGGAGATAAAACAATTTGCCGTATCAGCTATGAAAAAAACGCTCAAAAACACCCTATTTTTCCCCGACCTCATCTTTTAAGCAGGCACCGTGGCGGACATTCAGTTACGGGATCTACAGCTGATAGATACCTGCGTTTGCAAAACAGAGCGCTGCGGTCACCCCTCGAATTACAGCATTGAAATAAATTTGCAGCAAAAGTTTACACAATATCAAGACTTCTAAGAGAAGCTTACCAGTTTTAGTCATTTACTTATTTTGCCCCAGTGTTATGTGCTTATTAAACTGCAACAACCGGCCAAAACCATTACTCTCGTGAAATGTTCAGTTTCTCCAAGCCTGTCCGCGTTGTCAGTCACTGCTGTTGGTCCAACACAGTCCGTCGTTAAATAAAGGTGTCGGGACTGTGTAGGCTAAGTGCACAAGACTTCATATTTCTTGGGTTTCAGAGGCCGGTTATAATTTGCGCAGAGCAGCAAAACTCAGCCGCAGCAGTCAGCGGTCCGCAGCGCGGTTCACCCAGAACATCCCAACACTTGGGGACGAGAGGAGATTAGCATCTGTTGTGGTTCTACAAACCGCCAAGCAAGATGTTTGCCGAAATTCCCCGCCCTAGATGTGTATAATCTCATCGTTTCCAGCTGTACGTTTGTGCCCGAAAATCCCCACACACGTAATATCCAGCAGCATCCGACCCACTATATTCCAAAGCAATAACTAAAATAACAATTGGCACCCTACCTGACTTTCGGCGAGCGCGACCTTCCTTGACTTCCGACGACGTCTTACTCCTCGTTCACTTTGTTTGTGGAAAACCTGTATTTTTCAGTCTGTTGGGGTTAAACGCAGCGAAGCCCCCTCATTAATTTCTCTCTCATCAGCCTCTCGCTGGCTCTCCAAGCCGCAGTACAGCGCAGCACAACCGAGCTCGTTCCCGACGACGCTCGCTCGTGCGCGTTCCCGCTGGCAGCTGGGCTGGTGTTCTGGACGGCAGGAGCGCGCGCCGAGGATCCGCGTTTCCTCTCCGTAACTTTAATTGATGATTTGCTACAGCACGTTCTCAATTTGGGGCTGCAGATTGGCGAGGCGGTCAGAATCGGTCTTGATGGCATTCAGGTGCTGGGCTAGGATGTCTTGTGTGGATTTTGTCAGTTCTATGTCCTACCACGGTCGAAAAACATGCTGTGTAGGTCAACTGACATCCCTACATTGTTCCCCATATGTGCGGCCCCTGTAGTAAACCCGTGTCCATACGTACACACTGGTATACAGTTCTTTCATTTACCAATATTAAATTCACCAGTCTTTGCATAATTGCACGTCACAGGGAGATTCATTTTCTTTCCATAGGGATTGCATTTGCATAATCTCAAACATTTCACTGACAACTGACAAGTTTGTGAGCAAACTGACTGGTGTGTATTGTTGCTTATAACGATTTAAACTTAATTAAGTGAACATGGCATCCAGATACAGTAGCACAATTCTCTCAGCGTGGGAACTCAAAATTTTAACACAACAAATCAACAACAGTGATCCCTTAAAGACCCTGGAAGCAAAACTGCTCCGAGCTCTGTTACTTAAATGCACTTTATTTTTTTTCCTTTTAACACATGACGTAACACTACATTCCAACAATGGTTTACATATCTCCCTGCAAAAATAAACGAAAAGTCAAGTTTCAGAAAAAATGTATGCATCAAATACTGTACTCGTCTATACATTTCTTCACGTATATAAAAGTGTACTTGGAGGTGATGTCTGGAAAAAGAGCACAGGGGTACACAACGCTTTTGAAGATATCCAGCATTCCAAGTCATTCCTGCTGCCTGACAGCCTCTCGGCTCATCCCTGCTGTTTAATATTCCTGTGGTGCAGTCAGTGAGCTGTGGGTTACCAATACAGTATCTGTGCCCTGGCTGGCACGGCCCTGGCCATACACCCACAATGACTCTCTGTCAGAAACACAGTCTTTTTATGCAGCGCTCCACAGGTTGCCTCCACTGGATGAAACCAACACTCCTTTTTTTTGATGGCACAGCCCTAATCCCAGGCCTTGGACACATTCAATGACCTTTCTAAGCAAGGCCATGTCCTATTTGTATTTTTTGTCCATCCATTATCAGAAAAGTCGCTAATTCCTGACAATTCCTGTTAAAACGAAACCTATCCTGGAAGCTTCAGGGAAGGTGGGACTGTGCCCTCTGACAGGACGCTAGTCCATCACTGGGGACACACAAAGGCACGTGGGTGTGGACACACATGGAGATGCCATTTCACCCAGGCCATGTCTTTGGAAGGTGGAAGGAAACCAGAGCAGCTGGAGGAAGCTCGTGCACAATTCAGGGGAACCACACACACTTCACACAGAAGGTTTCCCAATCCAGAATCAAACCAAGAACCCAAGAGATATTTATCATTGTTATTTGTATACACAATGACTTACATTAATTAGTGCAATGAAGGAGGACAGCAATCAAACAAAGACAAACCAGCTCTGTTTACGCAGGGAATCAGGAAATTTGTGGAGCCAGTAATAGCGGTCATAAAATGGTAGTCGTCATGACAGTTTCGGCATTGAAACAAACCAGAATGCTGTGGTTCTGGAGTTTAGGCAGGAATGCA
The DNA here is from genome assembly GCF_040954835.1 of Lepisosteus oculatus. Classification (NCBI taxonomy): domain Eukaryota; kingdom Metazoa; phylum Chordata; class Actinopteri; order Semionotiformes; family Lepisosteidae; genus Lepisosteus; species Lepisosteus oculatus. The sequence goes on from NC_090700.1 coordinate 38,248,546, forward strand.
CTTGGGCAATGCAGTCAGTCTGTACTTTCCTGACTCCCAAAACAATCTATGCCCGGGGGCATCACTCCTCGATACTGCTCAGTTCTAAGACAGGCACACGTGTGGTGTGGGGGATATCGACTAGCCCAGGGATGATTAGTATCCTTTCACTCTATCTGTTCTAGAAACCGAGCTGGTAACCCTTATGTTCACACACTGTCAAAGTCTGTTCATAAAAAAAAAATAGGAATTAGATGTCAGGTAGGCAAATTTGTTTTAAAAAATAAAACCTTTAATGGTATGTAATTAGAATGAAATTGTGAATTATATCAAATTAGGGTGTATTAAATAAGAATTATTGTTCTTTCAAATTGATTGTTGTACATGGTTACCGTGATTCTTATACTTATTAAATGAATGCAACTTCCAGGATTAAGCCTTTTCTCTTCTCTTCCTTTTGGTGCAAGCCTGAGTCAGTATGTAATGAGCAACCTTATTTAATTAACCTGGCCGGACACTGGCTGGTTTGGAAGCACATGTAGTACTTAAAAAGGCGCAGGGGCCTGGTGTTTCACACTGAAGCGAAGGGGAGACACATGAGCAAACATTACAACACACCCACCCATCTGCAAAAGTGATTGTGCTCGGGATGAAATTTAAAGATTTTCAATAGCTCAATTCCACAGACAGGTCAACATCATGTTTGATCATAGCCCAGATGATCGATAGATTTGTCTATTGACTAAATATCAGTCTAAGATCAGAGTGGTAATTACTGTGGGTCACACAGAAAACAGCATGCAATACAATACTTAAATCTGTGCACACATGCTTGTCTCTAATTCAGTGCTTACTGTACATGACTGCATGGTTAGATTTTAAATAACAGATTCCCAAATCATTTCAAAAGACTTTCCATCTTCAAGGGGACCCTGCTGTAAGAGATGTGTGACACTCGATTCAATTTTTCATTCTAAGAATAATCCAAAGGTAGGCAAAGAAAAAATGCATTGCTTTATTGTGAATTTAAACAGTTAGAATGACAAACAGCATTGTAAATAAAAAAATACTGAATACCAAGAGCATGTCAATAAAAAGACTAGGGATATTAGGAATAACAGATGATTAGGAGAGGTTTTTGACCATACAGCTTTTACCAAAAGTACAAAGCAACGAACTACACATTGTTGTCAAAATCTATATCATTCTAGAACTAGAACTGATAGGAAAACAAACAGTAAACCGAAAATGTCTCTAAAACATATAGCATTAAGAAAAATAAGATTTGTATTAATTCAAAATTTCCACAGAACACACAGAACAAATGCAATCCAAACAGGCACAGTGTACTTGTGAGCTACACCACAGGTTCAATTTCCCATTAACCAGTATTCACACTGCCTGCCTGTTTCACAGTATCTCAATAAGATCGGCAGCTTGTCAGCTTTCCACTCACATGAAAAAGCAGGGCCGTAGACTCGAAAAGGCAGAGAACATGCAATTCAAGAATTCCTCTGTATCATAACACTTACTACACAAAAGGCACAAGAGGAAATATTACAAATGCTATTTTAGTTCCCTGCTAATGTATTTTGTATGACTTGAAAAACGAAAGAAATTGGCTTCCGGCGTGTTTCCAGTTTAATAAGAAATGCAGGAGCCCCAGGTGGTACTGCCAACCCTGGGCTCCCTGCAGACCAGAGCTGATCTCCAAGTATAACCAGTATTAGATCACCCTGCTGCAGGCTGTCTGTGCTGAGGTCGCACTCTCCACTACCACACGGCAGCAGGCAGTTGAATCCCACATAGCAAGGTCAGGAGGGCATCACAGGAGAGGGGAGCGCTACACAGAACCAGAAAACCTTGGGATTTCCCTGATACACAGGGACCAGAACACGTTTGCATTGATTATGTGGCTGAACAACAAAATGTCTAGTAAGGCCTCATTAGCATCATAAGCATGCCAGCTTCTGAAACGTAAGATTCCACCTTTATTCACTCTTGACTTTTAAAGAAGGATCAATTACTGAAAAGCTGTGAACTTCCAAATATCCGGGTGAAAAAAATGGTGTGCTTAGAGAACTGAATCAATACGTTTGATCAACGCTTGTGTGTGTATCATATGGGGACATGTGTTCAGGATATCGAGTGGATCTAGACACACAACAGTACACACAGTGCAAATGGCATTAGCTCATTTTGAGAGGGACAGCACAGTGGCTCAGTGGTTAGGATTGCTGCCTTGCAGCGCTGGGAACCTGGGTTCAATTCTAGACCTGGGGTGTTATCTGTGCGGAGTTAGTTTGTTCCCATAGTCCAAAGACGTGCCGGTACAGTAGGTTGCAGGCTTCTGGGAAAACTGGCCCTGGTGCGAGTGTGTGTGTCCTGCTACGGACTGGCATTCTGTCCAGGATCCTTGTTCCCATTGCTTGCCGAGACCCTGAATTGGATGAAGCAGACAGCACTCCATGTGTGGAACTGAGCCCAGGGCCACGGTGCTGCAAGGCCACACTGCTAACCGTTACACCACCATAGCCCCCCATTTTCCAAATAAATCCTTTCTTTACGCAAATTGTATCTGCTTTTTCCATTTCCTTCTATCCTCGCTCTGTTTTCAATTCTGACTCCTACATTTTTTATCTCTATCAACATACCATACCAACGTTTAATCCTAAAGTGTGAATTTTTTAAAACGATGATTAAACAGAATAGTGGTGTATTCCATACATAGATCAATTAGAGCTTGATTATACCTCCGTGTCCCTTAATTGCATTTTCAGAAACTAATATGATGAAGACATTAATCTGTGTAGTCACTTATTCTTTTCTGTTCAGCTGCAAACATTACCTTAATTGCTGTTGTGTAATTGCATCTGTAATTTCCCATTGAATAAAACATAGTTGTTGCTGTTGCAATTTCCTCTTACAATTCTGATCACTGTAACTGTAAACTGAGAGATTATGACTGACTAGAATAACTGAAACCTACCTGATTTAATCAGATACCAGATCCAGTACCACCAGTTGACGTCTTTATCCCAGTTTCAACTTGCACACACAGTAGTTATGCTAATTTGTTACAATTTTCTGAGCTTATAAACCTCCACAGCATTGGCATCGAAAAACATGTTACATAAAATAAGCAATAACAACCTTTTCATTAGGTTAATTAATTATGTAATAGTCATAACTAAAGTAATTCTCCTAACAGCATTCTAGTGCAGTACTGCCAGACCTAGATCCCTGCCCAGCGGTTAGATACTCTCTAGAACAGTGCTCTACCTGACTGTAGTGTGATCCCAACACGCCTCTGAAACCCGGTGGAGAACGAATGCAATATTCCTCTCAGGCCTCAGCCCTCCCATGCAATACTTTCTCCTGCACCTCCCCTAAGGGAGAGATCCTGCCCTCAATTTCTAGTTTTTAATAGGAACTTCAAACATGTCTTCACCATCCCTCAAGGCAGAGGCAAATGTCATCCCGATGGACACAAACCAGAGGACAGAACAGTAAAGTAGAGACAGTCCATTTTGAACTGGAAAAAAAAGGCACTTCTTTACCCAAAGAGTGGTGGAAGTGTGGAACAAGCTGCCCAGCCGATTCCCTGGCTTCTTTCAAGAAACAACTGGAAGGCCACTAGCAACCAAATGACCTGCAGTACATGGCCTCCTCTTATTTGGACTCTTTCATGTGCCCCTGTAACTTTTGGAGCTGTTCAAAGCACACTTTCCTTCAGTGATTCTGGAGATTAGAAGGAAGATTTTAGAGAGCAGAAACCACAACTTTACACTTTCACAAAGACCCACCCTCCACCTCCCCCGGAAAAAAACAAAAACAAAAAATAATCAGCCAGTGTGAAGAAAATAACGATCCCTTTCACTTTAAGAGCAGGGCAGTGTGGAAAAGGGTAAATATTCAGAAAGCACAATTTACAGTGTAGTAACTAGTAAAGCCGTTAGGTTGCCTTTTCTCTTCGGATAGCGCCGGTCGTGGGTCTTCTGTCTCCCTCCCTCCGTGCGTGGGTGCCTCTTCACAGCCTAACGCTGGGCCCGTGGTTGGGTGGACGCACAGGTGACCGCTGGGCCTCCTGCAACCATAACAGTTACGACAGGTTGTTCTGTGGCTAAGGATCTGCGCTTGTAGCTAGAAGGTTGCCGGTTCAAATCCTATGGCTGGCAGAGAAATCCTACTCTGTTGGGCCCCTGAGCAAGGCCCTTAACCCCAGTTGCTCCAGGGGTGCCATATAAATGGCTGACCCTGTGCTCTGACCCCAAGCTTCTCTCTGTCTGTGTGTCTCATGTCGAGCAAGTTGGGGTATGCAGAAAAGACAAATTCCTAAGGCAAGAAATTGTATATGGCTAATAAAGTGATCTGATCTTAAAAAAAAAGACAGATTGTTCATATAGGTTCACTCCACCTGCCAAGGTGTAGTCTAGTACTGACATTGTGCTTACAGCAATACGGAGTCCCACTGTCAAATTCATCAAACTAAACTAAAATAGTTCAAGTTTTCAAAGTCGGAACTTTTCTACGCCCCCTAATTGCTCAATTGGTCCTTCCTTTAGAAGCACACGTACTGGGCTGCTGTCGGAGAGGACTCTCCCATCAAGTGCTGTGGCGCCAGAGACAAGTCGTACACAGTCAAGCTGAGATCTCCCGTCTTGCACTATAAGATAAGATCACTTTATTGGCCATATACAATTTCTTGTATTAGGAATTTGTCTTTTCGCATACCCCAGCTTGCTCTCCATGAGACACGTACTGTAGACAGGGAGAGAAGCTTGGGGTCAGAGCACAGGGTCAGCCATTTATATGGCGCCCCTGGAGCAGTTGGGGTTAAGGGCCTTGCTCAGACTCCTCTGCCGCCTGCGGGATACAAACCGGCAACCTTCCAGCCACAGGCGCAGATCCTTAGGCACAGAGCCACCGCACCGCAGTGATATTCCGTCATGTACAGTACAGTAGGTACAGTACATGTTCATCTGTAGCTATACTGTAGGCGAATGAGGTGCGTATATAGTTTCAGACAAGTTTTATGGGGCTACGTCTTAAGCGGATATTAAAATCACGGCCAGTAAAGAGTTATTTGCATTCGTTAAAATATTGGGAAGTGACGGGCAAGTTGTGTATCATGTATATTGAGTATATACGTTGTGATAATGATTACTGTTTAGTTCAGGTGGGCAGCTGCGTCAAAGGACAAAGTAATAGGTTTATTCCATGCCGAAAAGAGAAGAAAGAAAACAGAATGTTTCGGCTGTGGAGCTTTCTTCGGGTTCAAGGCTGACTTGAACTTGATTTCTGTTTTGTTACAATAGTCATAAAAATATGAATAGCACCGTATTGCAATTCATAATGTTTATAGTACATAAATGTGATAGCGTACGACTTTCCAAAGTTTGGAAAAGGAGTAGTCGATTAGTCGACTAGGGAGCAGCAGCAAAATGAAATCTAATGTTTAACGTAACGCTATTTTGAACCCAATTCATATAATAATATATCAATATATTATTTTGCTTTAGTGAAGATACGGACAACAGTTTTGCTAACGTACTGTACGCATCCTTGGCATCATGTCCAGACACGGGGCAATGGACATAGGTTACCTGACCACTCTACAGTACAGGCTAGGTGTTGAGAGACAGGCAAAGTCGTTGTAAAGGTCAGACGTCTCTGCAGAGCCAGCCTACGTAGCAGTCTCTCTCAGGCAGTCCAGCAGTCAGCGTGCGCCCTCTTGTGGTCCAAAGCAGTAATTGTAGTTCGAAAATCAAATTCTCTGAACTAAGACGTCCAACTGCCCCTTAAAAGTCAGTTCACTATAGAAACCCGTGAAACTCATTTTGTTTTATCTTACGGGTATAAAACGCTTTGTATAGATGTTTAAAAATAACTCTATGTCGCTACCAGAAAATTAAAATGTCTTCGGGACTAGGGAAGACTAAGGCAAAGCTTTTGGGCAGTCTACAATAACACACCTCGCCCTTGATGGTGGCTTTTTGATTGCCAGAGTGCTTTCGCCCACTTGGAAAAAAATTGCTAGGTGGGGGAGCGGATGGGAATTGTACTGCAGAGGGCACCTCACCGTGGTGATGTGTCGAGGGGTTTCCGGAACGCCGTGATGGGATCCCTGGTCTGTCCTGCGTCCGGCATCCGGCGGCCTAGATCTCGGGGGAGCTGAAACACGACCGAAAGAAATGTGAAACCTACACCTGAACAAATCAGTGTGTTAGATTCCCCGTTACTGATGTTGGGTCACCATCCTCTCAAGGACGCGGAGCAGCCGATTCGTCATGGTCTCGTTCAGGGCGGCGCTGTTGTTCTGAAGAGAGGGGACCTGTCATTTTTGCACTGTTCCTCTCACAGCTGCGCGCCCTCAAGTCCCCGGACAAGATGAAACACATTTCGCATCTGATAGATTGTACCATTAAAACATCATACAAGTATGAACAAACACGTGAACGGGGCAGTGGTTCAGTGCTGCCTGTCAGCGCTGGGGCTCCGGGGTGCACACTGAGTGGAGTTTGTATGGTCTCCCCGTGTTTGTGAGTTGTCTCCAGCTGTCCGGTTTCCTCCCACAGTCCAAAAACATACAGTACTGTTAGGTTAATTGGCTTTTGGGAAAACTGGCCCTGGTGTGTGTGTGTGTGTGTGTGTGTGTTTGTCAACATGGTGATGTACTGGTGTCCTGTTCAATGTGTATCTCGTGCTGCATCTGGTGCTCTGATTCCCCACAACCCTGTACTGGATAAAGCATTTAGAAAATGGATGGAAAGACAAACTGTACATATTCTTAACAAAGGAAATAAGTGTTAAAAACTCACTACAAAATGTGACCTATTTTACACTGTTATACATTTTTAATCCTCATATTTGTCCATGTTAGCCTCCTATTATTCCAGTATGTCATTAGTCCCCTTGCTCACAGACTGACCTGGGCTGAAAAAAGAGAGAAAGATGCCCAAATTTATTGTGCATAAGATTAGGCACTATTGACCTATCAGTCCATTATTCTGGACTAATATTGTGGGATTCTTTCTCTGTAGCCAGCTATTGAACCCATCCCTTCTTTGTCCGATGTAAGATTAGTCCTCCCTAGTTTCAAATGCAGACACTGTGTTTGACTCCCATGAAGTTTGTTGTTTTCCCTGTCTTTCCCTGTGCGTGACGGTATAATCCGGAAGAGTCTGGAGAAGGACATCAGGGCAGGCACAGCGAGGTAAGGTTGGGATGACAGACAGGGGATGGTGCTTGAGGGGCATGGAGTAGGCTAACGAGTCCAAGGAATCGGGGCGCGGTCCATAAACCAAAAGCCAGGTGGTCCATCCATGACAAAGAGAATTAACACAGGGAACGGGAACGTGGAACCAGGCACATGGAAGATTAAAATCACAACAAGGCAAGGCGCTCCGAACTCAGAGGTCAGGACACCGTGGTGAAGCCTATGCCCTTGGGCCACTCCTGTGCCCGGTGGTAGGCAGGCTTTGGAACTTCCAGGCTTTCAAAGCTGAGCCCAGAACTACAGAGGCGCAGGGCTTCAATAGAGAAATGGGGATAGGAAACAGCTGGGACAAATTAAGGTGGGAACACAACGAAAAAGAGAGGAGCGCCCTCTAGAAGAGGGATGACGACCGTGACACAATGTGCTGCATCAAGACCTGATTAAGGCAGGAGACTTGAAATACGAGTCTGGCTTCTTGCAGAGCCGGCTGAAAAACTCCCAGAACTCACCACTGCACACGGCGGCAGGGGTCCTGCGAGGGGGCGCGCCGTAAACGTTCTGCTGAACCCGCCGCCGAGTCAGTCTTGCCATCACCAAAGGCAGCTTAGATCTCTCCTTGATGTGATCTTGTGAGCGAAGACGAGATCGTGCTGTTAAATGGAGTTCCCCTCCAAATCATCGTGCAAGCTAGTTAACAACATGACTGCATGCATAAGGTTGTACTTGATCTGGGTCTGTGTCTGTGTCTTGCTCTGAGTTGCCTTTATATGGTTGAGCACAGAGTGAAGAAAAGTACCCATTTCCCTAATCACAGCAGAAAACAGTCAGACGTACTTGGAGCGCAGTGCATTTCCCTGGGGGCGTACTAACTGAAACTGAGATTAAAACAGCCTTTTAAAATCAGCAGAAAAACACCTCCTGTTTCTTGCAAAGCTTTAGAAGTTGTTCTTAACAGCTGCTAGATACTGTATCTGATAAGATCTGATCAGCCTTATCTGTGTGCTTAAAGACTGCACCGTTTGAGGTTTTTCAGGATTAACACTTCATACGAGCCGAACTAATGACGATGGTATGAGGGTCTTGAGCCATGTGCTCATCCCTGGTTAATAAATGAAGACAAGGGAAATTTAACAAAACATTTCAAGCAAACTGCTGCTGAAGGAATAAGAGTGCTGAATACACAGCTGTTTACACTTCCATGGGGGAAACTAAGCAAAAAAGCAAAATGACTGATATATATTTAACATTACTCAACACAATGCAGTTCACAGATATGAATCTGGATTTCATTGCAACTGATGTTGTACTGGTATTAGCTACAGTATTTCATGACTTTTGTAGACAGACGTACAGTATGGGCACATCACCCACAAAATGCCACAGAATGAGAGCCCAGAGTGACACAGCCTGACACAGTCTGTTACAGACTGGACATGTTCTTGGCTTTTATATCCTGTTCCAACTCTATCAGAACAGTCCAAGATTAATTCTTGCTGTGGAATAATCCTTGCTGGAACTACAGTGTAGTGTCCCACCTGCTGTCCTTGCAACAGGAGGGTTATACTGATATATGCATGGATTTCATGTCTTTATGACATCAGCAACCACCGTGCTTTACTGCATCACTGCACAGATTACAATTTCTTAATAAAACCTTCACTGGTGTGGCTGATTGCAGCACCTCCCTGGGGTGGCAAGTGGTGGCTGTACTGCTTCACCAGCTCAGTGCACAGCAGAGCAGGTGGAGGTGATACCGCTTGGCAGGTTAGGTATCAAGGTATCAGGCCATTTAGGGGTGATCAAGAAAAACTGAACAAGAATTTAGTCTGGATGCCGTGATTAGCACTCCTGCTGTTTAGCTCAGTCCCATGGGATCAAGAATCCATGTGTAGTCAGGGACTTGCAAAATGAAAAGTACATCCTGCTGCACACTCAGTGGAATTTCTGGCCCATGGGGCAGAGCTCCACCTAGTGGCCAGAAAACAGCAGCAGTGTGGCTGTCCTTGAAGTGCCCCCATCCTAGTAAACAGCCAGGCAAGGTTTAGTGCTGTCTAGCTTTGAAGATGAGAGGAAACCAGGCACCTGGGTGGTAAAGCAGCTGACAACCGTTCCGTTTTGAAACGTGAGGAGGCAACTGTGACGTCTCCAGACTTCAGCTGCCATCCCTATCTTGAATTTAATCATCGTTCATCACAAACTCATATCTCACTTACAGTACAACCCTAATCTATTCATGAATACTGTACTTCATCTGCAGGGCAGAGAAAAGTAAACATTCTTATTGCAACCTTTTTCTATAAAAATAAAGTAAAATGACTTGAAACAGACCTGCAAGCACTACATATAAAAAATAAAAGAGGCTGAAAGCAACGGGGGTCTTCGCTGTGATTCTTGTTTTACAAATCCTGTGTGTTATTTCTAGCCTTTGCAAACTACCTGTGGAGCCGAGAAAAAGATAAAACCTGTGCAGAAGTTCAGAGATTAAGCAAGTAGCACAGAGCAGAGTGAAATGAATTTAGCAGTTTACGCAGACGTGGTATTTTCAGATAAACTGAGGTAAGAGACTTAACCCCTACCTCTCCTGAATCGCACTATGACTCGAATGAAGATCACCACGGCAGTCACCATGATGATGACGAACAGGATCACCAGGAAGAAAGACATCGGGTCGCTCCCCAGTGCATCCACACTGAGGGCCAGGGAAAGAGAGGGGAAGAAAGAGGAAGACATGTTTGACAGCAGACCCAGGCATCAGGACTGAATGTACTTCGTTGACACCCAGTTAGAAAGCAAGCCCTCTGTTTCTGAATTATTTGGCTTCCCCTGATGTTTCTTCCTCTCCACGAGCCTTACAAAAAAGACTCTGAGGGTTTAATTTGCACTTCCTTAACACAATTTCAAACAAAATATCTATTTCCAACTGAATCCTTCTCTTTCCTAAGTATTAAAAAAAAACTCTTTTGACCTTTTTTAAAAAATGATGATTTATTTTTATAACAGCATTTTTCAGAGCTTACCATGTGTATGTAGCAGATTCCCCAGGTCCCTTAGCAAAAGGGTATACAAGAACATCTAACAAATATAATACCAGCACCCAGATGAGCAAAACGTGCTCCACTCATGTGAAACCTGTCTTCTATTCTGTGTTGTTAACAGTAAGAGAGTGCAGTGTGGTCCCTTACCCGGGCACCTCTGGCAAGGCGGTGAGCCTGACAGACAGGGAGCTGACTGGGGACGTCCCAGCTGTAGTTGTCCTGGGTGTTGAGTCCAGATGCCCTGTCACCAGCTCTGCCAGAACAAAGAGTTGCATTAGGGAGTCTCATCCACTGGGGTTTGTGGGGTCGTTTTTTGATTCATTTTTGTGAGTCAAGACGGGACTCTAAAATTAAAAGCAAATGAGAAGGTTGGCTGTTTTCATTTTTGGCTTCACAGTCACTGTATTTCTTTCCTCTGAACCCAAGGGAAAAGATAAAAGAAAATAGAATTAGCAATGATCATTAAATCAAAAGCTTGGGAACACTAAATCCACTCTCAACAGATTTACTTATTTCTCATTTCCTAACTCAAGACATGACAAGGAACAAGACAGTGTTTTTAAAAGCACAGCATCTGAAAGACTGAAACAGAACTGTTATTTTGCCCACTGTGTTGTGTGATCACACAGTATGCAAGAGGAAACACATCTTGCACAACAGTTAAATACTGAGAATAAAAAAAAGGAGATCCATAAAAAAGAGTTCGGATTCTGGAATTTGCCAGGACAGCTGTTTACCTAAAAACTACTATAGTATTATACTAATGGCTTCATGGTCCTCGCCTTGATCTCCGTACTGCGGATTACACTCCTCAGTCCACAGCCATGAATGTTCTCTCATACAATTTCCGTCTCTTTAATTTCGTTTCCTGTTAAAGCGAGCTCTGAGTGGTCTTTGCAGTCATTTATACAGCTAAGTCTCCAAGGCTTCTAGAATCTCAGAAGGATAACAACCACAGAAAAAAGCATACAGTACAATTAAAAACGCATGCAACTAAACCATGGAAAAAAAGCATGCAAACAAAGCAGACGACACATTTTCCATTTTTTGTTCTTTTAAAGAAATATATAGGCTTATTTGATCACTTTGTACTTCAGAAAACAGTTTATCATGGAACTCTGTAATATACATTACTGGCACCAGAGTTAGCTATTTTAGATCGTTCCACTCTTCACTCCATGCTTTTCTTTCTCAGTGCAGAAATACTATTTTACGGTGATTCTCAGGTGAAGTTTTAATCTTTTTGTGTTTCAGCAGTTAAGCCTGATGTGTAGTTGGTGTAGATCAAGCAGTATTTTAGCTTTATGGGTATGCTATGCATAGAGAAAAAATAATGATAATGATGAGGGGCTCCTGAAAATGAGTAAATAAGGTCTATTGGGTAAATGTGACGGATTTTCTGCTTCAACACTTGATATTTGCAGCGGTTGTTTTAATTACCTTGAGTTATTATAATCGTGTTTTTGAAGATACTGATCAATCAGAATTAAAGATTCACTAAATTATGAGCTCGCTTTCTTCACACTAAAACTAAGATCCAATAATAACAGCCAAAGATGTTACAACAGGAGAAAACAGCAGTGGAGGTCTGAGTAAAGTATCAATGCTCGCATTGAAAACACACATGTATTCTCGAAACGGCCACAAACTCCTGATCACATCTAAGATATTGAAGACGTCTGCACTGCAGTGTAGCTATTTGCATCCTGTGTAGCTATTTACATCCTGCTAATCTCAATCCCGCAACCTAAGTCTGCGTTGCAACAAATGGTCAGGAGGCCTTGTACTAAAGGTGGAATCTGCTGTACAGATGAGCGGGCCAATCAAAGACTGGATAAAGAAATAGATTTACCATAACTGGAAGGTGGCAGTGTCTCTAGTTTTCATTCCTCCCTGAATTCCTAATGAATTGATCTGAATCAAATAATCGATTTAAGCCGCTGTCTTTAAGTCTTGACTCATTCAGCATAATAGGTACATATAAAACCTGAAGGATAGGAGTGAGTATCGCTAAGCTAGTGATTGAAAAAAAAAAAAGCTCAGTAGCCTGTTCCATTTTTCTTAACCGTTTTTATGTCCTTAAGCACAGAACAGGCTCTCGTTGGTTCAAGAATCCAGTTGGAACAGAAAGAGGACACGTGTGGCTGGAGTTGTGTGTCCCCTCGGCCATTGCAGAATACTATAGAACAAAATATAGTTCAAAACAACACCCTTTCTATTCTTCAGAATGGAACTAAGCTGTTCTTCAATATTAATGTTCATATATGTTTGGAATGCATCCATCCATCCATTTTCTGACTGCCTCTTCCAGCTCAGTGTCACACGGGAGCCAGACCCTGTTCCGTCAAACAACAGGTACAAAGCTGGGTTCTGCCTAAAAATATTGGAAACCAGTCCATTGCAGGGCAGACACAGATGCAACACCAGGGCCAATTCTCCCCAAAGCTAATTAGCCTGCCCGTATGTTTTTGGACTCAGAAAGAACTGGAAGAAACCCACACAAATACAGGGAGAACATACAAACCACCCCAGGAATTGAGCGTAGAACCCTAGCACTGCGACACAGCAATGCTAGCCACTGCACCACCATGTCACTCATTCATGCAATGCATTTCATTATTTCTTTTCTGGCTGTTTACAGGCACTATTCGCAATTGATTCCTTGTTTTTCAAAGGGGAGGCACCCTCACTGACCTCTGGACACCTGAATCTCCAGCATCCCCAGAGCATGAACCCTGTTGTTGCTGTGGACACCGCAGAAGTACACTCCGGAATCGCCCTGCTGCAGGCTCCTCAAAGTGAAGGTGACAAAGTTATAGGTGGTGTTGTCTAAAATCTGGACCTTGTCTTGCTGGTCAGGCCTTGCGGTCTTGCTGTCCGCCGGTGCGACTATCACACACTCGCTGTCAGAGATCTGCCGGCACCACACCTTGGGCCCACGCCGACACTGGGGCTCGTAATGGCAGCGCACCGACACTGACTCCCCCGCGCCCAGCTCCACCCTGTGGAGCAGGCGGCCTGTAGGGCCAAACACAGAAGACGACACAGTCACAGTCAGAAAATCAAAGGCCTTCACTCAACGCTTTACCATGAGTTAAAAAATAGCTTCTCGAAATAAACATCTCATACCTTCGCCTTCAGATCAGATCTACCCATTATTCTCTACCTCAAAGCCTGTTGCTGTGTGTTTCTGGAGGGGGGGGGGTGTTGTTCTTTTGTCTCCATACACCCACCTCTCCACACTTACCTGGGATAAGGCACGCAATCAACAGCAGCCCCGGCAGACACATCATGCTGTGTGAGAGCCAGGACGTATTAGCCTTCTTTATTAAACCATAAGCACGTCCTCGCCCCCTCATCGTGCTTCCTGCCACAGCAGGGGGGGGGGGTGAGAGGCTCAGAGGAAGCACTGTGCAGTACTGCTTTACACCATCCTTCGCAGCTGGGATGGTGGGCAACAAGAGAGACAGAAAAAAATTGCTAATTCTGGTATTACCAACATTTTTGCTTGAGACAGCTTATGTAAAAAAAAACAATGCAAAGCAATTTTAAAAAGGTGAGCCTCATTGCATATTGCACATTTTTTTTAATTCCTCGTTGCCAGTTGCCAATCGTGACAGTCGCTCATGGGCTCAGCATGTACAGTATACAGCGGCAGCTCCCCTCTGTCTAAAGGCCAGGTTTCCTGCCAGGGGACAATTCTAGTGTCTAGGCTTCCAGGGGTTGACATCATCTTCTGAAACATTCTGTCTCTGAGCTTTCTTAATTAATCGGCACTGCTTCAGTACCACCACTTTCATCCCAATGGGGAGGGGGTCGATGAAAAATTGTGCACCTTCTGAAAAGCAGCCCTGCCACTGGCATCCTCTTTTCTATAACTCCACTAACGTGACGTGTGATCTGGAGCTGTGACACTTGTCTATAGGACAGCAGGGTTTTGCTTTCTTAGAAATTATAGGAGCCATTGCTTCACCAAAAGAAAATGTATAGCAGGCTGACCTCCAGTGAGCCCAGATCACAAAACACCACACTATCAATGACTTTAATGAATGATACACAGTTAAGCATCATCAGGGTTAAGCTAAAATAAGTAAACAACTGTGGAATCATCACCCAAAGAGTCCAAAACAACCCAGCCAGGTCTCTGTCTTTGTCAATTTCTGCATTTCTTCTTAAAGGCACAAGGGGGTGTACTTTCCCCACATACAAAACTCATTCTTTCTTAAAAACACATCTTCATACTGTACACCCAATGAAAAAATGCTGGAGCATACATTTTTAAAGCCTGCAAGGTATATTTGCATTATAAAAAATATTTGGATGCTTTATAAATGTCTTAAATATATAAATCAACTTCAAAGCGAAATTTCTAGTCATTCAAATGCAAAGTGAGAAGCAAGCAGTTTAAAAATCAATTAATTTGCAGGGCCTTCATGCTTCAGTCCGTAAGAGACATCAGTGTATTCAATCATATGTTGATCGTTTTATTTTTATTTAAATCATATAAAATACAAATGAGTACAAATAAGAAGTTCAACTACAACTACAAGCAACTCCAAGTTACATCCAAAGGCAAATTAAAAGCATTTTTATTCTTTGAACTGTTCATTTGCTGCAGACTTCAAGACCACATTCCTCAGAAACATTTCAATAAATTATTTTACAGCTAAAATATTAATGGGAACTTTCAAGTCAGAATAAAAAGAAAGATTCTACATTCTTGTGAACTTATAATAACTGGTATGGATTTAAAATCCATATTATATCAAACTGTTTATTCAGTGTGTGAGAATGAACTCTTTACATATTGGAACAAGTAATAGGTTTATTCCATGCTGAAAAAAAGAAGAAAGAGAACACAACGTTTTGGCCGTGGAGCCTTCTTCAGGTGTGCCTGAATTCTTTACATATTGCTGTATTAACAGAAACGCTTTATGTATTTTAACATAAACTGGACAAGGCAGTTTAATTAACTGAAGTCATAACAAAAAATAACAAGAACAACAAAAAGAAAAGCTTTGCAGTTGTGTTAAAGTTCACAATAAAAATATGTAATATAAGAATAAATGATGGATAATATAAAGGAAAAACTTTATTTTCTCTTCCATACTAGGATTTCCAGACACCTCCCCTCCTGAGCTGCTGTCAGTGGCACAACATCATTTCTTCTCCTCCAGGATCTGGGCTCACTCATTCCTATCTCCTGCCATGGACGGCAGTCGCTGTCGCTGTGTTCCTGACCGTGTTCGTCAGACAGCGTGACAGCAGGTGACCGTCATCGTATTTGTCTACAGCTATTCTGCAATGCCGCAGCATCCAAAGGAACTCAGAAATAAATATGCAAAGCAACATTGTCAAGAATTTAGCAGGTTGGGAAAGTACAGATTTACAAAGAGAGATAGCGATGTCCTATAGTTGTAGTCAAACCCCATACCTAGCCAAGTTCCTGATTATCCTGCAGTGTTAAAGATGAAAACACAGGATACTTTGAAAAATTGCTTGATAAGATCCTAGAATCAATCCACTGAACAAGCAAGATGACCCAGACAGCATCTTCTCATGTGTTACCTTATGTATTTAACTGCCGAACACAGCATACAGAGAGCAACAATGTGTAAGGCACCATTGGAATATATTTTCACATGTCTGCCTAACCTCCCGGGTTCAGCAAGGGAAATTTCTCGTTATTAAAATTGCCCATTTCAGTATGGTATTGTGTGGCATGTTAAGAATATTATACAAATATAATATCATCATCAAATCCCTTTCCCTCTCTCTTCACCACCTTCCTTTGTGTTAAAGCAGCAGTGGGGGCAGTGGTCAGGGTTCTGCACTTGTTACTGGAAGGCTGTGGGGCGACACTGCTGTTGTACCCCCGAGCAAGGCGCCGTTCCCAAATTTTTCCAGCTAAACACTCTGTTCTGTAAATGGTAGTAAATGTAAGTTGCTTTGGATAAAAGTATCGGCATAAAAAAATAGGTAAGCAAATGTTTCTGGTTTGGAAACAAATTTCCAATCTGCAGTTCACATCTCCGTCGTTCCACCTGATTTAAAGAAGGTTAAGAAAAAGGAAGGCACTTGTTGTGCAGCTGCTGCTCCCTTGGCAGCCTTTTAATTCCTTATCAATGTCTCTGTGACACATACACATTGGCTAAACTGTCAGGAACCCCAAATCAATTCAAGAAACCAGTGGCAGGTAATTTCTTTCACCTTTCTTAATCATGACAACGCCCCGATGTCATTCCTTTTGACCACCACCAAAGCTAGCAGAGTGGGCAGTGCAGTGCCATGGACTTCATCACAATCTCTACCAAGGACTTTCCTGCCCCAAAGGTGGGGTGCAATTGGGATGCAAATATTTCCTAACCTTGAGGACCACCCGCCACGCCCCCTTCAAGCCATTCTTTGAGTTCTGAGAGGGCCATCCCTCAATCCGTTCTGGGTCTCCTAATATTTTGGACAGTAAATCTAAAGAAAGATGTTTTCTGTCCTTTAGCCCTGTTGTGGTTGTTGTAGATCTGTCAGTGTCAGATCCCAGGCTTTCTGCTCCAGTACAGGTGATGGTGGAGCTCCAGAGCTTTCTGCTCCAGTACAGGTGAAGGTGAAGCTGAGGACTTTCTGCTCCAGTCCAGGCGATGGTGGAGCTCCAGGGCTTTTTGCTCCAGTCCAGGTGATGGTGGAGCTGAGGGCTTTCTGCTCCAGTCCAGGTGAAGGTGGAGCTGAGGACTTTCTGCTCCAGCCAGTCCCCTGCCCAGCAGAGGGCCATGTGCTCAGCTCATAGCACCCTACAAAGTCACACAAGTTTGACTCGGTTTCTGTCCAGATAGCACTGGGCATCAGCTCAGATCTTGTCCAGTGCAAACATACACACATCTGTCAAAAGGAGGTCATCCAGGAAGACGTACACCCCTGAGGAGACAAAGACAGATGAATTGACAATGTCTCCACCAGGATTTCCACTTGACCCTCTAATATGGTTGAATCATTAATTCCACTGCACAAAATAATCAGAGTTTAACTGAAACATTCACTTCAGGGCTGCAAGACTGCAGCACCTGCATTTATCAGCACTGATCGGAAATCAGACCCTGCTGTGCATAAGGAGGAAATCATTTTTTTCTGGTATTTTTTAAAGCAGATAAAAGCGTGCCCCCGGAGGTTAAGTCAAGATCTCTGACATTTCTATTAACTGTTTCTGGCAGCTCTTTTGTGAAGTGTCTTGCTGATCACAGTATAGGACAACGGTCCTTTTTTTCCGGTTCCTAAGCCATTTCTTTCAGTAGATCGATTTGGAATGAAAAAAACAGCTCTTTTTTGGGCCAA
This sequence comes from Lepisosteus oculatus, assembly GCF_040954835.1. Taxonomy (NCBI): domain Eukaryota; kingdom Metazoa; phylum Chordata; class Actinopteri; order Semionotiformes; family Lepisosteidae; genus Lepisosteus; species Lepisosteus oculatus. Next base: position 38,266,102 of record NC_090700.1, read on the forward strand.
GATTTTGCTGGGGTTCATTTGTCCATTAAAAACATGTTTGTTCAAAGCCTTAGACTGAGATATTTGATAAACAATTAATACAAGTCAGTTTCAATATAGGAATGCAGTAATTCATCATTGACTTCCAATAACAACTGTAATTAATAACTGATAGCTCCCAATGTCAATCCACAGCAAAAGGGTTTTAAAGGATATTCAGCATTTTAAAAGCTTTGGTGTAACACACTGGTGTCAGGAAAAAAAGAACAAAATGCAAAGCAATGAAATGTTATGCACTCTGCTATCACTTACAATAGGGTTTAATGCTCACTGTCTGCATGCCATCTCTCTTTCATTACTTGCTGTAGTCTTTCTATGCCAATAATTACACAGGGATTACATTGGGAAAAGCATCAAAGCTCTAGAAAGGAGTCACATTCATCAAACACAAGAGTTCCCAGCAGAGCTGGGGGGAATTTTGCCAGCAATGGCCCAGGTTAAAGTCAGATAAAGGAGTGGGATGGTGTGCTAACCTTCTGTGTCAGTGGCGCTGCTGATGAGGTTGCAGATTTTGGCTTGCAGGCTGGTGGGCGTTGCTGGGCTCCTCTTGCCGTTGTCGTAGTGACTGGTGCCTAGCGACAGCACACACTGGAAAGCCAAGCTGGGCCACAGCAGGCGGCACTCATGGTTGCCCAGGGCCCCGTGGGTTATTGAGCAGGTTTGTCCAGCACACAATCGAGGGAGCACTCACAGATAGAGATAGATTTAAACTGCACTGAAACAAAACCACACGTTTGGATGAGGGGTTGGCTCCTGTCACTGCATACAGGGCTCAGACACACCCTCTTGAGTACCTAAAATGTAATAAACACCAGATGTGCTAATTGCTACTATAAATGCGAATTTGGCTATTTCAGGCCTCAAATCCATTGAAGTGTTGTTATTTCATATTGTTAATGTTGTTAAATTTTTAATGTAGTGCTAATTATTTCCCTTGTTGGTGTGTGGTGGCCGTCTGAGCTGATGTAGCCCCTGTAGCTACATCACCACTATGTGAAGGGGCATAAACTAAAAATCCCAGGGCATTTCTCAAAGCCCCTTTTCCTCCTGTACACCAACCCAGGTAAAAGGATATAGGCTTGGAAAAGCACTCTGACAGTATCCTACTTTCTCCTTGTTTACCTCCCAATTTGTCCTTTAAACACATCTAGACATGAGCACACACACACTGCCCTGAAAATAGCACTCGGACTCACAGCTTGCATAGGGAACAAGAAGACACTCTAAAGGATCTTTTTTATTTTGGCTCAACAAGAATTTGTAACAAATGTAATCTAAAAACCAGAGGTATTTTAATTTTCTGTATTATACTGTATGTGCATTAATTTTATATGAAAAAATGCTGGTCTTTGTTATACTGACAGATGTTTTTGTTCCAAAATCACACCACACAATGATACTGTACAATAGCAACCAGCACAGAACAGGGCTGTCACCTGATGGATATCATTCCCCAGCCTGAGCTATTGGAAGTAGCCTGGCTACTGGTAGTTCGAACTGCACTTCAGCACCATATCGACAGCTGACACCTACGGGATAAAAGTCACGATTAAAGATTCATGTCCTGCTATAGATCTGTCAAACTCGCATTATCTTCAGAAATGATTTGAAAGGTCATTTGGTTTAAGCTGATTATAAATAATGTTCTTGAATCTAGAATGTTGCATATGATTTCGGTATTAAATGACATAGTATTTCAGGAATATATGGCTTTTAGATGACCATAGGTTTTCTTAAAAAACATCAGCTATAGGGAGCACTCAGGACTTTGATGTTCAGAGTACGGACTGCAGTACGTCAGTAGTCACAAGTTACTGGGATTCCTCGGGTAGAGACACACGCCCTCTTGCAACTTGCCAGCTGCCTGTGAGTTGAACTGTTGCATCACTCCTCCAATGGATGCTGACTCAGCTGAGGGCACTATGGGGCTCAGTGTGCAGACCAGGTGTCGACATGACTGTTCAATTCGGAAAAAGAGCACCCTGTCTTCATTTCTCCACGCAGGTATGAGGTTGATAACAAATGATTAACATTTAGAAAATTCCCAATTTGGAAATTTGGAAGAAAATGGCCAATTCTAAAGCAAAACAGAAAAAATCTGTTTATAATACAGAAAGCTGTTCTCAGAATTAAATTCTTTCCTTTTCACAACGGTGCTGTACTGGCAGCACTTTGCTTTGAAATAGAACATTGGCTTTGTGCTTCCAGTGTCAAGCTTTTATAAAATAAATAATTTCCTAGACAAATCAAATGAAGCCTTGATTATATATGTTTTAATTGCTCAGCAGGGGGAAATCCAAAAGGAAAAAAATGACAAGGTGTCAAGATTATAATATAATTATATGAGTCTCTTCCTTTTTTCCAATTTATTGTGCTGAGATAATTATCTTTCAGTTGCGCTACTCCTTCTTTTCCAGCAAGCCTTTAATGAGTCATCCAGTTTTTTCTCATTTTTAATTTGAATTGATTTTGTTTACTTTTAACCTGGTACATGTTTCAGAGAAAGGCTCTGTCCTCTAGCTTGTGACAGCATCTGTTTGTACTGCATTTCTGCCTTGCTTTGTGGCTGAATTTAAAAGCTTCCTCACTGCCTGGGCTTTGTGCCGGGTTTCTCTGTGACTCGGAGAAACGGAGAGGAGGCCACCAACTCTTCAGAAGGCGGCGAGATAACGTTACAGTGCTCAAAACTAAAAACTAAATCTGCATCAACCCTTTCTTTTCAGAACAGGGAAAGAGACCTTTAAATAAGCCATGACCAACTTACTCCTTTTCATTCATTTTAAAGATATGGCCTTAAAAACTTAAGAACATTTTTGATTTCTCTCTAATCAGCCCTTCTTATTATAGCACATTTGTATACCAAATCCACTCGAATCTTATGCTTTTGTAGTGTACTACATTGTTTTTTGTACATTGTATATTGTATACATCTATGAAGTTCACTGGGTGTATATGTCCTTTGCATATACACTGTTTATATTGTTGTCTAAGAGAGGCCAGAGGATTGTGATCTTTTAGAAACTAATTGTTCAGACAGTGATGGGCAAGGTCAACAGACCTTGATAGCAGGTTTTCCATAGCTGGGAGGAAGAAGACTCACGGAAACAGAAACAGTCATGAAATCCCAGGTTTTTCATTCGTGACTGGTGAACAGGTCGAGCTTCCGATTCGAGTAGGGCCTTGGTTCTAAAGGACACAAACACCAGGAAGCCATCCCGCTTAGTTTTATTTGCTAAGAGTAGTTCGGAGAATAGATCGGAGAATTTGATCTGCCTATCTCTTGAAAGATTCTAGGGATTCACAACAATTATGATATGTCTGCAGCTGGAACGCCACACTCCCATGTTATCTTTTCCTGTCAGGGTTATGTCATTATGTCAGGGTTGCAACTGCTGAATTTGGGTATGTTAGTGTGAAAAACAGAAGAAACAGAGAAATTATAAAGGGCTCTTCACCCCCCGACTGCAAGTAAGTTAAGTATTTTGAGTTCTGGTGCATGAGAATTGATAGCACAGATGTGTGTGACTGAAAGGCAATACACTTCTCTCTGCCTTACAAACTCTCGACTGGATGGCGCTGCAGAACAGCAGTGCAGGCTCAATTTCATGGCAGATACATTGAAGTACCTCAAGTCAAAATGATGGAACGCCCTGGGATAAAGCCCTTATGGTCTGGCATAGCTGGCAAAACCTTCATTGCATTCATTGTGGATCTGTACTTGGCACATCCTGCCTGCTTGTTTTGCAAAGGATTTGAGTCCAAAGAACAGGGTGTTCAATTTTAGAACCTGGACCGGACAAGGACATCTTTATTCCCCTGACTAGATGCCACTGGTCCCCAGTGCTTGGACACCTCTCCGGCTCTCACCTATGCTGGCACCACAGATGTAGTGAGCTTTTCCTCTCAGGGCCTGCCTGTGGCACCAGTCCGCTGCATTGGAGAGAAATGTGCATGGCATCTACAGACCTGCCAAGTGTTTTAGTTCAGTGTGGGTGGTTTCAGGAAGACAAGGTGTTGAGGAAACAAATAGCAAAGAATGTAGTATTATCAGCCACTAAAGGTCACATCAGACTGTTAAATCAAAGCTAGATTTAAAACAGGTTTCTGTGGAATGTGGTCAATGTACTGTGTTTTACCTTTTAAATAGATTTGTCTTGAATTTGTTTTTTAAGCAACTCTAAAGAGAAAAATACCATTAGATAAAACTAGTATATGGTTTATATAGTTCAGTGCAAGAGAAATATTGGGTTTATCATTAGAAAAATGACCAGAAAAAATGTGCAATGGAAAAAGTAAATGAAGGATGTGTTACAGACAGGCATTTCTGTTATGTGCAGATTGTATGTTGGGCGTTTTTGAGAAAAATGTAAAGTAAAAACGATCCAAGATGTCAGTAAGCTGTAAGTGACAAGGCAGCTCAATGCTCAATGTCTAAAACACCATGTCAGTGGAGCTTATTTAGCTGTGTTTAAATGACAGGTTCCCAGAATGAATGATGTTTCAACAGGCTTTTTCTCCTTTGTTTACCTCATCTTTCATCTCTTAGCTGTGGGGAAACATATAATCAGTGGAACAGCAATTCCACCTGACAAATTTTTCCAACATCTGTCTTTTTCTGCCAGGTGTCTGTAACACTGTTTTACTGAGTATTTCTTTATTTTTATACCTGTCATGGAGAAATATTCCAAATATACAGGTAATCCAGATTCCATGCTACCTGGGGTAGATCAATTTGAAAGAATTCTATATGGACACTAATTTTGGATTTCCACTCATTTATTCAACCGAAAGAAAATTACACATACACCACTGAGAAAAGAAAAAAAAAGTTTCTATTTCAGGCAATAAAGAATAAGAGCAACAAATAAAATATTTTTCATATTTGTTCTCTGTTTCTTTCCCTAGTGGGTAAGCGCTTGTTAATGAATTCTGAGAGCAAAAGACAATAATATCTGAAGAACCTAAATCTGACTGGACACAAATTTAGGATCAAGACAAACCATGTTAAATAATTCAGTGCCTGGTAAAACTGCAGCAGAGCCCTGTGTTTTTTTTTCAGAAAGCATAACTTGATTTTCTACATCAAACTAAAAACTCACAGTACTTTGTGCAGCTCCTATCAATAGACAGAACTCTTATTCCTTGACCTCTGACAGGGCCAGCGTGGCCAATCAGAGCCAAGGCCTCCATAATGGCATCTTGAAGCCTTTGGCAGTCTCTATGGCAACGGCTTTGGCCTAACACTAGGGCTACAACCTTCGCCTACATTTAAAGACAAGTGTTTTACAAAGCAAGGACACAGCAGGGACTACCTGAGAAAGGACTCTCTGAATGTGAGCGGCATTGCATTTGAGAAATAAATATCCCATGGAATCTTGGCCTTCCTGGAGAAATGTCAAGCACTCAGGTCAATTAAAATGCAAAATATACAGTAAATATACAGTATATTTTAGATAAAACTGCATGAATGGTTTAGTTGAATGTGTATGTCATGAAAACCACTATTGAACAGAAAAATAATTTTTTTTAATTTTTAATAATTTGAAACAGGAATAACAAACATCAAATATCAGAAAGATTGAATATTATTTCTGTATTAAAAAATGTAATAGATCTTCCTGAGCAAAGCCATATCTGGAGCCAGATCTTGAAGGCACTGTGTCACAGCCACAGACAATCAGACACAAGCCTCCTCTAATTCCCACAAACGCAGACTCATTAATTAATCATCCAATCGGTCACCACCGCATCAGAGTACTTAAAGGCTCTTGCCCACCACCTCCGTGCTCAGTATTGGGTTTCCCACTGGAACGCCTTACCTTAGTGTTTCCTAGCTACCTGTCTGCTGTTTGATCCCTGAAGCTACTCCACTTGCACTTACTAAGACTCCAACTTTGGATACTTCCTTTTTGGTTAAGTACACCTGGCTTTCACCAAAAGCTGTTCTTCAGGTTAAATCATTCAAAGCAGGCAATGTAACAGAAAATCTATAAATACTGTAGCATGTAACAGAAATCTTTTTGTATGTCTGCTTGGCTCAGATTAGGCCCTGTGTGTGTCTGGGTACCTGTAATGCCGCAGCTTGGCATTCTGGGTGTTGAATGAGATGGCCGTTCAGCGCCTCAATGCCAACTGTTACCTTGGTGATCCCGGGGGCTGACCAGCGCTCTGTCCTCTGGCCTGTCCCTTCCATGCCACCTGACGAGGCAGAGAAGGCTGCTGTTACTACCCCCCCCCCCAGGCTGTGAACAAGCAAATGTGAGCGAAGATGGAATTTTTGTTTTGCTCAGGGCAGAAAAGCAGAGAAGGAGAAGATAAAAAAGGGTCAATATTAGAAATTGTGCCAATTTGTGCTCCTGGAAGAAGTATTAGGATCATGAAGAAACTGTCAGTTTGTAATGGAAAGACCACAGCCTTGGCAACTGCACTGAAAAGCACAATACAACGCACACAGCTTGAACAACAGACTACATAGCTTACTACCAACCTGGCAATATGTATCTTAGCTGGGCTTTCTGCCATAATTAATTAAATGTGGTAGGATCAGCGGCCTGAAAAAGACTAAAAACTATGTGAAAAGAATTATTTTAACCACCGCACTGGGCTCTGTTCCGAAAGCAGCCAACAGAAAAGGACTCGAAAGAAAATATTCATAAAGGGACGTGGTTATAATCTTCACTCTATATTAGAGGTCATTGGCCAGCTGGGAATATTCCTTGCACTTAGACCAAAGTTATGTCCTGAACGCTACTGTGTGTGGTGTATTTCATTACATAGTGTATCTCATTAAAAAAATAACTTTTATTCTTATCAGAAAACAAATCTCTGGTCTTGCACTCATTGTTAAATCGAGTTCTTAAAATTCTTCATAACCACAAGAAACCCTTGGGGTTTGTTAAATCGTGTCTGCCTAGAGTGCATTCTCTTTACATGGAGCTTAAATTATTCAGAAAGATTTACAAATGACTTTTTTTTTTGTTAAAGCCGTGGGGCATTATACCAGAGCCAGACACACACTGTTTCCTGCCCAGTCTTTGTTTCTAGTACTATTCTACATGTATACATGTTCAGGTTTGTTAATTAAACCTCCAGAAGCATGGAACTCAAGCAAGCATGCTCTTGCTAAATCTGATCTGAAGCGATCACAGTAACAGATTTCACTGTTTAAATCCAGAGGTCATTAACTAGTTGCTTCTTGGCTGATGTCCAGACGGCTACAGCACAGAAATGATTTACTGGGACATTTCATTCCAGATATATCCGAAGCCTGATGGCTTAAATTTCTGACATCTGTTCTTTCCATTAATAAAACTAAAACCAGGGCTGCTGAGGAATCGGACGTCTGTGTTGAGGACCATTGTCCCATGCATTCAAAATGCATTGCCGGATATGAATAAATGCAAGCACACTGTATTCATAGCCAAGTTCTGCCACACAGTGAAATCATTAATAACGTGAGCTAATCTCAGCCACCTCTACCAACAGATTGTTCACAGGAATCAAATGGCAGACTTAAAGTGGCTTAAATTGAAATAGGGAAAAGATTATTATAAATCCCTTGGAATTTAAATTTACCTTTCTCAGATGAGATAAAATATAGCTCCCCTTTTTTCTGTACTGCGTTTCTATTTTCCATTGCACAACATGTCCCATATATTAAAATCAAAAATGCAGAAAAGACTCACCCATCTGTCTGACCAAGCTCCAACAGGCAAAAACCTGGGCTAAAGTGTCTGGCCAGGAACTTCTACCAGGATGTCAGTTATGGTGATGCAGGGCTGGGGGGGGGTACTCGAGAAAGGAGACATTCTTTGCTTGGAACTTGTGAATTTATTAATCAAATTCTGCCCCCTGGTCCTCTATTTCTATCTCCCAGGCTCCACGGTCTTTGAACTAGCAGTTCACATGATGGGCCACTTGAGTGTAGTCCTCCCCAAAACTGGTTGCTAGGTTACTAACATGAAAAAGACCAGGAGTTTCTGTCCTGAGGGCCTGGATCTCCTACTCTGTACCTGGCGATAAACCAGTGGTTCTAAAGGCAGAACCACTCAGCATTCCTGCCTTACTGGTGGATGTTCTCTCCGTGTGGACACAAGGAAGAGTTCTGGGAAATTACTCCATTTTGGAGTGCCTCCAATTCCTTTGCATGAAAGTACCAGTTGATGTGCCATGTCAAATTAAGATAACTCTTCTCCCTCCTGCTGGTGCTGAGAAATGGCTCTCTTAACCTTTGTATGCCTGGAGTCTATCAGGTCTCCTTTCACTTTATAGGATTTTGCACTCCTGATTTCAGTGTTTCTCCCATTGACCTGACCCTTAACCTACAGTTTGTCCACTCCTCTGCCTCATTGCCCTCTGGGCTTCCTCAGGGATTGTGTCACAGGGGGTGGAAGCTGGATGGCCAGGCCTAGCCCTTGAACAAAAACCTAGCTGATACATGATTTGTTGGTGACTTATCTTATATGAAACGTCAGCGCTGTAGAGATAATGCCCAATGCAGTCTGTGATTCAGTGTGTCTTGCAGTCGAGGATGGCTGGAGGAAAAGCTCTTTCTGGTTAGCTATCCTGCTGACTAAGCTGATTGTAGCCATAAGAGGGTCTCCTGCAGTGCCTGCCCCTTTGAATTCCTCTACAGGGCTGTGAGTGTGAAACTACTGGCAGCCATGTCTAACCTCGACCTTGAAACCTTAGCTTGATCTGTTTCTACTAGGTTGTCGAGAGAATTTCACAAGGGGGCTGTTGGATGCCAGGGACAGGGAACTATTGAATGTCCAGGGTGTAACTCTAAAAATAGTAAAGAGGTGACTCAGGTACAGGGGGGTGCTGAGGTAGGTCCCTACTGTATCAGAACTGTTGATGCCATCAAGCTGAAAGTGAAGCAAGTTAGGGAGCCACACATTGGCTTGGATCACAAACACCAGGATCCTCGGGTACCTTAAACAGGGAAAGAAAAAAATGAACAGTGGATGAATATTAATTTAATTTACTACCAAATTCTCTACTGTGCTGCCAACATACAGTACATATTGTCACGGACGTCCAAAGGGACTAACTGTGGGGAGCAGGAGAGTGGAAAAAGACCCATATGCGTAGCGGCGAGAGGGGGAAAAGGCCCGGGCTCATAGTGCAAAGAGTTCAGGAGTGCCGTATAGAAACCTATGCCCTCAAGGACCGGACGTGGGGCGCCCTGGTGCTAGGCGAGTCTCAGGACATCCGAACGTCAATGCTGAGCGAGGACAGAGTGCAAGACCCGGAAATATATAGCCCAAGGGAAAGAGAGGGACCGGAAGGACATCAGACCGGAAAACTAGGGACAGGACAGAGAAGGAGCACCCTCTGGCTGCAGAGGGCATGCCACATACTGTATCTTGCTAATAACCACAAAGATTTGATAAACCTCTGTGATAGCAAATAATCCCCAAAAAACTCAGAAGAGAGGCAGATAGTAGAAAAGATAGGACACTTTTTGGCACATCTTAATTTGACCACTACTAGCTAGCTGAGCCCAAGCTCAAAATCTCACTGAGGTGCTCCTTGAAGCATCCCAGTGAGCCTGTGTGAACCTCTTCTCTGGGTAGTGTGTGCTCTTAATTTCCACCTGTGACCCTGTGTCTTATTTCATTGTTGATCTTAAAGTCTAAAGATTTCCTCATTATTCATGTGTTTTTATCTACTGTCTCAACATGCAGCAAACACTATAAGCAAGGAAGTCTGCCAGAAGTCTCCTCCTTTTTCATTCAAATTCCTGCGCAAAATTAAATGGTTAATTCTTTACAAGCCGGATGCCTGCCTGTAACCCCAGCCTGCCACCCCTGTACTCTGTCTTTCGTGTCTTCTTTTCTGTTTACAGAACAAATGAAGCAAAGGTCCTGTCAAATGTGCCTTTTGATCTTTAAACGCATTCTTGAGAGCTGCCAGGAGAGACAAACTGCTGGAGACTATTATGAATTACGGCAAATATATTATTCATAGGTTTCAAATGTGCAAAGGTGCAGAACAGGTTGTTACGATTAGTATGACATTCTCAAAAATGAAATGGAATGTGTTTGTGTGCTAGTGGTTAATTGATACATCCAGCTGTTTCCTGAAGCTTCAGCAACATATCTGGGCAGCTTGTTCAAACTCCCACTTCTTCTTACTCTTGGAACATTAGATTTCTAAATATGCTGGCTGCTATTTATCTGTAGAGCCGCTATTATTAGCAGCAGTAACAACAGCAGCTGCCGAGTTAGCGGCCGCGCAGATGCAAAGAGGCAGCAGGAGGAGCCGTGGCGCTGAAAGGGTTAACAGGTCCGGCCACTCCACTCCTGGCTGCGTTCGGAATGCCGCTGGGCTTCGCGAAACTCCCCAGGGAAAAAAAACAAGACCCCTCGCAGCCAGGGAGGAAGCTCCCAGGCAAAGAGATGCCATCAAATATTTTTTTTTTTTAAAAAGCAGATAAGATCTGTTAAATAAAACACACAGCAGCCATCAGTGTGGAGCCTTGCAGGGTGGAACTCAGACAGACAGCCCGGTAGAACGGGATGCTGCTAGTGCAATCGCAGCGGCAATATTGATGATGATAATAATAATAAATCTGTTTCAAGGATCAATAATAATCTTCTTATGACAAATTCCTTCTTAGAAGAGCTGAAAATGAAAGTACATTACATGCAGAGAAGGCTTCACTTCATCCACCAGTTGCTGGTGTCCATTTGGCATTCAGCAGTCCCACCACAGAGGGCTGTGGCAGACTTTATGTTCACGACCACCAACACCACATGCTGTTTAGCATGATAGGTAGAAATCATGGATAGTGCTATTATGACTTCAGGATGGTGTCTGTCTCCAATGCACAAGATGACTGTGAAAAGAAACAGTGCATAGTGTTATAAAGGACTGTGCTATAAACAAGATCAGTTAAACCACTAATTTAATACAACAGGGTACATGGCGGCTGTATTTGCATAACAGAATTGAAATGAAAAAACACTGTACAGAAATTCTTAGAAATGTCAGCGGAATCAGCTCTGAAAGTTAAGCCCAGTAATGGAAGCTAGGTCTATTGTGAGAACTACTGTATATGATTTTACGAACCCTGTGCAGGTCTCCAGGCGAGGTCCGGTAGCTGAGGTATCCAAGGCAGGCGACGAGGTAGAGTGGTCAGCTATTCCAGGCTGGGTCAAGTCCAGGTAGTACGCAAGAAGAGAGGCAAACAAATCCGATAAGGGCGAGGCAACAGTGAGAAATCCAAAAACCAAAGAGTCGACATTGAGGGAGTCCAGACGAGGAAGAATAGGTACTAAGGAAGAAAGGGCGAGGTGAGCTCAGGAGGCGGAAGAGATCCTAATACAGAGTCGTGTTACCGGGTGAACTGAGGGTTTAAATAGTGAAGGGAGGGGTGTGTAAGGGAATCTGGATAATGAGGGGTTAATTAAGACCAGCTACAGCCGTAACATCTATCTGTGCCTTGCAAGGCACAGTGGACTTTGCATCAAAAAGTAACCTCTTTGGACTGTACGGTAGAGACACAATGTTAAGACACAATTACAGTGACATTTTGTTTTTGGTTTTTACACAGGCTCTTCTGAGGGCACACCCTGGGAACTGTCCAGGACCCCAGGATCAAGACCCAGTGCATTTTCTCATTGAAAAGTCAGTACTGCCCTGAGAGATCTCCAAAATCAGAGAGTGCTCTGTTCAAATTCTAGGCCCTAGAGAAACGGCAGCTGAGATGTCGGATTCCATTTGTCCTGTTTATTAATAGTTGTCACATGAGGGAAGGAGGAAGGTTGCTCTCACCTTTAGCTCTGCCATGATTCAATTACCGTAGCTGTTTTGGTAAGTCATGTTGTTTGACAAGGCTGCCATTCATGCTGTGCACAAACACCTTCTCCCAGCTTCTGCTTAGAACAGCACACCGTTCCCTAACTCAGCCAGCTCGCTCAGATCACGGTGAATACAATAAGTCCTCAAAATGTCAGACACATCAAATGTGATTTGCACAGCAGGGCTCCAAACGTCCCTTTATTAATTTAAGAAAATATGCCTCTGGTTGTTAGGCTGTGTGCTGTGACATTGCTGGTATTAACAACAGATAAAGGATGTTGTTTTCTTTCCTTATTGTTTGGCCTGATCCCACAGTACTGTCTGCGAAACACACATACAGTATTGCATATTCCGAAGTATGTGTTTAACAACCATACTGCTAAGTTACAACTTCTAATTACATTTGTCACCCTAGTTTTCCAGTGGCTGGTAACTGTGACTGAAATTAATTACTTGTCACTGTGAATGAGTGTAACTGTAATGTAGACGCTCACTGTAGTGTACATGTCTATAGAAAAGGAGAATACGTGTGTATATACAGTACACTACACAAAGAAAGATACAAACAGTAATTTTTAAAATATTGTTGTCATTTGTATCACTTACAATACAGTGTAAATGCTGCTATTTATTTTTGCTGTTTTTTTGTTATTTCTCCATCTATTTATTTTTAACATTTCTTGCAGTAGTGATCAGGAATTGCAACACAGGACCTCAAAAAAAGAAGTGTTGAGGTTGTTGCGGAGGTGGTGTATGAAGGCATGCCAATAGCCTGTGAGCCCACAGGTTTGTCTAGATGAAACAAACCCAGTACAGAGCAGCATGGCTCTTCACCTGGTGTGTTGATTCAGTCCAGTTTAGTTCTGCCTAGAGCTGAATTCACATTGGTACATTGGCCTGCCTCTTATAGGTTAATGGACTGGGATAGCTTTACCAGAATGTGTTTATTAGTTCATGTTCAGTATTGTTTACTGCTTAAATGCATTACATAGTATGCTTTTCAAATCCACACTGCATTTGTGCCCAGGGCTGGTCCAATACCTTCTTTTCATAATACATTTTTTTGTTCATATAATTATCCCTTACTTTCTGCCCAAGGAGCAAAATTCCGTACAGTGTGGGGGACAGAGGACGTCATTCTGTATTGGTATCTCTGCATTGCTCAAACACATACGGCAGTAACCTGCTCGTGTTCACAATCATACCCAGAGGAGGGATTACATTACACAACAATATGAGTTTGACCCCAGAGTCAGACCAATGAAGGGATCTACAAAAAAAAAGCCTATTTCTGCACAGCTCACATCCAAATATAATACCACTTCCATTTTATTGATTTGCAATAATACAGCAGCATACTGAAAAAAACAATAAAAGGCAATTCTTTTTTTAAATATAACTTCACTGCTGGAGTGGCTTCTGAGACCTTTTATTTATTTATTTTTTCAGTTCCTTCAGAGCAGAGCTGTTTTAAAGAAAGGTAATCATATTTTAAATATTTTTTGAAAAAAAGACAGTTATTTCCTCAGAAAGCCCTTTGAAGTGAGGAGAGAGTCTGAAACAACTTTACTGTGACTTATCTTCCATAATTCAAAGGATATACAGCTGCACCGACATGACATTTAGCAGTCTGAATAATTTAATGATTGGGTATTTTACCCTTAACCTTCTACTTCAGGAATATAACCAACAAAAACTTTAAGCCTGAACTAAATCAGAAGGGAAACATCACTTGCTATTTTGCTTGAAAACCAAGTACACGCTATTTACCTTGGTCAGGAAATAGGACACATTTCCATTCTCTTTCTGTTGTCTGTGCTACTCCAGGGCAGAATATTTCATTTCTCTTATACAGGCTTGGAACCTCTTATAGGCACTTCCTGTATTACTAGCAGCAAGTGCAGTGACATTGAGTCTGAGCCTGGCTTCCTGCAGGACTCTCATTCCATTGGCTGTTTCAGAAGAGCATTACAAAGCCAAACAGCCGTAGGCTAGATCTCTCAGTCACTCTAGTCCTGTGATTCACTTTGTGTTTTGTGTGTCAAAACACTTGTGTCACACTGATCTAGTGGAGCTTACAGACTCATTTATTTTCACCTCTTTTAAAGAGTTTTAACCACTTTTCATTAAAAAACCCTAAAGTAATTTAATCAAATTGAAACACAATTGTCTGGAAAAGTATTTGACATCTTGTACAATATCAGGAATTTCCATGTGCGGAGCAACAATTTACTTAAAGACTCCATTAGTACTTTCTATTGTTGGATCATCTGTGGCTTTTTATAATACAGTTTAGGCTGAGTGAGAAGTAATCAATATTGTCATTAAGCATCTTTAATTCACACTATTGAGAATCATGACAAACTTGACCACATGAGCAAACCTCTATACATGAACAACCAATATGAAGTGTTGTGTCTCTTAATCCATTACAGCTATCAATCAAATCTAACTGACTCACTGTCATTAATATCATCTGTTAAATATACAATGGCTAACGGGCTACACAATGGCTAACGGGCTACACTTTGCACTACAAAATTCAGATCTGTCACGGTTAACAGCTAATATTTCTGGATTAAACAGACACTAATTACCATAGAATTGTAACCCCAAACCCCTGAGTAAAAGGTTGCAAAACATGAAAGAGTTTCACAGCAATGTGTGTAAAATAAATATATTTAAATATTTAACTACAATGGCAATCATCAATTTCCCTTCAGGGTCAATAAAGTCGTATCTATCTACACTATCTAATGGTAAAATATTAAAACAGAAGACTCAGGGTATCTCCTATAAATGTGGTAATGATCTGGTGCATTGCTTGTTATTGAGAGAAGCCTGGTCAGCATTTTCTTTTCTGGTTATCAAACAGAGGGAACCGCCGACACAGTCTCCTCCCTGGAGCAGCTTTTCTAAATGCAGTGTGATCTGTGCCAGAGGAGGACTGCTAAAGGGTTAACTGCTGTCCCTTAAGTGCTTTATAAGCATACTGTTGACTTCACTGGATCCAGAGCAGCCTGAGGGTCACTGTGCCCTACTGCACAAGTCACCTTGTCTCACAGCCCTTACAACTTATCAATGAGAACAAAAAAAGACAACATGCAGACACTCATGCAGACAGCACAACAGAAATTACAGTATCACAACTGTTGCCCTATCATAAGAACACAAGAAAGACACAGTATCACTGTTTCAGCCCTACCATCAGGTAGTCCTACTGTCAGGAAACCAGTCACAGTATCACAGCTGTTGTCCTACTGTCAGGAAACCAGTCACAGTATCACAGCTGTTGTCCTACTGTCAGGAAACCAGTCACAGTATCACTGTTGTTGCCTTACATTGGTGACAGAACAACAATGCTAACTCTAATAAATGCTCTGCAAGGCACAAACCTTAGGTGAATAACTGCAGTTTTTCACTTCTCACTTAAAGCCATTGTATGAAATTCAGGCATCGCAGTGCGAGCACAAAATCGTCTCAGAGAGCAGGGGGTTTGAAAGAGAGTTCCCTTCCAAGGACAGGAGAGAGAACATCAGTCCTTAACTGATCAGTACAGCATGTCTGTTTGTGCTTTTGACCATGTTTATTCTATTTGCCAAAACAGCCAGAAACACAGAATGGGAAAGAATATAAATAGAGGGGAAAACATATGAAAAAGGATAAATCACAATAAATCACAGCTGCCTCTGGTCCTGCAGGTCTGTCAGCTGTGAGACCTTGAGACCTGTCCTGGGCTGTAATGAGGTGTCCATGTCTGTGCCAGTATGACAATCCTCTGACATGAGGCCTTTATTTATAGCCTGGCTGACCTTGTTTCCCAGAGCTACACAACTGAGCTTCATTCTCCCTCTGTCCTGGCATTTGCTTTTCAACGTTTACAAACCCCCAAAGCACTAAACTTCATATTCCAACATAACTCCTGCAAACTGATCTCGCAAATCACTCACTAGACTTCAGTTTTCTACAAAGTGTGACAGAAACAATCAGGAAGGAATTCATGGGTACATTTTGACTAGGGAGGGAGAGCACGCAAACTCCACACAGAAGACATACCAGGCTGTAATCAAACTCATGATTCAAGCATTGTGAGGCAGTCCTGCTGAAATCTGCACCGTCCTGCCACCAACAAAACTGACAAACCAAGAAAAAAAGTAGCCTAGTTATTGGTGGGAGTTGCTCCAATCTAGAAAACTGCATCTGCAGGAATTTGGCAGAAGTCATAGCATTTCTGTACCAAGCTCCATAAATATCACATAATAAAAGCTGTGAAAGTGTTTGTTAAAATTAGTATTTAGGTTAAGTTTGGGATGGGGAATTTCATGGAATACAATAAAAGACAAAAAATACAGGTTCTAAAAAAATAGATCTGGTTTTGTAAGAATAAAATGGCGTCCATGAAGGACCTTGATTGCAACTAAAACGTCACCTGTTTTTTAGCAGCCTGGCACAGTGTGTCGTTCAGTAGGCGGCATGGCTGGGGTGCAGAAAGGAGTATCTCACACATGAAAGGGGTTGATTCTGTAGTTTTGTGTGAAGTGATCTCTCAGTGTGGGCCAGCCTCATGACTGTTGTCGAACAGTCTTTGTTCCAGCGTGACACCTTCAAGCCCTCTCTCTCCCGCTCGACAGGAAGGCCTCTCTGAAGTCTGGGCCTTCACCAACAGTCTCCTTCCACTCGGTGACATTTCACTACAGAACAAACACCTTGTGTGGGCAGAGAGGAGGAAACGTATTCACACAAATGATTATGACAGTTCAGCCTCTGCACAGGCTCCTTTAGAAAAAAAATAATGGTGAATTTATCTTAATATTTACACACAGCTACACTTTTACTGTACTTTTGTCATTCCTA
This sequence comes from Lepisosteus oculatus, assembly GCF_040954835.1. Classification (NCBI taxonomy): domain Eukaryota; kingdom Metazoa; phylum Chordata; class Actinopteri; order Semionotiformes; family Lepisosteidae; genus Lepisosteus; species Lepisosteus oculatus. Next base: position 38,282,803 of record NC_090700.1, read on the forward strand.
GGGGGTATTAATGCACAGTGAAGTGCGAAGTGGTGTTTGAAAAACTGGAAAACATACTGTAGCAAACACAAGGTTAAACCCATACAGCATGTGGAAAGGGTGGGCATACCACGGTACATTCATCAAAGTTATTCCATAAATTCACACGAAAATTTATATTTCATATTGATTTCTTAGAAGAAAGGTTTTTTAATTTAAAAAAAAAACATTCCCACTCTGAGAAGCTTCTATTTTCAGAGAGTGGGTAGGGTGTAGGTGGGGGAGTTGTTGTACAGGAGAGTTGTCCAGCTGGAAGAAGCAAAGATAAACCCATACATTGACTTGTACAGTACATAGAGATATCCATGAAGGAATCTGCAGTGGGACAATCTCCTTGTGTTCAGGGCAGATTCATTTTCTTCAAGCAAAAACTGAGCAATTGTAAAGATAAGTCCATTATTCTCAGTTCTCATAATGAAACATAAACGACCCTTCAACTGTATTTATAAGCCCTTGAAGCTATATTTGCACAGAAATAAAGTGACTGCCTTCTAAGTATAGCTACTAATCAGTCTATCTATGTGTCTTAAAAGGAACACCTTTCAGGGCAATAGTGGCTTTTTAAGAGCAAGCAGTCATTATGAGCTATGAGAATTAATATTAATCGGCTCTCAATGTTTTGCGACTCTAGAAAGAAGAACCATTTAAACAGACTTTTAAAGTCGGACAAGGCCCAAATAGTACTGCAACTGTGATATGTGTATTTAAACTTAGAATTATGAGGTACAGTACATACAAATGATTTGCCCCTATAGGGGCACATCAGGCAGAGTATACCTAATTTTATCCAGCAAAATTGATTTGTTGATGTCTCACAAGCATCTTAATTAAATAAGACTAAGTTTAATGATACTCATTTCATTAATCCATAATTGTCTATCTGTGTGCTGCAATCCTGCCCTTTTAATCTCTACAGTAAGGAGAAAGGTAAAGGGTGAGGAAGTTTGGAAGCTAAAAAAACAATACAACTGGAATCAGTTATTCTGACACTTGGAAATGAGGAGCCTGTAGTATGCATGCTGTGGCTCCAAACATTGTCTGTCAGCCTGGTGCAACAGTAATAATTAAAGCTTCTGGACAGACACATCCTCTCACAAGGTGAATGCAGTGAATCATTATTTACTGCAATGTTTTCCCCCTCATAACTACTTCCCACATGTAGTATTTTCTAGTGATGCGCACACAGACCATAAAGCAATTTTTTTTATTATCGTCTGTGCGCATCTAACTGCAGGTGATGTGGTGAAAAAGCCCAGTCGCGCAGAGATTGACTGGCTCCGTGCCTCTGTCACAGCACCGCCAGAAATGAAAGCCATAACCTTAGATTTATTGCTGCCGCAAAGGAAGGTTTTTTTTTTGATGAATCTGCTGGTGTCATTTTTATAACCTTTTAATAATAATAAAAACCAATAATGGAAATCCATGCAGCCTACATCTTGGATAACATTCTAAAGAATCAGAAAGCACTGGCATTCCGAAAGGCACCCACACACAGTGTGCAGCTCCAATGGGAATTACTGAATGTAAAACTTTAACAAGGTCTGTTTGCTAGGCCGATTTTGCTAATGATTTAAATTTCACCTTACTCCTTCTTTAAGCACCTGTCCTTTAAAACTATGTGTCAAGCTGCCCTGTACGTCACACACTCTGCTCTTGAAAAGAGTGTTTTACCATTTTCCTGTCCCTTCCAACTCACTTCCTCGACACAATATTTTCCCTCAGGACAGTACTTATGACTTTAACCTTTAGAACAATGTGATTATGTTAATAAAACTCTGTATTGTGTCACAGTTAGTCTGCCTATTTGAAAAGCAGCCAGAGACTGTCTACGAAGGCAAATTTATCGTACAAGGCTAAGAAGGGTACAGTGGTTACAGAAAAGGGCTTTGCTGACAGGAGGTTCTGAGTTCAAGGCCCGGCTGTGCCACTGACAAGAAATGTTTCACCCTGATCCCGTCACTGGACCTGTGTGTTATCTATGCTTCAGATGGAAAGTAAGTAAAGATCAAGAAAAGTAAGCACTCTCCATGTTCAGAGATTCACGGCACACCGCTTACTGAAATGCCAGAAGCCGTTCAGGATGTCTGCCAGTGGCACCAGAGCTGTGCTCCTCATGCACAGGCAGTGAGGTACAATTCCCAGCTCCATTTTTCATTGGGACCAAACAAAGCACAACTTTTTGGAACATGGCAATATAACTGACCACCTCAACCCACTTCAACCAAACAGTCCAGACGTTTAAACTAACCAGAAAATGAAGAAACAATTAAGAAGTGGAGCATTTCTCCTACTGCCACTGGCAGGCCCTGCTGCAAATAGATACTTGTGTACTGAATTGTGACTGCACAATGCACAACCCAAGGATTGGGCACTGTTCTCTTCATAAGAGCCTATGAAAAAAGACTAGTCTGCCTTGGCCATTGTCAACTTAAAGACACGTTGCTGCTGACTGCAGAAAATGGTTTGTGTCTCAGACGCCCCCGTGTTGAGGTGTTTTACCTGCATTAATGGAGGTGTCTGAAGACATCACTGGCTTTCTTCTTGAGTACAAAGCTCTGTGGCGTGCAAAGGACCACTGTCACTTCAATCACCAAAAACGCCTGTGTGAGCAGGCCTGAATGAGACAGCCTTTCTAGACAAGCAGTCAGGCCTGGCGCTGTCAGGGAGCCAGCATGCGTTATTTAACATTGAGAGTGAGCGCTACCACCACAGATCACTCAGACAAGGGCGGATCCTCTCTGACACTTAACTTTAGCAAAGCTACAAGGCTCCTTGTGCAGTTATTGTATTATGGCACACAGACCCTACATTTCATTTAATTTCTTATGTTTATACCACATTTGCATGACATAGCTAAGCTAAGTAAAGCTTGCATTTGTACTTGTGTTCTCTGAAAACACACTCCAAAGCCGTTCAGGGTAGTGACAGCAATCAATGGGGCGAAACAGCGGCAGCCCCTGCGCAGGAGATTTCGTGCTGTTTGTTTTTTACCTTAATTTGAAAGCCTGAGTGATAATATTAACATCAAGAGCAGCAGCAAGGCCCAGCCACTCTCTTTAAAACAAACAAGCAGTTGCCATGAAGCACTGGGGCATGCCGAACTGCTCCCTATTCCTTAACAAACAGCAGCTGTTAATCTCATAACAACCTGGATTGAAACAGGGAAGGAGAGAATACTTGGCTACAAAAGTATAAATTACAAGATAGTAGTTCAGGTGGGTAGCTGCATCAGCATGCGTAGGCTGCAAAGGAACAAGTAATAGGTTTATTCCATGCTGAAAAAAAGAAGAAAGAGAACACAACGTTTCGGCCGTGGAGCCTTCTTCAGGTGTGAAGAACAGTAGTCTGTCGTTAAGAGAAGGTTCTTTTACATTTTCTCCATTCATTGGAAGTTTCATTTCACACCTCTCTGCACCCATTCTGACTTCACACCTCTCGATTGGCCTCTCTTTCTGTCCCCTGCTCCCGCCTCTCACTCCACCTCCCTCCCAACCTTTGTTCTCCCGCTACTTTACCTTTGCCTACTGCCCTGTCTCTCTCACACATGAAGAAGGCTCCACGGCCGAAACGTTGTGTTCTCTTTCTTCTTTTTTTCAGCATGGAATAAACCTACTACTTGTTAAATTACAAGATGTTTAATTTAAAAGCACCCCACTGATTTAGGCATTTGTGCAAGTGGCCCAGATAGTTATACTGTATATAAAACAGGAACAAGTAATAGGTTTATTTCATGCTGAAAAGAGAAGAAAGAAAACACAACGTTTCAACCGTGGAGCCTTCTTCAGAAACATTCTGTTTTCTTTCTTCTCTTTTCGGCATGGAATAAACCTATTACTTGTTCCTTTGCAGCCTATGCATGCTGACGCAGCTATCCACCCGTATAAAACATATATACTGTAGCACTCTCGGGTTTACATGGGTAGGCACCCTCACCCCTGCTGCCTCAGGTCGGCCCCCCACTGCTGGGGACTCGAACCCGGGCCTCCGGCGTCACTCAACGGGGACCCAGCCAGTTGAGCTAAAGGGAAATCTCCTGTCAGCCCAGCGGCTGCGGTCCCTGCTATTCACAGGGAAGTGCGGTGACGTCACCACGCTGGTAAGCCAGCTCGCACAACCTGTAATGTCGGCCATATGCGTTACAATACTGTATATTACTTCTCCTTTAGTTTTTGTGCTAAGAATTGCTCAGTAAGAACCATACAGCTACTCCAGTTTTTAATGCCATGGCTGGTACCTATTGTTTGAGCTCCAGCGATCACAGATTCCTAACTACACAGCATTATGCAGCAAGGGAAGCTGTTATCCAAACTGTTTCAGGTGTCAAGGCAGCTATTGCCAGTATTGTTAAACTGCCCTTGGAAGAAGTAGGGCCAGATCTATAATGCAATGATTATCTTACAAACTACAACACTTGGTTTGTTCAATAACGCAAACAACTGGCAGACAACAAAACTGGTTCAGGCTTCTCTTACCATCCATTTCTGACATATATTGTTATTTTCTAACTGGTACGATTTTCTTTTCCAAAGCTTGTCATGTCTGTGGTGCTGTAGCTGCAGTACCAAAGAAAATTGCCCAGAGGGCGCTGTTCTCCACTGACAAACCATCACACTCTCAAACCGCGTTTCCTAGTCGATGCAGCTGACAGGAGCAACAAACGCAGAGGAGGCTGTATAAAACGGCACAGATACCCCATTCCTCTGACAGTCTCTGTCAGACTGCACCTATCAATTCCCTTGAAAGAAACAGCAGACTAAGCCATGTTTAAAGGCAATCGATAGCTCAATTTCGTTCATTATCAGCAGTGCCCTGTTTTTCAGTCAGCAGACTAAATTGAAGAACTGTGATATTTATACTCATTGGCTACACATATTTTTAAAAGCAATTCTTCCGACACCAACAGCAGACTTGTTCCCTCTTTTAATGAATCCTGTTCAAAATGTAATTTCAGAGGAAGCATGTGTCTCCAGAACTGGACAGGCATGACACACTGGCTGTTTATTTGTAGCATCTTGACATGAGAGGCCCTACCAGGTTATCAGCAGTCATGCTGCCTGTTAACTCAGTGCCAGGATGCAAAAGAAGTCTGCAGGAAAGCTCCTGTGTCACATCCATGCAAGGTGCTGAAGCTAGGTCACAAGTAGCTGTTTTTTCCCCCTTTTTTAAGAAAAAAGAAAGTGTTTGTTATAGGTTCTCTTACATAATGTCAAACATTTTTTTAAATCTGTGCCAAAAGTTTTCTAAAAACATTTCTGGTGAGAGTGTGTATATTGTTTACTAGACTTTACACAGGAATGAGGAGAGAAAATTATACAGAAAAATGATATACTCTCCAAATCAGTTCACTGCTCTCAACACATCTGTTCTCTCTCTTATATTGTTACCCTGCATGGCAATAAGAAGGTGTGTGCAGTATAAATAGACAACTTCTGGAAATCCTGCCCCTGCCCATTTTAACAGCCTTAGAAAAGCTCCTGGCTCATTACACTCTCCCCTTCAAAGCGGCACACAGCACAGACACAGAGAAGCCCCCCCTGGATAGACAGCTGTTTGGCCTTTGTCATCGCCTATTGTTTGCAATGATCAGGCAGCTTCACAGGTTTACAGACTGTCGTGCTTTATTCCTACGGACAAAAAATACAAACACTTTCTGGTTCAGGGATGGATGAGCAAAACAGAGAGAAGAAAAAGATTAGAAAAATGTTATTCAGCTGCTCTAAAAAGCTTTTCTGTGGGTTTCCAGCTCTGGTCCTGGAAACTCATTTCAGCTGCATTCAGAATGGCTCAGCCATCTACCAGCTGAAGATTTTCAGCATTGCCATGGAAACCTCCTGGCAGAAACTGCGTGCTTTGCAGCTCTGTACCTGCCCAAAAGAAACCTTTGCATTTTCTCAGGAAAAAGACCCAAATGGCAGTGCATGGTACTGTACAGCCCATTGGATGCTCTTTATACGGCCAAATTAAGCATTCCCAAATAAAACAAAGGACAAATACCCAGCCATAAACAAGGGAAATTATTTTAAATGCAGGGAAGATGGGCAGGCAGATCTGACTGCTGTGAGCAGACAGAGTGAAAGAAGTCTTTATGTAACACAAGCATTGACACACAATTTCTAATCAGATTGACCAGGCAAAGGGGTCACTTTGCACTGTACATTAGAGCTACATGTAAATTCCTGACACTCCAGCAGGTCCCAGCTCCCTCATACCTCATCTGTACAGCAAATCTATTACACCCAGCTTAGCCTCACAAAGGAGAAGACAGAATAGCAAATGAAACGGCTCATCTTTCAGCCACTTTTCCGAAGTGCTGTTTTGGGAAAGCTGGCATGTGTGTTCCCTAGCCAGCTGTCTGTTTAGTGCTGGAAGCTCTTTGTGAAACTGTCCTCAGCTTCACACACCCGTAATGTGGAACAGCGGGTCATTAATAATTTGTTATTGTTCTCAAGCAGAGAACCTCCTCTTATCAGCTGCTCTGGGCCTGTGAATCCTACTGCAAACTCAGTGCAAGGAGTGCCGAACTCAAGAGTCACTGAACAGGCCTGAGCGGAGCAGGAGACCACCACCAGCGGTTCAGCTTTACCTTACAAAAGCGCTTCCTTTTTCCAGGCCAATTTTATTTCTTTCCTGCACTAAATTGCACTCAAGGGTGGAAACGTCCAAGAAGTGTGTGCCAGTTCTTTAACGGGACTGATTTGCATTTCTTTTTTCTTGAAGTGCGGAGGCAGGCCCACAGAGCAGTGACACAGGATCAGCCTAACAAGTATCACTGATGAACGAGCGACACCGCTCCTAGGCCTGTCTCTAAAGACCCTAATCAATCTCACCGAAGTATGTTTGAAGAGCTCGCTACATTTTTTTTTCAGCTGGGCTTGTGTTTTCTTGTCTTAAGGATGGAGTGATGAAAGTGCTTGGAGACAAGCGAGAGGAGGCTTAAAAAAGACTTTTCACTATTACGCAACTGTTCGTCCTTTTTCATGTTTCAAAGTGTGCCCTAAACCCTCACAGACAGACACAACCTCTACAGAAGCAACTTGAGATTCAGTGCACTGATGACAGCTTAGAAAACATAAACCTGTGTAAATATTATATGGGTCTCTTGAAACTTTAGGTGTCCCATCTGAAAACCCTTTCTTCTCAAGCACTGATAATCTTGATAACAACTTTGCCCATTTCATTCCCTTAAAAATGGACCATAACAATGCACACTGAATGTGACTCGTTGATCCCAACAGGACTTAGGTTTCATTTTTGGAAAAAAAATGGAGTAAAAAGATTAATGGTGGGGTGGCACAGTGGTTAGCACTGCTGCCTAGTGGCGCTGGGGCCCTGGGTTCAGTTCTGGACCTGGGGTGCTATATGTAGGTTCTCCCTATTTTCACGTGACATTCCCCCATGTGTTCTGGTTTCCTCCCACAGTCCAAATACATACTGGTAGATTAAAAGGCTTCTGGGAAAACTGGCTCTGGTTTGAGTGTGTGAATGTGTCTGTGTGCCCTGTGATGGACTGGTGTCCCGTCCAGGGGATACCCTGCCTTGCACCTGTTGCTTGCCACGATAGGCTCCAGATCCCCCACGACACTGTATTGGTGAAGACGTTAGAAGATGGATGGAAGGATGGATTCATGGTACTTTATGAAATGAAATGGGAGGGTTGTTTAAGAGAATCCAAGTGCCTCTGGTTCAAAACTTATTCACAACTTCTGGGAACAGAGGAGCTCCTAAAGAGTGTCCCTTGGACCACTGCTCCATAATATGAGAAAGTTGAGTTTTTCCCAATGTCTGAAAATTGCCACCCCTCTTGCATGAGCACACTAGCTCCATAGATACATATGCATAATATATATGAAGGAACTATGCAAGAAGCAATTGAATATTTGCAGTTGAAATGTGTTTTTCTCAAGGGAATGCTAGACCCTTAACAATTTAAGAAGCTGAAAGAAAAACAACACCAAAAAGCAGAATAAATTTCCATTTAATGGGCCTATATAGAGTTATCTCTTAAGGATATCACTTTGATCTCCACTCCAGTTTCTGCTGTCTCCAGGTACCAACATGCAGTGATAACTTTTGACGCACAGAGGATGAAAGCACTGTCAACGGTATAGAAAAGTCTCCACAGTGCAAACACTCTTCACACACACATGCAAGCACACACAACGCATCGCCATAGATAAAGAAGATCTACTCAATTTGTTGAGACTGGCAGTCACGTTTCAATTTGCTGTCTGCCCCTCTCAAGAGGAATTTACACAGAAGGAAGTAAAATTTGAATGTAATCATTTCCAATAACTGTGTGATAATAAAGACAGTTACATCACCGGACACTCATGCGCAAGATTTTCAATTGTGATGCTGCATGGATGATGCAATACCATAAGTCACCTTGAAAAGAAGCATCTGTCAGAGCAGTGGATACTAAAATTGCACGTTTCTTTGTTTCACTGCATTCAGAACTAGGGAGTAACCTACTGTACATCTCCTTCCACATGCAGACTAGAAGGTATTGATGAGGGTGTGTACATGCATGTAACAGATTGCTCCAAGCGTGACTGGATAACGCCAAGCACATCTGAACCACAAGGCCGATAAAGCTGTCAAGGGAAACAAGTCAGGCTTACCGGCATTCTTCACTCTCTCACAGCCCAGCTCCTCCCCTAGGTGTCAGAATCATTATTCTCTTTGTTCTGTAACCTCTGGATACTCCTGGCAGATGCACCTTCCTTTTTCCTCTTCTTCCCCTCTCTCGCTGCTCCTGACTCGATCCTGCAGAGGGATTTGTAGGTCTAGAGGAGGGGGGGTGGGCTGCAACAATAGGGAGAAGGAGCAGAACCCTTCAACACTGCTAAAGACCCCAGAGCCCTTCACAGCAAATTCCAGCAGCCAAACACAGCAAACATACATCGCAGCACAGACAGGCCTCTGAAGGAGCTAATAACCCCCTTAGAGGACATATATCAAGACTGTTCTCATCAACTTGAGGAGCAGGTTTATTAAACTTTTGCAAAGTTGCTCTTTCTGCAGTGATTTTGAACCTTCTAATGTTGCTGAAGGCTACCAAGTCCCATGGATTGTATAGAAGCTTCAACCTACCCTCCAGTTGTACATTAGAAATCTGTAATGTTACTGTATCACCTTACCTCTGCCTGGTGGATACCTGTCAACAAATAATGGGACCTGAAATCTGGAATTCTAGTAACGACGAACTTACTGTATATGACAAATACAAACGGCTATAGTACTTAAGTGTAACTCATCTGGCTGAGGAAAGGACAGTGCTGGGAGAAGATTAGTCCTTTCACAACCCCCTCTCACTTGTGAGGAATGAGCCAGGGAGGCAGCTGCAAGGGTGAAGACGGGGTGGAAGGAGGGGTCAGAGAATACATGCACACAGAGTTGAGGGCAGTTGGCAAGAATTTGTAGGATAGCGGACAGGCAAGGTTAGAATAATGAGCTGTAAAATAACAGGCAATTGCTTGTTCACTTTTCCTCATGTTGTATTGCTTTTAGAAAAAAAAGGGTTGGCAATATTGGAGTCGAGCTGATCACTCTGAAGCCAGTGTCTGGTTAATCTACGCACATACCCAGAAGGCAAACAGATGGGGAAAAGGGAGCTGGAGGAGTGAGAGGTGTGCATAGGGAGAAAAAATGGTTTCCATGCTTTTTAAGTCCCAAAAGTTAATTTAAGATTTTTGCTGTGGTGGCCCTGTAACAGCAAGGAGTGTTTTCATGTGACTGCTGTGCTCTTATCGGTATTTCATGTCCTAATGGCGTTCATGCTCGGTGTCAGGAATACCGTTTTAATAAACCCTCTGTAAATTGTAGCACCTGGCTGTGAGCTTGATTGAGCCAGAACTGCCGTGGCAAAACCTGCCCGCTGATCCTCACTCTCTGCTTAGGAGATTTGCAGCTCGGTTACCTCACAGATTCTTTTTCAACTGTCTACAGTAGCTGTTTCCGAATACTTAGGACTTTTTTACACTGCAATGTTTTCTGGGGGCAGGAGACTTTGTACTTTAAAGAAAATGCCATTATAAAGGGCTTTTCCTCTATGGGAAGGTCATCATCTTCTTAGACCTTGTTAAATAAGGAAAATAAAAAAGGGAATGAAGAAGATAAATCTGCAGCTTCATGTCAATGGGGAATTCAGTAGTGGGAAAGAAGAGTGACAGCTACAGAGAAAAATGATTAATGCTCAGTTCTGCAGGGGAAGCCATTCAGAACCACTGACTGCAGCCATCCTGGAGCGGAAAAGACATCTGTAAATAAATCGCCTGCGGACAAATGGTAAAAATAAATAATCAAACCACAATTATTCAACCATGTGCCCATAAATAAAACCACAGTCCTCCCACTGTACTGTTTTAATAAATTACCCTCAAGATGTACCAAATTAAAGACAGTTTCAATTGTTACAAAAGGCAACTGAAATAAGTAGTTGAAATGCTATCTTTGTTAACAATAATACAGCTGGATTTCACATTCATCTGAATATCATATCTTTCAAACTGTTATGTATGAGGTGAGCAGCACACATTTTCTTCACGAAGCTAAAGATGATAGGAAATTGGATTTCCAAAAGTTAGTGTCCCAGAACCTGACACAACAGCTGTTGTTTGTCATGCAGCATGAATGAAAAAGGTTTCTCTGTTCTGGGAATTTTGTTGTCACTGTTCAAAGAAACCTCAACAGAGATGTTGAAGTTCATACTGTCAAAATTCTGGGAAGACAGTTTGGCCCTAGAGCCCTTTCTGACGGGATACTGATATCCATGGCAGAAGTCCACTCCAATCACCTAATCTGAATCAGTATGATAGTTACCACTGAGTACACCTGGAAGATGAAGTATTGAAGTTAACCTACACCTCTGAGAATTTAGAGGCAGCAGCAGAAGAAGATGTTTATTCATATTCACTGGACACACTTCAGAACATATTGCAAAATTTGTATGTTTGCAGAAGCAGAATGAGCACTATAATGCTTTTCTCGTCTGCATTTCAGAATGCGTTTTCAACAAATTGCAATACAGTACGTCCTGAACTCAGCAGCTCATATGCTTACTAAAATTAAATCCTATAATTGCATCACTCCAGTCCTAGTTTCTCTGCATTGGCTCCCAGTGGAGCCCAGTGGAGTCCAAAGTCACAAGTAAAATCTTAGTGCTGACACTCAATGGAATGGGTCATCGCTTGATTACACTTGTAATCTAATTCCTCCATACAGTAGCAAGCATATATTTTGATTTCTCTTCTCAAGCTTCTTATCAGTACCAAAAACTAAGAACTGTTATTTCAGAAAGTGAGATTTTACTTACCTATTCCCTAGAATATGGAAAGACATTCCAGAAGTCATAGAAGTTACTAATTCTGTAGAAGCTCTTAAATCATAATTGAAAACACATTTCAATACCCTGACTTTCATTGGCTCATCCTGTTATTATTGTACATATTTTTACAACAAGTCATTTTTTTAACTGCTTTAATTATTTTTTAACTGTTTAATATTGTGAAGCACATGCAGATGTTCTGTTTGAAAGGGGTTATAAAACAGAAGATTCTTGGTATTATTAACCTAGAGGAGGACATACTTGAGATGTTTGAAACGAGCTATGAATTTCAAACATTTGAGGATGATTTGCATTCTAATTTGATGGTCAGTTCATAAAAATCACTCTGTATATTACAAGGTGACCTGATTTGCTTATAATGTTGTAGTAAGACATTTCTGTGGACACTCTGGGCGATCTCAACCACTCATCTACTGAGCCCAGTATTAGAACCATTCATGCTAATCAAAATGATGGTTGTAGCCAATACAACAGTTTGTCACAGCCAAGATGCCCCAGAATGCATTGCAACAGCTTTGAGAAAAAACATCAGGTTAATAAAACCTTATACTGCTTTACTATTTTTACAATAAAATGCAATCCTAGAGCAAACTAACTAATATATTGACAAAAACAACAATTATACTTTCACAGAAGCTATAGAATTTTGGAGTTTGGCATATAGACAGAAATCAAGGTTTGTTCAGAGGCCAACAGTTTCTTCTTACATAGTGGGTGTGGCTGCAGTCCCTCAGTCTGACAAGAACATGTTCAGTTCTTAGAAAAGCCATGTTTTTTCGAAAACACTGCAGAGAAAAATAATGCACAATTGACAAACAATGGAGAATGAATAAACGCACAGAGGACAAAGTTAAACAGCCGCATAAATGTGCACTGATGTGCTGGTTTTCCAACTAAACAGATGTAATGTCCCAAAGTCTATTATGAAAAAAGTTAAACTTTCATTTTTGGGATGCTTTGGCTGGCTGGTTCAAGTGTGTTGAACGAAATTTGTTTCTTGAAAATCCATTTTCAAGAAGCCAAACAATCTCTAAAGAGACTAGTTCAGAAGCAAATCTTTAATTCCCTGAACACTTTCTGTGAAAGAGAACCTTGGATATTACCACACTCCATACAAGGTATTACAAGGTAATCCTTTCAATTGGCCTGGTCTTAAAAACATTCTCAGTCCTGTATAACAAACTCGTGGCAGGAGGAATTTCATGACTGTCACATGACAGTTTCATTCAGCACTCTGGGAATCCGAGTATATTCTTTGATTGATCTGTGGCTTATCTGGTCAATCATTGTTGTGGATCTAGAATACACTCAAGATAAATGGTCCAATAAACTGGGCCTAAAAAAAATAATTTGGTCAAAATGCACTTCTGGGGATATGACACCTTCTGGCAGTTAACTAAGTCATTAGAGACATACTGTACTGTTTTCAAACAGCATTTTCTTCCTTTGTCATAAGTTAACCTTCAGATTTGCCTTTTCTGGCTGTATAGTCTGAAGATAAATACATCGCTTTTTCAATTTGCCACAGAATATGTGCACATGCTTTATACACTCATGAATGTGAAATCTGCAATTAATTTTAATTGCAACACAGTGAATTTGCGCTAAATGCCTACAAATGGAGCTGCATACTGGCACACTTCTTTCCCTTGCGGTCAAGAACATTAACTTTTCAGCACCAAGGTTTCATTCAGTCTAACTTTTTAGATCATAGCACCCTTCTTAAATATAACATTCACATGCCATTTTAAGTTTCAAGCATGTTCTTTCATTCATTAATGATACAGCTTTATGGATCATGTAAAATATTTAGATCCAAACCTTAATTATTGAAGTTTCAAGGAGTTAAAATACAAATATCGTTTGAACAGGATAACATTTTTAAACTGTACCATTAACTGAGAATTTACAAGGAGGTTGTGTTATATTTTCTTCAGCTTTTTTGTGCGTCTGAAACAGTTAAAAACAGAAGCATGATCCACAATACATATCCATCCACTTCCTAACCACTTCTTCCAATTCAGGGGCACGGGAGAGCCAGAGTTCATCCCAATGCAACAGGCGCAAGACAGAGTACACCCTGGACAGGACGCCAGTCCATCACAGGGCACACACACAAACACTCACACTACGGCCAGTTTTTTCAGAAGCCAATTAACCTAGCAGGATGTTCTTGGACGGAGGAAATCAGAGCACCTGGAGGAAACCCAAAGGAACACGGGGGAACATACAAACTCAACGCAGATAGAACCCCAGGCCTGGAATTGAACCTAAAACCCCAGTGCTACATGGGAGCAATGCTAACCTCTGTCAGCTAACCACTTACCACCAGCAAAACAATATGTACTCTTATTTTACCACATTCTGCTTTGCTCAGTAAGCAAATATCTCATAAACCATTTGTAATTAAAAACCAGCAACAATAGTAACAGAAATGTTTTTCCTCAGCTTTAAATCCCAATGAGAAAAATCATCCCTGGGCAATTTATATGAAACAACACTTAACAATACTACACCGGTCACTGGTGACTATTTATTAGAATATCACACTTGTCAAAGCAGACAAAAGTGACATACTTTACCTGCACACAATGCAGAACTTAGCTCTGAGAGAATGTTCAAGCTTCCACATTTACAGGTGCCTTCAATCAAAGGATGAGGATCATCATAACCAGCCATATCACCCTGCAACTCACAACTGGCAACCCACTGAAGCTAAGCAGGTGTGAGCCTGGTCAGTACCTGGATGGGAGACCTCCTGGGAAAAACTAAGGTTGCTGCTGGAAGAGGTGTTAGTGGGGCCAGCAGGGGGCGCTCACCCTGCGGTCCATGTGGGTCCTAATGCCCCAGTATAGTGACGGGGACACTATACTGTAAAACAGGCGCCGTCCTTCGGATGAGACGTAAAACCGAGGTCCTGACTCTCTGTGGTCATTAAAAATCCCAGGGTGCTTCTCGAAAAGAGTAGGGGTGTAACCCCGGTGTCCTGGCCAAATTTCCCCCCTGGCCTTTACCCCATCATGGCCTCCTAATAATCCCCCTCTATGAATTGGCTACATTACTCTGCTCTCCTCCCCACTGATAGCTGATGTGTGGTGAGCGTTCTGGCGCACTATGGCTGCCGTCGCATCATCCAGGTGGATGCTGCACATTGGTGGTGGTGGAGGGGAGTCCCCATTACCTGTAAAGCGCTTTGAGTGGAGTGTCCAGAAAAGCGCTATATAAGTGTAAGCAATTATTATTATTATTATAACCTTGACGGAACTACACGAGAGAGGAGACAGAATGAAAACCAGAAGACCACCTCCAGAAGTTGTCCACAACCACATCTGGAAGCCCTTGCTTTACTTATTTTTGAAACTTGCTGACTTCGGACGGCTCTTCTGTCACACCTCCAGGTTCTGTCTTGCATTGGCAAACCCAGCCCCTGCCCACAAAGAGAATTGGCTCCTTGGATCAGCTATCTTCTTCTGAATTGCAGAAGAACTCCACCGCAAATGAGAGGGGTGTCTCTCACTGTCATCACCGCGAGTCTGTGAAGTCAGAGGGGATGCTGCTTAGCCTGGAGCAAAGACATCCACAGGTGACTCAGCCAAAGCCTACCATGGTCATGTTTTGCGATGCTGATGTCAAGTTTATATACTGTACGTGCGTATGAAGGCCTGCCATAATATTAGAGTATGCCGCTACAAATATGAAGCAATGATTATAGTCATAATCCAGCTGGTGCATCTATTACACCAGATGTTCACAGATGTGCTTAGAGACATGGGACGACTACATGGTAATCATACAGAATGCAAAATCTCCCATCCATCCCTTTGGCTTTACAGATTACTGTGGCCTGAATTCCATCTCCTGATGGTGTTGTTTTTGTTTCATTTGCCAACAGGTGAAGGAGACCTAGCCCATCTCGTCCAGACCCAGTGTCCTTTCAGTTATCAATTATTTATTGATAGAATTACTAAAAAAAGCATGCTCCTTCCCATCTATGCTCCCTAAGGTGCGCACAAAGGTAAAAGAAAAAAATGTGCAAGCCAGTATGTGTTTTCTTCACCTTTGGAAAGAAGGGAAATGAGTAAAGAGGACTTCCACCCGCTCCCCAGGGAATAAGGAAAATAAACAACTGGGATCTCCCCTCAGGTAAAGGTAAATGATCATGTGACCACGAGTGTTGCTGTTGCCTTTTCTGCAATGAATCATTGGCATCAATCATTACTCTCCCATGACAGCACAGAACAATTTAACATAGGTCATTGAAAACAAGTCAGGTCAGCTACTGCTTTACAGTCCTAAAGGATCGTGGCAGATTTCAACACAGTTGGACCCCAGATTTGAACTATTGCATTGAACACCCCATGCACAATTCTGAGCACGCAAGTTACAAAACCCCAATGAGCATCAAACCTGGAGACAGGTACACTTTACACAGCTCCCAGTGATAAATAATTTATCATTTGTGTTCTAACTTATAGATAAACCAACTGCAGTGTGTCTTGTGACGTGCCTCAAATGTTAATGATGATCTGTGTGTCTGTCACAAAGTAATGAAAACAGGCAGTGATGTGTGTATGTTTATTTGAGTCACATGCTGATCTGCTGTGTGCATTTCTTTGTTTTGTCTTTTGCACTTTTTAGTAACCCTAAGCTTTGTTTGCATCTGCCTTCCTCCCATGAGCACCTGGATGTTTGTGTGAGGGCAGATTGGCCGTCTGGGAGAATAGAAAGAACCCAACCACTGACGGTTTTTAGTGTCACCCAGTTTATTTCCTTGCAGACACCCAGGGCAGAGGGAGGTCTCCTGTAGGGCTGTGTGAAGACAGAAAGAATTGGTTTGTAATAACCAGGAAAAGATAAGAAGCAAGAAAGGCTTTTAACCTCTAGAGTTGGGATTCCTGCAATCAAAGGGGGCCAGATGCTTGACATCCTTCCCACTCCTTCTTTGCCACTGAAAGCAGTGCCCACAGAAAAGACTTTCCAACACAGCGGAGTCCCTGGAAATGACTGAGAGAGACTAGGCTGTGAGACTGCCCAGAGTGCCCCTTGAGGTTTTTTTTCCTCTTCGGCTATGGGAATTAGTATTTATGGAATCTCTTTTGATTTCACTTGATTTTCGTGTCCCATTCTCTTTTTACTGTCAGACATTAATCTTTTATACAGTCAGCCCAGACAATTAGTAAAAGGAAAAGTCTGTGTATTTTCAGAAGTGCAGAAAGTTTGGTCGGTATACAGTACATACAGGTATCTATCTACTGTACCTATAGTTCATAGATAGTAGACTAATACAGCAATGATTGACTCTACCATTTGTATGCTGTCCTATATTGGATAAATGCAGGTCTATACTAGTTTTATGTTGGTCTATGGGTATGCTTTTGTCTTTGGGCAATCTCTGTGGAGAGGAAAGTAATGCACGTTTTAAATTGCTAAGTGGCATAGATAGCCATAAAACTCGTACAGTACATACCTTTCATGTCAAATATCTCAAATACAACAAAAAATAAAAGACTCCCTGTCCATAATGTGTCTTTTAAAAAGCAGAGGAATTGAAATCGCCTTGAGGATGTCTCTTCAGCTCATCCAGCCACAGTGTGCCTCAGCCCATTAACATGAGGTTTCATCTGGCCATGCTTAAAAATCCCTTCAGATCAAGCAAAGGAAACATCTAACGTAGGGACAGACACACGCTACACTGCAAATAAAGCAGCACTCGAATAGAGAGAATAATTGATTTTTAATGTGTAATTCTAAAGCAGTTTCCTGGAGTGAGCGCGGCTCAGGGATGTCTGCTCTCCACACAAATTAAAAAAAAGAGGTGAAAGCCTATATGAACTGCTCACAGCCAAAGTTGTCAAGCACAGGAACAACATAATTACCAGATATTTTTCTGTAAATTCAATCAAAATATAATTGAGAGCACAACTGTTACCTACAGACTAAAACATCAATTAACCAAAAAATGTTTAATATTTTAATGGATTATTGCTTTTATAAAGTCTGTGACTGTTTTTGAAATTCTGGGAACTCTAACAATATCATTACCATCATTATAGAATTTGTGTTATTATTCCCATGCAGAAATTCTCAGTCTTCAGATCTGAAAGGTAATGGAAAGCAATGTGACATAAACATGCATACGTATATCAGAGAAATCACTAGGTCAGTATTGGAACTATTCGTGACTGTTCATAGTTTACAACACATAATAGCTTTTCAGTTCAGCATCCAGTGGGTAGGATAGGAGATGACAGTGCACACTATAGGATCTATGACTCGACTAACCATTTTACACATTACGAGCCCCACATCACCCACAGGAGAGACAGCTTTGATTGGAGGAGAGGTGAGGGCCCTACTGACAGCACTCACAGATAAGCTCACAGACAACCAACAGGG